>NC_057356.1:84921432-86245599 GCF_016509475.1 Prionailurus bengalensis | reverse complement strand
GTTCAGTTTATATATATATATATTTATCTTATTTATATATATTATGTTATATATATTTTATATATTTTTATATATAACATTTATATATATATTTATATTTATACATATATATATTTTTTTAGGTCATGGTTTGGTGTTATATTGAAGAGCTCTCTGTCTTATCTTTCCTTTTAACTAATTGGTCATGCATTAGAGAAGGAAGGACCTCTCTCTGCATTCATGAACAAAATGGTTTAGGAATAAATTATGTCTACCTGTGACATCACAGAATCCTTGCTTATAGCACACATAACTGCTTCCATTAACCATCTTACCAAAGGAGTCACATTACCATAAGTATTGTTTTACATTTTTAATTGTTAAAATCCGTAACCAGATTTTCCCTAAGCTTCCAAATAAAGACAATATTATCAAAGTTAGTTAAGACATATATTTTAAGCACCAGTTTTGTTATAGTAAGCATTATGCTGAAGAGGGAGGTTATGTTTTGAACAATAATTTTCTAAAAAAGGATTTGGGGCTTCACTTGAATTTCGTTATGCAGCCATTTGAACTCATTCTGATGTTTGCTTGTAATATTTATGAGGTTATATGAAGTGCAGATGCCACATCAGCAGTTAAAAACATAATTTTGCCTTCCACAGGATAAAATGGCACACAATCCTGAATCCTATGACTTCCTCTGCAGGTCTGGATGTCTTTTCTGGGTTTTTTTTTTTTTTTGAGAAAAATAAGCTGCATGGTAAATTGGTGGTTTTTTACTCTCAAAATGCAAACTTATAATCATTATGGTACAAGAGCAATTGCTCTAAGCTGGCATGACACTGTGAATGCATCTCCCAAACGCCATGCTTCTCCAGGAACAATTCGCACCGAAAGCTTCCTGGTCTTTGTTCTCCTGTTCCCATGCCTGCCATGTACTCCCTCAAGTTCACGGTGTAGGATCATAATCATGAGGATGTGTGAGGTATGTTCCCCCAGAAAGAATGATCTAGCTCCTCTCCTGTTTATTTTTATATTTTGTTGGTACAGAAGAATTTAACAATGCATTTGAAAAAAGTCTGTCAGTGAAAAAAAGGTATATTTTGGCATATCCAATTTATTACTTTCCAGTACATGCAGTAGTATAAATAAATGGCTAAAAATGGCTACCAAATAATATGCTTTATGCAAAAAAAGCCAATAAAATAAAACCCAGAAAATGCAGATCTTCAAGGTTTGCTGGGATGACTGGCTAGGTCTCACCTGCCAATCTGTCCTTTAAATTGCCTTCATCACCCACTCTCCCTCTCCCCTCCACCCCCACCCCCACCCCACCCTGGGTCCTGACTCAGGGAACACAATGTCCTGCTTTTATTTCCCTGGATCAAGCATGGCCAGACTTTCTGTCCTTGGCTTTCTTTCACAAGAGTGGGATTGTCTGAAATTTACAAAATAGATGCCTAGAAAAATGGTCAATAGTCCAATTATTAAAGGGCAAAGGACACCCAAATTTAGAGAAGGAAAAAAGTACAAATGAACACTATATACAAGGACAGACCTCCAATCATAAAGATAAAGACCAAAATGAAAAGAACAAAGAGAGATGTCAAAGTCCTTGATTGAAATAGAAACATCTTAAATCATCATTTTAGTGCTTGTGGTTATAGGGTCAAAAAGAGCCGTCTCTTTGCCCCATTAGAGGATGTATGAATTGATATGACTTTCCTTGAAAGCAATTTGCTCTTTTGTGAAGACGTTGAAAACATTCACGTCCTTTGACCCAGTAGGACTTTAAAAAGGCTTTGCTAAGGAAATAATCAGAGATTTGCACAACTTTTCACAGATGGTCAGTGGGGCTTTATTTAGAATAGTTTATTTTGGAAACATCTTAATGTTACATTAATGATGGCATAGCCATATGTGCAGAGGCCACACAGCCATTAGAATCTTGATTTTAAAGGACTCAGAGATGACTTCTCAGTATCATATTAGGTGAAAATGAAGGATAAACATCTTTAGTTACATCAATTTTAAAATATACTGGAAAGAAGTACATCAAGATATTCAAAGCAGTTATCTTAGGATGGAGAAACTATGAGTGAGTTTTAAGCTTTTCTTTCCAACATCTCCTTCAAGTCTGTATTAACTTTTTAATCAGACAATATAGGTATCAAAAAGAATTCTCGATATGAAGGAAAAATGGAGACTGACATAGAGAATAGAGAAAGCGTACCACCTGAACAGGTTACAAAAACAGATTTCTGATCTTGTAGTACCTCTCTAGGAATAAAGGCCTAGTTGTACCTCACAGTTTCAAGACTCCCTGTCCAGAGAGTGCCTGAGGCTCTTTTTCCTTCCTTGGCCCCATTCCTTCCAGAGGAAGTATTTTATTATAAAAGTAACAAATGCTTGTTGCCAAACATCCAAACGGCATGAAAGAATATAACATAGACCGATCATAGGCTGGTTAATGTTCTATTTTCTTTTCCCACAATTTGTTTCACATGGAAAACACTGGAGCATAACTTGCAGATAATAATACCAACATTAAAAAAATAAGAATGCCAATATTTAGTAAACAATTCTGTGTGTTTTGACACACGTCAGGATATAGGACATTTTTTGTCACCCCCCCAGATTTCCTTAGTTGCAGTCCATTCTCTCCCAACCTCAACCTCAGTGCCAGGCAACCACTGATCTGCTTTCTGTCCCTATAAATTAAGTTTTGCCTCTTGTAGGGTTTTCTGGAAATGAAAACATACATATTGCTTAGAATGTTTTTGAGATCCACCTACATTGAGTGTCCCGGGTAGGTGGTATTCTGTTGTGTAACTACATTATAATTTGTCTGTCCACTTATTGGTGGACATTTAAATTGTTTCCAGTTTTGGACTGTTACACATGAAGTTGCTCTGACCCTCCCAACACAAGTATTCATGTGTTGTTTGGGGGCAGTTGGTAGGTAACTATCAGACAAGATTGGGAATGTTCAGGGTGGTATGGCCGCAGACAGTTGATAGGTAAGTATCTAGGAGTAAAATTGCTCTGTCATATGGTGTACGTAAAAAACTGCCAAACTCGTACTTGAAGTGATGTTCTACCTTCCATTCGTATCAGCCATGACACCGAGTCAAGAGCTGTTCCTTCTCGAGTTGACAGTGTCAGGGTTTAGTCATGTTTTCTCTTTTGCTAGAGGGGAGAATATACTGGTGTCTTCTTGTGGTTTTAACCCATATTTCCTCGGGACTCATGATGATAATAAGCATCCTTTCTTGTTTGTACTGTTTATCGGCGTATCTTCTTTTATAACTGGTCCAACATTTTTTTGCCTACTTTATGAATGGATTATTTGCTTCTTATTTTGGGTTGAGAGTTCTTTAAGGATCACAAATATAAACATCATCAGACACATGATTTATGAATTTTTTTCCCTGTCTAGTGCTTGCTTTTTCATTTTCTATAAGATGTCTTTTAAAGAGTAGATGTTAATTTTGATGAGATTATAAATATTTTTTCTTTGGATTGTGGTTTTGGTTCAGTATTTAAGAAATGTTTGCCTATTTCCAATCAAAAAGAATGAAATCTCGCCACTTGCAACTATGTGGATGGAACTGGAGGGTATTATGCTAAGTGAAATTAGTCAGTCAGAGAAAGACAAAAATCATATGACTTCACTCATATGAGGACTTTAAGAGAACATAAGGGAAGGGAAACAAAAATAATATAAAAACAGGGAGGGGGACAAAACAGAAGAGACTCATAAATATGGAGAACAAACTGAGGGTTGCTGGAGGGGTTGTGGGAGGAGGGATGAGCTAAATGGGTAAGGGGCACTAAGGAATCTACTCCCAAAATCATTGTTTCACTATATGCTAACTAATTTGGATGTAAATTTAAAAAAAAATAAAATAAAATAAAAAAAGAAATGTTTGCCTATTTCAAGGTTACAAATATTTTCCTCTGTTTTCTGTTATAGATTTTATAATTTTAGTTTTGTTATGTAAATATATATGCATTTGGAGTTTGGTGGAGTGTATTAGCTTGAGCTGCCATAACAAATAACCATGGACAAGGGAGCTTAAAGAATAGACATTTATTTTCACATACTTCTGGAAGCTGGAAGTCCAAGATCAAGGTGTCACTATGGTCAATTTCTGGTGAGGATTCTCTTTGTTTCTTGTAGATGGCCACCTTCTCCTTGTCGCCACCTCACATGGCAGGACAGAGAAAGCAGCTTTCTGGTATCTCTTCTTATAAGGACCTTAATCTTACCATGATGCCCCACCCTCATGGTCTCATTTAAACTGAATTGTCTTCCAAAGGCCCCAAAATCTCAGCTCCAAATACCATCACACTTGGGATTAGGGCTTCAATATATGAATATTGCTGTGGGGACGGGGGAGGGGAGCACAATTCAGAATTCAGTCCATGCAAGTGAGGTAAGAGCTGAGGTTCATGTTTCTCCTAATGGGTATCTGGTTGTTCCCACCCCATTTGTTTCTTTTTCACATTAAATTAACACAGCAGATTAGCAAATAAATAAATCGGCCATATATGTAGGTGTCCATTTTGAACTCTTCATTCTTTTCTGGTGATTGTTAGGTCTATTCTTATGTCACTATCACATAGTCTTGATTATTGTGGCTTCATAACAAGGATAAAATAGGGTAGTAGAAATCCATCAGATACGTTCTTTTCCAAATTGCTTTTGCTACTCTAGGTCTTTTGTAATTCGAAATACCTTTTAGAATCAACTTGACATTTGATTTAGAAAAGTCATTTGGGATTGTTGACATTAAAATGAATGTGCCCATTGATTTGGAGAGGACTGTTATCTTATGAATACAGCGTTTTCCAATTCACAAATGTGGTATATACCTTCATTTATTTTGGTCTTCTTTAATTTCTCTTAGTCATATTTTGTGGTTTTCAATGTATAGGTCTTGCACATATTTCGTTAAAATAACCTATACATATTTCATATTTTTATGAGATTAGAAGAGATATTTAAAACATTTTCCCTTCCAATTATGCATTGCTTATATATAAAATAAAATTGATTTTTGTATATTGACCTTATATGCTGCAACCATGCTAAATTCACTTCTTAGTTCTAGTAGCTTTTTGTCTAGATTCCTTTAGGTTTTTTCCCTTAATGTACTTAAGGGTAAGGAAGTTTGATTTTCATTGCTCTACACTCTGATTTTCCCGCAGGCAATACTATTGGAGTGTAACTCATTCCAAAGAATTACACACGGTAAATGAGAGAGTTCTTGTATATCTGCTGACTCTTCAATGAAATAGGCACCTAGTAACCCATAAAATTATGCTCCAAGCACCAGTTAGCACAAAGACAGCCGTTCGGTATTTTCCCCTTATTTGTACTCTGAAGTCTTGCTGTACCAGACCCATTTCCGTCTCAAATTCCTGACTCATGACAGGTAACACTGATTTTTATTCTCAGACACTGAGTTTCTAATGATTTTTCCAGCATTTGAATGCCGGCTTCTCCCAAGCTTTTTGCTTGGCTCATCTCTCCCCACATTTCCAGTTTTGGCTAAGGATGTGCCTTAGCAGAGTTCTCTAAAAATAGAGATCTTCAGAGATAAGTAGAAGCTTCGTTCAGAAAGTGGAAAATAAATACATAATTTCTGACAAGCGTACGTAATCATGGTTTCTTAAATGCCCATCGCGTGACAGTACTGTGCTGTGTGCTGCTTTCCGATCACAAACTCACTCAATTTCTACAAATTTATGTAGGAGGTAGAGATGATACTACTTCTAATGCAAAGAAGAAAACTGGAAGCTGTTGACAAGTGACAGAGCAATGACCTAAATCTAGTTCTCTCCGATTCCCAGGCACGGAGGAGCTTGGGTGTCAAGATGATTTTTAAATATTATTATTTATTAAGAAGTTATTCTGATAAAAAGTGTAGAAAAAAATTATCTCCTAAATCAACAAAACTAAACAAACAAGAAAACAAAAATAAAACATAAAAGCCTTGAAGACTGTGGTCCTTACCTACTCTGATATGTTTTATTTTTTAATGTATCTTAAAATTATTAAAAATTACCAAGATCATAGAAGACCAATTAATAGTGACTGTCAGATAAACCAAGTTGCACATCAGGTAGTTGGATGTTTTGGTTGAGAATATCAACTTAAACACTGTTGGAAAGCCAGTCTGTTCCCCTTAAAGACTTTGAAGAATCAAGAAAGAAACTGGCAAAAACTAATGTGAACATTTATAAATGGAGTGAAAATTCTCCATAACCGCCATAAAAGAAAAAGAAACCTTACTGTTATTCAAAATCCTGAGAAGATGCCTTCTGAAATGAGGGGATAGACAGGTAACAGTATAGAGGCTCCTCAAAAATTAAAAATGGAGGGGCGCCTGGGTGGCGCAGTCGGTTAAGCGTCCGACTTCAGCCAGGTCACGATCTCGCGGTCTGTGAGTTCGAGCCCCGCGTCGGGCTCTGGGCTGATGGCTCGGAGCCTGGAGCCTGTTTCCGATTCTGTGTCTCCCTCTCTCTCTGCCCCTCCCCCGTTCATGCTCTGTCTCTCTCTGTCCCAAAAATAAATAAACGTTGAAAAAAAAAATTTTTTTTTAAAAAAATGGAAATACCATATGATCTAGTAATCACACCACTGGGTATTTCCAAAGAAAATGAAACCACGAATTCAAAAAGATGTATACACCCCTATATTTAAAACACCATTACTTATAATAGCCAACATGTAGAAGCAACCAAAATGCCCATTCACAGATGAGTGGATAAAGAAGATGTGGTATGTTCCCACCTCCTGCACACTCATATATAAGGGAAAGACTTAGCCTTTATTTATTTATTTTTTTTCAACATTTTTTATTTATTTTTGGGACAGAGAGAGGTAGAGCATGAACAGGGGAGGGGCAGAGAGAGAGGGAGACACAGAATCGGAAACAGGCTCCAGGCTCCGGGCCATCAGCCCAGAGCCTGACGCGGGGCTCGAACTCACAGACCATGAGATCGTGACCTGGCTGAAGTCGGACTCTTAACCGACTGCGCCACCCAGGCGCCCCTAGACTTAGCCTTTAAAAAGAATGAAGTTTTGCCATTTGCAACAAGAATGGACCTAGAGGGTGTTATGCTAAGTGAAATAAGTCAGACAGAAAAAGACAAATGCCATATTATTTCTCTTATATGTGGAATCTAAAAAACAAAACAAAACAAACGAGCAAACACACAAACAAACAAACACCAAACAGACACACAAATACAGAGAACAAACTGGTGGTTGCCAGAAAGCCGTGGGACAGGGAGAATGGAAACAGATGAAGATTAACTTCTGGTTATGAAATAAAGTAAGTGAGTCATGGAAGAAAAGTACAGCACAGGGCATATAGTCAGTAACATTGTAATAACACTATATGATGACAGATGGTGACATGGTGACACCCTTATCATGGTGAGCACTGAGAATGCATGGAATTATCAAATCATTATGTTGTAACCCTGAAACCAATATAACATTGCATGTCAACTATATGCTGATAATAAATAATAAAAAAAAAGAAAATAGGAAAATAGGAACACCTAGGAGAAAAATCCAGAGGAGGGAATTTTGGGGGTAATGTTATTAAGTAATGAAAATAAACCATCACTTTTCTTCTATACATACATTAACTTTTATGACCAGTAAAAAAAATGTATCGGAAACCTTAGGTCAGTGAGTAAGTTATAATCCCTTTTTCATAACCCTATAAATTTTAAAATAGTATACATGCCCCAAAATATTCATTTTCTTAAGAGAATTATTTCCTAACAGTTATCTAAAATGTGATTACTCTTATTACTGTCAATATCTAGGCAGATTGGAAATGGACAGTTGAGTGAACTCATAACCACTAAGTAACCACAGGATTGGAGCCTCTTAGAGAAATCAGTGTGGTAGACGGCTTAATATAACCTAGTGCAAAACTGAGTGGTAGAATTACTTCAGCTCAGCTCAGCTTATTTTCTCCTCTCCGCTTAAAATTCTAAAAAATATATGGCCTTGACCTAACCTAGATGGATATTGTCAGAACCTGACCTTGAATAAGTATTTAGTAGTTTTGTAAGAACAAAGTTATGAAATTAAGATTGCTGTATCAAGTACAATAAAACTTTGCTAAAATTGTCTTACAATGTCACAGACTCATTTTCAGAATGTGATAAATCATGTCCCCAGTGTGAAGACTGATACGTTAAACATCTCTTATTATACAGAATCCCCAAATCTAAGTAGGTCTTGTCTTGTATATGTGACAACAATATCACAAAGGGGTAGGGGTCATTGTGCAAAGATATTCACTTAGTTGGTTGAAGCTCATGTCTAAACTTCTGTTTGTAAATTGTGATTATGCAACAACAACTCATTTAAAACATTTACAGATTCCGACCATATGCTATAATTAAGAAACCAACATACTTGCTTTTGACACACTGTATTTAAAATCTGTGTTATACATTTCATATGTTACATATTTGAAAATATTTCTTCAGTCACTCTGAATTAACATTTACACTTAATTAATGTTAACATAAAAATCTGGATAAATGAGTACTGGATTAATTTATTGGCAATAATAATATCGGCAATATTAAAATGTAATATTTAAACAATTTAATATAAAACTCCTTTCAAAATTTTTTTTGCTTATAAAGAACTCACAAAAATAAGGCTAGTAGGGACATGTTGAATTTTATGGGAATCCTATTGCACTGATAATATTATTGGATACACTAAAAATATAGTATTGTAATAATATTGCAAACTATATGGCATGATAGAAATAATTGTGAAATCAGTTTGAGGCCAGTGTAAAAGACTGAAATTTTTAGAATGGGGTAATTAACCTGTCATAGAATGAACACACTTTATTTAGATTATCAACACGAATCTGAGGAGGGCACCTCCTCTGAGGTTGGAATGACCACTGGGTGTTGTATGGAAACCAATTTGACAATAAATTTCATATTAAAAAAAAACAAAAAAGGATCTGGAGAAATTATATATTTGGTCATTTCTACCCTTTCTAAACAGAGTGGTCATGCTGGGCAGATGGACAGAACCTTTCCTTCAGGAGTTTATTTTTCACCCACCCCCTGCTTGTGACACTTAGAGCTTACCTTCCTGACTCAAAGGTGAACCATGTTGAGTCCCGTCCATATCTCCTCAGTGAGCTGAGAGGCCACATCACCAGTTTGACCTTGGCATTGTGGATATCCCAGAGATAGATATTCTCATGAGTGATCTGCATTGTGCATTCGCCATAAATATCCAGATTTGGTGTAGGCATAAGGTATACATTGAATCTCTCTGCAGAGAAACAAAGAATGGTGCAAATTAAGTGAAAACGGGTATGAGTCTTTATGGTCGCACTGTATTAATTTGTGGAATTACCTACAGCCTTCAGAAAACATTACTGTGTCCCTTGGGAACACCGGTACATGGTGCAAAACACTACCTTTTTCCATGTGATGTGTGAGAAAATGAGTTAATTATAATATTTTTTTTCTCTTTAGAGAGAGAATGTGCAATATGGGGAGATGGATGGGGAGAGAGAGAGAGACAGAGACAGAGACAGAGACAGAGAATCCAAAGCAGGCTCCACACTCAGCACAGAGCCTGATGTAGGGCTCAATCCCATGACCCTGGGATCATGACCTGAGCCAAAATCAAGAGTTGGATGCTCAACAGACAGGGCCACCCAAGCACCCCAGTTAAACTATTCTTAATCAATAATTCATTCACTCACTCATTCTACACTTTGTGTTGCGTTGTGTTCTCTGTGGTGAGGATGAAATGGTGAAATTGTACAATGGAAACATAAGGCTAAAAGCTAAGTGAGGTCTCTGCCAAAATGATGCTTAGTGTCTGCTACTTCACACAATCTTAAATGCAAGCCATATATATAACTCCTGCGAGGAATGTCTTATTTAATTGAAGGAAGAATTTACTCAATTTTACCTTCGTGTTATGAAGCTTTTAATGCACACCTAGACTGACTCTCAAAACACATTGTATTCACAGTCACATTCAGCATATGATAATTGCAGATAGCCATTATTTACTTCTGCAGGACTTCAGATATTGTTTTGTTAAGCAAAACAAACATATATAGCCACTTTCATTCTTGGGTATTCTACAGTTGAAAATCTGACTATCAGGCAACAATCCCAAACCTTGCTTTATAACTTGTGTATCTCAAAGGCTACTGCAAAGTTCCACAGCCCTTGATCCCCATTTAAATGCATCAGATGCACTTTATAAAAAATAAGCTTAGTTCATAAGTTCCAGGCAGCAAAGAACTTGGTATGACCTATAAAATATCCCCAATTCCAAGCACCACATTCTTGGTTTATAGCAAGCAATCAATAAATAAGCATTGGTTAACTTATAGGAATGAAATAAATATATCCCATGACGAATATGCACCACAAGAATTGAGGAATTATAAAAAGAATAATGTCATGATAATAAAAAGTTTAAGAACTGCTGGCAGATACATCTTTGTGAGTTTGAATTTAATTGTGAATTGTGCTTGAAAGGCAGTGCTGTTGAATTAATGATTTTGAGAGGCATAATGGTGCAGCTGCAGTTGAGAAAGGATTGATATGTTTAAGAATGTGCCATCATCCATCATAATGCCACCATTTGAAATACTGAGTGTTTATTGGTACTGAGCTGGAATTGTCTATATAATAGAAAGAATCTTTTCTGTGGCAGGTACTTTGCAGAGAATTGCTTTGCTGATGCCAAAAAACAAAACAAAAAATTCAGATTCCAAATGGGTTAAATTTAATTTAAGCATGATAGCTTGAAATGTAGTAACCAAATGGACCATATTTATATTCAAGTGTCTAGATATTTTTGACCAGAATAATCTAATTCAATTTTTTACTTGGATTATTGACCCATAAAACTAATATGTATATGGATTTCACATTCATATCCTCCAGAAAAGAAAAACAAGATAAATTACATAGCTGAAGCAATGAAGAAAGATCATTGCCCCATTAATTATCTGTAATAAAAAGTATATATATATATATATATATATATATTCCATAAATCTTAAAATTCTTGTGTACAATCAAAGTAAAGTCTCAATATTTTGCATTAAAATACATCACTCACATTGCCACCACATTTCACACACCAATGGGATTACAAGTAGCAGATCAAAGGGGCCTGATCTCATGTAAGAGTATAAATGAAAGTTGGACCCAACAGAATGACTCACGCATACAGATAATGCGTGAATAGAAATCTTTTCTTTGGCCAAGACCCTTTTGATGGTCAGCTTTTACATTTGGAAGTAATCGTATGTCAGTGGCATCTGTTGAGCAGAGGTAAAATACTTTTGTTATAAAAGTGGAATGTAAAACATTCCTCTAAATTCCTTCCTTTCTATCAATTACAGAGTCTGAAGATAGCAACCAAAGAATCATTGCCAACATGCCAAGAAATAACACTTCTTGTAAAATATTGAAATAAACATCATTAACCAATTTTAGTGTTGCTTAAGGCTGCACTGACCCTTGATATTCACACCCATAGTTTGATATCTGAAAAAAAAATCATGTAAAAAAAATAACCCTGACATCATGTGTCCTCGAAATGGATGACACATGAAAAATCACCTATAACCCATGGAGTATTACAGAGGACCCAAAGAACCATTGGATTTTCACCGAAATATCTGTGTGCTCTAATGTAAGCAGATAAAACCTAGAAAAAATAAACAGAAAAAGGGTACAATCATCACAATGGACATTAAAGAAATATGGAACTGGAAAACTGAAAAATAATGAATAATTGAATTTCATATGATTCACATGATATAGGGCTCTAGATGTCAAAATTGGTGAGGTACATTTACAAAAAAATACATAGATATCAGATAACCTGCCCCAAGGGACTCCTTCCTGGGCCAGCTGTAGGTGATATCAAGCAGGTAAAATGTATTGCCGTGACCTTCTTGTCTGCCTTCCACTCCCCCAGGCTTCACACACTTTGCTACCTGCAACTCATGGTAAGCCCTTCTTGTTAATGTCTAGAATGTGCCAACCTTCCTTTTGATACTATTTCTTTCATCCCACAAAAAGGATTAGTCTAAGAAATTTTATTTTTGGTTTTTAAATATTCAAAATCTATTTCATCCTAATGGGTAATTTCCAAGGATTTGAGATTCAATTAAAAAGTATACTAATTTAATCCAGCAGAGAATGAAGGCAGCTCAAGTTATCTAGTAAATTCTTCTTCTTTGATTCCATTTTCATGGAAAAAATCTTCCCACATTTACAAGGAGTAAATCATTTTGTGCCCTTAGTAGTGTAAAATTTATTCTGCTTCACTAAAATTTGTGATGGTTTCCACTGAAAAGACCATTTCAATGTGAAATAGCTAAAATTGCCCCCCCCCCAAAGTGACTTTTTAAACTATTTAACTTTGTGAAATAATTGTATGAGGCAGGTGTTTTAACCACCCTCTTATCATGTCACCTTCTCACGTAAGAGCCTACCTTTGGGTTTTACTGCTGAGAGCGCTGGTTTTCAGACATTAAAGTGCATCAAAATTACCTGAAGGGCTTGCTTGAACATAGATTGCGGGGCACACTCCACCCTTCTCATTATTGATACAGTAGGTCCAGGCCGGGCCGTTCAATTTGCATTTCTACTTGTTTCCAGAGGATGTTGATGCGGCTGCCCTGGGGACCACACTATGAGAAATGCTGATGTGAAGAACCCATTTTAGAGTATTGCCAAGGAAGTAGTGGCATCAGAGGAACTACAAGGGATGCTTTGAAAGTGATACTATGTTCCAGTAGAACAAACCAGCACACTTAATTCAAAGCTGTTCTTTAATTTCTGCTCAAATAGACTAATCCCATCTCTACTGACTCATGACCGATCTGGCAGGAAAGAATTCTTATGCCAGTTGGAACAAAAGAAGTGAGAGGCATAGGAAGAAAGGAGGTCTAGGAGAGTTTTCAATTCATCAAGGTATGTATGTATATTCCAATTATTTTATTTATTATTATTATTATTTTTTTTATTTGAGAGAGAGTATGTGGGGGAGGGGCAGAGGGAGAGAGAGAGAGAATCTTAAGCAGGCTCCACACTCAGCATGAAGCCTGACACAGGGCTAGGTCCCATGACCTTGGGATCATGACCTGAGCTGAAATCAAGAGTTGGATGCCCAACTGACTGAGCCACCCAGGCGCCCCTCTGACTATTTTCTTTTAAGGTAATCAACAATAACAGAACACTGTTAAGACACACTAAACAACACATTTCCAAGCACCCAAAAGAATTAGGAAATAAACTAAGCTGTTGAGTGTATGTGCTGCCGAAGCAGACACAGAAACTAGCTGTTTAAATGCAATATCCTAAACCATGGATAAAAATTCTACCAACATTAAGTCTTGTGAAGACTGCTGAATATGTGAAGAGAGAAATATTTGAAAAGGTTAAATAAAAAAAAATATTAGATTAAAATGTACTCAGACATATGGAACTATAGAATTCTAGAGTGGAAAAAAAAATCCCAAACGGTGCCCATGAGATTGTATTTTGAGAAAATTTTGGTTTATATAATGGCCAACATATGAGAAAGCATAATTTAATTTTAAATGGCCCAAAACAATAGCAAGGTGAAGTATTTACAAAACGATTTGTTATGTCCAACAAAGATGCTTCTTACTATTATTGAATCTGCTATTGCATTTACAAGAGCATTTCTACTCTAGGGGTGGATTAAGAGGTCCAAAGGAATAGACTACACCCCAAAAGGCCTGGGACCAGAGTCCAGGTGGGAACCACAAGAACAGTCCAAGGGGACTACAAAACAAGGTTTGGTCAAATTGAATTGGACAAGGTCTGGCAAGAAAGGGTAGCTACACTCAGGAGAAATGGTTCTGGAAAAGGCATAGTGAGACCTCGGGTGATGTGTGAAGACTGAATGGGTCATCAGCTCTGAGAAAGACAGAAACCTTTCTTTCTCAGCCGATGAGGTTTTAAATGGATCTGGTTTGAGGCAGGAACATTCCAACTATAGCTATTATCTTGAGCCTGACAGGTGGAAAAGAGTGGAGCATGCAGGGGCTGTAGGAAACAGAGCATCAGAGTTACGTTTTGTTTTTTTAGCGTTTTATTTATTTTTATTTTTTAAATTATTTTTTTAAGTTTATTTATTTATTTTGAGAGAGAGAGAGAGAGAGAGAGAGAGAGCGCCTGAGTGAGTGTATGCAGGGGAGGGGCAGAGAGAGAGAATCCCAAGTAGGCTCTGGGCCATCTACATGGATTTAGATGCAGGCCTCGATTCCATGACCCTGGGATTATGACCAGAGCCCAAATCAAGATTCAGATGCTCAACTGACTGAGACACCCAGGCACCCCAGATCAGAGATGCAAGTTTCTAACATGAAGCAAAACATCATCTAGTGAGCAATAGAATACGACAGGATGATGAACTCTTTGACCAGTTTCTTGATAATTTCCATCTCGTAACATTGCAAATGGAAAATTGGTTTTAAAGGAAGAACCATACTGACAACAAACACATGTGCTCCCTTATAATTAATTGGAGTATTTTTTAAATGTTTATTTATTTTTGAGAGCAAGTACAGGTAGGGGAGGGACAGAGAGAGAGGGGGTCAGAGGATCCAAAGCGGGCTCTGAGCTGACAGCAGAGAACCCAATGTGGGGCTTGAACTCATGAACCCAACCAAGAGATCCTGACCTGAGCTTAAGTCGGATGCTCAACCGCTGAGCCACCCAGGTGCCCTTGGAGTATTCTTTAAAATATAGGCTTTTGGAATGTAGGTATTAAATAATTTTGTGCGTCTAGCACAGAGTGAACATTCAGCTCATTGTGGCTGCCTGAACACAAAATCCATCTTTTGCATGTTAGTTACTTAGACTAAATTTGGGAAATGTCTATCGGATGTCAATTCATTCCTTTTTTTTCAAAGAAGGATTCTGATAAGTTTTAATTGTTAGCTGATTGCAGGACACTCATATCCTTTCTATCCATCCCACTTCTACTGATACTTCAGAAGGTTGGGTCAAAAAAAGGACGGAACATGGAACTAAGTATTATGCCTAAATGTTTGGAAACCAAGAAATCTGTAAATATTAACACCCACCTGGTGTTCCACAGGGAGATGTTAAATTTTACAGGAACTTCAGCGAAGCAGGTGAGTGTGAGCTCCTAATCTTTTACCTTCTCTTCCTTTTAAATTCCAAGCATAGCTCAAAAGGAGAAGCCCCACAAAGAGAAAAGAATTCTTTAGCTCTTTGGCGACATCCCTAATTTTCTGAATTTCATTTCCAGGATCTTCCAGAGAGTAGAGGCTTATATATTTGTTGAAGTTCATTAGCGAAAATGTGTAGGTATTATTTTAATTAAATAGCTTAAAGAAAATTAATAATTACATCTAATATACATATAAAATAATTACATATATGTAAAAACTGATTTTGTCATGATTAGCAATAGCTATAAATAATTGGTTAATTCATTTATAATTCTGGATTTCACTTAGTTGTTTGTATGAGCCAGTGATTCCTCAAAGTAACACTCACTCTATATGCAACTTACTGCTCACGATAACTTTAAATATTTAAGGGAGAGAGAAATAAATTGTTTTTTTTCCAAAATGTCACGTGATCAGAAAAGTCACTGTTTATGGAAAGCATTTGTTTAAATTAAATTTATTACTGAAGCTGGTTCATTAAAAGATCCAAACTTTGTTGTCTCATCAAATGCGGAAACGTATCTTGTCTTGTTGGTGACCTTTATCTTCCTTCTCACATGGCCATCACGAACAGCTGTAACCCACATCTTGCGACCTGTCCTCAGACTTATCGTGGTGAGTTTGCATCTCCAAAGTCTTGTCCCCCGAACTCTCTTGAGCACTGGTACCAGCCTGGGCGGGGCGACCAGATTCTACAGCTCCATCACCACAGGCAAGTTGGGGGGGTCCTTGTCCCAATCTGGCAAGCAATCCAAATTCTGTGAGTAGTTCTTTGCTTCTCTGGTGCTTGGAGGGAGATGTGTTCCTCCTTGCTGCCCTCCTCCTGTGAAAGACCTTCAAAGACTCCTCTTCAATTAATCTTCCAGCCTGATCTTTAGAATTTCATGGTACTGTTCACCCATCAGCCACTGCTCTGGGGCTACAGAACATTTCTGAGACAGCAAGAAAGCCCCATTCTCTGCTCTATAGTTAACAATTGTTACATAACAATTCAAAGCATGAAATTTTAACATTAGCACTAAATTAATAAGCAGTTCACTAAATATTATTTAGTCCCAAGACCAGAGCCATTGGTCTAATATTAAGCATCAATGAATAAATTCATTCAGAATCTGGTATCTGAGAAACTGACCATATGCTCTGGAGTGCGGAATTTATCACTACTCATCTCAGTTTGAAATCTAGGTTCACACCATTGTTTGAGGTAGTGTGCCTTGTTTTTAACAGTTTTATGAAGTGTTAAGGAATTAAACAGAACCAGATATTACCCAGAAAATAATGAGATTTTTCAATATCATTCTGAATTTCATATTCTTGTCTCCAACTTTCTGTAATATTGGGATATTGCAGTGGTCAGACTTCAATTTCAGCAGCTTTAGAAACGGAGCCACACTGAGAAGGCAGATATCTGCACATTTAGACACATCCTGATATCTGTATAATGCAGATACACCAGGAATGAAACAAAGCATGATTTATACTCATCGAGATGTGAAGAACTCTTCAGAAATTGTGACTTCATTTTTACCACAGTGCTGAAATTTGTCAAAATGTATTTTATTACAATGTGCCAATAGTAATAAATTCAGTTGCCAGATGCCATCTGCTCAATGGCCACTGTGAATTGGAACCTCTGTATTTCTTCAATCAATTGGCAGGACTTAAAACAACAGCCGTATTTTTAAATTCCCCAGCAATTAATTTAATTCCTCCTCCCCTTCCTTCCTTCCTTCCTTCCTTCCTTCCTTCCTTCCTTCCTTCCTTTCTTTTCTCCTCTCCTCTCCTCTCCTCTCCTCTCCTCTCCTCTCCTCTCCTCTCCTTCCCCTCACCTCCCCTCCTCTCTTTTTCTCTTTTCACAAAAAAAATGACTGTTGACTGAATATTATCTACATTTCTGAGTAAATCATGTTCACTCTTATAAATACAGTAAGCCATTTTAAAAATAAAATAAATTCAACTGCTATTATACCTTCCAGAGGTCATCTCTGTTAAAGTAATAGTGTATCTTAACATATAAGTAAATTCACATACAATTGTAATTATACTGAATATAAAGTATTGAACCCTTTGAATTGTACTCACTAGTATAAGAATTTTCAGATGCTATTAAATATTCCTTGGGGACATAGTTTTTAATGAATACATAATATTCCATTGTATGACTATGTCATATTTTATTTAAAATGATCTACTTGATGAATATTAAATTTATGCCAACTTTTTACTAATATAAATTAGGCTACAGTAAAATAATCAACTTTTAGCTCAATTTGCTGAATGATTCAGTCATTTCATATTGAGTCATAGAGTTTACTTTATTCTTATATATAAATTTTGAGTCACTTTAATATCCTTAATTATTAACTTACATCGGGCCCTAACATCTGAATCATTATATTAAATGTCATAAACTCTTTCAAGAATGACCGTGCCAAATTGATTTCCAGAATTTCCTTACCGATATATATTCCAATTAAAATATCTATTTTATACATTCATTAATGTAAGTGTCCTTTGCCAGAATTTTTTAAAATTGAGTTTACTGTTACTCACGTTGGTTGTGATGATTCTACATACTAGAAATTTTCTCTACCATGTTTATGATAACAACTTCATCTTCAGGTTTTCATTCATTTTGTTTATAATACTTATGTAAGCCCAGAAAGTGGAAAGTAGTTTTCTTTAAGTTTTCTAAAAAGTCCTTTGTTATTGAAAGAAACTTAATATTCTCCCACATTTTTCGTAGCAATTTTAGCATTTTATTTTTTATATTAACTGGTATACCGAAACATAATGAAATGTTCATATGTCACTTATGATATCCTTTCAGTTTTGACAAAAGCACATTAAGGCCTACAACTTTTCTGCTCTCCAGAATGTTCCCTTATGCCATGCCCCAGAAGCTACCACCAGTCTGATTTCTAACACTGTAGGTTATTTTGGCCTGTTCTGGTAGGTTTTTGCGAGCTAGGAACACCCAGCTTCAGCATATCACTAATTTATTCCCAGTTCGTGGCTTTCCATTTTTATTATTTCCTTTTTAATTATTTTCAGAGTTTATTTATTTATTTTAAGAGAGAGAGAGACAGAGAGAGTGAACCGGGGAGGGGTAGAGAAAGAGGGAGAGAGAAAGAATCCCAAGCAGGTCCCACAGAATCAGTGCAGAGCCCAACACAGGGCTTGAACCCACAAACCATAAGATCATGACCTGAGTCAAAACGGAGAGTTGGATGATTAACTGACTGAGCCACCCAGGTGCCCCATCTTTTTAAATTTTTTGACAATACTTTTTTGGTGACCATAGGTTTAAATTTTGATGAAGCCCAAATTATTTCTTTTTACAGTTTGCTTTCATTGTTTTATTTAAGAAATCTTGGCCTATCTCAAAGTTCCATTCATCTGAAATTGATATTTGAGTATAGTGTGAGGTGGGGGTTGAGGTTCATGATTTCCCATAGGGATATCCAGTCACTTCACTTATTAAGGAAATTTTCCTTTTCTCATTGCAATGAGCAATGAGCTTGGGAGAAAGGACTTTGGTGTCCTTGTAAAAAATTACTAATCCATATATGTATGGATCATTGTCTTTCTATTCTGTTCCATAGACTTCTTTGTCTATTGTCTGTCTTCATTGCTGTCAGTTGTAGTAAATCCCAAAATTTTCTAGAAAGGGTATCCATTCCAACTTGGTTTTGTCTTTTCAAGACAGTTTGGCTAGTCTTAGACCTTTCTGTTCCAAATGTATTTTGAAACTGTCCCATCAAGTTCTAAGAAAAATGCCTGGCTTCTAGGATTTTTACTGGCATTGTGTCAAATCTATAGGCTAATTTGGAGAGAACTGACATCTTCACAATACTGACTATTGCAATCATAAACACAGTTTACCATCCCACTTATTTAGATATCTTTTAATTTCTCCCAGCAATATTTAATTTTCAGTGTAGAGGTCTGTTATATACTTTGCCAATTTTATCTCTGAGTATGTGATGGTTTTTGATGATACTGTAAATGTTATTTTTCTTTTCATTTTGTAATTGCTCATTACTAATATATATGGGTGTATACATATATAATCTCTCTGTAATATTCATACATATACCCATATATACAAATTTTTGCATATTAATTTTTTATCCTGAAACATCACCGAGTTCACTTGGTTATAGCTGTTTTTCTCATCGATTCCTTAGGATTTTCCAGGTACACGACTTTAGCTCCTTATTCTTTGCCAATTTTTATGATTTTACTTTATTTTCTTGTCATATTACACAAGTCAGAACTTTAAGTAGAATATGTAGAATACTGAAAACAATTGGTGAGAGAGGATATCTTTGTCTTATTCTCAATCTTATGAGGAAAGCATTCAATATCTTTATCTTAAAAATTATATTTTCTGAATGATTTCATTGACGTCCTTCATCAGTTTGAGAAAGTCCCTTTCTATTCCTACATTTTCTGAGAGTTGTTTTCACAAATGAATATTGTATTTTATCAAATGCTTTTTAAGCATCAATTATAATAATCATATAATTTATTAATATAGTGAAACATATTGATTGATTTTGGGAAATGTTTGCATTTCTGGCACATACCAATTTTGATCACAGTGTATTATCTTATAACACTTTAGTCTTCCTTTTCTAATTTTTAGAAGGATTTTGTACTTATATGCATGAAAGATACTTGTCTGCAATTTTCTTTTCTTATATTGACTTTGCCTGGTTTTAGCATCTGGGTCACAGTAGCCTCATAAAATGAGTTGTGGAATAATCACTCCTCTGTTTTCTGAAGAAGTCTTCATAGGACTGGTATTTCTTCTCCATTAAATGCTGAATAGACTTCAACATTGCAACTATGTGGGACTAGGGGTTGTGTATAGGAAGTTGTATAATAATAACTTTAATTCTTTAATTGATGTAAGGCTCTTTAGATTTTCTATTTTTTCTTGAGTCAGTTTGGAAATTTGAATCTCTGTTAAGTGGTTCAAAATTAGATTATTTTTAACCCAACATGAGAAAGGCTACATTTTATCTAATTTTATTTTTAAAGTTTTTTAAAAATATCCATTTATTTATTTATTTATTTATTTATTTGAGACAAATAAAGAGAGAGAGAGAGAGAGAGAGAGAGAGAGAGAGAGGGTGTGAGTGGGGGAGGGGCAGAGAGAAAGGGAGACACAGAATCTGAAACAGGCTCCAAGCTCTGAGCTGTCAGCATAGAGCTGGAAATGGGGCTTGAACCCACCAATTGCAAGATCTTGACCTGAGCCAAAGTCGGACAATCAACCAACTGAGCCACCCAGGTGCCCCTATTGTTAAAGTTTTTATTTATTTATTTTTAGAGGGAGAGAGTGAGAGCGAGTGGGAAGGAGCAGAGAGAGAGACAAAGAGAGAGAGACAGAGAGAGAATCCTAAGCAGGCTCCCCACTGCCAGCATGGAGCCCGAGGTGAGGCTCAAACTCATGAGTTGTGAGATCATGACCACAGCTGAAATCAAGAGTCAGATACTTAACTGACTGAGTCACCCAGATGCCCCAAAAAGCTACATTTTAATAAAAAATAACTTGTTAAAATTTATTATCAACTTATTGTCAAATTATTAATGCTTTATTTATATGGCCTTGTTTTATTTTGTATCGTTCCTAACCATTTCCTTTATTATTTTAAAAATATTTTTATCCAGTGATGTTCAAAGATTTAAATTATATATTAGATTTTATTTATGAGTGCTATAATCAGAGATAATATTATTTTTTTTATTTATGGCAGATGGAAATGAAAAACATTTCCCACAACACTTTTCCCTCCAATTTTAACATGTTTTAATCTGAGCATTGGGAAAGATACTGTGACTACTGGAATTTTAAGTTGTGCTCAAAGAAAAATTTAGAGCTTTACAAAATCTATTAAGAAAGTAAAAAGCTGAAAATTAATGATCAAATATCCATTTCAAGAGATTTGAAAAAGAAGCTGCAAATAAACCCCAAACTGTGGAGCAACTCCTATGGCATGAGAGCAGAGATGAATACAATTTAAAACAATGAAAAGAGGTCTACCAAATAGGTACATCTCTGATGATGCCGATTAAGAAAAAAAAAAAAAGCCAAACGTAACTTATATGAAGTAAAAAGGGACTATCATTACAGTGTGGGCAGGTATTAAGAAGATGATTTAAGGATGTTGTGATTCAACTTATTCCAATAATTCTGAAACTTTGCAAGGAATGACTAAATCATAAAATCACTGGTAGATTCTTTTGAAGCTAATTATAATCAAGTTTATACCCAAGTTTTCAAATTTTAATGCACATTAGGGTCACTGAGTTTGTTAAAATACAGACATGGGGCCAACATACCTTTGTCGGTATGGGTGGGGACCCAGAATTTTCTTACTTACAATCCACCTGATATGAATGTGATGGAGATGCTCACTGGTGTCCCAGATACATACTGAGTTTCCTGCCAAGCACCTGGTTCCCATGCTGGGTTTTACTTAACCCTCACAACAATCCTATGAGACACATACTATCATGATCATTTTCAAGAGTAAGACGCTGAGATTTAGAGAATTTCTGTAACTTGATCCTGGCCCCAGAACTTAGAAGTGGACTAGAACTCAATGATACACTGAATTTTCTTGGCTACTTTTGTTGATCAGGTTCCATGTTGGACTTTCACACTCTATGCTACTTTGTTTTACTGTGACAGGAAAAAGAAATGGTTCATTAAAACTTGACTCTATCAAAAAGTGAAAACCTTGATTTACTCAAGGTTGAGTATATCAAGGTTTTCTTTTCTTTTGGGTGTGTACGGTTGTGTTTGTTTCCTGTCAAAGGAAGATTCATTTAATCTAATCTGTGGTCAAAGTTCAATCTTGGAGTGTCCTTGCCTCTTCATCTAGGCTGGATTGACAGTCACAGGAGTCCACAGAGGAAATGGGAGTCCCCTTATCTGGTTTGTATACATCCACATGCACGTGAAGTTCCATCACTCTACTTTCCTGTGATATGGCAACTTCTGCTCCCAGATCCTGTCAGAAGTCCAGTGTGGGCCCGCGGGAACTCGGGCACCCCTCCAGGCCACAATGAGTTTTGAGACAAGACTCTGTCTGTCTTCTTACACCTCTCTGGGCTCTGCTGACATCTCCCCACTATTCTTCCCATGCTTCTCATGAAGCCTAATATGGAAAATCAAATCCTAGCATTTACTCTTGAAGAAATATCCAGTTGATATGAGAGACATAAACATGTATCTCTGTCCACCCACACTCCCACGGAAAGGGGGCAGGCAAGGCATTTACTTCTTCCTCACCATAAAACTTATTTTCAAAGTCACAAAACTTATTTTCTTCTGGCCGGCGGCTGGGAGATACCAGTAATTCTGGACTCATCCTTCTCCCCTCAAAAGCTTCCTCTGTCACGTAACTACAAATGTTTTTGAAATTTGCATCTTTGTTCTCTGTGTGTACAGGGAATGTTTCCAGGGCCTAGGAAACAGGACAGAACTATCTTGGTGTCTCCACAGAGCAAGCATCTCACTTTGCAATGACATGGTTATGATCTGACAAATGGATCATTGTGCTGAGGCAATGTGGTGCAGAAGCACCATAGAGCATCCTTAGTTCCCCTGAAGCACTTACTGCAAAACGAGGCAGAAACACATATGGCGTTGGCCTTTATTCCCTTGTAGCGCATGTCGAGGACCGCCAAATGGGGAAAGTGGTAGTTGTAACCAGGCTTGTTAATTATATACAGTGTCTCTATCCATCCGATAGTGAAATTAAAGCAATGCAGCACAAGGCTAGGCAAACAGTGTGGCCACTGCCGGATTTGGTATCGCATTCGGGAATGTCGTCTTATCCCTTCTGGGGTGGCTCTTCCCATCACATTCGCCTTTCAGTTATAGATCGACAGTCACCTCTGCTGGCTATACTGGCATTTTCAAATGTATTTAATTTGTTGTAAGTTCCACATGTTACACGTAGAAAGAGACACATAGGTAAACCGAGCTTGGGAAATGTTACAATATACAAAGTCAAATAAGATCTTTATTATAGAGCATCTCAAGCTTTGCTCCGTGAATGTATATTGTGACCATCATACAGACTTGGTATTAGTTTCCCTGGGCTGCCGTAGCAAAGTACCAGAAACTGGGTGGCTTAAGACATAAATTTAATATCTCATAGTTGTGGAGGCTATAAATCTGAAATCAAGGTGTTGGCAGCTCTGGGGGGGGAGAATCCTTCTCACTTCCAGCTCCTGGTGTTTTGTGGCAATCTTTGACCTCCCTTGGCTTGTGGATGCATCATGCCGGTTACATGACTGTCTTCTTGTGTCTTCGCATCATCTTCCCTCTGTGCACATCTGTCCTCGTCCAAATTTCATCTTTTTATAAGGATATATTGTAGGTCCTATGGGATTAGGGTTTATCTGAATTCGGTTATATTTGTAAAGTCCCTGTTCCTAATAAGGTCACCTTATGAGGTACTGAGGGCTAGGACTTCGATATATCTTATTTAGGGGAGAGGGCAATTCAATCCACAACAGTGTTATACAGTAGTAGAATTTCCTGGAACTCATTTTGGGAAATACTAGGGTATGTGGATGGCATTTTAGAAGTTCAAACATAAGTATGTCCAGGTTCTTTTCCCCACGCAAAAGTTGGTTTTGCTCAGGGTTATTCTATGGACAAAAAAATAAAATAAAATAAACTTGGAAAACTTTTCATTGCTGGTTATAAATAATATGTATAAGAGTGAATATGATATTCCAGATCACTTTTTAAAAAATTTTTTAATGTTTATTTATTTCTGAGACAGAGAGAGACAGAGCATGAACAACAGAGGGGCAGAGAGAGAGAGGGAGACACAGAACCCCAAGCAGGCTCCAGGCTCTGAGCTGTCAGCACAGAGCCCGATGTGGGGCTCGAACTCACAGACTGCGAGATTATGACCTGAGCCGAAGTCAGTTGCTCAACCAACTGAGCCACCCAGGCACCCCCCAGATAACTTTTGAAAGATTGGGGAAAGACTCTTAAAATAGGGAGAAGTGTATTGTTACTGTGGTCATTGCTTTATCATTAACTGGTCGTTTTCCACACGAGAAAAGTCCTATAAATAAATATTGGCTTTAACGATTGACGGGCATTAAGAATTTCAGACTTGCCTGGTTGATAAAGCTTCTCTGGGGGTATAAAAAATTAGTTAAAAAAAAAGAAGGTATGATCATACCTATACCACAGCATTTTCCTTTATTTTTATTTTAGCATGTACTTACTATACTTCAGGTGGAAGATTGGATAATTTTTTTCTCAGTTTACTTCCTCTCCATATTAGATCGTAGGTTCTAACTCATGGCACGGCCTCACAGGTGGAGTGTCCTGCTGGCCTCCTGACTTGGGTTGAGCCACAGGACTTGCTCTGGCCAGTGGAATATCAGTGGACATGACACGTTCAGAGGCCTAATTCGTGTGGCAGCTTTCAGCTTTCTTTCCTGCCCTATTGTTTTTTGTTTTGAGAACGTGCCTTGGGTCGCCATTAGTGTAAGGAGGATAAGAGACATATGGAAAAGACATGGACACCGCGTGAAGCCTGGAACCGAGCTCAGCAGCAGCCCGCCTAAGTCAGCACAATCCTAGCCAACCCACCTGTATGTGAACGATAAAGATACACTTCCAGGTCCATGCTATTGAGATTCTGCACAACCAGTAACACAGTATTATTTTGAAAAACAATGATCAATGCACCTTGTTTATAGGTTTGTCCCCCTCACTACTCTGTGAGCTTCTTAAAATTAATGACCATATTTTATATAATTCTACATTTCCTCAGCTTGGTTCTTGCATTTCATAGCCTCTGAAATGTTTGATGGGTGAATACTGAATGACTGAGTGACATACAAGCATGTCTGAGTGGAATATAAGAAGCACAGTCACTATGGCAACCCAGGTAAATAATTTAGCAACAACACTGGAATACTGCTTTGGTTCTGGGGGAAGGTTATACATATTCTTAGGCTAAAAGTAAAAGTTTGTACCAATTCTGGTCCATTCGTAAGCAGGAACCCTAGTTTCTACATAAAATCGAACCTTCAGATCTGACTCCACATTAATAGATGGCAAAGTCTAAGGTTGCTCTTCCATTTTATTCCTGATGGCGATCTCTTGCCTCAACAGCAAATGGGACATACCCTCTGAGTCCACTTTCAACAACAACTGCAGGAATTTCCCACAAGTGTGTTGCTTCTTGTTTATGATGCTTACTTCTGCTATAAAGGATGAATACATAACATCTGTTTTCTAGAATTGCTATTATGTATAGCAAATACTTTATAAATAACCATTATTGTAACACCATACATTCTAAGGTCAGTGGAGGCAATCTTAAATAGAACCAAAAGACACGAAGATTCTAGAAGTCATAAGAATTTAAGGCTCAAAATGTCTACTTAATATGGACTTTCTTGAGGCAGTGTTATCTGAAATCTGAGAATGAGTGAGTATGTATGTGTGTGTGTGTGTGTGTGTGTGTGTTTACTTTCCCCTACACCACGTGGGATTCTGAGTCGATATGAAAACAGCTGACAGCACTAGATAAAGATGATTATAGCAAAGAATTTAATCAATAACCACTTTTATCTCCTCAACACACATTACACCTTTAAAAATTATTTGCACAAATGTTTATTCTTAGCTAGTCTCAGAGTAAATAAGGCCGTGCTGGGTGAAAAGTCAGAAAAACATTAGAGGAGAAGAAGCAGTTCTGAGTGTCAAAAGAAAAATGCTGTGGTCAAGACTGAGGAGTGAATCTTTCCTTGATGATAGGGTACCACAGGATTACCACCGGCCACAATAATGTCATTTCTGACATCGATTCTGGAGGCATATGTATCTCATCTCTTTGGAGACATTTCAAGTTAAATCCAAGCACATCATTGATAAAATAGTAAAATGATGTTTCTGATGAAAAATAAATTGTATAATTTAGTACTAAAATGCCTTAGGAAGAAAACCTGAATCTTTAATGACAAATCGTTCAAATCTGTACATATTAATGTCCTCAAACATGTATTAGGAAAGGAAGGATTTTGTTTATTTTAGGAAGTGTTAAATGCTTGAAGAGTCTGGAATAGGGATTGTAAGCCATGCAAGGACATTTTTTTAAAGTTTATTTATTTTGAGAGAAAGAGATAGCATGTGTGTGCAAGCAAGCAGGGGAGAGGGTGGCAGAGAGTGAGAAAGGGAGAGAGAGAGAAAGAGAGAGAGAGAGAGAGAGAGAGAGAGAGAGAGAGAATCCCAAGCAGTCTCCATGCTGTCAGCACAGAGCCCAACATGGGGCTCAAAGTCACAATCTGTGAGATCATGATCTGAGCTGAAATCTAGAGTCGGATGCTTATTGACTGAGCCAACCAGGTGCCCTGAAGGGACATTTTTATTTCATTTGTTTTATGTTTGTTTGTTTGTTTGTTTGTTTATTTAGAGAGAGAGAGAGAGAGGATGAGAATGAGCCGGGATGGACAGAGACAGAGCGGGGACAGAGGATCCAAAGCAGGCTCTGTGCTGTCAGTGCAGGGCTCAATGTGGGGCTCCAACTCATAAACCATGAGACGGTGACCTGAGCCTAAGTCAGACGCTTAATCAACTGAGCCACTGAGACACCCCCCGAAAGGGCAGTTTTAAAAAAGATTATTTTAAAAAGACTTTATTAGCTAGCTAAAACAATAAATACTTCCCCACACATAGTGAAATAAACACATGCATTTTCTTAAGAATACGTGTGTCCTGAACAATCTTGGGGCCCAAGGGAGGGGGTTGAAGTTGGCTGAGGAGCATTCTTTGTCTTTACCATGACAACTAGTGGTATTTATTTCAAGGGGATCCTAAAATGGAATTAGCATATTAGCATATTTGTAGGAAAGTCTGTTGATTAGGAAGTGAGAAAATCAGGGTATTCAAGTAACGAACTGTCAATCTGTGTGTGTGTGCGTGTGTGCGTGTGTGTGTGTGTGTTTCTCTCCCAGGCAGCAAGTGTGTGTGTACGTGTATGCATGTGCGTCTCCTGGAATTTTTTGAGCTAGCAATAGTAGAGCCTGTAATCCTGATATTCTGTCAAGATTTATGCTTTTCATCTTCTCTTGTGGTATGAATGACTATTTAAAAAAGTTTTAGCTAGCCCTCAATGGGCCAAGAGCAGAGGAAAGGTGTTATTATCTAAACTTGAGACACTTTAAAGGAAGGACATGCAGACTTGAGCCTAGAGCAGTGGCCATGTCTATGGCCTTGGGACTCAAAAAGAAAGTCATCCACGTGGAAGGTGATTTCTAGAAAAAGAAGACCTTTCCATCCATGAAGCTTCCTTTTAGCGTTGAACCCTAAAGAGTCTCAGTGACCATGAGAATGTGTGTGTGTGTGTGTGTGTGTGTGCACGTATGCTTAAGGAAGATTGCCGATTTCCTTATAGGGTATCACGTACTTAGGAGGTCATTTAAAAGAACCAAATACTACCTTCTCTAACTAGATAATTGCTCATAAATTTCTAAAATGTATTTTTAAAAGCACATATTTCCCTTTGTGTGAAGTTCGGCTTATTGAACAAAATAAAACTAAGAAACCCACTTAAGGCATTGAATGTTATTATAATTTCAATTCTTCAGTAAACACAGGAATTCTTTTTGATTTCTTTGTTTTTACTTGTACTTAAAAATACTTGTGCCTCTTTAAAATCGGATTAAGAATGAGAGTTAGTCTTTATTTTACATCACCTCGTTAAACCATCATGATTTCATTTTCACTCATTAGGAAACTAAAATCAGAAGTGTTAGTAACCTGTCTGAGCTCAGTAAAGGGTGTAGCCCGCATTCGACCATGGCCTGAGAAGTACACTTGGAAAGCTGTGCCTGCTTGTGCTATATCTCTCTGCAAATTACTCTGACATTATCATGAAATTAACAGTAAAATCATAATAAGCCAAAGAAGCACATATCCATTATCCCCAATGGAAACCATATACAACCCCAAATCTTTATTTCAAATTTTTTTAACGTTTTATTTATTTTTGAGACAGAGAGAGACAGAGCATGAACAGGGAAGGGGCAGAGAGAGAGGGAGACACAGAATCGGAAACAGGCTCCAGGCTCTGAGCCATCAGCCCAGAGCCTGACGCCGGGCTCGAACTCACGGACCGCGAGATCGTGACCTGAGCTGAAGTCGGACGCTTAACCGACTGAGCCACCCAGGCGCCCCCAACCCCAAATCTTTAAAGTAAAAGCATGCAACTCACACGAAATGAGCCACCAGTGGTGCTCCCACCCACAGGGCCTAATTTAGTCGCTTTCTCCATAGTTCCTTTATGTAGTACTTGATGAATGTTTATTAGTAAGAATTTTTTCTTTCTTTCCTTAAATGGTGGATGAACACCAGGCTTTAAGTAGCACAGTGTGGATGTTGTGTATGTAGCTCAAGCTCTCAGGAAACCAATCAGGGAGATGAAATAAATCCAAGGATAGTGTGGGAGAGAAACTGGAATATGAATTGGAAGCTGGAGGAGGGGCTGCAGAAACGCCTCTGTAGCTTCCTGAAAACCACCAGCACAGGCAAAAGTGTTGTGCCCACACATGTTCTTGGTCAATTAACAGGGGAAATCCATCTTTTCAGGTTAACAACAAACAATAAATAATGGTTTTTAATGGGCTGCAAAGACAGTGATGGCTGTGAGCACATTATCAGTCATAAGATCACGATCACTAAGTGTATCCTGTGCACTTGTACCTGTGCTACCTAATTTATAAACCACAGATCATTCCAGAATTTCTTTTTTCTAAGGTTTATTTATTTATTTTGGGTGGGAGGGGCAGAGAGAGAGGGAAAGCCCGCAGAGTCTGACACGGGCGCTTGATCTCACAAACATGAGATCATGACCTGAGCCGAAATCAAGAGTCAGATGCTCAACTGACTGAGCCACCCAGGGGCCTCTACAGAATTTCTTTTTAATAATTAGTGTCACATTTCACCAAGTCTCTCAAGCTTTTTCAAAAACACTATCAAAAATTAGCAACATTGAAAAGTTTCTATTTTCACACTATGAGGTCATCTAGTGATGATTATAATTATTTTTAGAAATGAAGAAAGAGGAGGGGCGCCTGGGTGGTGCAGTCGGTTAGGCGTCCGACTTCAGCCAGGTCACGATCTCGCGGTCCGTGAGTTCGAGCCCTGCGTCGGGTTCTGGGCTGATGGCTCAGAGCCTGGAGCCTGTTTCCGATTCTGTGTCTCCCTCTCTCTCTGTCCCTCCCCCGTTCATGCTCTGTCTCTCTCTGTCCCAAAAATAAATAAACGTTGAAAAAAAAATTTTTTTTAAATAAAATAAATAAAAATAAATAAATACGTTTTATATCATTATAGTTATGTTGACAATAACACCTGACAGGGTAGAGGGAGATGTTTGAGGACAGGAAACAGATTGATCTGAGCCGGGAATACAGGATGCAGAAGAGGACATTACAGATAGTAAGTTAAAGTAGAAAATACTGGGGCGCCTGGGTGGCGCAGTCGGTTAAGCATCCGACTTCAGCCAGGTCACGATCTCGCGGTCCGTGAGTTCGAGCCCGGCGTCAGGCTCTGGGCTGATGGCTCAGAGCCTGGAGCCTGTTTCCCATTCTGTGTCTCCCTCTCTCTCTGCCCCTCCCCCGTTCATGCTCTGTCTCTCTCAGTCCCAAAAATAAATAAAACGTTGAAAAAAAATAAAAAAAAAAGAAATTAAGAAAGAGGAGATCATTACATTATCCCAATTTCATTATTTAGAGGTGGTAGTCAAGAACATGCAGGGGGCACCTGGTTGGGTCAGTTGGTTGAGTGCCGACTTTGGCTTGGGTCATGATTTCACAGTTTGTAAGTTCGAGCCCTGGGTCAGGCTCGCTGCTGTCAGCACAAAGCCCGATTAGGATCCTCTGTTCCCCTCTTCCTCTGCCCCTCCCCCCATCCTCTCTCAAAAATAAATAAAGAGTCAAAAAAAAAGAGAACATGCAGTATAGATTCTTAAGAGACATCAAGAAATGCCTGTTAGGTTAGAGAACAGTGTAGTTAAGTAAGCAATGTGTATCACATAAACCTCAATTTTGTTATGCCTCATATTTCATCCACTGTACCTGCACATTTTCAGTATGCTACGGACTGAATTGTGCATCCCTAAAATTCCTGTTGAAGCTCTAACCTCCAAGATGAGAGTATTTAGAGACGGAATCTTTAGAAGTAATTAAGTTTGGATGAGCTCATGAGGGAGCCCCCCACGATGAGATTAGTACCCTGATAAGAAAAGTCCTGAGAGACCTTTCTCTTTCTCTCCCCCTTAGCCATAAGGGGGCACAGCAAGAAGATGGCTGTCTGCAAGTCTAACATAGGATCCTCACAGGAAACTGACCCTTCATCTTGGATTTCTAGCCTCCAGAACTCTAATTAGTTCCTGTCGTTGAAGCCACCCAGTCTATGGCAGCCTCAGCTAAGACATGGTGTTAGCCAAAGTCCCTACAATCTATTGATAAGTAGCAAGATAAACCCATTTGTTAACAGACTCAAAACCTACAACAACTCTCAGAGGAGATAATATGGAAATGTTGTACATTCAAAAGCTAATATATATTGAGTTATTTATTAGTTACTTATTTCGATACATCACAATGGCACAGAGCCACAAGTCAGGACGCCTGGGTTGTGCCTTAGTATTTTCTCCCAGTTGCCAGGCAACTTGGGAAAGCCTCTTACCAGCTCAGATGGATCAGTGTCCTTTCCTCGCATAATGATTGGTCTGAAAGATTCCTGAGGCCCCTTCCAGTCTCAGAGCTTGACAACCATGAGTGCACTTTAAATAAGGGAAGGCCACTCACACTTACCATTCTGCTCTCTCTGTACTCCAGCTGCCAGAAGGTCGGGCTCCCCAAGGCTGATGTCGTTCAGCCGTGTCCCCAGACACTCCATGCAGAGATGTTTGCACCATTCTTCAGCCTCCAGCTCTGAAAATGAGCACACGCCATCAAAGTCAGAGAGGGCTTCACAGGGACGACACAAGAAGGCTATTTCCTGAACCATTTCCCTGGGTAGGTGGGAAGAGTTCAAACTCTGCCTTAAGAAGGCAAAACAAAAGCTATATTCAAGGAGTGAAAAAAAAAATCCCCACAGTTATTTCCCATGGGCTGACATGACAACATTATAAAGTGATTTTAAATTATTTCAATGTACTTTCTCTTACTTATGAATAACAGTCAGAATAGTTATTATCTAGCATATATACATATGTATATATATATAAATTTTATTAAAATCTAAGCTAGTTAACATACAGTGCAGTAATGGTTTCAGGAGTAGAATTTAGTGATTCACTACTTATATATAACCTCCAGGGCTCATCCCAACAAGTGCCTTCCTTAATGTCCATCCCCCATTTAGCCCATTCCCCCACTCTGCTCCCCTCCAGCAGCCCTCAAGTTTGTTCTCTGTGTTTAAGAGTCTCTTATGGTTTGCCTCCCTGTCTGTTGTTATCTTATTTTTCCTTCCCTTCCCTTATGTTCATCTGTTTTGTTTCTTAAATTCCATATATGAGTGAAATCATAGGATATTTATCTTTAAGATCGATTTAGTTTTTGGAGGGGGAGTACTTAGAAAACTTAAATATAAAATAAAAATATAAAAATGAATCTTTGAAAAATGTCAGATTAAAATAAACAAGAAGATGCTTTCCTGAAAGTGACTTAGATCTGCATGGGTTGAAGGTCTGATCCTTCATGCTGAACTGCAATGAATCAAAGATCAGCACAAGAATGTGATAGCTTCTCTTTTGTAGACATCAAAAATTGTCCAGCTTTGAAACAAAAATGGGATAGGATATTCAAAGTAACTTTCCCTTTTGGAAAACTCCAATTTATCTAAGATACTGGTTATCTTCCAACTTCTTTATATTTGCAAGCTTCTTCTTTGCTTGAAACATTAGAACATCTTACACCTACACAGAATCTTATAGTATCTAACACTTTCACAAACATCAGTGAATTTGATTCTTATATAAGCCCTGTGTGGGTGAGGTGGGTAAGGGTTAGTGTCGCACCTGGGTCCCATATCACTGGTTGGCACCAAGATAGAACTGAAGCCCGGATCTTGTAGATACTATAATATGAAGAACTTGAGAACGGCTATGAGATTTAAGATTTGGGGCCAAGCCCGAAAATCGCTGCGCAGAAATTGGGTGGGAACTTTCCATCGACACCTGCCCGGAGCAATTTCTGACTTTTCCATGTAGCATAAATCTGCACTACAGCAGTTTAATATAGATTGCCTTCAAATCTGTTAGTCTCCGCAGATGACATTCCAGCCTTTGCCTTGGCATTTTAAACTCCCCATAAAAAGTTACCTGTGACAGGTTTTCTTGACTCCAGGGGTTTGAATACCAACTGCTGTGCTCAACGGTCAACACCATCAAACCTGGGTGATGTTTCCTTCCTGTGCTTAGTCACTCTGTCTTAGCATCACAAACAGGTTTGATCAGTGAGATGTCAGGCCAAATTTGTCATTTAGTTTTAGCTTTATCAAGACCACAAAATATTGTTAGAAAATAAAAAAGAGCAGGTAGTCTTGCACAGGGTACCGTTCTGATGAAAGTAACAGTTCCCATGCTCTAGTCATGAAAGGTGTTTTCTTTTTTTATTTTTTTTCAAGTGTATTTATTTATTCTGGGAGAAAGAGAGAGAAGACAGGGGGAGGGGCAGAGAGAGAGAGAGGGAGAGAGAATATCCCAAGCAGGCTCTGCACTGTCAGTGTGGAGCCCGATGTGGGGCTTGAACTCATGAAGCTGTAAGATCATGACCTGAGCTGAAATCAAGAGTTGGACGCTTAACCCCCTGAGCCACGCAGACACCCCAGGTGTTTTCTTTAAATAAGGTATGCTTTGCATATGTCAGGGACCATCCTCTCAGCAGTTCTACAAGCCATCTACTAAGTCACAGAGGTAGTAGATCCTCCTGTGACCCTGGCCTCTTGCTCAGGTGGAATTCAGAGGCTGGGTCTTGCTGTTTAGGCATCTCCTCAGGAACCTAGAAAATAATCCTTCCCAGTCACAAGGGTGCTAATATATATATATAAAAAAAAAAAAGGGCACTTGCTGAGGCTCATAGCTTTCCAAAAACAAAGTTTTTTTTCTAGTGAGGGAATTGCCAGCATTCCTGAAAAAAAAAATTACAGAAGCAGCAACAGCATGTACTGGAAATGATTTTCATCAGACAGATGAGATTTGATTTATAAAGTTTATAAATGTTTTGAAAACTTTTCTAACAACAAACCAAAATCTTAAGCCAATTTCTCTACGTCTCTAGAAATCCTTAACATTTCTGTTAAGGGAGACAATATGACTATTTTCTTTTCCTTTTTACACTTTTATATCTTGAATATATCCCAGGACTCCACAATTTTAATTCATCAGTAAAATCACATGCAATTAACATCGGCATGATTCTACCTGATCCTATCTCCGGTACTCCACAGATGGAGTTGAGAATACCTAGTATGCTGTTTGGGATAAAAATAAAAATGTTAAATATAACAAACACCTTTGTGCCAGTGTTCCCTTTGAATACTAAGTCAGTGCATGCCCAGAGGTTAAAGAAATGTGTTATTCATTTCTGTTAGCTTTTTTTTCTTTGTCCTAGGATTTAATAAGACAAAGAAAACAACCGTAGAGTAAAGGGCTTCTATGAAGCTAAAACTCTTCTCTCAAGTAGAACTCAATGTGGCATCTCTCTAAGAACCAAGGAGGTCTTGCAGGACAGAAATGGGAGGCATTCATGGGCTTCTGCCAGCAGGTAAAGATGTCTTTTGTGTCGAATCCTAAGAATTGCAATGCTTCAGCATTTTATTTTATTAAAAAAATTTTTTTTGTAATGTTTATTTTTGAGAGAGAGAGACAGAGTGTGAGCAGGGGAGGGGCAGAGAGAGAGGGAGACACAGAATCTGAAGCAGGTTCCAGGCTCTGAGCTGTCAGCACAGAGCCCAACACGGGGCTTGAACTTACGGACCGCGAGATCATGACCTGAGCCAAAGTTGACGCTCAACCAACTGAGCCACCCAGGCGCCCCTGCTTCAGCATTTTCATAGTGTAGTAGCATATAAGAGTAGAAACAATAAAAGTAATAGAGTACATATAGTCACATTAAAAACAACTATAAACCATTTCAGAAAGAAAGAGAGAAAACAGAGAGAGGGAGAGGGAAGGAGAGAGAGAGAGAGAGAGAGAGACCCTTGAAATTCAGGTATCAGGAAAAGTTCACTTTTTTTCTAACAGACATTTACTATGAACTCACTAGAAGCCCGGCACGGTGCTGGGGTTGCATGAAAAACACAGTCTCTGTTGTGTGTGATTCTAGAGTCTGGAAGGGGGGGGGCAGGTACATCCAGTACGTGGTGCCCCGCAGGGCTGCTGGCTTGGCCCGTAGGACCCAAGAGCTGTGGCAAAGGCTGAGCAACTTGGCAATAATCTGATCAGGGACCTGTGGATCTAGCACGAAGAAGGGGAGGGCGTGTGTGCATGTCAGTGTGTGTGTCAGTGTGTGTGTGATGGTATATGTGTGAATGTGTGTTTGCCGGTGTGGGGTATCTGTGAGTACATATCTGTGTGTGTCAGCGGGTGTGAGTCTGTGACTGCATTCGAGTGTGTGTGTTTCACGGTGTGTTAGTGTGGAGGGGATTTGTGACAGTAAGTGAGTGTGAAGGTGTGTCAGTGTATGCGTGAAGCTACGTGTCTGCATGTGAGGTTGTGTGCCAGCGCGCGTGTGAGTGTGTGAGGGCATGTGTGAGTGTGTGAACGTGTTTGGGGAGTGTGCTGGAGGAACCGGGCTGGGCTGAGGAGGGTGGCCAGGGGCGGAGATGGAAAGGAGTCTCTGGGCCGTGGGAGTGACATCTCAGAAGGCCCTGAGGTCACGCGTAAACGCTGAGAGACAGCGCTCTGTCGCCTCTCTTCATGCTTTGGTAGTACAGGAGCGCCCCCCAGAGGCATGGGTTCAGTTACCCAAACATGGCCGAGAGCAGATGGCCCTCCTCTGACACAGCGCCAGAAAGTCAGTGTGGCCTAGCACCGCGTCCCAACGCCTACGGTCACTCACTGCCATTTTATCATCTCACATCATCACAAGAAGGGCGAATACAGGACAAGGTCCTGGGCGAGAGACCCCATGCCCATGACTTTTATTACAGTATATTGTTATAATGGTTCTACTTTATTATTAGTTATTGTTGTTAATCTTGTAGTGTGCCTAATTTGTAAAGAAAACCTTATCATGGGTATGATTGTACAGGACAAAACACAGTCTAATAGGGTTTCGTTCTATTCCTGGTTTTAGGCATCCACTGGCCTCTTAGACGTACCCGTCCCCCCCCCCCCCCGCAATGGATTGTTGGGGGGGACTACTGTGGTATTTAATTCAATTAGATCAGCCCCAAACCTTTATCTCAAACATATTAAGCCTTAGAGTCTGCACACTTGATCTAATAGTTTTGCTCCAGATAAGCTGAATTTAAGTATTATACAAGCCTTTATTATTTTTTTAATCTGTTTTTGATAGTCACCTTTCAAATAATTACACCTATACTTTTTATTTGTTTGTTCTTAGGAAAACTATGTATTGACGTCCTTTAATCTTCTACGGTGTGTTAGTTTCTTTCATCCCATTATTATTTAACTAGTGTTTTCCTCTGAATTATCTTCCATTTTTTACCGTCCTCTATTTTACTTTTGTGGAACAGAGGCGATTAAATCAAATGCAATAATCTGAACCCACTGCATTTTAAAATATTTATTTTCCCACAGACTCAGGGCCTTTTGTCTTCTGTTTCATCTTCCAAACTTCCACCCGCCCATAGTGTGTAAATAATTAAGTTTCTTTATAAAGGAATAAAGGCACAGGAATGTTTTACAATCTTTTCTATGTTTTCTCTTCATGAGAGAAATGTTTGTTCCAGACAATGTCTTTTTCAGACAGCTTGCAGCTATGCTCATATTTTTAATTCAGGTAAGTAACTTTTCCTCTAGAACTGACACCCAAATCATTTTTTCATTATGATTCATGAAATGGAGATTTCCCATTAGTGAAATGAAATTAGGTAACTTCCAAAAGAAAAAAACAGAAAGATGTTTGGGGATAACCAGTCAAATGGAGAAGGGAGACTGAACTAAATGAGTGAGTTATGAGACAAATGAGTTTACTGATGGCAGGGAAAAGATCAGGGAAAGTGCAAAATGGAAATACAGTCAAGGGCGGATGGCCCTTCCCCAAGTATCTTTCCGTTCCTCCTCTAGAATTTTGGGGACAGAATAGCTGTGTATCCCTTTGAATCGGAAGTGGTCTTACCAAAGCAGACCCTTAATTAATGCCTACTGAATAAATGATTAAGAGTCAGCTTTATTACTTTCCTTAAATTTGAGCCTTAGGATAATGACTTGAAAGTTAAATGATCCAAAATAGGCTGTATTTGAAAACAGTGAAAAAATTTCCATCACATATGTGGAAAATGGCCATCAGCCAAAATCATACAGCACTAAACAAAATGAAACTTAAAAATAACACCAAATCAGTTTCATGTTAATTTACTATAAGATGCAAGGCTAGTTTTGTGTGGAAATAATAAACCACTGCACGTAGTTCTCACTGGGTTTAGCTTTGGTTAATAATCTTGGAAAAACGTAGGTAAAATAATCCTCATGTCTTTACCAAAACTAGCAATTCTTAAGTATAGCCAGTGCTTATCTTCTGTGCAGATTTGGTGTGATTGGTGATAAATGTTGTTTTTATATTTATTAAAATTTATTGTAGTTTTTATTTTATTTATTAAAGTCTTTTTTTATTTTTTTACACGCTTTGGTTGAAGCGAAGAAAAACGTCTCCCCATGCAGACTTGTGCTTAAGGAATACAAAGATCTCTTGTACTGCTATAGGAAATTTATAGACCTATTAAGATATACAATGCTTTGTTGAGGATTTTCATTCTTGGAAATTGGCACCTACTTGTTACTTAACTGGCCTTGTTGATATTTTATGGACTTTTCCTTTCACTTTTTCTGTAATAGGAAGACAAGAAACCGGTTAAAATCTAAACACTTGTTTCAACAAATACGTGTCTCTGTTTTCAGGTCACAGTAAAGAGCTTGATTCATTGAAGTCAGATTGCTAGGATGGGTTGGTTTCAAGACTGAAGAACCTTCTAGTGTTCTTTTTCTGAGTAGAAACTGCGTGTATTTCCTTTCCCCGGAGGGGCCTCGTTTGCCCCATTCCGCATTCCCTCACACCCAATAATCTTTTAAAACTTGTTTCAAATCTGAGATCCTCAGCTCAGCCCCTTCAGATCCATGTTTGGATTGGGCACCCTTCCTCTATATTTGCACTCTGGACATACTTTCCCCAGGGCCCCTGTATATCATGACTCATCCGTCTGCCTTTCCCAATTAGCATATTTACGATATTGGAATGTGGGAGACATTGATTCAGTCCCTCTAGATCCTGGCACGACACCTGGGTATGGAAACCAATTAACAAATGTGGAATAAGTAAATAGATGTGATTTGCAGTTAATTCCCAGAAATTTCAGACAGATTCTAGAACCAAATGCAGCAGATAATTTGGGCAGTAGTCATTTGCTGCTTGTTCTGAAGTCTCTATTCATCACCACTTAAGTGAAGATTATAACTTTTGTTATTCACAGCTGGCTAATCTAGATAAAAAAGACATCTTTGATTAGGGAGGAGAAGGGAGAAATACCAAATATGGTTCTCTATTGAACTTCAATAATTCTAAAATATGTCCCATTCAAAACGTGTCTTATTTTATTAGGCTGTCTTTTTCTTTTACTGTATTAGTGGTATTTATGTCAAAATGGCAGTCTTGTATAAAGTCCTCTGATTCTGTATGTGATAAACACTTGATCAAATTTTTAGATTGAACTTAGTAAAGGTCAACTTAGAACCAAAGAAAAGGAATTATTACCTGTTTATTCCATCTTTGATGCCCACAATCATAACTTATTTTCCTTCAAATTTTTAAAAGTTTTATTTTATTTTATTATTTACTTTGAGAGAAAAAGAGAAAGAGAGCGAGAGAGAGAGAAAGAGAGAGAGAATGAGCAGAGGAGGGGCAGAGAAAGAGAATCGGAAGGAGGCTCCACACTGTCAGTGCGGAGCCCGATGCGGAGCTCAAACTCACGAACCACGAGAACCTGAGCCCAAACCAAGAGTCTGATGCCCAACCGACTGAGCCACCCAGGTGCTCCTTATTTTCCTTAGTTTAACAGCATTTTGATACATCAGATTTCTGAATTCAGAATCACTATTTCTCTCCTTTTGTGAACTGGGGGGAGTCAGGTGAGACTTTTAGATACTACCAAACAGAAAATTGCTCCTGCCTATCCTTCAAAGTAACAAATGACAAATAGTGGCAAATGGCAGAATCACCAAATGGGCTGCTTTTTAGCCTGGCAGGAAGTTGTTGCAAAATGGTTTAATATGGAAGCCAGTAAATGCCATAATTCAGAGAAAATAAGAAAGAACGGAAATTGAGACTCACAAATAGTCTGAAAATGACGATATACTGTGTGTGTGTGTGTGTGTGTGTGTGTGTGTGTGTGTTGTAAAGATGGAAACAGGATGTTAAACATTCCGAGAAAGCAAGATTAGAAAGGACCTTTTGCAGCAATACTGAAGGCCAGCTTAGGAATAAGTGCATTTCTGGGATGGAAAGCCAGCATCCGGATGGAATACTTTCCAATCTGCAGAAATCTTAATGGATACCAAGAGAGTATTCGATGCACACACTTTAAGCTTCTCACAAGAACAATTAGGAAGCAGAGAACTTTTTGAGGGAGAGATGCTGTCAAGAGCTTTCATCGTACTCATGTTCTCATAAGGCCTAAAATTAATTCCCTTCTATGCAACAATCCTGAGGTGTTTGGGAGGGGTAAGCAAAACAAGAAAGAGGAGAGCTATGTGCTAGAAGACGGAAATGTTGCCAGTGCCATGGTTTTCTAAGACTACAGTCTAAACTCACATAGGGATCTAAAACTTTCTATCTACACAGCCAAATTTATTACAAAAGCATTTGGCAATAGCTCATACTGAGTATGGAACTGAATTTGGCCAGTAATCTCAATGAGCCTACAAGTGGAGTCATCCCCAGAGCTTCTAGAAAGGAACACAGCCTTGCTGACACCTTACGTTTTGCCAAGTGAGAGTGTGTTGCACTTCTGCTCTTCAGAAATGTAAGATGGTACATTTGTACTGTTTTAAGCTGCTGTGTGTGGTGATTTGTTATGTTAGCCATTGAACACCAAAACCAATACAAAGTCCAAACAGTCTATTTCTCTCTATTAAGAACACCTTCAAGCAGACAAATTAATTGAACAGGATTTTAGCCATAAAAAATGAGAAATACACACACACACACACACACACACATAAATGGAAGGAACACATTGTGATTAAATCTTCTTGAAGCTTAGGAAATTGAGGATTTCTTGATTATTAAAATTGGGGTAAAGAAGTCTCAAGACAGAGAACAGAGATACCACAAGAACTAAGCAAGAAGGCAGCAGGGCAAATCATCAAGAGGGTCCAAGGGAGACTTGGAGCCACCACCAGAGAGAGGAGATCCACTTTGGATCCACAGACACTGAGAGAGGACTGGGTAGATGGGTATCTGATCTACAGGGAAGGGACGTGAAAGGGTGTGTGAGGTAAGGGAACAGAGGCCACACAGAAGGCAAATATGAGTTCAGGGCACACACTGGGTTGAGAGGGATCAGAGTAATTTTCAGGGTCAGTCTTCCAGTTTCACAGCTTCTGAGGTTCTGAGGAAGAACAAAGGTAAAAGGAAAGAGAAAGTATCGTTTAGCAACTGGGTAGTTAAGAGAAAAAGAAGTTAAGTAGAAAATGTCGGGTCTTATAAGACAAAAAGTTGCCACCACCTCAGAGAACTCACAATCCCTCCTCCTTCACCAAAGCAAACAAGCAAAATCCTTGAAACCTGCCTGGACTAACAGAGAAGAGTTGAATTAAACCAGGACTGTTAAAAAAACACCCAGTCCTAAGAACCAGCAAGGACATACATAAGTCCATGGAGAAGGACTGCGGATTTTGAGACATGAAAATTCACACAAGTTGCAGTCACGTTAAGAAAAGCACCTGTCACCTCACACACAGAAGAAAACTGTGGGTATACACTCCAAAAAAATGGAATATATTCAAACAAGCATTTGTAGCTATAAAAAATCAGCTTGAATTAGAAATTCAAAAACAAAGCATAGAAATGAATAAAAGATAAGAGAAATAAAGAGTGGAATGAATCTAGAAAAGATGTGGAGGAAGCACTAACTCACAGGTGAAAAACAAAAGACAGAGTACTTAAGGGAGAAGAGACTCAAATAAGAATTTATTTGGAGGTGTTGACCAGAGTTAGAGAATATAACCGTCATCAAGAAAGGGGTAAAAAGAATCAGAGAGAAGTAGGGGCCATGGATAACAGGCAAAGGAACTCCCAGTGTTCCAAGAGAGTGGACACGGCGGGAGGGGGGGGCGGATGAGGACTGTGTAGATTTAGGACTTATTCATGAGAACCTATGATGTTTGCAAGTTTGCAGAAGTTGGAGTATGAGGGAAAGGGAGAGATTAAAATGAACACAACATTTTTTTTTTGCCTATGCAACGGGGAGAATGGAGCTGTCTTCTGGTGAAACAGCGAAGATTGTGGGAGAGGCACATTTGGAAGAAAGCAAGGGCTCAGTTGTAGAAATAAGTTGAGATGCTTATAAGACATAGAAGTGGATAGATGAATGGGTGGCTGGATATACAGCCCCGGCGTTCAGAATGGAGTTCAGATCGGACGTATAAATGTGGACTGAAAGCATCTAGGTATTACTTAAAGCCTTATCCCCATGTGAGACCAACAACTGTCTTGTTTGCATAGACAAAACAAGAAGCCACTTAAGGACTAAGACCTGGGTTCTCCCACGATGAGAGATCTGGGATAAGAGGAGAGAAGGAGGGTTAGAAGTAACAGACATTTAAGGAAGAAGACATGAAAAATAGCATAATATGCCGAAGCAAGGACAAAAAGGGTTTCAAGAAGCCAAGGACTTTTTAATTTTGTTGTGTTTTTAGCTTTATTGAGGTATAACTGACAAATAAAATTGTAATATATGTAAAGCGTGCAACACGATCTTTTGATATGTGTCTACATTGTGAAAAGATCCCCACAATCAAGTTAATTAATGTATCCATCCTTTTTAATTAATATATTTAATTTTGTGTGTGTGTAAGCACACTGAAGTTCTATTCTGTCAAAGAATTTCAAATATACAACATGGTATTATCAACTATGGTCACCATGCTGTACGTTAGATCCCAGAACTTATTTATCTTGTAACTGAAAATTTGTACCCTTTTAACCAACCTTCTCATTTCTCCCACTCCCCAACCCTTCGCAACCACTGTTCCACTTTATTTCTATGAGAACTTGACTTTTATTTGTTTTTAATTCCACATATAATTATGCCATGTGGGATTTGTCTTTCTTTGTCTGATTTCATTTAGCACAATACCCTCAAAGTTCATGCATGTTGTCGCAAATGGCATGATTTGCTTCTTTTTAAAGGCGAAATAATACTCCACTGTGTGTGTGTGTGTGTGTGTGTGTGTGTGTGACATCTTATTTATCCATTAATCCCTTGATGGACACTTAAGTTTTTTCCATATCTTGGTTATTATGAGTAACATTGCAGTGAACATGGGAGTATAGCTATGTCTTCAAGATCATGATTTCTTTTCCTTTAGATATACAACCAGAAGTGAAATTGCTGGATCATATGGTAGTTCTACTTTTAATGTCTTGAGGAACCTTCATACTGTTTTCCATAGTGGTTGTACCAATTTACATTCCCACCAACAGTGTACAAATGTTCCCTTTGCTCCACATCCTGGCCAGCCAGCATTTGTTATCTTTTGCCAACTGTATATATGGCCAATTAGTTTTCTACAAAGGTGCCAAAAATATACAATGGGGAAAAGATAGTCTCTTCAATAAATGGTGTTAGGAAAACTGGTTATCCACATGCAAACAATGAAAATGGATCCCAATCTTACACTGTACACAAAATTCAATTCCAAATGGATTCCAATTCCATTGGAATGTAAAGCCTGAGACCATGAAGCACCTAGAAGAAAACATAGAGGGTAAGCTCCTTGACATTGGTTTTGGCAATGATTTTCTGGATTTGACATCAAAAGCACAGGCAACAAAAGATAAATAAACAAGTGGAATCACATCAAACTAAAAAGCTTCTGAACAGCAAACAAAACCATCAACAAAATGAAAAGGTAACCTATGGAATGGGAAAAAAATATTCACCAACCACCTATACTATAAGGGGTTAATAGCCAAAATATCCAGGGAACTCATACAAATCAAGAGCAGCCAAACAAATAACCCAATCAAAAGATGAGCAAAGGACCTGAATGGGCATTTTTCCAAAGAAGACATCCTACAAGCCCGTGGGTACATGAAACGGTGCTCCACATCACTTCCCGTAAGAGAAATGCAAGTTAAAACCACAATAAGGTATCACATGGCCAGCTGTTTTAAATACTAGCAAAACTCAAATAAAATGAAGTTTAAAAACTGAGCACAAGATTTACCAATGTGGAGGGCATTGATTACCTTAACAAGAAGCGTTCCTGTTAGACTGATAGAAAAGAATCCTGAATAGGTACAAGAGAAAATAGAAGAGAGGGGACACAGACTGGAGTCAGAGCACAGGTGGATACAGAACTCTGTTCACAGGGTTTGGGTTTGTTTTTTTATAAAGGGAAGACAAGAAATGGCATAGTAGCTGAAGGGGGAAGTGAGATCAAGAATTTTGTTTGATAACTGGTTATAGTGGCATAAAGATAGGGTATTAGTGTTTGTGCGGGTGTGTGAGAAGTTAGTAGTGCTATAGACAAGAGCTCCATGGGGATCAGATTCTGGAGGGAGGAGATGACCTAGCAGTATGAGCTTCTCGTGGTACCTTATGTGACAAGGATAAAGGGCATGTTGACATTAGTCCTGAAGGCTCCATGCTGATAGTATGGTGCACAGATAGTGCTAAAGGGAGACAGGGACGGAAGGTCTTTCTAGGGAGCACAGAATGTGCTTCTGGGCTTCCTGGTAGCTCCTGGTGATGAAGGTGGAGTCTGCGGAAAGATATACTTATTCCCAAATCAGCGAGATACTTCCTCATTACTGCAAAGTAAGGCCTACATATATGGTCTCAGGCTGAGTTCACAGACAGTCTCCTAATCCCTACTGACTGCACACTGCAGAGGGCTGTCTTCTTGATTTTTACAGGAGACTGGGCCATCAGAAGGAAGTTATTTCTTACTCAACCAGTCTAACAAAAGTTGGAGTCTTCTTCGACTTCTGTCATCTAACTCATTCCATACCTTCCATCTCATGCCATACGATCCAATCAAGCAATCAATAACTTTTGATACGTATTATGTGCAAAACACCATTTGATGTCCTGGGGATAAAGTCTCTGTTTCTCTCTGTCTTGCTCACACTCTAGTGCAAATAGTCAACGCAGCAGCAGAAAGGATTAATTTAGGTAGTGACGGAGTCAGGCATTTGTGGTAGCTTTTTTAGCGTGGTCAATGCTTTCTTATCTATAGAGATGACATCATCAAATGGAACATTAAAGTATTTCTCACAAATGACTTCTCCCCATTTCCACTGCTACAGTTCTTTGTTTCCTTGTCACTGCTGGACTAAGATAAAAGCTTCTTCATGGACCTTCTTATAGCAATCATGTCCACATCTAATCCATATGATACACTTGGGTACATTTAACAGATGCTATCATTCTATTTCCCATCTTAAGTCTCTTCATACTTCCTAATATTTATGTATTTTATTACCCTATCTTTTTTGGAGTATGCAAAACAGCATTCTAACATGTTTCCATTGTCTCCAGCTGCTCCCTCTGTAACAATTATTAGTGCTAGTCAACAAATTCTTCCGTTCTTTTCCCTTGGGGCTTATGGTATGATGGCACCTCCTTGCATTGACATCTGGTTTAGTCGTTGGTTTGGCCAATGAATTGTGAGTAGATATTCCTTGTGACATTACTGTACGAAAGTTATAAGAGCTAGGTGCACAATTCTTTGTTTTCTTCCCACTGATGCAATGATATAAAAGCAAGTAACAAAACAGGGCTTGCACAAGTCTAGATTCCTGATGTGCATGATTAACAGAGCCATTCTACAGATCCACAGGGTAAGTGGAAAAAGGTTTAAAGGGTGAAGGCGCTAAGATTTGGGGATTGCTATGGCTGCATACCTCACATCTCCTAATTTAAAAAAAAGGAAAGAAAGAAATAGAAGTGAGGTGATGCTATCACAAAAAAATTAAATGGTATCATTGTCTTGATGGTCAGTCTGCAAGGGATAATGAAACTGTCAAGGAATATCGGAAAGATGCTGATCCATACTATGCAGTGGTAAACTATTTGGCTAAAATATCACCTGTGATAACTTGGTGATGACATTAGAAAATTCAGTGAAGTAGGGAGAGGACTTGGAAATAGAATATTGGCAGCAAGTGTTAATGGCTGTAGCTGCATTTGGCAAGGAATTAAGGAAATGAATTGGTCATTCTGTACATAAAAGGACTAAAAGGAAATAGACTGTATCCAAGAAACTGGAGCCTTTCCAGGTTGAAAAAGGCAATGGCTTCTCAACTCCAAGTCAACTCGAATAAGAATAAACAGTGTAAGACTTCGAGTTATATATTCTTTCTTGGAACCTCTGAATGGCTGAAAAGTCTTTGGAGTAAAGGTCTGGCCAAGAGTGTGATGTCCAGTGTATCTGTTCATTTGGAGAAATAGCTTTGGGAGAAGATACCAAGGGGCTGGTTCTTCTACCAAACCTGGCTGCTCCAGGTCTGAATGAGAAACAGCAGGAGGCCTAGAATTCAAGGGAAGCACTTCTAGAAAAGAAATGTGGACATAACTATGGGCACATGGAACAAAGTAAGATCAAACAAATTAAAAATGGGTTATGCTTTTAAAAAGAGTTACACTATGAAAGAGATAGTAAGCTGCTCTCACAACAGTTGAGGAAAAGCGTTTGGAGCTTGTATACAACACTTGAGTTTTTAGGGCAGAAAGCTGTCTGAGAAAACTTCTTAGCTCCTAGACAGGGTATATACTACCATGTTCGCTTCAGATGTCAAGTCAAGGCAGAAAAACAGAAGTCAGGAAACTCCCAGAAAGTGAGATCATGGGTTTTGGGTAATCATGTACCGGTGATTCCCCCCAGGGAGAAACATGGGTTCCTAATCAAGTAAAAGGCCCATCCACACAGCAGTGGCCTCCGTACCTGTCTCATGCCACAGTACGCATTGGTATGGAGGCCACTGGTTTCCACCATGAAGACCGACATCTGGACCCACTGTAGGGAAAACTGTGCATCCAACTGGATGTCGGGATTGGAGGAAGCACTGGGGCTGTGTCTTTCGGGGAGGAGTGAATGCGTTTTGTGTTTAGGAAGAAAAATTCAATGGGTTTTTGGTGACCAGAAACATGAATAGTGGGATTCCTTTGCATAGTTTATTTGGTAAGCCACTTCTTTCAGGCACATAATAAAATGGCATTTTCTCCCTTTGGAGGTAGTCACTGAGTGAATTAGAAAGGTTAAAATATTTTATGTAATGTTCCCTCCAAAGGCACAGAGCTTGAGCCACTCTGAGAGCATACGAAGCAAGCACTGCCTGCAATTAAGAGATGAGATGAATGTGAGGAGTATTTATGCTTACCTCTAAGAAGAGCAAGCTAGAAGTTTTGACCATTATATAACCTGGAAGTCTCATTTCATTCTAACCATACGTTCATAAAAGAAGAAAGCATGAGGGCCACTTGTGTTGAAATCTAAATAATTAATGAGGCGCAGAAAAGTGATAATTGTTCCATCATTATGATTTACATGTTCTATTGATACAACCATAAGTACTCTACAGCTTATAAAGACAGCTTTTGAAAAGCCAGAGTCAAAATGACAGCATACAATAAATATTATATTGAAATTAATTCATTGAAATTAATTCATTGGGAATAAAGATAATATGTTATTCACAGAAGAGTACTTACAGAGGTGTGAAAAATTACTTTGTAGTGAAAAATTATTTAGTCGTAATGATTGGAAAACAAAATGCAGAAATCATGAAAAAAACCCAATGATTAGTTATAGTTAAAAAAAACTACAAGAATTTCAAATATTAGATCCTGTTATTAAGTAACATACCTTTTTGATGCAGAGATTTTAAATTTCGATCTTTATTTTTATATCACTTTTGTGACCCGATCCAAACATTACATTATAATTTATTGAAAAATGTGTTTGTTCACCAGTCACCCTTCAAATTAATGGGGCTTCTGAAAGGATATAAATTGGAAATAAATTTTTCACATATTGAAGAAAAAATTTTATTAAATTTTTAATATAGTTGAATGGGATCTGTCCTCTTGTGTTCGGATCCAGCTAAAGCTACCACCCGAAAACAATTAAATATTCCACATTCTGATAACATTCTAAAGAGAGCTACCGTATGCATTTATACAGTGCCTAAAATTAGAGGTCTGAAAACAGGCTAGTTTCCTTCACTTGGTACAATCTCTTCCCACGGATGTGTTGCATGAAAAATAACAAGCAAAAAAATAATCTGAGCACTGATATGGCTGCCGAGAAGAGTACGATGGCAATTTCTACCATTCCATCCCTTAAGCCAAGGGAGAGGGTGTTTTTATGCATCTCTGAGTGTGTGTGTGGGGGGGGGGCAGGGTGGTAAGAGAACTCCCTAGACACTTGGGAATATCTCTAGGACACACAAGAAGTGAAGACTGCTATTTTCACTCCCAAGCTGGCAATCTGCTTAGGCACTAGATTTGCTCTTTTGCATTATTATCAATTTGATAATGGGGGAAGGGAAACTGGAAAGAGACTCAAAGTCTACACTGGTGGGAGGCCTGCATTCTCATGCCCTGGATGGCAGAAATAAAAGAATTCAGTATATCCCAAGTGGTCCCTGCTGAAGCCCAAAAGGGCTGTCTTCTGGGCGAGGGCTGGAGAATAGACCCCAGGAATAGAAAGTTCTGAATAGGGGGTGCCTAGGTGGCTCAGTGCTTAAGCATCCGACTTTGGCTCAGGTCATGATCTGGCAGTTTGTGGGTTCCATCCCCGTGTCGGGCTCTGTGCTGACAGCTCAGAGCCTGGAGCCTGCTTCAGATTCCATGTCTCCCTCTGTCTCTGCCCCTCCTCTGCTCATGCCCTGTCTCTCTCTCAAAATAAATAGACATTGAAAACATTTAAAAATGAAAAAGTTCTGATTAGACTGCAGTGGTAGGTGCTGGGCAGAAGTCAATAGAGATGAGCGCAGGTTGGGTAGGTGACGTCTATCTGCACACACCAGGGTCTGTGAGGTGAGAAGGCCATCTTCGGGACTTCCAAAAGACCTCACAATTCCCAAGTGAAGAGAACTTGCCACACAGAAACCGTGGGCATTCAAGACAAAATGGCAGTTCTGGCAGCTAACTAAAGAGGTGTTGGTGGCTCCTCCTCTTTCCTTTTTTGCAGGACTCAACACAGCAGTGAAGTCAGAATTTGGCAGGGCGAGGAGACTATAGAACAATTACGCCCCCATCTCTCCTGAGGCTTCATGTAGGGACCGGGAAACTACCAATTGGATCTGTGTTCAAGTTTGATAGGTTTGGACTTTAAATGAGAAAGTGAATAGGCAATCACGATTTGGTGAAGGAACAGAAAAGGGCAATCTGACGAGGCACTACTGAAGGCAACACTTGGAAAGAAAATACCAAACCCCAAATTACAGACCCTTTACTATTTCTGGTTCCATACTTTGTTATCACCTTCTGGTAAAAAATGAAATGTCCTTGCTTAAAAGGATTTATTAGGGTGCCCGGGTGGCTCAGTTGGTTGAATGTCTGACTCTTGATTTCAGCTCAGGTCCTAGGGTTGATCCCAGGGTTGCGGGATCGAGCCCCATGTTGGGCTCCGCACTGAGCATGGAGTCTGCTTGGGATTCTCTCTCTCTCTCTCTCTCTCTCTCTCTGCCCCTCTCTCCCATTACCACTCTCTCTCTAAAATAAAATTGAAAAAGGATTTAACATATAACCTATGAAGATAATTAAATGATGTTTTAAATTACTAAGAAGTTTTAGAAGATTATATATAAGAATAAATGGGATTTACCAGACAATATTATTAGGGAAATATGGTCCAATATTCAGGTATGATTTTATAAATACTCCTCTGCAGTCAATAGAAAATATATTACTGTTCCCGGGGAGAAAGGGTAGAAAAATCCCCCAATTCTTTTTAGAATTACATATCTCCAAAATTTCTCAAGTTCTATTTTTTACAATTAGCGGTGCTTCACAATGTGTTTTTGCTATCTTAATCAACCTGAAGATTATACATGGGCGATGGGATTATTATGTTTCATTGGGACCCATTTTCATATTCCAGCTGCATTTTAGGCTAGATTTTAGTCCTTAAAGACTACTGTACTCAACTGACCTGTGATTTTTAACTTCTCTTGTGGGATCTCAAAATAACTTGTAGATGTCATGGACCTGGAACAGAGCAGAACTTGCAGGATGGGATGAATGTAAAATTACTTCAGAGTTCAGCAAGATTTAGGGATTTCCCTAGGACCAAAAGAGTCAGTCAGTCCATTCAGGTTCTTAACTATGTCCCTACGGGTGAGCTGTTGTCTTCTGGAACCTGCCGGTAAAAGATGGGTTTCACCTTCATTTTTATGTTGTTAATAACTGCAGTATTTTTTTAAGTTTATTTATTTTGAGAGAGAAACAGAGAAAGAGAGAACAGGGGAGGAACAGAAAGAGGGGGAGAGAGAATCCCAAGCAGGCTCTGTGCCATCAGTGCAGAGCCCAATGCAGGGCTCAAACCCATGCAACACGAGATCATGACCTGAGCCGAAACCAAAAGTCAGAAGCCTAACCAACTGAGCCACGCAGGCACCCCAAACTGAAATATCATTTAAGGGACCTGAGAACCAAAACACTGTTCCAAAAAGATAACATGAAATCATTTCCAAATGGCTTAATTTTCTTAAAGAAAAAAAAGCATTCTTTGGTTTTCTTCATTGGCTTTGGCACTAAGATGATCATGTCACCTTGAGGGCTGGATCCATCCTACTACTTAAATTCATTTGTCTTTTCTAAGTATTTCCATGAAAGTAACTATCTTTTTTTTTTTTTTCTTAAAATTTTTTTTCAACGTTTATTTTTATTTTTGGGACAGAGAGAGACAGAGCATGAACGCGGGAGGGGCAGAGAGAGAGGGAGACACAGAATCGGAAACAGGCTCCAGGCTCTGAGCCATCAGCCCAGAGCCCGACGCGGGGCTCGAACTCACAGACCGCGAGATTGTGACCTGGCTGAAGTCGGACGCTTAACCGACTGCGCCACCCAGGCGCCCCGAAAGTAACTATCTTAACTTGAAGATCAGTTTTGTACCACTAGATTTAGCATGGCTGTTAAATCAGTATAGACTCAGCAATAGGACAGTATCATCTTGGCATGGCACCAGAGATTAATCCGCAAATCATTACCATTTTACTTATTCATGGGTCACAATGGATTTTCTTTTCTGAAGTTAAGATTGAAACTGAGTATAAAAAGTTTCACTGGAACTCTACTGCTGTAAAGTTTGCCATGCAAAGTCTAGTTTGATTAAAATGGATCAATGTGAAACCCTGTTCAAATATTTTCTACTTGTTCAATGACAATATCCATCTCAAAGCAAAGACATTAAGAGCCCCAAATAAACAAAAAGAGGCTAGAACTTGGAGAATATTATAGTTAGGATAGGAGAAAAACATTCTCAAGCAAAGAGCCCTCTTGATAAAAAAAAAAAAATGGAAATAAAGCAGTGAATTATAACAGGGGCAGGCTTTCTAGAAGTATCTAAGATACATGTACATCCCTCATTAAAATGTGAGAGTCTCAAGACAGAAGCGTGGAAGAAACAAGCATGGAGAGAGAGACGAAAATACGGTCTTAGAATTCTGAACCAAAATGCCGATGAGGAGATTAAATTCTGGATTTATTTAGAAGAACTGAGGTGGAAAATAGGTTTGCCATCCCCCTTTTGATGACGATTTGTGTGTTTTTTTAGTTTTTAAGTACACTTCATGCCCAGTGTGGAGCCCAAGTGAGGGGTTGATATCAAGACCCTGAGATCAAGACCTGAGGTAAGATCAAGAACCAAATGCTTAACCAACTGAGCCATCCCGGTGCCTCAGTTATGATTTGTTTCTGTTCCAAGTCCAAAAGCACAGCTTCTCAGAGTGGGTATAACTGAGATTTCTGATTTGGGATGGAGAAGTAAAAAAATGTCTGTAATGTTATTTACAGTGAGGAGTGATTGGGGACACTCTGTGTCACATATTTCATGTAAGCTTTCGATTTTTCCTTTCCTTTTCGGTTGTATCTGTGTTTACATTCAATGTAGAAATTAATTCAGTAAATTAAAGTTAAGTTGTCATAAACACTTTTTTAGATAGGAAAAAGTAAACCAGATGATCATTAATTATGTTACATTTTGACACTCTGTGACAAAGGTGAGCTAAATTTTAGAGCTGTTACAATTTTAGAGCAGTACCAACTGCACATAAGGGAAACTTAAATTGCTATTATGGCATGTAATGGAAAGGGGACATCACTACTTTCCACATGTGCTCCTGAGCAAGTGACTTAGGATTTCTGAACTTCAATTTCTTATTTAGGAGATGCCAACAGCATCTTCTTTTTTGCTTCTTAATTAAGTTCTTATCCATATAACTGAATAAATTTTGAGATGCCATCCCTACCTCTTGGAACGTTCCACACCAACTTTGTCCCCAGTGGAATGTATAGCTCAAACATAGGAAATATCAAAGTATGGACTAATAATAAGATGTCTCCATGACAAACAGGAAAAAGAATGGATCGCTCTTCAGAATCAAGGTGAAAACTCCACAATTTGCTCAATTGTGGTTATGGGAGGGATCCTTCATAAAATTTCAGTCCCGATGAATTGATCATTTGAGAGACAAACATGAAATTATTTCCGTGATTGCGTTAAAACCAGTCTGAAAAAAAGGTCAATATCCCACCTGAGCGCACACCATCATAACACAAACAATGAGAGAAGGGTCAGCCTCTTCGAGATTCACGTTAGAGTCAAAATTTACAAGGTGGTGGAAATTTTACATTTGTTAACTTCCATGTGAATGAATACTCAAAGAGACACTTGCATCGGACTCCTCTTCATATAAAAGATAGCACATCTAACAACTGATTAAAGTCTATGTCCCCAAATACAAACAACCGACACACGGCATTTGCTTCAGAAGTGCAGGAACCATGTGCAAGAGTTCACAGTGGCCTCTAAGAAGGAGGCTGGAGCCAGTGGAGGTGCCCCTTCCCGCAAAGCCACGACTCACCCACATCACTGGCACCGATGTTCTGTTGTCGCTGCTGACAAGGTTACACCAGGTTTCTGACTGCTCATCTAACAATACCTAAAATCTAGCATCTGTTCAATGGTCTCTTAGATTACAGGTCCACTAAGATTAAGGTCCCTTTTAGCCATTTTCCGAGACACTCCAAAATGCATCCCGACCGTAAAACGCCAGCAGTGTGCAAGGTCGCCATCGGGACACTCAGCCAGTCGTGGCGTCTAACCACCTGCTAGCTCACGTCCATGGTGCCCTCGACTTTACCCAGGCGGCTTAACTGACCAAATGCCACTGGCAAATGTGAGCGATGTCCAGTTTCTCTGGGAATTAATTCCTAAATAAAAACGCAGAGAAATATATTGCATAGAAACACAGAACACGTTATTACGTGACATTCTTCTTTGGTAAAATGACAGCATGTGGCCTTCTTTTAAATGTGTTCCTGGTCACTTTAAATCTCTTTCTTTTTTTTATTTTTTATTATTTTTTTTATTTTTTATTTTTTTTTAAGAAAGTAAGTCAACTTAGGAGGATTTTTTTTAACATTTATTTATTTTTGAGACAGAGCATGAACGAGGGAGGGTCAGAGAGAGGGAGACACAGAATCTGAAATAGGCTCCAGGCTCTGAGCGGTCAGCACAGAGCCCTGCGCGGGGCTCAAACTCACGGACCGCGAGATCATGACCTGAGCTGAAGTCGGCCGCCCAACCGACTGAGCCACCCAGGCGCCCCACTTTAAATCTCTTTCTTATGGGTACCTTTCACTTACTGCTTTGTGCCTCCATGGGAAGATCGCACACATGCGGATGTGGAGAGCGATGACTGTTTTGTAAATCACCTTACACAACAGGAAAGATGGTTTCTTCTGAGGAACAGGTCAGAGAGCCCAGAGTGCACGTGGACCAGGGTGGGTGGAGGCGGGACACCAGGAGCTCAGGCTGACAGACAGCCTTCACCTCTGGGATTCAGGGGCCACGGAAGCAGACCCAGTGATTTACATGTTTACATCGTTCCACTATTCTATTGCAGGGCGAAGGAAGTTTTCCGACTGGGTGTATTTGGTTGTAATGTGTTTTCAAATGTCCATTCCAGACAAAATACCTCCCTTAAGAAAATGGGTCAGGACCATGTCGTAACCCCTAGGGGCTAGTCTTTGCCATGCACAGTGTGTTGAGGGGTAGTGTTTAATGATTGCATGCAGGCTTATTTCCATAGCTGCTGTAAAAGCAACAAACCAGGAATATTGAGAAGAACGAATTATTGGAAACCCAGTTGCCACTTAACTTTTTTCTTTATTGGAAAAAGAAAGTTATGTGTGCAAAAATTAAGCATTCTGAATCTCTCTGAACAAGCTTGTGCTATATTGTGGAATATTGGAAAAAGACAGCAGAAAAACATTTGTTTCCACCTGTATTCACAAAGAGCTGCTCCTGGGACGTCTAAGGAGCAGAGCCAAAGAGGCCGAGGGACGCCTTTATTCTGACCCGGAAATCAGTAAATAAAAGGCAACTTGGCTGAGGTGTCTTTTCCATACTGTTCTGCAGTGGAAAGAGTGTGTGCTGTAATCATAACAGCAAGAGTGCAGTGTCGTCATTGTTCCCACCATGAAAATAATATCTGTACAATATTTGCTGTGTGACCGATATTGTCCTAGGATGCCTGTATTGACTCACGTAAGCATCCCTCCATCGCCGTGAGCTAGTCTCTGCTAGATGGCGTAGCAGAGGCCAAAGACTTTAAGACACCTCCTGGCCACACAGCTTGCCTGGGAAGTCCTGGAGGTAAACCCCGCAGTTCAGCCCCAGGCTACGCTTTGATGCAGAATGAGAGAGCACGGTTAATATTTGTTTTAGGTCTGATACACTCCCATACCTCATTCCAGAAGTATGAGATTGTAGTGAAAATCTCTCATCCTGCTGGTGGATTTATCGTTTCCCTCACGGATCGGGTCGGCTTCCCCCTTGTGATGTAACCAACATGGACCTCCTATGCTGTGACCTTTTGGTTGGGTTCATAGGGGCTGAGGACTATTCGATTCTATTTCTAATAAGTATTTTAACTTCAGAAACCTCATGACATTTATTAAACCAGCTTCCTTTGGTTGGCATTTTTCCGTTATGTTTTTCTGTACCAACCAACTTTGGCTTAGATTGTGCTGTGGTGAGAAACAACCTGCTTGCTATCTCAGAAGATTTCTAGAACAGAAATGCTTATTTCTCATTCCCGACCTTGTCGGATACAGGTCAACCTCAGCTCTGCTCCGGGTTTTCTCCTTCTGGGACCAGGCTGGAAGGGGCAGCCTTTATCCTGGTCTCAAGGTAGCAAGGATAAAAACGGAGACAGAATCATGCAATGCTGTTAAAATTCAGATGGGGCGTATGTCACTACTCCCACGTTCCATTGACAGAGAAAGTTAATGGAAAAGGTTTAATATTCTAACAGAGAAAGGCAGGCAATAATTGGAAACAGTAACACAATCTATAACATGGCGATTCAGCCTTGCCATTTTTTTTTTTTTTACCTTCTGTCACTCTGGGTCCTGACTTTTATGCGTTTATCTTGTAAGAAGTATATAACTAAATGTTAAAATCTTTGAGATTTAAAAAAAAATCAGTTTGAGATCTTAAAAAAAAACAACAGGTGGCTATTTGTATTCACTTGCAGTTTTATTGACCATTCTGTGTTTTCTATTTGTCATGACTTTTTTCTCACCTCTTTCTTTGTTCTGTTCTCTTCTAGAGACTTTTCAGACTTTATCGTGCTTCAGAATCACCTGGAGAGCTTGTTAAAGTGGATTCTTGGACTTCCATACAGAGTTTCTGACTCAGCCGGTCTGAGGTAGGACCTGAGAATTTGCATTTCTTACAAGATTCTGGAAGCTGATGCTGCTGGTCCAAAGACCACACTGTTCTGTGGTATTAATTGCATTTTCTTTATTTTCCCTCTTACCCGGGTATAAGAAGAAATATAATGATCTTAAGATGCTATAGTAATTTTTCTAGTGTTTGTATTGTATTATTTTCCCACATTCCATTTGCAACTTATTTTAAGTCTGTTTTTCAAGTCTTAAGGCAGTTATTATTCTTAGCATTTTATATCAATGCTACTTCAAATTTACCCACTTATTTACTTATTTTTTTTAAGTTAACACTTAACTGAATTTGCCTTATGTGCCAAGGCTTTCGAAGTATTGACTTGCTTACCTCCCACAAAAGCCTCTGATGTAACTGCTGTTACTTAAAAAGTTTTCATTTTACGTGTGGAAACGGGCACAGAGAGGTGAAGTAATTTACTCTGAGTTACACAGCATGGCTGACTCCAGCACCAATGTCCTTAACCAATCCACCATATTGCCTCATCATGGCGATTTGCATCCACCCCTTCCTGTTTTCAGTTTCCTTCTTCCTAAAGAATGTATGTATAGCACTTTCTGTGGAAGCTTAGGTTAGTAAATTTCCTTAGTTTTTTATTTCTGAAAATATCTATTTTCACTCTTGAATGAGAATGTATCTTGACAGTCCTTTTTCTCCAGAATTTTGAAGATATTTTTCTAGCATCTTCTGCCTGTTGTCGCTAATACTGAGTCATCTATTCATCCATCGTTTCTTTCTAAAAGGAGTCTGAATTTCTTTGGCCTTGCTATTAAGATTTTTTTTTTACTTCATATTTAATTTGGATATTTGCCACAATGTGTCTTTTGTTGGCTTGATGGAACTCGAGAAGACACATGTCTTTTTCATTTCTAGGATTCTTTCAAATATTATCATTTTCAGTTTGCATCTCTCCTATTAACTCGTCCTGTCACTTGGACATCCTGTCAGTATATGTTGCACATATTCTGGACATTCTGTCTTTCAGATCTTAGTATCATATCTCAATAGTTTTCTCTCTTCGTATTTTGTGCTGCATTCTCGATTTCTTCAGACTTCTAATTAACTAGTAATTTCTTCAGATAACCTAATTTTATTCAATTCTTTCCATTTCAATGGCTTTTAAAGCATCTAGAAGTGCTAGCGGTTTATTTTGCATATATTCTGTTTTTATATTATGATGCGCTTCTAATGTGATACCTATTTCTTTCTTGTATTTTTTTTTACTTTAAATATAATTATCTCATACTTTGTAAAACTTTGTTTGCAGTTGTTGGGGTGTGAATTCGCCTTTCTTAGAATCAGCTGATTTTCCTCATCGCGTGATTCTCCTCTTCATGTGTTTTGCACTGCTTTGTTGTAAGCTTCAGAAAGAGTTTCTGTCCTCTGGAAATCTCGGAAGCCTGAAATTCTTAAATCTTCTCAACAAAACTACTTCAACGTTGCCTCCTTCAAAGCCATACAGCAATGAGCAATTCTGGATGAATTCTGAGTGTAGTATCAGTTTGGAATTCTTTCCTGATCCGAGTAGTTGATATTCATTCAATAAGTGTTGACTAAAAAATCTGTAAATAATTCTACATTATAGCTGTGTGGGGCGAGCCTTTGTTTGGATAACTATTCTCCACCTACCTCAGACACAGCACATCTCAGTCACTGCTTTCTCAGGGCGTCACATCTGGTGCCACTCCTTTCCTCAAGGAGACAGCACTTGGGAAGCAAGATTTTTACGACGGGAATTCAAGTCTAGGGGCAGAAGGCTCCTGATTTCTCTTACCACTTCTTCAAGCTCAGAGATTGGAGCTCTCATTTATGAGTATATTAAGGTCTCCGACCCACCCAGAAGTAGTAGTCCTTGTATTTTCTTGACATATACATAAAATCAACTATACATTTTTTTTAACAAGAAGGGATTTAAGAAATTTTCAGAAATTGTGTGTCCAACATGCCACTTGTCACAATGGCCAACAACAGGTAACAGGCACAGAAATGTTAATCCTATGTTCCTATTCTTGAAAAGGAAACTCATTACATGATGGTTTCTGCGTATCTAAGCTTCATGTAAGGGTCTCTCCAAAGCAGTGTCCCATGAAAGAATTCTAGGATTAGTTGTCAGGTTTTATTATTTTTAAAAATTCTAATTACTGGAGTTATACTGTACAACTAGATGCACATGGGAAGATAAGCCATCTTTTATATTGGATAAAGCTTTATATATTTTTTATTTAGGTCCTGCACATTTCTTAGGTTGTCCGCTCTTAGCAATTTTATGAGAATTTTTGTCACTGAAAATAACTTGTTTCATTTCCTTTTCAAGATATGTGTTGTTTCTAAGTGAGTCCTTAATTTCTACAGATTGATCTTTTATCAAGCCACTTTACTGAACTCATTAATTCAAATCCATTTTCAATTGATTTATTTTTGCATTTTCTAATTATACAACCATAGAGTTTGCCATGACTCAACTATTTAACAAAACAGTTATGCAGAAGCATTTCCTCACTGCAATCTAAATGAATTGCCAAGTGCTGCAAATATCTACGGAGGCTGATAACTTAAGTTTCTTTGTCCTAAAAGAAGTGGGCAGTGACAGAATGCAATGGATTTCCATGGATTTGTGGAAATCCAGTCCATGCAATGGAGGGTGTCTGTCACTTTTTAGAGGAGACTTTGTTAAATGGCCATGCATTACTCCTCTTTGATAGGACATTTTTATTGTAGAAAAAAATGGCTTTGAGGAAAGCCTTGTTGTAACTACTTTTTAAATGGAATAGAGATTTATTATTTTGCTTCTCTATGATTAGATAAGCCTCTTAGGTTTCATGAGTAATAGGTGTTGAAAGAAATATCAGTGTCCTTCTCATGCCTGGGATTTGCATGGGTTTTTAGAGAGGGACATAGTCACAGACATCTCAAATGGTAGGTTGTATCACTTATAGGAAGAGAAGTCAGGCAAACTTCCTTAGAAATGATTAGGACTCAAGCATATGCCGTCCGGATGTTATGCTCTAATAATATCATATCCAGTGGGATTATGTGCTTACTAGTACAAACTGTCTCTCTCTCTTTTGGTAAAATGCATCTCATGTTCTCTCTCTTAATTTTTATATTTTTAAGATAATGTACATCTGAAATTGGCCAGGGGGTTGAAATAAAAAAGAATTTACCACTGTTCCCAAATGCATGAATAACCATTTTACTGCACATGGGAACAGAGACTGTTCTGATTATTTTCTGTAAACTATAGGTAGACACACACAGAAAATGTATCGGTGTTTAGCCAAAGACAACTTGAGTGTTCAGGATTGCTGAGTCCCCAGCATTGAGGTTAACGATGGATAATCAGCTGACACGTTTTCATACCCTCACCTCTTCTAGTTCTAGTCCTTAGTCTAGAGATATTCACAAGCCATTTATCTGCTAGACGGTCATTTATGTAAACTCTCAATAACGGATGATGAACACCTCCTTTCACTCCTCCACTGGAAGAGAGAAAGGCAAAGTACCTTTGTTTGTTTGGTTGGTAAAGAGCAAATACATCATAACCCTGGTTTGCTCCCAACTTACAAATTTCCTAAAATTCAACACAATAACATTTTGAATGTATTTCTTTTTAATAGTCATGTCACTTGTACCTATGAGAAACTAAAATGTTTATGAAGAACTGAATGTGACCATGGTTGCCCTTTCTAGGTATGTTGAGTGAAAAACAAAAGGTAAATTTTGAAAAATACTTTTCAACAGGAAAAAGACAAAAAAAGGAGGTGCCAACTTTCATGATGATTTTAAACCTAAGTAAGTATTTGACAACCTCTTAAGTCACTGTAAATCAACTCTAAAATAAGGCAGTAGATAAACAAATGAATAAAGATAAATTCATTCTGATAAAAAGTACAGCCTTCTCTAGCAGGGTCCTTTTGACATGTCCCTTCCTATGGTCAAATAAAGGACTTTCTCATCCAATTTCCACTTCATCCATTCCAATTGTCATCTCTTCTCATCCTGATGGCATGCAGTTGATCTATGGGACTTCAATTTTCAGAACAGTCTTTAAACATAGTTTATTTTTATTTAATATTTTTTTCTAAATACAGAGTCTTTAAAAGTCTATTTATTTTGAGAGATGGAGCACACAAGCGAGGGAGGAACAGTTAGGGAGAGAGAAAGAGAATCACAAAAAGGTTCTGCACTGTCAGTGAGGAGAGCTGGAGGCGGGGCTCAGACTCATGAAACTGTGAGATCACGACCCGACCTGAAGTCACGAGCCTGAGGCTTAACCGACTGAGCCACCCAGGTGCCCCTTTAAACCATGTCACTGAGGACTCTCTAATGCTTTTCATGTCTCCTTCTCATACATTCACTGCTGGGAAGTCCGTGGGTGTCCTGGGAGTGCGTGGTGCTTCAGCAGAGGCAGGGGGAGTACCATGTTGAAGAAACAAGGACCCAGTATGTCTCACACACACGCAATTATAATTATCTCTCTCTCCAGTCTGAGGAGTCTAATTCAGCCTGGTGGCATCCATCCACCTTCAGATCTCATGGCTCTGTTTGCATGTTCACATAATCATGCTGTCATTTACTGGAAGGCTGCGCTTTGGGATTTCCAGTTTCCCATAAGATAATGACGGCTGCCTTACTTCTCCACAATCTGCAACATCATGTCCCTCAACCAGGACAACAAATAAAGCCATATGTTTACAACATAACCAGGAAACAGTGATGACTATAAACTTCACTTTACAACTACATAAAAAAAAGAAGAAAAAGGACCACAGGAAAACAGGGGAAGCTTCGGGAAATCAGCTGAGAAGCTGCAGGACTGCAGGAGCCACACCTGGGGAAACCCCGTCCCTGGGGAGCGGGAAGCAGCCCTCGAGGTTTGATGATAAAGAAAAAGAAGCAAGCAAGGGTGAAGAGTAATATTCCTAAAGAAGCAATGGAAGTTAAACTTAGCAGATGGCCACGTTCAGCCCACCTCTGCCAAGTGCGGACCCAGGGCAGAAGCCCTGAACAGCCAAGCCAAGTAAGCCAGTAGACTGCCCTATCCCTCCTTTCACCTGGATTTTTTTTTATAAAAAGCAAGGCAACACCCACACAGAGGTACTGAAGGAAGAAATTAGGAAAAGAGGTGAAATATATCAGCTGGTAAAAATGACTTTCTTAAAAAAACCTGAAAGCAGAGGAAAACTGAAACACAGTACACATATGTGCATCAAGTACCCCCAAACGGGTGACTGAACGCATAAGAAAAACAAACATCTAATATCAGAACGTCAAATCTGGGAACAGATGTGGAAAAATAGACACACATGTACAATAAGAAAAATAAGTAAAATATGTATAATTGGAAATCCTGGAGAAGAAAAACAACACTATGGAACAGGGCTAATATTTATCTATGAAAACTTTTCTTTCTGGTTAAGGAAATCAGAATCTACGTATTGAAAGAACCTATTGTGTACTGGGGGAATTTGAAGAAATGATCGATTCTTAGGTATATTCTAGTAAAACTATGGATTTTAACAATAAATAGAAATTTCTTTCGGCTGTCAGGTAAAAAGACTAAGTCACTTAAAAAGGAAAGAAAGACAGCCTGGGATTAGATTTCTCAGCCACAAAACAGAAAATAAGATAATAATGGAACATTCCCAGAAGAATCAAGAAAAGAAAGTGTGAAGGGGTCTTTAAACTCCAAAGGTCCTAGAAATCCTTTTAACATTAAAAAAAAAAAACCCAAAAAACAAAAAACAAAAAAAAAACTCAAAAAAATATTGTTCTCAGAAATCTCCTAGAGGAAAAACTTTACCCAATAAAGATAAATATCAGCAAAGAACTGATTTTGAGAATTTAGAATATTTAGTTGTATAACTATAATATAAATTCAAACTTTTCTAGTTACTCCCCAATAAGACACCCGCCTGCCAAAAATAAAGAGAAGGAAAGGACTTGTATCACAAAGAGAAAGAAACATGACCAATATAATATACACAGCGAACAAAATATAACATAATATGACCAAGTAGAGACTGATTGCATTAGACATAGCAATTATTTTAAACAATTTATTCAAAAAAAATTTAAAGTGGTTTTGTAAATGTTTATTTATTTTTGAGAGAGAGAAAGAGAGAATGAGCAGAGAGAGAGAGGGAGAGAGAGAATCCCAAGCAGGCTCTGCACTGTTAGCATGTAGAGCCCGATGTGGGGCTCTATCTCATAAACCATGAGATCATGACCTGAGCTGAAATCAAGAGTTGGACGCTTAACTGACTGAGCCACCCAGGTGCCCCTAAAGAATTCATTTCATATATTAAGAGAAAAAATATTTTCAGATTTATTTGCAAAGCAGCATATGTGATAACAGGAATGTAAAACTTTACAGACACTCTGGAAAACACTCTGACAGTTTCTTAGTCCTAAGAAACCAAATACATGCTCACCATATGATTCAGAAATGGAATTCTGAGCCTTTATCCCCAGAGAAATGAAAATCTATGTTCTCATAAAACCTGCACATCATTGCTTATAACATCTTTATTTCCCATGCCCCAGAATTAAAAACAACCAAGTTGCCCTTCAATAAGTACATGGTAAACAAAAGAAAACAAACTCTGATACGTCCAAGCCATGGAATACTGCTCAGCAATAAAAAGGAATAAACTACTGATACACCAAACAACTTGAATAAATATCCAGAGAATTAAATCTTGATACATGTGGCTAATCTGGATGTGAGTATCTTTAACATCATGCTGAATGTGAATTATCTACAGAATGGTGCTATTCTCAAAAGGTCACATGATTCCACTTATATAATATTCTGGAAATGACTGATTGATATAACTGTACAGCTGGAAAACAAATGAGTGGCCACCAGTAGCTGGAGATGGTCAAGGGATATTGGTGACTGTGACTATGCAAGAGTAGCACAGAGAGGTCTTGTGCTGAAGGGCAGTTCTGTATGTAGACTGCAGTGATGATTACATGTGATAAATGACACAGAATTATATATATACACACACTGTACTCATATTAAATTCTCGTTTTGATGTTCTGTGTTTATGTAAAATATAACCATTGGGAGAAACTGGGTGACCAGTACATAGGAGCTCTCTGTATGATATTTGTAACTTCCTATAAATCTGTAATTATTTATAAATAAAAAGTTTAAAACACTATTTTAACATTGGTCCTTCCAAAGCATCCTTTTCATGTTTTCTAGGAAAAGGAAATATGTGTCAAGGATCATAAAAGAGCTGATTTTGCTTTACTTAGAAGCTGGCAATTCTACATGTTATTCTTACATGGATACTGGAAGATGACAAGAGATGCCTGGGTCAGAGAAAAAAAAGATTTTTACTCCAGACATAGCAATCAACATAAGCAGGTTTTGAATCGCTAGAAAATTCAGACAAAGAGTGACACCATGGGAGGAATCACATTACTCAATATTAAAGCATATGATACAGCTGCAGTAATCAATGGTGTGGTTTTAGTGGGGGAAAGATATATAAATCAAGGAAATGGAATAGAGAACACAGAAACAGATGCACTTACGTATGCCAAACTGATTTTTTGACAAAAATGCCCAAACGATTCAATGGAGGAAGGATAACCTTTTCCTTAAATGGTGCTGGAGCAATTAGCATCCAGAGGCAAGAAAACTTCATCCTGAGCTCCATACAGAAGTTAGTCCAAAATGGTTCATGGACTTAAGTATAAAAAAGAAAACTACTAAGCTTACTAAAAAGTAGGAGAAAAGTCTTGAGGAATGAAGACCAAGCAAAGAGTTCTTAGATTTGACACCAAAAAAAGGACTCATAAAAGGAAAATTTTATAAATTGAACCTCAGCAAAATGCAAAACTTTTAAAGTCTATGTAAAAGTCTATGTAAGGAAGATGAAAATACAAGCCATTGGCTGGGAGAAATTTTCTGCAAACCTAGTGTCTGACAAAGGACTAATATCTAAATTATGTAAAGAACTCTTACAACTCAACTGTTAAAAGATTTTTAAAAATTCCAGTTAGAAAGTGGGCAAACGACATGAACAGACATTTGAACGAAGAGCAGATATGGAAGACAAAGAAGCACATAGAGGATGTGCAACATCCACTTGCCATCACAGAAGCACAAACTAAGACCACGAGGAGATATCACTACACCCCTATCAGAATGGCTAAAATTAAAAAAAAATGGCAATAGTAAATGATGGCAAAGATGTGGAAAACCTTGACTACTTATAAGTTGCTGGTGGGAATATAAAATGATACAAGACTCTGGAAAAACTCTGGCACTCCTTAGAAATCTACCATTTGGACCAGGAATTGACCTCTTGAGCATTCACCTACAATAAATAAAAATTTATGTTCACACAAAAACCTGTACATGCATATCTATAGCAACTTTATCTGCAAAGGGCCTAAATTGGAACCAAGCCCTGTGTCCTTCAGTGGCCAAGTGGCTAAACATATTGTGATAAAGCCACACCATGGCATACTCAACAGTGAAAAAGAACAAACTGTTGATACATACGTGGATGTTATCATTCTGCCCTTTTCATGAACGTATGTATATTTGAAGGAATTATGTTGAGTGAAAAAAGACAATTCTAAAAGATTACATACTGTATGATTCCATTTATGTAACAAATTGAAAGGGCAAAAGTTTAGAAATGGAGGGCAGACGCCAAAAGTTAGAACAGGAATGGGATGCAGTGGGATGGAGTTAGGTGTCGATACAAACATTGTTGATGGAAACACAGTTGCATGACTGTGCTGGTACAAACACACGCACAAACACATAGATGTGCACACGCACACATACACACACATGCACACACAAGTGAAAACAGTAGGAAAGTCTGAAAATTGGTGAACTGTAACAGTGTCAATATCCTGGAGGTGATAACTGTCATTTTGCAAAATATTACTACTGAGATCTGTTATTTCTTACAACTCTATATGAATGCACATCAATAAAAATCTCAAAAAAGAATAACATTAACAGTTTACAACACACTGAGTATAAAAAGAACCCATGAGTATAGTGATTACTGATACTAGAATCAGAAAACAAAGAAAATATACATACACAATGAAGAAAACTCTTGTTTAAATACTAAAGCCATCTAAAAAAAATGGAAGAATGAGAGAATCTCTGTTTTTCAGTTATAAAAATGATATTTGATGCAGGCAATGATCATCAATGGATTCTTAATTTATTAGGTTAATGTTTGTGAGGAAAAGAATATTAATTTTACACAAAAACAACTTTTACAAGAGGGAAATCTGGCAAAATCCACTATATCCAAGTGATTGAAGTTATCAATCCCCACAAGGGGATAAACCCACATTGTACTTTGTAATGTGAGGCTGTGACCAACACATATCACTTATGCAGTTGTTCTTGAAAAAATGTTTAACCTGAGGAACAAAAATGCCAAATCCAGATTGGGGGCATATTGTAAATAAGTTCCTGTACTCTTCCAAAATGTTGACAACTTGGAAGACAAAAAACAAAAGACAAAAAAAAGAGACAGAGAGAGGCAGAAAGAAAGAATGGAAAAAGGCACGTGAAGTAGTATACATTAAAGGAGACTAACGATGAAAACCAAATGCAGTGAGTAATTCTTGAGTGAAATCTGGAACGAAAAATAAAACTAGCTATAGGTCCATTTGGGGAGAAGGAAACATGGAATACAGATTGTGTTACTTTATCAGTATTGAATGTGATCATGCACTATTTACATAAAAGAAGATTAATTAGGACATAAATATCGAATTATGGTATCTGCAACTTAATTTCACAAATTTAGGTAAAATTTAGTTAAAAGTACAGAGAGGTGAATAGAGAGGGAGAGGGAAAGAAAAATAAATATTGCAAAATATTAACCGCTGAGTTCACCTGTAAATGCGTCTTTATATTTCGATTTCTTCAACTTTTTTGAAGTTTGCAATTTTCAAAATAAAAGAATTTAGGGATTATTAAATGCTCCCAAAGTAATAAAAAAATAGGCTGAATTTTTGCTTTCAACAGTCTGGGTGAGGGTGGTGGTAAGGGAGGAGTAAAACATGCAGTTTCACACCTCAAATAAATGTTCTGCAGACTGTTCTGCACGTCTTCCATGTTCTTGCTTGTACACGGCAAGATGGAGGTGGTGGCAGTTGGTTGTTTGCAGATTTAGCATCCTATGTCTTTAAACACTGTTATCTTTTTTTTTAATATTTGTTTTACATTTATTTATTTTTGAGAGACAGAGAGAGACAGAGCACAAGTGGGGGAGGGGCAGAGAGAGAGGGAGACACAGAATCCGAAACAGCTCCAGGCTCTGAGCTGTCAGCACAGAGCCCTATGCGGGGCTCACACTCACAAACCGTGAGATCATGACCTGAGCTGAAGTCGGACACCCAACCGACTGAGCCACCCAGGCACCCCTAAACGCTGTTATCTTTAAGGTGCTAGTTGAAATTTCAAGTCGAGAGACCACGTTTTAAAATAACAGTCATTTGGGGGTACACACACACATATGCATGCACACATTACCAAGCAATATAATTAGCATGGGCAGCAGAAATCTAGCTCACAAGGCAAATAATGATCATGATAGGTGTGAAGAAACACAATAATGGAAAGCTTGAGTTATTGTCATGGTTTCAGCATCTCCTTCTCTGAAAATGTTGACTCCTAGGCCTTATTTCAGACTTAATGAGTTTAAAACTCTGGGGGTGGCTCCAGAGTCTAAATTTCTACCTAATTCTTCCAATAATGTTAATCAGCTAAGGTCTGTGGACAACTGGCATAGGGTGTTATTGCTACTGTTCAAATCTAAAAATAAATGCAATTAAATTTCCTCATTAAATAGTTTCCTAACTGGTCTAGACAATGATTACGTGGAAAGTGTGAAACAGTCAGCACTACTTCCTACGTATTTTGTCATAAAGGCAGAGCTCAGTTTTTATAAAGATAAGCAGAAAACCTGTAGAAAGCAAGTAGCTACCATACAAGTATAAATCTGTTCCTGGGAGGCTGGCAATTATAGAAACAGGTGTAGCATCCACGGTTACGAAAGAAAGAATAATGAAGAGCATCTTGAAAGAGATGTCTGATTGCTAAATGGTTGTATTTCTTTATGCATTCTTGGAATAAGGATATAATCTGTGGTGTCTTGCTAGCCGTAACAGTAAATAAAGATACTCTGTCATTTCTTTTAGCGAAGTTTAAATGTCATGATTCTACAGAGGCAGAAGCCCACCTATGATCCAGCTGCCCCTCCCTCACTCCTCGGCCCCTGCATCTTGGCTCCCAATTTGATGTTATTGCTTCTGTCACTTGGCAAGCAGGTGGTTAAGCTTCTGCTACAAGAGGGGCAGTTTTTCAGTTGCTGCTGTTCATGCAAAAGTGAACGAAGGCACTGCTCCCGGGAATCACTCTGCAGCTTTGGAAACAGAGACCCGGATGGCTCGGCAACTTGTCCAATGGCACTGAGCTGAATGCAGTGAAGAGTTCACATCTTTCTCACTCCAAAGTGCTCTTCTTACACAACTGCGCCTCTCGTGAGACAAGGATGAGATCAAAATTGCTTAACGGGGAGTCACAAACAGGTAAGAAAGCTTCAAGGCAGTGGGATTCTCTCCAGGACAGCATTTGGGAACCCATTTTGAAAAACAAATAGAGAACTGACAAGGAAAAGAGAGGGAATGCCAAACGGAGGGAATATTTTGGGCATGTGTGTGAACAGCAATTTCTCAGTCAGTTGGCAACAAGAGGACAGCACTGGGTAAGTCTAGAAAGTGTGTCTAGCAAAGGTTATTTGGATTTTATGAGGCGACGCTCAAGATGGAGACACGGAACGCTTTTGAAATTTGTTAGAACTATGTTGTAGGTTAATCCAGCATTTGCCCACGAAACAAACTGAGCAGAGAGGTGGGAGTCAGAAGGACCAGTTGAAATGGTCCCCTAGGGCACCTGGGTAGCTGAGTCAGTTGAGCATACTACTTTTGATTTTGGCTCAGGTCATGATCCCAGGGTCGTGGAATCAAGCCCTGCCTCTGGCTGAGCGTGGAGTCCGCTTGGCATTCTCTCTCTCCCTCTGTTCCTCTCCCCTGCTAGCTCTTTTTCTCTCTAAAATTAAAAAAGAAAACAATCCCTACGAAAGGCCAAGGTGTTCATGGTTACCTGGGAAACAGGCACGGACCTTCATCATCAACGAATGGGGTTGTGATCCAGCCACAAAAATCAGAAGAGGACAAGGGATATTGGGAGAAGGAATTTTACTCTCTCTTAGTGTAGGGACAGGAAAGAAATAGGAATATAACGAGTAGACATAGTTAAGGAGATACTTCTTGGCTACTTAGTAATGCTGATTTGTTTCATGCTTTGATGACATTCACCTTTTTTAAAAAAATTATTTCCTCTGTGTGTGTGTGTGTGTGTGTGTGTGTGTGTGTGTCTTCTCCCCCTCTCTCCACCCCTCCTCTCTTTCTTCCTTCTTTCATACTATGACAGCAAAGCTGAGTAGTTTCAACAGAGATTTTATGACCTGCAAAGGCTAAAATATCTACTATCTGGCTTTTACAGAAACAGTTTGCCAACCTCTACTCTAGAGAAACATCAAAGGCAATGGGATGATTATTGATCAGGAAACTGGGAACTCTGAGTTAGTTCCTCTTCTACCAAATAGCAGTGGGCCTTAGGTAAACCATTCAACCTCTTTGAGACCAAAGCATGTGGTCAGTAAGTAACTGAATATGAGAAAAGTACAGGTCTCCTATCCTTAGAAGATCATGGAAATAAGAATTAAAAACAAGATATTAAGATCCTTTGATATTTTGCTGAATATCTTGTTAACCCACCAAAATAAATATGTAACTTACTTTATTTATCTCCCTTTGCTAAATAGGGAGAAATCATTGTCATTTACCAAATGATTGGTGGATTCCTTCTTTTAAAACTTGTGTGTATGGGGAGAAGTTAACAAATAAAATGTTTTTTTTGTGGGGGATAAAATGTTTGTGAATCACTGTATAGTCTCTAAGGTCCCCTTAAATTTCAGAATTCTGTGAACACCAATGGACCACAGGGCTACCAAGACTGTGATCACATCTCTCTTTTGCTCACTGAATGATGAGACAGTGAGAAAACATCTGGGGTGGGGCAAGTGGTTAATACGAAGATAAAATGAAGTTATGCAGGCCCATACATTTGGTACCTGCTGAACTGAATAAGGATAAAATTGTCTTTTCATTGCTTTTTAACTCTTTTTAAAAGCCTTTAATATGTAAATGTTCCTGATGAATTTTCAAAAGGGGAGACATACTCCATTGTATTTCCCAAACTCATATGACCATGAAAATTCATTTTCCTGAACATCTTATAATAATCTCTTTTCTACAGAAAATACTGCTATAAATAATGACGATATGTTAGGTAGATTTATGACAGCATCACCGTGAATGTGAAGAGTAACTTAGTTATGAGACAGATCAGGAGGGTAGACTGGGGGCAAGTTTGGGGGTGCTTTCTCCTGCAGGCTCCAGGTAACGATCTGGCCGCCGAACAGCAGATGCATGGTTTGGAGGTGAGGAGGGAGCTCTGCCATTCGAGACTTAAAAAAAAATTGGTTTAAGGCCCACACATACACAAAATCTCTCCCTCTCCCCACTCTCCCAAAACTAAGTCATCCCAGAACGGGACTAGCTACTACACCAAAGTTGTTGGTTTTTTTTTTTTTTTAACATTTTTTAAAGTTTACTTATGTATTTTGAGAGAGAGACAGAGAGAGAGAGAGAAAGAGAGAGAGCGAGAGCGTGAGCTTGAGCAGGGGTGGGGCAGAGAGAAAGAGAATCCCAAGCAGGCTCTGCACTGACAGTTCCATGCGGGGCTTGAACCTACGAACCATGAGGTCATGACCTGAGCCGAAACCAAGAGTTGGACGCTTAACCCACTAAGCCGCCCAGAAGCCCAACCACACCAAATTAAGTCACTTCACCTACTTACACCCTCATTTCTCAGGCTATGTTTTTGCCTTTTCAACCTTTTTTTTTTTTTTTGCCTTGATATGACTTTGAACTTCATTTAACCAGACTTCATTTGCATAAATGTATGTGCTTTACAGTTCCCGGAGCATAAAATGTGGCTTACAAGTACAGCATCTTGCAGCCCTGATTGCAGGTTTCGGAAGATACTGACACTTGCAAAGAGTGACTAGGTCCCTTTAGTTTGTAGCGGTCAGTGGGCCGATGACGAGGGTGTGCACATCTTGGAAGGTGGCAAGGAAGTGTCTTAGTCTGTGTTATCCCAGAAAGCAGAGCCTGAGGTGAACAACGTTGGTTAATGAGAAGACTTTTCTTTACCTTGTCCTTCAGGACACCATGGGTGAGGCTGGAATGTGGCTGAAGTGCACCTCTGGCTAGCATAGGTGTATCTTGCTAACGAGTTTGTGAACCAGGCCTGGATTGTTTCCTTCTTTAGCTGGTCGTAGGGAATCCCGCATAAGGCCACAGGTGTGGGATGAAAGAAACTACCAGAGCAAGAAAGATATATGATGTGCGGGTCTGTGCCACCCGTTCTTGTAATACCTAGTGTCATTGGTACCTGTTAGGACTTGTTCCAGAGTATTTCTATTGTAAAGTGCATTGCTGCTGTGTCCACCTCACCTTAAGATTTGGTAGATTTACTAATATGTAGCTCACGGAAGGTGGCACCTGTCCCCTAGGCACTGGGTGCCCCATGGTCCGATAATTATTCCCTACTAAGACCAGGATCATGCAAAGGGCAATTTAAAATGGAGAGCAGTTCTCCCTGAAGGTCATGAACATGTTCTACATCACTAGGTCTTTGCACTGCAGGATTCCTACTGGGGTGTGCTAGACCCCAAGCAGCATTCTTATATAACACAGACAATGACAGAATGATCAGATCTCCTGGGTCAAACAGGTCCACAGTCAGGAACGTCTACAACACAGCCGGACCCTACTCAAGAGTCCTTTCTGCTCTGCACTCCCCTGAAAACTGGCAACCTTCCAAGCAAACCAAGAAATGGCTTGGAAAAATATTCCGGAACGTGATATATATTATTTCCCCAATTCAAAGAAACCCCCCAAATACAGAACCTCTTCCTTAGTTGCTGGGGTGCTAAGTGTAACATCAGGTCCTCTGTTTCGGACTCTCTGCTGCCCCTGAGAATCTCACTGCCTTTACTTCCATCTGTATCTCATCTTAGTTAACCACAAGTGAAAGTGTGGGTAACTGCAATGCTGCCGTGTGCCACGAGTAATCCCTATGTGTTTATAGCCAGAAATCTGATCCTCCATGTTGTCAGCCAGCTGCCAGCTGGCTAAAGCCAACATAAAGATGTAATACTGAGCTGACCACAGCTATGTGCGAGTAAGTTCTCGATGTGGCAGAGCTGTCTTCTGAACTGTCAGTAGACCTGTCTTAGGCCAATCCATATGGAAAGAAAAAGAGCAACAGTCAATTCCTGGTTCCCATCTCTCACTGGGGGAAGGTGGACACCATGAGCTTTCAGCACCGCCGACAATCTTTAGTACCAATCAGGATCCCACAGTATTTGAAGGCTTGATGTCAACAGGAAAGCTGTGGAACAGAGTGAGAGCCACACAGTGTGTGCACTGTAGGTTTGCACCAGGGTGACGTCAACTGCAGTCCACCTCGTACTGCAGCTACAGTCACAACTAGATCAAGAAACTGATGTCCCCGAACTGGCAGAGCCATGAAAAAGCCAAATGAGCATGCAGAAAATAGAGAAGATAACGAGGAATAGAATTGAGTATGTGGGTGGAGGTAGGTTACTTAGAAGGGAAGACATTTTAAGGAAATAAAAAATTAGCAAAAGATACATAATTGTATCAGTAATGCATGAAGCGAAGTGATCTATTATGAATTGGGTAAGGGTGGTTAGTTTAAGCATTAAGAGCATTGGGAGCACCCAACGGGGAGATTGTGTTAGGAAGCCAGTACAAAAGGAATCGAACGAATCCAAAAGAGCCATGAGGATCTGGTTAAAGGTAGAGTCACTCTGGTACTATGCGTTGACTCTTCTCAGCATTCTGCCCTCGGAAGAGAACAAGGACAGGTGTAGCTGTGGCCAACTTAGGTTTTACTGCTGGTACAGACGCACCGTGCCAGGCCAACGGGAGAACAAAGCTGGAGAGTATGCACCTTTAACCCTGGTGGTTAGATAAGACCAAGAAAAGCCAAAGCAACTTTAAAAAAAAAAGAATGTTAGAGGGATTACCCTACCCAATTTCAAGACGTACTATAAATAAAGCTCTAAGTAATTAAGACAGAGTGGTTTTGGCGTAGACAGACACAGAGATCAAGGAGGCAGAATAGACAGAATAGACATGAAAGGGCCTGGACACGGATGATGGATTTTTTTTTAAGCACTAATACATATTTCAAAAAGTAGGATAGACTATTTTACACATGGAATTAGGGGTGCCTGGGTGGCTCATCAGGTAGACATCTGACTCTCAGTTTCGGCTCAGGTCATGATCTCATGGTTCGTGAGTTCTAGCCCCACTTGGGGCTCCATGCTGATAGTGCTAATCCTGCTCGAGATGCTCTCTCTTCCTCTCTCTCTGCCCCTCCCCTGCTCACTCTCTCCATCTCTCTCAAAATAAATAAATAAGCTTAAAACACGGTATTGGAACTGCATATCTTTATGGAAAAAGTGCACCATGACTTCTTCCTCACTCCATACACAAAGGTTCCTTGAAATGGATTCTAGACCCCCCACCCTGCATACCTCCAACTACTCTTCCCCCACTCCTCTCCAGCCACACCAACCATCTTGTTGCTGTTACCTGTCTTGTTATGAAAGACTTTCAATACGATTCTCTCATGTTTATTCTTTTCTTGTTCTTCTAAAGCCTAAAACCACTGGTGAGCCAATGATAGCCATTTTAAATTCTCTTCTCCCTATTTAATATTTATAGTACAGGACACTTTTGTTTTCAGTAAAATAGTGGTCAAATGGTCTCATAATCATCTCTCCAACATCAACTACTCATTGTGACATATCTTCAGTTAGTATTTTTTTTGCCAGAATTCAAGTGTGAAAATGGAACCCTGGATAGCATGGGGTGGCTAGTTAGGTGGCTTTCTCTAATCCAGCAGGGGGATGACTGTGTTTTACTGGCTAAAACATATTTAGATAGTTTCTGCTTAACTTAAAATACATTTGGAAGGATAAAAATGGAAATTTTGAGGAGTTAATTTTACTGTTTAAAACTCCCCATTCAATAAAAATTTGGGGGGTGCCTGGGTGACTCAGTTGGTTAAGTGTCCGACTTCGGCTCAGGTCATGATCTTGTGGTTCATGAGTTCAAGCCCCGCGTATGGCTCTGTGCTGACAGCTCAGAGCCTGGAGCCTGCTTCAGATTCTGTGTCCCCCTCTCTCTGCCCCATCCCTGCTTGTGCTCTGTCTCTCTCTGTTGTTCAGAAATGAATGAACATTACAAAAATTTTTTTAATAACATAAAATAAAAATTTGGTATATAATTCTGAATAGTAGCCAAAATAACTCACAAGCTAGAAGCTGGTTGCAGGATCTGTGATCTGGGAGAAGACAGATGGAAACTCATAGGTAAAACTATATTCTGTAAGACAGAACAAACTGTATTTTCAGCAAGTCTAACTTCATGGTTAACTGTATAGGCTTTGCATAGAAACCTTTGGGTTTAAATTCTAGTTCGGTCACTTCCTAGATGTACAAACTTGGCTAACTTCTTAAACTCTCTCACCATCATTTTCTCACCGACAAAAGGGGAGTGTTTACTGCCTATGACTATTGTGAGAAAATCAAGTTAATTCAAGCCAAAGGTACAGGGATAATGACAAATAGCATGTGTCTAATACTTGTTAGTTAGCTAGTATTATTCTTGTGAGGGTGTAACACCTACACTGGGAAGAAGATCATTGATGAAAACATTCGTTCTTAACCAATCAATGAAAGCCAGAGAAACAAGAACCAGAAAGAAAGGTCAGGGTATTCATGGATCCTCTGAAGTTCATACATGGACCATGTATGGAGAATCTCCGATTTAAATCAGTCAACTTAGAAACTGCTGTTGAAGGCAGGACAGACATGGCTGAAATCAATGTAAACTGTGGTGCTCCCCAAAACTTCCAAATTGAGGGCGAGAGAAAATGGTATCTGACCAGAACAACATATATGGTTAGTCATGTCTTATAAGTAGTACTAGAACATGGGAAATATTAGATTACTCTTGCTCCTTGAATTAGCTGCATTCCAGGATTTATTTTCTTTTGCTCCAGGTGATGCTTCTTTTTGTATCTGCTGTATGGAAATGTGTAGCATGTATATAGTTATAAATTCATTGACAATATTTTTTTAAATAAATACTAAAAGGTGGCTTACTGAAATTGTACATTTTTAAATACTGAGAACCATGTCTGGAGATTTTACTTTTGAATATCCTGCTACCACATAAGAGGATGGCACCTTGTACAAGTAAAATCATTTTAGCTGTCAGAAGCTACAAGGTGACATGCCTATGAGAGCATGTGGCCCCAGGTTCCATCCCATATACAGTATTCTGACACAAGGATTTTTCAACAAGGTAACAGAATACCATAATCTTAGAATCTAGAAGGTTATTTTGGTAAATTTTAAAGGAAAAAAAACCCCACTGAACACAGGACTTTTGGAAATTTTAAAATAATCACTTTTAGGGGCGCCTGGATGGCTCAGTCGGTGGACTGACAGACTCTTGATTTCGCCTCATGTCATCATCCCAGGGTCGTGGGATTGAGCCCCCTGTCGGGCTCTGCACTGAGTGGGAAGCCTGCCTAAGATTTGCTCTCTCTTTCCCTCTGCCCTTCAACTCCACTTGTGCTCCCTCTCTCTCTCTCAAATAATAAAAATTAAAAAAAATTAAAATAATCACTTTTAAAGTTCTCAAAAAGGAAATTCAGAACACAAAAAGAGTTATATATATCGAAAATACGTGAATGATTCCCAACGCCACACACCAGAACACCTAAGTGTCACCTTGTACATTACAGTTTCCCATTGTCATATGCTCACCATCAACTGGCTGGGATAATATGTTCTCCTAAAAGAAATGAACCAAATCTGGTTTTAGTGATAGAGTGTACAAGTTTTTATACTTTATTACCAGATCTTCAAGGGAAATGAACATTCATTGATTAAATTACCCAATATGTAAAAGGGGTATTTAACCTCAAGGTATATATTAAATGATATATAATAATTTTAACGTATATAACTATATGTAACATACACATTATACATTTATATTTAATACAGATTATATACAGTGCATATCATATGTAAAGTATATGATATACAGTGTATATTTATAGGAATATACTAATTACTTATACAATTATTTTATATTTATATATGTTTATATCTAATGTATAAGATATACTATATTATATATAATACATTCATATCACATAGTATTATAAAATATATATAATTTACAATTATATACAATAATATATAACTTAGAAGATATATAAACATGTACTAAAAATAAATATTTGAGGGTTGTGGACAACAGCATTTACTCAATAATCATGTAGTCCAGAGAATGCTGAAGACATCAAACAAATCAACCAGCCAACGTAATGATTAAGTCATACAACCAACATAATGATTTTCAAGCTGAGTAAATATTAGTGAGTTGTGAGAAAAAGAATTAGAGGTAAATAAGGGGTTTATACACACAAGAATGCTTTCAAGAAAGAGGCACATAGAATCTAGAAGATAACGCTGTGGTTTCTGGACGATGTGTCTGTGTGTATGCACACACTTACATTTGTTAGGGGTAGCTTTCAAGCCAGAAGGGAGGATGAAGCATTCTCCCTTCCTGTGGGTGTGGTCTAGTATCAAACACCTGATACTGTGAAGAACTGCATCTGAATAGTCTGCAATGTATCGTCACCACACCGACTACTGACATGGTAGGGTGGGTCCTTCACTCAGGGATGAGACCAGCCTGAGGGGGAGGCTCCGGGATGGTTTGGGTGACTCAGTGCTTGGTCTGTGCGCAAGATGATGTAGTACACATGACTCAAATGGCCAAACTAAGTCTTAGCAGTGACAGAAGATGATGGAAGCTGGTGTTTCCAGGGAAGTGCAGAAAGTTGCCATGTTATTCATTGAAGATCTCCTGGGCTCAGTCAATCATACACTGTCTACCGGTGTCTCAAACTCTAATTATAAATTATCATCAGGGGACACCTGGATGGCTCGGTCAGTTGAGTGTCAGACTTTGGTTCAGGTCATGATCTCACAGTCCATGAGTTCAAGTCCCACATCGGGCTCTGTGCTGACAGCTCACAGCCTGGAGCCTGCTTCGGATTCTGTGTCTCCCTTTCTCTCTGCCCCTTCTCCACTCATGCTGTCTCCCTCTCTCAAAATTAAATAAACATTGAAAAAAAAATTAAAATAAAATAAAATAAAATAAAATAAATTATCATCAGGATTTTCTTAGCTGGCATTTTTCTAGGGAATCCAGCAGTCTCACAGGACACTGGCTTTACTTGTTAATAACTGTATGTTCTCCAAACTCCTAGTGATCAAACTTTCTCAATCAAAGAGACAGTTAGCAAATATTTTTCCTCAGATAGTCTTTGTTTTCTGTATATTTCTTTGCTGGTGCTTGATCTAAAAGGGACACTGTCAAATGTGCTTAAATACAAAAGCTGTTTTTTCAAAGTAGACACAGCTAAAGACACCTCATTAGAACAGGAATAATCTCCCAGCAAAGAAATTCATCCAAATTCAACAATGGATGTAATATCCTAAAGGTCGAATATTTAACAATTTGGGTTAACTCCTCCAGGGTGCCAAGCTACCCAACAGTTACTTACATTTTTAAATGTTGAAAGTTACTTTGGGATATCTACTTCTTATAGTCTTAAGAAACCATCTTAAGAAAAGGCCTATAAATCTATATTTTTCCAAATAACACAAAAGTGTGCAGTAATACCCAAAGCATTTTACAGAACCATTTCACGGGAATTCAATAAGCATTTGTAATATACGATGCAATACACGCAGTCAGAGTATAAGTTGACCACTCAACAGAGAACAAAGAAATCCAAAATAATGCCTGGAGCTTTGAAAATAGAAACAAATATGATGATTAATGCTTTGTGAGACTTGGGGGACATTTCCTTGGGAGGAACTATATATCTACCCCCCATTACTATGATTTCAATTTTTCATAGCACTTTACATGGTAACAGCAAGCCCCTTAGTCTAAATTCAGCCCTTTGGCTATATTCTGACAGTCTATTTGTGTTCTGATTTCATGAATAATAAATGACTGAATGTGAAGAAATATATAGCTTTACTCACTCATGCAAAAAGTTTTAAAGTAAAATACATTTTAACATAAATGCTACTAAAGATTTCAAAAAAAGTCTTAAAGAATTAAAACTTGACAAGGAGAGGCCATTCCTTTGTTGTTGTTGGCACTTTCATTCCAAAGAAGCATAATACACTAAAGAGAACAAGGGAGTCAAGAAACCCAGGATCCATCTTCCAGTTGCTTTTAAAACCATCTCCTCTAAAAGGATCAGGGTTTGGTTGAATTTTTCCAGCCTTTCCTGAGTCCTCGCTGTTTGCATGTAGATATATGCCAGGCGGGTAGTGTGCAGCGTAAACTTGCATTACCTACTAGGTTTTTCTTAGGAATTAACACATTGCTAAATATCACTATGAAATGCAGAGCGAACTGTATATTGTGATTTCTCCCGGAAATGTGCTTAAGAGCTGGAGGTAGACTGAAGATTCAGTGCTGAAGGAGGGTGTGAGCCGGGATGCAGAGTCCTGAGGACTGGTGCGCCTCCTGGGATCAGTCCTTGAAGATGGGAATGGTGGACACTGACCCCTAATTCTACAGGGATGGGATATCAACAACCTCCTTTTTATCTATCTATCTATCTATCTATCTATCTATCTTGGAAAGAGAGAGACAGATGGGGGAAAGGGACAGAAGAGAGGGAGAGAGAATCTCAGGCAGGCTCCATGTTGAGCATGGGGCTGGGGCTGGATCCCACGACCCTGGGATCATGACCTGAGCTGAAATCAAGAGTCGGACACTCAACCAATTGAGCCACCCAGGCGCCCCAGCAACCTCCTTTTAACTGTATGCCTTTCTCTTTCTGCCGTGTTGACATGACATGTCTAGTTTCATTGCAACTCTCAATGCAGTCTCCCAAGAGACAGGAAGAATGCCGTCACCATTGGGCCATCCCAAACAGAAGGTGGCATAGGACAAGGAGTCTGTTGCACTTGGTGATATAAAAGAAAGATACCAACTAGTTCCTCAAGGCCAAGTCCTGATAATGTTTTTTATTCCACTTCTAAAGAAATTAATACTAAATTAAGTTTATATTGCAAATTTTTTTCAAAAAAGAATGACAGATGCATGAAGCAAAGAAAGAATGCAGGAAAAGGGCCTGTCAGACTGCCACTCTATTAATTAGATACAGTATGTGGGATGTGAAGTATGTCAGTAACAAGTTTAATATATGACCATCTAGTAGGATTAAAGAAAAAGCAACAATCATTTTTGATATCTTACTCTAAACCTCAGCAAACCATCTGAGCTCTTGTACACTGAGCAAATTACAGAAATACTGCCACTTGCTCTGTCTCTGAAGTCCACAACAGTCTTCTGTATTGCTCTAGGGGAGCCAGGCTATAAAAACCGTAAAGACGAAGCCACTGCATAGATTTGGAGCTGCCTGAATACTCTCAGAACAGCTGCTGGATTAATTTGGCAGGAACCAGGATCCTCAAACTGGCAGAACCCCAACATTCCCTCTGATTGGTAAGGAGACCTTAGAACATTTTCGCCTTTGTGAATAAATCGGAACAGAGAATCATCCTTCCAGCCAAGGGCTAGGTGCCCTCTAGTAGCTTGGATGAGCACTTAACCTTGATGTCTGTGGCTTGCATATTACTCCATGATAGCCCCAGCTGACCTGAGCCTTCCATCAACACTCACATGAAGTCTGGCTCCAGCCCACCTGAGACACTTTCCACGCGAAGGTGTGAATTACTCTCAGACCAACATCTAAGGGTCTCTCAAACCAACAAATGTAATCATTGTTTCTATATGTCTCTACAGAATTCCAATTCAGAGATACAGCCAGAGATTTAAAAGTAAAAGGGAGCCATCGTCAAAAATATGTTTAGAAAGGTTTCATTCCATAACCCTCTCGTAAAAAGGCACAACTTACCATAACATAATCAATGCACTAAAGAGTTCTATAGTAAATAAACTTGTGCAACTTTGTTCAATCCAGCATTCTTCAGACATCTGATCATGCAATCATTTAATTATTAACCTTGAAAAAAAATTAATGGTCTACAGAAGACCATTTGGGGAAACACTACTATAATGAAAATAAATTTCTTCAAGTATTATTTATAAAGGAATGGAAGTTAAAAATTAAACCCATAGGAATCATTTCAGGAAACAGCTTTTTTTGGTATACTATGTATAAAGTTCTTTTAAAGGCGCAGAAATGATCATCGTAAATGTTCCCATTTTATGCAGTTTAAGACGTGACAGCTCTATATTTTGCATACAAATGACGGTTGTGGATAATTACCCTGAGGAGTGCTGTCCCAAGGATAAATTCCATTAAGTTACCAAGATTGCTACTTTTGCTGAGTCTCTTTATCCTCACATGCAACTGATTGGACACCCACGGTATTTGTGCTTGAAGACCACGGAAAAGTTTAGGAAGCTTAATTATTTACGAAACATCTCACAAGTATCTCACTGGGCAGTGGAAACCCCCCTCCAAAGCACCATCCATATGGCTCCAGTTTCTGGGTTAGCTGTGTCTGAAAACATTTCTTCGGTGCTTCTATCCACTTCTCTGGGTTGTCATCAGGGCTGGATCCATTCACAGTCTTTGGCTTGTTGTGCACTGAGGCTTCCTCCCTTGTCCACCCACAGCTGTCGTAGAGCTTTACTTCAGTTTGTCTCTCCCCTTCTCTGTCTCCCGTTTTGCTCCTGTGCCCTGCTTTTCTCTGTTGCTGAAATGTGAACCAGATCTTGACTTTGTGGGGCTCGACACCCTCCTGTACCTGCCCATCTCACCGCCCACGGTCGGTGGGGCTGTAAGGTGACCAACCATCTTACCATCTCCTCGGCTTGACTCTAAGCCCCTGACCTCCTCCTGCTCACCCCTGCGATTATCACAGTAACTAGACAGACCAACCTTCCTGCCATTTCTTGGAGCATTTACCTTGCCTCTTGGGGTTGTAAATCTTTTTAAGAGCCCCATTGCTAGTTTGACACCCAAAGATAACCTGGGAGCCTCCTTTGAAATATAGCCATCAAGGAAGATAATGCCTCGTCTCCCAGTCTCTGTGGGAGAATAAAGCCTAATTTCCATGGGTGTCTTGTTCCAAGTTGTAAAATTATCTTCTGCCATGAAGATATGAGCAAGTTGACTTTTTCTTTGGTGAAGGTCAACTTTTTTCTGCTTTCTGTTCATTTTCTTGGTAGCATTTATCACCAGGTTATTAAATATTTTACTTATTTGTTGTGTTTAGTTTTAGTTTCCTCCCACTAGATTATAAGCTCTTTGTGGATTTTTCTCTGCTTGTTCATAGCTATGCCCTTAATGTCTTAAACCAAGCTTTTACCTGGTTAACACTTAACATTTAAAAAAATGATGAATAAAGAAAGGAAGAAATGCAGAAAGGTGAATATGTTCTTTTCTCTGGTAATTATCATCAACAAAAGTAAATGTGGATGGATTGAGTGGGAGTTTTAAGGGGAGAGGCAAAAGGACACAGATAATACCAATGTCTTTCTACTCAGAAGTGAGCGGTGGAATCAGGTGTTACCTGGTCAAGTGTGTTATTAGCTGCATCTCTGGAGTGAATCTTAACATAGGGCCGATTTTCACTGTGTCCAGGAACGGAGGGATGGTGCCGCATCTCCCTACTCCATATCTCAAAATTCACTTAGTTTTCCCCCTGAAAACACTGCTTTACCCCTGCCCTTTCAGTGAATTCATTTTCATAGAGATGATAATTATACATTAAGGTTTGGAAACAAAAATTAAACAGGTTTCAAAGTAACTGAGGCTGAGTCTATGAACATTTTCTCATTAATGTTTCAATATTGTACCTGAATACTGAGTCCTGGGCCTGGTCCAAAGGAAGCATACAATAAATGATAATAATGCTGCTAACATAGGGAGAGTTAACCTATTTGCATTTTTTTTCTGAAGCAATTACGATATTTGCTTAAAAAAATACTTGAGAAGTCTTGACCACCTTTTCCTAGCTTCAGGATTTGAACTACACATGTAGCATGCCCATTTGGCCTCACACTTATGGATAAATATTTATTGTTAATAATGCCTATAGTGAATCTCATTGCAGGGTTAGCTCAATATAGATGGGCTCCTGTGAAATTTATTCTCAAAAGCAGAAGTATCAACCAAAGCAATTTAAGGTGAGTTACCCTTCCAAGATGTGTAACCTGAGAACTTGATCAAGCCATAGATTTTATTTTCCTGACAAATTAGAAAACAAACTTACTCTCTGGCCGTAAAGCATGCTCCTCTTAGGATTTTGACTCATGAAAAATGTAATAAAGCAACTCCAACTTGTGACCTTAAAGTGAATTCTAATTTGGTCCTGACACTAATAAAGAGTTTACTGCGTTCTTAGGTCACCTACTGCACTGCTTTATAGCCTTTCAAATGGCATTTGGGGGCATTTACCAATGTGATAAGGACACAGAAAATGCTAGAAAAAAAATTGAAGAAAACTAGTTTGCAGATATTGTCTAGAGTTGCCTAGCCAAATTGTTCTAAAATTTATTTCAGCCTTTAGTGTATTTTAATAATGACTTTGATAGCATTAAAAAATAAAAATTTATAAGTGATACCAAGTAGAATAGGATGCAGAAGGAGATTTAAACAGCATTGATCTTCAAAAATGTTCAGAAAGGCAGATGCGGGAAAAACCGTATTTAATAAGATTAGGTATAATCCGTGTAGCATAAAGCAAAAGAATGCGCAGAACACTATCTTCTACATCCGAGTTGGGAAGAAATTGGCTTCTAGTATGTATGATAAAATTATTCAGAAGCCAGGATTCTTATAAACTGAATAACAACTAAAGTGACGTTGTGAAGGAGAAACAAACACAGTTAGGAATCAGTTAATTAAATTGAAAATATAGCCCCTAAAAAGAATCCGAGAGTAAATCTTTCATAAAAGTCATCTCTGGCAAAGCTTGGTTAATTGCATGCGGCTTAGAAACCTAACAGGATGGTCCAGTGATTAAAGGGACAGATCTCGTATTCATGAAAAGTGACACCAAACAACTTTTTGCAGAAGGATTATGATTACTTTGACATTTTCTCTGATTGCAGAAAAGCTATCTGATTTTAGATTACAAAGGCCTGAAACTTGAAAGTTTTTATTTCTTTGCTGCTAGGATTTGATATACAAGTGGCTACAAAGGCTTGTTGTATTTAGGAAATATATCAGGCAGTTGTCTTTCTCAACTAGTAGGAAACAGAAGTGGAAATTATGATGATTTACTAAATCTTTTGGTATCGGGAGAGGATGAGTGTCGGGTGGTGAAGGTGGTGAATATCTTTGCACTAATCTCTTTACGTAAGGATAGGTTCAGGAAAGGGGGAGAGAGTTTCAGAGACCAACAAATAAAACAGACTCATTTCTGAACCGTTTCAGATGAATTCACATAAGAACTTCCCAAATAATGAAATGGCATTGTTCTTTACCCTACATCAAGAATTGATAAAAAACAGGTAGCTATTGAAGGCAAAACATTGCTGGTTACCATTCACTCAGGGTTTACTCTGTGCCACAGTACCCATCACATCTAATTGTCAATGGCACTATAAGTTATTTCCTTTTTCAGATGAAAACACTAAGACTAAAATACATGTAGGATAGTAGTTAGGAGTGCAGGAGTTCTGACTCACACCCGGGCTCTAACACTTGCCAATTATGGGCATCACAACCTCTCTGTGCCTTCATTTCATGACCTCTACGATGGGAATAATAAGCCTTCTAAGAGTTTTCTGAGAATTACTAGGAGATTTAAATGAGCGCATCGTGTAAAGCACAGCGCCAGAGGCACAGCAGTATTTGCTAAATATTAGCAGCCATCATTTAGACAGACTTAGTATTTTGCCTAGTCGCAGAGCTAACGATCAACTGAATTTTGGATTCCTGTATTTCCATTGGTCTACACTGCTTTACTTTCTTAGAAGACAAAGACCTCTCCTTGGAAATACGATTATGCCCAGCCAAGTCAATATCATCTAGGCAACACAGATGTTCAATAAATTATTTAGACCTGAGTTGAACTGTACTTTCCCAGTTATGTTTTAGGTAGATTTTATCATCTGCTCCATACACTGAAACACTTCCCTGGATACAGCACATGGAAGATCCACAATCATCATCAGAGTGTATAAACAAAGTATTGTGGGAACAGGAAAACAGTGTTTCTAGCTCAGATGGGTTTATTCCACTTTCATATGGTTCAGCAGTGGACACGAGTAATTATTTTTCAGTCTTTCCACTCAGGTACATTCCTATAAATTCTAATTTTCCTGAAATTCCTAAATGAGAACTGGTCTCGAGGTTAATATATTTTTTTTTTTAGTTCTTACATCTGTATCCCTTAAACAATAATAATTGTTGCCCCTACCAATTGTTCAAATCTCTGAATCTCAATTTTCCTTGCTCATTCTGCAAGTGCCATTCAGTGCCTCCAAGTTCCTTATCTAAGGAGGCCTTGGTGACCTGCATTAAATCTAATTTGCCAGTGACCTCTGCCTCGCTATTTATAAACAAATTCAGTACAATTTAGTGAACCGCAGCTATGTTGTTAGAAGGAGTACATTTAAAGACAGGAGAATACAGCTCGAAGCAAATGGCAACAGGGAACTTAAACACAAAATCCTACTGCTTATTTCATAACATTTTTAGTGACACACTACAGAAAAATGCTTTTGGCTGCAGACATTAAGAGGCAGCTTTGTGATACATTCTGTCCAAGAAATTATAGTTATCAAAACAAGTCCTGCAGATGTCAATGCGATGTGCTTCCATAACACGAAGCTCGAATGCACAAGAGACAAAGGTTATCAGACTGTAGACTTAAATATAATTCTCTGGTCTCTATTTTCTCTCCTTATAGAGCTGGAGAAAGTCATAAAAATAAGGTGTGGGCTTATAAGCTAATAAGAGGGTGCATGCCTGGAAAACACAATAAGCAGACAGGACTTATTTAAACAATTCAATGAGATTTCCTATGTGGGATATTCTCAGGTACTACATGTTTCTAGCATCTAAATCTGTTGAAACTGAAAGATTCAAAAGGAAAATGAACACAAAATCTGTTACTGCATTTTGAATATTTGTATGTCATAAAATTAGATTAATATATTTCTTTGTAAATGAAATCCTCCCAAGAAGCCAGCCCAGAAAGTAGAACAGGATGAGCTTTTACTCACATTATTTTAAAGATACTTTAAGGTCACTTTCTCTCTTTCAAAATACACGGTCGGCAACAACTTCTATATTATGTGCAAGGCATCATCTTGTATTATTGAGGAATTAACTATTTCCCATCAGGAAATTTTCCAAATAATTGAAGTTCACATCCTTCACTGAAACTATTTTCATACATTTCAACCTCAGACCAGCACCTCTTAGGTTTCCAATTTACTCCGGTAACTATCTCAGTTCTAACATGTTTGAACTCCATCAAGACCACAAGTCCACTGTTGCTCCTACCCTGTTTTCACACTCAGTCACCTCCCTGACGCCCTCAGTCCCCTCCGTATCTAGTTTAACTTCTACCGTCAATCATTGCAACTCTTGGGCACACAAGTCCATTTCCCTGACTCTCCCCCTTGCCTCCTCACATTGACCTGCCAAAGCAAGACAGGAAAATGCATACATTTTTTTTAACATTTATTTATTTTTGAGAGACAGAGAGAGGCAGAGCATGAGCAGGGGAGGGGGAGAGAGAGAGATACAGAATCTGAAGCAGGCTCCAGGCTCTGAGCTGTTTGTTAGCACAGAGCCTGATGCAGGGCTTGAACTCACAAACCGCGAGACCATGACCCGAGCTGAAGTCGAACACTCAACCGACTGAGCCACCCAGGCACCCCAAAATGCATACATTTCCAAACATTGTAGATAAAGAGAAAGAGAGAAAAGAGAAGACCATACACGTACACAATATTACTAATGAGAAGAGACGTGTATACAAATGAAAGGAAATCAGAATAAGCCATATAGTAATGATAGCTAACACTGACAAGCAAGATCCAGTCACCATGTTAGGTGATTAACCATCTTACTACTTTCTAAAATTATCTGGAAGATGTCAAGGCCAAGGTTTATGGAAGGAAAGGCACTTTCTTCCAAACACATCACTAGAACATGGGGAGTCAGCATTTGAACCCAGGCACTTAAGGCCAGAGACTGTGGACTTGCCCGGTCAGATACAAAGAAATCTGAAATTCAAAGGGAGAGTACTCCAGGAAAATCAAATTGCCTGAATGCATTCAGGGAGATACATAAAGCCTGAGTGGCCATGAAGTTTGTAAACAAAATATACCTCAAAAATGTACTAAGCTAAGATGGTTTCAAAAGCAACACGGACGTAAGATTTCATTTGCTATTTAAGTTGCTCTAAAGCTTAAAAACAGAAACACTTAAAAACAAGACATTCTTTTTATGAGCACTGACAATATCCTGATGCCAAACTCTGTCTAGGAAAGTACAGGAAATTCACAGAACTGTTTCAGATTGTGAACATCCTATGTGCCACAGAACACTGAAATAAAAAGTTTATGAAGATAATGTTTCAATATGCCCAGCTGGGATTGACTCTTGAAATATAAAGATGAAGATATTAACTACTATTTGTCAAATCATTCATATGTTCCAAGCCTAGTTCTTTTGATATTAAATCTTTATTACAAACCCACGATGTCAAATTGCCATTGGCCGTCTCATTTCCCAAGGAGGAATCGGAGCATTGGGAGGATCTGAGCTCAGATAGTCTGATTCCAGAGTATGTTCTTGACCATGGCTTTGCAGGGAATATATTAATACAGTTCATCCTATTAATTGTTTAAGGGAAAAGAGCCATGTAGTTATATTGATGGCTGCCAACCTTGAATGAATGGACATATTTTAAGAATATAACTTAGCTATCAGAAACACAGCAGACTATAACCCCGTAATAGGATAAAATGAAAAACTGGGGCCATGTTTCTCAAAGTAAATGTTTATAAATATAACAATGAGAAAAAATGGCAGTTTGCCAAAGAATATAGTGTAATTTATATAAATTTCAAAAGTATGTAAAATAATAAACCATGATTTCTAGAAATAAATATAAACACCATAAAAGTATAAATCACAAATGTTTAGTAAATGAAATATGCAAACCATTATAATAAAATTTGGGGGACTATATAATCGTAACAAAAGCACATATGACATATTTATACTGCATTTCATTCATTTATTTCTAAGTTGGTTGACACGCTCACAGGTGATTGTAATACTATTATTTATATTATCTATGTATGATATTTTAATAATACATAAAATAATAAAATCAGTGCCTACTAACCAGACAACTGTTAGAGTACAAAGATATAAAAGGAACATTTTTCATCTCTGAGATTCCCTCACCAAGGCAAAGTCATTGATGTGAATTTTCGGTACTTTATGCTTTATCGCACTGATATATCTGTGTATGTATGTGCGTGTGTGTGTATATGTGTGTGTGTGTTTACATACATGTTCAAAATGTTGGGCTCACTTTCTGGCACACTTTGCAAACTGATCTGCATCTTTTCAAGTCAATGGACTCAAATTTACATCATCAGCTTTAATTGCTGTAAATTATCTTTTTTTTTAAATCAATGACAAACTGGTGAACAGTTAGTTCATTATTTTTTCTATTTTGTAAAAAGCACCACAGTGGGGGCGCCTGGGTGGCGCAGTCGGTTAAGCGTCCGACTTCAGCCAGGTCACGATCTCGCGGTCCATGAGTTCGAGCCCCGCGTCAGGCTCTGGGCTGATGGCTCAGAGCCTGGAGCCTGTTTCCGATTCTGTGTCTCCCTCTCTCTCTGCCCCTCCCCCGTTCATGCTCTGTCTCTCTCTGTCCCAAAAATAAATAAATGTTGAAAAAAAAAATTTAAAAAAAAAAAGCACCACAGTGATTGTTTTTATACATAGATGTATCTATTTTCCAACTTTTACCCATAGTGCTTATGATGTTGATCATCTTTGATGGTATGTCCCTGTTTCAAAGGTTGCACATGGCAATCCTGAGAGGCACTCTGGCTCATTTTGATAAATTCCTGGGCTAGTGGTGCCACGATCATGACGGTGGTGTCATGGCAGGGAAATGGCAGCCAGGTCAGCCGTGGACTGACACAGGAGCTGAGCTCAGACCAGGAAGTCTTCTTAGTCATTTTCTTTGCTGGCATTTGCATGTTGTTTTCTTAATCACTTCTTAAGTGATTCCAGTTGTGTTTCCGTAACTTGTGGAAGCCAAGGTACTTTCTCTTGCCCCCGCAGCCGCAACGGTGAAGATGCTCGCATATTCCATGTTCATTACAAGACGAACAAAGTCTCCCTGGTCCAATTGACTCCTCTGGAAAACTCTCTCTTTATTTTAGCTTTTTGTGGCACCTCCTGTGTCTTTCTTATAAGCTGAGCTGTGCATTTAAGTGTTACATTGGGGCACCGGGTGGCTCAGTCGGTTAGGTGTCCGATTTTGGCTCAGGTCATGATCTCACAGTTGGTGAATTTGAGCCCCGCATCAGGCTCTGTGCTGACAGCTCAGAGCCTGGAGCCTGCTTCAGATTCTGTGTCTCTCTCTGCCCCTCCCCTGCTTGTGTTTTCTCTCTCTCTCTCAAAAATAAGTATACATTGAAAAATAAATGTTATGTTTTACTTAGTACTTACTTCTAAGTATTTTCAATACATAAAGCCAGCCTTATTTTTCAGACAGAAAGCTTATATCCCTTTGATAATCAGAAAGAAAAAAGAAATCTGAAGCTTAGAAAGAAAGAACTTTAATTTGCCCCATTTGTGTTCAAAACAAAGTCCAAACTCTCGAACTCTTCTCAGATATTTCTACTCTTCTTCCTCTGCTCCCAAACCTACTTAAAAACATGGCTGAATTTCATCATTTCTAATTTGCATTTATATACAGAATTCTTTTTTTTCTCTCCACCTACTTGTTTTAACCCATTCAAAGCCTTTCACAAATGGCATATTTTTTTTTAAGCCCGATTTGAAAGAGCTGGGTGCTAGTACCGGACTGGCATCGTAAATGATCACAGACTTGTGGTTTAAAACAACAGAAATGTGTTTTCTCACAGTTGAGAGAGGCTGAGGAAGAACCTAGGACATGCCTGATCCCTGGTTTCTGGTCCTGTTAGCAATCCCGGCATTCCCCGCATTGCTTGGTCGTGGGTGCGTCTTTTGAATCTCTGCCTTTGTCTTCGCGTGACCTGCTTCTGTGTTTCCTCTGTATCTCTGTAGCCAAATCTTACTCTCTTTTCTCTAGTAAAAACACCTGTCATTTGGATGTAGCACCAACTCTAACCGAGTATGACCTCACCTTGACATGGTCATGTCTGCAAACACACTATCTCCAAGTAAAGTAACAAGAGCTGGGACCTGAACATATCTCTTTGGGGGACATAACTGAACCCATTACAAGCTCTTTTTATTATATCATTCTGTTTTTACGCTACCAGAGCATTTTGTATTAATACCTCTTCCTGACATGTTTATAGTAAATCTTTTACAAACGTATGGATATACAAGGGACAAGTTGGTAAAAATAAATTCAGTCTTGAGGTGTATTGCACTATTGAATATTAATCGTTTAAAGCATTTTCTAGAAAGCTGAAACAAAAAAAAACTTACATATTTTTGTTAGTTTACTGAGTGGCCACTTTAAGAAACATACTCTGTTTTTAAGTCCTTATTCAACATTTCAAATTAAAAGGTTTTGTTTTTCCTACATAAAAATATACAAACTGTTTTTCTGCTTCAAAGATTTCAAAAAGTCTGGCACCCAATTATAGATGGTTTGATTTCTTAGAAAAGAACAGTTCTGTATAACAGAGTAGCATATGGTACAATTTTAGAGTGACACATCAAAGGTAATATTCTTTATGTAAATCCTGAAAACAAAGCCAGACCACATTTTCTTAATGTACAGGAATCAGGAATGACAATGACACCTCCTTCTCTGACTCTTTTCCAGCTGACACTCTATGTTAATTGTTCATAAAACTTGGAAAGTATTTTGTCAATTCTTGCATAGACAGTAATTAGTTCTAGAAGTACTTTCCAGGGGCGCCTGGGTGGCTCAGGCGGTTAAACGTCCGACTCTCGGTTTCAGCTCAGGTCATGATCTCATGGTCTGGGAGATCGAGCCCCGCATCTGGCTCTGTGCTGCCAGCATGCAACCTGCTCGGGATTCTCTCTCTCTCTCCCTCTCTCTGTCACTCAAAATAAATAAATTAACTTAAAAAAATTAAAGTACTTCTGGAGCCTGACTGACTTCTGGGGAAATCTCCTGGGTTGGCTCATAGAAGGGAGTTAGCTAGCTCTTCATTGTGTGAAATGACGGGCAGAAAGCCACACTGAGGCAGCAGGCAGGAAGGGTAGCACGCGGGGTGCGAGAATGGAGTGACCATGTGACAGAGTGCGGGCACAGCAGACGGCCCGTGAGCTGTAGTTCCTTCCACTGTCCACAGAGTTCAAAGGTAGGCATCTAAAGGGTGACCGGTCAAACTGAAAGAGCAAACCATTGGAATCGGGGCAGAAAGAGGTACTCTAGGATTTGTATTAGATTTTATTCTCCAGACATCAATTTCCAGAGTTTATCAGTCTTAACGAGCGAGTAAACCAGGATTCATCAGTATTACACACATTACATTTAATGGCATACACTCCAATTAAACGTTAATTAGCTTATGCATTTTTCTTTCACAGTGAACCAATTCCTCTGTGTTTTCAGTGCCCTAAATCAGAGGACCTCTTTCAGGTTTGGTGTACTGGCCACATTTCATCCTAAGACGAACTCACTTCAGCCATGATTTTGGTGGCTAGGCAGGGACTGCCTTCCACTGAATCTACAGACCATTTCACTCACCTGCATTACACATTAGTGCCTGGACAGTGCAGGGAATGAAGTCATAAGATGCTGGTCGGATCACTTCTGTCTCTGACTTGTTTATCACGTCAACGTTATAACACCATGCCCACATTTTACCGAATTAATTTAGCCTTTTTATGAGAGGGTGCAACTTAAGGTTTGGTATTTTTATTCAATGTGAGTTGACAAAGAACACTAAGAATTTAGTCCCATTACACTGTCAGTGCTACACAGCATTTCTCTCTCCCTAAAGAAATAACTTCAAAATCCCAACACATTTCAGATCACATAAGGCCACTAGATTCTGTTTTTTAATGATTTCTTCCAAATCTCTTAGCAGGATAGCTAAGGACCAGATGGTTATAAACCAGCCATTCTTTTCCACAGTGACTGAGTCAGCTAGAAATAGAAGTTGTTCCAAATTCATTCAAGTTGTCATTGGTATTGAACAATCAGTAAACAGAAATGTCTCCCATTATCCCCAAAGTAAATGGACTGCTCGTAAGATGTGCTGGGCTGACATCACTTGAAACTTAAAACTGAAGGATTATGTTTATCCACAGACCATGTAACTCTGAGCAGCAGTGCTTACTATTTTTCTAATACCACACCCAAATTTCACTTCTTAAATGCAATAAAATTGATTTTATCCTTTGTACTGGATATATACCAGCTGTTACTTTGAGTTCTATAAACTATGCTTTAACAATTTAAAGTCATATTTGACAATACAACTCAACGATTATCAAAACCTACTAGGTGTTTTCCTGGCTTACTTCTATTAAGTTAGTTTTATTGCCACAAATGTGGAAAGTTGTACAACCAGCAGTGAGTACCTGAAGTAACAGAACCTTTATATGGGGACCTTCCCCTCATTCATGAGCATAAGTTGAACCCTTCCAAAATTAAATAATCTACATGGTTCAAAGGATCTCTTAATTGGGAAATAGAAATGCTTTTTAAAAATAAAAAAAAATACTTTTGGTGAAATCATGTACACACATTGTATTTATTACATTGTATTTATAATATTGGGCTACATTTGTAGTGAGTTCCATTCATCTAACTCCAAAAACGGTATCTTTGTCTAGCATGTAAAGCTGTAACACAAAGGCATAAGTTTATTTCTGTTTACAGGTTCTGTGCCACAGGTGAGAACCAACATAGGTTTTGTAATTGCGTATATAACAAAAGTGCTAATCAAAGTAAAGACTTCGATGCATGCCTATTACCTTTCATTTTGATTTGAAGAATAATTTTTGACTGTATCCTTTTTGAACTTATTTGTGGTAAGAAGGATTATGTGAAGTGTGAGAAGCAGAAAACCACAGAGAATCCTCTGGATTAAAAATGCTTTGTTAGGGGCGCCTGGGTGGCTCAATCGGTTGAGCGTCCGACTTTGGCTCAGGCCATGACCTCATGGCTTGTCAGTGCTGACAGCTCAGAGCCTGGAGCCTGCTTCAGATTCTGAGTCTCCCTCTCTCTCTGCCCCTCCCCCACTCATAGTCTCTCTCTCTCTCTCTCTCTCTCTCTCTCTCTCTCTCAAAAATAAACATTAAAAAAAACAAAAGCTTTGTTAAAACAATCAACAATAATAATGTAAGACCCAAATGTATCTTACTGACTAATACAAACAGGTATGGGGAAAAGATATTATTTTAGAAAATAAGATTCTCTTAGAAGTAAGGATATAGAATTTGGATAATATAATGTAGACAAACTGACATCCAGGTATTTTGGGTACAAAGTAATACTTACGCAAAATTTTTAAAAATTAATTATAAGTATATGGATATATGGGGACTTGGGATTTACTCAAATATTTTTCATTTTTAATATGGGGGAATTTATTCAATTCATGGATATTTCATTATATATTTTGGATGGAAGAAATTATAAAAATAACTTCATCATATTATGGATAAATTCAGTGCTTCAAGTAATTATTTTGGAAATTAACCAGGTTGTTCAGACGCTAAATACAAGTCGCCTTAAATTAGTTGGAGATAAGTTTCCAGATTCCACATACGGGCATACCACGTTTTAGTATGTTTCGCTTTACTAGCACTTTGTGTGCTAAGCTGATGTCAAGGTGTTTACAAATGGAAGGTTCATGGCAACCCTACATCATAAAGTCTACTGACATCATCTTCCCAACAGCATTTGCTCATTTTGTGTCACATTTTGGTAATTCTGGCAACATTTCCCACTTTTTTGTGATACTGTATTTGTTATGGTAACTGTGATCAGTGATCTTTGATGATATTATTGTCATTGTTCTGGAATGGCGCAAACTGTGCCCATACCAGATGGCGAAATTAACTAACAAATGCTGCGTGTGTTTCTGACTGTTCCACTGTCCCCATCTCTCTCCTTCTCCTCAGGCCTCCTCATTCCCTGAGACACAACAATACTGAAATTAGGCCTATTAATACACCTATAATGGCCCCTCAGTGTTCAAGTGAAAGCAGGAGTCACACATCTCTCATTTTAAATCAAAAGCTAGAAATGATTAAGCTTAGTGAGGAAAGTATATCAAAAGCTGAGACAGGCAGAAGTTGTGACATTAGCCATGTTGTGAATGCAAAGGAGAAGTTCTTGAGAGAAATTAAAAGTGCTACTCTTGTGAAGCCAGGGCTAATAAAATGTAACAGTCTTCTTGCTGATACAAAGAAAGTAGTGGCGGTCTGGACAGAAGATCAAACCAGCCATGACATTCCCTTCACCCAAAGCCTAACCCAGAGCAAGGCCCAAACTCTCTTCAGTTGTTTGCAGAGAGGTGAGGAAGCTGCAGAAGAAGTCTGAAGCTAGTAGAGGTTGGCGCATAAGATTTAAAGGGAAGAAGCCATCTCTGTTATATAAAAATACAGGGTGAAACAGCAAGAGCTGATGTAGAGGCTACAGCAAGTTATTTAGGAAACTGAGTTAAGATATTTCATGAAAGTGGTGGCATGAAACAACAGGTTTTCAGTATAGATGGAAACAGCCTTCCGTTGGAAGAAGATGGCATCTAGGATTTTCATAGCTAGAGAGGAAAAGTCAATGTTTGGCTTCAAAGCTTCAAGGGACGGGCTGACTTGTTAGGAACTAATGCAGGTGATGACTTTATGTTGAAGCCAGTGCTCACCTACCATTCTGAAAATGCTAGGAACTGAAGAATTATGCTAAATCTACTCTGCCCGTGCTCTGTAAATGGAATACCAAAGCCTGGATGATGGCACCTCTGTTTAGAACACGGCTTCCTGAATACTTCAAGCCCACGGTTGAGACATGCTTCTCAGAAAATAAGGTTTCTTTCAAAATATGACTGCTCGTTGACCATGCATCTGGTCACTCAAGAGCTGTGACCAAGATGTACAGCAAGAGGAATGCTGTTTTCATGCCTGCTAACACAACATCCATTCTACAGCTGATGGATCAAGGAGTAATTTCAGCTACAGCCGCCACCGATAGCGATTCCTCTGATGGATCTGGGCAAAGTCAACTGCACACCTCTGGAAAGCATCCACCGTTCTAGATGCCAGTGAGAACATTCGTGATTCGTGGGAAGAGGCCAAAGTATGAACACAACAGGACTCTGGAAGAAGTTGACTCCAACCCATGTGGATGACCCACTGACCTTCAAGACGTCAGTGAGGGAAATGACTACCCATGTGGTGGACACAGCAAGAAAACTAGAATCAGAAGTGGAGCCTGAAGATGTGACTGGATTGCTACAATCTCATGGTAAAATTTCAATGGATGAGGAGTGACTGCATATGTGTGACCAAGGAACATGGTTTATTGATATGGAATCTGCTCCTGCTGAAGATGCTGTAAAGATTGTTGAAATGACATCAAAGATTGAGAATATTCCCCATAAACTTAGTTGATAAAGCAGACGCAGGTGTTGAGAGGACTGGCTCCAATTTTGAAAGAAGTTCTACTGTGGGTGAACTGCTATCAAACAGCATTGCTTGCTACAGAGAAATTGTTCATGAAAGGAAGAGTCAGCCGATGTGGCAAACTTCACTGTCTTATTTTAAGAAACTGCCACAGTCACCCCAACCTTCATCAACTACCACCCTGATCCGTTGACACTGAGGCTAGACGCTCCCTCAGCAAAAAGATTACTGTACTTGCTGAAAGCTCAGATGACGGTCAGCATTTTTTGGCAAAGAAGTCTTTTTAAATTAAGGTATGTGCAATTTTTTTTTAATGTGAAAGGTTGCATTTTATTTGAGTATGTTGAAGGTATGTGCATTTTTTTAGTCATAATGCTATTGCGCACTTAATAGACTGCAGTTTTAGTATAAACATAGCTTTTATATGCCCTGGGAAACTAAAAAATTCATTTGACTCACTTTATTGCAACATTCACTTTATTGTGGTGGTCTGGGACCAAACCCGCAATATCCCTTAGGTATTCCTATACTGGCATAGTTGAGCTCTTTTCCCTTCTTTCTCTTTTCCTTAATGACGATAAGCAGAATCTCTTAGCCAGATACTGGGTTTCCAACATCTAAGCCATCTGCTCCTTCATTTAGTAGGCATTGACTTGAGAGTGAACATGTCCAAAAAAAAAAAAAAAACAAGGATCAAGGGGTCTCTTCAAGTAATAGGCAAGCTCCAGAAATTGTTATTTGTGTTCCACAACATTCCACTCATAGAGTTATCGCAGCGGGTCTAGTGGGCCATGGCAATTCACACACACAAACACACACACACAGCACAATGATCACTTACTCCCTCTCAGGCTATCACAAACACACAACAATCTGTCATCTGGCAACTTAAACAATCTTCCCCATGGGGCTGCCAAATTAGTTTCAAAAAGTTGTTTTGAAAAAAAAATATCTCTTGGGAAAAGCTGAATGATAAATACATCATTATCACAAGACTTACATACAAATTTTGCTCATTTATTGCTTCATTAATGCAACACATTTGCATTAGCACCGTGATGCTGGTGAGTCTAAGGTGAGAAGGAAAACATGGTCATGTCCTCATTGAGCTTATATAAGATGGAGAGATGGTGAACAGGGTAAGTGAAAGCCAAGGTCAGGGTGCTGTGGATGTGGAGAGCATAGGCACTGATGTGAAGGGCATGAGACACCAGTGCCAAAATGAAAGCACACGTGGAAACGTCCAGGAGAAACGGTGCGCAGGGGGCATCGTAGGCTGGGGAGGGGCTCACGCAAGGAGTCCCGTTAGAAGGAACAACACACACATGTGTCCCCTTGTCCATGTTTCTTTGTGTTCACAAAACATACAGAAGCTACATAGGCACACACTTAGGATTATTTTTGTTGTTTGTCATTACTGTTGTCAGTTACTTTTTACCGTATTAGAATATACCAAACATTTTTTTCCCCTCCAAGTCCCCCCTAGCCTGTCATTAACTTAAAAATATATCACAGATGACCTTAGAGATAGTATAGAGATATTTTCTACTGCAAAGATTTTTGAGATAAGTACAGTAGTAATAAATAAAAATATTATAGAGAGATTCTGTGTGAACTTTGCCCACCTTCCCCCAATGGTAATATTTTGCAAAATTATAGTATAATATCGCAGCCAAGATAATGACATTGATTGTGCACTGATCTTATTCAGATTTCCCCAGTTCTACTTGTACTTACTTGTGTGTGTGTAAGTTCTGTACATAATTTGCCACCTGTGTGGGTGTGTTTATGCACCATTATAATCAGGATAACTGCTCAGTGCCAACGCAAGTTCATGTTACTTTTACGACCCTTCATCCCCTTGGGCCCCCACACCTCCGATCCCATTCTTAACCTCTGACAAGGACTCTGTTCTCCATTTCTAAAATTTGTCATTTCACAGATGTTACACAAATGGATTCACAAAATACGTAATCTTTTCGGATTGACGTTCTTTCGCTTGGTTGGCATAATTCACTCAAGACTCATCCAGGTTGCTGCATTTATCAATAGTGTGTTCCTTTTTGTCGCTGAGGGGTGTTTCATGGTGTGAATGCACCACAGTTTGTTAAAAGACCTCTGGCTTCTTTCCGGCTTTTGGCTATTGTGAGCAATGCTATTATGAATATTTTTTTGTATGTGTATATGTATGTGCATGAACATAAATTTCCATTTTTTTCCCGAGATAAATGTCCAAGAAGGCAATTGCTGCATTGTGGAATCATTACATGGTTAATTTTATAAGAAGCTGCTCGCCATTTTCCGAAGTGGCTTTACCGTTTTATAATCCTGCCAACAATGGATGAGGGATCTAGTTTCTCTGCATCCTCACAAACATTTGGTGGTGTTACTTTAAAAAAAAAAAAAAACTTTTAGCCATTCTGACAGGGGCATAGTGACAGCTTATTGTGGTTTTATGGTTTTTGTTTTTTTCTCACTGTAGTTTTAATTTGCATTTCCCTAGTGACTAACTTACTTTTTTTTTTTTTAATTTTTTTTTTCAACGTTTATTCATTTTTGGGACAGAGAGAGACAGAGCATGAACGGGGGAGGGGCAGAGAGAGAGGGAGACACAGAATCGGAAACAGGCTCCAGGCTCTGAGCCATCAGCCCAGAGCCCGACGCGGGGCTCGAACTCACAGACTGCGAGATCGTGACCTGGCTGAAGTCGGACGCTTAACCGACTGCGCCGCCCAGGCGCCCCTAGTGACTAACTTACTTTAAACACTGGATGCATGCATTCACACCTTCACCTGTTCATTTCATATAAATGAGATAGTTCTATGCTGGGTATTTTCTTCTTTTCCCTTTTTTTGCTTGCATTTTTCCCCATCTTCCTTTTCCAACCACTTCATTACTATCTCCTCTCACCCCAGGTAACACGTGTTAAAACACATACTATCTCTCTCATTGTTTCTTTTACAAATGCCATTATTCAGTACGCACTTCTCTGATGACATGTTTTGCTTGAGGTACTAAAATTCATACAAGTGTCTTCAAGTTAAATGGCTTACTCAGAATTCTTCCTAGTGATTGCATAATATCTTGTGATGAGGATATACCGCAATTCGTTCAAGTATTTTCTTGATAGCCATTCATTTGTTTCTGATTTTGTTGTAATTACACATAATTTGCTTAAACCTACGACCTCACGTACTGGTGCATATATTCATACAGGATATGTTCCCAAAGAGGCTCACTGAGTCAAGGGTATGCATATTATTTAATAGCAGTTGTTGGTTTTCTCGAAAGAAAAAATTGAGGCAATTCACATTCTCAGTAGCCATCATGAGAATATACTTTTACATGCATTCACATTAGAAATAAATCTGAGAGCTCCTTTTCATTTTGGCTTCAACCATATTGCTATTTTGATTTTCACATCTGTGACTGCTTTACCGTTGGGCTCTTTTTTTCCCCAAATAATTTTGCCATTTTATCAACAGACATGGACTACTGATCTTAATTAACATTGATCTAAAAAATAAAATCTGCTAGAAAAGATACTCAAATTCCCTGTTTATGTGTTTCAAGCAGTTTCTTTGTTTTCCACTGTCATGTGCCATGAAGTTAAGAAAATTTAAGAAGCTTGTGCCAAAGTTTCTTAAATACTTTCACTACCAGCAAGTGAAAGCCGTCAAGCAGACCGCTCTATCTACATACAAAAAAGTGATTTAAAAAACAAATAATTCAAATAAGTCATAATTTAAACTAGTTGAAAACTCCGTGCTAGGAATCCAAATAAAACCATTCTTTTAGTTTGACACTTGGATCTATCTTCAGCCTCGATGTCTGCAAATTCCTCTCCTGGATATTAAGGCCATTTCGTTCTAACGAGGGACCCTGCATCTGTCAAAACTCTTACATGAGCCATGAAACCACCACTGCCACAAAGAAAATACAAATAAAAATAATCTTAAAAAGCTTCCAGTGTCAGACTTGTGGGTTATGACTCTTGAGTCCGAATTTCAGAAACATAATTCGATATCATTCTTCACTGAAATAACAGACTTCAGTGTTGCCTAAGCATACACACAACATGGCCCAGTATAATTTCAAAAATGTAAAGCAGCACAAACATACAAACAATAGTGAAAATTATCTTTTATCTTTTCTGGAAAACCAATTTTCTGGTTGTTAGTTTCAATAGGAGACAAGAGCTAAGGGCTCAGAGAAAAGTGAACCGGTTAGACAGGAAACATGAAGGCACACGCACTTTTAGAGGTGAATAACGGCAAGGTTGGGACAGGGTCCGTTATAAAATGGAATTGATATCACCAGTTACCAGACTTCTATGCGATGCCAAAAGTCAATTTTAAGTGATGAAATGAGTCCAGATGACGGGCGGAGAGAAGGATGGCAAAAGGGATTAAAAGCATCCAAGGAGAGAGAAACACTTTGATAAGTCCCAATTCACGTCAGCAAAACCGAGAGAAGCGTAGGCGAGGAGGTGTGAACCATTTTATTCGGACAAGGCGAATAAAGAATAAGAGAACCTGGTATGAATGACACCTAGAAACTTCGTAACTCCAGAAGCTTTATTTCCTTTTCAAAAAATAGTAAGGCTTCTGCTAAAGACCTATTACCTTAAATTCACGTCTTTTGAACGCTTACTGTCTTTTGCTTCCATCCACTGTAAAAGGAATGCACTCCTCCACTGAGCAAAATCTTTAAAAAGCTGTAATAAGCCAACTAATACGTTACTTAGCACAGGGATTTCAAAATGAAAAATACTGCAAGTTCGAACCATAAACTGCCTTGTGTCTCAATGATGTCAGAGTGCTTTATGAGCTGGGATGCCAAAATTCAATCTGAAATGTATTCCCCTGTAGTACTGAGAAGCCATGAAAGCAACCAATTGCTCAAGTTCTGTTCTGGAATGTCTGGGGACTTCGGCTGTGCTCTGCCACACTTTCGTGGCAGCGCAATTATTTTCCCACTGAGTGCCTACAGCCGCACCCGGCAAGGACCAGAGTACGAGTCGCAAGCTTGCCCTGACAACAGCTCCCAGGCACCGTTTACTTAATTCTTCAAGCTCGCATGGAAACCTCCAGAGTCCTCTGACCACCTGGGAGCAAAATCCAGACACAGACAGATGACAAACAAGCACCCAAAACATCTGTAGAAATCAATATGTTGAGCTTCCTCCTAAAGTCTTCTACAGCCCAGTCTTACCACAAAACGCCTTCCTAGTCAGTGGTGTAACTTCATCCATCTGGGCCATTGTCTCGGGCACAGTTCAATTTCCACAAACTGTAGACAGAGGCTGCAATTGCTTACCTGACTCACAGGCAAATGTCTTGGACGTTTCATCATGAAAGATAATTGCTACTGCATGCTTCTTTGTCTCTCGAGGCAGTCTGGTTATATTTTTGATGTTGTGCAGTTCAGTTACCTTGAAAGAAAAATATTTTTCACTTAGTGTATAATGGAGGCTGTATACCAGAGTGCTGAAACAGAATAATCCGTTATTACTCTCTTAAACCAATCTCCACTGAACATTTGTACTCATTTCCAAAGAACTGTAGCCAAAAACAATACAGAATGAAAAAAAAAACAAAACAAAAGATGGCTTCTCTTCCACCCTCAGTTTTGATCTTTGCTGAATTTCATTACTCCATGAAAGCAAGGACTCTGTCTTCTTATGAAAATTGTATCTTCTGCCAACAATAGCTGGCGTGGCATATAGAAGATTCTCAGTAAATTTTTGTTAAACACTGATTGGATTTAATAACTCACCCCTCTCCTAACTCTCGACCATGGTGCAAGTTCCTGGTAAGACCATAGTGACGATGCAAATGGCACCGGTCAACTGGTAGAAAAAGTGGCTTGAAAATTTGAGGTCCTTAAATATAAGCAATGGACTCGCTTCCCTGAAAAATGCACCTGGCGTTCATAACTTCATGTACCCACTGCTACCTCACCACATTCTCTCATTAAGGCCCACCCACGATTCATGCACCCAAGTTAGCAATTCCTTATTCATTTGGCAATTAGTAAACATTAAACACACTTATTTACTCTAGCTCCAAACTTTTTATGGAGCACAAGGTCTTCTGCTACAACTTGTGCACCTTTTATTTTTCTCCACAGTCCACAGAAATGGGAAATGTCTATTCTCCCAATTGCTCTGCAGACACATGGCAATAATACTGTTGTATGAGGTAAATTTTTTAATTTGCCTCTCAGCATGCTGCATGTTGTTACTTCTTCTAACACAAAAGGTCTGACTGGTTTGTTCTCATTTTCACTTAGTTCAAATATTGAAAAATTTCCCTCGAGGTTCCTTATTTGACCCATGTATCGATTAGAAGTGTGTCGTTTAACTCCATACATCTTAGGATTCTCCAGCTATCTTGCCATTATTGATTTTTAGTTTATTGATTGATTGATCGATTTTTTGATTTTTAGTTTAACTCCACTGTGATCTGAAAGCAGATATTGTACAATTTCTATTCTTTTAAATTTGTTCAGGTATGTTTGGTGGCCCTGAATGTGGTGTCCTTTGGTGAATGTCCTGTGAGAGCAGGGAAGAATGTGTTCTGCTGTTTGATGATACTGTCTGTAGATGTCTATTATATCTAGTCGACTGATGGTGCTGCTGAGTTTAACTCTGTCCTTACTGAATTTCTGCCTGCTGGATCTGTCCATTTGTGATGGAGGGATATCGAAGACTCCAACTATGATAGTTGATGCATCTATTTCTCTTTGTAGTTCTATCAACTTTTGCCTCTGTTGTTAGGTGCACCCACATTAAAGATCTTTATGTCTTCTTGTAGGATTGACCAATTTACAATATGTAATGACCTTCTTTATTCCTGATAACTTTCCTTTTGAAGTCTTCTTTGTCTGAAATTAAAAAACTACCTCCCCTTTTCAAATTAATGTTAGCACGGCATATTTTAACGAAACTTTTAATTATATTTTTTACTAATGTTAGCCTGATATATTTTTCTATACTCATTTACTGTTAATCTATGTGTGTCTTTATATTTAAGGTGGGTTCCTTTTTGAAAACATGTTGTTAGATCTTGTTTTTGGATCCACTCTGACAATCTCTGTCTTTTAATTGGTGCATTTAGGGGCGCCTGGGTGGCTCAGTTGGTTGAGCATGTGACTCTTGATTTTGGCTCAGGTCATGATCCCAGGGTCATGGGATCGAGCCCCACATCAGGTTCCATGCTGAGCGTGATGCCTGCTGGAGAGTCTTTCTCTCTCTGCCCCTTTCCCCCTGCTTGCATGTGCTTGCTCTTTTTCAAATAAATAAGTAAGTAAGTAAGTAAATAAATAAATAAATAAATAAATAAATGAAATAAAATTGGTGCATTTAGACTGTTGATGTTTAAAGTGATCATTGATGTAGTTGTACCATCTACCATATTTGCTGCTGTTTTCTCTTTGTTGCCCTTGTGCTTTTTTCCTATTTTTGTCTTGTACTCTTTTTCTGCATTTTATTATTTTAATTGTGCATTTTATATGGTTCTATTTTTTCTCCGTTCTTATAATTTTGTCTTCATAGCCAGACATGTGTGTTGGGTAAAAAAAGGTAGGCCGTGGCTGGCCTGGTGGTGAGGTGTGGGGGGGCGGGGCAAGCATTCGCTAGTTCTAGGGTAAGGTCTCAGTTGTTTTTTTTTTTTTTAAGGTCTCAGTTTTGGACTTAACAGGTGGACTTCACAAGTGGGTCTCAGACCTTCCCGCCTTAGGTGGGAAGGGATGGCTAGAGTGGACAGGAACTGGGTATTTCCCTGGTCTTTGAGAAGGGTACCAGCTTTGACTTGCTTGATCAATGTTCAGTGCTTGTTTTTTTAATCACACATGCTTTAATCGCAAATGCAGGATGTTGCTGAAAAGATTTAATTCCATCCATGACTCGCAACGCCATCCTAGAAGCACTAGCAATCACCAGCTAGTGTCTGAGGTGGAGAAACACGTACAGATGTATTTCATGTATTTTTAAATTTTTAGTCCTCCAACTTTGAAGATGCTACCTTTGATGCTCATGAGGACATGATAGCAACAAAATAATTAAAAGCATCAATCCAAGACCAAAAATTGTACCCATGCCATGGAAACTAATGTCTGTGAAATAAAACTGTGAGGAAAGCCTGGTTATTTGTCATGTTCCCTTCTAAAACCTGTCGTGACCTAGACTCAGCCTCATAAAATAACAAACCCATTTCTCAGGGTTGCTGGGTAGGCTGTCCAGAGGAGCCTTTTTATTCTCTGTCCCAATGATTTTACAGTTCTGTCACACTGCTGAAAAGTTCATTTTAAGGCATCTTTTTTAGATGTTTGTTTTTCTATTTGTAATTATCTCATTAACATTAACATGCAAAATTGGGGCACCTGGGTGGCTCAGTCAGTTAAGCGTCTGACTTCGGCTCAGGTCATGATCTCACAGTCTGTGAGTTCGAGCCCCGCGTCGGGCTCTGTGCTGGGAGCCTGGAGCCTGCTTCGGATTCTGTGTCTCCCTCTCTCCTTGCCCCTTCCCCACTCATGCTCTGTTTCTGTCTCTTTCTCTCAAAAAAATAAATAAACATTGAGAAAATAAAACAAAATTAACATGCAAAATTAAAATCGGTAAAATAAGTGATTTTAAGCAAAATAACTGAAAAAAGATTTGCTTCATATACATGCACATACACAAAAATACATATACTATGTATGTTTTTTTATATCTACTTATATATCTATGTATCTGAAAATACTCATTTCCTCTTCCAAGAAAGAGAAATTAGACACCAATATCTCACAGTTTCAGAGGATCAATACCTTGGGGAGAAGAGTAAAAATGCTTTTATTAGAACAATGACTCACATATTATATTTAAAGTACCTTAAAGCATATTCTCAAATAAAGTTAAATTCTTGAATTTTTAAATGACTTGTTAAGTGACTCAAATAATATTTAACTTGATTTTTATCCTAACTTAGCAAATTGAAGTTACGTTTGAAAAAGATTATTTTCAAGTGCTATTAATTTTAAGTAAACAAAGGATCTTACCCAAATTAAGTAGAATCTAAAAGCAATGAAGATTATGTGTTGTCCAAGAATTCATGCAATTTCTGACAGGTGACCTTAAAAGTTATACGCTGCTATGTAAGCTACATCATGTGTAATATCTAGTTGTACAAAACAGTATCATACAAGCATTTACTATTCTGCTCAAGGGTCATCCCCAAATATTTTACTTACAAACATAAAAGAATATTAGAACAGACATCCTGAGTTCCATCTTTTTTGTCCTCTCATAGCAAAAATCAACAAAACAAATTAATGGATAGCTTAGCAAAATGCAGCCAGCACTGGGGATTCTCCAACTTCTGTGCCTTAGGCAATCTGACAGATGATGTAGTGTGAACACTGTGTTTGCTCTTCTGTAAAATTTACATTTAGAAATTTAGAAACGTAGACAACATCCTTAAGCAGACATGCTACGGTGGCTTCCAGAATAGTGCAAGGCTCTTGGTTGTTGACCAAGAGTGTGATGCCATGCACTTCAGCATGTGCTCTAAGACATTAAAGACAGGCCAGGAGAGCAAAATATTCATGAAGGGGATAAAATTCTGCTTCTCAGGTTGTCTTGGTTAGGAAATGCAAATATACTAAATTATAAAATGTTATAAAATCGTACCAGAAGGCTTTCTAAGAAGTTGGCATATCTCCAGAATTGTTCCTTTAAAATTTTTTTTAAAAACGTTTGTTTATTCTTGAGAGAGAGAGACAGAGAGACAGAGCACGAGCAGGGGAGGGGCAGAGAGAAAGAGACACAGAATCCAGAGCAGGCTCCAAGCTCTGAGCTGCCAGCACAGAGCCCAATGGGGGGCTTGAACTCATGAACTTTGAGATCATGACCTGAGCCAAAGTCAGACGATTAACCAGCTGAGCCACCCAGGCACCCCCAGAACTGTTCCTTTTTAATAAAAATACATCTTAAAAAATATTTTTGAATCATAACAATTCAGGTCAAGATCTAATATATCTGCATCCCCTATCTTTACATCTCCCTCTTGGTACTGTATGGATTTACCATTCAGTGGGAACTTGGTATTTTCTGACATAAGAACTACTTTTAAAATAATATTTTTTAATTTTTAAAAATAAAAATGTTTTTATTAGTCTAAAACCTGTCAATGTGACATAAAAATAATCAACACATTAAAATTGTGAAATTCTAGAGTATTTCAATAATATACATCAATAAATTATTGCATCATTTAACAATATATATTTGTAAATACTGCTTATTCACATGGCTATAGAAGTACAAAATATAATTAAAGTTTAATAAAAGAGTTAATTACTTCAAATAAATATGAAATTAGCAGAATTTAACGGAAGGAAAGTTACTTCAAAAGGATTCAGGCAGTTCAGGTCTAAGTCCATAAATGACATGGTCAACAATTTAAAGGTGTTATTAAGTGATACAATTAAAACCCAAATACAAACATACATAAGTGGTGACTTTGCTTATCAGAGCTATTTCATTTTCATGTCAAGGAGTAATCCCTAAGGAATTCACAGTGATTGAGTCAGAAGGTTCAAAGATGAAACACATAACTTTTTTCTGTAGGAAAAAATTACTTTTAATTTTCTGTAGAAAAAAATTACACTTAATTTCTGTAGGAAAAAATGTATATTTTGAGTTGATTTTTGTGTATGGTGTAGAAAAGAATTCAATTTCATTCCTTTGCGTGTGGATATCCAGTTTTCCTAGCATTTATTAAAGACACTGTCCTTTCCCCCTTGTGTGTTCTTGGCATTCTTCTCGAAACATAGTTGACCAGGTACCCATTATTATATACATATATATATATACACACATATATGTGTGAGTATATGTATTTCTGGGCTCTCTCTGTTCTGTTCTATTGGTCTATGTGTCTGCTTCTATGCCATTACCACACTGTTGTAATTACTAAGCTTTTAATTACCATATTTTCTAATATAATTGGAAATAAATAAATACAATGTCTAAAGTTTTGTTCCTTCTCAAGACTGCTTTGGCTATTCAGGGTTTTTGTGGTTCCATATAAATTTTAGAATTTTTTTTTTCTGTTTCTGTGAAGAATGTCTTTGAAATTTTGATAGGGATTGTATTGAATCCATGTATCACTATGGATAGTATGGGCATTTTAACAATATGAATTCTTCCAACCCACGAACACAGGATATTTCCATTTGTGTCTTTTCAATTTCTTTTGTCAATGTTTTATACCTTTTAGCAACAGATCTTTCACCTATTCAGTTAAACTTATTCCCAAGTGTTTTATTCTTTTTGATGGTATTTTAAATGGGATTGTTTTCTTGATTTCCTTCCTGGAGAGATCACTGTTGCTATAAAGAAATGCAACTGATTTTTTTATGTAGATTTTGTACTCTGCAACTTAATTCATTAGTTCTTTTTTTTTTTTTAATTTTTTAACGTTTATTTATTTTTGAGAGAGACAAGGGTGCCAGCAGGGGAGGGGCAGAGAGAGAGGGAGACACAGAATACAAAGCAGGCTCCAGTCTCTGAGCTGTCAGCACAGAGCCTGACGCGGGGCTCGAACTTATACACTGTAATATCATGACCTGAGCAGAAGTCAGACGCTTAACCAACTGAGCCACCCAGGCACCCCAATTCATTTATTAGCTCTAAGAGGGTTTTACTTTTTTTAAGAAAAGAGTCTTTATGATTTTATACATATAAGATCATGTCATCTGCAAACAGAAATAATTTCACTCCTTTCTTTCTGATTTTGATGCTTTTTATTTCGTTTCTTGCCTAATTGCTCATTCTAGTACTTAATAGTATGTTGAATAGAAGTGGGCATCCCAACCTTGTACTGGATCTTAGAGTAAAAGCTTTCAGTTTCCCCCCACTGATTATGATGTTAGCTGTGAGCTTTTCATAGACATCTTTATTTTGTTAAAGAAATGTCCTTCTCTACATATTTAATTGAGAGGTTTTTTAAATCGTGATTGGACGTTACACTTTGTCAAATGTTTTTTCTGCATCTATTGAGATGATTATGTTTTTGATCTTTCACTCTGTTAATGTGAGGTATCACACTGCTTGATTTGCATATATTAAACCAAATTTGTATCTTAGGGATAAATCCCACTAGGACATAGTGTGTAGTCTTTTTGATGTGTTGTTGAATTTGGTTTGCTAGTATTTTATTGAGGAGTTTTACATCTATGTTCATCAGCCTGTATCTTCCTTCCTTGTGATGTCTTTGTCTGGCTTTGGTATCATGGTGATGTTGGACTTATAAAGTGAGTTTGAAAGTATTATTTTTAATTCTGTTTATTTGTTAATTTGAGTATAGTTGACACACAACGTTACACTAGTTTCAGGTATTCAACATGGTGATTCAACAACTTTATACACTATGCTGTGCTCACTAGAAGTAGAACTACCATTTGTGAGCATACAATGCTATTACAATACGATGGCTTCTGTTCCCTACACCGTACCTTTATTCCTGTGAATGGGCATTCATTCCAAGCAGGAAGTCTGTATCTCCCACTCCCCTTCACCCATTTTTCCCATCTTCACGCTCATCTCCCCTCTGGCAACCATCAATTTGTTCTCTGTATTAATATGTCTGATTCGACTTTTTGTTTGATTGTTTATTCATTTGTTTTATTTTTTAGATTCCACATGTAAATAAAATCATTATGGTCCTCGCAAAAAAAGCTTCTGCACACCAAAGGAAACAATCAACAAAATGAAAAGGCAATCTACAGATTGAGAGAAAATATTTGCAAACCATGTATCATGCAAATCACCATAAGAGATTATTATCCAAAATGTACAAGGGACTCATGTAACTCAATAGCAAAACAACCCCCCAAACAATCTAATTAAAACATGTGTAAAGGATCAAGGTGAAAGAAACATACATAATGAGATTACTCTGAATTTTAAAGTATCTTTTATAGGTTTGCTGTCATGACAATTGAGATTAGATACCTGCCTATATTTAAGTGCTCAATTTCTTTCTATAAACCTAACTACATTTTGAAAAGTGAAAAAAGTTAACATTTAGACTTTTAAAAAGTAGATCAAAATGAATTAGAACATAAATTGCACTCTCCTTTTTTATTAATTTACTAATACTTCTTTTAATCCTGGTATTTTACTAATTTCCTATGGTTGTTTTAATTAAGTCATAGATGTTATTTTTGAGAATAAAATGGTACATTTTAGGAACTGGTTTAATAAAATGTCACTTTATTAAAATAGAGAATATTGATCTTTCTAGTAAGAAAAGAAGATGACGATTTTACTATTTTTAAAAAATTATTACAATTAATAAATCTCAATCTTTCCATGCTTAAATCCTCAGCTTTCATAATAAGAATTTAAATACTGGTGTCACCCTATACATTGTATGCTCCAATACCTGGGTGACAATATTTGCATAGGAATTTTACAATGGTGTCTTTCTAGTAAAATTTACATCAATTTTCCAGTAGCTATTTTCTTTGTATTTGTCTCTTGTCACTGAAAAACATGAATGCATAACACTAAAAAAATCAATGTAATTCATTTTCTAAGCTCTTCATGTCTCTGTGCTCTGATATTATGTGCTATGATAGAGTCCTCCAATGTTTAATATTTGACCACCCCAGCATGTATATAATCAGTAATTACAAGCTTAGTTTATGTCTTTGAAACATTTAAGGTCTCTCAAATATTAAACCACCTTATGAAATGCATCATTTAGAAAAGAGTGCTTATAGATAAAATTATACGAGAACTGGAATTTTCTATAATAGTCACGACTGGCTGTGTACACAGCATCTGATTCCAGCTCCTTCATTCTTACCAGAACCTAATTTTGTTCAGCTAGCTACCCCTGCATTCTACAGCTCAAGTGCCCTGGTGGGAGTCTCTCACCTCAAGTATCATGGTGGAACTTGCTCTTCTTGGGCTGATGGTCTATTTGCTCATGATCGGTTTAGGAAAGAGGCTATAACCTAAGTATGAGAAATAAGATGTGAACAAAAGTTTTCTGGTTGCTTCAGATTAATGTTTTCTGATACGGAGATAGCCTTGGGCTAAAATCATCCCTCTTCCCCAATGGATGCTGTCTGGATGTCATCATTCGGAAATGCTGCAGCTATCATTCTGCTAGGTTAAAGATGAAGGCAGTCCTAAGGCGGCAGAGCAGTGATGGGGGCAGAACAGATCCTTAATTTTCATTCTTGAACACAGGTTACTGAATCAACTAACCTTGAAGCCAGTTCCTTTTTCTGGCTCTTCTCGATATGCTCATATGCGATAATGCTCTTCTGTAAGTTGTTTGATTTGAGTTTTCTGTTAGTTGCAGCCAAAAACATTCTAACTAATAAAGCAGACCTACTCCTGAGCTTCCTTCATTGAACAATGGGAAATGGCCACCCCTGTCTGGTTGGCCATCACACAGTTAGTCAAAGTGATGACCAGAATCAGGGCCATGCCTCCTGTTTCTCAAAGTAGTGTGCTCTTTTCATCAATTTATGCAATAGCTATTGCTTTGAGCATCATGCCATTTATTAATGGCAAATAATTGTTAATCAAGAAGTTATTGCAAGAAGGTGAAGTCAATGACAAAAAAAGACTCAAATTGTAAGGATGACAAAAGGAATAACGGGAAAACTCATTACTTTATTACCCTTAAAGTATTTTGAGGTAGTCTATTATAAAGTGTAGAGATAATCTATTTTTAGGTCTAAGAAATGCAGAAAATCAATCCATAAGAAAATATGTACTAAAGCAGGAAAACTATGTACTTCTTTCTGTCCTCCCTTTCTCCTCCCTGCCCTCTTCCTCTCCCCCCGCCCCCAACTTCCTCCCCTTTCAACCTCTCCTCTCTCTCCCCAGGATAAATTTAGCATGTCTCATAATATGTATCACCGACTCCAAGGAACAAAAAGGCATGAAACAGCCCAGTCAGCTAGAATACCATTCTTATTGTGAGAACTGCTGTTTTACAACACAGACATAACAGCAACTATACAGCTCCTGTAACTTCCCTTAGCAGATGTACAAAATGAAATCTTCATTATTGCATCGGGTTGAACAGTGGCCCCTAAAAGGTATTTCCAAGTCCTAAGCCCTAGATCCTTTGAATGATCCTTGTTCGTTTCCGGAAAGAGCTCTTTGCAGAAGTAATTGAATTAGAGATTTTGGAGGAGATCATCTTGGATTCGGTGTGGGCCCTAAATCCAATGAAGTGTTCTTACACGAGAAGAGCGGAGGGGGCTTGGAAGCAAGGGCAAAGTGGCGACAGCCATGGGAAGGTGACTGATGTGACGCTGCCACAGGCAAAGAACACTTGGAGCCACCAGAAGCTGGAGAAGGCAAGCGAAGCCGCCCCCAGAGGTTTTGTTAGAGCGCAGCCTTGCTGACACCTTGCTATCTGACTTCTAGCAGCCAGGACCATGAGACGATAAATTTCTGTGACTTTCACTACCAAGTTTGTGGCAGTTTGGTAGACCAGCCCTAGGAAATGAATACAACTGCACACAATTATTTGATGATAGCTACCCCTGTTTGTTATAAAGTGAGTAGTCTTAAAGATAAAAATGACTCAAAAAAAATCACAAAACATTTTGTATATACTCCAATTTCTCTAATAAGAAAATAGTTTATGTTTTTTCACATTTTTATTTATTTAGAGAGACAGAGAGAGTGGGGGAGGAACAGACAGAGAGGGAGAGAGAGAATCCTAACATGGGGCTCGATCCCGCAAACCATGAGATCATGACCTGAGCCAAAGTCGAGTTGGACGCTTCACAGACTGAGCCTGATAGTTTCTTAAAAAGCAAGGATACTAGGTCAAGATCTCACAGTTCATGGGTTTGGGCCCTGTGTGAGGCTCAGTGCTGACAGCTCAGAGCCTGGAGCCTGCTTCCGATTCTGTGTCTCCCTCTCTCTCTGCTCTTCCCCCACTGGTGCTCTGTCTGTCAAAAATAAATAAATGTTTAAAAAAATTTACAAAGCAAGGATAACTCTGCTTATCACGACCCATCTAAAAGCATTAAATATGTGTTTTTTTCTTTTTTTTATCGGTGCTTAATCAAATGATCATGCAGCTCCATGACGTGGCTCCCCCAGAGGTCAAGCAGATGGGAGGCGGAGGACATTCACACAAGTGCTCTTTGCCACTGAGGTCTGCCAGTGTCGGGGTCCTGGGGCAAATGCAGTGATACGGTAATAAAACATGAAAAACCATTATTTTCTAGAAAAATCATTTATTGATTTCTGAGGGGGGACCACCACTGAGGCTGACCTGATACGGAGCTGGTGAGATCCTCAACTTTCAGGTTGTTATTCCCTTTAAACTAGGGTATCAGTGAGTAGGCGTGGAGAAAATCATGCCAAAAGAGACAACTGAAAGGTCCAGATGAAAAGTTCTGACAGCTCCAGAGATTTTTGGCTTCTTCTGTGCTTGATTATAGTCTCTATGTAGCCAATAATAACTTAACTTCACTGGTTTGAACACATTATCAGGGAACAGAAAAGCATCACCATAGGGAGCCTACCATCAGCCTGAAAAATCAGTACAAATAGCATTGAAAAGACTGTTGGTGGGACTCGCTCTCTTCCTTATAGCAGAGTTAGGAGGAATCTCCTATCTGACCTTTTCAAACAAATCAAACATCTCTTTGCAGAAACTTCCTCTGTGGTCTCTAATCATAGATTTGTCGGTAATTGTCACAAAGATCTGAAAATTCACTAATATCTGAGCAAGAGGTTATATGAATTGTGCATTTTGGAACTCTGCTCTTGTTGGTGTTTTTTGGAACCAAAACATAGGAAAAGGTACCTGTTGATCAAAGAAGTTCAATGTTAGCTGTGTACATCTGACAGCTAGGAAGAGCTACCACGAATTGACCAAGACCGCGGACCTTCCGTTACGCAGCAGCAGATGGAAAGTAGTACATTACGAAGGTCCAGCACTGGTGGCATGAAAAACAACTGACAACAGCCCTGGAGGCCCTTGCTGTAAAAAAGCTGTTGCAGCTGTTCAAAGACACAAAGCCGTGTTTATGCACAAAATCTGCAGGGGCACGTCAGTCACCCTTTACAAGCGTCACAAGCTGGGATCCTCCTGAAAACAAGACTGGAAAAGTGCAAGAGAACCTGCCTGCAGGTTAAGACCCTGGATGAATAGTTGAAATTATGGCTGTCTGGATATCCCATCAAATCTGGTTCTCAGGCAAGATAATACGGATGCCAAAAGCAGTGCGATGCATCCTTATAGCCTGTCCTAAGTGGTTTTGGAATCCATAGATACATACGTAGCATAGCAAAAATTTTTTTAAAAAGGACAAATTATAATCACAGGTGACAAAATTATCTGACAGTTCACAAGGAAGTTAGATGGTAAATCTGTCCCACTCATAAGCAAAGATGTGGAAGTTCTGCCAGATAAGATTAAGAGTCGAGTTACTTTACATTGTCCGTACAGACCTACACTTTCATATCTACTATCAACAACAAAACAAGTATATGGGTTTTTCTAGTCCGTCTGTATTATTTATAAAACTTGAACAGGTATCAAACGATAAAATAGGATAAGTAAACTCAAAAGACCCAAATTATACCAATTACATTATACCCCCATAATACAACATAACTAAAATTTATAATAAATGGATGATGAAATATTCCACACTTATAAAAGTAAATAACATATTTCTAAGAACATCTGAGTTAAAAGGAAACTATCGGTTAAGTTACAAAATACATTTTAATGAAAATGGGACAGTACACATTAAAATTTGAGACACTAAAAAAGAAATACATGAAAAACATGGGCTGAAAAATACTTTTCATGAATAAAAAAGGTTAAAAACAAAGAACTCAGGCATTCAGTTTAAGAAGTTAAAAAGAGAAAGAGCATTTCAATAAATAAGGAAATAAAAAAAATAATGGCAGAAATCACTGACATGAAGAAAAAATGACAAGTTTCACAAAAGCAAAAATAACAAGTTTCCATATGGAAAGATTAATAAAAGGGATTTGTGACAAGTTAGACGAAAGAAAAAAGAAAGAAGGTGGAGATAAGTACAGCATTGAAAAGGGAAAAACTGAACAAACAAAACATCTAAATATTAATAAGCTTGCAAACAAATGAATACTAATTTGAAAACCTAGATGAAAAGATATATATTTAGAAAAATACTAAATGTCAAAAGGTGGCAGTAAAAAAATTAGAAAACTTAAACAAAACAATACATTCATCTCCTAACAGTTCATTTCTAGACTATTTCATAATTGAGTTTTACTAAACTTGCAAGATATGATTAATCAATATCTTCTGCAAGATATTCTAGAAAAAAAAAAGCAAACATGTTTTAGCTTTCTGAGCCTGGTCTAATATTGATCCTAACATAAGATATGAAAAATTAAAGTTATTTTACTTATTAATGAAAAAAAATCCCAACATGCAAGTAAGGTTTATTTCAGGAGTAAAAGTATAATTCACATCAGAATGTACCCAAATGAATTTCTCAAAATTACAGATTATATGAGAAAAATCACATAATTATCTCAGCAGATAAAAAAATCAAACCACTGATAAAGTTCAACACATTTTATGAGAAAGTAACTCATACACTATCAAGAATAGAAAGGAATTTTCTTTGTTTAAAACATTAAAGAAGAAAAAATACTTCCTGCACAAGCATTAGACACATTCCATTTATTAGTAGCAACTTGGCAGGTATGCTTCTATCGCTGCTTTAAGGTAAATATGTCCTGGAGAATAAGGAAAGAAGAAAAAAAAAAAAAGAAAGAAAAAGACTAGGAAAGAAATAAATGAAACTATCAATATTTGCAGGCAATGATCACTGACATACAGATGCTAACAGAGTCAACGGAAAAACTATTAGAGACAACAAAAGCTTTCAGCAATATTGTCAATTACAGTAAACACAAAAAAACAATGGAATTTCTCTACACTAGTTATTATTAATCAGAAAATAAAATAAAATACAACAAAATACAACAAAATACAATACAATACAATACAATACTACCTTCACAATAACAAAAAAAAAAAACCCCTATGAAGTATCTAGGAATTTTTTTTTTTTGAGAAAAATTTAAACCTTGAAGAGAAGCTGAGTAAAAAGAGGGCATTATATACATGTTCTTAGACAACTGCTAAAGCAACTTTAAGAAATGAGAACCAAATGTGTTGTGGAAGAAATAGCCTACCAAATGTCCCAGCAGAGCGTGATAGCACGGTAACTTTTTAAAACAAGAGGCATGTTAGGGCTACAAGAACAAATGAGTAGACAGCACAGAATAGAGAAATCGGAGAAAACTGTGTGTGTTGTGTGTAATATATGTCACCATAGTAACTATAAAGATAAAAAAAAGTTTAATAAATGGGCGAGTGAAAACTGACCCCTGAATATTTAAAAAAAAATGAAATTCCTAATTCCATATACAAATCTGAACACCAGATAGATGAAAGGCAAAAATACTATAATGTTAACTGAATAAAATGTAGGATAATATCTTTCACGATGTGTGGGGTGGGTTAGTATTTCTTAAGGAACGACTAAAGCCAAACTCGCGAAAAATTTGAAAACATCCAAATTTGCAAATTTCTGTTTAATGCAAGACTCCACAAAGTTATAGACAGATGACAGAGGTGAGAAATTATTTACCGTGTCTAACCCTGAAGTAATCTAATATTTAGAAGAGACAAAGAAACCTTACAAAACAGCAAGAAAAATGCAGGAACTCTGGTAGGAAAGTGGACAAACGATATGATTGGGGAATTCCTGGAAGAATAAACATCGAAAGCAAACAGGCGTGGGGAGAATTTTTCAAATTAATTGGGAATAGAAAAACACATGGTAAAACACAACTTCATATCGATTTACACGCATCAGACTCAGAGAAGTCAGTAAATAATGGAAAGTGTCCATGGGAATGCGAGAGTACAGAACCCTCACACACCCAGTAGGTGTGAAGAATGGAGAGGCATTCTGGAAAGTCACAGGTAGTACATATTTAAGTATTCATATAGCCTTAACACAATGATCTCATTCTTTTTATATGTCTCAGAAAATTTCTCATGTTGGGTCATAAAAACACAGTACAAAAATCTTAATTATGGTATTGTTTGGGATAATGAGAAGTTCTAGCAACCTAGTTTCTGTTACTAGGAGAATGGAAAAGTAAAATATAATGGGTGGAAACTATAGGGTATCACGTAACAGAAGCAAGTGGCAAAATGGACACATAGAAATGCAAATGGATCTTAAAAGCCACAACGCAGCATGAATAAAAATAAGAAACACAGTAAGTTAGAATAGAATAGTACTTAAGTGAATTAACAATGTAGTACATGTTCAAGAAATCAACAGTATACATTTGTAAGAATCCCACAGTTTCCCATGAAACTTATTATAATTATAATGATGATCTTTAGAGGAGGGGAGATAAATGGGGTTAAGGATGGGAATAAAACAGATTGATCAAATATTGCAGAAAAGGATGATGATAGCAGCCATCAAGTAATACAATGAACTCAATCTGCAGCTGAGTCTTATTATACCTGAAACAGAAAGAGGAAGGAGGGAGGGAAGAAAATCCACTTCCCTCAAAAAGAAGTCAACTGAATGATGATGTGTGAAATTCTAGCAAGTCAACCGCTATTAACAATTATATGCCTATTACGATTTACCCGGGCTCTGATTTGTCTTCAGCCTGGCTGTCTATGGCTTGGTATATGATACCACTTAACATAACTAATGGGTACAATTATGTTCCTCTAGTAAAGGACACAGAGTGGAAAAGAGTATTGGTATGATCATTAATATATATCCGTCCCAAAGAATACAAAAAAGCTGAAGAACACTATGGTTATTTTTCTAAGCTTATGAGACCAGTTCTAGGTGTGCCCTATTAGTTAACTACCAATCATGTTTAGCTAAGGTTTACCTATATACCTATAGCATCTAGACATGATATCCAGCATTATTTACTCTTTTTTATTTAAAATAAAAAAAATATAGTTTCAAGTACTGAAGAACTCAATTAACAATGACTGAAATCTTGCGGATGCAAACTGTGGCCTATGGGCCAAATCTGGTCTACCGTGTATTTTTGTAAGTAGAGTCTTATCAGAACACAGCCACAGCCATTTGTTTATATATTGTCTCTGGCAGTTGGATATACTCTAAGTGCAGAGTTGAAGAATGGCAACAGAGATCTTAGAATCTGTAAAGTTTAAAATTTTTACCATCTGGCCCTTTACAAATAAAGGTTTGCTAGACACTGATTTGAACAAACAGTTCAAACTTTTCACATAAGAACTCTGAGGTAGGCAGTTGGTCCAGTGGTTTGATGATATTAGAAGAAGCATCTCAGGGCCAAATATTTGTCCTACCCTTCTCTGTTCTCTTATGCTCATTTCCTCATGGGTGCAAAATGGTGGCTGCATTTCCAGCCATCATGTTTTCAATTTAGGAGAAAGGAATAAGGGACATCGCTGGCCATAGCAGAAAATAAAATCTCTTCTGTACCTTTTAGCAGGCTTAAATTTGTATTTCAGTAGCCAGAAAGGGACCTTCCTAACCACAGGAAGTATGAAAAAGTGACCATCCAGTTTTCCCTATCTCTATGATGGAGATGGGAAAGGAAGAAGTGAGTTACAAATGGGTGTTGAATTAGTTAAACCCCATGCCTGAAATGTCAAGGTTTCATCATGTTTCATTTCAAATACAATGTCTTTAATGTTTATACCTCCTACACATTATGAGGGAACAGTAGCTCTCTCACTTTGCCAACCGAAAAATTCTTTCCCAAATTAAAAATACAATGAAAATTTACATGATACACTGAAGTTAGATCACAACACAGCTACTCCAGGTGTACCTGACCTATCACTGGAACTTGTTAAAGGCAGTGTTTTCTCCAGCTGGTCACAGAGGAGAAGTCTGAGAGTTAAAGCTTCAAAGAATTCGTTGTGCCACTGCTGTGTTGGGGAGGGAAAGAACCACATGTCAAGGATTTCAGGTAGTCTCTAGCACTAAGAGTGGTCCCTTCTTGACCAGCCAATAGGGTAACGGGGGCATCAGTCATGCAGCTGAAGGAAACTAAAGTCACCAACCATATTAGGCACTTGGAAGCAGACTTTTCTCTAGAACCACAAGACAACTCGGTCCAACTGACTTCAGTGCCCATGAAACCCTCAACAGAAACACCAGCCATGCTACACCTGTGCCCTACAGAACTGGGGGCTCATAAATAGGTGTTTTTTCAACCCCTGAATTTGTGGTAACTTGTTACACAACAATAGAAAATGAAAACTGTGCTATAATTATTGTTAGTGATTGTACTGCAACCTTTGGGGATAATGATGAGTCCAACTATATTGGTTTTTGCAAAATGGAACTGGAATAAAAGATATAAAGGTTGACTTTTTCGACCACTATCAGAGTTGGCTGTACCAGCTGTAAGCCTAGGAGAATATCATGGCCGCCCCGAGCTTAGGGGGACAGCTTCCACTACCCCCAGACAAACCTTTTACAAAAAGATAGAAAGAATCTGGAAATTTCCAGGTATGGCAAATCATGTTAAAATATAATCTAGTACACTGGACATGTAAATCTGATTAACCTGATTAAAACAGATTCTGGAAAAGGAGAAGTAGGAGAAAATAGATGCATTTGTAAGCAAACATCATCTCTCTCATTCTCTCTGTCTGAGAACAAAAACAAATAAACAAAAAAACAACAAAACAAGGAAGCAAAAAATAGAATTTCCCTGGACACTGGTTAGCAAGAATTCAACCATTTCTTCAGGAGGTCAAGTTATGTGTGACAATGATTGTGAGTAGAGCAAATGCAACTGTTCTCATCAAGACAAGCAATTTCACCAAATTTCAAAACCCACCGTTCCCTAAATGAAGAACCTGTTCTCTAATCAATAAAATCAGTTTAGTGACTGCTACTGATTCGTAATCTTGGGTTGTTAGTGGAATCTTCAAATTCTGACATTGTTTTTTGTACAAGTGTTACATGGAAAAAGGCTTTAATATTTCTAAATATTATGCGCATTAAACTAAATACGAAACACCATTGCTACTAATAAAAGTTTCTAGGTAGACATTTATAGTGAGGTACAATATATTAATTCAGGAATGAATCCTCACTGAAATATTTTTCAACTTGTAAGCTATAAATGAATATGCATTCATTACTTGTGGTATAATATGTGATTTTCCATGAATGGCAGAAAAATAATTTGCCTTCAGTGACCATTACGCATTAAGCGTGTCTCCTGTTACATCTGTCAGATACTGCACAATTAACCAGACTCTGGGTAAAAAAAGGGATGTTTCAAAACTAAAAATGCATTGATGATATTCCGAAATAATAAAGAGAATTGGATCTAATCCATTAAATAAATGTAAAAATGCTTCAGAAATGATGGAGATAATGTCATCACAGAGTTGTGCTATTGAATATTCTTCCTCAAATTACTATCTGATTTACCACATAAAATGACTGGTTTGAAGTTACAAGTTACGTTATCAGGCAAATTAGTCTCAAAATTTTTCTAAAGTTGGTATGAATTATTTCCCTGGTTTCAAAGATACAAAATCTGAGGCAGAAATGACTGGCACAATCATAGTTATTTTACAAGTTACATAGTGTCTTACATGAAATTATCATCTCACTTTGTGAGCTATGGTATGACTTGCATTTTACGCACAGTAGAGTGAGGGAAAGATATTATTTAAGTCATCTTATGTGTGTTTTTTTTTTTTTTTAGGTGTAGTACCATTGTGGATGACTGCCTCACACACAAACGGATAGTTTTAAAAAGTCAAATAAAGACAGTAATTTTGCTAACATAAATCATATTTCTGTATACTCTAAGTCAAGTCCAGATCAGTCTTATGGATATTTTCTGAGTCTGATTCCTTCTCAGTGAACCGATATCTGTTGTGGAGTAACGAGTTATAAACAAAAACCCTGATTACTGAGTGATCTAGTTTCCATGGCATCCTTCAACTGCCCAAAGTGATACTTATTGGAGATATCTTAGATGTTGTAAAATTTTAATTGAACTCGATTCAATATAACAAAGATTAAGTTTAACTCTGAGAGTTCCCTATTCGTCTTCTGAGATCACAACTTTGCTGATGCCCTCCACGTGAAGCTCTTACCACCTGGTCTCTCTTGCTAATTTTAGAGCCGTCCACTCACGACCCACCCATCTCTGTCAGAGACATAAATTACACAGGGGGTGCATCATGTCTTGGGCATTTCCACCCTTCTTTTCCTCCTACATAAAATGCCACGTTTCATATTCCATTTCTTTAAGTCATCTTTCAGTGACTAACATGTGATCAGATAATATGAATAAACCAGTAAATAAATGATCAGGGGTTCATGTGTGACTGTGTCAAGAATCAATGTGTATGTTAATAGCTTAGTCAAAAAAATTGAGACTTCTTCAAGATAAGAGATTACAGATGGATGAATGAATGAATGGATGAATAGATGAATGAACAACTGGGTAAGACGCCCTAACGCGATCAAATGATTACCACTCTGGGAACTTCCAACAGACTTTCCAGAGACACCAAGCCTTTAACACACCTCATGTCACACCAAGTACTGTGCTCATCCAAGTACAGCTACCGGAATCAAAATGAAAGTGTTCCACATAACACACTATACACACGTGCTGTTGACACATTTACCTGTAGTTTGGCTCCTCTGTTTAAGGGTACACTGTATCTCCAGGTAGGATGCCTTCAACTTTTCCCCAAGTTTCTCAGATGCTCGCTTTACATAAAGATAAATAATGACAACTCCAACCAAGAGTAAAGCAGATAGAACAAAATGATGTTTTCAATGTCAGGTTGTAGGGGATTCAGAAATAAGATTCATCCCAATACAGGCACTGATTTTCTGGAGTCACGTAGTCCTCATCACTGGAAATTCACACAGTTCTATCTTCATTCATTCTTGTCAGGAATTTTATTTATACTTTCCTCCCTACAGACAGCACTCATATTTATTTTATTAAAATTTCTATGAACTGTTTCTTTTTCATCTGCTTAGAAAATTAAGGAAAATTTATTAGCTGATTCTATGTAAATTGCTTTAGTTCAGTTTTCATTGAGGATAAATTTGTTTTGAATATCTGTTATGACAATTATATACAGCTACATTTCCAATCCTAATGCATTTTTAATAACTTCCTTCAGCAGCCAGTGATTTGAATTTCAAATTTCTTTCTAGCAAGAAGTAAAAAAAAAGTATATACCATTTTATAGCAGTTTCATATAAAAATTGATTTATGCAGCAAGATCTCTCTCACAGTAAACATATCAAAAGTCTAAATGGGACCATTAATACTCATAAGCTTTATAATATGTATGTTCCAGATAGAGTATAGGACAAAGTTAAAGTTGGGGAAGAAGTAATTCTGTCCTTAGCTATTTTTCATAAAGCCCCTCACTAAGGTTGGAAATATATCACTCATTTGATTACTTTGATTTAGTGCTATTGAGCACTGTCGCAGATTGTGGGGCCTATCAAAATAACTGACCAAGCACAAGTTTGAAGTATTTAATAATTAACAAGTAGAGCAATTGGGGAATCCATATTAGTCTACTTTAAACTATCTCGAAAATGAAGATTTTGTTTTACAATTCTGGAGATCTAATATTTGAATTGACCATTAATTACTCAAAGGAAAACAAAGATTTTTGAAGTGTCAGCCTTTTACATAAAGAGATCTCCCTTTATTTAACCAGACCATGAGAGGGAACTGAGAAGTTCACAGCTCTCCAAAAAAAGGATTCATAATTCTTCTCAGGGAAAAAACCATGGGAAGGGATGGTTCAGTTTTTGATTTTGCAGAAACAAAAGTATAGGTCAGGATAAAAATATCATGAATATGTATTTGTAACTGCTCATTTGCCTTGATGGCTAGTTGTTCGGGGCTTGGACAAATTAACACCGTCTAACCTCTGGGGTGGTGTTTTCGGGAACAGCAGGATGGTAGTTTTCACAGTTTTCTTGTCGGGAAAATAAACAATTCTTTCTTTAGAATTATTAAAACTTTCAGTTGGGAAGTTCCAGTTAAACAGTCTTGATAATCACTATAAAGGACTTAAATACTCTTCAGGATTTTAACATTTCTTTTACTAGCATTTCCTCCTTCAAGGGCCACTTTACATAATTTTCTATCATTTTTTTAATTAGTCGTTTTTTTTTTCCCATCAAGTGTCAACTTTTTTGATTTGTTAACTCTTGATGAACTTAGATTTGAAATCCCTGTAAAATACCCTGAATGTCACAAGACTGGTACCCAAGTCCACGTCTTTCAGAGGAAAGAGTTTCGTTTCAACTGATCAAGCTTTCACAGACACACATTAGTACACACCCACCTTAACGTCACCATCCAGTAGCTCTCCTGGGCATTTTCAGTGTAATCTGCCTGCAGTTCTAACTGTTTAAGGAAAAATATCTATCTGAATGTGCTGTAGAGACACCTAATCTAACAGGCCAAGAAGGCCTTCTCTTCACCACTGAAAACTGCTCCTGTGCACAGGGTTCCTGTCTCTGTCACAGCATGACCACTCATCTGTCGCCCAGTCTGGAAAAGACAGCAACTCGTACTCCCCTGCCGTTTCTCCTATAGCCAGTCAGTGAAGGCTTGTGATTTTTACTCAAAGTCTGCTCTTCTAGTCTTCCCCATCTTCATGAATTTCACCATCCTCCTGTCTGTTGCTCAAACCCAAACTCAGGAATCTCCACGAGTCCTAACCTTTCACGAAGACCCAACATGGAGTCCCAAAGCACATCCTGTCAGTGTCCACACATCATATCCAGAATGCATCCTTCCATCTCCAGCTCCAACAGTGACACCTGTACCCGAGTCACCGTCACATCTAGCCTAGACTGAAAGGGCTAACACCAGAGCGCCTGGGTGGCTCGGTCATTTAAGGTTCTGACTTCAGTTTGGGAGTTTGAGCCCCAAATTGGGCTCTCTGCTGTAGCACACAGTCTGCTTCAGAGCCTCCCTCTCCCTCTGCCCCTTCTCCACTCCCTCTCAAAAATAAAAAAACATTAAAAAATGGCTAACATTTACTAAAACTTACTATATGCCAAGTAACTAGTTGTATACTTAGCTATAAAATTTAATTTGTTAATAATATCTTATTATACTTAATCTCATTTTATGCCTATAGTACCACTTTTTTCCTTACAATAACCCTTCTTTGGGTTATAATTGGTTATACTATCATAATCTGAATCTAAAAGAGGAGACAAATTAAGTGCGTAAACAGTTTATGCAATTTCCCACAACTGTTGAATATGCAAGCTAGATTCTAGAGTCTACAATCTTACCCAGTGCGTAATGTGGTTAAGTGGTTTTTATTCCAGCTTGATTATTGAGATATAATTGGCATATCACATTGTATACGTTTAAGGTATACAATGTGGTCCTTTGATACATGTGTACATTGTGAAATGATTACCAAAATAAGGCTAGTCAGCATCTCCCTTCTCCTCTGGTCAGAGGATAAGATGAATAAGTTCTGGAAATTTAATGTGCAGCATGGTGATAACAGTTAACGATACTGTATTATACACTTGAAAGTTGATAAAAGAGCAGATCTTAATGTTCTCATCACACACACACACACACACACACACACACGAGATTAAGATTCTTGATCTTTCTCAACAATTTATTTTCCAGGGTGATCTTTCTCCTTCTTGAGGATTCTGCCTGAGTCTTGAGTGCATGGACTCTGGGTTCGCTGGCTGAAGAGCATCCTGCATTGACCAGTGGACAGGGGTTCTGACCAGGAATCCAGAGTATAGACTTTGCTCAGCCTTTCAAAATTTTATTCAAAAACTAAAGGTCACAGACTCACGTTTCACAACTTTGCAGTTTTTCACAAAGTCAGGTTTAAAAATATTGCCATGATCACAATCTTAATACAAAATACCAGTGTAACTTTAGACTCCAGATAATTTTTCACGTAGAAAGAATATGCACACTATCTTTGATACTCTATCTCCAGTAGTCTTCAAAAAAGGCATGTAAAGAACACGTACACATGAGAAAACCAAACTCCCGTGAGCTAGTAAGTGGTTGGGCAGGAACGTGAGCTTGGATTCTCTGACAGTAAATCTATACTAATATTTAGAATACCTCATAGAGAGTTAAAGAAATTCAAATGTTACGTTCTCTGATACGTAGTTTCAAATAGAGTAGAAATTGCTGCTAGTTACTTGTGTAACAGAGTTGGTTAGTCCATTAGTGTAGAATAATCCATTTTTAAAAGGACTTTATCGTTTAGAGAATTTTTAAGTTCACAGCAATACTGAACTCAAGGTACAGAGATTTCCCTATTCCCTCCCCCTTTAATAACATCTCACCCCAAAGTGGTACATTTGTTACAAGTGATGAATTTACTTCGATGCAACATAATCACCCCAGGTCCATACTTTATGGGAAGATTCATCCTCAGCATTGTACATTGAGTTTGGACAAATTTCTGATGACATACATCCTGCATTATGGTATCATAGAGGACAGTTTCTGTGCTAGGTCTATTTATCCCCTGCCAAGTCCTGGCAAGCACCCTATTTTTAATAAAAGGAGGAATTAGACCATATATCACATAAAATAAATTCCACAGAATCATTACATCATTCAGGGTAACTACTCTGTACTACCAACCATGAGAAATTAGATGTTTTACGGGGCTTATTGAAGCATTTCGGCAACAAACAAAACTGCTTCACAGTTCTGAGTTCTGACCGGGAATTCTGACCATCTAATTATCAAATACTTACCTGTGTTTTGATGTTATCACCAAACACAACGCTAGGTAGCAATTTTAGTATCATTCTAGGGTTGTTTCCTACATACTTTTAATTCTTGGTAAATGGATATTTCATTCATGGAATGTGTGGCTACATCTCTACACATCAACATATTCGATGATCCTTTCCTGTTAAAGCCATCTAACAGCAAATACTATGTACATTAGCAGAGCCATTACACTGTTAATGCCAGCCTCGAAAGTTTTATCTCCTAAATATTGCCCACAGTGTAAATCAAAGTAACAAATGCACAATTAACCTGAACAGAGGGAAAATGCCTACTCAGCACCTTGGGAAATGATGTGGTTGAATTATGAGTCATCTCATTTTGCAAAGTAGCAATAAAAATGAGTCTTTCATTTTGCAGAGGAACCACTGGCATTTACAGCAGATGATTAAAATAAAGGAGAAAAATAACTTTTGCATTTTATCTGAACAGGGACATTTTATCCTGGTTGTGCATTCTGCCTCTGCAGATTTCATCTATCAAAAGAAACGTCTCCATGAGTCGTTGCCAAGGGGTCCCAGTTATTCCCCAGCGATTCCAAACACAGTGACTTACCTTATGGAAGTTTCTGAAATACGCTGCCTTTTCATCTGGAAATTTCTCCAGCCTTCTGGGTCCTTTACTAGAAGCTTTCTTGAAAACCAACCAGCATCGTCTGAAAATCTGAAAGCAAATGAAGGAATCTTATTATCTACCTTTCCGCATGAGTTTTGTAATGTCAGGAATTTACCTATTCAGTTAACCCGTTGGAAATAATTTTTGTTAAATGTACTGATAGAACATTTTTTGAGTCTAAACCAGGTTATTCATCAATATCACAGCAAACTTTTAAAAACACAATATTTAATTTAAAAATGATATTTTGTGAAAAGATTTTATGGTTTGAGGTTTTCAATGCGCTGGCTTCAATCGTTTTTAATCTAATAAAATCAAATGGTGTCAATATCGCATAAAATATTTATCTCAGCGTGCCAGTGACAAACAATTTTGTTTTCCATGAGTCACGATTCATGAGATCAATGCACTTTCCTAATGCTCTATTTTCTATCTTTCAAATATCAGCACATTTAAAACTGCTTATCTTGTAGGATTTGTTTGTTTTAAAAGCCCAAACACTCATATATTAATTTAGAAAGCAGGAAGATAGGTGTTTTTATAATGGAAGCATCTGTTTTACTCTTTTATACCAGAGAGTAACCGGTATCTGTTAAATGCTTATTATGTGCAATGCATCTAAAAATTTATATACACATGTAATCCTCATTTCTACTACATGAGGTAGGTTTTCTTCATTTTAGGATAAAGACAGTGACAGTGTCAGGATTTGAACACACCTCTGTCAGAACACACATCTCTTCAGCTTTGGTAAAAAAAACAGGACTAGTAATTACACACCTACAAACCATCATTCCTAGGCTTTGCCCTTGTTTCATAGGACTAATTAATATCGGACTGTTAGCCCGTCACCTGATGCCCACTCTGTCACCCTCCCTCCCCAGGTATGTTTAAAGCAAAGTAATAAAATGAGTCTCCTTTCAGTGACTGGAGAGTTCTAGCAAGGCAAATGGGCCACAATTTTATTTTTTAGTTTTTTTAAGTTTATCTATTATTTATTTTTGAGAGAGAGAGAGAGAGAGAGAGAGCACAAGCGGGGGAGCGGCAGAGAGAGGGAGACACAGAATCCGAAGCAGGCTCCAGGCTCTGAGCTGTCGGTGCAAAGACCAAACGTGTGGCTTGAACTCACGTTTGATCTCACTGTGAGATCATGACCTGAGCCGAAGTAGGACGCTTAACCGACTGAGTCACCCAGGTGCCGCTGGCCACAATTTTAAATTTCAACATTTAGCGCAGTTTTGCTGGAGTATACATTCTCTATAGCCCTAAAGAAATGCACAGAAGAGGGGAGCCTTGGTGACTCACTTGGTTGGACATCTGACTTCGACTCAGGTCATGATCTCATGGTTCATGGGTTCGAGCCCTGCATCGGGCTCTGAGCTGACAACTCAGAGCCTCGAGCCTGCTTTGGATTCTGTGTCTCCTCTCTCTCTGCCCCTCCCCCACTCATGCTCACACGCTCGTTCTCGCTCTAAAAAATGAATAAATGTTGGAAAGAGAGAAAGGAGAAAGAAAGAAATGCACAGAAGGAAGCATCAGAGACTTAGATCACTGTATTTCTCTTCTATTTCTTTATTCAAACTGTAAAGTTGCTACACTATGCTTTTCTTCTTTTTCTTCTATTCTTTTCTTTTCTTCTTCTTCTTTTTTTTTTTTTAACTAATACTGGCCAGATAATATAATATTTTTTGGAGCGTGCGTTGTTCATTACTGGCTAGAAGACAGTGTTTCCCATGTTACAAGGTACTCTTTGACCAATCGTGCGGAAGATCTCTCCTCAAAACAGAATAAACAGAATATCAAGGCTCACACTTCCACTTGACTCTTGCTACCTTTTTAGCTCCTTCCTAGTAGCTTCAAAAAGCATCTGAAGGACACTCCTGAGCTTCGGCACATGTGCACGCGTCTCTCCTTCTCAACCTGCCTGAGATACACCTCCTGTGTCACAGGATTTCTACCCACATACCTGGAAATAAGATGTCACATCACCCCCCTCAGATCTCCTGGTATTCTTCTTACACACTTGGGGTTAGCACATTGTGTTTTAGTTACCTATGTATTTGGTGGCCCCTTACTGATCTCCACCCTCACAGTAAAATACTATAAAGCAATTGTGAATATTGATTATAATATAATATCAACATGTGGTTTATTTAGCTTCAACTCAGTTCTCCATGGGTTTATTCAGCATTATAGATTCTGTTCTTTAAACTTTAGAAAGGTCTTTATATTTTAAGTAAATTTAAGGTAATGAATTTAGAAAACACGAACATACAAGAAAAGGCAGCTTGGTATCGTGGAAGATAAGTAAAACTTTGTGTTAGTTTGCATACTTGGGAGTTCCCTGGGTGAAATCTGGTCAAGGAGAGACCCAAGAAAGAGGCAGGCCACCCCAGGTCGGTAGGTGGCAGGTTTACTGAGCAAGGGAACTCATATACTAGGCTTATCTTGGGTGGCCACAAGGTGCTGAATCTTAAAAAGTACACAGAGAAGCCTTAATGGGGTTCAGTCACATATTCAGTCCAGATGGTCTCAACAACACATTGCCTGTTCAAGACTGTGCTTGAAATGCTTCTGCTTACAGGTACGGTGGAAGGTGCCCTCCAAGGACAGGGTAAGGTGAGGAACCTCTGACTGCTCCGGTCCAGCCCTCAGGTCAACTGGTGGTAGCATCCTCACAATGACCTCTCCCAACATGTTGGAATCCAACAGATGGATTCACATCATGGCTCTGCCATTTACTAGCTGTGCAACCTTAGACTAATCATTCCATGTCTCATAAAGAAGGGACCTCATAGGACAGAGGGAAGAGTCAACAAGATGAGCCCACATCCTAGTGCACAGTAGTTTCCTAACAAGGTCAGCTCCTTTAACTTACAAAGTAAGTGCAATTTGCCACAGAGGACAAAGCCACACATAGGGACACTTTCTTTTACTAACGACACATAGTTCTAACAAAATGCAGAATCAGAATATTCAGATCCAAATATTCTGTGGTCAGAACAATTAGAGCACCATATACAAATTTTTAAAAAATAAAAATAAACACGTTAATGATCTCTGAATCTCGGAATGCGGAACCATAACGACTGGACTTGGAATTCCAACTCGATCCCTTTTGAGAGCCATTGTAACTTCTGGGCAAGTCACTGAACCCTCTAAGCACGTATCCTTCTCTTGGCTGGTGGAAAATAATGCCTATAACATATGATTAATGTGACAGTGAACAGAAACAAAATATACAAAGTTCACGCCTCTGTAAGGCTGCAGAGGAGTCATGAACTAACAGAGGGTAGTATAATGCAAAACTGATAAAAATACCCTTAGCAGCAGACTTCGTTCAGCACATCCATAACCATTATGGATATTTATATACATTATAAAAAGCATTGCTTGTAACAACATCCTTTTAAAGGTCTCAAATAATTCCAATAATTATGGTTATTATATTATATATAATACTAACAGACAAACTAAATTCTCTGTTGAGTGCAAGTGAGTTCCTGTTAATTTCACAATAGTTTGAATACTATTAACCTATATGGCTATTTACATTTATTATTACACAGCTGAATGAAAGAGGAAAAAAATGCATTCATTTACTCTCTTCCTAAAATTACTCCTTCCACAATACAGTGTGAATTTTTGCCCAGAATGAATCATTTCCCTCAGTCATTAGTATAAGTCCCACACATTTGTATTGGGATTGAGGGTATTTTACTGCAATGCCCAAGAATATCATTCTTTAGCCAGAACATCTTGATTTTAGTGCATATACTGCTATTTTTTAAATGCCTGTCTTGCAGAAGTTATTTTAACTTCTCTAGTATCTAACTTCCTTATCTATAAATTAAGACCAATATACCTCATGAAGTTGCTATTTGAGGATTTACAAAGATAACCTGCAGAAACTGTCTAGAATACGAGTTTGTCACATTGTCCACACTCTTATCTGAAACCCTTGGGTTTTGAACACCGCTACGAATTAAATTGCATCTCTCCTGAACTCTCACGTTGGATTTCACACCCTCAACGCGACGGTATTTGGAGATGGGGCCTCTGAGACGTAATCAGGTTTAGATGAGGTCATGAGGGTGGGCCCCTCAGGAGGGGGTAAGTGCTCTTATAAGAAGAAACCCCACAGAGCTTGCTTTGTCTCTCTCTCTCTCTCTGTGCTCCCACATACAAAGAAGGAAGTCATGTGAGCACACAGAGAACTGGTGACCATCTGAAAGATAGGGAGAGGGCTCCCCAAGAACCTGACCATGCTGGCACCTTGATTTTGGACTTCTAATCTCCAGAAGGATGGGAAAATAAGTGTCTGTTGTTTAAGCCACTCAGTCTATGGTATTTTGTCATGGCAGTCCAAGCTGACCAAGACAGATACTTTAAGATTTTGTTTTTATTAGCAGAAATGGTGGTGGTTGGTTGGTTGTGGAGGTATCTGTAGGAGTAGTGATATTGTGGAAACGAAAAAAAAGTTACATGAATCTGAGTAGAAATTTGAGGGATTAGAGCAGATCAATAAAAATATAATTGGCAAAATGAGATGTATATAGAGTTTCAATATGATTTCTATTTATTAATAGATTTAGAATCTTAGTGAGGCAGGAAACTCTCTTTGAAAGGAATTGAGACCAGATCCCTGGTAACATGGTTTCTGTTCCTTCCTATGGAACAATGCTTTCCCCTGTACCCTTTGCGCTTTATTGCTCATAGCTCTCAAGCCATGATGATGTCAAATAAAGCCTTATGATATTCATGGAAATACACAAACACACTCACTGACTGCAATGCCCATCTTGTGTGACTACAGTTATTTTCCATTAAAATGTCAAAACGAGTTAAATATGAGTTGGAAAGCGTAAGTGTTTCCATTTTGGCACTCTGTATTGCTATAGAATAAATCTGGTAATGAATAATAAAAAGAGTGGATATTTTCAGTAGTATCTTGTCTATCTGCTATTACATTAAGAGATACAACCACATAAAGCTAAAAATTATTGTTAAAGACTTGATTTAATAAACTGTTTACCAAGCAGAGGCCCTTAAATTATCATTTTCTTATTTTGGAATAATTTTAGATTTACTGTTGAAAAAATGGTACAGAGAATTCCTAAAAAGACTTTACCCAGCTATCCCTAATATTCACATCCTAAATAACCATGGAATGTTTTTCAAAACTAAGAAATTAACATTGGTAAAGTACTATTAACCTAAACGACAGAGTCTATTGAAAAATCACCTGTGTTTCCACCAATATCTTATTCTGTTTGGGGATCCAATCCAGGACACCACATTGCATTTAGTTGTCCTATCTCCTCAGATCCCTCTGATCTTTGATAATTTTTCAGTCTTTTTCTTTTTTTTTTTTTTTTTTTTTGGTTTTCATGGTCTCAAGAGTTTTGAAGACTATTGGTCAGGTATTTTGCAGTGTTAAAATTAATACACAAAAGTCTCATTTAAAATGGAGTCAGGAGGAGGGCACCTGTTGGGATGAGCGCTGGGTGTTGTATGGAAACCAATTTGACAATAAATTATATTTAATATAAAAAATAAAAATAACAATAAAAAAGTCTTCCCTAAAAAAAAAATAAGTACATAAAATGGAGTCAGGAGGCCAGAACGGGGAGCACTCACTCACCACCACTCTCAGTCACACACCTCTCCGGGAAGAGATGCCCCTTGCAAATGCAATACTGCTTTAACATTCCAATAGGAAGAGGAACATTTCCTTCCTTGCCAGGCAACCCAGCCCACGAGAAGTTGGTACCACCCTGGACCCTCGCTTTCCTTCAGTGGACCTTTGTCTCCCTCCCAACGTCCTCCATTTTCTTTATAAAATAATGTCTCTCTCCTTTGCTCATCGGACTTGCCTGGGGCTTTTGCTATAGCTTGCTTACTCTGAATTGCAAATCCTCTGCTATTCCCAAATAAACCCATTTGCTGGTAAAATAACTGACTGTTTTGTTTTTAAAGTGGGCAGGGAAATATCCACGTAGATCAGTGTCTGCCATGAAATAAAAGAATAAAACGAATAAAAGAACCTCTTTTAAAATGAAGTCAAAGACCAGAAGGGGGGGCTCTCACACCCTGCCACTCAGCCACCCTTCCAGGACTCCACAAAAAGAAAAGTATCTTGCATCCCCAAAGGAAGAGTCCTACACTTGCCTCCAGCAGCAGAGGAAAGGAAGATTTTCTCCTTGCCTGGCAACAACCCAGCCAGGGAGAGGCTGTCACAAGTCAGCCAATGAGGAGCCACTATACTCTGAACCCTGTTTATTCCCAGGGACTTTTTTTTATTATAACAGCCCCAGCCATTCTTCTCCTTTGTTCTCTAGACTTGCCTGGGGTTCACTCTCAAATTACAATTCCTCTGCTATTCCCCCAATAAACCCATTTTGCTGCTAAAAATAACTGGCTGTTTCATTTTCCGGGTCAACATTACAAAGTTCCTCAATTTAGTCTGTCTCAGTAAGTTCTTTTTTTATATTTCAAAAGTCTAATGAAAATCTCACCGTAAAGTGATGAAAACACATAGTGTATTGGGGAAAATGATATAAATGCATCACAGCTCTTTGGACTATTTATACTTTGACTAGAGGTCTAGTTGAACCCTTAAACTTAAATCAGTAAAAGAATAATTTAATAAAGGCTAATGAATGCCGAGGTTTTCCGTTTTGCTTTCTTTTCTTGTTTGATGCAGTTTTCCAAAACGTTTTGCTTTGTCATCAGAGTAAAATAATAAAAAGGGCTCCGGTGCTGAGACTTGGGAAGTATTCTGTGTCAATGTAAAGTCAAATTCAGCATGAATCAGCGTTCTAAAAACAACCTTCATACTAGCAGCATAAATAAGCCGAAGCATGAGGAAATCACTTCTTTGTTACTCTTCATCAAACACGATTTTAATAGTGCACTGTGTTCTGCTTTAAGCCCTAGAAGTAGTGTCTTATATAATAAGTATGCTGGAGAAATTCCAGAGATGAGCAGTAAAATGATTGCTTGAGACCAGGGAATCACTCCTCTGAGGAACAAATAAATAAATAAATAAAGGAGTAGGCTTTATTTTGCTTATAAATGAAAGATACTAATTCTTCAAGTACATGAAAGAGAACCACAGAAATGGAATTAGATACCTTGTTTTTATTTTTGTCCCAGGACACAAAATAGTAATAAATGCCTTTTGTTAGCAGTATGCGGGAGGGGCTGGTACAGTCTCCTTTGTCTGGTTCTTCAAGGGCATCGAAGATGCAGGGACCATTTGGCTGGTTAGCAACAGATCTCAGTGCTTGCAGGAAGATGCACTTTCCTCCTGTGTTCTGTCCCTTAGCTGATGACAGTCTTGCCTGTCCCATCATAGCTCAGGATGCTGTTTCACTCTCTGAGGGATTGGCGGATCTCACCTTCTCTTTCAGAGTTATCTCCCAAACATGCCAGTTGTCTCACCAAGCAGGCTCCTGAGGACTCTTCAGATTTTCCTTCTAGAAAATTCCATACTGTTGCCAGGACTCCACAGACCCCCAGGATCCCCAGATGTTCCATGGGCTCAGTTTTCCACTGCATTAGGCAGCTAGCCAGCTTGCCACAATTAAATACCCTCTTAATTCCTTTCTATCTGATGAAAACCCTTTTACCTCATAGCAATCTCTTTTCCTTAGTGTTTTCTCTTTCCAAGGTGATTTTACACAAAGGACATCCCTTTTCCGTTTAAGACTCACTGTGAAGTAAATGGTGATTTCTTGGCTTTAGTTCACAGCCATAATTATGTGTTTTTAGCTGGGACTCGTTCACAAGCGTACCTTCACCAACAGTTGGATATAATGGACCTTTTCCACCATGTTGACCTAGTGAACTCTTCACTTCAAATAGGATTTGGTCAGAAACTCAGAAGAATTTCTGATTATAGGAACTGTCAAACCCGAGGGTCCACTGGACTAAAGGGAGTCACGGAAACTTCATCTCTAGAGATTTTAAAGCCTACAGAAGAAAGTGGCCTATGTGGGAGCAGCTTTTATTTGTATTCCCTTCGGAAAGTAAGATAAGATATGAATGATAACTTGGGGTACAGGACTCAATTACTTATTTATAACGGTGTATCAGATAAACAAATCAGCAAAACCAAATAAGCAAAGCCCATCCAGGAACAGACACTGCAACTAGAGAACTCGTAGTTCTGAGCAACTCCAAGTGGTAGTCCAGGGTCCTGGTCCTCTCGCAACATATGTACGGTACTAGCGAGAGGCACAGTTTTGTGAAAAGTGGTTAATACGTAGGATTCAGTTTAATGCACTGATAAGGTTATCTTTGGCTATAGATAAGAACTTTGGTATCTTTCAATGCTGGCCTATATTTAATTGCTGTTAAACATATACCAACACCAGAATCACTCCCAAACACTCATTCAAAAACTATTTGAGAATTTTATATTTTGTGGACATAGTAGAAAAAGGAAAGGAAGGAAGGAAGGAAGGAAGAGAGAGAGAGAGAGAGAGAGAGAGAAAGGATAACAACCACCAAAATTCTATTCTTAAGGAAATAAAGTTCCTGCTTCGTGCAGGATTTCTTTTTCCTATCCCAGTGGATAGACAGGTGATAGCAGATAATTACGTGAATTCGTAAGTAGTCTTTTCAATAGTGCTAAGCCCTGTGGAGGGAATCACAGCACAAGGATGGGGAGGGGAGGGGAGGCTACCCATTCAGCACTACAGAAAGAGACAGGAGTGATGCGGACATCTGGGGACTGAGCCCTGCAGTCAGATTTGTGCACGCACAAACCCCAGATGTGAGCCCTGCATCATTCGTGTTATCTAATGCAACATAAAAACATTGCTGTATACTAACATTGAGATAATGCTTAAAGAACAATATGTAAACCTCAATTTCTCTCATTTCATGTAGTTGGAATGAGCAAAATGAATGTGCTAGTCTTTTCCGTTTCTATTATCTTGCTTCCACTTTGTCTTAATTACGCCGAAAAACAATTGTGAAATTCACAAGGGCAAAGGATGATTTCCCCAGTTCTCACCAATAGCAATTTGTGAGGAGGCCAAGTGTTTTGTCTTTTTTTTCTCGCCTGAATACATACAGTTCTCTTGACTGCGTTTGTCTACCAGGCCATCAATGAAATACTGGGTGAGAATACACACGTGGCTTAGAGTCACAGCCAGACATGAAATGCTTCACTGCGGTAGCAAGTTTTAGGTTGAGAGTGTGAAATTGTCATCATTATCATGAGAATGAAAGCTAGTTGTACAGCAGGCCTGCTGAGCGGTACCCCAAGCAGGTGGTGGTTTTTGGAAACAATCACAGCACTGGAAGGAATCTCACAGTGATACTCTTTCAGCTTCTGCTTTCAGACAGGCCAACACTGGCACAACAGAGAACAAAAATCCTCTCCCTTTGCTCAAGATCACCGGGAAAGAACCATGTCTCCCGAGCTGTAGTTTCTCTCAAGTCAGAATATCCCTTGGCTGTATACTAACGTGTGATTTTGAAATTCATGGTCTTTTACCTTCATCCGTCAGTCGTACAGGTGGAATTCAATCATCAGGAAAAACAGCATTCCATTAACAAATCCAGTTTGTATTTATTTTATGAATCCAGTTAGTACCGTGTTCAATCATGCCAAGAGGTTCAGGATCACAGAAGAGTTTTGGGATCACAATTTCAAACGGATATTTTGACCAGTAAGTAAAAGTCAAATGTCCAAATCAAAGCGCAAAATATTTCCTCTTCATCTTACTTCCCCTCCTGGGAAGTATTTCTTCCATTTTTAAAGCATATTTTTAGTCACACAAGCTTCAAATCTTGGTGTTGCTATTGATTCTCCCCTTCCCTTATCTAAACCGTCCCCAAATCCATCGGTAAAACCCAGAAGAGACGCCACTGTGATATTGTGAAATGACTTGAATTGAGAAAAAAAAAACACCTAGGAAAGAGAAAAGACTAAAAATAAACATGGTAGAGGACCTTAAAAATCAGAGAGAGCTTTCATTTGCTGCAGCAGGAGTCAATGACCAATTTATTAAGAGAGGGATGCAACGGAAATCATATTGAAAGGATACCAGACCAGCCTCAGGGTTAAAATGGCTATGACCATACAGAAATGTCCTCGGGTAATTAGCACATTGACACCACAGAAAGAGAGTCAGTGGAAACAAAGAAGATGAGCCCAAGATGAAAACCATTACTGGGGAAATTTACAACTTCACAATCAACTAGACAGGAGTGAAGCCACAGATGGATTCGAGCTACATCTAAGTTTTCATACCTTCGTAACTAAATGAATGATGGCATTTACGCAATTGTCAAAACACCGGAGAAATGTGTTTAGTCGTAGGTGTACTGAGTTCGATATGACATATAAACATTCGCATTAAGAAAACTGCTCTTGACAAAGTTATAAACTGCAGGCTTCCTGTAAAATGGATGCTTTCTAATCTACCTCTTAGAATAATTCCTATTAACTATATCTTCCTCGTGAAAATATTATCTTCCTCCAGCCCCTTGATACAAATTTGCAGACTCATCCAATGTTGATTCCTCGCCTGCTACTCAATATTTAGTGCTTTTTCGCTTTAAAACTATAAAGTTGCCTATTCTTCAAAATATCAAATCAGCAAACAGGTTTCCACTACTTCTTTCAAACTGGTTTATCAAGTTGGTTTAAGTCTACAAACCTTCTGAATTGTCTTAAATGAAAGCTATCAACTTAAAATAAAATTATTCAATGCCCCTAATAATCCACTGTTCTTTAAAGTATCTTAAAGTTAACGTGCATCCCGGGGTGCCTGGGTGGCTGAGTCAGTTAAACATCTGATTCTTGGTTTGGACTCAGGTCATGACCTTGTGGTTCATGAGTTTGAGCCCCACATCAGGCTCTGAGCTGACAGCGTGGAGCCTCCTTGGGATTCTCTCCCTTCCTCTCTCTCTACCCCTCCCATGTCCTGTCGCTGGCTCTCTCTCTCAAAATAAGTAAATAAACTTATAAAAAAAAGTTAAGGTGCATCTTTCCAATCAAAGACTTTAACGTGCTTAACGCATGTTTATGCCTGCATTAGCAATATCTGTTAATTTTCAAATTTTAAATTTTGCATTGATAACATAAAACATCATGTATAACACATTACAAAACCTATTTTTCACTCCAATTACACGATTAAACTTTATCCATGTTGATATGCTGTATTTTTTTCCTTTTTGTTTATTTGTAGGAATTTAAAAATATATTTAATTTTAAATCCTTTATTAGGTAAATGTGTTGGAAACACATTTTGTAGCTTGGCTTTTCACTTTTTTATAGTTCCGTTTTTCACACAAGTTTTTGACATAGTCAAATTTGTCAGTTATTTCCTTTATGGCAGTATGTTTATGACTTATGCTTATTGAAAGAAATGCATAATGTTACATTTATGTGGTTACTGATTTGACTTTTTTCACCCTCTCATTTTTTTGTTTCCCGTTTTAATATTTTACTATTTTCCTACTTTGTAATGGCTTAACACAATTTCTTAGAGCACCTCCCCTTTTTTGCTTTAGCAACCTCGGAAACTCTTTCCACCCCATGCCATACAAATATCCATTTAGTTGACAAAAACATTTAATCACTCATGCATAACATTTCTCCCTTAGTTTGCATCTTCTCTACTAAAAAGTAATGGAATCTTACTATAATAAGCCCTATTCTATTAGCATCCCATCTGATCCCTGCCTTCACATTGTTTTATTCCACTACAATTCCTGAATTATCCCATGATAAATGTCCCAAAGCACCGCTCTGGCCATGTTATCTCTTTGGACCAAAAAACAAATACAAATACCAAAAACAAATCTTCCAATGCTTCACCAGAGCCCATTGCTTACAAGAGAGATCTTGAATTCTGAAGCTTGCCATCCAAGAACCTTCATGAGCTAGTCACAAAGTCCAATCAAACAACTGTCAATTTTACCACTAAAATCCTCTCCTCAAACTGCCCTGGTTTACTCATTACCCCCTTGAGTAGATTTGTTTCAGTTCCTGTTTCAATCATATTCTTAATCTCAAATCCCTCAATTTTTCAATTCACACCCTTGAGAATCCTGGCTACCTCTGAATCCTATCTTGTCCTACCTTCCCCATGGAGGTTTCCTAGATCAAACCGGTGAAAAGGGATGTCCCTTTACCCCATTTTCCTTTATCATCTGTTCTTTGGTGTCTTTTGAGAATTAATCTCCCTTATTAGATTATAATCTCCTTCAGAGAAGGGGCTGTGCCTTATATATCCCTGCATTCCTCTCCCGTCCCTAAACTCATTCGGAGCAAAGTAATTACTTAAAAGTTGCTGGATTAATAAGTCAATACCCTAAGTGGTCCCCCTTATCGATGGTTTTGCCTTCTGTGATTTGAGTTACCCAACCACAGTCCAGATGCAGGTGATTCCCTTTATGACAGACATATCATCAGGAGGTCAACAGTGGCCTAAGCAATGTCACAGTGCCTACATCGTTCACCTGACTTCAGCTCAACATGCAGGCATTTTATCATCTCACATCATCACGAGAAGAAGGGGGAGTATGTTACAATAAGGTATTTTGAGAAAGACCATATTCACATACCTTTTATTACAGTGGTTGGTTGCAATTGTTTTATTTTATTAGTTCTTGTGAATCTCTTACTGAGCCCCTTTATAAATTAAACTTTATCACAGGTGTGTTACATAAGCGAAAAAACTGGGTATATATAGGGTTAGGTACTATCTGTGGTTTCAGCATCCACTGGGGGGTCTTAGAACATGTCCTTCATGGATAAGGGGGATGCCCATGGTCTTTTAAAAATTCCAAAGTGGGCACTTACTCTAGACCACACATTGGTCTAAATATTTAAAATGGATTCACTCATTTCATCCACAAAACAACACTTTTTGGCTCCACCATTACATGTGTTACACGTGATGAGGCACAGAAATGTTAAAAAGAAGAAAGACACTAACTGAGATACAGGACCAAATCCTGATACTCTCGTTTCAGAGCCTCTTTTTGTAATGACTACATTCCCTCCTCATGCATCGTGTCCTTGAGTCTTAAGCAAGGTATCAATGTATTGATTTTAAAGATGGGAAAACTGACACCAACATATGAAGACAGGTAGAATTTCTCCAGGCATAAAAGCCTGAAGGGGAGGTGGGGGGGGGGAAGGTTGCTAAAAACAAAGAAATGGGCTAAAAGAGAGGTGCTATACAGACACAAAATACACAGCCCAGAAATGGGCTAAAAGAGAGGTGCTATACAGAAGCAAATGTCTGTTTCTATTGTTTTTGTTTGTTTGTTTGTTTGTTTTTGAAGTCACTCATGTGTGGGAAATGCCTCTTCCTCAATCTTCACTCAAACACCCCTTCCCATTGTTTTCTGTTCACCTAAATCAGAGAGAAACATATTCTAAATATCTACAAGAAAGCCTTGTTTCTCAAGAATTGGAAACCAGGCGGGGAAGGAGAATTACCCATTTATTCTGATACAATGAAAATTTCAACACACTGCATGTGTGAAAACCCAGGAGACAGTCTCTTGTCTACCAAAAAAGAAAAGAGTGAAAAGAGAGAGTTTGCAACTTTACTTTCCTCCTTCTGAAACCTCAGAAACCTAAGGTCAATACTGGGCTTGTTGGCGATCAAACACACCAAGAGATCTTTCTTCCACGTGCTTAGTTATAAATAAATTCTTAACCCCAAACAGGTCCCAAACAGGGCCCCAGAACACCCTTTTAAACAAAATGTGTATCCTTTCTTTTTAAGTACCCAAATCTTGTTTAGTAATAAAAATCAGGAGTGAAAGAAAATGTCAAGGTCTAAACTAAATGGCATTTGCTAGCATGGGCACCTTGAAGCCTGAGCCCCTAATCCCCGCTCAGTAGGGGAACAGAGGTATCTCACCTCCTGCAGAAGCTTCTCACCTCTTGGCAGGAAAAAGACTTAAAAGCTCCAAGAATTCCAAAGGCCAGGAGGAACTAGCTTAAAGGGTGACTGCTTTCAAACATCTAAAGCTGCCTTAAAATGCATGGTCTTCAGCAAGAGTTTTTACTCCGAAAGTTAATTTCATTGCAAAAAGTACACAGTTTTTCTTATTCACTTCACCTTGTTGCTGCTCTCGTTTTCTCCCAATTTGATTTTGGCCGCTGGTTCAAAAATGTATTGGCTTTCTGTTTTAAGCCACAGAATTTGATTTGGGTGTTTTGTTTAAGTATCACGTTAGTTTTATTGTTTAACCTGCCTCTCCTTTCCAGTCAACGTTCTGGACATTGTTTCAATCAGGTAACAGCAGCAATCGTAACTTTCAGTAATAATAAATAGCACCTTAAGTTCTTATTATGTTCCCCACTATTCTGAGGGACTTATAAATACTAACATAATTTAAACCAAACCAAAACCCAATGAGATAGGCAATATAATTATCCCTCCTTACAGAATGGGACGCTCAGGCAGAAAAGTTATGTAACTTAATGAAAGTTTGGCATGACACTAAATTATTGCTATTTTTTGCTAAATTGACTTCCTACCTCTGCTGTCCCTCTAAACTATTCTGTACAATGGCATAAAAATAATCGTACTAACAATTTCTTGGGGTGCCTGCGTGGTTCGTTGTGTCAAACATCTGATCTTAATTACGGCTCAGGTCATGATCTCAGGCACAGAGTCTGCTTGGGATCCTCTCTCCCTCTCTCTCTCTCTCTCAAAATACATTAATAAACTTAAAAAAAATTCTCAATTTCATGACACATTTGAAGGATTCTATTTGCATACTGGTAAATTCTTACTGTGCAGGCTAACAACATACAAAGCCCTTCACGCAATCCCTACCCCAGCCTCTCCAACTGTCCCTACTTCTTTTTATTCAAACCAAGCCCTCTAGGGACTCTCAACTACTTGCCAACATTCTTTAAAAAAAAAAAAAAAGCTTTACTAAGGTATCACTAACAAATAAAAAGTTTTTCATTGAAGGTGTCCAACTTCATGCTTTGATCTATATGTATAAACTGTGACATGATGGTCATAATCAAGATAATTAATATACCCATCACCTCACAGTAATCGTTTTCTTCTTGTATCTTGTTGCTGTTGTGACAATACTTAAGATCTATCAGCTTCACAAATTTCAAGTATACAATGCAGTATCCTTAACTCGAGTCACTATGCTGCGCGTTCAAATTTTTTTCTTTGTGCTTTCCAGATGTCCTGACATCTGGACAACCTGATAACCTTTCCCATCAATGCAAGACTTAGTTTTCAAGGAAGAAGATTTTGAGCGGATCAAGCTTATCTGCTCATCATAAGGCCTTGGCTTCAAATTACATAATATGACCCATCATTCCCACATTCTAAAATGTGTACCACAGATACACCTGGCATTCATAATAACGCTACGTGCATGTGTTCTATACGGCACGAATGCTGACAGTAACAAAATATTGGAAGTAATACCAACACCTGTTGGTGAGGAAATTATTAAACTATGACACATCTACACACTGGAATGAAACAGGTGTCTGGGTCCTGATATGAAGATATCTGTAGGAGTATGTTTAGTGTGATAAAGAAAAAAAGTAAAAATATATAGCCATATTTTCTTGGATCTCCATAAGAAACACTAGAACTCCAAAAAAAAAAAGAACTTTAAAAATTGGTTTCCACCACAGGATTGAGGAGTAGGGTCTACCAAGATGAGGACAGAAGAGAAGTTTCTCAATTTAAAAATTATGGGCCAGTAATATTCCTTTCCTCTCTGTCAAGGAATATTAAAATGTGATCCACAAGTATGAATGTTTTACAGAGATGTTTTTGCCTTTAAAAGAAAATGTATATGGACAGCCATTAAATATTTGTGGTCCCATTTGTGTTTTAAAATAGTTAACTCTGGGGGCACCTGAGTGGCTCAGTTGGTTGAGTGTCTGACTTTGGCTCAAGTCATGATCTCCAGGTCTGTGAGTTGGAGCCCCATCTTGGAGCCCTGTACTGACAGCTCAGAGCCTGGAGCCCGTTTCGGATTCTGTGTCTCCCTCTCTCTCTGCCCCTCCCCTGTTTGCACTCTGTTTCTCACAAAAATTAATAAACATTAATAAAATAAAATAAAATAAAATAAAATAAAATAAAATAAAATAGCTAACTCCGGGGGCACCTGGGTGACTCAGTTGGTTAAGTGTCGAACTCTTGGTTTTGGCTCAAGTTATGATCTCACCGTTTCCGGGATCAAGCCCCGCATCAGGCTCTGTGCTGACAACACAGAGCCTGCTTGGGATTTTCTCTCTCCCTCTTCCTGTGCCCTTCTCTCTCTTTCTCTCTCTCTCTCTCTCTCTCTCAAAATAAATAAACTTAAAAAAAAATAAAAAAGAATGGTTAACTCTGGCAGTGGGGTGTAGAGTAGTTTGATGAGGAAAAGCCTGAGGCAGGGTGATCCCTTAGCAGTCTTTGCTTTATTTTTTTTCAATATATGAAGTTTATTGTCAAATTGGTTTCCATACAACACCCAGTGCTCATCCCAAAAGGTGCCCTCCTCAATACCTATCACCCACCCTCCCCTCCCTCCCACCCCCCATCAACCCTCAGTTTGTTCTCAGTTTTTAAGAGTCTCTTATGCTTTGGTTCTCTTCCACTCTAACCTCTTTTTTTTTTTCCCTTCCCCTCCCCCATGGTCTTCTGTTAAGTTTCTCAGGATCCACATAAGAGTGAAACCATATGGTATCTGTCTTTCTCTGGATGGCTTATTTCACTTAGCAAAACACTCTCCAGTTCCATCCATGTTGCTACAAAGGGCCATATTTCATTCTTTCTCATTGCCACGTAGTACTCCATTGTGTATATAAACCACAATTTCTTTATCCATTCATCAGTTGATGGATATTTAGGCTCTTTCCATAATTTGGCTATTGTTGAGAGTGCTGCTATAAACATTGGGGTACAAGTGCCCCTATGCATCAGTACTCCCGTATCCCTTGGGTAAATTCTTAGCAGTGCTATTGCTGGGTCATAGGGTAGGTCTATTTTTAATTTTTTGAGGAACCTCCACACTGTTTTCCAGAGTGGCTGCACCAATTTGCATTCCCACCAACAGTGCAAGAGGGTTCCCGTTTCTCCACATCCTCTCCAGCATCTATAGTCTCCTGATTTGTTCATTTTGGCCACTCTGAAGCAGTCTTTGCTTTAAATAACAGTTGACGCACATTACGAAACTTTGAATGTCACGCCGTCTCACTTAACTCTCACATCAACGCTTTGTGGTGGCTACTCCTATTATTTCCGTTTTACAGAGGATGCAACTGAGACTCAAGGAAACTACTAGTCTAGCAGGACCAAGGACAGCATTCTGTGTGGGGGAAGGGAGGGTGTCGGGGCAGAAGGAAGGAGGGGGAGGGTTGACATTTAAAAGGAAATGGAGGTGCCCAAGTCTTGGTTTCGGTTCAGGCCGTGATCTTGCGGTTTGTAGGTTCGAACCCCAAGTCAAGTTCTGTGCTCAGAGCCTGCTTGGGATCCTCTCTCTCTCCCTCTCTTTCTGCCTCTCCCCTGCTTGCTCCCTCTGTCTCTCTCTGTGTGTGTCTCAAAATAAATAAACTTAAAAAAATTAAAAAGAAATGGAGAGAAGGATTTCTAAGGAGACAATAAGAAAGGTAAGAGGGTAACTAGAGAGTGAAGCATTCAATGATTGAGAGAGTAGGAACATCAAGAATGGCCTAGAAAGGGGCACATGAATCATCTAAGAATGCAGATTTTAACTACTCCTATGGAGGAAAATTAAAGATACTGTGTAGCTTGCTTAAGAGAAATGACACTAAAAATTAGACAGGTCCATGGCAATTTCTGTTGTGATCTAGATGCCATTGGACTTGCGAAAAGGCTTCTGTTTCTCCCCACTCTTTTCATATTTATCGTCCATGTGGGTTCTCATATCTCAAGATAACATTTCAATTCTCAAAATGCATTCTTCTGACGAAGAAGATACACGGGAAAAGAGACTATTTACCTAGTATCCCAATAAAATAATGACAGCCCTGTAACTTGACGGTATTTTTCATATGTCACAATCATAAAACGTCAAATTGAACATGACAGTTTTATTTTAAAATCTCTGCTTAGATACAAGTCCTTTTCAAAAATCCTTCAATCATGCCTTTGGAAAAACATAATCATATGGAAAGCTATCTAAGGAGCTTATTTTTACCAGAAGCCCTATCTCTGATACATCTTGAGCATGTTAGACTATACTGTCAATACACTTTTAAGACATATTCCTGTAAAAATCATATAAACGCAGAGAGAATTCCCTCCGCAAAGGAGATTTTTATTGGCAGCTTGGCCAGGTAATATTGACGGTGTCTTTGAAATGTGTTTACCATATAGAGGTCATAAATTATTCCTTGTTCAAAAACATAAAATCAGAACAGTCGAAGTTTCCACATTTGTGTAAAATTCACACACTCTTCTAGACATAGAGGAATAATCCAGCTCTTTTCAAAATGTGTTGCTCATAGTAAGTGCTCAATAATTAGTGGGCTGCAGATTCCTAAATTCAATTCAATCAGCTCGGGGCATTTTCACAGAGCACTTAATACACCCACTGTGCTAAGCACTGGAAAATATGATAATGTGTTAATCCTGACTTGAAGGAACTTGTAGTGTAGTGGGGCAGACCAGCATGCTTTCTCTGAAGAAAGTGCCGTGACAGTGATGCTCTCAGGGTGGTCTGTGACAACGCGGGTCACCGGACAGTCTGTAGAGGACTGGCTGAATGAAGGAAGGGAGACCCCGAGTTAACGAGGCAGTGGCAGTGGCAGAAACAGCGGTACGTCGGACATTCCGAAGTCTTCCATACGTTCAAAGTGGAATATCCCTTACGGATCATTTTATCTGTTATTACTTGAATGGGATTTAAATGCTTCTCTCTTGTATGTTAATGTGCACATTCTTTTGTCTGCACATATTTTTCATGAATTAACTGAGGATATGTGAAATGAATCCCTTGTTCATTCAATCACCAACCAGCCAACTGATGCTGGACTGCTTTCTGAACCACCTGGTCTTTCTTATTCTCTCCTGTAAAATGAGAGAATTGAGGGGTGCCTGGGTGGCTCAGTTGGTTAAACATCCGACTTCGGCTCAGGTCATGATCTCTCAGTTGACGGGTTGGGGTCCCCCATCTGGCCGTGTGCTGACAGCTCAGAGCCTGGAACCTGCTTCAGATTCTGTGTCTCCTTCTCTCTCTGCCCTTCTCCCCACTCACGCTCTCTCTGTGTCTCTCAAAAATAAATAAATATTTAATATAAAATAAAATAAAATAAAATAAAATAAAATAAAATGAGGGAATTGAGCTAAATCACTATCAAGAGTCCTTTTAAAAGTTTTTTTTTTTTTTAATGTTTATTTATTTTTGAGAGGGAGAGAGACAGAGCATGAGCAGGGGTGGGGCAGAGAGAGAGGGAGACACAGAATCCGAAGCAGGCTCCAGGCTCTGAGCTGTCAGCATGGAGCCCGACGCGGGGCTTGAACTCACAAGCCGTGAGATCATGACCTGAGCTGAAGTCGGATGCTTAACCTACTGAGCGACCCAGGTGACCCTCAAGAGTCCTTTTAAAACAAAAACATCCTAATGTATTGTGGATACGTTTGAATACACAGGCCTCATCTCTGCCTCTTGTTCAAATTTAAGAATAAGAGTAACGATGTGATAGGATTTGCAAACATAATGGCATCTGTAGTAGTTACAAAAATTTCAGATACTATAAAGGTGCAAAGAAGAAAGTTTTGCACCAACTGGAAATAATATTTAAATAACCAACTCTGTGTAGATTCTCTCTTCACGTCCATGGACAAGCGGATGGGTAGTTAGAGTTCATCTTATAAAAATGAGACATAGTGAATCTTTATTGAATAAGAGCAAAATATTCATTTTAGTCTTCTGTTTTAACAATGTATGTTTGGCAGTTTGTTAGCTGTATGTAGTCGTACATATCAACGTCCATGGCATTTAGTTGGCATTCTGCTCGTAACTGACTAAATTATCTCAAGATCAACAGATTCGATGCTTACCAGATCCTTTTAGCCCAGATTCTCTCTTCCTGAGGTTATCATACCCACACGTGTTACAGCGGGCCAGATTTCGGTGCCGAGTTATTTAAGAAGCATTGGTAGTGTATTCCTTGAGTCCTCACATCCCTGAGTAGGGCCACATGTCTTCTCTAGATTCATTGACTATTTGGCTGAATTCAATTTCATGGCAAATGCTCGATTCTGTGAGACCTGTAGACACGGTGCTAATTACGCAGATACCGAGTCTGGCGCTGGTCCTTTCCCGTCTTCCCCTTGATTTTTTGGCAGCATTTAGTATTTCATTAGTATTTCTCAAGAATTCTTTCTAGGTGTTAGAATTCCTAAGATCTTTCATGTCTATGAAGGGGTATCTGTTGCATGGATATTTGGGTAATAATGTGGCCAAGCATGATGTTTTTGGGGTAACATTTCCTATCACTCGGAACTCTGTAAGTATCGATATATTATTTTCTGGAATCTAACGTTTTATAAAAAACAAAACAAAACAAAAAAACGTGAGGCTTATCTGAATGACCTCATTCTAAGTCATTTTCTTTTCTGTTTGGAAATCAGAAGCACTCCAAATATTTATTTTTAAATATTATTTAAGACAAGTTGAAATATTATGTTTAACAACGAATCATAGAAGTAATGCTCTTAAAATCAGCAACATGATGAGAATATTTATTATGTATGAAATATATATAAAATTCCTAGGAAGTTCATTAATCCAAAAGCAAAGAAAAAGTATGTAACAGTTAAAAAGATGTAAAAGAAACCAAGAAACCCACCATTATTTATGGAAATATTACTGTCTACATTTAAAAAGCCAAATGAATCCTATCAAATTATTACAATATAGAGATTTCAGCAGGTCAACCAACCATAAAATGAATAAACAGTAATCAACTGCCTTCCAATTCACCAGCAACAAGATGTAGAAAATGTAAAAATAAAATATATGTTTTATAATGGCACTGAAAATGTAAAACAGGAATTAATCTAAGGAAAGGAATTAAGACTCTTATGGGGAAAATATCTAACTTTTTGGAAATACATTAAAGTCCTAAGGAAATGAAATATATGAGAAATTTAAGGATTCCTCACACTAATCTATAAATGTAATTTCAACCGAAACCCTACATGGTATTTTGCACAACTCTGCAAATCCAAAATTGTAGCAGATGCTAAAGAAGAATGAAGTAAAGGTTTTTCCCTTTTATTTTTTTTTAATGTTTATTTATGAGAGAGAGACAGAGCACAAGAAGGGGAGGAACAGAGAGAGAGAGAGAGAGAGAGAGAGAGAGAGAGGAGAGAGACAGAATCTGAAGCAGAATCCAGGTTCTGAGCTGTCAGCACAGAGCCGGAAGCGGGGCTCTAACTCACAGACCATGAGATCAAGACCTGAGCCAAAGTCCAACGCTTAACTGACTGAGCCACCTAGGTGCCCCAGGTTTTTCCCTTTCTGATATGAAGACTTATAGGAGTGCCTGGGTGGCTCAGCTAGTTAAGTGGTTAAGTGTCCTACTTTTGACTTCAGCTCAGGTCATGATCTCACAGTTGGTGAGTTCAAACCCCGCATCAGGCTCTGTGCTGACAGCATAGAGCTTGCTTGGGATTCTCTCTCTCCCTCTCTCTCTGCGCCACCCCACTCATGCCCTCCCACCCTCAAAATAAATAAATAAACATAAAAAAAAAGACTTGTGCGGTACCGAGGTAGTGACAGATAAAGGAACAAGTAGAAGCTAGTGCGGAGATCCCAAGCTCGAATACACGCGTGTGGATTACAGCTATATGACTGAGTTGGAATTTAGAACAATGGAATAAAAACTACTCAATAAATGGTATTAGGAAAACTGGTTACTCATATGGAAAATAAAAGAACAAGTTTTATTCCAACCTCTCACTGGTCCCCCCATCCTCCTCCAGTCTCCAAGCATCTGCTGGCAATCCCACATTTCTATCAAAGTACAAAAACCAATGATTTAGGGATGCCTGGGTGGCACAGTTAGTTCAGCAACCAGAGCTTGATTTCAGCTCAGGTCATGATCTCACTGGTTTGTGAGTTCAAGCCCTGAGTTGGGCTCTGCACTGACAGCATGGATCCTGCTTGGGATTCTCTCTCTCTCTCTCTCTCTCTCTCTCTGCCCCTCCCTGCTCACTTGCACATGTGAGCAAAATAAATAAACATTTTTTAAAAAACAATAATTCAGGAATTATAAAAGGAAGATAATTTCCTTGACTTTCAAACCAAGGAAGAAATGAAGGATACAAATAGGGCAATTTATTTTATAAGACTCTAAATTTAGCAAGGTTAGAATTCATTAGGACTTTAAGTGCTTTACTTTTCTATTAGGTACTAAAAACAAAATTATCTTGCCCATATGGAATGTATTCTTTTTTTTAATTTTTTTAAATGTTTATTTATTTTTGAGAGAGAGAGACAGAGAACAAGTGGGGAAGGGGCAGAGAGACAGGGAGAGACAGAATCCAAAGCAGGCTCCAGGCTCTGAGCTGTCAGCACAGAGCCTGACATGGGGCTCGAACTCATGAACTGTGAGATCATGACCTGAGCTAAGGTCAGATGCCCAACCGACTGAGCCACCCAGATGCCCCAAAATTTGATTTTTAAAACAATTTTATTTCCATGAATATCTTAAAGCTAGAACAGTGAATGCTCATTTAAGAAAATATTGCCTAAATCATTAAGAGAACTATTACCTTCTTAGATTAGACTTTTGTATGGTTAAATACTGACCAACACAGGGAAAATTTTTTCACTTTTTTATAAAATAAAAAAATGCCCTTTTTTGATTCATCGATATTGCCTCATGTGGAATCATGAAAGTATTGCTTTCTGGACTGAAATCATGTTAAGAACTCCACCAATGCATCTTGATAAATGCTCTCCTTCCTTACGGGATTGACCATGAAGCCAGAAGAAGGGACCAGAGCTCATTGTCCAAACACAAAAGTGTGTTTTCAAGTATTACCGAATTTTAATGGAAATCTAAGAGATGTACTTTTATTTATTTATTTTTTTCAATGTTTATTTTATTTTTGGGACAGAGAGAGACAGAGCATGAACGGGGGAGGGGTAGAGAGAGGGAGACACAGAATTGGAAACAGGCTCCAGGCTCCGAGCCATCAGCCCAGAGCCTGACGCGGGGCTCGAACTCCCGGACCGCGAGATCGTGACCTGGCTGAAGTCGGACGCTTAACCGACTGCGCCACCCAGGCGCCCCAGAGATGTACTTTTAAAAGAAACAACTAAATGTGTTCCACATAGTGACAATATTTGACTGAGAATGGAAATCCTACGATACGAGTGAAAAAGGGGTGAGGGAAACGTATCAATGGCTGATGTCTCCACGAAATAGTGGAGGGAGTCCCTGAGAACAAAAGGGATGAGAGTAACATTGGGATGACAGGGAAAGATGGAGAACCAAAATGATCTGGATGTGCTGGACATCATGAGGTCGATTTGCTACTGAAAACACACATGTAATACAAGAAGTAAACAGGGAGCGAGAGAATGCCGAACTCATTACCGTGATGAGAAATTACTTCCTCTTCTACCAATGAGAAAAGTGACCAGCACAAGCAGAGGAAACATTAAATTCTCCATTTCTATTTTATCATATAATACTCTCCATTATATGATACTCTCCATTTCTATTTTATCATAAACCAAAACTCTGAATTGGAAATGACTGCGTGATTAATCTCAAATCATCGAAGATAAATTTCCATGTAATTTCTATCGACTAACTGCTTAGTAGATGATACTACAGCTTAACGTATGTAAGTCTGGGACAAACAGTAGGGCCTGGATAAAAATCACATAACAAATTTTCACGTATCTATATCGCAAACAAAAAAAAATATTTCCTTACCAACTATGGTTGGAACAAAAGTACTGAGTTTATTAGTGGCCAACTAAAAAACTAAATTTGGCATCCACTTCAAAGACCTCAGCTTAAATTAATATTAAACTGAAATCGGCAGGTTAGTCATCTTTTGTTTGTTTCAAGTTTTTATTTAAATTCTGGTTAGGTAACATATAGTGTAGAGGAGTAGAATTTAGTGATTCATCACTTACATATAACAACTGGTGCTCATCAAAACTAGTGCCCTCCTTAATACCCATCCCCCTGCCCACCTCCCTCCACCAACACTCAGTTTGTTGTGTGTAGCTAAGAGTCTGTTTTATGGTTTGCTTCTCTCTTTTCACCCTCACGGTCACACATTTTGTTTCTTAAATTCCACATGTGAATGAAACCATATGGTATTTGTCTTTCTCCGACTTATTTCACTTAGCAGAGTGCACTCTAGCTCCATCCGTATCATTGCAAATGGGAAGATTGCACTCTTTTTTATGGCTGAGTAATATTCCAGTGTGTGTGTGTGTATGTATGTGTGTGTGTGTGTGTGTGTGTGTGTGTGTGTGTGTGTGTGTACCTATGGTGGTATATATAATCTTCTTTATCCATTCATCAGTTGATGGACGTTTGGGCTCTGTCCATAATTTGGCTATTGTTGATAATGCTTCTATAGACATTGGGGTGCATGTGCCCCTTCTTATCAAACTCAACACCCAAAATACAAATAATCCAGTTAAGACACGTGCAGAAGGCACGAATAGACATTTTTCCAAAGAAGACACCCAGATGGCTAACAGATACATGAAAAGATGCTCAATGTCAATCATCATCAGGGAAATGCAAGTCAAAACTACAATGAGATATCACCTCATACCTGTCAAGATGGCTAAAATTAATGACACAGGAACCAACAGAGGTTGGTGAGGATGTGGAAAAAGGGGAACCTCCCTTTTATACTGTTAGTGGCAATGCAAACGAGTGCAGCCACTCTGGACGACAGCAGAGTTTCCTCAAAGAGTTAAAAATAGAACTACCCTACCATCCAGCAACCTCTTTGACATTGGCCATACCAACTCCTTAGTAAGTACATTTCCGGAGACAAGGGAAACAAACAAAAATGAGCTGCTGGAACTTCGTCAAAATAAAAAGCTGCACAGCAAACAAAACTAAAAGGCAACCTTCGGGATGGGCAAAGGTATTTACAAATGACATATCTGATAAAGGGTTAGTAGCCAAAATCTGTAAAGAAAACTTATCAGTAGCTTAATCCTGATAAGCACCACTGGCCTACAAAAGTACTGCCTGACAAAACTTGGCTTTCCAATGAAAATTAATCTGTGAATAACTGTGTAAGCTCTAACAGTCTAGATGGAATCTCTCTGAGCTCCCTCACAGTGACTGTAAGCTAAGAACCAACGCTCATGACCCACAACCTTCTAGAGCTGTAGTTCTCCAAGTATGGTGCACAGACCAGCAGGTTCAGAAACATTTGGGAACAAATTATAAATGAGAATCTTTGTGGGATGAAGGTCCAGCAAGATGTGTTTCAAAAAGTCCTCCAGTTTATTCTGAAGCAAATGGTTTAAGGATGTATTTTGGACTAGAGCAGATTTCTGACCAAATGGACTTAACATTCCCCTCAGCTTGACTAAACGTCAGACAGTTATCTTTTTAACTATAGACCGCCAACCTCCATTTTTAAAGAGCATTTGCTTAGAAAACTTTCAACTGAAAATTCTCTCTGAATCTCTTTGAATCATAGATCTTCTCCTAGTTTCCTGACTGCTTTACAACCAGGAGTCTTTCTCAAGGACCTGGGAGCCATCCATTTGAAATGTGGTCTTTAAGAAAGAGAGGGCCCCTATATTTAATCTCCATGGGAGGGCAGGGATCTAAGTTCATAAGCACCAATTAGCAAACACGAGTCCAACCACACCGACCAAATGCGTCTCTAACACCTTGAGTGCTTTTCTTCTAGCCCTCCCAGTGCTTAAAAATCCTTCTGTTTCTGTACCAGAGGGGAATTCAATCTCTCTCACCTCTTGAAATAATCTGGAATAACGTCTTCCTTTGTTGTTAATTCTGTCCAGTGTAATTTTTTTCTGACGCTTCTCACCCTTCCGGTTCCTGCAATCTTTAGTGACTCACTTACAGCAGCATCTGCTGTCCTGATTATCCTCTGACGACCACACCTCACCTGTTCAAGCCTAAGCACAGCTTCAGATCCAGAATCCAGACAGATTTAGATGTCGTCTTGGGCTACGTGATATTACTCAAAACAAAGTCTACCGGTCACACAAAGTGTTACTGCCACTAAGATGCAGTTAGTGTCTGCCCAACTCCTGTAATACCAAATATAATTCTTTAGTCACAAGGAACTGGGATGTACAAGAGGCAACATGCCATAGTACTTAGAAGCCAAGTGCTTTGGAATCAGAGAACGGAGCTCTGCTATTTATTAATGGTGTGATCTTTCAGTTTACTGCCTTAATTTAGTGCTCTGTGAAGTGGTAATCATATTAATAATAGCAATCAAAATGTTGAGTGCCTTTTATATGATCACATGCATAACCTTATTTTATCCTCAAAAATACCGTTATGAGGCACCATAATAATTCCAATTGGATACATGAGTAACGGGTAACGGACTTACCCAAAGCTACTCAGCTAGAAAATACCAGAGACAAGATACAGACTTGAACCTCTGTGATTACAAATTTGGTATACTGGAGCTGCAACAATGAGATAATATATCTAAAGTGCTTAGAAAATTTTTATTACACAAAATCTTAGAGAATTGTGACATGTAAAGATAGGAGTGCCAAAACGAAATATTACCAAAGTTTAAGAGTAAGAGTTCAGTTTGGATTGTCACTGCAGAGTCCCAGGCACAGAGGAACATTAATACTAAATCTGAAAGGTTGGATATGTTGGCTTTTAAAAAACCAAGTAGCAAAAAGAGGTCTTCCCCCCTTACTAAATGTGTGCAAAAATGTAATGAAAGAAAACTTCAGGAGCACTTGGGGCAGCGAGCGTGTTTATTAGGTTGTGAAATACTCATCATGAACCCTTGCAATTATTGCTTTACACAACAGGAGCTAAGACTTGGCAAATATTTGTAGTCCTCTGCAAGTCAACATCGAATGCCTTAAATTAATGGTAGTTGAATAAATAAATGAAGATTGCAGAGGCTACCAACAGGGAACCTTCTTTGGAGAACACAATTTGGAGTCCATGGAGCCATGAAATCAATGTCTGCGATAAACGTATAAAACAGCGCTGACCAAGGGGATTAACAAAAAGTCAGTACAAAAAGTCATAAGGCAATGAAAATAATCCTTGGTGGGTTGGAGAGAGGAGTAAGGGGAAAGAAACCAAGGAGGAATTCCCATTATCAAATAAAGACGAGAACGGGATTTCTGGAGCTTTCAATAATGCCCAGTGTGTTACTACAATTCAGTGTAGGCAAGAAGGAATACAATTTACTATATAATTTTCTTTCATTACAGATGGCAAGGAGAATATGCACACATGTGCACCCACACACACAAACTATGAGAGAGAGAGAGAGAGAGAGAGAGAGAGAGAGAGAAAAGGGTACTAAACCAATACACCATACTCACTGAAAGATCTGACTACGAAAGAGCCAAAAACCCAGAAATGCAGGTGGCTGAAATTCCTGTCAGGTGATATGACCTTTTGATCCCTTTTATGCTGCTAGAATCATACCATTTTGCTCTTTGGACCTGTAAGGGCATCAAGAATTCACTTCTGTCTTCTCCTTTCCTGGAAAGAGGTGATATCCTTTCCTGGAAAGAGATGATAGCAAATAATATAATGTAAGCACTGCCTGGTGCTCTAAAGTGATGCTGGGTTGTTTTGTTTTGTTTTTTGTTTTTGAAGTTTATTCATTTTTTAGAGAGAGAGAGAGAGATTGAGAGAGAGAGCGAGTGAGAGAGGGGCAGACAGAGAGGGAGACACAGAACCCGAAGCAGGCTCCAGGCTCCAAGCTGTCAGCACAGAGCCCGACGCAGGGCTCAAACTCACAAACCGTGACATCATGACCTGAGCTGAAGTCGGAAGCTCAACCGACTGAGCCACCCAGGCGCCCCTGGGACAGGTATTCTTACCAGCAGTGAGAGTCAGGCTATACTTCAGGGAATCTCCTGAACAAAGGCCAAACACAGAAATCAAAAATTTTTGCACTAACTCACCTTGACTCAGAAGTTTCATATGCTATTAAGACCTACTGGGGAGTTAAGTACTTGTTTATTTCAGTTATTTCCCTCCTTATCTTCACACTAAGTATTTTAGAAAAAGTATTAGCGTTATGTTTATGATAATTGTATCTGAGAGAATATGGAAGAATGGTAAAAAGAACACCCTTCTTGGAGTAGCCTGAATGCTGGTCTGTGATATTAATAATTTCCTTTCTGTATCACAGTCTTAGTTTATGCACCTGTAAGATGAACCACTTGTCCTCGAAAAGAACTTTTATGATTTTGCCTATAACCAAGCATAAAGACCATTAATGGTGACTGTTATTTAGGTATATTAAACAGTCAGAATCACTAGTTTTTATTAGTAGAAAGTCAAGCTTAAAAAGCTCAGCATTTTTCCTTTTGAGAGTAGACTCACTTTTTATACAAATAATAGCAGCCAATGACTTTCAGTCAAGAGTATGTCTATCAAAGAAGGAATAGAGAATGTGACTCACTAGGCTAACTCTATTACAAATGCATGAAATAACCCCACTGAATGGGTGAGGGAACAGGTGTTGAATTAAGTAACTCTGGAAATGAGTGGAGACTATGAAACTAACAACAAAAAATAACTATGCATGTGCACTAAATCCAATTGATGAAGATGTTTCCCACAAGAGTACAGGTTAATTCTTTTTTTTTTTAATTTTTTTTAACGTTTATTGATTTTTGAGACAGAGAGAGACAGAGCATGAACAGGGGAGGGTCAGAGAGAAGGAGACACAGAATCTGAAACAGGCTCCAGACTCTGAGCTGTCAGCACAGAGTCCAACGCGGGGCTCGAACTCGCGGACTGCTGAGCCGAAGTCGGCCGCTTAACCGACTGAGCCACCCAGGTGCTCCTAATTCTGAAACCATTATACATGCATACTGGAAATAAACAACGAAGTCATAGATGGTGGATGGTGGGAACCAGGTTTCTAATTATTGGAGGCTACAGATAAATGAGGACAGGAAGCTAAAACAATCCATCTGATCATGGATGAGATCTGGAGACATCAGTAGGAACTCAATTTTAGCTCAAGACAGACATAAATGGTTACATGTAGAATAATTTATAGGCAGGCATATATATGTGGGTTAGTATAGACATATATATTTTCTTGCTCTGTTAGCAACTTATTATACACATATTTCTCCACTGCATGTAAAACATTCTCCAGGATAGACCATCTACAGAGTCATAAAACAAATCATCATAAGTCTAAAAGAATTAAAATCATACAAAATATGTTCTAAGACTACTGTGGAATGAAATTGGAAATCACTAACAAAAGAAATTCGGCAATTTCTATTATGACTCCGCAATTCCACTCATTTTTTTTAAGCTTATTTATTTTCAGAGAGAGAGCAGGAGAGGCAGAGAGAGGGAGAGGGATAATCCCAAGTAGGCTCTTTGCATGGGGCTTGATCTAGTGAACCGTGAGATCATGACCTGAGCTGAAACCAAGAGTCTGACACTTAGCTGACTGAGCCACCAGGCACCCCAGCAATTCCACTCTTAAGGATGTACCCAAGAAAAATGAAAACATATGTATCCACACAAACACTTGTCATGAATGTTGACAGTAGCATTACTCATAGTTGCCAAAAATGTGGAAACAATCCAAATGCCCATCACTTGATAAATGGATAATTAAAATATTGGATATGTATAAATGGAATATCATTCAGCAATACAAAGGAACAGAATACAGATATATGCTACAACACTGATGAACCTTGAGAACATTATGGTAAGTGAAAAAACATATCACATGAAAGAATGTTTAATAGAACACACTTTCTGCTAAAGGGTTACAATACCCAAATAGTTGGAAAGTCTGGTCTGTTTCATTGTTTTATGTTTAGTTTGCTTAATCTAACAGAATTTTCAAGTTCTCAATTTTCAATAACTACTTAACTCCATCACTTCGATTCTTATGCAGACTTGTCCAAAGTGGCTAAAATAGTAACAAAGCCACAAAATTAATGTGTTTCTCAAACACAAAGCATCTTTGGCACTCGAGGACACACACATCACTATGAGGGCTCACAGGCATGGATAAAATTTCTCATCATAGAAGTAGGTTTCTGCTCTTACACATTTGTAGACATCATCCCAATTGCTGAGAAATCAAAATGGATGTTGGAAAAACAATTGGGAGAGTAAACATGGGAACTCCATTTCCAAGTCAATATTTTGCTTTTAGGTCATGTTCACTTAATGTGTTTGCAGATTAAGTTCATGTATTTCCTACAGGTCAGACGATTGTAACCATTACTGTAAAAAAAAGAGATTTCATAGGGTTATCAGCAGCACAGATGTTATTGGTGCTGACAAAGCAGTATTTTCTTGGCTCAGTTAAAAAAACACATAAACAAAACCAAGGAAACCAAAGAGACGGGGGCAAAGACTTCAGGCAGAGAAAAAAAATGTTTTTCTTTGGTGGCAGATCAATATCTAGTGTCTGAAAAAAAAAACACATTAAAAATATTTTTAACCACGGGGCACCTGGGTGGCTCAGTCGGTTAAGCGTCTGACTTCAGCTCAGGTCATGACCTCACGGTTCTTGGGTTCAAGCCCCGCGTCGGGCTCTGTGCTGACAGCTCAGAGCCTGGAGCCTTCTTTGGATTCCGTGTCTCCCCCTCTCTCTCTCTGCCCCTCCCCCACTCGTACTCTGCCTCTCTCTCTCTCACTCTCTCTCAAAAGTAAATAAAACATTAAAAAAAATTTTTTACAATATTTTTAACCATCAAATAAAACATTTGTTTTGAAATCAAAATAGATGAGCTTGGATGAACCCACTAGATTATTTCTATGACATGTATGACACTAAACTAATGTTAGAGAGTTTACATTTAGACTTGTTTCTTCAGATGGTAAGGCAATACATTACTTGTCAAATGAGGTGTATGTTTTGTTTATTGTTTTATTTTTTACAAAATAATTGAGACCCACTTATAGCACATACATGTTAAAACATACCAATATAAAAATTCCAATATAATATTTCAATTACTATAACTTTATCTCATTCCTATCCACATTTCATAAAATAATTCTTTTAGATCAAGATGTTGGCCCTCTCCACGTACTGCTTCTGCTGTTTCTTCTGTGTCCTCGGTGGAAGATGCAGAACTTTACTGAACTAATACTCGGGATTTTATCTGTATCTGTGTCATAAAATGATAGTCATGTGTTTGCATGTCTGCTATTTTTACTAGACTAGGTCCTATTTTCAATTCAGAAAAGGTAGCTTTTTCTTGAACATGAAGGTTGATAGTAGCATTACTCATAGTTGCCAAAAATGTGGAAACAACCCAAATGCCCATCGCTTGATAAATGGATAATTAAAATGTGGATAATCCCCAACATGCTGTGCAATGCCCAGCATGTAAAACTTTCTCTGCTGAAGTGCACTTTGTAAAACACAATGGGCACACCAAGATGCAGGAGACATAGCCCTGGCTCCTAGTACGTTTGCAAATTCCTTGCACACTTCTCTGGAATAGAAATTTAAATCATGTTGGGAACTGCTAAACTACAGAAAAGTAAGAAGTGATCAGCTTTTTCTAAAGAAGGAAACCAAAACAGTGTATACTAAAGTGAGTGTTGATGAAAATTAATCTGCGGTCTAAAGAGTTTAGAAATGCAGAACCATATATCTGTTTGTGAACCTTATGATTTGCATTAGCATGCTTGGAGATGCTGGGAAGCATTAAGGTAATGAAACATCCCCTCAGTTGGAAGCCTTCCCAAACTTACTTGATCATAGATTGAGAGACTAGAAGGGGAGAGAGAGAGAGAATCTATTATTATTCTATGAAGCTAGTCTTACACAAAAGAGTTTCATTCCCACCCCCCAAATGCCAACACAGGGTAAAGTTATTTAATCAGGGTGAAGGTGAAATGAATGACATTAATACATTCCTCACTTTCAAGTTATTTCTCCATAGATTTCTCTTTGTTTCTTTTTTAGACATGTGTTTATTTTTTCAAACCCATTCTATTTTTGTGTCATCTGAGCTGTAGCAGAAACAAAGAATATTAAAAATACCTTTTATGTATTTTAGCTCATGCCTGGATCCCTCATTTATTCAGTATGTCACTGCCTTTGTGGTAATGACACCCTGAGATGGTTCAAGAAAAAAGGGAAATAAGACAAATGATTGACCAAAGCAATAAGAAAAAAGGAGGTTATCTAGTGCTATCAGAAAGCATAAGATGACAGGCTGCTGAATTTATTACCAAGTTCACCTTAGAAAATCAGAAAAAAAATGTTTATCATTCTTTTTATATGCATTAAAAAGGTTATCTGACCACAAACATATGGGAAATTTCTCTTTAGTTACACATATTTACACAATGTTGCTATTCTAGCCTCTGTGGTCTAAAAGAAATCTAGGAAGAAATGAGAGACACAATAAATTGTACACAACTAAGCATGCTGGATGAAATAATTCCAATGTAAAAATATGTCTTATCTCATGCGTTTAAAATATTAAAATAAGGTAAGCACTTCAAAAAAAATAGAAGACTGACATCATCCTAACCATAACAAGAGCATCCCACATACAAACAGCTGATCCGAGGGCATTAACGATTCACCATCAGTCATTTTAGCAATTTTCCACCATGTCAGCTTATTAACTGAGCAGAACTTCTAATTAGTTGGAGATTATGGACAGAAGACAAAGCTGTGTGTTGGGTTGAATGGCCTTGCCTACAAAGCCCAAAGGCAACCATTGATGATCTGCCTCTTCCAAGAAAATGAGAACTCTGGCCCTGAGTGGTTCACAGAGAGGGGGGAAACCTAGTGCATAATTACATGGTGTTGGTGGGGGGGGGATGTCTCCCTGCCAGCAAGAACAATGACCTGATTTTGAAATAGAAATGGACTCCAAAAAACACTAACTTAGTTCTTTGAGATGAGAGATGTGTGATAATTAAATATAACTTGCTGATCAAAAGATGTCAATCATGATTTTGTCCACAATATAAATTAATAAACTGAAATCTGTTTATTATCAACAAAGGCATCTACATGAGTTACATGGACTCTGTGTTTTCTTTTATTTATTTATTTTGAGAGAGAGAGAGCACGCACACGCACGTGCACACACATTAGCGGGGGAGGGGCAGAAAGAGAGGGAGAGAGAATCCCAAGCAGGTGCCCCATTACTCTGTGTTTTCATTTTAAATTTTCTGCATATATTACATGCTTTATTCGTTACATTTCAGGATTCACTCAACTAATTTGGATAGCAAACAAGTTTACAACACAGTAACTTGCTAAAAATTCAGAACCATCACTTTCTTCCATGTTGCAAATTTGGCACATAGAGATGTGAAAATAGATACAGCACATAAGGCAATTATTATTATTAATTTTTCAAATTAATTAATTAATTATTAATTGAATTTCTTTAGCAAAGGAAGAAGCTGCTGTAAAATATTCCCTTTTGTGGCACCTGGGTGGCTCAGTGGGTTAACTCTTCCCCTCTTGCTCAAAATAAATAAGCATTTAAATTAAAGAAAATATTCCCTCTTTTCTTTCTTCCCTCCCTCACTGTTTCCTTACTTGCCCTTTTTACTCTTTTGTATTCTTATCATATATCTGAATCAGTATTTTGATCTCAAAGTGATCAATAAAAAATATGCATAGATAAATCAATGCCAAAATAATGCATACATACGTACTTCAAGTATTTACATAGAGGAAGTAATCAGATAATTGCAAAAAGATTTCAACAAGAAAAATCTAAATTAAAAAGGATCTCTGTCTCAAAAATAAATAAAAACATTAAAAATTTTCAAAAAAAAGGGGAGGTGTCTGTGTGGGTCAGTCGGTTAAGTGTCCAATTTCGGCTCAGGTCATGATCTCGCGGTTCGTGGGTTAGAGCCCCGTTTCGGACTCTGTGGTGACAGCTCAGAGCCTGGAGCCTGCTTTGGATTCTGTGTCTTCCTATCTCTCTGCCCCTCCCCGGCTCATGCTCTGACTCTCTCTGTTTCAGAAATAAATAAAAACATTAAAAATTTTTTAAATTAAAATCATCCTTTTTGCATATACTGACTCTTGAATGACTTTTACATAAAGCTTTAAATGTATATTCAGTAAGCTATACGCACTGACAGAGTTCAAATAAAATTAATCAGAGATAATATGTATTTTAAATCTTAAAATGGATTTAACATTTATGAAATTTAAATCTGTCAATTATTAATGTGCAATCAGAAGTAGATTTTATTAAAGAGAGTTTAGTTTTCAGGAAACAACACATGATTAACATTTTACTTACACATTGAATTTTCACTGGTTTAGTTTTTTTTTTTTTTTGATAAGACGATAATATTGTAGCTTTATAATACCAAGAAATATGTGGACCCTTTGGCAAGTAAGAACTGGTTTTTTAATTAATGTATTCATTTTTGAGAGAGAGAGTGCATGCTTGTGAGCAGGGGAGGAGCAGAAAGGGAGGAGAGAGAGAGAATCCCAAGCAGGCTCCATGCTGTTAGCACAGAGCCTCACCCGGGGACTGAACCCATAAACCATGAGATGAGGACCTGAGCCAAAATAAAGAGTTGGGTGTTCAACCGACTGAGCCACCCAGGCATCCCCTAGTAAGAACTGTTTATTCATTTCATTTATTCATTACTAAGCAATTTGCCCAAGTAAAATCTCATTATAATGAACTCTACACTAACTTTACATTGCTTTCCTGCCCCCAGAACTTTACCATAATGTACAAATTGACAAAAATCTGTCATATTATGGTAAGATTTTCAAATTGTAGAAAAGTCTCTATGTATTTCATCAAAGAGTAATATGTAGTTTGGAACTCAAAAGGAAGTACTTGCTTCACCAACGATGGTATGGTTAGAAAAGAAAGGGTTTTTCTCTTTCTTTAGAGACTACTGATTACTGGAAATTCCCATTTTCTGGGGTGTCGGGAACTTCCCGTTGGCACAGTATAGCAAGATGCACCAGGGAAGACTGTACCTGGAGTGTCTGTATGTACATGTGTAGTTGTGTGTCTATGTGTATACAAGTATATGTGTCTGACAAAGCTACCTATTAGCAGTCGTGCTAGAAACTGATAATAACTTTAAACTTTTGACAAAAGGACGGAAATATAGTTGCTGCCTAAAACAAGGCAACGTTCATTAAATCTTAAGAACTTGTTCCTTCTTTTAGAGACACAGTCAAAAATATTTTTTGCCATCATGTTTTCAACACAGACAAATGAAAAAAATGAGTAAATCTCTTGTTGAAATACAAAGTTTTAAAACTACAACATGCATTAAATTTTGTGAAGAACTTTTATTGCTGTATTTTAATTATAGTTATAAAAATGAAAAAATAGATCTCAAAATTCAAGTCGCTAATGCCACATACTTTACTTCACATATGTAACAAAATCGGGTATTTGTGATGTAGGGTGAAAACAAGGTTAAAAATACACCTAGCTTTACCTTCAGGGATATATATTTACACTGGAAAATAATAAGAGATATAACACATGTAAAATACAAAACAACAAAAAGTTGGAAAGTTGGAGGAAAGTTGGGAGACACATACCAGTTCTTTAAAAAAAAAATAGCCATTTTTAAGGGATAATAATCATAGCAACTATCGATTTAGACCAAATTCTCAACTTCTCAAATGGGTGCGGAGTCACAGAGAAATTGGGTGGCTTATCAAAGATGGTATCCATTGTTAATACAATAAGGACTCAGTTTAATGTTCATTACATTACAGTTTTCTTTTCCCCCAAATATCAAAACAAACTCTTCTTTGATGGCTCAAGGAGCAAAGCCCTTGGGGAGACTAGCCCAAGGCTAGGACTAAATACACTAGAAATAACTACTATGCTAAGAAAGGGAATAACTTGGTAGGCAAGGCTTGACAGTCATGTCCTATCTTCATATGCAGAGTGAGGTTCCCGGAGCATTGAGCAAAAGCAGACCTATCTGAAAATACGGAATGCGATTTCTATAAAACAGAATGCTTTTTAAGCCAAAAGACTGTGAGTGTGTGTTGTGGGAATGGGGATGGGGGCAAGTAAAACAGTTCGTATCTACAAAAAGCAGCTTTACCGTCATTGTCAGGATCAACTCAAACATGTGACAAGTAAAACCCAACTGATACTACCAAACAAATCCCTCTTCTACTATACACCCATGCCATGCCAACGCAGCCTATTTCTTACTTTCTTAGTGTGTGTTACTATAGCTCCAGGAATTGTAGTCTACTGGACTAAAGTCCATTGGAATGCAAGTTAACGGACCAGATTCTCGTAGAGCTTTATAATTAAAGAGCTACAGTTTCAATGGTGATATTAAGGTACTTGCTCGTATGTTACAATTAACACAAATTGTTTAATATTTTGCAAGGCATATTGCTAACTGTAATGCTAAATTTGAGGAAATCAGTCTGTGGTAACCATTAATGGGATCAACAGATGAAAAACCTTTAGTATGTCTGTAATATTACCATGCACCTTATCCATCGATCACTATTTCCTGTGCTATTAAATAGTAATAATGCATTAGAAAAATGACAATATGTCTATGTGTATGACTCTACCTCTCTTAATGAATATCTGCATCAGACTGAAAATCGAAGTTTTTGTGGATTTTGAAGATCTCTTACTATTTTCTCCTTGAGTACTACCTGAGGCCTTCGAGTGCTTGTTCCTAATTCTGAGGCAAGTAGCTATTAGGTCTCACCTCCCAAATGAAAGTAAGATTGACAGAGAATTGAAAAGAAAGTCGTACAGTCACAGCATTACAGATCTGTAACTTGTTCTTGATTTGGTAGAATGCATTCCAAGAAGAAAAAAAAAAAAAAGAAATATCCTAATGTGTGAGAGCAACTTGCCAAGATATGAAAGAAAATGATATGGGGGAAAGGTGGCTCAAGCCTGTCAAGAGTTATACAGACTATAAACAGATGACGCTGTAATGACAGGATATGGAAGATATGAGCGAAGTGATTTTTAATGTAAAGAAAGGAGCAAGGATGGAGTCACCGGTTTGTTCAAATCATCACATTTCTTTGATAGCAAGTTTAATTTTCCTTTTTACCTTTTTCTTTGCAAATAAGGCAGTGGTGCCAGAATTACTTGTACTCTTCCTCAGCTCACTTCCTTAACTTCACCTATGATTTGGTGACATTTATAATTTTGTCAAAATGCAAAATAATTTGAATTATCCCCAGGACAAGGGGGGAAGAAGGAGAGAAGAGGAAGACCAAAAAAAAAAAAAAAAAAAAAAAAAAGGAGAGAGAAAGAGAAGAAAAAAAGCAAAACTAAACAAATTAAAACTAAAATAATCTTGGGGGTCCTGGGTGGCTCAGTTGTTAAGCGATCGGCTCTCGATTTCAGCTCAGGTTATGATCTCATGATTCGTGAGTTTGAGCCCCACATCTCAAATTCTCTCTTTCTCTCTCTTTCCTCCCCCCTCCCCGCCCCTCCACCCCCCTCAAAATAAATAAGTAAACATTTAAAAAACTGAAGTAATCTTTTTTTTTTTTTAATTTTTTAACGTTTACTTATTTTTGAGACAGAGAGAGACAGAGCGTGAGCGGGGGAGGGTCAGAGAGAGAGGGAGACACAGAATCTTAAACAGGCTCCAGGCTCTGAGCTGTCAGCACAGAGCCCGACGCGGGGCTCAAACTCACGGACTGTGAGATCCTGACCTGAGCTGAAGTCGGATGCTTAACCGACTGAGTCACTCAGGCGCCCCTGAAGTAATCTTTTAAATTACTAAAATAATGTAACTTCTGGAGTCAGAATTAGCTGTTAAGTACATTTTTCCCAAATGGCTGACCAAACGAAGTAAATGAATCTGGCTTCCTTTCTCTTCTTTGCCAACTTAGAATCACGACACTTTTCATATGGTGCAATAAAGACAATTTCAAACATGCTCATGCCTTGTATTGTGGCCAATGTATACATATACAGATCACTTTGGGTAGAATACAAATAGTGACATTCACTTTGGTAATTTCCATTCAGAAAACCAGAGACGAATGTAAAAATAATTGGCTCAGGTTTTGTATTTAAATGTAATAGGCTAAACAGGAAAACTCCAGCTCTTTTCATTCATTAAAAAAAAAACATGCAAAAAACAAAATTTGACATGAATGTTTTAAAAGCAATTAGCGAAGAAGTTAATATAAAAACAGTAGTCCATATTCACAAAATTGATGGTACTATCAGGGAGAGGTAAGGTATTCTGCCAAGTGATTGAAGATGTTTTCATTATTTAATGGTTGATATTACCTAAAAGCAATAGTGTACAATTCCAACAGCACCAAAAAGAAATACACAAGTAATAAAGAAATAAACAGACAATACCCAGCGGCTCCGATTCAGTGTAATAAATTTACATTTTATTGCTTTCTGTGCTTAATAAGAAGTCTGGGATTCATTTGTTTCAAAGAATTTTCAAATTTTAGCCAAAATGATTCTAAAATAATAATAAGCTCATGAAACACAAATTAAAGTCTTAATCTCCTAGGAGAGTAATCGTAGGGTAAGATTTATACCGAGCCACCATTTTTCATCAGACTTGTGTGCCGCAACACTGATTTAATAAAACTACCATCCAGACAGAGCAGTTCGATCAACTTGAACACTGTGAGCAAAAACCTGCTGTGCTACTATTTCTGTTTTGAAGGTTGGAAATAATGCCAACATTTCACGTCCGTTTGGTGTTGCATAAATACACCGCGCCCTGAGCATCTCAACAATGGCATCATTGCAATTTGGATGTGTTCACCCATGAACGGAATTCTGTAGGGACTGTTTTATTCAAATATGAGCAGTCATATTTTATTTAAATATGAGTTTACATATTAAGTGAAAGATTTGTTTGGGAATGTGTGATTGGGGAAAAGGAGAATTAGAATACGCTTTAATCAAGCATTTCTATGTGAAAATATGAACACGTTTTGTTTCAGTCTCCATTATGTAATTTTATATTCAAAGTCTTCAACTTTTTAGTATAATAAAATTGAGATATGGGTGGGAAAATGGGGAAAAGATTTAAATATTCCTCATGTGGAATCTCAAAAGCCCAAGATTATAAGATTTATAAATAACAGTAAAATGTGTCTTAATTACTTCTGTATCTTGACAGCATATGGTAGATAAACCATCAAAAAATATTTCATATACTAAATATACATTTGAAAAGATAAGTCACTCTTATTTAAGAAAGGAAAAATGCATTTCTTAATAGGCCATTAAAGAATATGCACTTTCAAGTATATAAATACATTTTTATATGTGACTATTCATTCTATCCTCTTTCCATTGAACATACTCAATGGAAGCAAAATGTTTACCAGTGTGTCTAGTAAGTCCCTTGCTCGGGGTATAGAAATATAACAGGAGACACTAAAATAATCACTAACCACAAGCCAAGATCAGATAGATATCAGGCACAAATTTCAATATGAAACTACTGATATACTTTCTTTACGTTAATTTCATGAAAATTTCTGTTTGTGAGGAAAGAGTTGGTGTTCTGTGATGTCATCCCCTTGCTCATGGCTTGGTAGAGAAAATAGGGTAATTTGGACAGTTTCAATTAAAGCTTAGAGACTTAAGGGGTGCCTGGGTGGCTCAGTTGGTTAAGCAACTGACTTCGGCTCAGGTCATGATCTCACCGTTGGTGGGTTTGAGCCCCGCGTCGGGCTCTGTGCTGACAGCTCGGAGTCTGGAGCCTGCTTCGGATTCGGTGTCTCCCTCTCGCTGCCCCTCCCCCACTTGTGCATGTGCGCTCTCTCTCTCTCTCAAAAATAGATAAAATGTAAGAAAAAATTTTTAAAAAAACTTAGAGACTTAATAATCTTTTTGACCTCTTGTATTTCTAAAAGACTTTGGGGGGAATGTCTACACATTGAGAATTCTCTGTATTACACTTACCCTCATTAGCTCTCAGAGCAGACAGGTGACTATCACCTAGATTGGTAATTAGCTTAATATTTGACATGGAAACCTATTGTATTATAATTTTCCATTGTGAATGCATGTGGAAGATGTGACTAAAGATCTATTATAAACAATTATCTGAGTCACTGAGCACCTTCAGCAGTTCTTTAGTTTTCTAAAGGTCTTTCTCTTGAAACAATGTTTTAGACGTGTGAATACAGCATTTCTTCCATTGTTCCCAAAGAATAATGACTGCATTGACTCTGTTTTTCTGTCTCTGAATAAAAGATACATGGGTTTGAAAAAATGTTATTCAATACAAAATGACATTTGGCAAATGATATTTTAAAATTATTTTTCATAATTGAAATTAACACGTTATTATATTCTTTGTTAAAGTGATAACACTTTTATTGAGACGGATGGAAACCAAGAGAAAAGGAACTCTTCTTCTTAAAGGTACCATATATATTGAACTGGAAAACAAATACTTGTGCCATTTTAAGACACAGCCTAACAATTTTACTCTTTTATATTTTATGACTCTAAGTACTTTGCCTTCTTCAACGTTACAATGAAGAAAACTTCAAACATACCTATAGTTATCAAAATAGAGAATACGGGGGGGGGGGCGGTCATGGGAATGGGGGCTTTGTGAGGTTAGGTATTCTTCATACTTTCTGACTACTCATTTTCTCCCCAGTAGATTGCAAGTAGATTGATGCTTCCATTAAACACCGAAACTTCCTGGCACAGATCAACAACAGCATCCAAACAGAAAATTCCAATGGCTTGTTTGGGCCTCAGCTCACTGGGTCTCCATCAAGAACTGGGAACCCTTCGGTGATGCACAGCTCTTTGTTTCCTTGCAGAAGATAACTGCCTCTGCTTTCATGTCTGAGGTCCCTATAACCATACTTCTAGATTAAATAAAAGAATATCTCAGATCAAAATCTATGGCACACGTATTTATTATACAGATTATTTAGCAAACGGACATACACAAAAAAATCATAAAAATTACTTCACAGATTCAAGGGAATTCCAGGAATCCGTGAACTATAGCTTGTTCAAAAGGTTCATCTAAGAAAAATTTGACAATATGCTTCGGTCAAGATTTAGTTAAAACTAACTAGCAAGCCAAATCCTTGATATTCACAGCCGGACACAGGGCAATTTTAGAGATCAATTCGTTGGTTCAACCTACAAGCCTGCATACTGCAGAACCATCTATAGTCTTATACTCTATAAAGGACTACATTTAAGATATTTTAGCCAGTCTAACATCTCTTGAAAACCATTAGGTTCACTAATGAAAACTAATTTATATTATTAATAGCACTTTATAAAGTCTATGTTTTGACTGATAAATGGTCAGGTCAACCACATGTAGCTGCTGTCTTCAGAGTGTGGGGTTCATCTTTTCACACTAAATAATGTGGAATTTGAGGCTGCAATGGGACTACTGTTCCACTATGACAGTTGTAGTTTAAGGTAACCACGGCGGAGTATCACATGTCAGTGCTTTAGTATTTTGTAGTAAATTAAAGATGCTATAACAGCCTCTCCTTTGCATTTTATACTGCTGACCATTCACCTCCCATTGGAATCCTTGACTATACCCTCTTCTGAGATTCTTTGTACTTCTTTGCTATTTATCCCCATCTTCCTAAATTACTTCTCCATTCCCAACTTTTTAAATGCTAATGACTGCTTCATTCTGCCTTTGGCCCACAGTTTTTCTCTCAATAACCTTTCCTTGGATTATCTCCTCCTCTTTCATAGTTTTCTTGGGTTGAGTCCTGAGTCTTCATCTGCTGGATACATCCCACTAAATTTCCCAAAGGCATTCGAATTCAACATCTTTGCTAATGCAATAATCTTCTCCCAACAAAACAGATCTGACAAATGACAATGTTATGGATGAGGGAGCATAAGTGGAGCTGAGACCCCGGCAAACCTCCTCTGCGCCCTGTGGTGGGATACTTGGGACATTCCTCAGGCATTCTTGGTTGCCCCAAAGCTAAAAGAAGGAGAAAACAATGGATGAACTAATAGGATCTCAGTCATTCAGGACCTGAGACTCCATCAGTTTACAAATGTCTTAGTAAATTACAACAAAAAGGCAATCTTATTAATAGCCTAACCTCCAGAAACCTAAAGAATAGACTCAGTTTCCAGAGCCCCAACATCACCCTCCCCTCTATAGTGATGTGGGGAAAAAAGGCACGGAAACGGTTGGTAAAATTAAATTTCTTTATCACCTGCAGCCCACTGACAAGGCTGAGTAGAGCATTTCCCCAGGAACTCCCTACTCTCTTATTGTTAATGCTTTGGTAGAGAAAAAACAAAAAAAAACAAACAATCAAGAAAACACCTTAGCTTGACAATAGCTAGTATCTTAGAAATCCTCTTTAGCATATCAAAGTCCTTTTGGGAACCGCCCTCTTCCCTTACTGCCCCATCCCAACTCCAGAGTCTATAACTACTCACTCCTCACAACCCCTAGGCAGCTCTTTCTGCCCCTGGGTCCTCTCCCTTTGCTTAATAAAAGCACCTTTTTGCACCAAAGACCTCAAGAATTCTTTCTTGGCCTTCAGCTCCAGACCCCTTCACCACTCCAAAACTGCATCATTAGGACTTCAAAGAATTTAGCCAATAACACAGCTTTTTATACATTACCAATCCAAAGTAAGCACACTTTACCCCTAGAAAAGTCAGTCTGACGACATTATTTTAGTAAAACAAACTATTTTAAAAATAAGCAATTGCTTCTGAAATAATAGCTCTCTCGGTTCTTTCGAAGATATCAGGGGAAAAATATTACTCCAATGTTTTAGACAGTTATTCCAAATCTCCTGTTTCTTGTCCCCTTCCCCCCCACACAATAAATACAATGGGGATTTGATTATAGTAACAATGAACCCAGAGTTTCATAATTTTTGTATTTATTAAAGCCTGGGTTGCAGTTCTAACATTTATAAAAACATATAAAAACATCTAAAAACATACAAAACATATATATGTGTGTGTGTGTGTGTGTAATGTTTATTTATTTACTTTTGAGAGAGAGAGAGATAGAGCATGAGTGGGGGAGGGGCAGACAGAGAGGGAGACACAGAATCTGAAGGAGGCTCCAGGCTCTGAGCTGTCAGCACAGAGCCCCACGTGAGGCTCAAATACATGAACCACAAGATCATGACCAGAGCTGGTCAGACCATCTGAGCCACCCAGGTGCCCATAAAACATATTTTAAGAATCCAATAGAAGTATAAAGCATCCCGTGTTTCAGTGGGGAATTTTTTTAATTAGTCATAACATCAACTGACATAAATTTCTTTTTCATCTTATGATGATGTGCACGCTTACAAACCTGTCAGAAAAGCTAAAGAGGTACCATGTGTCCCAACTGTAATCAGGCATTTTGCAGCAACTCTTACACATTAATTATGCAAATTCAAGGTGGGGGTTGCTACTAAACTACCCATTATCTGACACACAAGTGCATGGAAACCCAAGATTATGGGGTGAGAGTAAGGAATCCTAGTAAGTACCATTCATGGAGAGGAAACAACATTGATTCGGTCTTGATGCGGGTCCTGGATTAGAAAATGCACACTTGAGATTACACCCTTAGGTGGGAAATAATTTGAGGATATGTTGTTCTTGTTTGAACCGCAATACACATTTTGAAAAATACACTTTTCTCTCTTAAGCTTGACTATCTAGTGAGCAATTGTTACAGATCAGGGCCCTCTACCAGTTAAATCAGTAGACTAACATTAGCATGACATACACATTTTTCAAGATCATTCGATAGTGATAAATTTTTAAATTCTCAAATTCTACTGTGAAATTAGTTCTAAAAAATAGAGTGAGACAAGTCTGAAGTACTGTTCAATTCTGTTATTAGTAAATATTGCATTTTGGATATTATATATAAGTACTATTGACCACAATTATTTCAACTTCTTTTTTTCATCTTGGTTGAGTATCTTATTTTTTAAAGCTGTTTTGCTCTCTTGAGGATCTTTTTCTTAAAAAATACAGTGAATACAGGGGCGCCTGGGTGGCGCAGTCGGTTAAGCGTCCGACTTCAGCCAGGTCACGATTTCGCGGTCCATGGGTTCGAGCCCCGCGTCGGGCTCTGGGCTGATGGCTCAGAGCCTGGAGCCTGTTTCCGATTCTGTGTCTCCCTCTCTCTCTGCCCCTCCCCCGTTCATGCTCTGTCTCTCTCTGTCCCAAAAAAAATAAAATAAAACGTTGAAAAAAAAATTAAAAAAAAATACAGTGAATACAGCACATTAACACACTTCAACACATACCCTGCAAACCAAAATGTTTTGAACATTTCAAATTTTACAAACGAATTCTGAAGCACATATATGAAAATAATCACATCACAAGTCTTGAAGGAGATGAGTAGATTTATGAACAAGGTGGTTTCCTATTACACAGACCTTAAATATTAAATTATACCTTATTATACTTGTCAAACTATATTTGCCAATATTAATTTACATCCTAGAGTGGTACAACATTTACATATTATTAATAATGGTGAATGCATTTATCTGTATAGCTATATCTATTTTAAAATTAATTGATGTTAAATGTTTAGTTAAATTATTGAACTCTCAGCAATTTATTCATCCAATAAATATTAAATTACATTCTATGTATTAGGCACTGTCTTGGATGTTGGGGTAACAAGCAGTAAACAGAGAAGACAGAGTTCTTGCTCTTTTCTAAAGTATATTCTAGAGGCAGTATTCATCAGATACTGATGGCTAGGACACATAAGTCAGGGTGAGTTGAGCATCAGTAAAATGGATCTACATCATGGATTTGACAAAACTGATCATTATGAATTGGTTCCTGTGCATATTTTAACAATTAACCTTGGTGCTTTGTCTAGTGCAGTGGTTCTTAAATTTTAGTGTGCATTAAAACCACCTAGAGTTCTTACGGAAAAACAGATTTTAGTGCTCCACTCCCAGAGTTTTTTCATTCAGTAGGTTTGGGTGGGGTTGGAAATTTGCATTTCTAACAAGTTCTCATTGGGATGCTAATGTTGCCATTCTGGCATCATTACTGCTCTTGGCTATTGAAAGAAGTAACTTGTATAACACTATTTTCCATTGGGTATGATACCAGTTAAGTTTAAAATCAACAGCTGTAGGTCACCACACTCTCATGCAAACAATATTGCGATTTTTACAGTTCCAATCGTATATTTTCAATAAGGGAAGTGTATTATTCTTTTTCACGCTGCATTTTTCTCCAAATAAGAAAATTAGAATCAGATGCACACCATTCCTCTCTCCAGTTTTCTATCTGCTGGTGGCATATGTTTATCTCTGCAAAAAAGACAGATCTGGGAATGAACACTTTCTAACAAATATAGCCATAATCAACCTATCTGAGCTCTCAGTTTGGAGATGCCCATACTTAACATGTCCTTGGTTCTCTGTGCACTGATTGCTATATAGAGTGGTAATGTCTAGCCAGTTGGCAAAAAAAAATATGATTTATAGAGAGAGAGACACTGGTTAAATTTCTGAATCATGCCTGAGCAACCTATTCTATACAAACTCAAACTTAACAGATACAATAAACAACCTCCACGTCCAAAGTCTTATGCAGAATAATAGCGTGTGGAATGATGACCACAACTTAGAAAATTCTCAGTCATGACTGCAATTAATATTCAAGCACAAGTTCTCAGTTTTTCTTCAGAAAGTGCCCTGATAACAGGCGAAACATTTTGCCAATGCATGATCATTATTGTCAGAACTAAGCCCACTGACCCAATCAAAGGAGGGACACGGAGGCTCAGAGCACAGTGAAGCCAGGCTTTAACCAATGTTCTTGCAAGAGCAGGTGTCAGATGGACAGGCTCACTTGGGGCAGTGACAGCAGGCAATTTATCCCCTTGAGTGCAAGTCCCTCCCCTGGTTCCTCATTGGCTGAGTGCTACAGAGGTTACAGCCTTACCCAGAACCGCCTATGCCCACTTAAGGCAAAAAGGAGTCTGACTGGAGCAAATGTACATTTCCGGAGGTGACGCAGACCTTCAGTCCCTCCTGTGTTCTTTGGCACATGCTTATTGCAAACCCCGTGAAAATAAGCAGGTGAAATGGAGAGGAAAGAACCAGAAGTGAAGTGTCTCAGGATTTGGGAGTCCACTGCGTGTGTGGGGCCGGCGGTGGGGTGGGGGGGGGGTGGGGGTGGGGAGAGGGGTTCGTACATATATCCCAGAGGTTGTAAACTTACAGTTAACTAGACAGCACAGCTTTTATTTGGTATTTCTGAAACGGAATCATCTCACTTCTCAAAATTATGTCACACAAAGAACATATAATAATGTGATCACTGACATGACCTTTCAGAATCTGGAATTTAGCTCTCTGTAGTTTTACTGAATTTTTAGAAAACACTTTCTGTGCCTAAATCTGTTGTCTCAAGAAGAATTAACCCCACATAAAAAAAACCTATTGTGTAATGTATGCAACGCATGCATTTGCTATGTTAGAAAATGGTGAGAAATATAGTTGGCTTTCCCTCTGCTCTGAAGGGCATTTGAACCAATCAAGAGAGCCAAGTACAAAAATTGTGCATTTTATCTAGAAATCAGTCAAGAAAAATATTTAGTAATGATCCAAATAAACTCTGTGGCTGTTCTGCACTGGTAACATTCATTAGCTAGTTTAAATAATTTCTGTTTCCTTATGCTTACTGTTAGTATTAAGAGCTAACGTTTACTGGGTGCTTGGCCTCTGCCAAGCCTTTCGTGAATATAATTTGGGCGAACCAACTAAATGGTATTTGTCATTTGGTAAATTGTTTCACTTCCTAGTTGAGTTTTTCTAGCAAAGGATTCCCTATTTTCTTCAAAACCCTAATGTTGAGAACCCTCTCAGTCACGTCAGAAATGTTGACAATAAGAGGCCCCTGACCGCCTCTTGATTTCAGCTCAGGTCATGATGTCAGGGTTACCAAGATCAAGCCCCGCGTCAGGCTCTGTCCTGCCAATGCTGTGAAGCCTGATTGGGATTCTCTCTCTCTCTGTCTTTCTGCCCCTCCCCTGCTCACGCATGCACACACAGCAGCATGCTCTCTCTCTAAACGAGAGAAGAAAAAGAAGAAGAAGGAAATGTTGACAGCAAATTAATATCAGTAAGCCCTCCGATCCATTTTCACTTCCAAGGCTCTCTGAATCACCTTTACTCCCAAACCTCTGTCCCTCCTTCACTCAACTTTTGTCTTGAAGGAGAAATATTTGGCTTTGTTGCCAAGAATGTTTACTCCAGGTCTTGTTTCATCGAACTTTCTAGAATCTTCAGCCACATTTTCTCTTGACTGGCCATTTCTAATCTGTCTACGGAATGTAACAAGTTTTCTTATCCCTCCTTGAAACTACCCTCTGATTCTCTTTCACCTTCAAATTTTCATCCTATCTCATTTTTAATGTTGCTAAATGTCAGGAAAAATGAAACTACCCCAGCTGTTTCCTCTTACTCCTAACTCACTAGCTGGTCTTCATCCCCACCACCTTGATCTCTACTCTGTGTTAAGTCCAGTTCACTGCTCTCAGGATTTCCAAACCCCATGGTCCTCAGACTCCACGAAATCCCTCAAAAACTGGTACTGTGTACAAAATAATCACTCCTATGTGATTTCTGTTAGTGGCCATTAGTGAATTAAATTAAATTTTGTGTTCTACAGAAGAAAACGTTAGTCAAATTTGTCACAGATGGGCTGTGGCCTAAGTTTATACTCAATCACCAACAATTAACAACAGCCAGTTATTTGCAAACTAAAGAATATGGGGCACCTGGGTGGCTTGGTCAGTTAAGTGTCTGATCCTTGATTTCGGCCCAGGTCACGATCTCAGGGTTTGTGAGTTCGAGCCCCACATCAGGCCCTGTGCTGACAATGCAGAGCCTGCTCGGGATTCTCTCTTTGTCTCTCTCGCTTGGCCGCTCATGCTCTCATGTGCTCTCTCTTTCAAAATAAATAAATAAACTTAAAAAAAAAAAGAATATGAAATGTGCTGACTATATTCTCAGCCACATTCATTTTTGTCGGTCATGTTTACATGCTGCAAGCCTAAACATAAATTCCCTAGCTTCAGGCACGTCCAAACATCGGCCTATTAAATAATAACATCCCAGAAAACTGTGTTACCAATCAGGCTTTGCTGCTCACCATTTGAGGAGAAGAGGAGTGGGATGCTGCAGCATTAAGTTCTTAGGAATTCTGCTAAATTCCTGTGTCAGTTCAAAAACACTGAAGGCTTGAAATTGGCCATGGTAAAAGCACTGGGTGTTTTGGCCTGCTGGATAAACAAAAAAGCCCACATCTGTGGCATTTGTCACTTCCCATGGTGTAAATACTTTCACCACCACAGCTGATTTCAAGCAATGGAGGTCAAGTTGGCAGAGTAGGCAGTTAGGTTCTAACAAGACACCTGGAAGGCAGCAATGAAGAAGTCATGACCGGCTACTGGGAAAGGCAGAGGACTGTCCTGGCAGCAGTCCACAAGAAGCCAGATCAAACCAGACAGGCCCAAGATGCTGGGTGCCATGATAGGAAACCCCTGACCAAATTCAGAGGAAAAAGCTAGAAAGCCTGCTTCCGGCCCAAGTAATAAATATTTGGCCCCTAATTAATAAACCACAACAGAAGGTGAAAACTCAACCCCCAGGATGTACAGCTCATTCTCTCTCCTGAGTTCATCCACCCCCATATCTCAAGAGTGTACTTTTCGCTTTAATAAACTTTCCCACTTGTGTTAACTCATCTGCTGTGCTTCGTCGTCTGCTCTTGAATTCCTTCTCCTGACAAGATCAAGAACGTCTGTCGACTCCTTTGGGTCTGGCTGGGCCCAGGGCCCAGAGCCTAGGGATTCCCCAGTTCACCTGGTGACAGGGTCCCTGGAAAGCTCACGGCATCGTGGAAGTGGCTGGGACTGATCTTCACGCCCCTGTCCTGAGCCAGTTGAGCATAATGTTACTAAAGTGGATCATCTACCCCTTCTGTAAGATGGGGATAAACTGAAAGACCCTCAGGATCGATGCTGACTAATTTCTACAGAGTCTGAGAAGCCTTATGAAGAATATTTTGAAAACCTGGAGTTCAGAACCACGTAACTCTTTAAGCTGCACAGAGTGGACGGTGCACTAACACACAACCAAATAACGAAAGGCATCGTGATGATTTTAGAGGCACCAACCTACTGAATTTGTGTTTCTGAGTCCAGTGGTGGTTCTTTACTGAATCACTTTCAATACACTCACCTTGGCAGTCTGTGTTGTGTTTAGTAGAAAAGTTGTATGTGTATAAACCTTAAAAAGCTATAGCCCCTTGGAGACAGGGACTGAACGTTATTGTCCCTCTACCAAACAATGCATTGAAAACCCCAACTCCCAGTGAGATGGTATTTGGAGATGGGACCTTTGGGAGGTAATTGGGGTTAGATGAGATCATGAGGGTGGGGGTTCTCATGATAGGATTAGTGCCCTTTTAACACAAGACACCAGACAGCTTGATCCCTCTCTCTCTCTCCCTCTCTCTCTGCACGCACAGAAGTCAGGTGAACACACAGGAAGATGGCAGAAAGACTTCAGAATGAAGCCTACCTTGCCAACACCATCTTCTCAGTCTCCATAACTGTGAGAAATAAATTTCAGTCGTTGAAGCCACCCAGTCTGTGGTGTTTGTTATGGCAGCCCAAGCTGACTCAGACACAGGGGCTCTAAATGAACGGAACATGAGGCAGTTTCTGGACCGAAGGTTGTAGAGAGTGTGCCTCAACCAGAGGGAATTTTGGTGAAAGCATCTGGGGAGTAGGCTAGGAGGTGAGAAGCAGGGGTCACAAGTTCTACCTGGGCCGGCTTAATTAAAGCAGAGCCAACACAATACATAGGTAATAGGCCCCTGAAGTGAGTTAAGGAAAAACCTTGGCTAGTGACTCAAAAAAATGGATGGAACTGGTAAATACAGTGAATGCTTCCTTAAGCCCTATAAGTTGCCAGGCAGGGTAGAGACCTTTAAAGTGGGGAGAGACTAAGACTTCCTCACTCTCCAAAGTTCTAGAGGCCTGGGGACATTCAGATGATGAGACAGAAATTCCATTACCTCCATCTCATGGCTTCTCTCCTGACTCTATCCATCCAGAAGTTCTCTTGTGTAACTCCTACAAACATTTATCCATGTTTTGCAACAGAAGAGGTAAATATCTAAAGTCGTTGCAAATCAGGCACAAGAAATATCTCACACTCTGCAAAATAACTCTCGATTTATTATTGGAACTCAAATCTTCTTTATACCTATGAGATATCCTATTTTCCCTGCTTTACATTTGTTTTTCATCCAAGACATAACATTAAAGACCAAGAGAGGATGAGTAAATATTTACAGACAAGGCATATTTTAAGAAGAGAACATATATTAAGGAAAACTTACATAGGTTTAGGTGACATTGGTATGTTTATGTGAGCTTAAATATTTGAAGTTTGCGATGAGACAGGTAACTACATCCAAAGCAGTTTGATGACTTATTAGGGAGAACTGGCCACACTAGAGGAAATGCTAGGCTAAAATTCTTCCTAGGAAAACCTGTTCTCATAATTTCCTACTAATGTGCATTTCAGCACTTCATTCTAGAGTCTATTAGACTTAAATATCATCTCTCCTCAAATCAAGACGCACATTTGAGTGGTTTTTTTTAAATTAAAAACATATAAAAATTTTTTTAATTTTATTTTAGAGACTGAAAGAGAGAGTGCAGAGGAGAGGGAGAAAGGGTGAGAGAGAATCTTAAGGAGGGTCCATGCTCAGTATGGAGCCAGACACGGGGCTCGATCACATGACCCTGGCAACAGGACTTGAGCCGAAATCAAGAATCAGACACTCGGGGTGCCTGGGTGGCTCAGTGGGTTGAGCATCTGATTTCGGCTCAGGTCATGATCTCATGTTCATGAGTTCGAGCCCTGCATCAGGCTCTGTGCTGACAGCTCACTCTCTCTCTCAAGAATAAATAAACATTTAAAAAAATAAAAAAAAATACACAAAGAAAAGAATCAGACACTCAACCTACTGAGCCACCCAGGCACCCCGGACACTGGAGTGTTTTAATCCCATCTTCTAATCGTAATTTCAAGCCTATTTCTAGTGTCTGCACTTTTAATGATAAGCACACGTCTCCAAAACTACATTGAAAAACATATACGGTAGTTAGTCAAGTTTTAATAAGTCTTATTAGTAGTTATTTGCTTCTTTTCTTCTCAACAGATATGACTTGACATGTCTTTCTGGAGAATTTCAATTTCTAAGATATTCATTTTCTCAGATGAAGAATTGTGGCAGATTTTATTTATTTCACAACGTCCGTGGCAGTAACCTCCCGCATCCCATATGCTCTTCTGCAATGTGACCTTCTTCTCTCCCGTGAAGGGGAGAAGTCTGTTTCTTCTCCTCTTTGAGTCTGGGCAGACCCTCGGACTGCTGTGACTAACAGCCTAGCATGGAATGAAGCCATCCCAGGCCTCGGCACGGCAATTCATTGGGCTGAAAACCACTTCCATTCCTGTAACTTGAGAGCCAGCTGGCGTATGAAGGTGTGACTATACCGGGAAACTAAGCTGTGAGGAGGCTAAGCCATGGGGTGAAACTCTGGAGAATGAGGCTGTATCAGGAGAGAACAAGAGACCCGGAGTCACAAAGGACCTGAATTGTAAGGGAAGAAACCAAACATCTTGGAAATAGATCCGTCGGCCTCCGCCAGTCCTGTAGACATCCCACTGTTCAGGGACAAGCCACCCAGCAAAACTCTACCCAACCTTGGCAAAATTTGAATAAAATAAAATCACTGTTTCTAGCCTCTAAGTTGTGGGGTGATTTATGCCATACCAATATATAAGGAAAGCAAACATTAGTGTTTTTACTTTGTTTCTAACGATTTTATGATGAGGCTCTCTTAATTTCCAAAGGTTTGATTTGTCTGGGCATGAAATTCTTATAAACGGCTCATTGTGGGTTAGCTTTGCTAGTTGCCAAAAGGTTGTCTGTCCTAGGCTCAAAGGAGCCTGGCAGGGTAAAGAAAAGACATTGAGAAGAAGAAAAACATTTAAAAATCTGAATATTTATTCTACTGTCTTCCACACAATTTCTATTTATAATAGTATACTTTGAGTTTATTTCTAAACGTTTTTGTGGTTCAACAGATTCAATGCATACTTGGGAAAAAGATTTCTAATAGATATTGAATGCGTATTTTCCTCAAAGGCCAGAGGCAGTTTTATTTATTTATCAAATGATTTTCACCCACATTTAGACTTTTAATCTGGAGTGTATCTTAAATATTAAAGAAAGGAAACAAATGTGTTTCACAAGGAAAATGAAATGTCAAAGGCTCAAACAATATGACAGTAATTTGTGTCAGTGACTTCACTGCCAAATATTTACATAAACGTAGTTTAAATGCAAGTAAAAATCATGCATTTGGTATAAATGAAGTAGCATTTTTCAAAAGGGTAATTCTCTTTAAGAGCTTGTCTAGGGGCGCCTGGGTGGCGCAGTCGGTTAAGCGTCCGACTTCAGCCAGGTCACGATCTCGCGGTCCATGGGTTCGAGCCCCGCGTCGGGCTCTGGGCTGATGGCTCAGAGCCTGGAGCCTGTTTCCGATTCTGTGTCTCCCTCTCTCTCTGCCCCTCCCCCGTTCATGCTCTGTCTCTCTCTGTCCCAAAAATAAATAAAAAAACGTTGGAAAAAAAAAATAATAAGAGCTTGTCCAAATGTTTTATAGATGCTTTCATAAGATTTTGTTATTTCAACTCTTTTGATCCATGCTACTGAAAGACATTTCCACATTTTTATAATTCCTTTATTAACTAATATTTTATATGATAAAATTTATATTTTCTGTATTCACTACAGTTATATATTACTCTCTACAATACTATTACTATGAAATTGTTCAAAGAACAATTTACGCTCTTTCAGTGATTAAGACTTTTATTTGTCACCATTGATTTCATGAAAAATCCAACTCATGTATATAGATAAAAGCATATGACATTATAAATTAGCAAGCTTATTTTAAGACCAGAATTATATGATTAAAATACTCAAACCTCAAGTAAATAAGAAGACATTTATCATCATAAGTGGATTTAATTGCTAAGAATAACCCTTCAAATATGTATGTTCTTATAGTCTGTCGACATTCAGAGAGGTTATTTGTCAAGAACCTCAAATTCCATCTTTTTATACTATAGATTTTAAAACCAATTCTGTAATAAATGTGAAGTGGTTTTCTATAACATATCATTGGTTTTCAAGTGATTCCTCAGTAGGAGTTTTTTTGTTTTTTTGTTTTTTCTTCTTGGTAGTAAAACGTTCCTCACAATTTTGTAATGGAGGAAACAGATGAAGATATGTCTTTTCTAGGGGACTGTGGCCGTGGATTGGCCATGATCCCGCCCACTTGATCTTTCCCTTTCCTGCCGAGATCACTCCTGAAGCACTTCTGTAGACACTTAGGATTCCAAGCACACCATTAAAAGTCATCCAAAAAAAGGCATCCACACTTGCCCACTGTCTGCAAGCAAGTTGCAGGCGCATATGCTGACCTAAGGACTAGTTGCCAAAGATTTTTAGCTTATGAACAGTGTCCAGTCCCCATCACCTCTCCTTTGACGTGGGAGAAGTAGTTCACCGAGCATTCCAGTAACATGACTAATCAGTAATGGCAACTTAGGTCACCTTCAGCTCAGTTAGTGTAAAGCCCACGCAAGACCCTTCAATCTCTTAATATTCTGTGATGAACCAATGAGATAACTTCTTTCAGAGGGTACAGTCATAACATGGTACCTTGTATCCGCTGTCTCCCATATAGACACAGGGAGCAGAACCCCTAACCAAGGAGATGTTTGCACTACATATGAGCTTTGATTCTTCACACAGAGAATGATCTTCCCTTCTAATTACATTCTCCTATTGTTTAACTCCTTTTTGGCAAAGTGACATGTAGACGGATAATGCGCCATTGACCTGGTAGAACTTTTCAAGAATGTGCCTTACCTAATCATTTTTGGAGTCATCCTATCTCCTCCTCCAGGTGCTGCACAAATTCTCTTATTTTTCAATATTTATACACTGATATATATTTCTATTTTGACTATAATCCTTAATAGAAATTGATTTTTTTAATTTAAAAAGTAAATTTAAATTTAAATTTAAAAGTGAATAGGCACTTCTCTAAAGAAGACATCCAGATGGCCAACAGGCACATGAAAAGATGATCAACGTCGCTCCTCATCAGGGAAATACAAATCAAAACCACACTCAGATACCACCTCACGCCAGTCAGAGTGGCCAAAATGAACAAATCAGGAGACTATAGATGCTGGAGAGGATGTGGAGATGGGGCACTTGTTGATGGGGCACTTGTACCCCAATGTTTATAGCAGCACTTTCAACAATAGTCAAATTATGGAAAGAGCCTAAATGTCCATCCACTGACGAAGGGATAAAGAAACTGTGGTTTATATACACAATGGAATACTACTTGGCAATGAGAAAGAATGAAATCTGGCCTTTTGTAGCAACGTGAATGGAACTGGAGAGTGTGATGCTAAGTGAAATAAGTCATGCAGAGAAAGGCAGATACCGTATGTTTTCACTCTTACGTGGATTCTAAGAAACTTAACAGAAGACCATGGGGGAGGGGAAGGAAAAAAAAAGTTAGAGAGGGAGGGAGCCAAACCATAAGAGACTCTTAAAAACTGAGAACAGGGGCGCCTGGGTGGCGCAGTCGGTTAAGCGTCCGACTTCAGCCAGGTCACGATCTCACGGTCTGGGAGTTCGAGCCCCACGTCAGGCTCTGGGCTGATGGCTCAGAGCCTGGAGCCTGTTTCCGATTCTGTGTCTCCCTCTCTCTCTGCCCCTCCCCCGTTCATGCTCTGTCTCTTTCTGTCCCCAAAATAAATAAACGTTGAAAAAAAATTTTTTTTTAAATAAAAAATAAAAAAAAAAACTGAGAACAAACTGAGGGTTGATGGGGGGGTGGGAGGGAGGGGAGGGTGGGTGATGGGTATTGAGGAGGGCACCTGTTGGGATGAGCACTGGGTGTTGTATGGAAACCAATTTGACAATAAATTTTATATTTAAAAAAAAAAGTAGCTTTGAAGAATCGGGGCCCCTGGGTGGCTCAGCTGGTTAAGCCTCCAACTTTTGATTCTGGCTTAGGTCATGATCTCACAGTTAGCGAGATCAAACCCCAAGTATGTTGCAGGGCTTTGCTCTGAGAGCACGGAGTCTGCCCAGGATTCCCCTCTCTCTCTATCCCCCCTGCCTCCATGCATGCTCTCTCCCAAAATAAACACACACATTATTAAAAATAAAAAAATAAAAAGTAGCTTTGAAGAATCATTGATTAACAAAACCATTCAACAAGTATGTATTGAACAATTCCTGAAACACAGAAAGTGGTCATGAAATATCGCAAATTAATAGTAGTGCTTGTAAGGTGACTTGGGGTTTATGAATATATACATATATACAAAATACATATGTATGTATGTAAAATAACATTTGCAATCATTTCACACTAAAGGTCAAGATAAAGAACAAGTCAGAGACTTTTAATGGGAATATTTGTAAAAATTGTATTACTAGAATTTTGTGGTAGAAAAGGTGGAGGAAAAAAACAATTATAATTATATCATTTGATGTTCAAGGCAAGATATGTTTTGGTCTAAAATTTTCAGTAGAATCAGAACATGCTGGCTTGTTACTTAAACCAGAGCAGAAAAATATTCTCATTTATACAGCATTACCAATTCTACGTTCCTAAGAAGGACACAGCTGAGGAGCCAGTAGCCAACCAGGCCTTTCTTCACTCTTCTGAAGGGTCATAGTTTGCATATAATGCCAAAAAGTACAGACGTGGAAGAGGGACCACTGGGGGCTGCCAGACATTGAGGCAAATAGACCACAGGACACATACATACTGTCACGTCTGCTCCAGAGTCCGGAACCATAGGACAGCATTAACCATGATGCCATGCCTCTCCAACTACCTGGGGAAAGGGTTAATTTTTTCTTTCTCTGTTTTTATTGCCTGTCCATTAAGAAACTTTATAAAGTACATTAAAAAAGAATCTCCTGGGGCGCCTGGGTGGCTCAGTTGGATAAGCATCTAACTCTTGACTTTGGCTCAGGTCACAATGAGTTTGAGTCCAGCATCAGGCTCTGAGCAGACAGTGTGGAGCCTACTTGGGATTTTCTCTCTCTCTCTTTCTCTCTCTCTCTCTCTCCACTTACACACACACACACACACACACACACACACACACACAGAGAAATCCATTTTTTAAAATGTAATTAAACTCAACAGATCTAAAAATTCACTACATCAAATCACTGCAAAAGCTTCACGCCTAGATTCTTACTTTTGGCCCTCACTTATCTGGATTGGGAATCTGGGCAGCCCCACTGGACATCGTATGCTGAAGAGCTGATTTAGACAGTCCTACATCGAATCTCAAAAGGACGTGAAAAGGATACATAGGATGCCCAGTTGATCCTCATTATTCATGGATTCTGCATTTGTGAATTCATCTACTCATTACGACCTTCTTTAAACCCTGAGATCAATTTCAGTCACCCGGTGTGTACACTTCCAGCTGAGGCCCTGCAAGCAATGCACCACCTTCAGGTTTCTGCTCTCTTGCTTTCGGTCTATTTATTAGCCGCATTTGCCACATTGTTGTGCTTTTTGTTGGTAGTGTCACTGGTTAAAATGGCCCCAAGCATAGTGTCGAAGTGCTGTCTAGTGCTCTTAAGTACAAGAAGGCTGTGATGTGCCTTAGGAAGATAAGATCTGTGCTGGGTAAGCTTAGCTCAGTCACGAGGTACAGGGATGTTGGTCCTGAGTTCAACGTTAATGAATTGACAAGATATATTGCAAACAGTGTCTTTAAGCAGAAATACACTTCAAACACGTTTATGTATTGATTGGTTGAAAAAAATGGGAGTTGAGGCAGGCCGGACCCAACTTTGTGTTTCTAAGACCGCAGTTCAGCATTAGCTAATACAATGTTCGTGGTGACCTCAGAATGTAACTACCACAAATAATGAGAATCAACTACATATACCATTTTTCCCTCACAGGAGTGTGATAAAATCATTCCCCCCGCCCCCCCCCCCTCAAGTAATCCTAGAAACTGTTTGAATGTGTATTTTAGAAAGCAACATGCAGAAAAATGAACCTGGACCACTTTCTTACACCACACACAAAAATAAACTCAAAATGGATGAAAGACCTAAATGTAAGACAGGAAGCCATCAAAATCCTCGAGGAGAAAGCAGGCAAAAACCTCTTTGATCTTGGTCACAGCAACTTCTTACTTAACATGTCTCTGGAGACAAGGGAAACAAAAGCAAAAATGAACCATTGGGACCTCATCAAAACAAAAACCTTCTGCACAGCAAAGGAAACAATCAGCAAAACTAAAAGGCAACCGATGGAATAGGAGAAGATACTTGAAAATGACATACCAGATAGGGGGTTAGTATCCAAAATCTATAAAGAACTTATCAAATTCAGCACCCAAAACACAAATAATCCAGTGAAGAAACGGGCAAAAGACATGAACAGACACTTCTCCAAAGAAGACATCCAGATGGCCAACAGACACATGAAAAAGTGCTCAGCATCACTCATCATCAGGAAAACACGAATCAAAACCACAATGAGATACCACCTTACAGCTGTCAGAATGGCTAACCTTAACACCTCAGGCAATGACACATGTTGGGAAGGATGCGGAGAAAGAGGATCTCTTTTGCACTGCTGGTGGGAATGCAAACTGGTGCAGCCACTCTGGAAAACAGTATGGAGTTTCCTCAAAAAATTAAAACTAGAACTACCCTACGACCCAGCAAGCGCACTACTAGGTATTTACCCAAGGGATACAGGTGTGCTGTTTTGAAGGGGCACATGCACACCAACGTTTATAGCAGTGCTCTCAATAATAGCAAAAGTATGGAAAGAGCCCAAGTGCCCATCGATGGATGAATGGATAAAAAGATGTGGTATATATATATATATATATATATACATATATATATATATATACATATATATATATATACACACACACACACGCACACACACACACACACACACAATGGAGTATTACTCAGCAATAAAAAAAGAATGAAATCTTGCCATTTGCAACTATGTGGATGGAGGAGCTGGAAGGTATTATGCTAAGCGAACTTAGAGAAAGACAAATATCATATGACTTCACTCATATGATGAATTTAAGATACTAAACAGATGCACACAAGGGAAGGGAAGCAAAAAGAATATAAAAACAAGGAGGGGGGACAAAATATAAGAGGCTCTAAAATATAGACATCAAACAGAGGGTTCCTGGAGGGGTTGTGGGAGGGGGATGGGCTAAATGGGTAAGGGGCATTAAGGGATATACTCCTGAAATCATTGTTGCACTATATGCTACCTAACTTGGATGTAAATTAAACAACAAATAAATTTAGAAAATAAATAAACATCAAAATTAAAATAAAAATGTATTTTAAAAATACACTTAAAATTTTTTTAATGTTTATTTTTGAAAGAGAGAGAGAGAGAGAGAGAGAGAAAGGGAGCGAGAGCGAGAGAGCACTCAAGTGGGAGGGGGCAGAGAAAGAGGGAGACACAGAACCTGAAGCAGGCTCCAGACTCCCAAGCTGTCAGCACAGGGCCCGACACAGGGCTCGAACCCATGAACCATGAGATCACGACATAAGCTGAAGTGGGACGCTTAACTGAATAAACCACCCAGGCACCCCTTAAAAATACACTTCTTATGTGTTTAGTTTTTAATGGGTCAGGAAGAGACAAAAATATTTAAAATTATATTATCCAATGATGGACAAAGGCTAAAATCTTTCTACATCTGCCTGTATTAATTCTTCGATTCATAGAACAAAAACAAAATACAGAAACCAAAAATGTCTGGAAGTATTTTAGGGCTGTACTGTAAAAGAAAGATAGCTTCTAAATTTAGGTTTTGTTCCCGTCACCAAAAATAAATCAACCGAGTATCTCTATGCATACTTATGAAGCTGCGACATTTATTTGGACTCCTTCTATAAAATAAATATTTCAGTTGCTTAGAGCAGCGACTGATTCTTTGTTTAAAAAAGCATACACATATGACATAGAAATCAGATCATCAATATTTTAGCCAGTCCTGGTTTTAGGGGCCTATTGGACATTTACTTACCTTTTGAGGTAAGCTTCAGGTCTTAGGGTTTATAAGTTAACCAAACAGCAATTCTATATATATTAAGGTCACAGGATGTCAACAAAGAGCCGAAACCAACAGGTTTCTCATATTGTAGATGAAGAAAACGTTATGATTAATTCTTATGTAGTTAAATATGCTTATTTGAAAAATAAAAAATGGTTAAATACTTAAATTAATCAAATAAATAAGCCCAATTTGGCATGCAGATTATTGGACAGAAAAGTTATTTTCATCATTATAGGAAAGTAATCAACTTTGAAAAGGAGGTTCTACAAGAACAAATACAACACAAAGGCTGGTACCTTTTTAACATCTTTGTTTCCTAAGTTTTGTTTAGTGAAGTATGAGTGAAGCCTACTTCTTGCTAAGGCACTATTTTCACTAAGCAAGTTTATCCTGGGGCGCCTGGGTGGCTCAGTCTATTGAGCGTCAGACTTCGGCTCAAGTCACTATCTCATGGTTCTATAGGTTCGAGCCCCGCATCAGGCTGTGTGCGGACAGCTCAGAGCCTGGACCCTGCCTCAGATTCTGTGTCCCTCCCTCTCTGCCCCTCCCCGCTTGCACTCTCTCTCTCTCTCAAAAATAAACACTAAAAACAATTTCAAAAATAAAGCAAGTCTATCCTGCATAATTTGGGATTGGGATCTGGAGGTAAGAGTTTCCTGAGGTTTGAATGTCACCTGTAGTTACTGAGGAGAAAGGGCCTGCAGGGACTTTCGTGGTACAAAGGTTCTGAAGACAAGAGCACCCAACAGAAGCAAAGATCAGAAGAAATCAGCGGGAAAGTGACTGCTCCATGGTCTGCTGAAATTCTATGGAAGGTTGGAAGCCCTTTCCACCCCAGAATACTGTGGTCACTCTGGAGATTCCATTTTGTAAACAGGGTTCTCCTAAGATAGAGGGCGCCTCAGGACTATTTGATTGTAATGCATCATTAGAGGACAGCAGTTAGTAAATACATGTTAAAAGGTCCTTTTACGTTATTCATGTTTCTTTATTTTAAGTTTATTTATTTTGGGGGGGGGTTGGACGGGTTGAGAGAGAGAGAGAGAGAAAGAGAGAGAGAGAGAGAGAAAGAGAGAGAGAGAGAGAGAGAGAGAGAATCGCAAGCAGGTTCTGTGCCATCAGCACAGAGCCTGATGTGGGGTTCAGTCTCACCAACTATAAGATAAGAAACCAAGCCAAAATCAAGAGTTGGATGCTTAACCAACTGAGCCACCCAAGTGCCCCTCAATTATTCATATTTCTTTTTTTTTTTATGTTCATTTATTTAGAGAGAGAGAGAGCACATGCACAGAAGCTAGGGAGGGGCAAAGGGAGAGTGACAGAGACAGAGACAGAATCCCAAACATGCTCCATGCTGTTAGCACAGAGCCGACCGGAGGCTCAAATTTACAAACTGTGAGATCATGACCTGAGCCAAAACCAAGAGTTGGACGCTCAACCAACTGAGCCTTCATATTCTTATGCAATTCCTTGATTTCATCCTTTTTCATAATGTTCCCTATCTTTCAGCATGAATTTTAAAAGTGAAAGAGCCTAGCTAGCAAAGAGATGCATAATGCTAAGCAAACCAAAACTTTTCAAATGGATTCTTTTCATACCACTCTGAGTATTAATCTGTTCTGTCATTTTCATGCCATGTCACCTGGGCATCCCTCTTCAGCAGCGCGAGTGCTTTTCACTTTGGCCCAGGAACAGAATCCTCCTTCCCTTCATGTCATGACATACATGATATGTACAATGATATACATAAATGTATATACACATGTATGTGATGAATGTACTGAATGTTCTCAGTTCCATAAGTGAATTTAATTTTTCTCCAATATCTCCCCCTAAACGTAATATATTAAAATTTTTGAATCCCATTCCACTTACGACACTTGGGTGGACCACCAAATTTCAGATAATTTTTAGCTGTGAAAAGTCAATCAAGCACAGTCGAAAATCTTCATCTCACGTTTGATGGCCACACCATCTCCCCTCTCTACTCTCCAGCGGGAGCCTCCAGGGAGGCGAAGGAGGAGTTGGCCACCTCCTTTCTTGTCTTTCAAACCTGGTAGGTGGAGGTGTGTTCCAGTGTGGGCTGGGCCCTCCCAGTTGTCTCCCGGGGCCTCATCCCTCTGGTGCTGAACATCAGGAGGGAATGCTGGAGAAGAGGGACGAATGTCTCTTCCCCCCACTTTGCACTCGGACGCACAGAAGTTGCGCTTCTCTGGCTGAGGTCGACTGGCCATCCAACTGTCTTGGGCCCAAGAGTGTGCCCTTCAGTGGATCCTGCAGCCTTCCCCATGCACAGTTCCCTACCTGAGACAGCCTCTCCCCAACTCAACTGCTTGAAAACAACACGCCTGCCATAACCTGTATCACATCCCTAGATTATTATCGTCCCTTCGTCCATAATCCTGTGCCTGTTTTAAAATCCTCACGCTGTGCCATAACCTCAGTTATATCAAAGTCATATCTCCTTCTCCACATGTGTTCTGTGTGAAAGACATTTCTTAACCACAACAAGATGCTCTCAGAACAATACAAAGGTACTGTCCAGTACAACAACAACGTGTTTGAGGACAAGAATCCAAAAAAAGAGCATTTGCTTACCTATGAAGTTGTTTATTGAGCTCTTCGGTTACCTTGATGCCATTTGCCTGTTTATAAGCACCAATATTTCATATCCCAGATTTTAAAGCCTCTGAAGTTAAAGATCATATCTGTTTACCTTGATACGTGTACCTCGTATCACGCATTTGTAAATAAAACTGATAGGTATATCTTAACTAACTCAAACAGATTAGATACATTACTAGCTTGAGTTTGTTGAGATAAACTCAGAGAATTATATTAATTATAAGAGGCTGCAGAAATATTTTAGATAAGCTACCTCATTTCCATAAAATAATTTAGTCAAGAATGTATAATTAACAAAGAAAGATGTGTTAGATTCTTGTCACTATTGTAGTCTATTAATATTCATATATTTGACACTCATTTTTACCATCTCAAAAGTCAGATAAAATGAGAAAAAAAAGAAACAGTTTCCCATGAGTATTACTAGCTTTAACCTTATAAATGTCACATCAATAAGCATATTTTAAATTATAGTACCGTCCATAAACTATTATTTAAAAACTGAACTGTATAATTTATTTTCAAATTAGTTAAAATTATTTTGAGGTAAATTATCACTACTATTTAAAATATATTTTCCCATTCCAGGTGTTGCATATTTGATTAACAGCAACACATTCAGCTATATTAATATGTAAACAAATAGACTGTAACATCTCATTAGTTTAGATGCTGAAGAATTAAATAAGTTTGGAGTGTGCCAATTTATTAATACTCTTGAAACTGACCCGTTCCCTCTTGATTTATGTCTAAGTTTATTAGTGGTTTTGATAATTAAATTAAAATCGGGTCACTACCACATACTCACAGGAGACTGAACAGATGCAAAAGAAATGTTTAATCACGTTAGTGTCCTCCACCATTCACAATACTTTATGGATTATCAGCATTTCCTTATATTATATTTATATCTCTACTTAAGAGTGTTAAATAAATTATAATTCCATTCTAACCGAGACCATATGTGACAAGGGCATTTCCTTTTTATGTAAAAATGTGCCAAAGTTAATGAATAAATTACTTGGAGGAGAATGTTTTAAATTACATACATTAACTTGTATTAATAGACCACTTTTATTCCAAAGACCTCACAATTAAATCTCCAAAAATTTATTACCATGGCCATATTACAAAAAACGTATCCATAGCAAAATAAAAGTGGAGGAAAAAAATGTAGTCCTATAATCCCATAGCCTTTCAAAATTTGCTTCTATATTTACTGCCATCTATCAATTGGCTCAACATCCCTTACATGTTGAGGGTAAGGTAGGGGATTCACAGTCCATACCTACTCCGACTCATCGTATTAATGTACTATCTGTTGTTACCTTGTATTATCTACCTATGTTATCCAATCCTCTCTGGGTTATTCCAGAACTCTCTGTTGAATTTCATTCTCACATTTTAGCTTTTAAGTGGAACCCTTCTGGACCAAAGGAAGCTAAAATTTAAAATTTTAGATCTGGGTGAAACTTAGGGACCATTAAGCCCACAGTGTTTTAAGACATTACCTCCAGGGTCTTTACTCACCTGTGAAGCCGACTGGCACTAGAAACTTCCAAAAAGTTGAAAGTTCCTCTTACTTTATTTTCAAACTTCCAATTTACATTTCAAACAGCACTGTCACTGTAGGGTTATCATGAACTCTACGAAAGACACAGCAATACACAGAGATGTCACTCCCCCATGCTACAACTAGCCCACTTATGAAGCCTGCTGTGCAAATAAGTTCAGGGATGGGGTGTTTAATGGAATTTGCATAATCAAACCCAACCAATAAATCCAAATAATCTCTTATCGTGTTGATAAAAATGGGAATTATGATACATGTTCCACTGGCCCCTCCGGATTCTCTCACACTCAGGGTTCTCTGCTGTGTCCCAGAGGCTGATCTGTAAGGACCTGCATCCAGTTCCAGCTGGATTCTGACAAAGGAAAGTTCCAGTGAGCTATGGGAGGGTTAAGAAGTGGATTGCATTGCTTGGTCCCTCACTTCCTCTCCCTGGCCTCTGCAGTCACCGCTACTCCTCTCTCCAGGCCAACACCACTGGGTTGGCCAATCCCTCTGTCAACTTCAGCCCCAGTGCTGGTCACCATTGCTCCTCTTGTCCTTCACACCTAGGGCTGGCAGAGGCTGACTTTTGCTTTCTCCTGTCTTTTGCTGGTTTCCCTGAACCCATCCATTACCTGCCTTGTCTGCAGTAAGATTTCTCTATCACTCCTTTTGAGAGAGCTGTTTCCTCCTGAAACCCTCACTGACAAAGTAACAGTTATGTGTGTCTTCCAAGAATCTCTCAGATTGCTGGCCCACTCTTGAGAAAATACAAACAAAAATCATGAGTTCTCAGGTGTTTATATTCATTATGAGACAAAGAGTTTAGGAATACCTAGAAAATTTCTTGCTCATATATATAGCCTATATATGAAAAACTCATATATGTGCACATATCTAGAAGAAAACCTCTTCTTATGTGCTAAAGAAAAATAATTCAAAAGATGGTAACTCTCTTTTACAATCGACAAATGGATCAACTCAGTAATAATAAAGTCTCAAACAACTGTCTGTGGAGAACTGCATTTAAAAACACTAGGTAATTACAATAAGTGGCTCATATTGTTTAGTAGGATGAGAAGATCCTCATGGATAAGAGAGAATGGAGAAAAATCCAGTTTTTCAATCGAAAAGCAAGACAGGGATAGCTGTTACATATTTATGAGAAGAGGTGATAAGTTTAAAGGAAAACAGTGAATCTTCAAGCAGATAGATAACTCAGCACAATGCCGGTAACAATCAAGCTTCCTCATTTTCAGGAACACAATTTCAGGTAAAGCCAGGACAACCGAGGTGAGGGCTCCTTAGAGGAGTGTTGAAGGCAATGTTCAACAGGACGCAAAATGCAGAATTTCTCTCTTCAAAATATAAAACTATGTGCCAATTCTGTGATAAATGTTTCCTTCCCCCCCCCCCCTCTTGTTTTGTACTTCTAATTTCAAAGTGCTTTATCTTTTACCATCGCATTACGGGCAAATCACGAAACACTAAGGAGGTATTTGTAATCAATATAAGGGCATTTCCACAGGGCTTGACCTTAATGCTTAGTTTTACTCTATGCCTTATAAACTACTCACTCCTGATACGATCAATACTTTTGTTTTTCTGTCTTTCCCAGTGAAAATAAGATTCCAATATTATCTTCTACTTAGCTAGTTTCTTTCTTTTTTCTAAAACGGTTGCATATGTTATACGAATGATTCTCCTGTTGTGCCAAAGTAGATTAAACCATTAAGGTACAGCATCGCTATTAACCACATTATTTATTCACTGGTGATGTGCTGAACTTTTCCTTAATATGTAAAGATCGATACAAATGTTCCCACCTGGAGCTCCAAAGTGAACTATCTACCTAGTTCAGGTTTACATGGGAACTTTTACAATACTTAAATTTTACCTAGGATGCACATTTAAAAAAATGTATCTGGAATGGATACATTGGTGTTTAATAAAGGATTACATTCTGTCACACCATTTGATTTGGTTCAAGTTTTTACTTCGAGATTATTTACTTTTGCAATCGACAAGAGCTCCAAGACCGTACTGGTTTTTGTTTTTGACAAAAATTACCCTTAGATCTGAAAAGGCCGATTGTAAAATACTGCATTGAGAAACCTTTGGAACTACTTTAGTTACGCTATGACCAAAGACTTTCTTGCCAAAGGGGCATAGACAGTTCCCCAGGAATTTGTATACACGTTGGTTCCAAAATGAAAAATGTCACTGAACATTTTCAACACATTTTCTAATGAATAGGCCCTTGGAATGTATTCAATCCTATAGAAGAGTCACATTCCAATTCTTGTAGGTAAAACTTTATTTTTAAGATCTAAGCCTATATTTTCTGATGAGTCTAAATAAAATGAACATTTTTTTGTTCGTATCAGAATAGAGCAGCCTGAATTTGCCTTGTATCCCAAAATTCAGCATCAGGGTTGTTCACTCTTCCAGATGACTGTCTGTTCCTCCAATATTCAGGGGACCGTGCTGCTTTTAAAATTATGCATGCACAAATGTTTCAAAAAAAGAAAAGAAGAGAGAGAAGGCACATGTACACACACGAGAGAGAAAGAAAGAGGGAGAGAGGGAGACAGAGAAAGAGAAGGAAGAACATCTTCCCCCACCCACACTCACATAATAAAGGCTGTATTATGGAGGATTTTAAAAATAATTTTGCAATATGCTCTCAATTCCTGAAAATCCTATTGTAATGAAGCCTTTTCCATGGTTTTCATCCCTTCAACAGGAAGAATAATACTACCTGAAATAAAGGGGTCATTGAGTCTGAAAGCTGGCTTTTCTTGAATCTCTACTGAGTCTTAAAAGCCTGGGTATGTTGGAAAAGAAAAAATAGTCCTCATTTTTAGAAGCCCATTTTACACTCAGGACCAAAGCATGAAGCCAATGTCAGAGAACACGGAGGCCACAATGGAAGGGCTACATTACTACTGACAGGAAGGTGCCCTGTGCGTTGGGAGGAAGACAGAGAAAGCAGAGAGAGAAAAATAAGGGCAGATTCCAGAAGTCCGCAACCGTGTTTCCCTGATCCTCCATTAGGTTTGTACTTTGGAGGGGGAGGTGTAGAAAAATTCAGAAGGGGTGAGCAGGCGCTAAGAGCAAGGGGACAGGCACGACTCCGGATCCGTTTGTAACTGTAGGAGGAGGTGCCCCTCCCAAGCCCGCACAGCAAGCTGGGTGGCCAAGCAACTGAAGACAGTTCCAGTACCTGCTGAGATGCAGAGCGGGCCCGGAACGGTAGTCCAAGGCTTCTTCCCGCAGCAAGCTGGCGAGGCGGAAAGGAGCCCCAAATCCCCGTATGTCACCCAGCAAGGACACAGGAGGGTCTGCCACAAAGCCACCTCGGTGAGGGCTGAGTTGACCCCAGAGCAGAGACTCACAGCGGCGGGTGGAGGCCAGAGGCCAGATGCCAAACAGGGTGATACGGACGGGTCCTCAGTGGTGGCCAGGACCTAGGTGAGCCCGTGTTCGCAGCGACCAGGATGTGGCCATGACAGGAACCACTCTATCTGCAGGGACTGTGGCAGGGAACATCATTTCTTTACCGTGATGATGTAGAGTAATTCGGAACATGTTAACACCTTTTTGTGATGTGGCTTTTTAACTTTTAACTAAAAATAGTTTTTTTGTATACGAGGTTATAATGAGGGTTGCCAGATTTAGTAAATAAAAATACGAACACTGCATGGGGGAATTACTCATACCGAGAAAGTATTCACACTGTGTATCTGACATTCAAATTGAACCGTGTAGCCCGTATTCCCTCAGACAAGCCTAGTTGTAATTAAGTGGCAGGTTTGAACTTTTTCTCAAACTTAGGAAGCACGATTTTATTAGTGACATAAAATAAGGAATATGAATTTTTCCCTACCCAAGTCTTTACTTGTTAAATTTTTATTCTTCTACGTGAGGTAAACATAAAATGTGCTTTTCCCTCTGATTTAAATGTTACATTGCTATGAAATAAAAGAAGTAAATGCCAGCACACTTCTCTTTGAACGGGTTTCAAATACTATGTGATTCTCCCACACAGGTAAGAACAGGCTGAAAACAACACGATGTGAATAACCCGTGCGTAAACTCTTTGTTTCTTATGAAGAAGAAATTCTTGAATTGGAGAATGTATGTGTCTCTAGGACAGACTCTGTGGATAAATGGGGGGGAAAAGTTTCTTTGAAGGAACATAGTGGGATCAGATGCACGTGGATTTTTTCCCCCAAATATTTCTTTTGATGAAGAACTGCAGGAGAAGACAAAGAAAAAGTTATATCTCAAAATAAATGGAGAAGCTTAAAAAAAAAAGAAGTTTCTAGAAACAACTGGAAAATCTTTCTCCTCCTGGGTAAATGTGAGTACTGGAGATGAGCAGACAGAACAGGTACCGACAACGAGCAAAAGCAAATTTCAAAGTAACGTGGTCCAGGGGCGCCCAGCCTGCTTCTCCGTAGAAACCTTACACCCTCGGGCAGGAATGTCATCCACCACCTTTTCTTCTAAGGACTCTAAGTCTCTGGGAATATTCTCAGTATGGGGAGACTCGGGAGAGTTCAGCACACATGGAGTGAGGGAGCAGCATCCTGTGGGCGTGTGGCTTCCCCGGGCTGAGTGTCCCCCTCAGAATCTGACCTTTGACAACTACATAGGCTCTACCTGCGTCTGCTATGTCCCCTTGGCCTCAGGTGAAGGTTGGTTTTCTGATGGTTTTCTGGCTTTTCCCAAAAGGAATTGGAGGAAGCATTTCTTAGATGTGGTTCTGCCTCAGGTTCCTTACATGAAAAATGGGGACATTTATGCTGCCTAATAGGATTCTTTGGGAAAATGATATGATCCATGTAAAACACCAATCACAGTCCCTGCTCAACAAATAAATGTAAACTAATAACCTTATTACTATTATTATTATTTCATAATCAACACTGTAAGGTAAGGATCATGATGAATTGGAGGCAACACGGGGATAAGAAACCAGGTTGCATGAAACTGGCCGTGAAAAATGGGGTACAACCATTCATCAGAAAGAACATAGGCAGATGGAAAGTTTCTCTATACTCCCTGCTTAGCAAAGAACTAGTCTCTATTTGAGATACCAGAAGCAAAAGATCACTCATTCGTACAATGTTTATTGACAAGAATTTTCTTTCAGATATGATAATGTTGCAAAAGCATCTTCAATGGTCTCTTCTAATTTTTTCTCTCTCCTGTTCCTCAATCCACCATCCACCTTTAACCTAACAGCTAGAGTGATATTTAATAAATATAGATTAGTAAGAACAAATTCCTGCTTAAAAACTGTCCAATGTCTGGGGCGCCTGGGTGGCTCGGTCAGTTGAGCGTAAGATTTCGGCTCAGGTCATGATCTCATGGTTCATGAGTTTGAGCTCGCGTCTGTCTTTGTGCTGACAGCTCAGATCCTGGAGCCTGCTTTGGATTCTGTGTCTCCCTCTCTCTGTGCCGCTCCCCTGCTCACGCCCTGTCTCTCTCTGTCTCTCTCTTTCTCAAAATAAATAAACATTAAAAAAGAAAAAAGAAGACAAGGAGTGCCTGAGTTGCTCAGTCAGTTAAGCATCCACCTCTTGATTTCGGGTCAGGTCATGATTTCACAGTTGGTGAGTTTGAGTCCTGCATCCGGGCTGAAAGCACAGAGCCTGCTTGGGATTCTCTCTCTCTGCATCTCCACACTCATGCTGTCTTTCTCCCTCGCTCAAAATAAATAAATAAGCTTTTAAAAAATAAAAAGAAAAGAATCCTTAGGTAGCATTTGTCTTCACCTATTTCTTTATTTGGTAAGTATTTATTTGGGGTCTCCACCCTCTTCGATGAAACCTCCATAAGACGAGAACTCAAATGCTCCACCCCAGCACCTAAGTCAAAATCAACAACTAGTAGTTCAGTGAATGAAAAAGGACTTAAACTTTGTCTTCCACTCCTTTACTAACATCTTATCTATGCAAGTTTCTGGACTCATTCATACATTATATGAATTTATATGTATTTTTAAAAAAATAGCCCCCAAACTGGATTACCACGTCTACTAGTTTTTTTATCCTCCCCCTCCTTCAAAGTAGACACACAAATTAAAAGGATTTTACTTTAAAATAGCGTATTACTTAAACTAAGGGTAATGACAAAAATGCTTTGTAACTTAAACTTATATAAAACTAAGAATAAAATAAGCAAGCTACTAAAGCAAATGAAGTAAAATCTACTTGGTTTATGAAATTTCCAGCATTCAGCAGATACCGGAGATTTATGCATCCATATTTTGAGCTCTGACTCATTGGGGTCGTGTCCCACAATTTCTGGGTGCTGCCCACACTGCTTTTCTCATTTCAGTGGAAGTCAGTAGAAACAATACCCAACTCCTTGAGTCCTTACACAAACCCATGTTTCCCTCAGTGGCCTCATCACTACCCTCAGACATATCAGACATAAAAGATGTTGTCTTCAAAGACAACTGCTCAGCCACCTTGCTTTGTCCCAAATCCCTGTATAGTTATACAATCCCAAGGTGGCTGGCTCTGAAGGATGTCACAGGTTCTGCCTTGGCTTTTGTTTCAAAACACAAAGTCCCCACGTTCGCCCAGACTGCGTCTGTCTGACTGCATTCCTGCTAGCATCCGTTCTCCACCTTTCCAGTCCACCATTCATGAACTATTCCAGAAAGTGCTTCAGCCCATCTTGTAAGCGGCGGCAATTTAATCTTTCAACCGATGGCTGTTTCGTACCATCATCTAAGTCTGAAACCTAAAAGGGCCCCCAATCATATTGTATATCAGATGAAACACGAGACATTTAATGTCTTTCAGCTTCTACTTCTCCATCCAGCTTGATCTCTGCTTCTCAGATCGCAGAAAGCGGAGGACAGACAAAGTGACAGAAATAGGTGGGTGTTTTGTGTTTCTTTATGAGACTGCCAGGTGTGGCACCAGAGGAGACTGAGGAGAGGCTGAGGAGGATCAATATACTCCTAGGTCCTGGAGGCAGCAGGCATGGCACGCGTATGTCACATGGGAAAGGAGGCAGAGGAAGCATCGGGCCAGAGCCTTCACTGTGGCTTCTGCAGGAAAGGCCAGGCCAGGCAGGGTGCACAGTTTAGGACTGGCTTATGTGAATAATTTTTCTGGGCTCTGGGCTGTGGGCTTTAGGGGTGGTCGCTATTTGCCCGGCCCCTGGCCCTGAGATAAATGAAGCATAGAAATTTTGCCTCCTGGGGTGCACAGGTCAGATGGAGGAGGTAAGGCATCACCCAGGCTAGTCCTTTGCTATCTCTGGCAAGTGATTAGCCAGGTAGGTGTAGTCTATCCAAGCCAGGAAGGTTTTTTACCTGTCAAAACAATGCAATATACAGAAAAAAATACATATACACACACATGTATATATATAGACAATTATATTGATATATAAAATAATATATACTATACATAGTATATACATATATACACAAAATAATTATATCTACATAGCATATACAGTGTGTGTGTGTGTATATATGCACACACACACACACACACACACATATACAATTTCTACTGCATTCTACTATATACAAACTGCACACACACACACACATACACACACACACACACTGCCTATGACCTTTCATAGGACCTGGTGCATACTAGGCGATGAAATTAATTGCATGTGTTATCAATGTGTTGAGCTGAACCAGATTTCACGTTCTAAGTGGAACAGAATTTAATGGGAGAATATGCTCAATGGCAGGTCTCTATTTGTTAAGTAAGTATTCATAATTTGCCTCCTGAAATACAGACACCTCCTTCACTGTATACAAGGACAGTAATTCCATTGTAATGAGAAACATCAAATTATCAAATTGCCACCTTTATATAATGGCAACTGTGTATATGATACAAGCCAAGGAATGATACATGAATCAGGATAATCACCTAAGGAGGATAAATTATGAATTAATAATGAGACACAGTAAGAAACAAGGGGGATTTTCATTTCATCTGAAAATGTAATAAAACAACTGCAAAATGACATTACTGCCTATTGCATGGCATAATGCTTTTCAGGACTGCAAGCTCTTATTCACAATACAATTAGGAAACTATCATAATTCTCTTTAAATCCTTCTGGTAACGATTGTTACTATGTCACCCATCACTTCTGACACAGACACCACAACAAAAATAGTAGCTGCAAATACCAATACTAACAGTTAATGTGTAACTCATATAGAATAATTAATACATATGATACAGAAAACTGCACATTTACATGGACTTTTGGGGTATTTCTGGTATAGTAAGTGTTTGATTATCTGGTGGCACACGAAGAATTTTTTTCTGTAAAAAGCACCAATTTTGGGGCGCCTGGGCGGCGCAGTCGGTTGAGCCTCCGACTTCAGCCAGGTCACGATCTCGCGGTCCGGGAGTTCGAGCCCCACGTCAGGCTCTGGGCTGATGGCTCAGAGCCTGGAGCCTGTTTCCGATTCTGTGTCTCCCTGTCTCTCTGCCCCTCCCCCATTCATGCTCTGTCTCTCTCTGTCCCAAAAATAAACGTTGAAATAAAAATTTTTTTTAAAAAAGCACCAATTTTGTCATAATGTGAGATATAAGAAAATAGCTGATGTGATAATATCTAGCTTTACAGAAAACACATGCAAAATTATTAATCTATACACTTTTATGAGTCAAATACGAATTTGTTGGATATAGGCTAAGAAAGGCAACTCTGGATTTCCTTAAAAAACAATGAAATGGTGTTTTAATGTATTTTACATCTTAAGGAACGGGACACTTCATATTCCTGATTCAAAACAAATTTTTACTTAGCTTATATTAGCAATTTTTTACTCATGTTAAAGTAAACACTTGCTTTTTTTGTTTTTATTACGTTTCTTTTGAACATGGTCTTCTGCTCTTATCTATGAATTATCAATAACGGTATAAATTACTCTATTGCCACGACCTCTTCTCTTTTAGCAGCTATAAGAGAATATGGTGTATTTTAATCATTCTTTCAAACATTTATGAATCGCATCCTCCTCTTAATTTATAACATTATTAAATAAGATACTGGGCTGGCTAACATCTGCCTGTATTACATTACACAAACGGGAGGGGGGGTCTTTGCCCACCCCCCTCCACGCCCCCGCCAAATCAGTAAGGTTAAAATTAGTCTTGACCTCTTTGATGTTGTTAGCTATCCTAGCCACTGAATGCCTTCATGATATTTCCTTCTTCCTACTTAAGAACAAAAGCAAAGGAAATCCATATTTCCCTGGTATCAACATAAAAGTAACTTGGATCAATACTGTATTCATTAGAAAAGGATATTTCACTACGGACAGAAGAAAAAAGGCCTTTCTTCTTCCCCTTCTCCTTCTGTCTTCTCTCTCTCCCTCCTTCCCCTTCTCTCCCTCTCTTCCTTCTTCTGTCTATGCACCCACCCCCCAACCTTGGATCTTTGAGATCTTTGTTCATTTGAAATTATATGATCATATTACATATGTTCTTAACTAACCATTGAGTAATTTGAGGATTCTTCATTCTTCTTCCTGCTTTATTTGTCTTTGAAAACCTTTCAAGGCAGGAAAAATGCATGCAATTTTATATTAAATTTAAACTTAAGAGCTAATAGACTAATTTGAGAGACAGCGCATGCTCACAGACACAAACAGGAGCACACGCAAGCAGGGGAGGGGCAGAGGGAGGGGGAGAGAGAGAATCAAGTAGGCTCCATGCCCAGTGCAGGCCCAACGTGGGGCTTGATCTCACAACTGTGAGATTGTGACCTGAGCCGAAATCAACAGTTGGATGCTTAACTGACTGACCCACCCAGGCGCCCCACCAAAAGAATAATTTTATTAGGAATTTTGCTTAGTCTTTTATAGCTATATCACAAAAGTACAAAAAGTAAACTCATGTTCTTCAGTCTTAAATGAAGATATAAACCCATCAATATTTACTTTCCATTATTTTAATTTTTTAATGTTTATTTATTATTTTTGAGAGAGGTGCAGAGCATGAGTGGCAGAGGGGCAGAGAGGAGAGAGACACAGAATCAGAAACAGGCTCCAGGCTCTGAGCCATCAGCACGGAGCCTGATGTGGGACTTGAACTCATGAACCATGAGATCATGAGCTGAACTGAAGTCGGACACTTAACTGACTGAGCCACCCATATTAATTTAATATTTTAAAATAAAATATTATTTTAATATTATTAGAAAATTAAGGTCCTCCAAACCAGAATAGAAATAAAATATGCCAAATAAAAAGACCAATGAATTGGTTTTGCTATGAGTGTGTGTGTGTGTGTGTGTGTGTGTGTGTGTGTGTGTGTTTACAATCTTTTTTTCCCATGTTTGGGTTTAACAAATTTTAGATTTCAGAAACACGGGACCACACTGAATGTAGTCAAGTTAACTTCTTTAGTGAGCAAAAATCCTTAATAGCCAATTAAGTTACATAAAGACGCTACAAGGAAACAATTTTCAGTGAAAGTTAACTTGAAGTATATCTGAAGAGCATTTAGTTTAACACATGTGATCTGAAATTTAAAAATGGGTTTTGTTTGTGTTTTTTTTATTGTTCTGTTGTTGCTGGTCCCTCGGGCCCGAATTAATTTTCTGTAATATATTCTACATCTTTAATGGCATTCCATAGTTTATACTGTTTATTGATTCAGGGTGGTTCTGCTCACAATAAACCCAAACTGTAAAACTTTTGACAAACGTAAATTTTCTGGAGTGTTTCTGAGCTACCGAATTATCCACAATATCTCACGGATATTGATGAGGAAATAAAGGCATGATTATGTACTAGCTTCAGGTTCTCATAATCTAATATAAAGTCTCATTTAAACACAAAATGTCGGGGCGCCTGGGTGGCGCAGTCGGTTAAGCGTCCGACTTCAGCCAGGTCACGATCTCGCGGTCCGTGAGTTCGAGCCCCGCGTCAGGCTCTGGGCTGATGGCTCGGAGCCTGGAGCCTGTTTCCGATTCTGTGTCTCCCTCTCTCTCTGCCCCTCCCCCGTTCATGCTCTGTCTCTCTCTGTCCCAAAAATAAATAAACATTGAAAAAAAAATTAAAAAAAAAATAAATAAACACAAAATGTCAAACTGTTGTCACCAAACTGAAAGCACATCTCGAGATGAAGCTGGAGACACTGTTGGGAAAAGGTTTTTCCTTAAAGAATAGGAAAGTGGACCGTAATAACTGAAATAAAAAGAGCCCAAACAAACATCCCCTCCGCTGTAACGCACATCTCGTATACAATCCCCTGAGACAAGCTTTCGACTAAACAGGTTTTTAGAGAATGTCAATCCCGCATCAGGATATGTGACAAATTACCGGAATTCACATTGATTAGCCGATTTCTTTTCAGACGTGAGTCTATCATTATGCAAACGTGTTTATGGAAACAACACTCACGCTGTTAGGTTATTATACTCATTAAGTGTGCTACAATTTACAATTACATTCGAAGCCCAGGACTCAACTGTGCACTTTAACAACTGCCAAATCTTTAGATGGCCCAGATCTTTATGCTTTTAGGTCCAAAGTTCAGAATGCTAGAAACGCAGGAGGAAGCGATTTAAATCACAAAATATTGACACAAGTCTACAGTGAAGATTATTTTCAAATAAAAGCAGGTGTAATTACAATGATTACAGTCGAAGCTTTATTTGGTGTCGGTAGGATGGTAAGCACTCTCCTGCTGACACAGACACAGAAGCATGATATTTAAATAAGAGAGGACACAATTAAGATTCAAACACACACACAGGCACACATGAGACAGTGAAAGGCAATCTACTTATAGCATGTAAAACTGAAACTTCTTTGTCAACAGTCTTATTCAGGAACAAGTTAAATGTTTCAGTTATTCTGATGACAAAACTTTAGTGTTTCAATAACAGAACACATTCCTGAGGGGCAGAGGGAACAGGAGTGGCCAACAAGAGGCAGAATCCGGTTGTCTGAATGCCTAGTGCGGCTGTAACCTCCGGAGGAAAAGAAGAGCCAGCGCGAGTGGGCGTGGCCACAAGGATTCCATAATGTTTAGACCCAGACTGAGTTCCAAGAATCAGGCTGAAAAGAAACCCCTGGTGAAAGATAATGAAACTCAGGTAGAACTGCCAGTTATCCCTCCTGGCTCAGAGAATTTAAAAGGCAGGACAGCTCTTAATGGCTTGAGTTACTTGGGCATAAAGTTGAAATAATTGCTCACGCTCCCAAGAGAAACCACCTTTCCAATGCTTAAATGCTATTAATCTGGATTTGTTGAATTGTGCACAGATTTGAGGGTTTTGTAATCTTCTAGGAGAAGGATTAATCAGTTAATACCCTACATGAAGGCTGTATAAAAACATTTTTTAAAGCCAAAGCAATTCACTGAAGCTTCTAATAAAAATAAAGACCAAAAACTCTAGCACAAATAGGACAGGGTTTTATTATGTGTTGAATAAATATATCTTTAAATACCCATGACATTTAGAATTTTTAATGCCAGAATGGAAAGAAGAAATTAATGCAATAAAAATATTCATGGAAAGCTGATGTCTGAGGATACATTTTGTAAATATTTTTAACCATCATAGCCCAAGGGGAGATTTGAGGACACGGACACACACACACACACACACACACACACACACTAGTTTATAAAGAGGCCAGCAATTAGCATTTCATTTACAGATAGTTAGTGAATGACTTCCATCTTCCAGGACTTGTGTGAGTACTTGAGAACACATGGTTAAAAAACTCAGATGATACTTGCTCTCACAAACCAAATGGTTAGTAGGAAATGCCAACAAAGAGGCAATTAATACAATAATTAATATAACATTTACTATAGTATACCACAATACATAGTATAACAAAATATCAGTGATACAGGAGCAAACAGGGGAGATGAGACTCCCCTCAGAATGCTAAGGAAGGCAATCTAGAAGAAGAGGTATCTTACCTACCTGAAAAACGATTAGCAGGTAAAACATGACTAGCACATAACCAGACAAGAGAAGGATGCAAAGAAAAGTTTTCTAGATGGAGCAAAGAGCAGGTATAGGTGTCTAGAGTGAGGGACAGCAAGGAACAAGGGGAAACAATGAGCTCATTGTGTCTGGAACTGAGCTACGTGGGAGGCAGATCTGAGAAGACGTTACAGGTCTCAGTAAGGATTAAGGTTCTTGAACGGCTCCTGAAGGATTTAAGAGAGAAGGCAGACCTGTGTTTAACAGAATGACTTACTCTGCCAGATGGAAGATGGTCAGAGAGGAGGACAGGAGATAATGATGAACCACTTGGCCATTTCTACCTCAGATTCTTGGGACATCTACACACCAAGCACAGACAAATGCGAAATTCTTTGACAACTCTGCATGAGATAAAAAATGTTTTTAATTTTGTTTTTAAAAGGTTTCGAAAAGATGTTTATGGCAGTGGAAATAAAAATAGGGACAGAGAGAGAGATCATTTAAGGAGTGGAGAGGAAAACAATTGTGGGAAAGCATAACAACGGATTAAATCTCCAAAAGCGGATGTTATTCAGAGGAAAGTTGGAAAGAATTTAGACCAGAGTGGGGGTATGTGCTCCACTGTAATCAAACGGGACGAGTAAAGACTTATTCTGATACCAATTGTTAAGCAGTTAGCAGGATGCTGAGAAGGTGAGAAGTAGGTGAGAAGATAAAGGAAATAGAAGACTGAAAATAAGAGAAAACAAACTAGTAAAATATAAAAGTAATTCTGGGAGGCATTTCTGGGTCAGAGGAGTTTGAAAATGTTTCCAATAAAATATTTATAAATGGGCACTGTGTGTGTGTGTGTGTGTGTGTGTGTGTGTGAAAGAGAGAGAGAGAGAGAGAGAGAGAGAGAGAGAGAAGTATCATCAAAGCCAAGACAGACAGTGTCTGCACCAGCAATAAACACCACCTTTACTGGCAATAATAGTAATAATAATAGTAATAATAATAATAATAGTAATAATAATAATAGCTACAAGGAAGGCAGTTTGGGATGTATAAGTCAATTTAAAAGACTTCTCCTTGCTTTCCTCAAACACAACATTTCCTTTTGTGCACATGTGCGTGCGCGCGCGCACACACACACACACACACACACACACACAAATAAGACAAATTTAAAAAAGAACCAAATGCAAAGCAGAAAGTTTTGCGGTTCTATCAATTTGAAAGTGAGCATGGTCTGGCTTGAGATGAAACTTCAAGACAGACAGAAGTGAGCTTTCAAAACAATGCTGACGAAATACAGAAAGAAAACAATACAGTTTGGGAATAGGTGCCACAATGTTGCCAGTTCTGCACAAGTTAAAAAATAATAGATTCGTTGGCTTAAGCTGGAAAATAATAAATTCACAAAAGTGTCAATTAATATAAAATTTTCATACCAATGAGCTTGCCAGATATCTATGAGTTTGCTAAAATTTCTTCCCTGCCCATGGAAAGGTAAAAATGACTTCACATTTAATCACTGTTTCAAAATATGTAATATGTACGTGGAAACAATACATATAAACATACATCCATATATCGATCATGCCCATCCACTACATTATCTTTTTTTTAAGTTTTATTTATTTATTTTGAGAGACAGAGAGTGTGAACAGAAGAGGGGCAGAGAAAGAGGGAGAGAATACTAAGGAGACCTCACACGCTATCAGTACACAGAATGTTGTGGGGCTTGATCTCACGAACCCGTGAGATCACGACCTAAGCCAAAATCAAGAGTCAGATGCTTAATTGACTTAGCCACTCAGGTGCTCCATCCACTACTTTATCTAAAGCATAAATGTATCTTTAGTTTTCTGTGCACAGAAACTCATTGGTATCTTTCTTAATAGTGCATATATATAATATATGAATATATTATGTCAATATATTATTTTTTACCAACATATTATATTATGTTATTGATATATTGGTATTACCATTTATATCTCCTTGTCACTGCATCATATCAGGATATAATAATATCATTTGACCCATTATTGGTGATATTAACTTTTGCCATTAAGTTGTGAATACCTGCTTTCCTGTTTTCATCCAATGATTGAGGATGCCTGAGGGACTCAATTATTACTTTAGTGACTGTAAAAGAATACTTGTTTTTCTATCAGTCATTTTGCAGTTTTATTGGTCATTCCTTTTACTCATCTTTACGATGAGTTTTCTCCCCTACCCAACAGCCCTTTTATATTGCACCAGAAAGTAAGGAAACTAGTTGAAAGAGGACTCAATGGCCCCACTAGTGACAATTTAACATCAAAATGAATAAGAAGAATTCATTATATCTATAGATATAGATATAGATATAGATATAGATATAGATATAGATATAGATGATTTTTTTTAAGAGTCTAGGGGATGCCTGGGTGGCTCAGTTCCTTGAGCATTTGGCTTTGGCTCGGGTCATGATCTTACAGTTTATGGATCTGAGCTCTGCATAGGGCTCTGTGCTGAGTTCAGAGCCTGAAGCCTGCTTTAGATTCTGTCTGTCTGTCTGTCTCTCTCCGCCCCTCCCCGCTCACTCTCTGTCTCTGTGTCTCTCAAAAATGATAAAAGTTAAAAAAAACATTTTTTTAAAAAGAGTCCAGAAATGATATTGAAGAAATAAGCAAAATTCATTTTTAAACACAAATAACATACTAACAAGAAGCCAGCTTCCTCATTTTAGTGACTTTTACCTGTACATACATCAAAAGAGTGTTACATTCTTCAGCAAAAATTATCTGAAAGTTATATCTTCATATCAATTATATACATTTAAGCCAAGTAAGTACCAGTGGTAACGAGTATACTGCTTTCGTATTTCTTGTTGAGATTTTCTTCCTGAATGTGAGATAGGAAGTATCATTCATTTATGCTCAAATGACAGGGTAGTTCCGGCTTAGTCCTGGAGAATATAAATACAGAAATAGAAGCCAGCACCCCTGCAGTCATCACCATCAAAAGCAGCAAACAAAACAGTTCTGAGCAGCGGTTCTGGAGAAAAGGGGACATTGGCTTTAATCTCGTTTCAGAATTTTCTAGTCCCTAACCAGATGCCTGAGTCTCCTCAAATGGAAGAGGTGAGTATTAAATTATTTATAAAGCAAAATGCCAAGAACAATGACACATGTTCAGTACTCAATAAAAGCTGTCCATTAATTATTATTGATGTTATAAACTCGATAATGTGAGGACCGACTGAGAGGGCAAGAAGAAACTTGGGAGTAGATATAAAATAAGAGAAAAGGCACCATTCAGAAAAACCAACGAGCCCTAGAAAGTATAAAAAGGCAAAATTTTAGCTGTTACTGAACTTTCATTTATTGAGCTTGGAATTTAACAAATTAAAGTGTACTTTAATCATTTATTTTTGAGGGGTGCCTGGGTGGCTCAGTCAGTTGAGTGTCCGACTTCGGCTCAGGCCATGATCTCGCGGTTTGTGAGTTCGAGCCCCGCGTCGGGCTCTGTGCTGACCGCTCAGAGCCTGGAGCCTGTTTCGGATTCTGTGTCTCCCTCTCTTTCTGACCCTCCCCCATTCATGCTCTGTCTCTCTCTGTCTCAAAAATAAATAAACGTTAAAAAATTAATAATTTATTTTTGAAATGGATTCCTGAATAAAAACAATGCTGCAGTATCATTTTTTAGAAAGCACACTTGATATAGTTGATATGGTTCATGCTGTAATGCTTGAGTGACAAATGTTTATTTTTATATGGTAGAAACAAATTTGAAATCTCAGGTCTCCTCTATTTCAAACAAATTTGAAGTCCTTAATCCCTCCTTTAAATTCTGGTTTTTAATCTGGATACACTGTAATTGGTGGAAATCTCCTTAGAGAATTGGCATTTCAAACTAATTGTTCATTCTTTTGGAGAAAAAAAAAGATTAATGTTGTCATTATTTGCATGGATTTTAAAAAGATAAATGAGTTCAAATTGCCCATAATTTAGCTTTTTGAATATAAATGACAAGTCATTTGCCAATACAGCTGCAGGTAATTTTACTAAAAGAGAAGGATTGCCAATATTTTGCATTTTCTGCTGTGGCATTTACCCCCAAAATGTTCTATTCTTCCCATGTGCTATCAATTAAAATTTCAAGTCTCTATGGATGTTATTTCACATCTCTATGTAAAAACAAACTGCCACATAGGTCAAATACCTCCCAACATACAGTTGTGACTCCACACAGTTCTAATACATATACCACATACACCAAAAAAGAAAAAGTACCTGGAAAAGAACCCAACGAGATATTTTACAGTATGAATTATTAATACCTAAAAATAATATATGCATATATAATATATAATGTATATGAAAGACATGTTCACTGTATATATTAAAACACACACACACACACACACACACACACACACATACACACACAATTATTTTACAGACCTTCAATGTAGCAAAAGTTTTCTGCTGACTTAAGGGAAAGGCAGATGAAGTGACTTTTGACCAGCAAGAATGGATGTCAAGGATCTGTTGGAATCCCATGAGGCATTACAATTCTTATTAGAAGCATAGCTCCTAGTTTCCCCAACATCATTTTTAGAGACAATCCTTTCTCTATTGTATATTCCTGACATCACTGTTGAAGATGAATTGACCACATATGTGTGGATTTATTTCTGTACTCTTTATTCTGTTCCATTTGGTCAATACGTCGGACTCTATGTCAGTATCATGATGTTTTGATTACTGCAGCCTCATAATATTATTTTGAAATCAGACTTGTTATGCCTCCAGCTTTGTTCTTCTTTCTCAGGACTGATTTGGCTATGTGTGGTCTTTTCTAGTTCCATATGAATTGTAGAATTGGTTTTTTTTCCTATTTCTATAAAAAATGTCTTTGGGATCTTGATAGGGATTGCAATGAATATGTATATTGTTTGGGGTCCTATGGACTTTTTAACAATCCATGAACATGGGATGTCTGTATATTTACACATACTTGTATACACTAGCAAGGAATAATCTGACAATAAAATTACGAAAACAATTCCGTTTATAATAGCATCAAAAATATAATACTTAGCAATAAATGTAACCAAGGAAGTACAAGGCTTATACACCAAAACTACAACAAAAAATCACCAAAATAAATTAAAGAACCTAAATAAAAAGACTTCCCATGTTCATCAATCAGAAGACATAATAGGGTTAAAAAGGCAATATCCCACCCCTGCAAGTGATTTACATAATCAATTCAACGTCTATCAAAATCCCACTGGCCTCTTACAAAAATTCGTATGGTTCAAAATTCATATGGAATTGTAAGTCACCTCAAATAGCCAAAATAGTCATGATAAAGAAGAACAAAGTTGAAGGACTCACTTCCCAATTTTAAAATTTACTAGAAAGCTACAATAATCACAACAGTGCAATGCTGTCATAAGCATAGATGAACATGTGAGCAATAGAATACAACAGAGAACCCAGAAATAAACCCATACGTCTGTGGCCAACTGATTTCCAACAAGGGTGCCAAGACCATTCAAAGGAGAGAAAAAATAGTTTCTTCAATAAATGGTGCTTTGACAACTGGAAATTCACATTTAAAAGAATGAAGTTAATACCACATGAAAACATTAAGCTACGATGAATCAAAGACCTAAACCTAGAGTTAAAACTATAAAACTATTAAAAGAAAACACATGGGTAAATCTACATAACATTGGATTTGGCAGTGGATTCTTGCATGTGATACTGAAAGCACAAGAAACAAAAGGAAACATAAATAAAACTGAATTCCATTAGAATTAATTTTTTTTGTGCATCAAAGCATATTACCAAGGAAGTGGAAAGACAACTTACAGAATAGAGGAAAATATTGCAAGTCATAGATCTGACAAGGGTCTAGTGTCTAGAATATACAAGGAAAGTTCACAAGTTAACAACAACAGCAATAAACAACCACCTCTCCATAAATGGGCAAGGACTTGAGTAGGCATTTCTCCAAAGATACACAAATGGTCAACAAGTCCATGAAATGATGTTCAACATATCAGTCATCAGAGAAATGAAATCAGGGGCACCTGGATGGTTCCATCAGTAAGCTTCCAACTCTTGATTCTGGCTCAGTCATGATCTCATGGTTGGGATTCTCTCTCTCCCTCTCTGTGCCTCTCCCCTGCATGCACATGCAATCTCTCTCTCTCTCTCTCTCTCTCTCTCTCTCTCTCTCTCTCTCTCTCTTTCTCAAAAGAAATAAATAAACTAAAAAAAAAAAAAGAGAGAAAGGAAATCAAGACCACAATGAGATACCACAGAAAGCAAACTGGCAATTGCCAGGGGCTAGAAGAGTGTGAAATGGATGGGGGACTTAGCACAGGACAGGATTTTCCTTGGGATGATAAAACTGTCTTTGAACTAGATAGACACAATGGTTGCACAAACATTGTGAATATACTAAATCCCACTGAATGATACACTTTAAATGGTTAATTATACACTATATGGATTTTATCTCAAAAATATAATACATATATAATATAAAATAATATTTTTTCTTAAAAAAAGACAATATGGCATTCAGCACTGAGGAGACAGCAATAAAGATGACAAATTCTTCCCTGTGAGGTCTTTAACCAAGTGAACCTCAGAGAAACAATGATAAAACAGGCATAGCTCATGTGGAGTTGAGTAGTTGGAAAATGCAGTCTTGGAAAATGACCACGAATTGAATCAACTCCCATGTGGTGTTCTTTTTGCATAGTTGATAAGATAATGAGATCCTGGTGTCATACATTCACAACTGTTCTTTGGTTCTCTTCAAATATCCAGCCATCGTGATACATCTCCAGTGATCACTTCTTGAGCTACAGTAATGAGTACGATGCTCTCCCAAACACTGTAAGGTCTTTAAGAATTCCAAACTGCCTACTTGAACTTGATCCTCTGTTAGCTCAGGCATTTCCTTGAAGTCATCTAAAGCCATCTTAAAACTTACATTTTTAATACGCTGCCTGATACCCCTTCTTGGTTGCTTCATAAGTAGAGAGAGATAAATATATAAATATTATACAATTTATTTGTGTATGTATGCATATATGTGCTTATGTGTATAGGTGTGTGTTTATGGTGTATGTGTGTGTGTATGTGTGTGAGCATATGTACATGGGGAGAGAAAGAAAGAGGTCAGAACTAAACACCCCATGTTGTATGGATCATCTTACAGCAAGTTTACATGTAGAATCAACTAAGCACAAACACAGGATGTACACAGGAGGTTATGGGAGCACACAGACATGACCTCTACCCCGGGCTTGGGATCACCACCCTTTAAAAAGTGGCAAAATGCCATAGTAAGAATGCTGAGGGTCTATGTCTAGAGAGTTAATACCAGGAACTCCTTGAAGCAAGAGAGTCCACAGCAGGTGATTTTGTGTGGCAGGAGCAAATAGTCCAAATGACACGACGTGGCAGAGTACAATGCTGGGGAACAAAGCAAGGAACTGATCCCGAGTGGTCCTGAAATCACACTAAGGCATCTAGACTATCTCCAGCACAGTCAAGTCAAATAGAATCTGAAAACGGAACAAACATGGCCGCTAGTTACTCTCTTGCGGGATGCAGAAAGCAGATAGGGACTCAGATTTCTCCGCTTACCCTCTGCCCTAACCAGCCATTACCAGAGGAGTGGAGTCCCTGGTACCTATAACCATATAATAAGTATACTTTCATAGGACTTGACTTACATCATTTGTCTACATGATGTAACTAGTTTAATCATCCCCTGACACCACTCTGCTGAGGAGAAAGTGGAGAACAAAGAGGAGATACACTTCCCCAGGCTGCACTGCCAGTAAGTGCTGGCTCTGGGTTTCAGCCGGAGACACTCTTGCTCTAGAACCCATACAATTAACTGCTAAGCTGTGATATTTCTCTTGGGGTGTCTGTCCCTAGGTGTCTGCTGAGAAAGCAGCTATGCATTTAGCAGGAAGTCAAATTTCATGTTTAGACACTAAAATCTTCCTATAAATATAGAGACTCTCTAAAATCAACATGTGAAATTTATGTTCAGAAGACTACAGCTCCAACATGAATACGATTTTTGACTATAATAAGTTAATTCAGGCCCTGAATCTACTGATGCATTGTGAGGTACACTACCCTCTATGTATCCTGTACCAAAAGAAAGTCACCTTCATAAAATGAGTGTGAGGCAACATTCATCCCCCCCCCATTTATTTGTGTATTAATTCAACAAACATTTATTAAGCACTTGCTATGCATCAGCTTTGTGCTATGAGGTTGTAGTGAGAAATGACGAAAGTGGTCCATGAGCTCATGCAAGTCACCATTAGTAGGACAGAGAAATACTGACATAATATTCCCATAGATAATTTAAAGTTGTCGTATTAGGGGAAAATACAAGTGGCTTCAAGACAATAACCAGCATATACAAAAGTATCAAGCAGAGATTAAATTTCTATTGCTAAAAAATAACTCGTACAGCATATTAAGAATGCTTAAAGATATAGAAAGCACATAAAAGATAATTCCAAATAATTTTGTTAATGCTCATAAGATGAGCAAATTTACCCTGTTTTAAGGAAAAAGAATAAGTTAAAAATAACATTAATGGTGAAATTTAAAAACATACAACACAAGGTAAAAGAAAGACTTATTAATTATGCAGGGTTTGTACACAGTTTAGGATTATCCAAATCCTCAGAATCCTTTATTTTGTTCTCTTACTCCATCTCAGCATATCCCAAGGTAACCATATTTTAATCCCCAGCTTAAACGTTATCTTTTCTCTAAAGTATTTTTCTGAACTCTGCCCTCCTTCCAGCCAGGACTATTTGTCCTTTCCCCTCAATATCCAAAATATTTTATTGTGTCTTTCTTAAGCCACTGAAACCTTTCGGTGCTACATTATGCATATCGCATTTTACTTCTACCTAGGTCATCTCTTTATACCACAGAACACCTGTGGTGCTTTTCACATGCAACAGCTGTTGAATGAACAATTACTCTGTGCATCCCTTGGCTGTTGATATTTCTATTATAAAAAAGAATAACAGATTTGTATCTACATTTATTGCTACATTGTCCAATGCATGCTCTGCTGGGCCAAAGAATATAATTCTCTGATTCAGAAATAACTTGTAAATTTAAGTTACCTAAGCTAGCTAGCCATGTTTGGATGAGTCATTGGGAGTAGGTTTGGTATGGCTTTGAAAAATTTTCTTTATAAGAAACAGTTGAAAACAATTCATGTTGACTTATACAGCAGTAGGTGTTATGTATAAAGATGTCGTATTACATTTATTTTTTCTTGTCTTCCAAGGTCTTCAGTTGCAAAAATGTTTCAAAAAGCAGGTAAGAATTGAGATTCTGGAAGAGAAATACTTACCACAAAATAGGAAGTTGGACAGAAAAGGAACAACGTAATTACTGAATTTCAAAAGTTTATCACTCTTATAGGAGAATCTTTGTCATTCTTATATACTATTTTGACAATAACTGTATTATAATAATACCCACAATGAAATATTACTGTAATTTCATCTCATTGATATAAAGGTGCTTTTTGTTAGCTATTAGGACTGATTTAATATGAATTCAAAACACACACAAAATATACCAGGAATAAGGAGTATAGAGAATTAATTTGAAAAGTTTAATTTTAGTATTTTTCTGTCTTCTATTGTAATATCAAAGCTTAAAGTAGTCAACTAATTTTTTAATTAGCCTATTGAGAATTGAACAGCGTGATCTGAAATACTTCAAGAAACTGCTGAATTTCACTACCCACTCAGTACATGTATATTAAAGTTTCAATTATACAACGTACATTTTTTTTCTCTTCAAGGACTGTAATCTTACATAAAGTCTATCTTTTTTGTATCATGTTCAATGTCCTTAAGAGTCTAGGCAAACAAAATATATTTTTTAATAAGAATGGAAGTCAAGGAAGAAAAAGGAATTTGTGAACAAAAAGTTAGATAACTGAAAGACCAAATTCTCCCCAGAACAGATCGATGCTGGAAGACAGCAGACACAATCTCTACGAGCTTCTCGGTGAAGAATACTGTAACCCAAAACAAATATTTGGGGCCCAGTTGTCGTTCAAGTATAAGAGCACCAGGCAGACATTTGCAAGTATGTAGTAAGTAAGTCAGAAAACATGTCATGACTATTCTCAATATCTGTTTGAAAACAACTATTTCATGATGAAATCTAGCCAATCTTTATGTATCAACATGAACTCAAGGGCGGGATGGCTATGATGGTGAACATCACATATATTTAAATATAGAACTAAGGTTTTAAGAGGTATTAGAACTGTAAGTAAAAGACAGGGTGAAAATATTAAAAACCCTAACAAGTTAGAGTAGGATGCAAAAATTAGGAAGAAGAGAAGAATTGTAAGTGTGCTAACTTTATCAATTTTCACAGCAGAGAAAAAAATATGATCTTAAATCATCTTAAGTAGTATTTCTATATATCTAAAGAAAGCATAAAGAATACATATAGCCCAGGAGGATAAAACTGAAAATTGAGGGGAAAATACTCACTTAAAAATTTACCTATATAGGGGCACCTGGGTGGCTCGCTCCGTTGAGCGACAAACTTCGGCTCAGGTCAGGATTTCCCAGTACGGGAGTTCAAGCCCACATCAGGCTCTGCGCTGACAGCTCAGAGCCTGGAGCTGCTTCAGATTCTGTCTCCCTCTCTCTCTCTGCCCAACCCCCCCCCCCCACCACACACACACTCACTCACTCTCTCTTTCTCAAAAAGAAACATTATTTTTTTTCAATTTATAACTATATAGCTTTCCTTGTATGCAAACGGCATGCAGTCTTTGAAAATAAAAAAAATAATTGATTGGAAATAATGTGGCAAGCAAATAAAAATGTTTTAAATACATTCATTAAAGTGCAAAAATAATTCTTAATGCTCTTGTGAAACTTGAACTTCTGACCACGCGTCATTAATCCAGACAGAAGTCCAACAGTGCAAAATCCACATCTTCAAGGAATCCTTTCTCACTGCAGGTCCACAATCTACTAGAAACCCTCTTTTCTATGCCCCGCCCCCCAAGCATAGAAAACAGAGCTCTATTCTCATTATAAGCTCTACGAGATCCCACGAGAATTGTTAGTTTACTAGATCATCCCCATCGGTTCAGTGTGGGCTCCTTAATGGAAGAGTCCATGTGTTGTCTGTCTTTATATATCGCAGAAGGTGCAGATAAATATTTGATGAATGCATGATTGCATGGACTTAAAAATCACTGGCTGCTGGGGAGAGAGAGAGCCTGAGGCCAGTGACGGGTTCCTTTGCCGTAATGTGCAATAGCGCTGCAGCAACCCCAGGATCAGAGCCCACTGGGATCCGCTTCTCCTTAACCCCTCCTACCTTCCTCGTCGCTTTAGACGCGTATCCGCCGAGAGCGGGAACCTTCCGCATGCAAACCTCAGTGCCCACCCCACTCGGGAGGCACATGTGATTCCCCTTCATTTTACCTGAGCCTCACCACTGTTGCACGGGGAAGAATTTTTGTTTTTCTCACGAGGAGTTTCAAGTGCAGCGTTTAACAATTTGCCAGAGATCACACAGGGAGCACCTGGCGGAAGCATTAATGAAGAAGAATGCTGGGAGCACCAGAAGCCAGCAAGCACTTGTGCAATGGATGAAAAACTAGAAAACCTGTTTCAAACTCAGCTCTTCCTGGCTATGAACCTTGCTCTACTCTTTCCGGGAAGCCTCTCAGATCCTTCAAAATTTCCCCGATAACTGGACACAACCTCCCACGCTTCTGCTCCGAAAAGCAGCTCAAAAGTCAGCACTAAACACTGAGAAGACACAAATAAAGGAAAACTACCCCCAGAGGAAAAATCACGTGCAAACAGAAAATGCTGCCATATCATGTGCCAGCAGAAAAGTTGCTAAAAAAGTAACGCGCGTGGTATTCTTCTGACATTGGTCATGCTTTGGCAAAACCTCACAACATGTAGACAACCTGAGGTGAGACAGTATATAAGAATTAAGTGACAAAATCCCATATGAGAAATTCCTGCAGTTCTTTCCATCTTTGTGTTCTTTCTACTTATTTTAATGTCATAGAAGCAACTATATATTTAACCAGTTCCTGAAAAGAAACACCCCACATTTCTTTCCAAACTTGTTCTACCTAGGTCTTTAGAAAGGAAAGAGTATCTGTTTTTCTTCTCTCTCGAGCACAGAGAGAGAGCAAATCCCCAAAAACCATGTGCACATTGAATGTTCCTCAGTCCTACTCATAGAGGAAGAAACCAGCATGGGACCTCTTCCCAGTAAATGTGACTTCACTGCTTTACATTTCCAAGTACAGCAGAGACTTGGATGGGTATGTAATTTATCTCTCTCTGGGGTAAATTGTGGCTGCTATTTTGGTGAACATATATTTTTATTACATTATAATTAACTTACAAAGTTTGATGCATTAAAAAAAAGTTGCTCGCTGAAAAGACATCTCTAACTTACCCTGACGTTTCTATTACAGGGTGCTGATGTTCTTGCAAAATATCTGAGTGAAGGCTCAGATGTCAAACCTATTATGTTTTGGCCATTCAATTACACAATAAAATATTTTATTTTTAATGTGTATTTATTTTATTTTGAGAGAGAGAGAGAGAGAGGCAGAGAGAAACGGAGAGAGAGAATCCCAAGCAGGCTCTGTACCGTGAGCACAGAGCCCGATGTGGGGCTTGATCTCATGAACCGTGAGATCATGACCTGAGCCGAAATCAAGAGTCAGACACTTAACCCACTAAGTCACCCAGGCACCCCTCACAATAAAATATTTTAAATACGTTATGAATCTCAAAACAAAAATTAAGGAGGAAAATTGAAACCCACTTTTTAAGAGTGTTTTACTACCTGTTCATCAAGCAGGAATGGTATTCAATCAGCATTAATAAACATAGTAGTAGCAAATCTCCTAGAAACCTTGGGTGAGTGCTATTTCAGTTTAGAAAGGACTTCGAATTGTATTAGCATATTGACAAACTAGATCCGAACCCACCGGGCACACAGCATCAAGCTCTTTAAATAAAACCCGGCGAGGTAGAGGACGGCATCTATGTTTTCACTTTAAACCAGGGTTTCTCTGCCTTTGCGATAATCACAGCCACCGGAACAAGGAGAGCACTGTGTTTGGAGGTCAGACATGTCCACAGCCTTAAAGCCTTGATTTAATAGCACTTACTTGGCCAGAAAACATAATGCCCACTCACTTTATCTTTAATTATGAAACCCTAAAGAACCACTCTTTAGTGTGATTAATTCATTTTATATATTTCAAACACAACACAGATAAGTGTTTCTGAATGAAACATTTAAAAAATTGTATTAATTTATGTTTTCAATAAAATCTTATTTTCCTCCATTAGTCACTTTTCTTTGTCCTCTTTTGGTTTTGGAGGGGCTAGTTCACACTTGCAAACTTTGCACATTAATATGTAGGCATTAATACCAACAAATGTATTATTGTTGCTGGTAGTCAGTAATTAATTAATTTGATGAGCTAAACTGTGAACAAGATTAATTTTACACACTGAAACCTTGCTGAAATACAGAAATATGCATACTGATCTCCTCTGTTTTCTCAAAATAGTATTATGTGTGAACAATCAGCTTAAAGTAGTTTTCTCTTTTCATTCAGTTTAGCTACAGGTTTGGTTATCTTTCACTTCATTTTAGAAGAATTATAACGATAAGCTTGGTTGGTTAAATAATTTTTAGAGAAAATTTTCACAAATTAAAACTATATTATCGAACACCTCAGTGTTGAATTGTAATATATTTTCAAGTTCTCTTTCTGTGTTTCCTTTTCTTTGGTTATTACACCTTATGCAGGTTCCTACACAAATGGCTGTGGCTTTAAAGAAATGTGATGTTTAAATGTAGGATGCCATTTTTAATACATGGAGTGAAACAAAAAAATCAAGAGAGAATTATTCTATGCTATGTAAGATATTCCAGTAAAAGAAAGCTGGATGAAGGGTGTACAGAATTCTCTCCAATTTTTTTGTAACTTTTATTAAAGCCTTTTATGTAAAATTATCTCAAATTTTAAAATTACAAAACATAGAACTTTAACCCGACAATTCCCTTTGTAAGACATTATCTAAGGGGTAAGGGGAATCAAACAGTAGGAGATTCATTACACAAATTATATAATATCCACAAATCGTGCCCACTGAACACGGTGGGCACCTATACTTTACTGTAAGAAAGTAAAAATTATCTTGGAGTGTAACTATCAATCCTGCCGTTAATTGGGCTGGAATAAAAATCTGTTCTGTATTTATAATCTATATTCCCTTCTATACGTAAGTGGTGTTTTCTATACTTTATAATCTAATCACCAGTACAATACAAAGCAGACTAAGCTAAGGTCCATGAAGACGTGAAAACAAAGTGAAAACAGGTGTAAAAGTAAGGTAAATATATTAGACCAGAAAGGATTCAGAAAAGGGCATTAAATAGTCAAAATGTGAAATATCTTGTAATTTACAAAGTGAATACATTGGTATAAATGCTTATTAAAATTACAATCTTTGATGTTTTCAACAGTTCATGGTTCTCACTGCATATTTAATTTCCATGGATTTTCCTGTTTTCCATTTTATTATTTTTTAATAGTATTATCATGATCCACAGTGTTTAGTAACGTGGTCCAAATTTTAGTCATTTAATCTTCCCAAGAAATTTGGGCTCAAAATGGTTTTTATAGGTGATCTGAATCGACTCCTTTGGGTTTCCATTTCCATATTTGTAACATTAAGAAGTTGAAACATGTGGGGCACCTGGGTGGCTCAGTAGGTTAAGCATCTGACTTGGGCTTGGGTCATGATCTCACAGTTAGTGCTGACAGCTCAGAGCCTGAAGCCTGCTTCAGATTGTGTCTCCTTCTCTCTATGCCCCTCCCCTGCTCATGCTCTCTCTCTTTCTCTCAAATAAATAAACATTAAAAATATATATTTTTTAAAAGAGATAAAAAAGAAGTTGAAGCATGTAATGTCTAAAACTCATTTCTGATTGCGTTTCTAATTTAAAAACTCAATTAAAAATTTCAGCATTTTTTGATGCAACTTAGTAACAGATCCTAAAATGCAAATGATAAAATAAAGGGTTCACAGATCCCAGACAATTCTAAGGAGGAAGGATAAAGCTGTTGGGGGCAGCAGGGGCGGGGAGGGGAGGCAGGGGTGATATCAAGGCTCATCATACCCCAAGGAAGAATAGGAAAGATTTGAGAGCCCAGATACAATCCCTACATGCATAGCAGTTTGGCATCTGAAGAAAGTAGCTTTGAACAGACTATTTAACAAATAGTGATGCAAAAACTGCCTAAGGTAATTAGAAAATTATTTCACACTAACCAAGAATTATTCCAGATGAACTGAAAACCTAAGTAAGAAAGTTAAAATTTGAACTATCGGAATGAAATGCAGGGGAACATATTCATGATATTAAGTCGGAAGAATTTCTTCAGAAAATAAATAAATAAATATATCTAGTTACGATAAGCTACAGTTAAGATAACCTTAGACAGTCTTGCCTGATTCCTTAAGATGTGGACAGACAAAGGCAAGGGGGACAGAGAATCTGAAAATTAGGAATATGTTTAATAGTTACAAGATTTCTTTAATTGTAGTGCATAAACAGTTTTTAGACTTTTAAAACCAGAATCATTTTGATTTAAAACTGCAAATACCTGATTAGAGATTGTGCGAAGTACTGCATTTAAAAATATTCTTCTTTAAAAATAAAAAAATGCATTAATAATTAAGCAATGAATAATTATTTTAAAATAAATTCAAACTTGGGGCGCCTGGGTGGCCCCAGTCAGTTAAGCATCCCACCAGCTCAGGTCATGATCTCACAGTTCATGGGTTCAAGGCCCACGTCAGGCTTTGTACTGACAGCTCAGAGCCTGGAGCCTGCTTCCAGTTCTGTCTCCTTCTCTCTCTGCCCCTCCCCCTCATGCCCTGTCTCTCTCTCTCTCTTAAAAATAAATAAACATCAAACAAATTTTAAAATAAGGGTGCCTGGGTGGCTCAGTTGGTTAAGGGGCCAATTTCAGATCACGTCGTGATATCCGCATAGGTCAGCCTGGAACCTGCTTCGGATTCTGTGTCTCCCTTGCTCTCTGCCCCTCCCCCGCTAGTGCTCTGTCTCTCTCACTCTCAAAAATAAACAAACATAAAATTTTGTTTTTAATTTTTTTAAATAAAACTCCATTTCTTTTTTGTTTGTTTCTTTATTTATTTTGAGAGAAAGAAAAAGCGAGTGGGAGCGGGGGGAGGACACAGAGAGGGGGAGAAGGAGTCCCCAGCAGGCTTCCTGCTGTGAGCACACAGAGACCCAAACAGGACTCAATCTCATGAAACCTGAGATCATGACCGGAGCCCAAATCAAGAGTCAGATGCGCAATCAACTGAGCCACCCACGTGCCCCTAAAACTCCTCTTCTAGAAACCCAGCGACTACACAATAAGGTTGTAACCTTCTGTGACCTTAAATGTCTCCTAAAATTTGACCCTACCCTGCAGACTTCACACACACAGTGCCGACTTACTCGGAGTTCACAGCCACGGACATCCCCTGAGCCCTGTGCCCTGCCCAGGTCACTCCCTGTCTCCACCCGGTCCTTCCTGTGCACCCACGTAATGAGCTCCAACTCCTCCATCAGAACTAACTCAAACACCTCCACCTTTCTGGGACTTCTTGGTTCTCTAGGTCACAGTTCTCTCACCCTCTCTCATCGCCTTCCCTTGCAAAGGGCACTTGCACCTCTGTGCTGCAATTGTGTGTTTATCTTGTTGACCCCTTATCACATGTGCTCCCGAAGGCAGCCTCTGTGTTCCTGGTTCCATGTATCCTGGGCACCTACAAAATGCCTGCACTGAGCAAGCCCTCCATATATATTCCATATTCAATGAGTGAGTCAATGTTGGACACAAGATACACAAAACAACAGCTTTCCTATAAATAAACAGCAACCACTTAGAAAATCAAATTTAAAACCAAAAAGGGGGCCATTCAACGCAAGAGCAAAAATGTTAAAGTACACAAGAGTAAACCTAACAAAGTATTAGAAATACAGGAAAACATGAAGTGCTGACTTGAACAACCTTATGGATACAGATATTTAATAAACGGAGGTGAAAAACTGACTATACATGTGGAAACAAAGATTCCAAATTTAAATCCTAAAATAAGGATTAATTACAGGTTGATTAAAGATCCTAAGTGTATACAGACATACATGAAAACAACAGAACAAAATAAGAAATAGCAGCTTTATGTTATAGCATGGAGTGACTTCTTAAATAAGCCACAAAAGCTACAAGCCATAAAGAAAATAAATTTGATTTCATTAAAATTTAAATATCAGTAAGACACAGGAGACCGTAGCAAATTTAAAGGCAAACCATAGCATGAGAGAAGATGGTTGCATAATTTATAACTACAAAGGAGTAGTAGTCAAAATATAGATGGAACTCTTATAAATCACTTGGAAAACATATCACACGGGGTGCCTGGGTGGCTCAGTCGGTTGAGCGTCGGACTTCAGCCCAGGTGACGATCTCGTGGTTTGTGAGTTCGAGCCCCGCGTCCGGCTCTCTGCTATTAGCACAGTACCTGCTTTGGATCCTCTGTCTCCCTCTCTCTCTGCCCCTCCCCTACTCACAGTCTATCTCTCAAAAATGAATAAACACTTAAAAAAAAAAAGAAAATATATCACATAGAAAAGCGGGACTGAAGAGAGAATTCACAAACCACGAAAATCAAATGATCAAAAACATATGAGAACGTGTTCAGACTGCAGAGAAACAGAACTTTAAAACACCCATTTCCCCAAGGGAGGAATAAGCGTCACCTAAAAATATCAGGTGATGGAGAGGAAGCAGAGCAAAGGGAACTCAAATTCAGTGAAAGGTCCATGTGGATACACCATCTGGGAAGCAATTAGGCAAGATGTAGCAAGTATGTGCCAACCTGTGCCCAGCAAATACCTCTAAGCATGGAACTAAACCATCCAACCGACAGACTAAGAAATCTCTTGCACATTTGTACTAGGAGACGCAAATTGTGGAGTATTTCTACAAAGCAACGGTACACAGAAGTAAAACGGACCCACTGGAACTGCACCAAAATGCTTCAACCTCAAAAACATCAGCTTGAGCAAAAACAACCACGTTTCAGGAAGTCGCAAAGTATATGACTCTAATTCTTCAAAGCTGAAACTAAACAAAACGGTAAATGCAAAGCAACAGTCAACATTATGTAAATAAATACAAAGAGGTAATAAATGCAGAAAAACTATGCATAGAATTACAAGGATGAGTGAACTTTTGAAGTTAGCGCATTGGGAGACACAAAAGCTTCACTTTATCCATTTTATTTCTTTTCTAAAAATCTGAAGAAAATAGAGCAGAATGTGCTTTTCAAAGAAAGTTTTATGTTCTCTGTGTGCTTGAAGTAGTTTATAATTTAAATAAATATAGCAGTATCAATTGCTGCTGAGGATGTCATAAAAGAAGTTCTTTTAGGTCATTGGTTCTGGGCTTTTAAGTTGAAACAACTGCTTGTTGGCAATCGGAAAACAGCTGGTAAAGAGAAGATGTACATGTGAAAAACCAGCAACTCCACTTGTACCCACGTGCCCTAGAGAAATTTGGATACATGAGGTCAGGGAGAATTACACGAACTTGTTTGCTGAAGCGTGGTCTATAACATCAAAACCAGAAAAACCTCACGGATGTCCATTAACGGAGGAAGGGTATCTTACCCACCCAACAGACAACACAAGCACTGAAATGAACAAACTAGATCTATGTAGTAACCGTTCAATACCAAACACAACGGCTGAGTGTCCTCATGTCCAGAGGTTCAAATATGTCTTCGCTGCTCCATGTTTTTCTATCTTAGAAAATTTAAAGCAGAAAGAAAAGTACTATCATGACATTGGTAAAATATGGGTAGCTCATATACGGTGGTTTGTAATATGATTCTACATAATCTCCAGGGTGCTTGCAATATTACATAATAAAAAAAAACACAATGAAACAATGGTAAGTATTATGGATAGCTTTGAATTACAAGTTTAATTATTACTCTAGGTAATGAGAGACCATGGGAAAATTTAAGAAGGGGAACTAGAGGCTTCAAACTGAAATTTAGAAAATCAATCTGGCAAGAGTACAAGGATAATTGAGCAGGCAGGAAAAGGAACGGTTGGAAAGTCTTACCAACACTACAGCTTAAAGTTACAGAATTCCAACCATAGATAAGCCTTGTGAAAAGTTGGGATAAAACTATAGGGCTCAGGACTAACTAAGGATTCTAAGGGAACGAGGATACCTTTTAAAACAGACCATCGAGAGAATTCTTGCAGTGGCGGGCACTGGGAGGGCATGAGGTGGAGGGGAAGCCAGGGAAAGGCTTCGCGGGAAAGACAGGGGGAGGCACCATCACGGGGGTCCCCTGCCTTCCGAGACGACAGGACAGCAGGCATCAGAAGCAGAGGATGTGCAGCAAGACTGGCAATTGCTAAAATATATCTATAACGAAAGGTCTAGAAGGTAGAGAGCTCCCCATCTGTACTTCTGGTGGCTGACACAAATCGAACTACCATTTGAAAAAGGTTTTGAAAGACAGAGGAGAGCTAGATGACAAAGGCCAGGAGGCCGAGCACCGGAGCTAAGAATGCAGGGCAAGCAGAACGCAGGTGAGGCCAAGATGGGATCACCTGGCAACCTCCGCCCTGGATCCCCGTGCCTTCCCTGACACGGGTCCGTGGGAGCCATTGTGCAGGCGTGTAGTCCACAGCAGCTTTCATCAGGTAATGGTTCTGATGAAAGTGCTACCATGCAGTCTCACTGTGTATCGAACAGAAAATCCAGCAAAGGGCTTTGCTCAAGGCAGACAAGTGCCCCAAAGAGGTCACATTAAATATAAAATACTCCAAAATGATAATGCTCCTTCATTGTGGCAAGTCAAATCAGTGCTTGCTGTTTACAAATGCCAATCCCAGGGCACCTGGGTGGCTCAGTCGGTTGAGCGGCCGACTTCGGCTCAGGTCATGATCTCATGGTCCGTGAGTTTAAGCCCCGTGTCGGGCTCTGTGCAGACAGCTCAGAGCCTGGAGCCGGCTTCAGATTCTGTCTTCCTCTCTCTCTGCTCCTCCCCTACTTGTGCTCTCTCTCTCTCTTTTTCTCTCTCTCTCAAAAATAAATAAACATTAAAAAAAAAAGAATAAGTCAGAGAAAGTCAGGTATCATATGTTTTCACTCCTATGTGGAGCTTGAGAAAGTTAACAGAAGACCATGCAGGAAGGGATAGGGAAAAAGTAGTTTCAAACAGAGAATGAGGCAAACCCATTACAGACTCTTAAATACACAGAACAACCTGAAGGCTGATGGGGGGGGGTGGGGAAAACGGGTGATGGGCACTGAGGAGGGCACTTGTTGCGATGAGCTCACTGGGTGAGTGATGATTCACAGGAATCTATTCCCAAAACCAAGGGCACACTGTATACACTCTATGTTAGCCAACTTGACAGTAAATTATATTAAAAAAAAAAAAAAAAGACCTTCCACCAAATCCCATTGTCCAGTAGTAAAAAAAAAAAAAATGCCAAAGCCAATAAGTAAAAGAGTATGGGCCTGACATATGCCAGGCATGTGGCATTTTTCACTTCACTTACAGTTTACAATAATCCTACAGGGTAGCCTTTTGGCATTCGACAGTCAATTTACAGATGAGGTGCAGGGCTGGAAAGTCAACACATTCAACCAAAGGTCATTCTCTCCACTAAACTATGCTGATGCTCAGAGGTTGGAACCTTTGAGGTGAGACTTAGAGCACGTTAATCATCCGAAATACTAAACAAGGTCTGTGGAGAGTTGTTTCTGAGACAAAAATAATGTAATTGTTGGTAGAAGTGGGGATCCATCAGCTCCCTGTGGGCCATAAAATCACGTCATAAAACTCAACATCAATGAGACGGAAGAAAACCCATTTCAGAATTACACTTTTGCATATAAGACTACTTTTATAATGGTTTTACATGTGAAAAAATAAAGACAAGTGAGAAAAGTTCTTAGTTCTCAAAAGCATTTAAAGCGATGCATATATCTTAGGATTTCAAGGCTGGCAGATTGCACACATCACAGGGAAAGTGATAAAGAGATCTGAGGGACCATTCATGCATTACCTCTGAGATTAGGAATTGAGACACTCAGCAGAAACTAAGCACCGGAACAGAGATATTAAATGGCTCCAAATATATTGGGGGGAATAGGAGCTTCATAATTATTATAGGTTATTAAGAAAAAGAATACTATGTCCTAGTCAAGGGTGCCGTATCAGAGGAATACACTGTCATCAAAATGCGTGCAGTGATTAGAACAGGTATTCGGAGAAGGCACTAGATATCTGGGTAAAAGAACAGTCTTCAGACTCAGGGTGTGTTATCACACGTCCCTTAAAATCACAGCCTTTCTATCAAAAATTAAGATGATATCGGACCTGCACACCAAGTATTATGCTCTTTGAATGGAGAGTTACATGTAAAAGCAGGCTTTACACCGTAAAATACTATAAAAACACAAGTCGTTGGCATGATTCTTCATGGAAACTGTAGGACAGTTGCCACAGGTTCTAATTCTGTGCTATTTGAAATTACACAATCAATATTAAAAATAAATATGTACTGGGGAGCCCGGGTGGCTCAGTCAGTTAAGCACCAGAGTCTTAATGTTGGCTCAGGGCATGATCTCAGCAGTTCGTGGGTTCGAGCCCCACAGCGGGCTCTGTGCTGACGGTGCGCAGCCTGCTTGGGATTCTGTCTCCCTCTCTCTCTGCCCCTCTCCTGCTCGCACTCTTTCTCTCTCTCTCTGTCTCAAAATAAATAAATAAACTTTAAAAATAAATAAATACATACATAAAAAATAGTCAAAATAGCAACTGAAATGAAACATCACAATATAAGAAATACATTCAAAGACAATGTTGCAGAGCCTTATGTTTTAAAATTTAGGTAAACTTAAAATTTTTTTTAATGTTTATTTATTTTTGAAGGAGTCAGAGAGAGAGAGAGAGAGACAGAGCATGAGTGGGGGAGGGGCAGAGAGAGAGAGGGAGACACGGAATCTGAAACAGGCTCCAGGCTCTGAGCTGTCTGCACAGAGCCTGATGCGGGGCTTGAACTCACAGACCTCGAGATCATGAGCTAAGCCAAAGTCGGACGCTCAACCGACTAAGCCACCCAGGTGCCCCTAAAATTTAGGTAACCTTTAAATCAAACCTTATTTCTTCCAAAAAGACTCACGCACTTTGGGGTTTTTGTTGTTGTTATATGGATTCTTGCTTAAGAGGAAACTAAATTTCAGTGCTCCCTCAAAGAATGTTCAGAAAATATTTTTCAGTGAAGTTAAAAAATGTATTTTGTAAAAACGAAGCACTAAATCACATATTTTAGGTGGGGTATATAAGACGTTTTCTAGGTGATATATTTCCAATTACAGCTTTCATCCTGAAATTCAATTGGCTGCTATGGCTAATTACAAAGGGATAGATTACAAAGTGCCCGGGAAGGGACAGTATTCCTCAACATCACAATCATTACTAGGGTAGCACAGTTTGGAATGTGAACTTATTTAACCATTTAGCAAAGACTTACTGTCTGCCCCCTTTCTTGCCAGGCTGGACTAGTCTGGCACAGCATTTTATTTATCACTGTATCCCCTGTGTGTGGCACATACCCGTGTGTCAGTTCTTGTTACCACTTCACCCTGGATAGATTTCATGTTAATATCTCCTTAGTTACTACATCTTATTTTCAAATATATGCTTGGTATTTTGAATTGAAACCATGTACCAAATATGTTACAGGTTCAAACTGTAAAGCAAAACAATTATTTCTTTCACCAGCGACTCTGAATCCTAGATGACTCATGGATCTCCAACTGCTTCAGGTGTGGCTACGCTTACCTTTTTGTTGTTGTTGTTGTTCAGTCATTTTACTGCTCCCCCCTTCACGTTCTATTCAGGTATTGCAATTAACCTATCAGCAGAGAGCATGGGATCTGAAACTTCTCCTTAGATGCTTCATTTGGAACGTTATTTACTTTGTATTCTGGACAGTTTTATTATCATTTCAAAAGGAGCTGCAAGTTGGTATCACCTGCAGCATGAAAATGGCTAATGACATTTTTCAGATGGGAAGGTAGCCAGGTGATCTTTTTCTGGAGACACAAAATGAAATTTCGCTGAAATACTGCTGAATGTTATCTTTTCTAAGTAATGATGTTTTTTTTTTTTTTTAAATTTGGACAAGGTGGCTTATTTGGAGCTCAAAATCAAAGGCAGAGAAGTTTTTGCACTGTTGTTTGTTTCTGAAGTCAATGGAGTGTTCAAGCCACTTGGCTCCTAGTAATTAAGGTGTCCTGTGGGTAAATGTAGCTTATATAAACCTCATTTCACAGAGAACACTAAATCGCAACTGCAAAATTACCAACATTTATGTTCTTCACGATTCAAAGAGAGGAGGACTACATCAAACAAAAGCTGCACAGCAAAAGAAACCATCAAACAAAATGAAAAGGCAACCTGTGGAACTGGAGAAAATATCTGCGAAACATAGATCTGACAAGGGGTTAATATCCAAAATACACAAAGAACTCGTACAATAGCAAAAAACCTAACAGCACAATTAAAAAACTGGGCAGAGAACGTAGGCAGTTTTGCAAACAAGACATACAAATGGCCAGTCTTCCACATCATAACCAGGGAAACGCCGTGAGATATCCCCTCACACTTTATACTTGTTCAATGGCTGTCCTCAGTAAGACAAGATAACAGGCATTGGCATGGATGTGTTTTTATAGTTTTTATAGTGTTTTACAAGTATTTTACAAGATACACACGCGCTTTAGTTGACTTAACCATTGACCCAATGATGGACATCTGGTTTGTTTTCAGTCTGGGGGTGTTTCAAATAAAGCTGCTAAGAACATTTGTGTAGAGGTTTGTGTGGGAACAGAAAGTTTTCATTTCTCTGGGACAAATGTCTAAGACTGATGGGTTGTATGGCAGTTGTATAATTGGTTTGTTTATGAAACTGCCAAGTTAACCTTCTGTTCTCTCTACCCCTCCCCCACTTGTGCTCGCTCTCTCTCTCTCTCTCTCTCTCAAAAATAAATGATTAAATGGGGCACCTGGGTGGCTCAATCGGTTAAGCGCTCGACTTCGGCTCAGGTCATGATCTCACAGTCTGTGAGTTCAAGCCCCACGTCAGGTTCCGTGCTGACAGCTAGGAGGCTGGAGCCTGCTTCAGATTCTGTGTCTCCCTCTCTCTCTATGCCCCTCCACTGCCCACACTCTGTCTCTCTGTCTCTCTCAAAAAATAATAAAAAAAAAATTTAATAAATAAATAAACATTACAAAAAAAAAAGAACTGCCAAATTGTTTTCAAGAGTATCTTAACCGTCTCTTCACACTCCCAACAGCAATGTGTGAGCGATCCAGTTTTTCTGCCGTCTTGCCAGCATTTGGGGTGATGTTCACCTTTCCAGTATGTGTGTACTGATAGCTTGTGGTGGTTTTAATCTGCATCCCCCTAATGGCTGATAATACTGAACATCTGTTCACGTGTTTATTTGCCATTTGCATGGCAACTTTTGTGAAGTGTCAGTTCATGTCTTTTGCCCATTTTCTGATTGAATTGTTGTTTTTTAAATCCTACCATAGAGTTTTAAGAGTTTTTTTTTATACTAGTTCTTTGTTAGAGTTATATAATTTGTAAATATTTTCTCCCAGTCTATAGCATTTCTTTTCCATCCTCTTAGAGGCTCTTACAGAGAGCAAACACTTTTAATTTTGATGAGGTTAATTGATCAATTTTTCCTTTTACGGTTTATGCTTTTTGATCTCAAATCTAAGAACTCTGCTTAGGCCCGGTTTCCAGAGATTTTCTTATATGTCTTGTCACAATTTTATTGTTTTACTTCTTACATTTAAGTCCAGGATCTATTTTGAGTTACAAGGATCTATTGTGAGGTTTATGCTGAGATTCATTTACTTTGCCTCGGGTTCTCTAAGTGCCCCAGCAACATTTATTGAAAAGGTATAATCCTTCACCGATTTGCTTTTGTACTTCTGTCAAAGATTCATTGGGTATATTTGTGTGGGTCTCTTTTGTAAAAAAAAAGTTCTCTTAATCATATGCTCTGAATGTATGCTTTCATCAAAGCTCCTACACTTGTCCATGGGTGAGAACAGAATAATTCACTAATGGTGCGCTAAATGTCCAAACTAGGAGTGACTACAGTATAAAATGAATTCTCATATCTCCATATTATTAAGGAAAGCCATTTAATATTCATTACTTTAAAAATTAATTATTTTAGTGCATTCTAAAATTTAATTGGGTCACTTCCAATAATGCCATTTTATCTGTCAGAGGTATTAGTTGCTATTAGTTGTAATAGAAGTTGACACTGGCTGATTCACTTAGAAGGAAATTTATTAAATTTTTCATTACTTCAAATTAGGAATAGAGGACTGGAGAACCAGGTTCAAGCCGCAACAACCATAAGTGATCTCTTAAATCATTAAGTTTCTTGATGAGGCTATTGCCTTTGGGCAGTAGGTACAACCATGCACAATGCTTATACTTTTGCATCAATAAATCAGTGCAGTAGAAACAATTACTCTGTTGTCCCCCGTGAAGATCTCTATCCTGGGCTGCCTTCTTTTATAGCTGACTCAAAGTCTGGTCATGTAATTGGTAACACCTAGCTCGTTTCTCATGTCCTGGCAGCAGAAGAGATGAGGAAAGAATATTTTTGGCGTTTCATCTTCTAATAATGTGAGGTTTATTTGCTATCTTCAATAGCTATAATATTGATGATATCTATAATATTGATGACGGGGTGCTATCCAAATATATTGAAAAAGATGGAAATGCTGGGTGAGAAACCAAACGATGAATAACCTGATTCATACTGTTAATTTGTTTAACTACTTATGAAGGCATACTACACCTAATTATCCTAGTTCAGTAGGGTTTTGTGGTAATATATAGTGAAAAACAACTTGTTTTGAATTCTTTTCTGGTGAAGAGGGTCAACTTGGGTAGACTGATACGAAACCAGACAAACACAAATGAACAAACAATTCTATTGCCCAGAGATCCACTAAGTAAGAAATCTCTGGAAGCAGAACTTGTCATTGTTATTTACACACACACACACACACACACACACACACACACACACACACACACACCCCAAAACTCAAAAACCGTTTCCTGTGATTGTAATGTATGTCCAGTGTTAAGAACCATTGTGAAAGAGGCAGAACAGTTCGGCCTTGTTCATGAAGTCGAATGCTAGAGCAGGCTTTTAACTGCTTTTTGCCTCATGTCCCCCCCACCATTTTTATGCACAGACAGGTTACACATAAACACTACTTGCAACAGTTGTGTTTAGTCCTATCACCAAATGGCTTGGTCTTTTTTTTTTTCTTCAATTTCACTATCACAAACCCTAGTTCTCCTACAAAGATGGATAACCCAGCTAAAAATATCCGAAGACAAAATTACCACAGAGTCTCGCTGCTAAGGAAGAGCTAAAGCCAACTTTCTTGGCTCTCAGCACAGTTCTGGAGGACCACAAAGCCCCTGTTTCCCCACGCAGAAATCTCTACCAAATTCAACCAGCTGAGAATTTCCCATTTCTGTTAGTGGCATCCTGGGTAACTCAGGCCAGCCTACTTGCTGACAATTAGGAAAGCTGGGAAAATACAAAAGTCATCTATTTGAAGGCATTGAAGCCCACCAAAGACAAAACTGAGAATTTATTTCTGTCGGAAATTCTAAAAAACAGGATCAAATGAAAATTGTATCCCTGAAAGAAATAACTTAAATTGAATACAATGAATAAATTCAACAGTAAATCTATTCATAGTTGAATAGAAAATTAGTGAACTAGAAAATGTGTAAGAAAATATCCATCCTGAAGCTTTGAGTGACAAAAAAAAAATGAAATAGAAAAAGGCACAGAGGTACAGAAAATATGGTATAAATGATTTAGTACATGAGTCAGGAAGAAGAGAAAAGAGTGGACAGAATTGATAGGACAGAAGGGGAAACAGCAAATAACTTTTCAGAACAGAAGAAATATATCAAGCCATAAAATCCAGAAGCATTATAAACCCAGGAATAATAAATAGAATTAAAGCTACATTTATACCCAGCACGGCAATATTTCTGAAAAACAGAAAATGAGGGTATTAAATGCAGGCAGAGGGGGAAAGTCTAATCATTTTCAAAAGGTGACAATATGACAGCCAACTTTTCAAAGCAAACCGTGACAGGTAGAAGACTTATTTCTTCTTGGTGCTAGAAAAAAAATACTCCCATGCCAGTGATTCTCCATCATGGCTAGCCACTAGAAGTAAAACATGCTTTTCTAGTGTACTCAACTTCACCCCTCGTTGCTCTCCTTGACCAAATACTACTTTACCACAATGCCTTCTCTACATTCAAGATTCAGGGATGTTGCTAAATTGAGAATGAACATTAACCTTTCCTATAAAATACATCGGTGACTTCTTGGGTTCTTAGGACATTGTAAGCCCTTTATTCTGGGCCTTTACTCAATGTTCCTCACCCATCCCGACACATGTTACCATTTAGGTATGCTATTTCTTCCGCATGGAACTCACAAAGCCTTCTCTATACATGATTTCTCAGCTTGGTATTACTTTCTCTATAAACCACAAAGCACATACTGTCTATGTGTACTCACTAGGTATTTGCCATATATTGTCTCAATTCTCTCTCTCCACCCATCCATTTATGCTCTGTCTCTTCAAATAGGAAACCAAACAACAAAGGCAAGAACAAAAGAAACCTCTGACATACCAAGAATGAGGTGTGACACTGCAGTTAACTGCCTTGCAAAGCCATAAACCCAGACCTATGAAGAATATAAAATCGACTCTAAGCCTCAAGGTTTTTTTTTTCCTTTTCTTCTTCCTTTTTTTTTTTTTAAATGTTTACTTAGTTTTGAGAGAGACAGACAGACAGAGCATGAGCAGGGGAAGGACAGAGAGAGAGAGGAAGAATCGGAAGTGGGGTCCAGGCTCCCAGCTGTCAGCACACAGCCCGACACAGGGCTCGAACCCACAAACTGTGAGATCATGACCTGAGCCAAAGTCAGATGCTTAACTGACTGAGCCACCCAGACACTCTTACAGGTGCTTGTCCTTAATAAAGTCTGAAGCATTGACTCTCCAATAGAGCATTATCAGAAGTTACTGAGTTTTAAAGAGCCATGGTATTGTAATCACTTACATTAGAACACACAATTTTACTTCTTTTACTGAAGGATGTCTTTTGTGAGTAACCATATTGCACTGCCAGCCGTACATCAAGATGGCTCACAGAAAGAATGATTCAGAGTCTTTAGAAAATTTTAAGTTATGGGGCGCCTAGGTGGCTCAGTCGGTTGAGCGTCTGACTTGATTTTGGCTCAGGTCGTGATTCCAGGGTCCTGGGATCAAGTCCCGCGTTGGGTTCTGCACTGAGCATGGAGCCTGCTTGAGATTTTCTGTCCCTCCCTGTCTCTTTCTGCCCCTTCCCACTAACTTGTACATGCACTCTCTCTCAGGGAAGGGAAGGGAAGGGAAGGGAAGGGAAGGGAAGGGAAGGGAAGGGAAGAAAAATTTAAGTTATGTCCACCACATTGAGAAGTAAATTTCTGTTGGGGCGCCTGGGTGGCTCAGTTGGTTGAGTGCCCGACTTCGGCTCGGGTCATGATCTCACAGTTTGTGAGTTCAAGCCCCACGTGGGGCTCTGCGCTGATAGCTCAGAGCCTAGATCCTGCTTCAGATTCAGTGTCTCCCTCTCTCTCTGCCCCTTCCCTGCTCATGTTCTGTCTCTCTCTGTCTCTCAAAAATGAATAAACATTAAAAAAAAAATTTAAAAAAGAAGTAAATTTCTGTCCCTCAAAGAAATTTCTACTTTATCATTTTTGTATTCACATCATAAAGCCTTATAAAATGCCCAGCATTATGTGACTGATTTATTGGATAACTATATATTTCGGAAATGACAATGTGTAAGTCTCAAGCACTAGTAACAGTGTTTTTGTTAGTTTATAGTCGTCTAATACGTCTCACATTTCCCTTATTTACCCCCAAATCCTCACTGTCAGGCAATGATTATCAACCCTAGCACCAGATCAGAAACCTCTGGGGAACTCCAAAAGCATATCCACGTTCAAAACCCAACCAGACCAAATCAATGAGGAAAAATCTGGGCTCTGTAGGTAACTTCAACATGCAGTCATGATTGAGAATTACTTTTTTTTTTAAATATGAGTATTAACATGTCATGTGGAAATACTGTATATACATATTATATTTAATATATAACACACATATATGTATTTATGACACATACATATGTATACACATACATGAACATACATACGTACGTACATATCTTAAAGGCTAGTGAATGGTCAGAGAAAACCAACTGCATATTTACGAAGAAACAAATCATGAAGAGAAAAATGATTGTACATGTTTATACATGTACGATACCTTCTATAAAAATCTACACAGAGATGCCTGGGTGGCTCAGTCGGTTAAGTGTCCAGCTTCGGCTCAGGTCATGATCTTACGGTTGGTGACTCTCAGCCCCTCATCAAGCTATCTGCTGTCGGCATAGAGCCTGCTTGGGATCCTCCGTCCGCCCCCCTCTTTGCCTCTCCCCCACTCGTTTTCTCTCTCTCTCTCTCTCTCTCTCTCTCTCTCTCTCTCTCTCTCTCTCCAAATAAATAAATGAACTTAAAAATGTATCCAAAAAATCTACACGAGTATATATATTTCAATTCCTTTTTCTTAAAAGTAGCAAGCGACACAAGAAACTGTGAGGCCTGGCAGGAGCAGGTCACGGCTGTCACGGTGGATTCTGTCTTGCCCGAGGTGCAGGGATTTGGGTAACACTGTCACGTTCTTTGCTGCATGACCACCTCACTACATAACATCTTTTGATTTGCCAGGTCCCAGGAGAAACGTGTGATTTTTAAATTATGTTTTTTTTAGATGAACTCTTTTGCATTAAGTTAATTTAAATGTGATCTTTTATATAACTTTTTTTTTAATTTTTAAGTTTATTTATTTATTTAGAGAGAGAGAAAGAGCACAAGTGGGGAGAAACAGAGAGGGAGAGGGGGAGAGAGAATCCCAAGCGGGCTCCGCATTGTCCGTGCAGAGCCCAATGAAGGGGCTTGAACTCACGAACCAGAAGATCATGACCTGAGCCGAAATCAAGAGTCAGTCGCTTAACTCTCTGAGCCACCCGGGTGCCCCCTATATAACTGTTTTAATAAAAGATCATCTCTCATAAATAATGGTAATGCTACAATAAAGAGATTTCAATATTTTTAAATATTTTAAATTCTACATAGACACGATCAGCTGCATTTTGGAGCCTGTTCTCCACTCCTACAAGAAGTTAGCCGGTTTTTAGATGGTATAATGAAAATGAAATCATGTCCATTTAAAGTGGTCTGGAAAAATACCTGCGTATTATGTCCGTATTGTGGTACCAATTCTCTTCCTAAATAGCACTTGTTTTTTCCGTTTTACTGAGATACAATTGATATATTACGTGGCAGAAGTTGAAGATGTACACCTTTATGATCTGATCTACGTACGCATTGTGACGCAATTAGCACACTGAGGTTATTTAACATCCATCGCCTCATCCAGGTATGATTTTGTTTTCTTACGATGAGAACTTTGGAGATCTACTCTCCTAGCAACTTTAAGATACACTATACAGCACTGTTAGCTACAGTCACCGTGCTGTGCATTCCATCTCCAGAACTTACTGATCTTACAAGGGAAGTATCTTTGACCACCTTCTGCCAGTTCCTCCACCTCCCACCTGCCAGCAGCATTTTTGTCCGCAATGTCAATAACTTAAAGTTGAGTCAAGTGAATGATAACATTAGCTTTACACTATGTAGCCACCTGAAGAAAACACTTACTTTGAATAACCGAATAGATGGGTTGCTACCTATGTATATTGCAAAGTGGAAGCTGTTGCCTTGTAGATGCGACACTGAACCTGAAGTTACCATACCTAGATTTGAGTGTATACAGTCCCACACAAACCCAATCTGTGTCTCTGTCGCTCTGGCTGGTCCACTTTACTTTTTCTGGATTCGAGTTTATGTACAAAAGGTAAAATTAAATGAGGGTAACATCAAATATAATTTCAAAAAGCATGCTGGGAAAATTATATAAGACAATATATGTGAAAATTCTTTAGGAGCTGTAAAATACATGGTACCCCACGAGGCAAAATGATTACATTACTTTTACGAAGCTTCAAATCAAAGCTCAAAGTGTCTGACCTCTCAGTCATTTTACTGTTAAGCCAAAATATTAGCCAAGCTTTTTATAATGAATTTAGTACAGTAACAGGAGAAATACTTTGCACATGTTCAAATATTACAACCACCATTTATTTCAAACAACATGAAAACATTCTTTATTAAATGAGTTTCTGTTCTCCACTAATAACAAAATATCATGCCTTGTTCCATTCAATTGGACTGACAGGTGTAATACTCTCACTGAGGGATAGTGTTGCAATATAAAAATGAAGTACTCAAAGGATAATACTGCTCTCTATCTTAAAACTAATGAAGATTTATGCAGAAAGTTCAAGAAAAAGTCCTTTACCTACATTCTTGAACTCTTTGGACAATGCTACCAGAGCTTAAAGAAAAAGAAAATACCGTGACGAAAGTTAAGACAAAATCAGTAAAACTGAGGTAAAGAAATTATAGTATTCTATCTTTTAATTAGTTTGTCCCATTTGATGGAAATGATTTCTTCCTTAAAACTAAAACTTCAAAATTCACAACATCTAGAGAAGATCAGTAGATGGTAGGAAAATAGGTAATTTTTGTTTGTACTGCTCACTTTTGACCTGTGTAGTTTCTAAAAAGAAGTGGGTGTCAACAGAAAGAGAGCAGAGTCATGAATACTTAATAGTCCTACCCAATATTATTCACGTGGGTTGTTACAATCCAAATAGAACAACACATTACAACAAAAATACTTCAAACAACAAAAATGGATCACACCTATTTCAAATACATAGGCTTCAAATTAAACTGTGTGTGTGTGTGTGTGTGTGTGTGTGTGTGTGTGTGTGTATTTTAGACTGATCCTAGATATCAACCATTACTGAGCACTTTTGAAAGACATTTAAGGAAACTGGCAATTTTGTAAATTCTTACAAAGATATTTTACCACTGCATAATTACTCTACTCACAATTTATTTCAGTAAATTTGCAAGATTTCCCTAAGCACTGAGTATAATCTTTGTTATCTGAGGAAATGCCATCTTTTAAGATTCACCTTGCCAGCAGTCATGTGTAAATATATTAAGATAAAAACTGAGATGTGAACATTTATATCTCACTCCTGATTTAACAGCTGGCCCCAGGTAGCACACAGACATAATCATTTAATATCAATATCTAGCAAAACGTCTGGGCTTGGTGTTTACAGGTAGGCTTATTTTTATTTTCCTTGTTTTTGGCTTTAAGTTTTGAAAATCAAAGAACATCAGGCATGCCCATATGCATGTGTAGGGATTTTTTAAAAAGACAAAAATCTCACTAATTTCTGAAAATACCAGAAATGCCATACGTACATATAATTGCAAACAAATTAACATACAGGGATTCTACAGAAGGTATACAAGATGTTTTTCAACTCTAAAATTGTAAGAACCAGTAATTCTTGTAGAGATAGGTAGATAAGTCGATAGAGACAGATATAGATACAGAAATTAAGTGGAACGTATACATAGTGTTAAACATATACATGATAGTCACCATGAATGAAAACCTAAAATAAAAACTGCTAAAATATGGGGCGCCTGGGTGGCACAGTCGGTTAAGCGTCCGACTTCAGCCAGGTCACGATCTCGCGGTCCGCGAGTTCGAGCCCCGCGTCGGGCTCTGGGCTGATGGCTCGGAGCCTGGAGCCTGTTTCCGATTCTGTGTCTCCCTCTCTCTCTGCCCCTCCCCCGTTCATGCTCTGTCTCTCTCTGTCCCAAAAATAAATAAACGTTGAAAAAAAAATTTAAAAAAAACTGCTAAAATAATTAGAATTTTCATGTATTCTAAATCCATATTTTATGAGAAAGAGATAAATGATAAATAACCATGGATACAATGGGTCCTTTCCAGAAAGCAATGTCCAGGATACGCAATATTCCAGAATGAGTAAAGATTTAAATACATTGAAAGCAACTTCCATGTCTTAAAGCCATGGATGGAGAATTCATACCTGAAGTAACGATCCTGAAAGTTCTTTTAACTTCTGAATGGTCAAAGTGATTAAGTTATTTATAAATTTTATCTTAAATGTATTTATTACATCTTATTCTTGGAAAACTGGTAATGTATTTCATATAAAATAAAATCACTCTTCATAAAATACTTTCTAGATATTTGGGAAACCAGAGACATTTTTAATTGCTCTAGTCAACCAAAATAATGCAAATGCACACATGAAAACTCCCATTTATATCAATAAATAAACTTCTACAAAGGGGTAAATTCTCATAAACGTCTCTCATGAAAAACAACTCTCTTCCATCATCAGAAGAAAGCTGTTTGTGGAAGAACAAGAAAACCCAAAGAACTTATAGGAAGCTCAATAATCATCAAGCCAGGGATGGAAGCATCTCAAGGTTTGAATCAAAGTGGTAGAGAAAGCAAGATGTGGATGAATCCACAGTAAGTTCTTGAAACAAAGGGAGACTATGCAAAAGAGAAAATCCTGAATAGATGTTCAGCTCATAACGTTGGGGCTCATCACATACTCCAAATGTGTGGCTCTGACTTTCTCCGCTTCCCTTATATCCAGGTTGGGGTAAAGTGACTCTTACTGGCCTAATGTACTATGAGTAGTAGTGATGTAGGAGGTATTTCTTGCTAATAACCCTGACTTAATACAACATGACTCTGGAACAGTCTCTCCCCCCCCCCCCCCCCCTCTCTCTCTCTCTCACACACACACACACACACACACACACACACACACCATCTGATACACAGTAGATGCTTCATAATTATTTGATTATACGCTGAATGTGCAAACGCCAACCGTATTTCGAGATGTTCCTTTGATACCCACACAAACAGTAAAATCCCTGACCTGACTTTGAGAAAGAAATAGAAAACGATTTTGTGTAAAATACTATTTATTTGTGCACAGTGTGCCTGTGAATAGCCTCACTGATGTATTTGAACAGAATTCCTTGAGAACAATGATGTGAGGGCTGAGTCTAGAATTAGTCAAACTGTGGCAGCCGGGATTTGTACAGCGATGTTAATGATAGTGATGATGACATCCCTCTATAAGGCTGCATTTACTTTAGCTACAATATAGAGTCCACACGTCATGTGTAAAGTTATTTTAATGATTTCGGTGGTCGAGTTCTTAGTTTATCTGCAAACCAAGAACAGGTTGGATATTTTATAATAGATGCCTTGCAGACTAAATTTAATCTTTCAGTGGTCACAAGGAAACATTTAATTAATAAAGGCTAAGAGATAAACAATTTTGGCCAACATGCTTTTGCTTTGTTTTATTGTTGTTAGTCCTGTTAAGTAACTTTTTATTAAAAAAAATACTGACCACTATGGCACCTTGTGAATTATAATACCAGTTATGCAACACAGAAGAGGGCAAAAGAAACTGAACTACAGTAAGGGCTTTTAAATCATGCAAAAGGAAAATAATATATTCATACAAACTATGATGTCATAATGAAAAATTAACATAGACTATAAAGACATGACTCTAAGAATCATGTCGTTTTATGTTTAATGATTTAATACCTTTAAATTTTTAATGATTGAATAAACATAATTTTAAAAGACAAGAGTAAAATTTGGGGCAATTATACTATTTTTTTTCAAAATTATTTTCCTGAATGGAAGATAAGCTGGTTAATAAGTCAAGACAAACTTCAAAGCAAACATTCAAAAAATTGTTCCACACTCACTACTTCACTCAAACAACTGGGTAAGGAAATATTCTCCACTGGGAGCACTAAATTCTGTAGGAAGACACAAGGCAAGGGCCCTTTCACCATTTCAATCTGGAAGGGCCTGGATCCTGGTTTTCCCCTAGCCCAAAAGGCAACTAGTGCTTTTCTGCCCTCATTCAGCACAATAGGGAACACTAACTAGTAAGGAGAAAAGAATCCAATAGAACATTTCATCTCAAAATATGCTTTTGTGTCATAATCTCGGATACCACTGGCCTCATGCCCAGGGGTCTATTTTCCCCTTTAGATTATTATAAAATTTGGTTTTTGCAAGTATGAGTTCAGTACCTCATAAATCAAATATCTGTGCATATTTCATCCGAATCCCTTTTATTTTAGTTCTAAACATAAACCATAAAAAGAATCGTTACGTATCATTTGAGTTCAAAATATTATTTTACTTGGAAAAGCCCATACTTCTGAGTCCATGACATTAGTAATATGTCTTATTAACTATGAAAATTACATTTTAATGTTTAGATAAATTCTATTGCTATGCTTATGGCACACAACACTTGCTTAGAGTTTTACTATCTTATGAGACAAACTTAACTTACTAAGCTTCACAGAATCTATAGGTTTGTCACGTGAATTCACCCTTCTGAATACTAGAATATTCTGAATTTAAAGTCTCTATAGTTTTTTAAATAATATTCTTCAAAATAGTGAAGTTTCATTTAGTTTAACGTTTCGATTTAATATTAAAACAAAAGTGTTTCAACACCAAAGTCTGAAGTTTACATTTCTCAAGTAGAAATGGAAGACAAAAGCAATTAACCTATACATAAACATGCTTTTACTGTTTTCTCTGAAGGGCGTCTTTTACAAAGGCTTATCTCCAAGCAGTGAGTCTGGAAAGGGATGCTATGGGATTGCAAACACATTTGCACACATCTTAAAGAGGAATGGTGTTTTAAAAGGACATTTCAAAGGCTGTTAACACGCATGGTTCCCTCAAGAAGCAGTCAATGCTCTTTTCTGGGATCCTATATTTTAATTAGGTTGCATATCCCGTTTTTGTCGTAGCAAATCCTGGAAAGCTGGGAGTGGGAGAGGAATCCTACAGACCCCCGGGGCCAAGAGCGCGAAGGCCGGGGTCCTCAGGGTTATATTTCTTAGTCTCATCTCATGTACACAGTGACTCTGTGTTAGGAGATACACATCTACCCGGGGGACCTGAATCATCCGTTAGCTTATAACTAACGTCTGAGGTGTCAGACACAATTGAGATTCCAAGAAGACGGAAGGCGCGAGAATGATGAGCAAGCACCCCGTGGGGGAGCAAAGGGCTTCAAAGGTCAAGTTCCTAAAATGGTTCTCCCCTCCAGCTCTCGCTTGCCGTGCAGCGCGTCCCGCCCGCGAGAAGCCGGCAGCCTCCTGGACAACTGCAGCTTTACACGTGGGTCCTTCCTATCTCCCGGGAAAGGAACGAGGCGCAATTAAATCTCCCCCCGAGAGCGGCCCTTGCCACCAGAGGGGCTGCACCCCCCGCGCGCGCGCGCGCTCTGGCCCCGGAAGGGCGCGCGGCAGGCCACGAGAGCGCCTGGCTGCGCCGGGTGGGGGTGGGGGTGGGCGCTTTGTAGTCGCCCTGTTGTGTACGCCCCACTTCTACGGATCTGCCCAAGTTCCGGAATGGGTCCCTCGTCTCCTCGGGGCACCGTCTGCATCTCCAACGAGAAAGCCAGCAGAAAGCAGCACCAAAACCCAAGTGTGCCCTTTTCCCTTCCCTGTGCCCCCCCACACCTGCGTCCACCAACTCCTGATAAAACGACTCCTGGGTGCGTAGTGATGCGTCCTCTTTTAGGGGTTTAGGGGTTCTGCCCTATCTTCGTTCAATTTTCTAACGGTATATTTAGAATTATTTTTCTTTCTTCCTTTTTAAGTGAGAGAATTAGTGAATTTCTCCCTCCTCTCTTCCCCTCTCCAAGTTGGAGGACTCTTCCAGTCAGCAGGGAACGCGGGGAATGTTCTGGTTCAAGGCCGCTTTGCCCCAGGATTCCGGAGCTTCGCAGAATTGGAACTTTGAGAACACCGAGGTAGAGAAACATCCAGGGAATCCGGGAAAGGGGCTCTTTCGCCCCCACACCGGTTTCCCTTCCTGCTCTGGACCGGCCCGCCAAGGTCGTTCTCGGTGGCCCATCTCGCGCCCATCGCGCGCTCCCCCACGGCCACCACCGGGACCCCCTGCGCGTCGTTCCCGCGGTCCCCCCACGCCCGCCAAGCCCAAAGGCCCGCTCCTCCCCGCCTGGCCTCGGGGCTCCACACCCAGGTCTTCTGGGACCATCCACGTGTCCCTCCTACCTCCTCGTCTGGTCACTAGAGAACTTATGAACCCCCCGGGGCGGGGGGGGGGGGGTCTACACTGTTTCTCTCCCAAGTCAGGCACAACGTCTTGCACGGAAAAACTACGACAAGGTCTCCGTAAACTTTGCCGTCGCGAACCCTGCCGTGTCTGCGGCGGTGAGCACACACCTGCCCGCACACGGGCGCAGGTACACCTGTCCGGGCGCGCACACGGCCAGGGAGCCTGCCCCTGGGCAACCGCTCAGGGAGCCCGAAACTCGCTGGCAGTCGCCGGCGGGGCCGCGCGGCAATGCTTGGGCATCAAAGGAGAATTTCGAAAGGGGCTGGGGAAGCGGGGACTAGGACACGGGGCTTGTAAATACACACACGGGAGCGTCCGTCCGGCTCCCGCACAGCGAGCCATTCTCCCCGAAAGGCGCACTTTGGAGAACAGAGCACTGTGGGCTGCACCGTCCATAACCCCCCCTCCGAGGCGCATTCGTCTTCCAACCTGACCATCCCTTCCGTCTACATGACTTCTCAGTCTGGTCCCAGCCAGCAGCAGCGCGCGCATGAGGACGGGGACCGGGGCGCGCTCCGGGAACCCTCGGCCCGGTGTGCAGAGCCCCCCGAGGCAGGTGCGGGCCCCCACACCGGCCGAGCAACAAGCGGGCTGTCCGCGAAAGGGCCGGGTCCCTCTTCGCCCCTGTCCCCGCGCGGGTCACCTCTCCCCGCCCCCCTCCCTACAGCCGGCCGCGCCAAACGCGAGCCGGGGAAGGAGAAAGCCGAGCGAGCCACTCACCCCCAGCTTCCTGCTGCGGATTTTCACGTAGCCCTGCTTGACTATGTCGTTAAAGTTGGAGGCCATGGCCAGCGCGTTCGGGCTCGTCCCCTCCGCGATCGGCTTCCCCGAGTCGGGAGCCGCCGGCCGCCGCCGCCGCCGCCGCCGCCGCCCGGTCCGCGCAGGTCTCGCATCCAGCCAGCCGCCGCCACAGCCGCGCCGCCGCCCGGTCCCCCGAGCTCCCGCCGGCGGGGACGCGGGCCGGTGGCAGGGCGGCCGCGGACGGGGAACGCGGGCCCGGCGCCGCGAGCAGCGCCCGCCCTCCGCGTTCCGGTCCTCACCTCCGCCCCCCGCCGCGAGCCGAGCGCCGGGCCCGCGCCGCCGCCAGCTGCGGGCGCCCCCTCCGCGCCGCCGCCCCCGGCAGCACCCACGGGCTGGCGCCTCGCTCGGCGGCGCACAGCTGGCCGGAGCGCACCGGCGCGGGGGGAGGGGCGGGCCGACTGGGCGGCCGGGCTCCCTCCCCGCCCCCCACCCCACCCCACCCCACCCCACCCCACCCGGGCCCCGCGGGGTGGCTGCGCTCGGAGACGCTCGCTGGACGCGCTCCATCCCTGGCGGCTCCGGCGGGGAGCGCCTCCCGCCTCCCGCGCCCCGGGTCGCGCTCCCCGCCCCCGGCCCCCTCTGCCCGAGCCCGCGTCGCTCTCCCGGGTGCGGGATTCCTGAGGACACGGCTCCTCGTTCCGGGGCTCTCCGCGCCCCCTCCCCAGCTGGACTCGGGCAAAGGGCGGTGGGGACGCCCCCGAAGAGGGGAAGGCAAACGGGAGGCAGTGGTTTATTTCGATGGCCTTGTGTACGTGCATGTTTTGTTCCCGAGCACATGCTCGCGTTCCAGGTCTCTGCCCCACTGGGAAGAGTAAATCGACGCCGAGCCCTGCCCGGTGCACACAAAGAGACCGAGCGTGCGCATGTGTCTAATCCCTCTGCTGCTGGGGAGGCTGGAGCGAGATCACGCGCGGCAGCCCCCTCGCCGACGTCCTCGCGCGAAGAGGCAGCGAGGCTCGGGCTCTTTGGCAGGACCGGCGTGGACTGATGGATGCGCGCGTGTTAGTTAACTACGACTCAGAGTGGCTCGTGGCATTTCATCTTCCAGGGGAGATGGAGACCATAACTGTTACTGGTGGATGCAAATGATTGCTCGAAATGTTCAACTTGCAAACATCAAAAACAGTGGAGAACTTTCTCCCCTTTACGTAGGAACGCTTGGCGTTTAAAAGTAGGCTGCTCCCCGGTGTAAAGAAATTTTAATTTAAAAATTATATCCATTTTTATACGATGCAAGGAGAAATAAGCAGTATTGCATTCTGGCTGACGGCAAGGTATGGGCTTTTGCTATAGGGAAGACTATTTAGTACCTAGTCGCTCAGGGTGTTTCTCTTTAAGAAAAAAAAATGTAATAGGATTGAAAATTTTATAAATGACTCCTTCATTTATAGTCTATATTCGATAAAAGTTCAAAAGAGTATGTTTATTTCCACTTCCCATAGCGAGCAGTGTTTTCCCATGTTTTCAGTAAAAATGTCTTAGCCTTATTGGGAACATACTAATTTTAAGACTGAAAGGAAACTACTTGATTGAAGGGAGGAAAACTATGAAACCTTAAAGGACCAAGTACTATGTCCCTGACCCCAATCAAATAGGCACCGCAAAGGCGATTTTTGTGCCATCAGTAGCAAGAGTTTTCATCTAGAGCCTGTATATGGAAGTAGAAACTCTTACCAAGAGCATACTCTTCCTCTCCATTCGTTTATGTAGCAAACATTGGTTTGGGCTGTTAACCCTGGACGGCTCCAGATGCTGGGCAAATATTTAGAGTCACATGGACAGATCCCTTAGGCTGTCACTCAGATCACTTAGGTTGTCTGTTCCATTCACTTGTTGCTATTCCATATACCACGGGACTATGATTTTATATGAAGGCTGATTTAGATTTGCAGATGCCTTAAATACCATTCATTCAGTCCTCTCACAATGCTGTGTGTTAAGCAAAAAAATACTTGCCATTTAATAGATGAGGAAACTGAGACTCTGAAACATTCGGTTGCAGAGACACAATTTACAGATTGGTTTTGGGTCTGCAGTAATTTCCATGACCACTAACGGTTCCCATCATTTATATTATAATCTGTTTCTACAGATCAGTTGTGAGGTATTTGAAGTCAGAGATTAGCTTTCCCAATAATAATCTCAGTGCTAATTTAAGCGTCAGGCATGTTTCATAAATCTGGCTTTTAATAATTATATAATGATGATGCCTTTTTTTATATACTTATGTAGGTCTTTACGACACCCTAACTAATATGATTTAAATATTCTCCTACAGTTACTTTTGATTCTTAAATTTCTGGTAGAGCAGTGTGTGTGTGTGTGTGTGTGTGTGTGTGTGTGTGTGTGTGTATACAATTGATTGTATCCTCAGGGCATTATTTATTGTAGTCACCTAAGCCTCAGACTTCCTGTTAACTAGCAACGTGACTTAGAAATCTGAGTACATTCTTCTTTTCTTTTTTTCAAGAATAATTCATAAGAGGTGCTGTATATATCTACCTAACTCACGTCAAGAAGAACAAAATGTTTCACTGCCCCATTGATTAGAGTGTTCAAGTATTGTCAGCCTGATGCATCCATTATAAAATTTTCCACCAAACTTCTACCTAATGTTTTTCTCAGCTATGTGGATGATGACTGCACTGATGCATTATTTCATTCAGGATTGCAAAATTGTGATTCTCTAATTTGATTTTATACCTGAATTTATAAGATATTATCTTACAAAACAAAACTTTCCTTTGCAAGATATAGGATTGTCCTCAAATAGATTCCTTATAAGAAAGGCAGGGAATACGCTTGATTCTTAACCCTTATAAATCATTTTTTAGAAATTTTACACAATTTTTAAACAATCTTTTAGAAATATTAAGTGTGTTTTAGCCAATACAAAAGGACACCCTCCTTCCTTAGGAATATCATAAAAATGGAGTTTTATGTACATGATGCAGTTCAATCCATCAGAGCCATTGTTCTTTTTGGTGTTTTAATTGCCCCATCTTTGACCAGAAGGAGCTGGCTTCAACTGATATTTTTGTGTTGTTATCAGGTACCCATGGACCTTAATAGCTTTGTTGTGATCAATCACAAGATATCCCAGGTTCATCTTGTACATTTCCAATTCTAGACCTGGAGTCCATTATTTTCCCTAGGAACCATTGTTTGTTTAATGGGAAATGAAATTCAGTTTCCATAATCTGGTTTAGTAGGATGTTATTTTTGCTACAGATTCTAAGCTTTTCAGTTACAAAGACATAAAATGCTTTATTTTAGAAAGACATTTCAAAAGAGAAAAATTCTCAATTTTTATGGATATTTCCAATTTAATCACTGGGTTGGCTGATCCCATATTTAAGGATTGTTTCTTCTCTTTTGAGATTTTTATTATATAAAATAGTTACACGTTTCCAAAGTCAAACCTACAAAATAAGGTATGTGGAGAAATATAGTTCTGATTTTTGTCCCTTCCTCTCTGTTCTCTCCCTCTCTTTTTAGGAAACCATTTTTATTAGTTTTAAGTTTATCCTTCCCTTGTTTCTTTGTGATGATATAAGGAAAGATGTAAATGTTTCTATTTCTGTTTTCTTACACACAAAAAAATAGTATACTATTCCTACTCTAATCATTATAGTAGACAGTCTCTAAAATGGGCCTCCAGAGATGCCCAGTTTTTGGTATAGTGTCCCCTTCTGAATGTGCTGGGCTTTTTGACTAACTTCTAGTGAATAGAATGGCACAAGTAATGGAGTGCCTTTCCTTAATTAGGTTATAAAAAGACTGTGACTTCGATTCAGGTGATCTTTATTGGCTTGCTCGCTCTGGGGGAAGCAAGCCGCCACAACATGAAACAATCTTGTGGAGACACCTATGTGAATGAGCCTGGAGAAAGATCATCTGAAGCTTTCCAACAAGAAGCCCAGAAAGGGATCCTCCCCCGGGAAGGCTTCAGGTGACCATTCGCTGCTCATCCCTGAGATACCCTGAGTCAGAACCGGCCGTCTAAGCTGCTACTCGTTGCTCAAACATAATAGATGCTGTCATATAACAAGAGTTTACTTTCGTCTTTCCATGTGCTAACTTTTGGGGTATTTTTAATGCATACATGGATAACTGAAATCCATTTTGGTATGTGGAAATAGGGTGCTTCCATGCCCAAAACTGTAAAATTGGGGCATGGCTTTGGAATCCATCGGTGGCCATGAGAAGGGGGTTAGTGAGGTCAAATTGCAAAGCTTTGCACATTGAGGACGCTGTGAGTGAGACCTTACAGTAAAGTGAGGAAATATCATTGGAAATTGGAGGAAGGGGTATTGTATGTGGTGGCAGGAAACTTAGCCGAACTGTTTCTGAAACTATGTGGAAATTAAAATATGTGCCCACTACTCCGTGCCATCTCATAGATTTCCAAGCAACATGTTGGCGATACAGCCTTCTTGTTGCTTAGTAAAACGAGGGAGGAGAAGGATAAATTGGAGGGGCGGAGCCATGAAACAAATAGGAGCCAAGAACTGATGATGGCTTTAAGTGTCCTCAGCCTCTCTAAACCACAACAATGCTAGAATGCAAGAAATGACTTCTGGGCAAACATTAATCCTGGGCACTGCTACGAAAATTTGGTCTGAAGATAAAAGCCAAGGGTATGACTATAAGATACATATATTTGTTAAGATTTCAGAAAATCAATTATTTTACGGTCACATCTTTGGCTGTATCTTTAGACCGAATTTTCACGACAGTGCTCTAGATTTAATCTAATAAAATAAAGAGGTTCACAGGAAGCCCACAAGGTTTTCAAAAGGTGTATATATGCAGAAACATTATCAGACCAAGACTCAGAATGAGGGGGTGTACTTGAACTCCCAGTCTTCGACTGGTAGGAAGCAGGCGGAGGGAACAGCCCAGCTGCAAGAAAATGTTCTCCCTTTAAAAGTAAGGATGGCTGTGTTCCTCAAGGAGGAATCAAGAGCCTAGAGAAAAGAACTAAGAATCTTAGGGAAGCATTCTTTGACCTTGAGAACTAATCCAGGAACTCCCCAAATTTCCCATCTGGATTTCGGAATTTTGGAGGACCCACGATTCTATGTGTCTTTTTGAATCCATTTTGGTTTTTTGTTTGTTTGCCTGCTTTTTGGGTTTTTTTGAGAGAGAGGGAGAGAGAGCGCGAGCATTCATGCAGGGGAGAGGGGGGAAGGAGAGAGACAGAATCTTAAGCAGCCTTCATGCTCAGTACAGAGCCCAACGTGGAGCTCAGTCTCATGACACTGGGATCATGACCCAAGCCAAAGTCAAGAGTGGGACACGCTCAACCAACTGAGAACCACCCAGGCACCCCTTGAGTCCGTTTTGAGGCAGAATGTGGTCAATGGTTGTACAGTGTTTCTTCCATCATTGCATGTTGGAATCATGGTGAGCAGATTGCTTGTCTGTTTAGATTCAAAGGTCTACAGTTTGAGAATAAGATTCACAGATGAAAAGAATTGTACCTAAAATACCACACTTGAGGACCCTCACTGACACCAGTGGCCCTAGTGTTTAGATATGTTTCTGTTTCTGGTCTCTTGTTCCTGTTTTTGGATAGTCTCTTAAATATTTTCCCAAAGTAGGTATGTAGATGATACAGTCTGCATTGGTCATGATATGGATTCTTGGGTTTCAATCCAATATCTCTGCGGTCTGTATGTGTTATTCCATAGTCCTTAATTTACATCATGCAGTTAAGAAATGCAAAGCCAAGTGGCGCCTGAGTGGCTCTGTCGTTTAAGCATCTGACTTCCCTCAGGTCATGATGTCAGTCTGTGAGTTCGAGCCCCACACCAGGCTCTGTGCTGACAGTTCAGAGCCTGGAGTCTGCTTTGGATTCTGTCTGTTCCTCCCCCACGCATGCTGTGTCTCTCTGTCTTTCAAAAACGAATAAACATTAAAAAAAAATTTTTAATATTTTTAGAAATACAAAGCCAATTTGACTTTTTCTTAATGTGTAAGAAAACTTTCTTTCTACCTGAAGCTTGTAAAACTTTCCCTTCATCCTTAAATGAAGGAACATACTAGAATTGTGCCTTATGTGCACTTAAATTCAGGAACATACTAGGATTGTGCCTTATGTGTACTTTCTCAATATGTGGAATTTGCTAACATTGTTATTTTATTATTAATATAATAAAAATAGTTTCTATTATTATAACCATTATTTGTTTAATTTTTTCTACTTATATATTATGCTGTTTTTCCTTCTGGAATTTCTGTTATATCCTGGACCTAGGCTCTGGTTCTTTTTTTTTTTTTTTTTTTTTGCCTTATTTTTTCCATTTCTTCATTTTTTGGCTCTCTCCTCTGAGACATTCTTTGAATTTGACCTTTCAGACTGTAAACTCATATGTAATCAGTAATATTGCTCTCTTTAAGTCATCTTCTAAATATTAAATTGGAAAATCATATTTATATCTCATGAAAGTCTTCTGTCGGAGTTCAGAAGGTTGTCGCTTAGATATTCTTAGGTGTTCTTGGTGTCCTTTATTCACATGCATGTTCTCCTCTAATAGTTGTGCTTCATTTGTTTTGTTCTCATTGCTTTCTTTGATCTCATAGACTTCTGGACACGTCCACTTTTCTTCAATCACTGCTCTCTAGATGTTGGAGACTGATAAGTGCTAACCCTCTTGTTCTAATAGAAAGCAACGTGTTCTCCTCCTTGTAGGCTAGATATGCAGAAGCAGGTTATTATTTCAAATATTTCAAAAGCATGTTGGCATGTATTTGAATAACTGAAGGAGATAAACTGAAGCACCACCCTTTGGGTTTTCTCCTACGTAACATAAAGTTTGACTTTTTACTAATTTCTGCCCTCTCTTAAATAGGGTTCAAAATATCAGTTGGGGTGAATTGGTTATTTCTATCACCTTTTTTTCTATTTCAAGAATCTTTTAAGTTTATTTATTTATTTATTTATTTATTTATTTATTTATTTATTTGTTTTGAGAAAGAGAGAGAGAAAGAGCTGGAGAGGAGCAGAGAGAGAAGGAGAATCAATCCTAGGCAGTTTCCACACTGTTGGTGCAGAGCCTGACACAGGGATGAATCTCACAAACCATAAGATCATGACCTGTGCTAAAACCAAGAGTCAGACCGACTGAGGTCTGACCAAGGGTCATGGACTGAGCCACCCAGGTGTCCCACATATTTTCCATATCAAAACTAGATCTGACATTTTGTTCAAATTTGTTATCTGGTATATTATTTAAGCATCAATAAAGTAATTCGTTTTTCTTAAATGATAGAAGGGAATACTTGTAAATCTCATTTCTAGTTCCCATTAAAACAAGTAAGTAGGTTCAAAGTATTAAATGGTGACATTTAATTATCAAATTTAATTTGGAAGTTTAAAATCTCAATTAATTGGCATACTTGTTAATATACAATACTGACTGGCATACTTACAAGACATATAATTCAAGAACGATAAAGTTACTTAGCTGGAGTTGCATCAAGAGCTCCTTAGAGTTTAGTGAAATATGTTCAATTTCATAAAGCCAGTAGTTTATTTTCAACCATCCGGGACTTTTATTTTAATCCAGAGATTTTTCTATAATGGAATGATAGGGTAACAGATATAAAAAAAACCAAAACCAGGGAAAGTTATTTCTTAGTTGGAAAGTAGGATACACACTCTCTTAGGACAGAAAATATGGACAGGATGGATAGATGGAAAGTTCCCATGTTGGAGTCCCACAACCGCTGAGAGCTGATTTCCCATTGGGATTTGGTAGACACCGTGTTTAAACATCTATCTGGTCCACTATAGGCTTTTTAGTTGTTGTAGAAATAGCAGGATCGTCAGAGCAAGACAAATGTAACTTCCATGAGCCTCAGTTTTTCCCAGTCTACAAAAGGGAAATCAAGAACTTAGAGATATCTGATAATGTTGGGTGATAGGGCATATCTGACAGAGTGCCCATCACATAGTTTTCATAGAATGACTATCAATTGTCTTCTTCTGTCTTAAAGAATAATCATGGCATAAGGGTTTATCTTCGTCATAATTTCTAGGAACATTATATCGTGATTCACAATCAATGCCATCTACATGTATTCCCATGATCATCATTATTTTGGAACTCAGAGAAACAGATAGACTGTTTAAGCAGCTTATTTACTTCAACCTAATGATTAGTTTAAATATAACTGGTTAGGTAAAGCATATAACTTACTAATTGCAGTGAAATGGTGTTTTTAGCTGATTCACAGATTTTATACTCAGGTCTTTTAATATTATATACACAGTATTTACCAACAGTAGTATAATAAATAAAACTTTTAATATCATAGCTTATTATAGAACTACATTATGCTTGGGATGCCTGGGTGGCTCAGTCGGTTCAGCATCTGACTTCGGCTCAGGTGATGGTCTTACGGCTCGTGAGTTTGAGCCCTGCATCAGGCTCTGTGCTGACAGCTCGGAGCCTGGAACCTGCTTTGGATTCTGTGTCTCCCTCTCTCTCTGCCCCTCCCCTGCTTGTGCTCTCTCTCTCTCTCTCTCTCTCTCTCTCTCTCTCAAAAATAAATAAACATTAAAAAAATGTAAAGAAGAGAACTACATTATCCTTAAAATGACAATGTATTCAACAGAGAGGCAACTTGAAACTGAATAAAGGCTATAGGATTTGAAGTCACTTGCTCTCATTTAGGGTCTTATTTTCACAACCTGTCAACTCTGTGAATGGAGGAAGTTTGGGTAATCATTTATCTTTTCTGATCTTAAGTTTCTTTGGTAAAATTAAAATCCTTTTTAAAGTTTATTTATTTTGAGAGACAGAGCAGAGGAGGGGTAGAGAGAGAGAGGGAGAGAGAGAATCCCAGGCAGGCTCTGTGCTGTCAGTGTGGACCCTCACATGGGGCTCAAATTCATGAACGGTGAGAGCATGACTGAGCCGAAACCAAGAGTCGGATGCTTAACCGACTGAGCCACCCAGGTGCCCTTCTTTGGTTAAATTAAAGTGGATATAAAAAAATAAATAAAGTGGATATCCCACTCAAAAAAAATTCCAAATAATTGATCTGATGATCAAATGACAGATGAATGGAATCAGTATAACCTTAAAGCACATTGTAAATACAAAATTCATGATCTGTAGCTTCAAGTATTACAAATCATTTGAAAAATATTTAGCAGATAGAGGAAAAAGACCTTTTACTTCACCAAAGACTGCCTCTAACTCTCTAGTAACAGATATAGATAAATATCATAAGTATCTTCTTGTTCATGTGGGGAAAATTTTGACCATATTTATTTAGTAGGGGACTCTCAATAAATAGAAATGGTCACTAGGTTAAAGTGTGCAAAAGTGACTTGTATTTGCAACAGACTTTTAAAATAGAATATTGACTCTAAAATGAAGAGAAGATCTATTATATTAAAGCTTGGGTACATTGAGGAAAGTTGTAGGAACAAGGTAAGAACTTAAAACCTTCTTCTGAAGGAATGGTCACTATCATCAAAAAAGAAACTCAAATCAGTGATAAGTTCATACTTGTAGAGCATTCGAAGAATAAATAGGAAAAAGACAATCATGGGATTTTTTTTCCCCTCTGCGGATATCCCTACATTTCCTGAGGCTGAATGACAGGCTATCTGGCTTTATGAGTCATGGGAGATTTTATAGACCACATATGGGGACCAGACAAGGCTCTGGGTCGGTCATGACTCAGAGAGGCAATTTGTCACCACGGTTTCGCAAACCCCAGTGATTCATCGGTGTCTTCCTTCTTCGGTCCTTTCTCATTACCAGGACAATTCAAACAACTGAAAGAGAGTCAGAAAAGGTGTCACAGCTTATCTTGCTCCCATTCCCTGAATTTAAGATATCAGTTCCAGCAGGTTTCTGTCAGAACACAGGTAAATATCAGGTGCATTATGTGATATTTAATTTAGGCAACACAAAGGAAAGCAGTGTAAATGGAAAATGTCTAAGGAATGATCTGACCATTCAAAATTAGTCTTCATTTATGCCATAATATCAGATCCATACAGATAATTAAGGAAAGACCAAATGCAAAATTTTCTGCTTTCTTGATTTCACTTCAGTGTGATTTAAATATCAGATTCCCTTCAGATTAATTTTAGGTCTTCATCATATTAGTTCTCTGAACATGATAGGAGGTTAAAACTAGTCTATACAGCAAAGATAGAAGATAAAAGTCAATGACAAGGAGTCACAAAAAAAGGAATCATTTTTAAAAGATAAAAGGTATTAATGCCAAAAATGATAGCTTTAAAAGTGAAAATGTGAACTGTTTTGCTAAATAAATTATATTCATTTATAACTAAAGTAAAACTCATAGTGAGTCATATTTTATATCTTACAAACCCACAATAGAGGCATAAGACATTTGAAATTCAAATGTCATTATATTCTAGGTAATGCTAAATGTCTCAATAGGTTTTTAAAAAGCAAAATAATGTGTAATAACATATGATAGGAAACTATCAAATTCCAATAAACCTGTAAAAAGAAAACAAAAATAAATGACGTTTTCTAATAACTCTACTATTATAAAACTACGTTAATAATAAAATGCTAAACAGGGGCGCCTGGGTGGCGCAGTCGGTTAGGCGTCCGACTTCAGCCAGGTCACGATCTCGCGGTCCGTGAGTTCGAGCCCCACGTCAGGCTCTGGGCTGATGGCTCGGAGCCTGGAGCCTGTTTCCGATTCTGTGTCTCCCTCTCTCTCTGCCCCTCTCCTGTTCATGCTCTGTCTCTCTCTGTCCCAAAAAATAAATAAAAACGTTGAAAAAAAATTAAAAAAAAATAAATAAAATGCTAAACAAATTCCCACAATTCATTTCATTTTTTTTTTTTTTTTGACAACTACAATAATCAAAGACTGTTTTGGTCAAAGAAGTAATTAAATTTCAATAGCGTATTTATTTCTTTATTTTTAAATTCTTCTGGTTAATTTATTTATTTTGAGAGAACAGAGGAGGGGCAGAGAGAGAGAGAGAGAGAGAGAGAGAGAGAGAGAGAATCCCAAGCAGACTCCGCATTGTCAGTGTGTAGCCGGACACAGGGCTTGAACCCACAAGCTGTGAGATCATGACCTGAGCTGAAACCAAGAGTCAGATGCTTAACCAACTGAGCCACACCTCAGTAGCCCATTTAAAATAGATAATGAAAGGACACTAGAAAAAAATATAATGAGTTATGTGCTCAAAACTTTACTGCGATATAAATTCATGGTTGTAAATGGCATCATTAAAAAAATAAAAGACAGTAAAGGGTACATAACATATTGAGTGTTCTTTATGCGTCAGGAACGCTTCTAAGCACTGTGTATGTATTAACTCATTTAATCCTTATAGAACCACTGGAAGGCATTATCACCATTGTAGCCATGAAGAAATTAATATGCAGAGGGTTTAAGCAACCTGCACTAAATACAAAGTTGCTATGTACTTTGGATGTTTGGCCTTGGGTTTTGCAATTTTTACTGTTGTAATTTTCTTCTTTAAGAATAGGGATAAAGAAAATATCCAACCAAATACCACTTTAAGCTAAGGAAAATAGAAAGACCATTATACCAGATATAAGGAAAATTCTTGTAAAGTAAAAATAACTAAATAGCAAAATTGATTAAATTCAGGAGTTCATTTTCTGAAACACTGATGTAATCATGAAAGGAGACAAATTATAAGTAAGATTGGAAGTGAGAAAAAGAAAAATACATAATATTTTTTAATGAAAAGAAAATAGAATTATATTCTAGAATTATATTATATTCTAGAATTATATAGGAAGTTATGTTAAACAATTTAATGAATGGAAGTATTACCTTAAAGAAAGGTGATTAAAACTGCCTCAAGGTTATTCATTCACTCAAATTGTTAATTAACACAGTAATTACACCCTGGCCACTCTTCTAGGCATCAGGGCTATAGCAGTAAATAAGACAGACATGTTTCCAGCCCTCATTTTTTTAAGCGTACAATCTGAAGGCATAAACCAACCTCCATGGATAAATTTGAGAGAGTTACCCTGGAATTACTTCCCAGTAATTTGTTGATGAGACCAACAGATTTCTAAGACCAGATAGCTTGTTGATAAGTTCTTTCATGTTAAAGAATAGATTCTTTACATATTATATAACACACTAGATAAAATAAGTATAAGAAGTTTTCAAATTAATTTTGTATGGCTAACGTAACTTTTATGCCAATCTGGAAAAAAGGGAGAGATAATTAAATAGAAACCCATAGTGAGAATGGACATTCTGTCTCCAACCTTGTCTGTATTAACTCTGTGTCCCGTTAGGGAACTTTCTCATTGTGGATAGTTTTAATAAAGTTGATATTCCCAGGGGGATGAAAAGTCAAGACTCACCCACCTGTCTCCTAGATCATCAAAGGGACAACGGTGTGCTAAATCTGGGCTAGTAAAATATTCTTTATAGGGACTTTGCCTCTTGAGGGGGTGTCTGGAAGAAGAGTGCACTTTGGCTGCAGGACTTGCTGCTTTGTGTGCCCTTGGCCATGACTTGCTATCTCACCATCAAAATTTCTGTGATTTCTGTTTATAGTCTGATTTCAGCCTCCTGAGCATTATCCTCCTGACAAGTTCCCCATATCTTATGTTACCTAGAGTCGGGTTTTGTTACTGGCAAATAAGAATACCAACTAACAAAATATAAGCATAAAATTCCTAAATAAAATACTAATAATTAAAATTAAGTTACAAAAATAAGATATTGAAAGTACTTCTTTTTATCCAGGAAATTTAAGTATATGTTATTAGGATATTCTTCTCAATCAGTCAAAATAAGATATGTACACAGACATTCTCTATTTGGTAAAATTCAGTATCTATATATTTAATAAAAAAATCCTTTATAATAGGAGAGTTCTCTTTCTTACACAAAAAAAGCCTTTTATTATGAATTGTCTTCAGTTTTCACCTATTTTTTTCATAATAAAAGCAATCCATACTTACTGTAGAGAATCCAGAAAACAAACAGAAAATTATCAAAAGATTAATTTAACTAAACCTTTGTATGCAACTGGAAAATATTTATAGTCGTGTCTGCTGAGATGATAATCCCTTAAATGCAGGAAGGTCACGAAAGCATCACAGTGCAAGTCCCTAGGATCCTAAATCAATCTGAGCTCAGGACTACTGGTTGTAGGGAGGACAACTACTGTTGCATTTCCCAACTGCGCTTTTCATTTTAGCTGCATGCAAAATATCATATGACAGTCGCTTTATCGATATAATGAACTATTTAGTTGTTATCTCGTTCCCCATAGTGTTCATACTAACCTTTGTTATGCACTCCTTTAGTCTTGCTGGCCCACCCCATCTCCCTCATTCATTATTTCTTTCAGTCACTCATTTATTCATTCAACAAATAGTTGTGGAGCACTTCTAATGGGGCAGACTATTCTAGACACTTGGGGAAATGGGAGTGAGCAAGACAGACAAACATCTCTACTGTCACGGACCTGCTACTTTAGTGAGAAAACAGAAAACAAACAAAAGCATTCAAATATGTAGGGCTTTAGACTGTGAAAATCCTAAATTTAACACTAAACAGAAGGAGGCAACGCATTCAGAACATTTCTTCCAGTGTATTTATAGGGTGTGCTAGGTGGTTCTTGCTGGAAACATGAAGCAGGTACTGTTCTGATGTAGCAGACAAGAAATTAGACTCCTAGGAAACAGCTGCTAAAGAACCCCTGCTTGTCAGAGAGTAAGTACAGGTGCAGCATTCAATATTCAGTATCTGAGGGCGAAGCCGATAGGATGCCATATCTGCATTATAGCAAACTCAGTGTTTCATCATGTAGGATGAATTTGACCTTTCTCAGGGAACAGGTTCATGTAGGGCAAGGAGGAACAACAGGTCTTCGGAATTATAAAGACATTGTGCTAACATCTATAGGATCGTGAAATACCGTATATTGTGATGGTTGGAAAATCACCATCGAGGAAATGGAGAGTAGTTATGTATCAACATGACCTAACTAATTCAAAAATATACTTTCTTCCTAGATGGCATATCTATAATATTATAAAAAAATCTAGCTACTTCCCCTTCCTGAGATCCCAACTAAAATGATGTATCTTCTTGAGGTTGATTGTAACGTTTCTGTGCTTTCAGAGAAAAACCAGTAATTTCTTTACCTTTTGGAATAAAAGTAAGTGATATTATTGGGAAATAAAAAGACTGAACATTTTCTAAAGTAATCATCAGCTTACATATCCAATGTCATGGATATGACATCGAGCTCTCCAATAGAATAACAACAATGTCTGATTTCCCTTTTCATGTATATAATTTAGCATAGTAAGTTGAATATGATAAATATCAATAAAAATATATAGAGAATGAATTGATCTAGTAACAAATTTTATAGTCAAGAGGTTAAGCAATAAAAAGGAAATATCAAATATGACTATGAAATCCTTATGAGAACCAGAGAGTTCTGAGGATAGACATTGGGCTTTAATTTCTTGTTTTCATGTGAATTTGATAATTGACAGTTTTAAAAATAAACTGAACAATAAGACTTGGCTTTCTGGTACATAGTTTAGTGTTAGAACACATGGAATCTACTCCAGGGCCAGATGACTCTTGGGAACAATATAAGAAAGATATATTTTCTTTGAATTTTATTGATTTCATGACAAGGAATTTACACTTAAAAGGAGCGGGAGAAAGAAAGGTGTGATATATCTCTAATATTGGTAGAATGTAGGAAATCTTGTCTGTCAAGGGATAAAGAAAATCAATAGAAGGAAGTGTCAGCAGTTCCTGAGAGAAATTATTGTAAAGTGTATCAGAAATCATGTTCATGACTTTGGATGCACAACATATGGATCAGAGGTAATATGAACTTGAGATCCAAATCCAAGTAGAAAAACACAATTGCAAAGGTATCGCAAAGTCCTGAAACTTAAAATATAGGCAGTAAAAATGTACATTGTTCAAAAGGAATGTGTCTGATGGAAAATGTACCAGTTGTCACCTGCCATACATAGGAAGGCCACCAACAATGTACACATTCATGTACTTGAGAATGTAAGCATTGTAGAGGACCTGTGAATGGAGAAGAGAGAAATGAAGAGACGGATAAAGAAATAAGGAGTCGGGGGGCGCCTGGGTGGCTCAGTCGGTTAAGCGGCCGACTTCAGCTCAGGTCATGATCTCGCGGTCCGTGAGTTCGAGCCCCACGTCGGGCTCTGTGCTGACAGCTCAGAGCCTGGAGCCTGTTTCAGATTCTGTGTCTCCCTCTCTCTCTGACCCTCCCCTGTTCATGCTCTGTCTCTCCCTGTCTCAAAAATAAATAAATAAATAAAAAAAAAGAAATAAGGAGTCGGAAAGAGATAGAGGGACAGAGAGATATAATAGATTTGAGAGAGACAAAGAGGGAGAGAGGAGCAGAGGAGGAGAAAATGAGAGAAAAGGAGAAAGGGGGGGAGGAAAAGAGAAAGACATGGAAGAGAAAAAGCAGGGAGGAGAGAGAGAGAGGGAGAGAGAGAGAGGGAGAGATAATAGATCTGAGAGAGAAAAGGAGGGAGAGAGGAGCAGAGGAGGAGAAAGTGAGAGAAAAGGAGAAGGGGGAAGAGAAAGACAGGGAAGAGAAAGACAGGGAAGAGCAAAAGCAGGGAGGAGAGAGAGAGAGAGAGGGAGAGTGAAAGGGAGGGAGAGAGAGAGAGAGAAAGAGAGAGAGAGAGAGAGAACAAGAGGGAGGCTAAAGCTATTCCAACCAGATGGAAAAAATGGAAAAGAATAAATGAGATGAACAGATGATGTGTCTCTGATAACAGATTGTGATATGGAAGGCTATATTTCTAAAGATATGTGTAGATGAGTTCTACTAAAGTAAGAATTATAATTATCCTCAAGTAAGTATCTGAAGTGAGTGTTTGAAAAGCGATTGGAATTTTTGTGGGCTTAGAGAATAAAACTGGCATACAGAGCTGAAAGGTATAAGAAAGGATTTTTTCTTCTCAATTTACTACAGTCATTTACAGTTTGAGCTTCTCAGAAACAGCCTATCTCATGAGATAGTATTTTCCTACCCTGAGAAGTTTCAAGAAGAAATTGAGTCTTTCTCCTGAACTTTGAAGAAGAAATGCATACATTTATCAAGAGGTTCTTTTAGATGCTTCGAAGAACATTTACAGCCTGTGAGTTTATGGAACAGCTTCATTAAAGTCCAAGACATTTCACATGGGTTTTCTCAAGTTTCTCTGATTATCTTGTATCTTTACTAATCTCTCCATCATTACCCCCACCCCAACCAACAACGGTCAGAGCCATTCACCTAAAAGTTGGCTTCCACTGCCTTTGAAAGCATTCTCTGAGATGGGTCACTACCTCAAGCTCGCATTTCACCCCTACTTCACCGACCCCTTCACTTACCGCCAAATTCATACCACTCACTCACTCCAGTCTTTGCAATTCGATTTCTATCTCGGAAGCTCAATGAAATCTATTTTCTTAAGTCACAGATGACCTGTTAAGTTTCGGTTGTATGATTTCTCACTGCTTCGGATGTGACAAGGCCGAACATTTGGTGTGATATTCGGAAGAGATGTTTAAAAATTAGAGAAACCCAGACATAGAATTGGTTGTGTTATAAGGCAGCGATTTTCCAGTCATTGGTGTTCCTGGTAATTTATGTAAGCTCTCTTCTCTAATTTACCTGCTTCTGGTAAGGGTTCTCCCCACTGTGTGTTCCAGATGATGCATCAGATGAGGTGTACCGAAGGCAAGCAGCATGAACTCTTTCTTGGTAACTCAAGCTTAATATAATTTAGTGGAAGGATCTTGAGGGCTCATGGAATTCTGGGAGTCCTGGTAATGGTGAGGAACCAAGGTGATTAGGGAGTATGAAGCATAGCACTTGTCCAGTAAGAAGGGGCTTCTCAGACCTTCCTCCTCACATCGGTACCTTTCCTTTGGTTTTAGCAAGACAATTTTAAGATCCAGTGTTTTGCCAGATGTGGAGATAGTACGCAACCTGACTCTTTCCCTTCCCCCTTTTAAGGAAGACCTGATCATTTCATTTGCTATAGAGGAAGAGAAGCACTTAGATTTGCATATAATAGGGGAGAGTTTTAAAAAATCTACACACACACACAAATTACTGGTTTGTGCTTACAAAAGGGGAGTGAAATTGTGAGCAGGAGAAACTGACAATTTCTAATTGTTTAGAAACAATTGTTTAGAAACTGTTTCTAATTTAGAAACAAAAATGGACCTTTATCATCTTTCCCAATTAAAACCTGAGTTTTAGGCAAAGTGAAGTGAAGGCAAAGCGTCACAAAAAATGGTTTATAACTGATTTCTAATTGGTGAGGGAGCATAAGGGAAGCTGAAGGCAAAGTATAGGCTAAAAGCACTGCCCTCCCTACCCCCAGGTGGGATAGGTGTGATATTCCTCGGACACTCCTGACTGCCCAAGAACAGGGGAAGGGAAAGAAAGCAAATGCTTGACTGATAGGGATCAGTCATGCAGGACAGGAGTCTCCTTCAGTTTACAGATACTTAGTAAACTGCAAGAAAAAAGCAATTTTATCCAAAGCTTAATCTCTAGAACCCTAGAGACTCCGTTTCCTAGAGCCCTAATATCACCGTCATCAAGATGTAAGGGGGTGCTTGCCATGGTGATGTGGGAACCAAAGGCAAATGAAAAATTAAATTCCCTACAGCCCATTGATGAGTCTTTGAAACAGGAAGAGTGACCTTCCTGTAGGAGCTGAGCTGCCTTGATGATGATACTTTGCTAGCAGTAAAAGGGAATCTTGGCTTAACATTATCCTGACCCCCCAGGATCCTGTGAGTCTCCTTAAACACATACAAATTCCTTTGTAAACCTCCTTTATCTTTAACCCCCAAGTATATGTTGGCAATTATACTACAACCATAGAGCCCCCGATATGTGTCTGAAAGGGTCTCATGACTGAGGCTTTACTAAACAGTAATAAATGACATTTTCCTAGCAACAGCTAGCCCCTCAAGGTCCTGGAAACCTTGCTTCCAAAATTCCTTAGAGACTTTCTCTGTCCCTAAGCCCCTCCCAACCTGAAAGTATATCATCAATCACTCTTCACAACCCCAGTGCAGCTCTTTCTGCCCACGGGTCCTGTCCCGTGCTTTAACGAAATCACCCTTTTGGACCAAGACGTCTTCAAGAATTCTTTCTTGGCCATCAGCTCTGAACCCCACCATCACCCCAGAATCCCATCATAGTGATCTTGGATCTCTTTGCCAGACTCGCCAGACAGGTTAAAGATTGAAAAGTCTGTGTCTGTTCTGGAGATTCAGGAAACCCCTACACCATCAAAGCTGGTCTTTTGAAGAAACTAAACCACAAATAACATTTATTATACGTTACTGTAGTATTATATGTTATTGCCCGTGTCTGCGTGTCTCAGTTCCTTTCTCCTCGCACTTTATGTCTTTATTAATGTGAGGCCACCACATCACTGATCCGTATGCCGTAGGGTATCACTAACACTACTAATTCTCAGCAGACGGCACGCATTTCTAATCAATTGCATGTTGCTTTGTGGTGGTTGCACTGTTTCTTAGCGTCTTGACTCACATGTCATTAACTGGAGGCTCAAATATCTAACCCACAGCCTTTCTTTCCTATTGCCTCAAGCTGTTCTGCTTTGTCTCGGTGTTTTTCTTCCTCTTCCTTTCATTGTTTTTGTTGCCAACTCAGTCCGTGCCCACAGAGCAAGGCATGGACTTAACATTATTTCCCTAAGGAAGTGAGAAAGGGAAAGAAACCATCAGTCACTGACTGCCTGCTTTTCCCAGATACTACACGTATGCCTTCTCCTTCAATTACCCCTGAAATCTTATAAGAAAAAGAGTATTATTCCAAACTAAGGGATAGGAACGCTGAATTCGGGTTAAGTAACTTGGGCCAACAGCTCAAGTTGTCTACCTTACTGCATACTGATATAATTCCTTTCATATCACACTGCCTTTCTAAGCCGACTGACTCTGGGGGAAAGAAGGTGTATGTGACTCCTCACATACCTCATGGCTTGATACAGTCCAGAGCTCTTCAGGTATGTTTTGTAGGGATACTACAAAAGGAGAGTTATCTCGCATATCTTTTTTTTCCCTTTGTCATGCCTGGGATGAACCGCTAAGAAAACTGAATCCACTCTATTTGTGCTGCGTAATTGAATGGTATTCCTGCACACCTCTCCCGGCGGTGAGGGACATATTAGAATTTGTTGCTGTGCTTATCAAATTCTTTTTTTTTTTCTGTGAGAATCATGAAGTTCACTGCCTTTTCATTATTCTTGTTGAATATGACCTCCCAGAACACTTAATTGTTTCAAACAAGTTTAATTTTTAATTATAAATGCAATGGAAGTGTAGCATGGATATTTGAAAGCAGACAAAAGAAAGAAAATGCATTGGCATTTGTGCATTTTGGGAAAACTTCCCGGAAATGGATGTGACATTGGTTGTGACTCAGGGACCAACTCACAGGGTCAAGGTTGTGTGATCAGAGCAGAGACTGGAAAATGGCAATTCTAGATTCTCAGATATGAAGATTAGAGAATCCAAGATGTTGACAGATTAATACTGAGCTATTAGTACTGAGATTAATACTGAGCCAGGGTGAGAAGAAGTGGAAAGTTTGGCGGTGCTGATGCTGGAGGGGAGTTGACATACTTCCCTCCTCCTATTTTTCATTTAAAAAAAATGTTGGCATTTACAAATAAGTTTTATGCATTTCAATTAACACCTAGGATATTCTGTCCCATAATAGGGATTCCATCAACATTTATTTAATTGAACCTTTATTCAATGACTAATATAGAGGTATTCAACATTTATGCATTTGTGTGTGGATAATTCTTACACTAGAGGCATTAAATTATAGTGGAAGAAACAGAGTGCTTTAATGTTGCTAAATATTTAAGTGTTCTCTGAAGGTTGTTTCTGAAAGCCTATTACTGCTTTCTTTAAGAGAGCAGTAAATTGTGAATGCATTTAGCCTTGTTGTTCTTCCAAATGAAAATATGATAAAAAAGAGTAAGGCATTTCATCTTTTGGTTTATGATGAAGATCAGGATTTGTCCTTTGGTTAAAGTCCATGTGGAAAATAAATTCTAAATGCCACGTTTCTTTTTTAAACTAAAATTGTTTTCACAGTGTACTTTCTCATGCAACTCATGCTCTACAGCAAATGAAAGGGTAATGTTAAGGCAGAGAACACTGGAATATGGGTGAGAGGATGGGTGATAGGAATGGTGGGGTTATTGAATGAAGAGTTCAGTATGGGTCCTGGAAGAAAGGTAGCCTCTTTCAGACCAAGGTAAGTTGTGAAGTAGGTGTTTATATTCACAACAATATTCAAATTATTTGCCATTCCAAGTCATGTTTTCAACTATCCCTGAACCCATGCTGTCCCTACATATTTAAAGCCTCTTACATCAGGGAACACCAGAACAGAAGCCCGACCTCTTCCCCAAAGGCAATGTAACAAAGTCAAAGTATTCAGTATGAGACAAATATTTAGGTGCCGGAAATTTCTCCTAATAGCCTTTAAATTATGTGTCTGGTTATATTGGATTACAAACATCACTCCCATAGACATTAATTCTACTCATTTTTGTATACTATAAACACATAAAAAAGTATTTTTATACAGTGGGCATATGTGTTGATTAAAAGTCCTGGAACCAAGATTTAAGAGGAAATTGAACTAACTTTGTGTTTCATATCACCTTGAGCCTATGAAGAGTGCTTTGTGAGGAAAGCAACAGAAAAGACATATATTATCAATAATGTCTTTTTTAGGATAAGCTATTCTTGGTGTTCTCTAAAGAATAAAGGAAGAACTCATGTACCAGAATGAAGAAAATATGGAGACATTTTGAATGGAAAGTACGTGCCAAGAACAAACCAACCCCATAATTTAAATTCACTGGACAAATAATTAATGGAAAGAGAAGGAAAGGTTATTAGAATATCATTCTACTAGAAAACATCTTCAGTTTTGTAAAGACCAAGATATTAGGACTAAGAAACAGGAAGCAGTGGATACAGGAATGGGTCAGGTGTTAGAAATCAGAAGAATGAGAAAGAGTCCATAGTTATGGACTTATCAAACACTGCTTCCTTGGTTAGTCCTTCTGACTTCCTATCCTTTTGGTGTGAATAACTTGCTCGTGCATTGTCTTTCTTAGACTCTTGGAGATTCATCCATATCTGTGATTTTCAGTGGTCTAATACAAAATCCATGATAGAGCGATACCTCACAGAGTCTTGTACGGCATAGGGCAGAGGGTAACTTTAAAAGTTAAACAATTACAGGGGTGGCTCAGTCGGTTAAGCAACTGACTTCGGCTCGGGTCATGATCTCACGGTTCTTGGGTTTGAGCCCCGCATCTGGCTCTGTGCTGACAGCTTGGAGCCTGGAGCCTGCTTCAGATTCTGTGTCTCCCTCTCTCTGCCCCTCCCCCACTTGTGCGCGCACGCTCTCTCTCTCTCTCTCTCTCTCTCTCAAAAATAAATAAAATGTAAAAAAAAAAGAATTAAACAATTACAGTCTTTTTAGGTTTGTAACGTCAGTGGCAGTGCAACTTCCTCAAGCTTTGGCAGGCTTCATGTCTATTTGCTTTCAATAAGCTCTATATGAAGTTAATCATACATGTGACTCTCAAACCTGATGATCTACTCTTTTGTTTACTGCTTGTGTTTGCACAACTCTCTCTCCCTCAGTTTAATGGCAATTACCTTGAAGCCATGTGAAATCATAGACTTAGGGACGAGGGAGACCCCATTAATTAGACCGGTACAACTGGGCTGACTCTTAGAAAATCATGTATTTTGTTTCTTGGGTTACACATACATTTGGCTTGTCCAGTCCTGTAAAGCTATAGATTCCTGGTCTCAAAGTCAATTTGAATGGCAGTCCATAGCTGAGATAGTTTCCTTTAGTAAAATTCCATTCGCTTTCATTTTTCTCAGTATCTGAAAGCATCAAGAAGCAGCCAAGGCATATCAATATTAAGACCTCTTCCAAACTGTTAGCTTATAGACTTATTAGGTGAAGTTTCTACTTCCAAATTCTCTATTTAACTTTGTGTATCAGAAATTTATTTGAACTCTTTGCTCGCGCTCATATTCTATTGTGTACCAAGTCCGACATATTTAAATTTCTAATTACTTTTCAGAAGCACTAATTTCCTATCTCCCTATAACCATTTGGACAAGCTGTTCAGAAGAATGCTGACAGCAGGCAGAAGTCATTTAGAAAATAAATTATTTTTTGATAGACAAACTATATTCAAATAATAATCAAGGAATGACTCTATATTATAAATATGTTGTCAGTTTAAAATATACCTGCATTCATGAGAGGTTGGAAAGATGGCAGAGTGGAAGGACCCTGAGCTCTCTCCATCTAATGCTTATAGCTAGATATCATCCACATCCAAGTCCATAAACTGGAGAGTGATCTGAAGACTGGCAGAACAAACTATATAACTAAATACAGAGAAGAAGCTGTATCTGAAAGGTTAGGAAGGTCAGGAATGTGGAGGGAAGCTGCCTGTAGGAGGCAGGGAGCTGTGTGTGTAGAGGACAGAGAAATAGGCTCTGGCACCAGGGAGCTCACACGGGGAAGACCAATCCTCATGACATTTGGCTTTAAAAACCAGAGGGGCTGAATGCTGTGAGTTTTTAAAACTAGTGGGACTTGGAGTCTGGAGCTTTAAAAGTCAGCTGACTCAACACCAGGTGAGCTGGAGGGCTCATGATGGCTGGGTCACTGCCCTGAAAGGGACAGCAGCCTGCATGGAGAGGTAACATAAAAACAGCAGTTTACATGAGATCAGGGGCAAACAGGAGACAGTTCTGTTCATAGTGATTTTGGAGCATGTCGGAGGACTTCTCTGAGAGCACGTTGGAGGACCTCTCTGAAAAAAGGGAGCTGGCAGGCGCCATTCTCCTCCGCCATCCACCGGCATAAGCGACAGAGACACCTGAGGGAGGTAGCACTCCAGACACTTGCTACCTAACCAGCTAGCAGTGTATGGTGCACCAGAGTTCTCTGGAGGACTTGTCCCCTCCAAGCCCCTTGGTCCTGGGCTCAGGGCAAATTTTTTTACATCCTCCTGTGCACTGTGCCCAGCCACTGGGTGCACAGGTGCTACGGTGCACCACACCCATCAGACACGGTGTGCCTAGCCACGCACCTCCAGCCACCTGGCCCCCAGCCACTGCAGTGCTTTGGGGGATCTGGCACAAGACTAGTGGCCCAGCACAAATTTTGCTAATACCTCTGCCCCACTCCCAAGTTCCCACTCCACCCACCCCCCCGCAACCAGAGCTGTCTGCTTAGGTTCCACTAACACCACAGACAGCAAGCACAGCCCACAACAGGCAGAGTCAGTGCAGATGACTGCATTGAAAGGAAAGATGGCTCAGGCACAACCACGGAACATAAGCAACACACATGGGATATTCTCCTGAAGTGCCACAATCGGGTGAACAGGGGACACTGCGTTGCATGTAACTCCGGGACTTCTTCTTAATAAAGTTACTACTTTCAAGAGCAGAAAACATAGCTGGCTTTCTTAACACAGAGAAACAGACACAGAGAGGCAGACAAAATGAAGAGACAGACATTTATACTAAATGGAGGAATAGGACAAGGCCACAACCAGTGGTCTAAGTGAAACAGATATAAGTAACAGGTCTGATAGAGAATTTAAAGCAATGATTTATAAGGATACTCACTAGACGTGAGAAAAGAGTGGAAGACATGAGTGAGACCCTTAACACAGAGATAAGGAATAACATAGTAAAGAAATACACACTTGATAGAATAAACACATTTGATAGAATAAACAGCAGGATGGAAGAAGCAGAGGAACAAATTAGTCACCTAAAAGACAGTAATGGAAAGTAAGCTGAACAAAAGAGAAAAAAGAATTATGCAAATGAGAATGGACTTTGGGAACTCAGTGACTCAAATGTAGCAACATTTGTAGTATAGGAGTCTGAGAAGAAGAGAGAGAAAAGAGGGCAGAAATTTTATTTGAATAAATAGTAGCTGAAAACTTCCCTAAACTAGGGAAGGAAACAGACATCCAGATCCAGGAGGCACAGAGAATCCCCATCAAAATCAACAAAAGCAGATCCACACCAAAACATGTTGTAATTAAATTGGCAAAATATTGTGATAAAGGAAAAATCTGAAAAGCAGCAAGGCAAAAGAAGTCACTAATTTACAAAGGAAAACATAAGTCTAGCAAGAGATTTTCAACAAATACTCTGCAAAGCAGAACACAGTAGCATGATATATTCAAAGTGCTGAATGGGAAAAATCTGTGGCCAAGAACACTTTATTCAGCAAGGCTGTCATTCAGAATACGAGAGATAAAGAGTTTCTCAGACAAATGAAAACTAAAGGAGATCATGACCCTGCGAGGAATACTTCTTGAGTGGAAAGGAGAGACCAAAAGTGACAGTATAAAGGGAGGAAACACAAAAGCAGTAAAAATTAAAGAAATTGAAGATAGCACAAAGAAATGTAAGGACAATCCATGCTCATGGATTGGGGGAACAAATATTGTTAAAATGTTTATACTACCCAAAGCAATCTACACATTTAATGCAATTCCTATAAAAATAACAAACACTCCTAAAATTGATATAGAACCACAAAAGACCCCAAATAGCAAAAGCAACCTTGAAAAAGCAAAGCAAAGCTGGAGGCATCACAATTCCAGACTTCAAATTATATAACAAAGCTGTAGTAATCACAACAATGTGTTAATGGCACAAAATTAGACACATAGATCAGTAGAACAGAAAACCCAGAAATGGCCTCACAACTATATGGCCAACTAATCTGACAAAGCAGGAAAGAATATCCAATGGGAAAAGGACAGTCTCTTCAACAAATGATATTGGGAAAACTGGACAGCAACATGCAAAAGAAAGAAACTAGTCCACTTTCTGACACCACACAAAAACAAGTTCAAAATGGATTAAAGACCTAAACGTGAGATCTGAGACCATAAAAATACTATAAGAGAACACAGGCAGTAACCTCTTTGACATTAGCTATAGCAACTTTTTTCTAGATCTGTCTCTTGAGGCGAGGGAAACAAAACCAAAAATAAACTATTGGGTCTACATAAAAATAAACAGCTTCTGCACAGCAAAGGAAACAAACAGCAAAACTAGAAGGTAACCCATAGGACGGGAGAACATATTTGAGAATGATATATCTGATAAAGGATTAGTATCCAAAATATATAAAGAACTTATACAACTCAACACCCCAAAAACAAATAATCCAATTAAAAATTGGGAGAAGACATAAACAGACATTTCTCCAAAGAAGACATCCAGAAACACACAGGAAAAGATGTTCATCACTGATCATCAGGGAAGTATGAAACCAAAACCAAAACCAAAGAGCAATGACATATCACTTCATACCTGTCAGAATGGCTAAAATAAACAACACAAGAAACAACAGGTGTTGGTGAGGATGTCAAAAAAAAAGGAACCCTCGTGCACCGTTGGTGGGAATGCAAACTGGTGTAGTCACTGTGGAAAAAAGTGTGGAGTTTCCTTAAAAAGTTTCCTACCCTGTAATTCAGCAATTATACTCCTGGGTATTTACACAAATAATACAGAAACACTAATTTGAAAAGATAAAGGCACTCCTATATCTATAGCAGCAATATTTACAAGAGCCAAGATATGGAAGTAACCCAAGTGTCCACTGATTGATGAATGGATAAAGAAATAGTGGTACATGTTATTCAGCCATAAAAAATAATGAAGTCTTGCCATTTGCAATGACATGGATGGAGCCATGGATGGAGCTCCATCCAATGGATGGAGCATTTATTTTGCCAAGCAAAATAAATCAGAGAAAGACAAATACCATATGATTTCACTCATAGGTGGAATTAAAGAACAAAACAAAAAAGCAAAGGGAAAAAGAGAGAGAGAAAGAGTGACAAACCAAGAAACAGACTCTTAAGTATAGACAACAAATTGATGGTAACCAGAGGGGAGGTGGCTGGAGGATTGGGTGAAATAGGTGATGAGGATTAAGGAGTGCACTTGTCCTGATGAGCACCAGCTTATTTATGGAACTGTTGAATCATTATATTCTACACCTGAAACTAATTTTTAACACTCTCTGTTAGCCAGCAATAATTAAAATAAAAACTTAAGGGGCGCGTGGGTGGCTCAGGGGGTTGAGCGTCTGACTTTGTTCGGCTCAGGTCATGATCTCACTGTTTGTGGGTTCGAGCCTCCTGTTGGGCTCTGTTCTGACAGCTCAGTGCCTGGAGCCTGCTTTGGATTCTGTGCCTCCCTCTCTGTCTCTGCCCCTCCCTCACTCACACTCTGTCTCTCTCTCTCTCAAAAATAAATAAACATTAAAAAAATAAATGAATAAAATAAAAACTTAAAATATATATGCATTCATAATTTTCCAAAGCTGGTATTAAACTGTATGAAATAGATTAATTTGCATAAATATATTCTTTTTTTTCTTTTTTTAAAAAATTTGCATCCAAGTTAGTTAACATATAGTGTAATAATGATTTCAGGAATAGAATTTAGTGATTCATCACTTACATATAGCAGCCGGTGCTCATCCCAACAAGTGTCTCCTTAATGTCCCTTGCCTATTTAGCCCATCCCCCCCCCAAATCTCTCCAACAACCTTCAGTTTGTTCTGATTTAAGAGTCTCTTATGGTTTGTTGCATAAAATATATTAATTTAGATCCTCAAAATGTCTACTGATGTCTTCCTGTATGAGCTACAGAAATGAAGATAAGTAGATTTTGTGTTTTGGTCTTTAAGATATAAATACTGATTTGTTAATTTGACAAACATTTGTTTTTGTGAATTCTTTGTCCTGCCCCTGCTCTGTGTTCCATCCTGTGAATACATCAGGAAAGACAGACACAGAGGCAGATCTGAAAGAAAGACGGACTCTGCCCGGATAAAAACACAAATGAATAGGTAATTACAAAATCAGTGAAATAGTAGGATAAAAAAAAAATAAAAACAGGATACTTAACTTGAAAGAATAACAGAAGAATTATTTCAGACTGGATTATCAGAGCAGACTTCAAGGAAGTGTTGTGTAATGCATTTTATTTGTCTGTTTATTTTAACTTAACATTCTTATATTTTATGGACATGTATTTTGTAATCTATTATTAGAAACAAGCATATGGGCTATGTTCTACACAGATTAAACAGAACTTTTTGTATAACTGCTTCAAATAGAAATTTCAGAGGACTCCTATAATATTATGAACTCATTGCAAAATATTTTTACAATCCAAATAATTGAAAAAATCTTACGTTATTTTTCATTGTACTTTTCTCTCCGCTTCTACCCTTGCTTTCCAGAACCATTCCTCACGAGTCAGATCACAGTGTTTTTTGTAATATTTTAAAAATCATCTCACTCCTCTGCTTAAAGTCCTTAAACACTTTACTGTGAACTTAGAATAAGCCCAAATTCCTTCTTGTGGACTATGGAATCTCCTGTATGATTTGGTCCCACTCCCTCCAACCATCCTGCTCCATTTCCTCGCCTATACTGCTAAGGGAAATGTGATTAACATTTGGAGAAAGCAATTTGGCTACATATATTAAAATTAAAATTACAGGGGCGCCTGGGTGGCTCAGTCAGTTAAGCGTCCGACTTCGGCTCAGGTCACGATCTCGCTGTCCGTGAGTTCGAGCCCCACGTCGGGCTCTGTGCTGACACCTCAGAGCCTGGAGCCTGCTTCGGATTCTGTGTCTCCCTCTCTCTCTGACCCTCCCCCATTCATGCTCTGTCTCTCTCTGTCTCAAAAATAAATAAACATTAAAAAAAAATTTTAAAAAGTTAAAATTACAGTATCATTTTGACCCACCATTTCATTTATGGAAATGTAGAAATGATGGAACTGGCAATAAATATAAATGCCATGTATGTGGATGTTTAATGCAAGAATTCTTTGTTGTAGTAAAAATCAATTAACAAACCAAAAGAAATCCTGAAAACAATCTTAATATTCATCAGTTTGTGAAAGACCCTGGGAAGTTATTTTAAGGAAACCATTGCTTCCAATTATTAAAACATATTTGACATTTATTTTAGAATGCATTTAACAAGTGTTCATTTATTTATCTGGGGAGACAGAGAGACAGTGAGCAGGAGAGGGGCAGAGAGAGAGGGAGAGAGAGAACCCCAAGTGGTTACCATACTCACATGGGGCTCAAACTCATGACCATGAGATCATGGCCTGAGTGGAAATCAAGAGCCTAATGGTTAGCCAAGTGAGCCACACAGTCTCCCCTAGAATGCATTTTTTTACACAAAAATTTTTTTAATGTTTTATTTATTTTTGAGACAGAGAGAGACAGAGCATCAGCAGGGAAGGGGCCGAGAGAGAGAGAGAGACACAGAATCCGATTCAGGCCCCAGGCTCTGAGCTGTCAGCACAGAGCCAGATGCGGGGCCCAAACTCACATACCACGAAATCATGACCTGAGCTGAAGTTGGATACTTAACCGCCTGAGCCACCCAGATGCCCTGAATGCATTTTTTTAAAAGGTTATTTATTATGTTGAGAGAGACAGAGACTGCACGAGTGAGGGAAGGGGCAGAGAGAGAAAGAGGGAGACAGAGAATCCCAAGCAGGCTCCACACTGCCAGTGCAGAGCCTGATGTGGGGCTCAGACTTAAGAAACATGAGCTCATGACCTGAGCCAAAACTAAGAGTTAGAGGCTCAACTGACTGAGCCACCCAGGTGCCCCTAGAATGCATTTTTACGGGCATGAGAGAGTGAGCTTGTCAGGGCAAAGATCTGGTTCTATATGGTAGACTGGAATTGTCACATTGGAGATGAGAAAATGTCTTTCTGGCTGATGCATATCAATCAGAAACATGGTTTTCCTGATTGTTTCCTAAGAGTTTCCTGCTAGCCAAGCGGCATGCGAGGGTGAAATTTATTCAAGCTTGAGCACACTCTGGATTCATCATGGATAATTAGGCTAATTGCTACTGAGGTCTTGAGACAACAAGGAATCAAGGCTAAAAGAAATGAAAAGCTATGGAAAGGAAAAAGAGAAAAGGAAGAGAGAAACATAAAAAAATAACCCGAGTCAGAAAAATGATACTAGTTGAGTGAGCGAAACATGTGTTAGAGTAGCTTAAAGACATATTTCTTTTATTTTTTATTAAATTTGTTTAATGTTTACTTATTTTTGAGAGAGAGAGAGAGAGAGAGAGTGAATGGGGGAGGGGCAGAGAGAGAGGGAGACACAGAATCGGAAGCAGGCTCCAGGCTCCAATGCGGGGCTCGAACCCACAAACCGTGAGATCATGACCCAAGCTGAAGTCAGACGCCTAACTGACTAAGCCACCCAGGTGTCCCAAAGACATATATTTTATTAAGAAACCCAAAGGGAAAGAAAAAAGTAAAATATAGTTTAAAATTCTCTAGGTAGTAACTCATGAAGCCAGGATTATAGTTCAGGTAAGATATAAGTGGGGTAGATTTTGCACAGGTATATAGTTAGCTCAGATAGTAATTGTCTTACCGGTAAACCTGCTCTTTCCTTTGTAAATTTGAACCTGTATTATGAAGTTTCATTTGGGCAGTCAGCCAATGATTCTGGCTGAGGGCTCTACAGCTTCAAATTTGATAATTTGTATAATGATAGATTATATACTAAGATTAAAATTAGACTTTAGAAGCTTACAGGAGCAATTCCAAAGATAAAGGACAGGGGTGCAAAAGGACCTCATTTTTGTGAGTTCAGCATAGTGTCTAGAAAGTCCGGTCAGAATTGGGCTCAGATGGACCGGTCCCTGTCAGCTTCTTTGGAGGCTACCAGAGGTTTCTGACAGTATTTGTTCTGACAGTTGTCTAAGGCTTCTGCTGATTTTTAAGCTGGAAAAATTCAACTCTCTCTAGACTTTTCAAAAATCAGCCTCATCCATGCTTGCAGACCTACCTCAATGCTCTGCAACCGAGCTTTCAATGCAGTTGAGGAAAAAAACCAAAAAAACCAAAACCAAAACCAAACAAACAAAAAAAAACCAACTCATGGCTGTTTTTCAGAATTTCAAGATGAAGGATGACAAGTTTCCTTTTAGTTAGAAATGTTGTTGAATACATTAATAGGATTTTAGCACTCAATTCTATGTACATAATTTTTAAAAACCCCAAAAATGATTGTGAGGCTAATTATGGCAAGTACTAACTCCTATCCTGGAGCGAGTTTTTCTGACTCATAAATTTCATTTAGGTCTTAGGCTTTTAAAAAAGAAATATGTAGAAGACAATTGCATTAATAGGGTGAAAACAAATTATCTCTGGTTGCAGATGACATAATCGTATATGCAGAAAATCTTAAAGACTCCACAAAACAAAAACAAAAATGAAGCTATTAAAACTAATAAACAAATTCAGTAATGCTGTAGGATGCAGTCAACATTCAAAATCAGCTGCATTTCTATGTAGAAACTATCTGAAAAGGAAATTAAGGAAGCAAGTCTTTTTATACTAACATACAAAGAATGAAACTAACCAAGGAGATAAAAGACACTGAAAACTGTAAACATGGGTAAAAGAAAGTTTTAAAAGGTACAAATAAATGGAAAGATATCCCATGTCCGTGCATTAGAATAATTAACACTGTCGTAGTGACCATACAGCCCAAAGCGATCCATGTGTTCAATGCATTCCCCACCAAAATCTCAATGGCATTTATCACAGAAGCAGAAAAAAAATCTAAAATTCATATGAAACCACAAAAGACGCCGAATACAATTATGAGAAAGAAGAGCAAAGCTGGACGCATCACACTTCCTGAATTCAAAATACATTGCCAGGCTACAGTGACTAGAACAGTATTGTGCCGGAATAAAGCAACATACAGACCAATGGAACAGAAGAGAGAGTCCGCAGGTAAACCCACACATATACACGGTTGACTGAGTTTTGACAGTGGTGCCAGAAATACACAAAGGGGAAGGGCTAGTCTCCTCAATAGTTAGCGTTGAGAAAACTGGATACCCGTATGCGAAAGAAGGAAATGGAACCTTAATATTCCACCTTATACAACAATCAACTCCAAAGGGATTAAAAGCCTAAATATAAGACTTGAGATGATAATTCTCTTAAAAGAAAATCTAAGGGGGGAACTTCATAACGTTGGTATTGGTAATGATTTCTTGGACATGACACCAAAAGCACAGATAATAAAAGCAAAAACAGATCCATGGGACTGTATTAAACTAAAAAGTTTCTTACAGGGAAGGAAACAATAGAGTGAAAAGGCAACCTACAAAATCAGAAAATATTCACAAATCATTTATCTGATAAAGGGTTAATATCCAAAATATGTAAGAAAATCCTACAACTCAATGGCAAATAGAACAAAACGAAACAAAACACCTTACTGAAAAATGGGCAAAGGAGTCAATTAGACATTTCTCCAAAGAAGACAACCCAAGGATCAGTAAAGTATATGAAAAGGTATTCAATTTCACTAATTGTCAGGGAAATGCAAATCACAACTGCTATATCAACTCATAACTGTTACGATGGCTATTATAAGAAAAAAAAAAGGACAGCAAGTGTTGGCAAAGATGTAGAGAAAAGGGAATCCTTGTAGACAGTTTGTAGGAATGTAAAATGGTGCAGTCACTATGGAAAAGAGTATGGACATTCCACAAAAAGCTAAAAACTGAACTACCCTATGATACATCAATCATAGTAGTAGGTATTTACCCAAAAAATATAAAAACACTAATTTGAAGGAATACATGTACCCCTATGCCTATAGCAGCATTATTTGCAATAGCCAAGATATGGAAACAGCCCAAGTGTCCACGGATAGATGAATGGATAAAGAAGATGTGGTATATATTTACAACAAAATACTACTTGGCCATGTAAAAGCTTGAAATCTTGCCATTTGCAACGACATGGATGGAGCTAGAGAGTATTATGCTAAGGAAAATAAGTCAGAGAAAGACAAATACCATATGATTTCACTCATATGTGGAATTTAGGAAACAAAACAAACAAGCAAAGGGGAAAAAAAGAGTGAGAGAGAGAGACAAACCGGGAAACTGACACTTAACTATAGAGAATTACCAGAGGAGAGGTGGCTGGGGGGTGATGGGTGAAACAGGTGATGGGGATTAATGAATGCACTCGTTGTGATGATGTCCCGGGTGATGTACAGAAGGGTCGAATCACGTATGGTACAAGTGAAACTAACATAATACTGTATGCTAATTAACTAGAATTAAAATAAAGACTTAAAAAAACTAAAAATAGAACTACAGCGATGCAGCAATTCTACTTCTGGGCTAGATGATGGATACAGAAAAGGTAACATATACATACAATTGAATCATTCAGCCTTAAAAAACAAACATTTGCGATGGCATGGATGAATCTGGAAGACTTCCTCCAAAACCAAATAAGCCAGGCTCAAAAGGACAAATGCTCTATGACTCCACTTAAATGAGGTATATAAAATAGCCAGATTTATAGAAGCAGATAATAGACTGATGGTTTTCATGAGCTGTGGGGAGAGGGACATAGAGAGGTTTTGTTCAACAGGTATAAAGTTTCAGCAAGACGAAGACGTTCGACAGATCTATTGTACAACATAGTGCCTGTAGTTACCAACATACTACTGCACACTTAAAATTTTGTTCAGAGGGTAGATCTCATGTTGGGCATTTTTTAAAAACGTTTATTTATATTTGAGAGAGAGAGAGAGAGTGAGCGTGAGTGGGGGAGGGACAGAGAGAGGGGGACAGAACTTGGTGCAGACTCCAGGCTCTGCACTGTCAGCACAGAGCCTGACATAGGGCTCGAACTTACAAACCCTGAGCTCATGACCTGGGCAAACTGAATGAGCCACCCAGGAGCCCCTTGGGCATTTTTACCATAAAAAAAGTTGCCCACAGGGAGAACATTGGAAGAAACGCTTACTACCTGATTGTAGTGATAATATCATGGGTGGTTGTATATGTTTAAATGCATCAAAAGACTAGAATTGCACCTTTTCCTTATGTGTCAATTATACCTCAATAGAGCTTTTTTTTTTAAAGTCAATTTCAAGGTGTTATGTATGGTCATTGAAGTTTGACATATATTTTTGTCTTCAGAAGGCTTGCCAATAAACTTATGGAATTAATAGTCTAAAATACACACCAGATGAGACATCTACAAGGGAAAAAGGCAGGTAATGTCAGATCAAGTCCAGACATGAACAGATGATGATGTGAACAGATTATCTAACTCAGGGAGACAAAGGAAGACAGAATGTGTTTGAACTGTGAGGACAAAATATGAAGAAATACGTTGAGAAAACAAATTTCTGGGGACATAAAATAAACATCAAGGGGTGGGAAGTACTCAATTCTAGCAACACAGACAAATATAAAAATATCCTACATGCATTAGGGAAGGGGGAAAATTAAATATAAAGTTGAATTCTTGGGAATCCAGCTGAAAACTCTTGAAAGGAATAAGACAATGGCAGAGGGAATTAAGCATGACAGGCACATTCCATAGCTGCATAAAAAAAGCAGCATAAAGTAATTATTGTTTCAATGCTTGGAAAATTCAAAAAGTAGATAAAAGGAACACAGATTAAAGAGAACATGCAGAAATATCAGTTCTTATTAGGTTCCTTTTGGCAGAAGTTTCAAAAGCATCAAATAGTTCTAGATCATGAATCTGAAGGTGATTTTCCAACCCAAACAGGTAGAGGAATGGCCTAATGTAAACTATCCTATTATAAGAGGCAATGGAATTAGTCACTATGCCCCAGGAATTCAAGTTTGCTCAGAAAATTAGTAGACCCTGACAGATAGAGGCTAACCTCGGTGCAACACTGGGTTAGAAATATGGGAATCAAGGCAAATAGCAGTGACTATTTTTGGTTTTTAAAAGGAAGACACTTCAGCTGTAACCTATCAACTGCCATTTTCATTGGAATTTTCTAGACTTCCAAGAAGCTAGCAGTATTTCAATGCCAGTGTATGTGACAGAATATAGATGCATAAGAGAAGCTTTCCTTCAGATTTAACAATTGGTTAGTAGCAAAAATAATATTTTGCAGGACTATTGCTTTCCCCCAGACTACAAGTTTATAGGACATGGATTCTGAATAACAAAAATGGGCTGATTTCATTCAGGTCAGAGAAACTCCATGAAGGTTATCTCTGCACACTCTTCCTTGATTTGATTTTGCTATGTATTTTGATAAGACCATGTGCTGAGTTCTGGGAATATAATTTTACCTGGGATCACTGTTGTAAGGGCTAATGGTTGTTCCATGTTTTCCGGGAATGAAGACAGCAAAGTGATAATATTTGGTGTTTTGTGAATGCTTCTCAACCAATGAAAGTGAAACTCTAGAGAGATTTTTTTACATGTGTAATTTCTCAGGCCCTGAGAAAGAAAGAACCACACCCATTAGAGAGAGGACCTAAGCTATTCCAGGCTGCTGGTGGGAGCACATTTCTGCACGGTCATTGAGCACATTTCTGGGCGGTCTGGCCGCTGAATGAAATGAAATTGAGTAAGAAATTTAGGAGGATGATTTTTTTCTCTTAAACGTAACCTAAGATTTTGAATTTTAGATTTTTAACTTAAAAGAGTTAAGTAAGAGTAAAATAATTGATTCTAATTGCTTTGGACTTTTATCTTTGGATTTTAACTTGAAAGAGTCTCCATATTCAAGCTTTGATTTCTTACTGGGAATTTTGTAATTGCATAGGATGAAAATCAGGGGCCTGTTTCAGTTGACGCATTTAATTGGAGTTTATGTGTTGTGTCTTTGCATTTTGTATTACGGTTGGTGTCTAATCTCACAGTACTTTGTGTCTGGACATGATGTTGGTTAAGGAAAGGAATAGAATGGAAGTATGATGGCTGAAGAGTTACTTTTCCTGCCACGTTAAAGACCCAAGAAGGACTGAATCTAATCTGTGCAGCAAGAGACCCAAGAGCACGGCCAGAGGACCTGCATTTGGCATGAGAGGAACAGCCTCATGAAGGTGGAGTCTTGATAAACAGTTCACCCTTAACCTCAGGGAGACACTCATCCCCCTTTACAGCAGGAATAATGATAAGGCTCAAAGAATTTTCAGAACAAAAACGGTCTTGAATGCAAACCTCAGGGAGACAGGGAAGACACCCTTCCGTGAAAAGAGATGTTCACGGGGCAAATTCAAGCCACAGCATCCTTGTTCTCTTCCTGCATAGAGAGGCAGACGAACTTAGCCGCTTGGTAACCTTGGGAAAAAACAACTTCATAGCTCAGCTCTGTCCTCATTTTTCCCTTTGGGAATCAGCTGCCCGCAATGAGGACACGTTTTGTTTTGCTGCCAGATGGGTGGTGAGCGTTCATAATTCTGAGGGTTAGTTGGCACCTGTCTTTTATCAAGCTGCACACTTCAATTTACCTTTAGTAATAAATTGGTGTTTTTTGACATACCCAGTTGTAATTTATTTTCAAACTGTTTAGAATCTGGTGAGTTTATTGTATGATCTTCCTGGGGCGACCGTGAACGGTAAGTAAAATTATCTGTATTTTGAAGGAGGAACAAAAGCACCAAGTAGTTGAAGTTCTGATATATAGCTCGCACACTGAAGTAGACAAAGTGTGACTCAAATCCATGGAATCCTACTGTAGAGACTGCGCTCTTAACAACTATGTTATTTTACATTTTAAATAAATAAGTAAGTAAATAAATACATAAAGTAACTGATAATAAAAAAAAGAGAGAAAAAACAATTTTAGCGGGTTTGATGTGGAGAGAATAAGAGAAAAAGCATAAACAAACGTGAGGAATAGAAAAGAAGACAAACTACAGGTGAAAATAGTTCTAAGCAATCACTCTGAACAAATTCATACCAAGTCACCTGAAACTAGCAATGAAAGGGATGACTGGACAAAGAAAGATTGGCCAAGAGTTTAAAGAGTAGGCAGAAAACTTACTGGAACATAGGAATAAAAAAATAGAGAATAATTTGGAAAGAACAGGGAAGTTCTGTCCTCCAAAAGGACGTCAGATCAATCATTTTTACAGGTTGAATTTTGACACATTGTCAAGAATGTCATTGCTTAGTTAAATAGATGCAGAGCATGGAGAAAATAAAAAAAAGTTTCCTAACTCCTTTTATGAGGCTACTAACCTTGATAAGAACTGGATGGCTCAGTTGGTTAAGCGTTGGACTCTTGGTTTCGGCTCAGGTCATGATCTCCTGGTTTGTGAGATCCAGACCCACGTCATGCTCTGTGCCTCCAGTGGGGAGCCTTCTTGGGAGTCTCTCTCTGCCCCTCCTGCACGCATGCACGCCCCTTTTCTCTATCTTTCAAAATAAAGAATTATAAAAACTTTAAAAAGGAACTTTATATGGTTATTGCAATCCATGTGTTTTCTGGATCCCTTCTCTTTGCTCCTTACCAGTCTTGGAGTCCATGGTTCATGATTATTAGCACACCATTCTGGAAAACCTCAACTTTCTTACCTTCTATGTACTTAGCTGATTAATTTTCAACACTGTTAACCTAAATATTTGCTTTCTTCCCTTTTTTAGAGTTATAATTAACATATAACACGTATAAGTTTAAGGGGTACAGATGTTGATTTGATACATTTGTATTGCAATATGATTGCCATTATAGTGTTAGCTAACACATTGAGTGATTAAAAAAGAGCTAAAGCAGTTGGCTTGTGATTCCTTTCTCTCCTGATTACTAGGGATTGATTACTCAGGGAAAGAGAAGGCAGGTAAATCTATCTAATTTCCTTGTGAATCCACTGATAACAAGATCTCCTTAAAATAGTCTAAACATATCCACTGGGAAGGGAGCTGCTACCTCTGTGATGATTCTATCAAGATGTTCCTGGTTTAAGAGTGCTTCTGGTAAACAAAACTATAATGTATGGATTTACGAGGCATAGTACCTGGAGAATGCCACATAAGCTAAGCATTTTTTCTGGGTATAGAATAAAGATGTTTGGTAACCTAAATATATTCTGGCTTAAGGACTGAAATCTCTCTTAAAGTTCTCATCTCTTACTCTGGGCTAACGAGAAAGCACTCTTGACATCTCAGACCCCTCTCTGTTTCACCCATGTCTCTTGATTGTATTCTTGAAGTATTAGAAAAGCTTGATACAGGGTAAGATCTCGAATATTCTGATTTTTTATGTGTGCGAGTTTAGCTAGGACATTAGATTTTGAATAGATTCTGTGCTCTCACAGACAGCAGCACAGATGGGCTGCTTTGGCTCTTAATGATCACTTGTTTTTAGTCGGAGTAATCATTTCACTATAGCACAGTAAGACTATCGAAGACTACTGTTTAACCTGCCAAGATTCCAAAAAAAAAATTCATACTCTTTGTTTTTCTATCTTTATAAAGTTCTAATCTACATTTTACAATATCTATTACAACAGATATTCTTGGTTCCAGTGAAGACATTCTAGAAATTAGGGTTAAATATACAAAATATTGAAACTAACACGCATTTAAAATATATTCACCTTTAATAAAATACAGATATTTTTTAGAAGATTTGCAAAGTTCTCTTTTCTAGTATCCTTGAAACAAAATAATAATTAACATTTGTATAGTAGTGTATAATTTACAAACAACATATACAAACTGTCCCAGTGATAACAGGATATACTGAATAAAGTTTCTGCAAATATTTCAATAAGGTCTATTAGGGATTTTATCAATTGATTGAATGTGATTTAAAAAATCTTATCTACACTAGGATTTACCTATACAGTGACCTAAATATTATTTCCAAATTCAAGACTTATTTTATTATGCACATGAAAAATTTAAAACTATTTTTTCTTATTTTGAATGCCAGCATATTTAAATGCCACTTTGTCCAATACTCACAAAGAAGCTAGAAAGATGCCGACAAAGAAACCCAGCATTTGCCTGTAATAATAATTCATGTAGAGAAACAATAGAAGCATTTTTGAAAGATACAGGGAAAAAAGACTGTAATAGAAATTTTCTGTTTGCTTCAATTAAATTTATGAACTCTTTTACCTAGAGAACTTATGACAGGCTTTCTTTCATTAGTTTAGAAGAGCTAATTGGAAACTGTAAATGATGAATTACTTAATTCCCATGGTAAGAAGGAGACACCAGGGCCGGCAGAAGAAAAAAACAATGGAAAAAAAAATCCACTTTCCTTGCTAAAAGTCTCAACTTTTCCCCTAATCTGTCCCCAAAAGCGTGCCAAATATGTCTAAAATGAGGATGAGTATAATTGTACAGTGCATTAAAATACATTCATTGGTTTGTGGTTTTAATTATACATAACAAAATGGGAATGAAATAAAAAATTGAGAAACAGGAAGCTATGTTACATAGGTCCTGTGAAAAGCTAGTGAACACTTCAACAATGGTCAAATCTAAGTTGGAATGTAGTAAGAGCTCTTTTTACTGCAGCCAGAAGCCAGAATTCTAGCATAGCCTTTCTGGGCCACTTGTTCTATGTCTGTTCTGAGACATGTGGATTCTCCCCGGTGTATCACCAAATTCTGGGGAGGATTTTGGCCATTTTACAGTGGATTATTGCCCAGGCATTTATAATCTGGGGAAAAAACAGAACAATAGCATCAAGGAAAACAGTTGGTATAGAATAAAATGTGGTTTCTTACAGTTTTAATTATTTAATAATTATGTACAAACTAATCTTTTGAGCCCAGTCCGTGGAGAAACTATGAGTCATTGCCAAAGCGGTGGAAAAGCCAGTCAGCAAAGAACAACCTGAAGGAGGAATGGCCCGGAAACAATCAATATCTTGGGGTTTGGGAGGTTCAGGGGTAGAGATCTCTGCTTGTAAATGGATAATAAAAAGCACAGTTAGGATTAACATCAGGCCTCTCTTTGGCTCAAAACTCCCATATTATTCATGATTTCACTTGAGTAAAAGTCAAATTCCTTACTGTGATCCACAAGGTCATATAGTATCTGGGCCCATAGTATCCCACTGACTTCATTCCTATTCTTTGCCCTGTCCTCACCCTGGTCAGATCACACCTTGGCCCCCATTTCACTAAATGGGCATAGAACAGTGGGTTTGAAGCTTAGAAGCACTAACTTAGTAATGGGTAGTGGACAGTCTTATAGCCACTTAGCATCACACATCCATCTACACGTATCTGAACTTTCATAAAACAACAAAAACATCTCTATGCCTGCATCTAACAGTCTGATACCACCTTTTGTACAAATTGAGATGTTCTCTCCTTGAGCTGAGGAGGTGCAAAGTACCAATAGTCATTCATCCATCTTTGGGACAGAGGTGCATTATCTTTCCAGGTACATCAATTACCCTTAAAACTCGGTCACAATCCCAGCTTAATATTCAGTTACCTAAAATCTAAACTGTTAACAACAACAACTTTATAAAAGATAATAGTAGGAAGAAGAGAGAATAGTGGATGTTCACATACATAGCAATTGAGAAAAATATGATGTTATATTCTTCATTTCTGTAACTCATTTTGAGACAGTAGTGGATATTTGGTTTGTTTGTTTTTCCCACTACACTTACATGTCTCCTTTGCCTTAATTGAGGAGATGACTGGTAGAGTGAGACAAACTTACATTTCAATTCAGATTTTTCAATTCTGTGCTTCTGGGTTAAAATAGATAATTAAACAATACAATCTGGACTGCAAAGCTAGGAATTCAGGAGTATCATCCAACTAATATTTTCTCCATCTCATTTGCAGAAATATCACAAAAATGCATTTGAAGAAAGACTTCTGGGTAGCTGAGGACAATAGTGTCAGCATAGCTACACATCTCCAAAAATATCTTTCCCAAACCATAAATAAAACCAAGAGGAAAGTAAATTCTACACAAAACTACACCCTCAGCATAGCTTGAAGACAAAGAATGCTGAAGCTACAAAAAACTTTGAGTAAAACAAAAAAAGTCACCACATCCCATCATGCTTTCTCTCACGTTGCAAAGCTAGCTCCATCCATTTCCAAGGCTTTGTGGTAAACAAAGGCAGACTGAGAGAAACTGGGGATGACAGAAGAAGGAGCCTAATGAGTGGATCTCATTGTGATTTGGAAAATAAAACACCAAGAAGATGAAATCTATCAAAAACAGAAACAAAAAACTCCACAAAAGCTGAGGAAGTGTTCAGGAAGATCTAGCCATAAAACAGAGAGAAATAATTCTAAGTGTGCTCAATTTAAAGGTACAGAGATTTAGGGGCGCCTGAGTGGCTCAGTCGGTTAAGTGTCCAACTTCGGCTGAGGTCATGATCTCCCAGTTCTTGGGTTCGAGCCCTGCGTCGGGCTCTGTGCTGACAGCTCAGAGCCTGGAGCCTCTTTGGATTCTGTGTCTCTGTCTGTCTGCCCCTCCCCCACTCATGCTCTGTTTCTCTGGGTCTCGAAAATAAATAAATAAATAAAATTTAAAAAAAAAGTTCCAGGCACTTAAAGGGCCAGGCACAACTCTCAAAACATACATGATTTTAAAGGACAGGAATAATGAAACAAAGAATATTTGAAATGTATAACTTCTATACATTTCAACATGTATTAAATGTGTTAAGTTCAATTATTCAATATATTTTGAATATTTGATATTCAATATATTCATTAATTCTATGTATTGAATATATATTCACCTTTTGGCAACTAAGTAGTAAAGGAGAAAAGTAAAATTAAATGGCTCTTTGGCAGGATTCTTAGATATATTATGAAAAGTGTAAGTAACAAAAGAAAACATAGGCAAAATCAGATTTTCTCAAAATTAAAACCTTTTATGCACAAATGAACATTGTCCAGAAATGGAAAAGACCACCTATAGAGTGGGGAAACTATTTGCAAATCTTATATTTGACATGAGTCTAGTATCCAGTATATAGAAAGAACTCTTACAACTCAGCAAAAAAGAAACACAACTCAATTAAATGATAGGCAAAGTTCTTGAATAGATATTTCCAGAAGATATATAAATGACTAACACATGCATGAAAGATGCTCATCATTATTGGTCATTAGGGTAATGAAAGTGTGAATCAAAACCTCAAAGAGCTATCATCCCCTATGGCACTACAGCAAACAATAATAATACTCAGAAAATATCTAGTATTAGAAATGATGTGAAGAAATTAGAACACTCCTCCATTGCTGGTGGGAGTGCAACATTGGTCAGCCACTGTGGAAAAACAGTTTGGCAGTTCCTCAGAAAAGTGAATGGAGGATTTATCCACATGTGGCCCTTTATCTCACTTTTAGATTGATTGCCCAGAGAACTTAAAACAAGTACTCAAAGTAGGATAGGTGCACGGAAACAGTTCAAATGTCCATCAGTGGAGGAATGGATAAAGCGATTTTGGCATAAACATACAATACAATCAAACGAATGCCAGTCTTGTTGGGGTTGGGACAAGCAACACATTTGTGTTCTACATTCGCTTTCCTCTCTGACACAGTAAGTTAAGGGTCAGCAGGAATCAATGTGGAATGCATTATTACCCAACTATAGTCTCTGAGGACTTGTGGCCAGCCAACACAGATGAAAAAATCAGGCATAGGCTTTCGCTTGCATGAAAACCATACCCAGATTATAGGCATCCTTAAAGGAAGTACTAGGCTGGCATTACAGTAACGGATCTATAGGGCACATCTGATTTTCCAGCAATGTTAGGAAACCCTGCAATTCAAACAGAAGGAATCTCATACTAGTCCAGCACAGATGGATTTTACTTTAGATGAAATTTGAAAGGCTAGATCTAAAGAGTGATTTGCAAAAACTTGATAGTGGGAAGGTAGTTTCTTATATTTACTTACTGTTAAGGAAAAAGCTACAATGGTTTTAAATGCAGTCTGTGAGGGGCAATGAGGGAAAACTGTAGATACAATATATAATCTATAATAAATGCTGGACGAAAGAAAGAAAGAAAGAAAGAAAGAAAGAAAGAAAGAAAGAGAGAAAGAGAGAGAGAAAGAAAGAGCCATTATAATAGACTAAAATCATAGAATGTTTCAAAATATTGGCATTTTGAGGGACGCCTGGGTGGCTGAGTCAGTTAAGTGGCTGACTTCTGCTCAGGTCATGATCTCACAGTTCACGGGTTTGAGCCCTGCGTCTGGCTCTGTGCTGACAGTGCAGACCCTGCTTGGGATTCTCTGTCTCCCTCTCTTTCACTCTCTCCCCTTCCCCTGCTCATGCTCTGTCTCCCTAGCTCAAAACTAAATAAAAACATTAATTTTTTTTAATATTGGAATTTTGATAAAATGCACATAAAAAAACCCAACCCATGGCACATGGAAACTTGAGCAGATAGGCTAAGAGACACATAGTCTGTAAAGGCTGTATAGGGAGTTAAATGCTATCGATCAATTAAAATATAGGCCAAAAGTAACTAAAAAATTCAAATGTAAATGGACTAAACAATCCAACAGAAGGCAGAAATTGGCAGAACTTACTTAAAAAATGTGTTCCAGCTACATGCTGTCCACAAGAGAACACTTTAGATTCAGAGACACAAATAGGTTGAGAATAAAAGGATATGAAACAAAATTTAATGCAAACAGTACCCCAATGAAAACTAGAGCAGCTATATTAATATAAGCAAAATAGATTGTAAGACCAAAATTGTTACTACAGAAAACTGTTACTGGAGAAGAATATTTTTTATAATAATTAAGGGGCCAGTGTATCTGGAAGATATAAAATTTATAAACATACATGCACCTGACAACATGTCATCAAAATACATCAAGCAAAACTGACAATATTGAACAGATCAGATGATTCAACAATAATGAAGACTTGAATACCCACCTTTAAATGACAGATAAAACAACTAGGCAGAAGAGGAACAAGGAAATATAAGCATTGGATAAGAACATGACTCAACTAAAACTAACAGAATTCTGTGAAACAGACCAACCAACCAAATACAGCCTTTCTTAAAAGCAAATGGAATGTTATCTGAGATATACCACACATTAGGCTATAAAACAGGCCTCAATGAATTTAAATAATTGAAATACAAAGAACGTTTCATGACCACAACTGAATCAAAGCAACAATGGAAAGAAATTTGAGAAAATCACAAATCTGTGGAAATTAAACAACGTGTCCTCTTCTTTTTTTTTTTTAAGTTTACTTATTTATCTTGAGGGAGACAGAGACAGCAAGAGTGGGGAAGGGGAAGAAAGAGAGAGAGAGAGAGAGAGAGAGAGAGAGAGAGAGAGAATCCCAAGCAAGCTCTGTGCTGCCAGCACAGAGCTAGAACAGAAGCCACAAAACTGCAAGATCATGACCTGAGCTGAAACCAACTGAGCCACCTAGGTGCCTTAACAGCATGTCCTCTTAAGTAACCAATGGATCAAAGAAATAAAAATACTAAAGGAAAAAAAAAATATATACATATATATATATATATACACACACACACATATATGTACACACACATATATATATATATACACATGCACACACAAATATATATATGCACATATACATTTATAGTATATATATGCACATATATATTTATAGTATATATATAGTGTATATTTATAGTATATAGAGTGTATATATAGAGTGTATATATATATACATATATATGCACATATATATTTATAGTATATATAGTATGTATACTACATATATAGTGTATATTTATAGTATATATGTAGTGTATATATAGTGTATAATTATAGTATATATAGTGTATATATATACACACACACGTATATGCACATATACATTTATAGTATATATATGCGCATATATATTTATAGTATATATATATAGTATATATACTACATATATAGTGTATATTTATAGTGTATATATAGTGTATAATTATATATATAGTGTATATATATACACACACACACACACATATATGCACATATACATTTATAGTATATATATAGTATATATATGCACATATATATTTATAGTATATATATAGTACATATACTATATACTATATATAGTATATATAGTGTATAATTATAGTATATATATAGTGTATATATATACACACACATATATATATACACATATATATTTATAGTATATATATATATTTCCTTTAGTATTTTTAGTATATACTTATATATTCATAGATAGGAAGGGATTCTGGGTGGATTAGAAATTTTTACAAATTTCTGGAAAGCAGAGAAGAAGGATTACTTTGGATTAGGAAACTACAGTCCTATATTTGTTTTCTCTTTCTGTGTTACCAAAACCTTCCCAGCTTCAAGTGACATGATTTTATTATCCTAGGGTTTCTCTGAGTAGGAAGTCCAGACCCAGGTTAGGTGGGTGCTGCATTCAGGGTCTCCAGAGGCTGAAATAAGAGTCTGCTGCTGGGACTATGGCCCTACCAGGGATCCAGGGATCCACATTCTGGTCCTCTTCCAAGCTCACTCACCTAGCTGGGAGAGTTCGGTTCCTTGCAGTTGTAGTTCTGAGGTCCTCAGCCACTACAGAAGGCTTAACATTTCCTGCCACGTGTCCCTCTCCACATATGGCATTTGCTTCTTCAGGGCCCAAGGGAAGGCTTTTCTTCTGCTTGGAATCTCTTCTTTAGGGAAGGAGCTGATTAATTCCGATTCACTCAGGACAATTTCCCTTTTGATTAACTGCAAGTCAACAGATCCCCGCAATAAAATCCCAATTATTTCTTGATTCTCTCTCATACTCAAAGGGGGGAGATGAGACAAGGTGTGTATACCTGAGTGCAGGAATCTTGGGGGCCATCTTAGGATTCTGTTGTCAGAGTTCCAACTGCAAAAGGAGGAAGGGACACCAGAACTGGAGGTCTAGGAATAACCAACAAACTATGAAGGACTAAGCCAAAGGACTAAGACAGGACTGAATATTTGTTGAATATGTGTGCATTTGCATGCTTTATTCTGTAATTATCTTTTATTATTTATTTATTTGTTTATTTATTAACGTTTTATTTATTTTTGAGACAGGGAGAGACAGAGCATGAACAGGGGAGGGTCAGAGAGAGGGAGACACAGAATCAGAAACAGGCTCCAGGCTCTGAGCTGTCAGCACAGAGCCCGATGCGGGGCTCGAACTCACGGACCGCGAGATCGTGACCCAAGCGGAAGTCGGCCGCTCAACCTACTGAGCCACCCAGGCGCCCCTGTAATTAGCTTTTAAGATGAGGTCAACTGAATTTATTTCCTAAATATCAACCTAATTATCTGTATAACAATAATTAAACAACTCTCATTCCAATTGATTTGAGATAGCTTATATTTAATATATGAAATTATCCCTTAAAACAAATGCTATTTTTGACTTTTATGTATCTATTACTGAGGTGTAAAATGACTACTTGTGTTTTATAATATCTTATAGCACCTGCTAGATCTAACCATACTACATACCACTAATTATATATCTTTCCCCATTATTTTTTGCCTTTTTTGCCCTCTTATTCTTTCAGAAAAGCTTTATGATAAAAACAATATTTTGTCAAATTTCCTCCAGGGGTGACATTGGTTTTGTTTGTATTTGTGCAATAAATGATAAAACTGAAAAACTCTGATACATTTCATAATGCAAATATCTACCTTCTCATGTCTATCTTAAAAATCTTTCTTTAGAATTTTCTCTCATATACTTTCCATGGGTATCTTATTACTAATCCTGGTACTTAAGATAACTTGCAATGATCCTAGTCCGTGATCTCAGAGAGGGAAGCATATTGACAAGCACCTTCCCAGAGTCAAACATTTTGATTCAGATACACTAAGAAGTAAAGACTTTTTAACAAAATTCCTATCCATACAGAATTGGTGAGATAACCATGCTAACCGGCTTATTACTAGCCTGGCGCCTGTAAGATTTCAACCTGGAAAAGGCTTCTTCCAAGATAGCAAATGGCAGCCAAAGTCAAGGTTCCTGTCCACCCCACCCCAAACACACATAATAAATGTGGCCCAGCCATGAGGCTTAGAATGAAATGCATTAGTAGCACGATGACATTATTACTCTTGCCACCTTCCTGGCCATTAGTGGGACTGGGCAAAGAGAATATAATACGGTTCTGTCCTGAATTCCATCTCAAGATGGTGAGTTGGACTTCTTATCGTGTCACCCACATTCTTTATTGTCTACTTGAACCACAATTGCCAACTGGACTCATTAGTAGTTATTTATAGTGTGTTGATAACTCCCTTAAAAATCTGTTGAAATTAACTTCATATATAAAGTGAATAACCCAATTTTTACACTTAATTTTCTGCAGGCTAAAGAGTACTACCTTTGTAATTTATTGAGGCATCAGATACTTTCAAATTATTTTGATAAGTGCATAATTGCTCGCTTATCTCTTGTTAATGGTAGTAAATTTAGAAGCTGGAGTTAAAAACTAAGTAATAGGCATTGAAACGAAGCACTAATTGGGAATTATGTATCATCAAATCTTGGGCCCATTAATGATTATACATCATATTTTTCCATAGTCTGTTGAGCCTAATAAAAGCTTGAAAAATAAGTCATGTTGTTTGAAAATCATGAAGCTTAATAGAACTTTTAATGTGATATTTTATCACAACTGGAAGGTATCCTATAGTATTAATAAAAGAACTCTACCAGTGACCTGCTTAATTGGCACTATCCAACAAATGTATTTTGATTGAGATTAATAGTCACTAGTGTTAAAACTTATAAATAGGTTAAATTTCAATGCTAATGCTAATGAATTTTTAATTCCTAATTAAAAATGCTTTCATCAGTGATATGTAAATTCATACTGTCACATTTGGATTCTAATAAAATGGTACTAATGTGATGGTGTTTATTGAAATAATTATTAATTACTTCTTTAATGATAAGTCTGTAAATTGAACATGAAAAGGTGATTTCAAGGTGATTTTGAAATCATATCTGTATTCAACATATTCACATTAGGTTGTTGTATGTTTTACAATTTGTAAAGTTTTATATTTAATTTCAAGACTTTTGAATCTGTATTATTAGATAAGGAGAGAGTTTATTATAAATATATATCATGGACAACTGAGCCAATTTTTTTATAAAGTCTTTTAAGTTACTTAAGGTTCTAAAGAAATATAATAACATTTTTTATTATTCTTTCTTGCCCTGAAAATCCATTAAATGTATTAGAATGTGAAAAATCTTTTAAAATGCTGATCCTCAGTAAATCTACAACTATCATCAAAGAAAAATAGAAAATTTCTTGCCATTGTATTTCTTCTTAAGGTAAATTTTACATATGGTAAAGTTAATGGATTGAAGGCATACAATTCAATGAGTTTACACATATATACCTTTGCATAACAAATACCTCATCGAGATATACAATATTTTCATCTTCTCTGAAAGTTCCCTTGGGTCCCCTAGAAGTCAATTTTCATCTTTCCAATTATTCACTGTTCTCACTTCTATCACCATAAATTTGTTTTAGCTGCTCTAAAAAGAAAAAGAAAAAAGAAATCCTATTTGTTCCTTCACTCAACAGTGTTTTGAGATTTATCAATATCATGTGTATCAGGATCAGTAGTTCACTGTTTTGATTTACATCATTGTCTAAGTATACCGACATTTGTTTATTTATTCTCATGTTAATGGGCATTTTGGTCATTTACCGATTTGGGGTATCATGTGCAAGTGCTTTCAGTGAGGTCATGGGGTAGGTGTTTAAATTTAGAAGTGGTTAATCTTTTCGTACTCCTGTAAGAAAGGCATACAACTTCCAATTGCTTCAACATGGTAGTCGACACTTGGTGTTGTCAAGCTTTAAAATTTTAATCATTCTAGTGGTTTTGACATAGTACCTTATTTTGATTTTAATTTGCATTTCTCTAAATTCTAATGACTTAGAGAAATATTTTATGTGCTTGCTGTCCATTCATGTCTTATGTTTTGATTTATCTATTCACATTATTTCCCACTTTGTTGTTTTGTCTTTTTTGTTTTTTTGAAAATAAAACTTTACATATTCTAGATACATATCTACTGTCATATATTTGTATTTCAGATATTTTCTCCCAGTCTCTGGATTGTGTTTTAATTTACTTATCTTTTGATGAGCTGAAATGTTAAATACTGAAGTCTAAATTATTATTTTATTACTCTGTGGTCAGCAGTTATGTGTTTTCTGAGATAACCTTTGGCCTTCTTCAATTTGATGAAGATATTAGTTCTGTGTTGTCTTCTAGAAGCTTTATAGATTTACCTTTAATATTTATGTTTTATCTTTAATTACTTTGTTATGTGTTATGAAGAATGGGTCAAGATTCATTTTTTTCTATGTGTTTATCCAGTTTGTTCCAGTTCCATTTGTGGAAAGGTTGTTCTTTCTCACATTAAATTGTCTTGCTCATGATCATAAATCGGATGGTTATGTATGACAGTCTACTTTTGAAGTATCTACTATGATACATTGAACAATATACCTATATGCAAACACAACAAATCTTTTTCAAAGTGCTGTATGTAAGTTCTCAGAATCACACAGTATGAGTCCTTCAACCTCAGCTAATTTTTAGAAATTACTCTAGGGCCTCCTGGGTGGCTCAGTCAGTTAAGCATCTGACTTTGGCTCAGGTCATGATCTCAGTTTGTGAGTTCGAGCCCCATATAGGGCTCTGTACTGGCAGCTGAGAGCCTGGAACCTGGTTCAGATTCTGTGTCTCCTCTCTCTGTCTTCCCTCCCTTGCTCGTGTTCTTTCTCTCTCTATCAAAAATAAAAAATATTTAAAAAAATTAAAAAAAAAAGAAACTACTGTAGTTATTTAAGTCTTCTGTTACAATCAGCTTACAGAGTTCTACCAAAAACAAAAAAAAGTCTGTTCAGTTATAAGTTGGAATTTAGACAAATTTAGAGATCACTTTGGGAGAAAATTAACATCTTAAAAATAATGTCTTCCAATCTATTAACATGGTATATATATCCACCTATTTAGATTTTCTTTATTCTTTAAAATGTTTATTTGTTTATTTTGAGAGAAAGAGAGAGAGTGTGTGTGTGAGCAGGGGAGGGGAAGAGAGAGAGAGAGAGAGAGAGAATCTGAAGCCAGATCTGTGCTGTCAGTGCAGAGCCTGACCTGGGGCTTGAACCCACGCACCAGGAGATCATGACTTGAGCTGAAATCAAGAGTTAAATGCCCAACCAACTGAGCCACTTAGGGATGCCTAGATTTTCTTTAATTTCACTCATTGGCAACTTAATTTTAAATGCAGTGTAGTTTTTGGTACAAATGTTTAAGTCTCACACATTGTTAAATGTATTTATCAGTGTTCTAAGTGCTTTGATACTGTTATAAATAGCATGGCTTTTAGGTTATTTTTCAGTTGTTTGCTAGTAGTTTATAAAAATATAAATGGTTTTTGTGTACTTGGTACTGACCTTATATTTTCAGAACGCAGCAAAGAGCAAGATGGCAAAAGACCAGAGGAGAGCACTTCTTCTCTTTCTTCTTTTAAAAAAAAATTTTTTTAGTGTTTGTTTATTTTTGAGACAGAGAGAGAGACAGAGTGTGAGCAGGGGAGGGACAGAGAGAGAAGAAGACACAGACTCTGAAGCAGCTCCAGGCTCCGAGCTGTCAGCACAGAGCCCAACGTGGGGCTCGAACTCATGAACTGTGAGATCATGACCTGAGCTGAAGTCAGAAGCTTAACCGACTGAGCCACCCAGGCGCCCCTAGAGGAGAGCACTTCTGATTACTCACAGTATACTGACCTGCAGGACTCCATGGAATCTTAATTTTAAGGATAAAGATGTTGTGTATAATATTTTATATATATATATAATATATATAATATATATATAAAATATATATAATATTATATAATTATAATATATATTATAATATATAATATATATTTATATATATATTTATATATAATATAAAATTATCACAGTTAACCTCGCAGTAGTATGCCAGTTGTACTTCTACTTCCTGCTTGTCTTTTATGATGTTTTTTCGTGCATTTTGTTTCCTTGTATGTTATAAACCCCATAATACATGAATGCTATTCATGAACAATTAATCAACTGTTTAAGGTGATTTCAAAATTTCAAAAAGCTCCATCATATATATTTAGCCACACATTATCCTTTTCTCTTGCTCTTCACTTCTTTTCTAGATGCAAGTTTGCATGTGATATCATTTTCTGTTGGCGTAAAGAAACTCCTTTAGCATTCCTTCAAGTTTAAACTCAAGTTTAAAAATATTAGTGATAAAATCTCTCAGCTACTGTTTTGTTTTGAAAAAGAGTAATTATTTTGCCATTGAGTTTTGAAAGATATTTTCTTTTTTTAAATGTTTATTTATTTTGAGAGAGAGAGAGAGAGAGAGAGAGCACATGAGCAGGGTAGGGGCAGAGAGAAAGAAGGAGAGAGAGAATCCTGAGCAGGCTCCACAGTCAGGGTGGAGTCCAACAAAGAGCTCGATTTCACGACTGAGATCACGACCTGAGCAGAGTCAGATGCTTAACCAACTGAGCCACCCAGGTGCCCTGAAAGATATTTTCAGACTAGAATTCTGGGTTGACGGCTGTGTGTGTTTTCTTATATTACTTAAAGCATGTTTCTCCATGTTTTCAGATTTGCAAAGACTTTTGTGTATCTGATCGAGTTATTTCACCCATGTCTTTGAAAGATATTGCCTGCGGGTAAAGAATTCTAAATTAACAACTTCAGCTTTCTTTTAGTAGCTTGAAAATGTTGCCTGTGTGCATGAATTTCAGTTGCCCTGGTTTAGTTAGAGACTAACTCAGCAACACACTTAAAATTTCAGCAATCCCAGTATGTCAACTGTGAGTAATTTCGTAAAGTGCAAATATTGCTTCTAGCTTCGTAGTCCACACACAGCTATGTAAATAACACACACACATCATGGTTGGTGCTCAATCATGTCACTTATTTCAGATTCCGCCGGTGACACTGCATTTGGTATTCAGATCAAACGCAGACAGCAAAAAAACCAAGCAAAACAAAACAAAACAAAGTGTGCGTTTGCGTTCCCAATGCCTCCCAGAGAGAAACCTATCTGATGTTTTAAAACAATGGATAATCAGAAGAGGAAATTGGCCAACAGAGATGGACGTGCAGCAAAGAAATGAAAAGTGACATAACGTTGGGAGTGTAATTCCAATGGAACATACACTGAGTCATGCGAGAAATAGCAGGTTTGGGGATGTCGACAATGACGTTATTAAAAAAAAAACTCTAGACAGGCAGCTAGAGGAATTCAGCAAAAGCCAATTTACTGATGTAATGAACAAACTGTTTTTGACAAAAGGGGTAAGAGGTCCCACAGGAAGTGACGTCAGCACTGCCTTATGTGTATTTCATTCTTATCTGTAGTGGATGCTAACTAAATATTATCTTATGGTTGTAATAAAAATTCCATTACTCTGTCACCGTACAGAAGAACATAATTCCTTTTATTTATTTCTTGAATATGGTCATTTACAGGAAAATGTAAATACATCAAACCAGATGTACAATTTTTGGTGTGGACTGTGATGGTTTTAATATGCATGAAATAATCTCTCTACCATGAAAAAAACTTTTCTATGACCTTCCACACAGAGTCAGCTGTCTTGTCTCCTTCATGGTCATTTTGGTAAGTGGCATCCCTCATTCATAAATCTTTTGTTGTAATAATGGCTTATCAAATCCCTCGTTCACCTCTGCATGTTAAATGTGTCTTTGTTAGTCAGGGGCTCTGACTTTAAATTATCAAATTGTCTTTGTTTTACTTTTCTCTGAAAGCTTACTGTGTGAAATGCATTTTTTCCTGTATTTTAATGTTACATTTTGGTTAATTTTAATTATAATTAAGCATTATGAAAGAGTTTGCATGTTTTGTTAGACTAGAAATGTAAATAAAAAAAATAAATGTGTTATTCCTTCTTTCACAGAATCTTCTGAAGGAAAAAATTAGGTAACATTTTTAAGAAAATTCTTTCTCATATAGTAAAGATGTAAAGACATACTTTAATTAGAAAATACCCAATTAGGGGCACCAGGGTGACTCAGTCCGTTGAGCAACCGACTCCCGATTTTGGCTCAGGTCATTATCTCATGGTCTGTGGGTTCAAGCCCCACATGAGGCTTTCAGCACAGAGCCTGCTTGGGATTCTCTCTCTCTCTCTCTCTCTCTCTCTCTGCCTCTCTCCCACTCATGCACATGTGCTCTTTCTCTCTCTCTTTGTCTCTCCCTCTCACAAAAAATATAAATAAACATTAAAACAAAAAGAAACTGGGGTGCCCAGGTGGCTTAGTCAGTTAAGCATCTGACTTCTACTCAGGTCGTGATCTCACAGTTAATGAATTCAAGCCCTGCCTCGGGCTCTGTGCTGACAGCTCAGCGCCAGGAGCCTGCTTCAGATTCTGTGTCTCCTTCTCTTTCTACTCCTCCTCTGCTTGCACACTGTCTGTCTCTCTCTCTCTCTCTGTCTCTCAATGAATAAACATAAAAAAAAGAAGGTACCCAATTATACATTGGGAATCACAGTCAGAAGGCATTTTCATAAGTAAGATTTGTTTGTAAGCTAAAAGTTCTATAAGAATTATGGCTTTGTCATTTATATTTTTCTTTAAAAATATTTATTCATTCATTCATTCATTCATTTGTTCACTTATTTTTGAGAGAGAGACAGAGAGCACACACAACAAGGGAGAGGGGCGAAGGGGGAGAGAGAGAGAGAAAGAGAGAGAGAGAGAGAGAGAGAGAGAGAGAGAGAGAGAGAGAGAGAGAGAGAGAGAGAGAGAGAGAGAGAATCTTAAGCAGGCTCCGTGCCCAGTGTGGTGTCTAATGCAGGGCTCGACCTCATGACTGCGAGATCCTAACCTGAGCTGAAATCAAGAGTCAGAGGCTCAAGTAACTGAGCCACCCGGGCATCCCTGTCATTTTTATTTTTATAGAGGGAGTCAGTTTCTCTTATTTTCATATGAAATTTGCATTTTTTCACTATATCCTCTTATTGAACATTTTTGGTGTCCAGAAATATTTCTCTTTAATGTTATTTCAGAGGGGTTGGGGAGCCAACTAATGAAATGAGTATTGAAGTTATCTTCAAGGGCTTTCTATGCGAACTGAGCAGGAGGTATGGGGTTGAACATATTCAGGATCTCAGCAGAAACATTTCAGATGACTTAGATTAATCAAACCTAGGAAAATCCAAATCATATAACAACAGTAGGGAATGATGTACCTAACTACAGAGTATGAAATAAAAAAATAATATCCTTGATGCTTACCTTAAAGATTGACAACTGAGAGGTAACAGCAAGATTTCCCGATATTTCTTTATGTAGCTTATTCTGTTTGCGATGCTGGTTGATGGAGAACATGTACAGAAAAACAGATGTGGATTCTGTTTCCATTAAGGGTTTTGATTATATTATGGTGTAAGGTATAAAGTAATATGTTTTATGGGAAGTGTATTAATAAATCAGTATGGAAATTTGAAAAAAGTAAGCGAAGTCTGATGATAAGTAAATAAAAAAGGCTTCATAGAGATGTTTGAACGTGTTCAAAATGGTAAAGAGGAAGCATGTTAAGATACAGAAACCTGATCCAAGCCCAATGTGAAAATGGGGAAAATAGAAAATAAATCAAGCTATAAATAGGTACCCAGACACTAGATAACTTGGACACACCTCCCTCCCCATGAAAACACGTATATTAAGTATATAACTCTGCAAATTCAGGTAGGAATCAGATTGTGGAAGAACTCAATCTTCTAGATGTCCTAGGGACTTGGACTGGATTCAAGAGGGGCTGGATCAAGGGCACCTGGCTGGCTCAGTCAGTAGAACATGCAATTCTTGATCTCAGGGTTGTGAGTTCAAACCCCATGTTAGGTGTTGAGATTATTTAAAAAATAAAACAAAATCTTTAAAAAACAGTGGGGTAGATCAGCTGACTTTTGAGCTGGGCAATGCTATAATCAGAACTGTGCTTCAGAAAATTGGATGGAAATGAATGTAGAGGACACGATATAAAAGGTGACATCTGGACAGACTAACATCGCATTCCTCTATGTGGTCTTTACATCACCATTCATTTTGTAACATTTTTTATCTTAATTGGTTCAAACTCCATTAGAATACAAGTTGGCAGCTCATAATTAAACTGTTGGGGTTTTTTCCTAATTACTTATTTGATTAAAGAAAAGAAATCAAACGCAGACAGATAGAGCTGCTTTATTGCTCTGATAGGAGAATAAACCATGCGTAAGACATCAGAAAAGATCCCAAAGAACTCCCCTCAGCCATGCCACCCTGGCCTCTGAACACAGTTGAACGCTGAACGGACAGCAGCAACCAGTTCCTTCAGGACATCATGGTAAGAGAGGAAAGAGATGAGAATATGAACCCTATAATCATAGCTTGTGCATTTCAAGTCCATTCCAGTCACCTGGAATACTTTTGTCCAGTTCTAGCAAGCCGGAAGTCTGTTCTTGCTGTCAGGATGATAAATGAGCCTCAATGTTCCACATATTCATCATATCTAGACTCAGTCATTATAATGTGCTTTATCTGAACATTAACGCAGCAGGCAAACAAAACTGCAGTAAGCATGAAATAGATCAGCTCACCCACTGGTAGGAACAAATTTCTCATAAACACAAAGGTGCACACTTAAGAGCACCATAGCCACCACACGAGTCTTGTATATTCATTCAAGAGGCCCCGATGAGTCTTTCTCCCCGAGTTCATCATCTTTCTTTCTTTTTTATTTTGAAGTTCATTTATTTATTTCGAGAGAGAGAGAGAGAGAGAGAGCATGAGCAGGGGAGGGACAGAGAGGGAGAGAGGAACGCCAAGCAGGCTCCATGCTATTAGTGTGGAGCTCAACATGGGGCTCAATCTCACAAACTGAGATCATGACCTGAGCCTAGATGAGGAGTTGGGCACTTAACCCACTGAGCCACGCAGGCACCCCCATCATCTTATAATGAATCAGATTTTATTAAGTGCAGGATCATTTACTCCAACACCATTTTAATGAGACTGGTACATGAAGAAGTGATAATCTTTGCAAATAAGTCATTTTAACCTTAAGTTGATACATGTCAAATTACATAAACTTAGACAGACATGTGATAGTAATTTCCCCATTCTTTCACACGACACTCATTTTAAACTATTCTTGCTTTGTTATTTGTACCATTTAAAAAGATTCTTTTATAACCAAGCAGTATTTCGTCTGTGTTGTAAATCATGCACATTGGATTTGGGAGTCTAATTTCTCCCTAAATAATGTCCTTTGCCCACCTGTTCATCAAAAGAGTTGTTTTTTTTTTTCCTCCTGAGCACAGTTACCCTGAACCACACAGATGAGAAATTAAGGTTCATTAAAGTCTTGCCTAGTTATTTTAAACTCTTCTTTAACTTTGAATCTCATTCTCTGGCTCATGAGAGAGCAGGTTATCACACATATTATATTTTCATGGCATATGTCAGGATATATTAGAAGGCTGGGTGAGGGTGACATTGGGTATATGGGAGGTTATGGTGTTGGAAAAGCTATATCTCATCTTCTGGGAAATACACATTCTCACCCCACAAATTACCTGAGAAAAATGAGGAAATTAAAATTTTTTATTTTGTCTTATCGTACAATTCTGAGAAGTAAGAATATGAACTAATATCTAGTGAAATTTGAGTCTGAACTCAATCCTAGGTAGAATCAGAGTGAGACTTTTTCTTGGTAGTTAGGAGACTAACACAGAGCTTTATTAGGTATCATATTAACAAATATGTTATTAAACAGATATACCTAGTATCTAGTAAATATTTTTTAAATATTAGTTAGGCCTTTGTGGAATATCTTCATATAAAAATACCCTAACAGCTACTGATGCCTATAGAATATTTATGTCATTCTTGTTTAATGTCATTTTTTATGTAAAAAAGAATATTTATATGATTCTTAGCAATTTCATAGTGCCAATATTTTCTATAGGAATGTATGTTATTTATATTTTAATGATATTAGAAAACAAAGACAAATAAAGGGCTTTCATAATGTCTCACAGTGATATTAATCACAGAGCCCAATATAGAATGTTTTTCTTGTAAAAATAACTTCTTGTTCATTCTATTTTCCTTAAATAGGAAATGCACTTATAAATAGCATATTCAATTTTTCTAATATTTGATAATAGTTTTCTAAAGTTTGTGAAGCTTATCCCTCAATATCCCACAATGTTGTTTTTTACAAAAGCTGATTTTACTTCTATTTCTGGTCATTATAGGACCAGAGACATGATTAACTACTCCATTCCAAGCGACTAAACACTGGACAAAATAGATTAAACAGCTTTCACCCCACCCTCCAGATATTGGATAACAAGTTCTTTAGGATTATAATCACTGAGAAATGAGAAATAAAATAAGATCATTTAATTGTTGCCTTAGTATTCTGCCTAGAGGTAGTGACTTTAACACACACACATATACTTAAATTCTATTTATTTATTTAACAATGGGTTTATTTTACAAATTTACATTATTTCACTTTCCTTACAGCAAGACTCTGTCAAATACCATTTTTTAATGAAATCTGAGTATGTAAAAGAAATACAAAAAGAGTATTGTTTTTATTGGAAAGGGAAGGGAGCTATTTTTGTTGTTACCTTCAACACACTTGTAGGGTAGCTGGTGACAGAACTCCAGAAAACACAGTTGGAAATTCTCAGGGAGTAAATTTGTCCCAGCATATTAAATCGGGTTGTAAAATCTTGGTGGAAAGCATTGTTTTTGTATCCTTTCCACGGAATATTCCGAATTAGGTTGTGAGACTTAATTAGGCAATATCAAATTGACACACATACCTACATGTTATGTGATGTAGGCTCTGTCCATGTCATCATCGAGATTTGAATGAGTTTTTATAGTTGATCAACATCAGTCAGTCTGTTTTAACACAGCTAGCCTAATATGACTTATTCTTTGGATATATGTGCTTTTCACTGACGATAGTTATGTCTGCTAAACTAGGTTTACCATTTTGGCATGAAGGGTTGTTTCTACACCTAATTCGTGTTGTCTTGCAAATGCGACCCACACTGTTGATATTTATTTTTGGTCTGAATTATCATAATAAATTATGATTACTTGAGCATTCAGATTTAAGTAGATGATTAATGTAGAATCTATTTAAAATGATGGATTAGGGTACTCTGTAATGATAGTCTTTTATCATTATGATTTATCACATCTTTCCACTAATATGGTCAACCCTTTAAAAATTTATAACTTTTAGACAAAAAGTGTGCATTCTCATCATTTTCAAATGAGAAAAGCATCATTTTAAAATTAAGCACACATTTTAGGCTATCAAAAACTACAATGGCTTGCCTTGAATAGAGTTGTCATTCATTGAATCATTCCATTGTTTTCCTTTTAATAGTCTTACTTATCTTGAGATTTCAGTAAGAAATGAAAGGGTTTACAATTAATTTTAAGTATGCATACAGGAATTTTTACTTCAAAATTATTGTTGTGTTCCTTACCATTTTGTCTAAAATGTCTTTTAAAATATAGACTAGACATTCTATATTTATTCTGATAGCAAGTTATGTGATAATTTCAGATGTGATAACATCTTAACATGTACAAGAGTGTTTTTTACTACCATGAACTATACTCAGTATTCTGTCTGGATGCTGTTGACAGGAAAAAGGGAAACACTTAAATACCTTGAGTTGCATTCATTCTAGAACCCACACCTCTTCTGATTTTAATTCTATTTATTGGAAGGTATTTCACATCTTTTGGGATACTGGTGCCTATTTATTAATGTGAATTTCAAACTATCTAACTTCCTTTTAAAAAAGGGCATAGTAAAGCAGTAAGGAAGCATTAGCCTAACACCCTAGATATAGTAAATATTTCTCCGTTAAATTTTTTTAAATGTTTACTTATTTTCGAGAGAGAAAAGAGAGACAGAGAGAATGTGAGCAGGGAGGGCAGAGAGAGAGGGAGACACAGAATTTGAAGCAGGCTCTGGGCTCTGAGCTGTCAGCACAGAACCCAACACAGGGCTCAAACGAGCAGTGAGACCATGACCTGAGCTGAAGTCGGACACTTAACTGACTGAGCCACCCAGGGGCCCCTGGCTTGTTTTACAGTTGCCCTCTTGTACTCCAGAAAAACTAATGGAAAAAATTGTGATATTTTTTAGTTTCAAAAGGCAAATTATCTTAGCCCTCCTCCATCTACCTTAACAAGTAACCTGATTTGACCTCCTTCATCTGTCTTAACAAGTAACCTGATTTGACCTCCTTCATCTGTCTTAACAAGTAACCTGATTTGAGAGTTCATCATGTATTCTCTTGTGATGGCCCCATAAACGGGTTATTTTCCTCGGTTTGCTCCTTGGAACTGAGGTCTACCTGCCAGGACCCATAATAAGGAGTCAGACTGATGAATGGAGCTAGGCTGTGGTCTCCCCTGGGTGCCGGTAGTTTCTCAGATAGCAGGTTGGAACGACACGAGGATGCCTCTCTGCTGATCAGAAACACTTGAGAGGCAGGATTTGACTCCCCTGCAGTAGACAGAGGCCGGAAAAAACAAGCAATGTCAGATCCCTCCTAGATGTTGTGGTGGGCAAGGCATCTCTTCTGGGTCTCTGGGGGACAATGCCACCAACTCTCTCATTCCATTTCTTTCCCCACCAAATGCTGCTTCCAAGATGCTTACCCAGTCTACACCTGTGCAATAGTCCTTTCAGAGGTAGCCAGAGTTTTGTTCATCTCACCCCGTTTGCCTCATAGCTCCACCGAGGTCCTGATCTGAGAAGGGTAGATGGATCCCAGATTCTCCGAAAGGTAGGCTTTTCTCTTTTACTATTTTTGAATGTATGAGACTGCATAAAACTTTTAAGTGTGTGTAAAGCTAAAAATAAGATGTTTAGGTTTAAGTTTACCTACAATTACGTTATTTGACAGAAGGTAAAATGTAATATTGTGAATGCTCTTATTTGCACCTTAGATACATAATTTTTGTTTAAGCTTAAATTCCATAGTGATTTAAAAATGTTAAATGCTGTACTTATAGTACTTGATATCAAGAAACCCAACTAAATGATCATTTTTAGATATGAACAACTGATTTATAGTTTAATTTTTAAAGATGAAAAAACTATATTTATATTCCTGAGGTATCGAATTATCAGAATACTGAAAAAAAAAAACCTTCAAAAATCAGCCAGTCCCCAGTTAGTTTTAAGATGTAGCTATAACCAAGCTACCAGATGGCAGGGTTACAAGAAGTAATCAAAATTTTATGAGCATGTAGTTGGAACTTTAGGAGCTGTTCTATTGCTATAATGGTACTGGAGATTTTAGTGAACTGTTAATTATGGTTTTGAAAATAAATTAATTTTAGAGAATCATGGAATTCATCCCTGAGGGCTGGAGCTTAATCTCATAGTAGAATACAACTTTAAAATATCATTTTGTATGATATCAATAATGTCTTTATTTAAGAAAAAGGAGTAATATAAAGAATTTAATGCCTCAATATGAACTGAGAGATCATCTCTCTTTAAAATGGTGCTCTAGTCCCTAGATGCTTGTTGGATCATGATATATGATGGTCTCACTGTTAATTACTAAGGCATTTAAAGGATATGGGAGTAGAGAAATGAGTCATGTCTTATGTGAGGACTCGTTGTCCCCGGGCTGTCCTTTCCTGCTCAGGAGCCCTATTATTTTATCCAATTCCATGCGTGGCCTCAGGCACATTTGGCAGATGTGAGCTTGCAGTCAAGGTTAAACATCTTCACTTGAGCCCTGCACCTGCCATCAGCTGACATGAGCAACCAAATTAGTTAATTTTACACTTATTTAGTGCCTCGTTTTGGGATAAAGTCCTTATATGTGAGTGATAGCAAAATCTTCTCTGTCTTTAACACATTTGTAAATCAGACTAAAGTCCACATCAACATGGTGACTCTTTGGACTACGATACTTTTTGTACTAGGATATTCACTGGATGTTTGCTATTACATAATTTCTATAACTGTTCCTATTGCAAAATACCTCCATTAAAGGTTAACTGAGGAAATCTCTGGAAACCAAATGCTAAAGATCACTTTTTAGGCCTGATAGATGTTAACAACTTAGTTTGAGGATACTTCGAACTCTGTGTTAAGTATTTTTACTCCCTAGAAACTATGAAAACAAGGAAGGAAGGAAGGAAGGAAGGAAGGAAGGAAGGAAAGAAAGAAAGAACCAAAGAAAGAAAGAAAGAAAGATAAAGAAGGAAAAAAAGAAAGAAGAAAGAAAGAAAGAAAGAAAGAAAGAAAGAAAGAAAGAAAGAAAAGAAGGGGGAAAAAGAAAGGAAAGAGAGAGGGTGGGAGAGAGGGAGAGAGCGAGGGAAAATGTATATGCACCTATGTGTGCAAAAATACTCAAACATTCAAAATGGCAACATAAACCTAGTTTCTTGGTTTCTTTGCTTCAAAACTTCTGACCATATTTTCTCTACCCAACTCTGTCACCTATAACTAAGGTGGCACCTTGGCCTTTAATTTTAATAGTAACTAAACCATCTTCCCTTTTCAATTTCCATCAACACATTGTCTGAATCTTTATTTACTTTCCTGATCACTTATCCTGGAACTGATCCATAGCAACTAATATTATGTATCAATCTGAATGGGTTGTGGATACCCAGGTATGTCCCAGTGAGGAACATCTGGAATGGTGGCTGTTGCATAGGTGACTTACTAAGTGGATTGCTCTCCCCAGTGTGGATGGGCATCATGCAATCAGTTGAAGGACTGAGTAGGACAAAAGCCAGAGGAAAGAAGAATTCAATCCTTTTTGTCCTGTCTCACTGTTTTAGCTGGGACATCTCACTTCATCTTCTGCCTTTGGACTGGAGTTTTACACCCCTTGGTTCTCAGGGGATTTGCTCTTAAGATTTGTCCTATTTTCTCCTATGTTATCAACTTCCCTATCTATCTATCTATCTATATCTGTATCTATCTATCTATCGATCTATCATCTATCTAGGTTATAGGTACAGGCACAGGTATAGAAAGATACAGGCATATATATCTATACACACATAAATATATGCGTATACAAAGACATAGGTATAGATATGTTATATATCAGGTTATAATATAACGCTATATTTTTATAAAAAAGAAAATCAAAATCTAAACTGTGTAGACCTCATGCCCTTCCACTAAATATGATTCTTCTCTCTTCTTCTTTATACAAAAATTCAAAATAGTTGTGGATACTTGGTACATTAATCCCACAACTCACACACTCTTCTCAAACTACCTTCTTTCCCATTTTTTTTTTTCCCCACTGAAACAGTAATTGTAAGGATCATCAAAACCTCCATGTGGTCAAAACCACAACCGTTCTTAATACTCCTATTTGACCATTTTGTACCTTGAAATCTTTTTCACTCTGCTGCAACTCCAGCCTCTCAAAACGCTCCTTCTGTTTTCCTTGTTCCTCCTCTTCTTCCTGACTTTTAAAAATGGACTGAAGCAAGGACTGATTCTTGTAACTTTTCTCTTCTCTATTTACACATATTTTCTAAATTATTTCATCCAGTTCCATGGCTTTGATTATAGCTTTGGTGTTGATGACTCCCAAGTAGATATTCAAGGCTTCATCTTTTTCCTCTGACAATGTTACGTAATATTTGACCTTCACAGAACCATTGAGGTATATTCAGGCCAGAGTATTATCCATCCAGTTTTACATGAAAAGAGAAAGTATGACAGATCAAAGCTATAGACATGTACCAAAGAGCTAATAAATGAAGGAAAAAGGTCTGCAGCCCAGATCTTGTGACTGCCGATTGATTATATTACACTATTTTGTTCACATTTGATACGGTTCAAATATATATTTTTAGAATTTCATAAGTACTACTGAATGCTGTATTCTGAATTAGTTGATATGAAATTCATAAATATTTATCACTATTACTTTCCTTCTCTATTTGGCAAAATTTAGGTAATAAAGATAGCATTTATAAAAGTAAACAAGATTTTTAATGGGGTTAAAGAAATTAAGGCAGTCTCTTTCTAAGGAATCCTCTGCATTCTTGTGTCACAATCTTTACGAGTGCTCCTTACAATTATAACTATGGCACTAGAATCAGTCAGTGATGTTGCTGGGTAGAATATTAAGATAACCTTTGGTAAAGTGTCACAGGTAAGGGGGATTCCTGTTTACTTCTCCTGGCTTCTCTCTACTTATTCAGGGTACCCTACTAAAGTGCATTTGCTATCTTCCATGTTTGATATATATCCTTACTCAGTGTTGGTCTCCCGACGTGCTGGAAAACATGAGGCAATTACTCAAAGGGTGTCAGTTTGTCAGGAAGGAAGCCACTGAGCGATGCGTTTTCCATGACAAGAGCAGATGTGATTCTGAGAATATTCCTATTGATAAAAGCAGTGGAAAATGGAGAATAGCTCAGGTTACTCTCTCCCACTCTTCAAAAATTATGAAGTCCAAGCAATTCAGACAAGTTGAAAAAATGTTTGTAAAGGAGATATTTCAGCGCATATTTCCCCCATAAATGTCAAGGAATTCAACATGTCTTAGTAACACATTGATCTCTGGAGGAAATGTTGCTGCTGTTATCTAAAGCACTAAGTGATTTTAAAAATAATTAAACTTTTAATTTCAGAATAGCTTTCGATTCCCAGAAAAGTTGCAAAGATATAACAGAAAGTCCCTGTGAACCCCTCACCAGGTAGCCTTGCTGTTAACGCATTCTATTAATGACACATTTTCAAGACTAAGAAATGAACTTTGGTGCAGTACTATTAACTATACTTTTTTTTAATGTTTACTTATTTTAGAGAGAGAGAGAGAGAGAGAGAGAGAGAGAGAGAGAGAAAGTGTGAGTGCACACATGCAGGGGAGGGGCAGACAGAGAGGGAGAGGATCCTAAGTGGGCTCTGTGCTGACAGCAGAGAGCCTGATGTAGGGCTTGAACTCATGAACCATGAGATCATGACCTGATCCTATATTATCTCCAGATTTTCTCAGTTTGTCTGAAAAGTCCTTTTTCTGTTCCAGGATGCCACATTTCATTTAGTCTTGTCTTATGTTTTTCCTGGTCTGTGAGAGTTTCTTCGATTTTCTTTATTTTTGATGACCCTGGAAATTTTTTATAAAACATTTTTTTTTCAATGTTTATTTATTTTTGGGACAGAGAGAGACAAAGCATGAACGGGGGAGGGGCAGAGAGAGAGGGAGACACAGAATCGGAAACAGGCTCCAGGCTCTGAGCCATCAGCCCAGAGCCCAACGCGGGGCTCGAACTCATGGACCGGGAGATCGTGACCCGGCTGAAGTCAGACGCTTAACCGACTGCGCCACCCAGGCGCCCCGATGACCCTGGAAATTTTGAGGAATACTCCCAGGTATTTTGTAGGGTGTCTCTCAGTTTGGTTTCTGATGTTCTTCTCATGATCAGATAGGGGTTATGTATTTGAGGGCGGAAGACCCCAAGAGGTAACATGCCATTCTCATTAAATTATATCAAGGGCTCCCTACCACCATGATTTCTCTCCATTGATGTGCACCTTGGTCACCGGGCTGAGGCAGTATTTGTCAGGTCTAGCCAATGGAAACTTCCTTTTTTTTCCCTACTTCTCTACTGTTTGGAAGCAGAGAGACTCTTTTTATTATTTGTAATATATTAATTAAAGGCACGAAAATATCACAGGATACAAAGGACGCCCACATAACACAGCCGACTAAGATTCCAGTGTATTGAATGTACCTAAGATGGCTTCCTTGGTAGTTCCTGTTATAATAAGTCTCCCGACTGGTGAATTGTAGTCACTTCTCCTAGGAGGTAGATGCTACTAATACCTGTGGTTAAAATTGTCCTTTGTTGTGAAAAGATAGCTTTTCCACTGGAAGAACTGGGAAATTTGCTCAATCCCCCTATAAATATAGCACAAAATAATTAAATATTCTATTTTCTTTTTGCTGGTCTTTTGAAGTCCCTTTAGAACAGCTTTGTCTCAAACTATGGCTCATGGAACACTGAACTGCAGGGAGGAGGTATTTCATGAGAAGAATAGTTTCATATTTAAGTAAATTTGGGAAAGGCATGGTTAGAAAGGTAAAAGAAGATTCTTTACCATAAACCTTTTACAGTTTTTAAGATGGTGATATACATTGTTCATACACAACAGTGTTGACATTATATCTCCCAATATTGGAGTTACAACATGAAAACTTTTCTAAAACTGCCACCTTCTGAAAGCACAGTTTTTTTTTCTAATGTTTATTTATTTATTTTTGAGAGAGAGAGAGACAGAGCACAAGCAGGGGAGGAGCAGAGAGAGAGGGAGACACAGAATCCGAAACAGGCTCCAGGCTCCGAGCTGTTAGCACAGAGCCTGACACGGGGCTCGAACTCACAAACTGTGAGATCGTGACCAGAGCCGAAGCCGGATGCTCAACCGACTGAGCCACCTAGACGCCCCCCGAAAGCACAGTTTTTATGAAAATATTCTGTGAAGATAAATTGGATAACTCAGAGAACAGAAAACATTTTGAAACAACAAGACAGTTCCGCTTGAAGACGTGTAACATATATACAATTAAGAATCGGAGGGGCGCCTGGGTGGCTCAGTCGGTTGGGCGGCCAACTTCGGCTCAGGTCATGATCTCGCGGTCCGTGAGTTCGAGCCCCGCATCAGGCTCTGTGCTGACTGCTCAGAGCCTGGAGCCTGTTTCAGATTCTGTGTCTCCCTCTCTCTGACCCTCCCCCGTTCATGCTTTGTCTCTCTCTGTCTCAAAAATAAATAAACGTTAAAAAAAAATTAAAAAAATATGCATTAAAATAAAAAAAATCGGAATGATCTTTGTATAATTTCTCTCCAATTCTACTACTGAAAAGTATAAATTGTTTTTTTTAACACATCTGGCAAACTTCACTGCATTCTTAAAAAGAAGACATTATTCTTTAAAATAAGGCTTAGTTTTTGAGGGGTGTTTAGTTCACCGCGAAATTCAGCAGAAAGTACAGAGTTCACATAAAACCTCTGCCGTTCCCCACCCACGCTCAAGCTTCCCCAATATTAACATCTCATTCCAGAGTAGTGTATTTCTTAAAATTAATGAACCCACATTGTCAGGTCACTATAACCCCAGATCCATAGTTTATATTATATTACAGTTTACTCTTGGTGTTGTACAAAATGGTTTTTTTTTTTTTTTTTTTTACAAATGCATAATGTCATGTATCCACCTGATTATGGTATCTTACAGAATAGTCACACTGTCCAGCGGCGTCCGGGTGGCTCAGTTGGCTAAGCATCCCACTCTTGATTTCAGCTCAGATCACCATCCCATGGTTTGTGAATTCAAGCCCCACATCAGGCTCTGCACTGACAGCAGGGAGCCTGCTTGGGATTCTCTCTCCCTCCCTCTCTGCTCCTCCCCTGCCCTTTCTCTCTCCCTCTCAAAATAAATAAATAAACATAAAAAAAGCCAGAATAGTTTCACTGTCCTAAAAATCCTCTGAACTCTCCTACTCATCCCTGTCCTCCTCTAATCCATGACAAGCACTAGATTGGGAGTTTTTACTGTCTCCATAGACCTGCCTTTCCAAACGTGTCATAAATTTGGAAGTGTAAGTGTGGATCTCTTTAAGAATGAGTTCTTTCTTTTCATAATACACATTTAAGTCTCCTCAATGTCTTTTTATGGCATGATAGTTTATTTCCTTTTAGCTCTGAATAATATACCATTGTACAGATGTCCTAGAGTTTATTCACATGTTGAAAGAAATCTTGGTTATTTCTAAGTTTTGGCAATTATAAATAAAACTACTATAAACATCCATATTCAGCTTGTGTGTGTGTGTGTGTGTGTGTGTGGACATAAATTTTCATCTCATTTGAGTAAATACTGAGAAGTGTAATTGTAGCATCATATGTTAAATGTATACTTAGTTTTGTTAGAAACCAACAACTGTGTCCTAAAGATTGTAGCATCTTTTTAAGTTTATTTATTTTGAGACAGAGAGCGAGGGAGCACACAGGAGCTGAGGAGAGGCAAGGAGAGAGGGGGAGAGAGAATCCCAAGTAAGCTCTGCACTGTCAGCCCAGAGCCTGGTGCAGGGCTTGAACCCACGAACTGTGAGATCATGACCTGAGTCAAAATCAAGAGTCAGCTGCTCAAGTGAACAAGCCATCAGGCGTCTGTTTGTAGCATTTTTCATTCCTACCAGCAACGAATAAGTGTACCTGTTGCTTAATATCCTTGTCAGCATTTGGTGTCGTCAGTGTTTTCGATTTTGGACGTTTTACAGGTGTAACGGTGGTATCTCATTGTTTTAATTTGCATTTCCCCAATGACATATGATATTAAGCCTCTTTTCAGATGCTTATTTGCCATCTGTATATCCTCTCAGGAGCAGCGTTTGTTCAGATCTTTTGTCTATGTTTTTAAGTTTATTTTTATTTATTTTTGAGCGAGTGATAGAGAGCAAGTGGGGGAGGGGCAGAGAGAGAGGGAGACAGAATCCCAAGCTGACTCCATGCTGTCAGCACAGATCCTGATGTGGGGCTCAAACTCACAAACCATAAGGTCATGACCTGAGCGGAAATCAAGAGTCAGAATCTTAACCCACTGAGCCACTCAGGTGCTCCTCTCTTGTCTATTTTTTGATCAAGTGGTCAGTTTTCTTATTGTTGAGTTTTAAGTGTTGTTTGTAGATTGTGGATACTAGTCCTTTATCTGCTATGTCTTTGGCAAAATTATTCTCCCAGTCTGTGGCTTGTCTTCTAGTTCTTTTGGTATTGTCTTTTGCAGAGCAGAGTTTTCAATTTTAATGAAGCCCAGTTAAAACTAAAGTTATTTCATTATCCACTTTTGCAAAGACCTAAGTAGCTTCTTTATTTGTCCTATAATTCTGAGAACTTTAAGTTAGAAATACTATTTGTACAGTACAAATACTATCTGTACACATTTTCTTTGGTATTTTATCTGGAATAACTTGCCAGAATGTTCTTACCTGCCTTATTATAACAGTAGCAGTGATGTATTATTTACAAGAATATGGTGGATAGATGGGGTTGTATTTCTGATTTGATGATTTTGACTGAAAGAAAACAAGTTTTTCTAATTAAGAAGAAAATACACACACACACACACACACACACACACACAATCAGTAATGCTGCTGGCTTTTGGTCCAGATGAATTCCTTCCGACTTTATAAATGCAATGAAATCCTATTTTTCTTTTCTCTTTGGCTTCTATATGCCAAAGTAAATATTCACAATACTCATGGCCTTGTGTGCTATAAAAGTACTGTTCATGTTTGTTTCCCACTGATTCTGACTTCAGCACAGCTTTAAAACTTTCCCTCAATAAAATATAAAACAAATATTTATTAACTCATTTCATTTCCTCAATGTTTCAGCTCAGAGATTTAAGCTTATTACATTTCAAATTTGAAAAAGGTTAACATAATTGATCGTAAAAACTGATATTAAATTTTTCTTTCCATTCTCATTTTTCTCAAGAAATAAATCCTATGATTTTTAAGTGTATGCTTGTTGTAATATCTTAACTTTAGGTGTTGCTAAAAACTCACTTCTAAAAACACAAATATTTGTTGTGGTTGCCATGTGAACTTGCAAAGCATGTTTAGGGAAGTGAGAATACTATTTCGCAGTGCAGGCTTCTCTTCTTGAGCCTCAGGGATATTTCAAGGGTTTTTCATTTGAGGGATAGCTGGCAGAGAAGAAATTTAATTCACTTCTCAAGATTCAAGCCAAGTTCATAATTTAATGAGGCAAATGAGGACACGATATAATCGCTGAAATGTGCATTTATGAGTAGGTACCTCCACTCTGTCGTTTAGAGGGATCGTCCTAAAACACAATCCGGTAGACAGCAACTCCCTCCAATACTACTTCAATATCCTTACCAAGTATCCTCTGAACATCCTGAACTTCTAACGCCACCATCCAAATAGCTGCCAATTCCATGGACATGTGCAGACACGGTCCCCAGTACAACAAATGCTTTGAGAAGCTATTACTGCTGGATACCGCTTCCCCTACATTTTTATCAGTTATCATTTCAACCGTCAGTTATCAGTGATTACAATTCACATCTGCATTTTATAACTGATAAAAACTGAGTCTCAAAGAGCCTAAGTGACGAGCCCCAAACTACACTCATTGTCTTTGCCAAACCAGCCTCCCTTCCCTTCTTTATGCCACCAGATCGTCACATGCTGTGTGCCTCTGTTTGATTTTTACCCCAGATGACATCTTTTCTCTTCTCTTGTCTACCTGCTGAATTTATATAGTTTCCTTAAGATTCATTCCAGGAATCTCACTCAGCTCATGTACTTTCTCTTTAGTAAAGTTCTACTGAGTTACATGCTTAATCCTCTCCTTGTATGTATTCAGATACACTGTATTTCATGGTTGCTTTGGCGTATCTGAACCTCATGAAAAAAAAAAGCAAGATTATAAAACCCTTCAGAGCCAGTTCTGTGTATTTGTCCTGATTTCCATAATCTGGCACGGCTTTGGCACATACAGGCTCATTGCACGTTAAGAACTTTTAAACTGAAATGATTATCTATGATGCGTGGGTGCTAAAAGGTAAAAATCTGAAGGAGAAAATTCTACACGTACACTTAAGAAATGTCTTCAGTGAGAGAAGGGCAGAGAGAGAGGGAGACACAGAATGTGAGCAGGGGAGGGGCAGAGAGAGGGGGAGACACAGAATCTGAAGCAGGTTCCAGGCTCTGAGCTGTAGGCATAGAGCCCGATGCGGGGCTTGAACTCACGAACCATGAGATCATGACCTGAGCCGAAGTCGGACACTCACCTGACTGAGCCCCCAGGTGTCCCAAGTGGAACCAGTTTTAAACAAGTGACCCCGTGATACTAGCCCATAAAAACTCCCTTAGATCCTCTGACCTCTTCAGGGTCAAATGTCTGTAATAAAAGAGGAAAAAGACATAATAAATGACTATTGAAGCTAAAGCAGGAGCTGCACGGAGTACCTGTCGAGGGCTTAAAAATCACGAGGAGAACCTGGGGGATGGATGATGTCCCCATTTCCTGTTCGTTTGGAAGCACAGATAGAAAGAATACCATTAATACACTCTGGTTCTTCAATTGTCATATCTGACTCAAAACAAGAGTTTTATGAACTTAAAATTATTTTTTTCCTAGATGAGTTTTAGAAGCTGAATTTCATTACTCTGAAGTAATCTCTGATAAGTATGAAAACTCATGCACATGAAAGCCCCTTGAAGTAAGGCAAATATTTTATTTCACATCTCTTCAAAATAATGAGGATTTCATGAGACCAAATGATTTGCATTTGCTTTAATACTGCTGCTACATTTTGAATCAGGGTATTATATAAGATCTTCAGCTTTTTTTTTTCTTTGTCATTTTTATTGGTTTCTGAACAAAGAATGCTTCTTGTAATGGAGTCCTTAAAAATGCCGTAAGTGGCAAGAAACCACCAATGCTTAGGTGCTAATGTGAATTTCATTGTGTATAAATGATGAGTGCTTTTCAGCCATACTGGAGAAGCATGTACTGAGCATGTTCGTCGGTATAATTCTAACACACGTGTTGTAATTTCTTCCTTCTAGAGCTCAAAGCTTATCAGTTTATATCTATAAACAAAGGAATTATCACTTGTCCTCCAAAGCGATGTGAATAAAGAACTCATAATGTTTTAAACACCACTGAAAATATTTTAGTGAGGAAAAATGAAAATTTTATTTATTGGAAATGGTCTACTCAGCTATTGAAAATTAACAAGTTATAGGCTGAGAGATTTTTTAGTCACATAGTTCTGCTAATTATTAAGTTTCTCTGTCCATATTTATTAAGAATATAAAATCATCACAGATCCTTCATGATTTTGAAGAACTTTATCATTTTCTTTTGAAATTTATCATCTTCAACGGGAAAAATAATGATTCTCCGTGAGCAAAAAGGAAGCAAAGTTTAATTTAATTTAACTGAGAGGAGAAAGATGTAAAGAACCTTGAAAAATACAACAGGGTTTCTATTCAAAACACTGGTGCAGTTTTATTCTTTATGAGGTCAAAGCACAGACAGACACGTTTAAGTTTTAAGATGAGAGCTTAGGGAAAATACTCTAATAATTGTGACATACAAACAGGATAAAGGCAAAAGAATGCAAAATCATAGAATCCATGTAGAAATCTTCCTGCAGTAACATGTACTTGAAGTTGTCAGCCCTAACACATTCCACATAGTTGACCCACATTCATCAGATAGCGACGGTTTGGAGTTGGGAAGAAAATAGTACAGATTACATGTTTCAAATTGTTTTATCGTTCACACAGTATGTTCCTGAACAATTTCACATGCCAGGTAATATGGTAAGTTTTGGAACATAACCTTCCATCAGAGAATTTGTGATCCACAAATACAGAAAAAAAGCAGGTAAATGAATACTCTATAACAATTTGATAAACACTGTCATAGTAAGAATGACAAAATGGATATTATGGCAAGAGAAATTATACGTGGTTTTAGGAAACGGTCAGGAAACATTGCAGAGAAAATGTCATCACTTAAATTTAGAATGACATATGGGGTCAGACGAGGGCCAGAGGAAACTGGGAGAACAGGTAGGGATGGAGGCCAAGATGTGTAAAGCTTGTCACATTTTGGAAACAGAGAATTTTTCAGTGTGTCTAGAACAGTATAAGGGTTGAGTGCTATTTCTAGAAAGGTCTTCTTGTCATGCCACGCAGTTTGGATTTATCACGAACAAATGGGTAGTCATTAAAGCAAGCAAGTAACCTGAAATAGTTTTCTAGAAATGTCATGATACAAAGTATAAGGAGTCTAGAAGCAGAGAGACATATAGACAGCAATCTGATAATTTTGTCAATAAACAATGGAAGACTTAAGTAGATGCTGTTGGAAATGGAGAAAAGGCAGACATTGCTTAGATATGCATGTGTATTTGTTCACACACATACAAAGGGATATTCATAAACAATGTCTGCCTGGTAGAACCCTAGCAGCTAAGATTAAGCAAGATAATTGCCCTTTCCTCAATTAAAACTCACAGACCCTGGGGGCGCCTGGGTGGCGCAGTCGGTTAAGCGTCCAACTTCAGTCAGGTCACGATCTCGCGGTCCGTGAGTTCGAGCCGCGCGTCAGGCTCTGGGCTGATAGCTCAGAGCCTGGAGCCTGTTTCCGATTCTGTGTCTCCCTCTCTCTCTGCCCCTCGCCCGTTCATGCTCTGTCTCTCTCTGTCCCCAAAATAAATAAACGTTGAAAAAAAATTCTTTAAAAAAAAAAAAAACTCACAGACCCTGGAAAATAATACTTAAAAAAAGCATACAGTAACTGGAGATTTCTCATAAAATCATATACCCTTATCACTATCATCTGGCCATGGAATCAAGTTCATACATACTTCAGCTTTTTTCCCAACTCTGTTCCAAGTCTCATTCCTAAAGAGACTAGAAACATATTGATCTCTTATTTCTCTCTGAGTCCATCTTCCTAAAGGAAAGAAACATGTTGATCTCATTTCTTTTATGAAATTTACAGGAAAAGTATGCCTATGTTTATGTTGCTTGCGAATGTCTATTATAAGACTATGGGGCTACAGAATCTCCAGTAAAATAACATAAGCTGGAGTTGCTGTGGGACCATATTAGGGCACTTGAGGTGATGCCGTAGTCAGTGAGCAGGATCCAAGTAGTGGAGACAGTTAGGTGTCAACACCTGTTTTTCTTGGCAGGTCACTGGCAGCCACCTGTAGGGGACTGTGATGAGAAGTGACATACTTATTGGACCAGTGGTAGAAAGGGTGAAAAATAACTGAGTTCATTGACAGCCCCCCTCACAGTGAATGGAATAGTTTTGTGACCAATCATAAGGGGGCCCTTGAATATACGGTGACTGGATGCATATGTCGGTGGGTGGGTAGGCAGGGACGGAGAGGGGGTGCCAATCTGCAGGGCTTGCAATTTTGAGTCAGTGAGACCTTGTGCACCAGAAGCTGATAAGCCTGAAAAAATTATTATTTCCTTCTTTTTCTCTGTTGTTTTGTTTCATTTTGTTTTTAAGTTTTGATCTTTGTAATCTTTTTCAAAGATCATAGTGTGTTTCCTCCTCACTTTGGAAGACATACAATGACCTTTGTTCAAAACCAATAAAATTCTTACTTGTCCAAGAAGTGTTAAACACTGGAATAGGTCACTAAAAAATCCTAAGCAATGTCTTTGAAGGGGACCTTTTCATTTTCTCTGGTCTTTCAACAGAATTAAACGAGGTCCTGGACATTCTTATTTGAAAGCGAGGGAATAGACTAACTGTCCTCTTCCATTCACTTTTTCCCTTATTTAATGTAAATTTGCATAATACTGAATCAGTCTTGAATTTCATGGAAATAATTTTTTTAATCAGTCTTCTCAACTATTGGATCTTGGCCTTGACTCAGGCTGTTATGACAGTCAAGATTTTGGCAGAAAGATGCACACTGTTGTGTTGTCAGTGACTTTTTCATTCAACCTCATTGACATTACGTTGGCTGATCATTTGCAAAGGAAGAAACAGGAAGCATGGATGTGCCATTTCATCAAACTGGTGCTAGATATTTACAGAGTCAGTTCTATCAACCTCAATTTACTCGTACGCTTAACAAACCATTCTTAAAAATGCCATTTTACTTGAACAACTGTATAACTCAGGAAAAGCAATTTAACATTGTGCTTTTTAAGTGCTAGCTTGCGACTGTGAAAAGGGTTGAAGAGTCCAGAAATCAAGCCCGTTTCATGTGCTCAAAGGTCACACAGGCCAGTGTGCTGGTTCCATGAATTTGAGGGTGAACATTAAGTTTGCTGAATTGTCAGCACAAAATATTCATCATGAAATGGGCTTACTTGTGGAATTTCTGTGTAGTGTAAAGTTGGAGAAGAGATTTGAAGTCAACTTAACAGATGGAAACTGGCCAAAGTAATTAAATACTGGAAGTTCAATCCCTCTTTACAGAGCTGCACTGAATGTGAAATCAGACATTTGACCAATGAGATCAGGCAAAGAGAGAAATGCATTTCCTCTAACAATAACCCGCATATGTAATATATTCAAGGTACTCCTGAACTGGGATGTGAACCCTGGATATCACCTTGGTAAGAGTAATTTTATTGTGTACCATTAAATCCTGTAAAATATGCCTGCAGAGAATTTTGAGTTCTGAAAGCAATTATTCTGTTATTATTTGTTCTAAATATCTTGTATTTTTGTTCAAACAGGAAGAGAACTTCTCTAGTTAAATCCACTTCGTCAATGCAACTGACAAATAATAAAGGACATGGAAAGAAATAAGCTTGTTATTACTCAAATTGGTGGCCGTGAATAAAATAGTCTGTCTATGCTATTTGGGAAATGCATTTCTCTGTGATTTTAAAATAGTAAATTTGTAGTCATAAATACTATAATTATGCATAAGGGAGAATTTGCACACCTAGAACACCTAATCCAATTTATCTACTTAAAAAATAATTTTATGCAACATTTGATTGGAACAGATGTGGCTTTTGTATCGTTATATTCCTGATAATTATAATACTGAAAAGTAGCATCATCTTCTAATAAAAATTTATTGGAACAATTGGAACAACGAAGTAAATAAAGTAGTATTATAACCCAAAGTATAAAAGTACACATCCATAGGTTCATTCTGATAATGATAAATGATTGGATACATAAATAAATGGTGTGTGGGGGGGTTCCAACCTCCCATGCGGAAGAATTTCAAATAATTTATGTAGATCCCGTGCCCTTGAAGAGGGTACGCATAACTCTCTACTTTTTAAATATGGTCTCCACATCGTGAATGCCTTTCAAAGAGGACTGTGTGGCTGGACAGAGGGACGAGTCACTTCACAGTGGAGAATCTTTCAAATGGTTCCTCATCCAGGGAATCAAGTTCAACATCAATAGTGTTAAGTCATGTTGATAGTATGCGTAGTAAAACCTTGGATTGCTAGTATCTTGTTCTGCGAGTGTTCTGCAAGGCAAGCAAACATTTCTAACAAATTTTAACTTGATAAACAAGCGATGTCTTGCTATACAAGTGGTATGTGACATCGACATCACGTGATCACAACTGAGCCAATGGTTTCTCTCTCTCTCCTGTTGTGGGATTGTGGGTGATCCTCTAGCATGCTCAGATGCTCAGTCTCAGGGCATGGTGTTTTTCAGAAATCAATGATGTTTCAGAACATTGGAAGATGCCCACAACTGTCACCAGTGTACTTTTTGTCAATTCAAAGCACCTATGGACAGTTCTTTGCTTTTCCGTAGAAAAGTAAGCTTAGAAATGCTTTGCTTCATTCTAGGTCATTGGACAAGTTCCTTGTTAAAGATGCATGAAAAGAAAAGGATTCCCTTGAGCCAAAAGATAGCTGTGTTTCCATTAGTGATAGTGAAAGTTGTCCCACACAATAACCCTCCTCTCTCTTGTCTCCCTCACACCAGCCACGAAGGTTTTCAAAGGTAAGTGCAGGTTAATTTGTTTATTTTTCTCTATATGTTATATTTTCTTTCTTATTTTGTATTAGATTACAGTATCGTAATCACTTTTATATGAATATTTCTGGGTTGCAGAATGAATCATCTGAGTTTCCATTATTTCTTATGGGGGAATTTGCTTTGATACACAAGTGCTTTGGATTACAAGCATGTTTCTGGAATGAATTGTGCTCACACACCAAGGTTTTATTGCATTCTCAGTATGAATACAATTTCAGTGATGAAAATGGCACTTTATTTCTGTGGTCTTCCTCTCAAACCAATAACCCTGGTCAAATCATGAGAGAAACATCAGACACATTCCAATCAATAAAAGGACATACTACAAAATATCTGACCTGTATTCATTATAACTGTCAAGATCATCAAAAACAAGAGAAGCCTGACAAACCGTAAGCCATTGAGATCCCAAGAAGACATAATGACTAAGTACAATATGGTATCCTGGATAAAATCCCAGAACAGAAAAATAACATTAGGTAAAAATTAAGGAAATTAAGGAAATCTGAATAATGTATGGACCTTGGATAGTCATACTGCATTACCATCTTGGTACCATTGGTTCATTAATTGTAACAAACATATTTTAGTAAAGCAAAATGTTAATAATAAGGAAACCTGGCTGCGGGATGTGTGTACTTTCTACTCAATTTTTCTGTAAATCTAAAACTGCCCTAAAAAATAAAGACGATTTAAAATAATATTTTGAGACATTATAGATATAATGAATGTTTATGTATATACAATACACATTTAGAATTTTAAAAAGCCATTTGAACACATGACCTTGTGTGACCAGTTACGATTTCTACAGAAAAATAATGAATAATAATCTAACCCAAACTTTCACTGTCATATGTTTTCCTTCTTTTTCAATTGATAACACTTGTGAACCTCTCGATTTGGGAAGATTAAAATACTATCTGAAATGCATAAATTACAAAATGAAGGGTTAAATTTTATGTGCTGACAAGTTGCTAAGAGACATCCCTCAGATTCTCAAATTTGTGTGTTGCGTGTTTCTTGCTCTATTTAAATTTTTTTTAAAGGCAAAAGAATCTTCAAATTATTTTCTAGCTTTTTCATTGTTGTGTCATGAACATTTTCTGTTTTGCCCAGGCCTTAAGAGTTGAAGGAACATGTATAGATTTACCTTCAGGGAGGGCTTGTTGGCTGCAATATTCTTACGGTTCCATCACATCAACAATGCAAGTCTTTTCCTCTTTCAGAACTCCCACAGCACTTTGGTCCTAATCATATTTCGGGAGCGATCATTGTTGACCTTTCCATAAGCACTTCTGCATTTTCCACTTCCTTCTTTGCACCTGTGGTAGGCAGAGAAATGGTCCCCCAAGGATGTTCCTGTCCTAATTTCCAGAATCTAGAAATATGTTAGGTTACGTGAAAAAATATGAGTAAGTTTGCAAACACAATTAAGTTGCTAACTCCAACTTTAAGATAGCGTTATGATCCTTTATTATCCAAGTGGGGCCAAAATCATCACAAAGGTCCTGGAAAGTGGAAGAGGGAGGCAAAAGAGGAGAATCAGAGCAAGATGTGGCTGAAGAAGCAAGGTCAAAAAGATGCAATGCCGTTGGCTTGAAGATGAGGAAAGGGGGTCATGTGCCAAGATATATGGATGGCCTCCAGGAGTTTTAAAAGGCTAAGAAATGGAGTCGCATCTTGAGCCTACAGAAAAGAATGCTGACATCTTGAGTTTTAGCCCACTGAGACCCATTTTGGACGTCTGAATTATAGAACCGATAGAAAATAAATTTGTGTTGTTTGAAGACCCAAAGTTTGTAGTAATTTGTTCTGGCAGCCATAGAAAACTAATACAGTGCCCCCAATATATGTTAAGCTGTGTATCCATTTAAGACAGCATTCTTTCATACTACAGTGCCCTGATTTGTTCATTCATATTTTCCCCAAGGATCGTGAATCCTATCAGGCCAGAAAGCATTATTATTTGTAATTCTAAGTTGGCAATACTGTCATTTTGGCTACATTTTGGCACTCATAAATAATTACTGATCGATTACTGATGCTTATAGCACAGAAGACAAATGCCCTGGGCTTTAAGACAAAAGAAACTTTGAGTTTCTCTGATTTTCAGACTCCTCATTTACCAAAATTATGTTCTTTGTGGTCATAAATTTGAATATTACAGTCCAGTTGGATATGAAATGGAAAACACTGTACAGATATAAGGTTTTATAGTTATCTAGCTTATCTGTTAGCTGTCTGTCACAGCCTTTCCCAACTACTCTGGTAAGTACTTCCAGGTTCAGACCGCGTCTGCCTCATTCACCCACATCTCTTCTGTAGCATGCATTACACAGATTTTGTAATTATTGTTCAAAACATAGCTACATGTTTAAAAAGTTTTTTTAATGTTTATTTTTGAGACAGAGAGAAAGAGAGAGAGAGAGACAGAGTGCGAGCGGGGAGGGGCAGAGAGAGAGACGGAGACAGAATCCGAAACAGGCTCCAGGCTCTGAGCTGTCAGCACAGAGCCCCACGCAGGGCTTGAACCCACAAGCTGTGAGATCATGACCTGAGCCGAAGTTGGATGCTTAATCGACTGAGCCACCCAGGCCTCCCCCCAAATAGCCACATATTTAAAGCAGCTTAATTAAATATAATTTGATAAAAGATGGGCAAAGAGGGTGCAATGACTTAGAGAGAATAGAAGTTTCATTGTTATTCTAAATGCTATTTCTTTCATGGCCACCTCTGAGATTATTCTAAAAATGTGGTTCCTTTCTTGTCTTCGGTGTCTGCAGTATCATTCTTAGTACTTCCTAAAAGATGGGTAAGTGCTAGATGGTGACAATGATATAATGATACAATTATATGATTTATCCAACTTCTATAAGTGAAAAAACAGGTTCCTGCTTGAATTACCCATACCCACAATCTTCTCTGATGCGCTATGTGGTCCAATGGGTCCATTTCTTCATTGCGCTTTAGCTAAGTTCTTACCAAGCATCTTCCGTCAGGGTTATGGCAACAGAAGGCAAAGTTTTGATGCAAATATGCAAAATGTTCAAGACACGGCCCTTCCATGAGCACCCCAGGCTTCCTTTCTGAATTCTTTTCCTTTACCGTGAAAATTCCGTCTCCCATGAAGGTGTCTAGAATTCTCTTTTTTCCCTGATTTCCTCCAGTGCTGGAATCCGGACCAGAGAAAGTCACTCCTTTAAGCCTACCAGGTTACTTGGAGTTTTAGATTTTCAATTAACTCTGGGATGAAAGGATTTGGCCATGTTAGAAAGAATTTCAGCCATCATTGAGCAAGTTAGAAAAGCACATTTTGGAACCAGGGATCTAATTTTCTAAAATCTCATCACCTAGGCAGCAGCATAGTCTGTGTGCTTCTGAACCTGGCTCTGTTATTCCTATTACTCAGTGCATCAGTTTCAAGACTTGAAATGTCTTTGACTGTAAGAAAATAAGGCAAGTTTCAACATATCATATCTTTGCAAAAATGAATTTTATAATGGAATTCCTTCTTATAGTACATTAATATCAGCATTATTGTAAGATTTAATCAGTATATTAAAAAACAAAAACACGAGATCTTTTAAGGATGACAGTTAACCGCGGAAAACTATTTTCTGTTCCCTGTCCCGGTCTATCATAATAATGCTAGAGAAACATACCTGTTGACATATTTGAAAGGAAGAAGTATACGTGTGTGTGTGTGTGTGTGTGTGTGTGTGTGTGTAAAGGTGTGCTTTATGATAGAATCATGCGGACATATGAAATTAATTCAAAAACACAAGCAGTTTTACAATGCAAGTCATAAAAACTATACTTGATGAACAGTACTTGTTCAGAATTAATGTTCGCGTTTTCTCAGACTTGTGTCTGTCGTTTAGATTGAAGTGACTTCACTCTGTATTTGCCAGTTCACTTAACCTCTTGATTCTGTCCTATAATGTTGCGTCATTTTTCAAATGTTTAATCTCTCTCCTGCTTTTTGGCAGCAGTAGTTCACTGCCTAGGAAAAGTGCTGGAATATGTTACCGCATAAACAAAATCTTCAAATTACTGAAGATTTTCCTTGGTAGTTTTATATTGCCTAGGAACCCTAACACAGACTTCACATTTTGGGCCATTCCTAAATTTAACCGCTAAATTAGAAGTTACGCCTATTTGCTATGAATTGCATCGTTCAATATGTGAAAAATAACCTATAGGCTATTAAAAATAAACATGCTGAAACTTATTCCAAAAGCCGAATTAGTCATTGATAGCCTTGAGACTGGAAAAGGAGAGGAAACAGAGCCATTTAAAAGCTACTTATATCCAAATGTTTCAGTAATTATAGTTGGCTAGCATGAGTCATAATGGTTAAATACTTCATCACCGTTTTAGGATGTATAGACAAATAGAAAATCTCGCAGCAATCAACTTTATCAGCTACCATATTTTCTTTTTTTTTAAAGGTTTTATTTTTAAGTGATCTCTATATCCAACGTGGGGCTCAAAGTCATAACCCTGAGATCAAGAGTCTCATGCTCCATGAGTGAGCCAGCGAGGTGCCCCCAGATACCATGTTTTCTCATGAGTTTTCATAGTGGGGTTAATATTTGCCCGACTAATTACCTTTTTAAGTTCTACTAATCAGTGCCTAGTCCTTTTCTTTAAATTCCTTAGGTTCAGGGTACACACATGCTCAAAAAACACATAGCCAGAAGAAAAAAACTATTAAGTACCTTAAATCAATACATTTGTTATCAAAATGGCATTTCACAATGAAACTACTTTAGTCTTCAGTGTTAGCTGAAACCCAGAAATATAGATTATACATTTCAAAGGAGGATCCAAGACCTCTTTATAACTCTTACAAAGGTGATTCCTGCAAATATCATCAGTCAACCAAAGAGGATGGAAAGACTAAAAGAGTTGGAAATTAGGAAAAGATTCAGAAAGTTTTTCCTATACTGGGAATTCCTTCTCCCAGCGCAAAGCCCAGCAGAAGGGGCTTCAATGGGATGACCTAATAGTTTGGTATTTCTTTCCTCGAGTTTCAAAGACATAGTGAACCAGTGTCCAATCCATGTCTTAAAAACAAACACATAAGGAGTTGGCTGTCTAGCTTGTGATGGCAGGAAAAGGAGGGATGTTACAGGTGTGCCCTTGCTGACTGTGAGGTCAGAAGTCATGTGAACACCTCCCATGGGTCATCCGTGGAAACCGACAGAGAGTTGTCTTGGATCCTGTCCAGGATGGCGTCTTGGAGTCAGTGAGGACCACAATAAGGAGGAGACAGAGAAAGGGGACAAGGGAGAGAAGGAGGAGCAGGAGCTAAGAACATAGCAGTGTGTGCTCAGATTCTCCCTATAGGGGAGTGATGGAGTAGGTGTGCTAACCACCAACCCGAATAAATTGGTTCAATGGAGAAACTGACCGCTGTAAAGAACTGCCAAGGACAAGACCAGAATATGCAAAGGTTCCTCTCTTATTCTGACAGACTAAAATCCAGAGGTTCCAGAAATCAGAGTCTGTGAAGCAGAGTAGAAGCCCGGGGTGAAGAAGGAATGCGGTAACAACATTGACTCTTTTACAACTGGCTTCTGTTAAGCCAGGGCTGGGTGGAGTTTCCTCAAAATGAAGTTTGAAGATTTATTTATAACTGGAATCAGAAATATTATTCATCTGAGACTGTTTTTGTTGCTAGAAATGACTGAAGGCCTTTTTATCATCTGAAAAGCGCTAGAGGAATCATGGGCAACTATTTTATTTATTGTCCAACAGCAGGAAAGAACTAGCCCTCTAAAATGAGTTATGATGGACCACGGCAGGAGAGGGAGACAAAATGCAGTGACTTTAAAATTCTACCCTATGTGGCCCTCTTTTTAAACCTGATGGAGCAAGTCAGGGGTTAAAAAGTGAATGGATAAGTGAATGAACAAATGAATGAATGAATAAGCAAATAAAGTAAACAAAAGCAACTAGTAAGCACTTTTTCTGAATCCAGTTTCCTTTACTGGTAGACTTTATTTTTAGCTCTGTATGTTAACCTCTGAATTTTAGCCCATTTTTCTGAAATTATTACTTTACATCTTTCTACTTGACATTTCTTCAGACTGGGGTCTGTTTCTTATTAATTAAAAATAAATAAATAATGAGAGGAAACTTATGAAAACCAAAATTTCTAAAATGGCTTTTTGTATATTTATCTTGTTACATTTTCATGAGAAATAGAAACCATTTAAAGACAGAGAGGGGGGCGCCTGGGTGGCGCAGTCGGTTAAGTGTCCGACTTCAGCCAGGTCACGATCTCGCGGTCCGTGAGTTCGAGCCCCGCGTCGGGCTCTGGGCTGATGGCTCAGAGCTTGGAGCCTGTTTCCGATTCTGTGTCTCCCTCTCTCTCTGCCCCTCGCCCGTTCATGCTCTGTCTCTCTCTGTCCCCCCCCAAAAAAAAGAGAGAGGAAATTTAAGTGGCCCTAAATTCTGTGATCAATTCCATTTTCAATTGGGGAGCATCATCCTGCACTTAAGCTGAACATGAACAACAGCGAAGGTTACCATTGATCTCCCTACATTCATATTGTCAAAGGCCATGCTGGGGCTCAATCTGTTCATTATCCAGTTGTCAATGGCTTCTAGCCATTTCAACACACAGAGCTAGGAAATACATGCATGTGCACGTCTGGCAGTCTATATATGTACATCTATGCATCTATCTATCTATCTTCTATTTATCTGTCATCTGTCTATGTATCTACCTATCTATTGAGTTCATACTGATACCTCTGACCTTACTGCAATACCATAGGTACTTTGGTCTTCCTTCTTTGCTTAATTGTAACTTCTTTCTCCCACAGAGAAATTATTTCCCATCCTCACATACACATAAAATAGATTTCCTAACTAGATCACAGCATTTACGTACAGCTGTTGTTTTTAGCCTTGCGGTATCCAATTGAGGGACTGTTTTTAAAAAATACTTAGCTCAGTTCTTTTCTTGCCCAACACTTCCAGTAAGCTTATGTTATCAATTTGTAATAGAGTTAGGTTTACTTGCTAGTGTTTAGATTTCTTTTTTGGGTTTCTGCCAAACCAAATCCTGCTTGCTTTCCATATATATATATATATATATACATAAATTAAATGCTCTTTCTTTCTCAGACTCATTTTCCCTCTCACATACAAAGCCTATGTGATCTTTATGAAAGGGCTGTGATATAGATTTTTTTACTTCAAGTTCGTGATCTAAGCAAAATGATCTGCATTGGAATTGGTCAAAATGATATGTTTAGCTGTCTGGTTAACCTGCCACGTAGATACTGAATAAGCATCATAATTGAAAATATATGTTTAAAATAAAGATGATGGATAGTAGTGATCCCCAGTTATTAAAAGGCTAAGAGAAACTTAATAGATGAATGAATCAATATTTTACCTTGGCTTATAAATCTTTCTTTTATCATGAATACTTGGTTCCTGTGCAATTTTCTGTTTTATTTTCAGATGATGTTGTTTTCTGTTAGGACTGCATTTTGAGATCCTCTCCCTTCCCCAGTTCATATGTTGAAACCATGAATTCCAATTGGATGGTATTTGGAAGTAAGGGCTGTAGGAGATAATTAGGTTATGAGGGCAGAGCTTTTATGATGTGATTAGTGTCCTTAGAAGAAGAGAGACAAGAAGGGTCCCTGGGTGGCTCAGTCGGTTAAGCGTCTGACTTCAGCTCAGGTCATGATCTTGCAGTTCCTGTTGGGCTCTGTGCTGACAGCTCAGAGCCTGGAGCCTGCTTTGGATTCTGTGTCCCCCTCTCCCTCTGCCCTTTCCTGTCACTCATGCTCTGTCTCTATCTCTGTCTCTGTCTCTCTCAAAAATAAATAAACATTAAAAAGAAGAAGAGACACAAAAAAGTTTGCTGTCTCCCCCTGCTCTCCATCAAGTGAAGTTGCAACAAAAAAAATAGTCATCTGTAAACCAGAGAGAGGGTGCTCATTAGGAAACCAACCATGTTGGCATCCTGATCTCAGACTTCCAACCTCCAGAACTATGAGAAATAAAACTTGGTTTGTGTAAGCCACTGAGTCTTTGGTATTTTTGTTAAAGCGACCCAAACTGACTTAGACAATTCATCAAATGGTCTCATTGCAGACCACCGTTGGGAAATCCAATCATGTAGTCATGCTCTGATGAAGTGCAGGAGATGAGAAACACAAAATTGAGGACTTAGCTTCTAGACAAACCTGCGTTGGAAGACTTAAGAGATAGCCGAGAATTATTTTGTTGTTGGAGAATTATAGAGTGCAAAGACATTGGGCTTCCCATAGAGAGATTGGGTCTGTCAGTCAGCAATGACATAGTAAAGAAGAGAATGAGAAAACAACTCGTGGTACATTTTGATAAAGGCCAACCACAGAAACTCCAAGATGCATAGGGGTCAAGCTTAACCCCTATGATGGAAGCTTTTGGAGATATTACTGTCATGATCAATAAAGGAAGCTCAAATGATGGAGCTGTATTTTGATTTTTAACTGTGTTCCACATCAGAGAGTTTAACTGCGAAGGTGAAATGCCACTGCACAGGTATGGACATGAAATGGCTAGACAAATAGGCTTCTAACCCAGTGACAGGAAGTTCAAAAATGGTATAATGCGTTCTTTACTCTCAAAAGTGATTTGAAGGTTTTTTACTGGGAAAGAATAGCTCTAGGTTTGTGTGTGTGTGTTTATGTAAGTCTTGGGAAAGTCTGGCTAAGTGCAATAGGGCTAATGAGTAGCGATGTGCTTTGGGAACTGTTTGAGAATGAGGATTAGAATTTGCTTAATTTAGGGGTTATATATAATATTATGAAATGTTATTCTTTGGGAATTAAGTACTAAGTTAATTGTTCTTTTAAAAATAATATTTTTTGTGTGTGTATACCACATTTTCTTTATCCATTCATCCATTCATGGATTTTAGGTTGCTTCCACATCTTGTCTATTGTGCACAATGCTGCATGCAGCGAGCATGGAGTGCAGATATTTCTTTGAGATTCTGATTTCAATTATTCTGTGTATACATCCAGTAGTGCGATTGCGGGATCATATGGTAACTCTATTTTTACTTTTTTGGCTGCTTTTCACTGGGTTGACCATTTCCCTTACTGTGCAGAAGCGTTTTGTGTAGTCCCATTTGTCTGTTTTAACCGTTGTTGTGAATTCTTTTGTTGCCATAGCCAAAAAAATCACCGTGTAGACAATGCCATAAGATTTTCTCCTTATTTTTCCTTCTAGGGGTTTTACAGTTTCAGGTCTTACATTTAAATCTCTAACATTCCACTTTAGAAAAGAGGGAAGTCCTGATATATGGGACAACATGGATGAATCCAGAAAGACATTATTGTAAGACAGAAGCCGGTCACAAAAGGGCAAATGCTGCATGATTCCACTTATATCAGGTACCGAAAGAAGCCAAACCCATTGAAACAGAGAATAAACTGGGGATTGCCAGAGACCAGGGAGAGGGTGAACTAGCGACTTGCCATTCAGTGGGTGTAAAGTTTCAGTTGTGCAAGATGAGTAAGTTTTGAGATCTGCTGGACAACCCTGTGCCTAAAGGTAACAATACCATACTGTGCACTTAACATTTTGTTAAGCTGGTAGACCTCACGTTAAGTGTTCTTGCCACAACAAAAATCAGTACATAAAAATTGAAAATGTCTTGTTTGTTTGTCTTTGTATTCTGTGTGCTTAGGAAAAGAACATCTTAAATGTGGCAAGGTTCATTAGGTTGTGACTACTCCTATGTACATTAAACTAATCTGAAGGTAAGGTTACTTTTGATTTTTTCTTTACAATTAAGCCTGAAAGTAGGCAAAGTAGAGTATGGGTCAGAATTGTATGATAGGATTGTATGAAAAATAGGAAATAAACTATTGTATTTAAAAATTTTAATGCCATGAAGCAGTTTAGAAGTTACCGGATGAGTGACAACATTTTTCATGTGTAATTTATTAATTTAATTTTTCAATTCACCTGGAATTTATTTTATTCCATCAAGTGAAGTTAGACTAACTTGAATATGCCTTTCCAGAAGGATAAACAATTCTATCTGTACTATTTGTGAATAGCCTATCTCCTTCCCATTAATCTATGCTTCATTTTACACATATTATGCCGTATTAACTTGAGAAAAGGAAGTTTCGCAGTGATTATATGGAAGAAGTCTCCCTCAATATTACAATTACTCTTCTAATCATCTCGCAGTTCCGCCACCACCTGTCACCATAAATTCCATCTCAACAGAAGAGTGACAGTCATTCTAATAGATCATTTGGTGTGGATGGTGGTGGTGGTGGTGATTATTTTCTTTTTAGTTGAATAGCTTTGAAAATTCCCCTCTTTATATGTCTTTAGCTCCATGTTTTCCAAGGGAGGAAAATTCAGACTAACTGAAAAGTCCTCCGGCACTCACTTAACTCTTACGGAGTGATCTCTCAATCTCTTTCTTAAATTCACCTCAATAAGCAACACGATTAAAGACATGCAATGTGCAAATATGGCAATTTCTCTGAATTCCTCCTTCAGTTTTCCAGCTTGGCCTTGGAGGGATGTATACCTATGACCCCAAAGCTCACCAAGAGCAGCCCCACTTACAGCTGCTCTGAACGTCATCTTGTGATTGAAACATATGCCCCCGGTATTGGTATCAGGGCTATTGCTATAGTGAAGCCATTTCTTTTCTGTTACTTTTCACTTGAATGACCACGTGTTTTATTTTTATCCAAAATAAGAGCAACGCGCTTTTAGAATTCTGCTTCAAGGTCAGGTAAAATTCCTAGTCCTGTACTCCAAAGTTGTCCACAGGCAACTTGATGGATTTACTCTCTTCTAGGACGTTGTCCTTGTCTGTTAAATTTATAACATCAGGTATGAAGTGACAAGTCTTTTATGCATGGAAAAGGAAGAGAGCTAAGCCTTATGAAGATCCATTACAGTTTAAAAGTTTCTGTGCATCCAGGGACTTAGGGCACAGAGGGATGGATAGCCTTGGGAAAATGAAGGGCGAGGAGATGCATGCTGAACGTCATGTCACTAAGAAGGTGATGGAGGGATCAGTGACACATTTTAGATTTTAAAGACATATAGCCCCCAAATAGGTGACCTTCTCCAACTCAGTCATCATATGACCAGAAAACTGTTTACTCCAGTAAAGGGAAATTTTTCCAGGTTCGCTAGTGCTTCAAGTGTCTAAAACAGGGAATGTAACTTGAGACCTGTGCCGAGATTAATAGAAGAACTACAAGAAAAACCTCAGAGAATTGAGGCAAGGCCATACTTTCTTTATATGTACAAATAATTCTCATTTGGGAAAATAGAATTTGGCCTCCTGTAGGATTCTACCGGAACCTAAATAGTTGACCGAGCGTTACTAGGTGATTTTTCAACCTATATTACACGTTAAACTGTCAGATAAATTATGTGTCTTGCAGCAAGGTTGATTTACCCCAACAGAGTGATATATGCCCTCAAAATATCTCCTTATTAAATGGAAGCTGTATAAATACATTTGGTACCCAGGGTCACTGAAAACACATTTCTTAAACGAGAAAATTCCTCAAACACCCATGTAATAAACCTGTGGTTCTAAAAATCTGAGCTCATCAAATAGACACATTCAGGAGTTTCAAAAGAAGTCTCTTGTGATTATAAGACCTGACAGAAAATAGCAATACTTCTCTTTTATTCATAAGCATCTTTACAAAGAAATATTTTAGCATACTGGGCATTCACAGGCATGACCTCAGAAAAGACAGCCTGGACATGAATTTGAGCAGAATGTTGATTGTCCAATTTGTCTGGAAGGCGAGTTAGCATGTTGTCAGAAGATACACCTGCCACCGGGAAAGTCCACAAATATGGTTGAAGAGAGGTAGAAACAATAGAAAGAGGCACAGTGGGTGGAATACACTAGTTGCCTGCCACCCAAGGCAATAATGATTACTGTCTCTTGGCTACTGAGGAGCAAATTATAACCCGGGTCTGGGTGATTTATAAACAACGAATTGATTAAGAAAGGCTTGTTTTCCCCTAAATGCTCAGGGATAACTTCCCAGTGACAGTGCATGGTTATTCCGGCCAGCCCTTTTTGGTTGGCCTGTGACTTTTACAGGTCATGAGCTGGTGTCTTATGATTTCGTACTTTCTAAAGTATCCTCATCGTAAATAAATAATCCTATATCAAGCTAAAGTAATACGAGCTATATCTTTCCTTTTCAACGCCAAATAATCTAACTTGCATACTTGAAGTGGAACAACGATTTTTTTTTAGATATTAACAAGTGATTGACATCACATTCCTAGACCCTGCTAACGTAGGTGCTGCATCTGCAAAAGGAAGGGCTGTCATTAGCCCAGGGAAGTTGTCAGGCACAGAAGCAATCACTGTAGCACATTCCTAGCAACTAAATGCATAATAATGACTTCAAGAAAGATGTCAGATTTTCTTTTTCTCCATTTTTAGGCTAACTCTTGGAAAACAGAGGGAGAGGGATTTAATGTTAACGCAGAAAATGTGTGTGTTGAGTTTTCCCCTATACCTAGCCCTCTGAGTTGAGTGATGAAATGAAGAGACATCGTAATATAAATCTTGAACTGTTGAGGAATCTGAGAGGAACAGAGATAGTGCTGTGTGTCACACAGTATAAATAAACAATGGCAGATGGGTTTCAGAGAGAGAGATTCCCTCTATCATGCTGAAGCAGTATAGAACGGAAATGTCAATGTGGTATCTTCAGTGTGTTATTCCAGACGAAGGCAAGTCTCTAATGGATGTAGAATGCATAGATATGTTAGAGACTAGAGGATGTCAGTGGTTTTGGCCCTCCCTAGCCGAGATCTCTGGAGGACAGAAGCTTGGGGAAGAGTCCAGAGGATTCAGGTCAATGGCAAAGTGGACATGTAGTGCATTATTTAGTAAAAAACCTGCCATGGAATAAGAATTAGAAGCAGATTCTGAGAGGAGTCATGCTTTTCATCAGGCCTGAAACTGATGTCATCACTGCTTATATGTCTTACTAAATGTGCCCCTCCTTCAAACTTAGAATCCATGGTGATAACTATTCAACTAAATGAAAAACAAAAAGCAAAAGTTAAGTAACTTTCTATTTAGTCAATTGAGCTGGATCTTTTATTTTATTTATTTTTATTTCTTACTGAAATATAATTAACATACAATGTTATATTAGTTTCAGGTGTGCATATTGATTTGACAATTCTATATATTTCTCAGTGCTCATCGTTAAGTATAGTCACCATCTATCACCATACAATGTTATTGAGTATATTCCCGTTGACTACGTTTCATCTTTATGATTCATTTATTTTATACCTGGAAGTTTGTACTTAATCCTCTTTACCTATTTTTCCCATTCCCCCATCCATCTCTTCTCTGGCAACCCCCAGTTTTTTCTCTATTTAAGAGTCCATTATTTTGGTTATTTGTTCATTTGTTTTGCTATACTGTATTTGAACCTCAAAACTGTACAAGATAAAATTACCCATGGTTATTCCTCTCAGCAACCATTGTTACACAATCATAATTTAATAACAAAATAAATAATAAAAATCAAACCATTATAAGTTATATTAAAAATCAAATGAATAATTAGATCTCCGCACTCAGATAGGACCACACTTAGGGGAAGGGTGGCTTAGGCAGATACCTGGAGAGCAGGGGAATTAAGATGCTCTCTTGCAGTCATGATCCACTGTTGAACCACAGGAGCAGAGCTTAACTTGTCAGGAATTAGAAATGACACAATTAAGCGGCGCCTGGGTGGCTCAGTCGGTTGAGCGTCCGACTTTGGCTCAGGTCATGATCTCATGGTTTGTGGGTTTGAGCCTCGCGTCATCTCTGTGCTGACAGCTCGGAGCCTGGAGCCGGTTTTGGATTCTGTGTCTCCCTCTTTCTCTGCCCCTCCCCAGCTCACGCTCTGTCTCTCAAAAAAATAAATAAATAAACATTAAAAGAAGAAGAAGAAGAAGAAGAAGAAGAAGAGACAATTAATAGTGTCTTCCTTGTAATGCCATATCGTATAATTTTAACTTCGGGAAAGTAGTGTGTATATGCTTTTATCGTCTTCAACATTGTGTACCTTACATCGGTCCCAAGGTGGTCCCTGTACATTTTGGGCTTCCAGTACTTACTGCAAAGTGGTAATTTAGGCCTGACATGTCTCAGCAAAGTGCCCTTCCACAATGTTGTCCCTTTCCATACATGCAGGAATGGGAACATGGATTTTACGTTTTCTAGAAGCTAGAATAAAGAGTAAGCAAAGAAAGGGGGATTGGTCAATGTCAGTGGTTGCCAATGAACAGTGTCATCCACAGGAGCGTTAAGTAGTGATGCCCAGCCTTTCTGTTTGAGTAATCACATGGATGTCATTTAGAAAAGAGGAGGAAACAACAGGTGAGAAAGGTGGTAAGGGAAGATGTTTGTTTTAGACACAATGTGGACATGTGAACTGGAAATGTTAAGAAGAAGGTAGTTGAATATGAGTCTGGAAATTAAAGGCTTCCTAACTTTTAGCACAGCATGAATCACTGAATCACTTTCAACAGTGTGATAACAGACATTTCTCCAAAGACACACAGATGTCCAACAGACTCATGAAAAACTGCTCAACATCACTCATCATCAGGGACGTGCAAACCAAAACTACAATGAGATATTATCTCACACCTGTCAGAATGGCTAACATCAAAATACAAGGAACAACAAGCTTTGGCGAGGATGTGGAAAAAAAGAAATCCTTGCACACCATTGGTAGGAAATCAGCCACTGTGGAAAATAGTATGGAATTTCCTCAAAAAATTAAAAATAGAAATACCATCTGATCCAATAATTCCCTAGTGGACATTTATCCAAAGAATACAAAAACACTAATTTGAAGGAATATATTCACCCTTATGTTTATTGCAGCGTTATTTACAATAGCCAAAATATGGAAGCCCCCAGAGTGTCCACTGATAGATGGGTGCATAAGGCAGATACTACTCAGCCATAAAAAAGAATGATATCTTGCCATTTGCAGCAACAAGGATCGATCTAGAGAGGACAAGGCTAAGTGAAATAAGTCAGTCAGAGAAACCTAAATGCCATATGATTTCACTCCTATGTGGAATTTAAGAAACAAAACAAATAAAGAAAAAAAAATTGACTAGCCAAAAAATAGACTCTTGCCTATAGATGACAAACTGGTGGTTTCTAGAAGGGAGGTCGGTGGCGGGGGTGGGGGGGAGGGATGGGTGAAATAGGTGACAGAGATTAAGAATACGCTGATGATGATGAGCACTGAGTTATGTACAGAATTGTTGAATCACTATATTGTACACCTGAGACTCATGTAACACTGTATGTTAACTAAACTGGATTTATAAGTAAATGATCAACCGATCAATCAATCCATGCAGAAAACCAAATAAATGAAATAAATAACCAAATAAATATATAATATAAAATCTCTCAACAATTTTTTGTAGTTATTTAATTAATTAAAAACTTTTTAAATGTTTATTTTTGAGATACAGAGAGAGAGAGAGACAGAGCACAAATAGGGGAGGGGCAGAGAGAGAGGAGACATAGAATCTGAAGCAGGCTTTGAGCTGTCAGCACAGAGCCCAACACGGGGCCTAAACTCACGAACCATGAGATCATGACCTGAGCTGAAGTCGGACGCTTAACCAGCTGAGCCACCCAGGCACCCCTCAGCAATTTTTAAATTCATTATATGTTGAAATCACAATATTTAAATATACTGAGTTCAGTAAAATATATAACTAAAAACGACTGTGATAACTTCTGAGATCTACTCTCCCCATTTAGGTCAAGTATTACTTTCTAATATCAAGAAGAAAGCAAGGAAGTCAGGGAGAGAGACAGAATAGGAGGGAGGAAACAGGAACTTATTAAGGTAGGATTTTAAGAAGGAAAGAAAGCAATACTGGGAAGAATATACCTGAGTTGCATTTAAAAAACATTTTTAAAAAAATTTTTTGATTTTATTTTTGAGAGAGAGACAGAGTGAGTGGGGGAGGGGCATAGAGAGAAAGAATGAGACACAGGATCTGAAGCAGTCTCCAGGCTCTGAGCTGTTGGCACAGAGCCTTACGTGGAGCTCAAACTCACAGACCATGAGATCATGACCTGAGTGCAATTTTTGTAGGAAAATTATTTGGGGATTATTATTTTTTATTTTTAGTAATGAAATGCCGAAAAAATCTTTAGATTATGATCAGATAAAAGGTAAATATTTTAAATTTAAAAATATGCATTTTGGAAATGACTAATGCCAATATTTACATTCTGTTATATACTTGTATGTAAGTTTACCTAGAAAAGTTTTCACATCTTATATGCAATATGTTCTCACTGGAGAGAAAATAAATACATTTGAAATACTTAAAGGCAAATAAAATCTAAAAGGAGCTATTTTATAAATTATATATATATATATATAATATAAATTATATATCTATTATATATATATTAACTGGTATACAAACACAGTCTTTCTGCTGAATGACAACTTTTTAATCAGTTGAGGTGATGGTATTATATTGAGCCACAGAAATGGGACAGTTATGCTTGTTTACTCAACCTAGATCTGACTGAAAACAATATTAAAAATCTCACAAAATCCTCACCTAGTACCTTTTTCCTCTTGCATAATATTTTAATTTTAAGTATTACTGTTTTTCATTTCCATAGAATGTGTGTATTTAATAGAAAAGTAATTAGTGGGGCGCCTGGGTGGCTCAGTCGGTTAAGCGTCCGACTTTGGCTCGGGTCATGATCTCGAGGTTTGTGAGTTTAAGCCCCGCATCAGACTCTGTGCTGACAGCTCAAAGCCTGCTTCAGGTTCTATGTCTCCCTCTTTCTCTGCCCCTCTCCTGCTTGCACTCTCTCTCTCTCTCTCAAAATAAATAAACAACAAAACATTTTTTTTAAATAAAAAAAGAAAAAGCAATTACTAAGTTCATATTTGAAACTTTTTTTGTTTTTAAACTCAGAGAAAATGCTTTGACATTAATTAAAATTACAGGTCAGTAGTTTTCAAACATTAGAATATCCAGATGGTCTTTAGTATGTTTGTAGGTCCTCTAAGAAAAAGTGGAAAAAATCATCACTCTGCATAAAGATGTTTGATACGTGCTCAGAAGTGCCTGCCCGGGGGTCTAATTTCATGCTGCTTTATGACATTCCTCTTTTGGGGTCTAGAATGTCTCAAATTTTCAAACATTAATGGTGACTATCACATTACATTTGATTATTAGATTTCTTCTTTTTTTTCATATATTGACATTGATTAAGCGCTTAATATGTTCAAGATATGAGAGCTAGGGTACTGGGGACTAAGGTAGTCAATTAGAATAAATACACTATTTTAATTAAAAAAAACCAGCAGAGATATCCAAAGTCCTAGAGAAGTTAAGGAAAAAAGAGAAATTAATTTTGATACGGAATATAGAAATTATAGACGGGATTTTATGTGAGTGCTATAAGCTTTGGATAATTGAAGATAGATAAAATGTATTCTAAGCATCTAAGAATGAAGGAATAGTTTAAGCCAAGTTATAGAAAATGGAAAGTATATGGTGCATTCAGGATGAAATGTAATTGCCTAAGACTGGAATATAAAATACATTGATAGGCTGAAGGACTAGATGAAAAGTTTGCCGACCCAGTTTGGGAACTTTGTAAAGAATTAGAATTTCATTGTGCTCATAGAGGTGAATGACTTTTTTTTTTTTTTTTTAATTTAACAATTGACCAACACTCTCCAAGTTGGTAACATACTCAGTAAAATGTCCATCACTATGGTGCCACCCATTTGTAGAATGTGGTCCCAATGCCATTTTCTGATACTACACTTGATCTAACCAAAAGGCTGAGAAGTGATCCATTTTCTCAATTATGATATTGCCTTCTTGGTTCCTTCACAGTACAGAGTAGTCCGATCGAATTGTAAGCATGAGGTGAGATGGACCCTTTGTATAAAAACATCTAATCCAAGCCATAATGGGTGAACTTCATGAAATAAAAATTACATCTTGAAAGCGTTGTATAAAAAGATAAACTAGCAAATAAAAACCTCATGATGACCCACACTTTTCGATTTGGTAAAGACCAACATGCAAGAGCAGTTCTAAGCACACGAAGTTGACTTTCAAATAATTGACTTCCAGGGGCGCCTGGGTGGCGCAGTCGGTTAAGCGTCCACTTCAGCCAGGTCACAATCTCGCGGTACGTGGGTTCGAGCCCCGCGTCGGGCTCTGGGCTGATGGCTCAGAGCCTGGAGCCTGTTTCCGATTCTGTGTCTCCCTCTCTCTCTGCCCCTCCCCCGTTCATGCTCTGTCTCTCTCTGTCCCCAAAATAAATAAACGTTGAAAAAAAATTAAAAAAAAACAAAAAACAAATAATTGACTTCCAATGATTAAAACTCTTTCAATTGCAGAATAATCTCTTATTCTATTAATAAAAATGACTAAATGAGTAAAAAGCACTAATTACTGAGTCCAAACATATTTGGAATTACCGCTTTCACCCGGGGCAAAAAGCAGCCTTTTAGTCCCCCGCTGCCCAAGGAGGATATTAAATGAGAGAAATTACAAATTATTATTTGTAAGGGCCAACATTGACGAAAGTCTAAATGAGGCTGAGACTTCAGAAAATAATAATTCCATTGGGGAGTGGAAGAATGACAGACATTGTATGTTTTCATCATTTAAAAAAAAATATTTCTCACTGGAGAGAAAAATTAAATGTTATTTTTCTCATATCATAGTTAACTCCGTTGTAATTAAAATATTTGACATGCTTTAAAAGTTTATGCATCAATAAGGTGAGAACCTGGTAAGTGAAATTCATAAAGTTTTACCTTAAGGCGATCTCATTGAATTGGCTCACAAGATTTGTGCTAGTAAATGTTAAGAATGGAAAATTTTCTATGAAACTCTTAGGCTTACTATTTAAACAGTAAGGAACACATTAATGCCTGTTTTCTGACAAATTTTTAAAGGTATCACAGTTATATGCAGAAACATCATATTAAAAATTGTGTTAACACCCCAGAATGATACTGTTAGTTCCTTAGGTGTGTAATGTTAAATGAATGATTTAAATATTTATTTAATGTTGCCTCTTATATAAAGAAGGAAGCAAAAAGGGACCTGAGGATAAGACAATGTAATACAATTTTAAGTCCTTATCTTTTTTATTACTGTTTCTCTTTCAAAAATAGTGCTAACAAGTTACATTTCTTCTAAAAAGAAACACCCAGTTTACATACACGTTTCCTTCCCCCTGGCATTTAAAATCCCTTGTTTTTATTTGTTTTGGCTTGTACTGCTTTCTTTCTCTCCAAATCATCTATAATGCAAAGCCTGTCGTAATGGCATGGAATGCGTGTCTTAGAACATAAACCATTTTAGAAATATCTTTGTAGCCAAAGATAAAATGAAGCATAAAAAGCATGTAAATTGATTTAACGTTCCCCCCCAAATAATAGCATTCTAGAATCCTGAATCTACTATTGTGCATGCTTTGGGCTTAGAGGATTCAAGAGGTAAACGAAAATGGCATTGCTCAAATTTATTCTTCACCTTTTTAATTCATTTTTAGACAATATGATTGTTTGCCTTGTGCATAAAGAACCTCAAAGAGGAAGATCTTTTTAGAATTAAATGTATTTGGACAAATGCCATTGTCATCTTAGAAAGAAATAGAAAAAAAGAAACATTTTTTTCTAGAATTTTATATGTAGGTACATAATCTTGCTAGGATTAAATAAAAACACTGATAAACATGTGAGAGAACCTGATCTGGTAACATATTGATCTGAAATTCTGAGATAGTCCATGATGAAGGTGGAGTTGAGATGTATTTGCAAATTTCAAACAAATTTTACTGTGAAGAAATCTATGACGTAAGGAGTTTTGCTGTCATAAAGTATTATCAAAATTCACGTGTGAACTGAATTTTGTTCAAAGGTCAAGCCAGTCAAGATGGAGCTTGGAACGTAACATTAGGTAGCAAATGTGCTAAAATAACTCTAGTTTCATTTTGACTTTATGCTAGAATTGCATTCATTTGCTCACCGAGGCTGGTATCTGCATTGAACTCAGTTGGCAATGGGTTGAACTAAGTGTTTTTTGAAACCAAAGCTCTGGATACTGAAAAAAAAAAAAAAAAAAAAAAAAAAAACCAATTGCAAGGTATTTATTGGGGGAAAAGAACAGGTTGAAGGCAACTGCTGTTAATGAATTCCTAAGCAAAAATCAAAGAAAAATCCAGGTCTGTTCAGATAGATAATGAAGGCTGTAATTAGTGCTAGTCAAAAAAAGCAATAGAAAAGCCCCAATGCAAATATTAGCAAAGCTGAACTCATTTAGTGGACACTTATTTAATGCCTCCTAGTATTTTGCTAGGCAACTGGGAGAGCAGGACTGATCAAAAGAAATAAGGTCTACTTTCTCATCAAGTCTGCTTATCCAGGTGAAAAAAATCCATCATGTGGAACACAGACCATCAGAAGAGAAGTACTGTTTATTTCTAGAAAGCTTGGGGGGTCAAATCAGCAGCGTTTCAGATGAGCAAGGGAGGTAAGCCAAACGTCCACTACCGGTAGATTGTTGGAAAAAGTGAGTCTATGAATACCAAGGCAAAATATGGTCATTAAGTGTGAAAATTATTGATCTAAGATTCTGTTCATGCATCCTGTAATCTAACAGTAATAAAAGCAATGGATGTGTAATGTCGAGTGGGATTGACCGAATCTACAAGTATGCATTATGTGGATTAGAGGCCAAGCATAAAGTGAAAGCAAGAGCCCAAATGACAAAAACAAAGCTTGTATTGGCATGTATACAAACAATAACCATGAATGAATGAATGAGAACAACCTAGCGTGTATTGATTAAGTACCTACCATGGGATCAGTAATGTGTCAGATGCTACGGCAACCTTATTCTCTATAAGACAAACTTAGAGAATAATATAAAATACAATAGTAAGCATTCAGTGTGGACACAAATCAAAATAGAGATATTCAGAAAGAAAGAGGCCAGGATTTTATGGAATATTAGAGAAGGATGTATTGGATGTGTGAAGTGGCCATGGGAGGGTCCTCATACTTGAAGGATTTGAAATGCTAGACTTGAAACAAGGGACGGAGAGAAGGAACCAGATGAGCCAAAGACTGAAAAGTATACGCAAGGCCATTAAAAATTTTGTTTTTCTTAACGTTTTATTTATTCTTGAGACAGGGAGAGACAGAGCATGAACAGGGGAGGGTCAGAGAGAGGGAGACACAGAATCTGAAACAGGCTCCAGGCTCTCAGCTGTCAGCACAGAGCCCGATACGGGGCTCGAACTCACAGACCGCAAGATCATGACCTGAGCCAAAGCGGGCCGCTCAACCGACTGAGCCACCCAGGCGCCCCATGTGTAAGACCATTAAAACCAGCTTGTCAGTTAGGAATTTGATTTGGATTTGTATGCAATTAAACAGGAAGCTGAGTGAGGGACCATGGGGGCATCAAATGGGGGCATGAAGGGTCTGGACTTGATTTATAACATAAAAAAAAAACCATAGAAGTAAATTAGATACATGGAAAAAGTGAAACAGAAACAAGATTAGTCTGAAACGTAGACTCAAGTTGGGGAGAAGGTTTAGACAGAAAAAGAGTTGCTGATATTCACCTAAAGTAAGTGGGGCAGATTTAAACAAAAGAAAACAAAAGTCTTAGAAATAAAATTCAAATTGGTATCTATTATAGCAACATGAAGATTAAAGTCAAAAAGACCTACCACTAGTATATTTCAAAATGTACGTGTTAGTATCACTGCAGCAAATGAGCCTAAAATATATATAAAACTGCTTCCAGTATAAATGCATTAAGATATTATAAACAAATCTTAAAAATGCATTAAATGGGTCAGTTACATGAGATGATTAAGCAAGGACTCAAGAGCAATACATCCTATAATTTAGCATACTTTATATTGCCTTTCTTGTGTGTATAATTATGAACTCCTAAATTCAGTATTTTCTCAATTAACTGAAATCTGTATTCTTTTTTGGATGCTGACACTATCAACACTTTGTTCAGTGGGAGTCCGCTTCTGTATTTTTGATGTGATTCCATTAACCTCGGAAATGTATCTTGCTTTCTGGTACCCGAACCTGTTACTGTCTCGCCTTGGGCAGATGGAATTATCCAGATCTTCAGAGAGCTCTTGTTCTTTTTAGTGGACAATGATATCGAGACTTAGGATGATGTTGTCCCTAGGTCATTTCAGTCGATGGAGGAAAGAGTCACGAGAATTGAACTTTAAACAATTTTTTTAAAATTTATTTTTGAGAGAGAGACAGAGAGCAGGGAGGATCACAGAGAGAGAGAGAAAATCCAAAGCAGGCTCTAGACTCTGAGCATCAGCACAGAGCCCGATGTGGGGGCTTAAACCCAAGAGCCGTGACATCATGATCTGAGCTGAAGTTGGATGCTCAGCCAACTGAGTCACCCAGGTGCCCGAGCTATTTTTCTTTTAAAGCTTATTTATTTATTTTCACAGAAAGAGGGGTAGGGAGAGGCAGAGAGAGAGAGAGAGAGAGAGAGAGAGAGAGAGAGAGAGAGAATCCCAAGCAGGCTCCACGCTATAAGCGTGGAGCCCCATGTGGGCTCAAACTCATGAACTGTGAGATCATGACCCAGGCTGAAATCAAGGGTTGGATGCCTAACAGACTGAATCACCCAGGTTCTTGGATAATTGTATTCTTTTAAAGACATGAATTCTGGAGTGCCTGGGTGGCTCAGTCGGCTGAGTGTCTGACTTCAACTGAGGTCATGATCTCACAGTTCGTGGGTTCCAGCCCCGCGTCGGGCTCTGTGCTGACAGCTCAGAGCCCGGAGCCTGCTTCAGATTCAGTGTCTCCCTCTCTCTCTGTCCTTCTCCTGCTCATGCTCTGTCTCTCTCTCTCAAAAATAAATAAACATTAAAAAAATTCTTTATTTTTTTTAATGTTTGTTTTGAGAGAGAGAGTGTGTGTGCAAGTGAGTGGGGGGAGGGTAGAGAGAAAGAGGGAAACAGAGAATCCCAAGCAAGGCTCTGAGCTGCCAGTAGAGAGCTTGACTCAAACTTGATCTCATGACTGTGAGATCATAACCTGAGTCAAAATCAAGAGTTGGACACTTAACCAACTGAGACACCTAGGTACCCCAAAGCATTGTTACTTTAACTGCAAGAATTCCTAGTGTGAAATCCAAAATTTCAGAGGACATTGGACAAATATACATACCCATTTCTGTGATAAAGTCTTACTTCCACAAATTTATTAATAATGTTAGGAAAAATAAGCAAAGTATATATGTAAACACTATATAAATACATTTTTATTTTGTGGATTCTATAGATTCTGTTTATAGATTCACATTTTCAAACTATTAGTTTGTAAAATTCTAAGTCAGTTAAACTCTAAAACATTTAGTGACAATCCTAAATCCCTATTACATTGACGTAAGAATTTATGCACTTTTTTTAGTCAAGAAATGAAATTCTTGAAAGACAACAATGTATACTTTGTCCCAAATTCCCAATTTTGTATTACTAGCAATTGTGCTCAAAACACAAAATATTCTTCTAAGCCAAGTAAGATAAAACATTAACCTTTTTGGTTTTGTTATACAATACATACTTTAACCACGTTTTCAAATTTAAGCGGAATTTAATATTTACCTTCAAAATTAGAAAATGTGTTATTGAAAAACAAGAGAATCATAAACAATTTTTTGACCAAAAGAGGGAGGTTGAAGATGTTGATCCCCTTCTAAAACCTGGGATTTTTCTATTAGAAGATTTAAAACTGGCTCATGAAAAAAATGAAGACCTTTTAGCCTTAGTTAATCCTCTTACCACTTTCTTGGCTGGTAGCCTGGTCTCATCAGCCCATTAGTTAAAGTTCTTTCCAAATATAAGATTGTGCTTTTCAAGGGAGGGCATTTTTTCGTTAAGTTTAGTTCCTATCATTTCGAACTTCATAAAAGGGACTCGCAGCCATTCTGTCCTTTTAGCTAGAAGCACGTACATGTAAGCAAAGAACATAAACACAAGTCTTCATATTTCTACCAGCAGAATGTCTTGTTTTCCATTTAAAAAAAAAAAACCGTTTGTGGAAGCAGCTGTGCTGACCTCTTCAGCTTGGCTTTCCATATCCATTCTGCCCTCTCCACCTTGTCTCGCCTCAGGACGCTGACTTATGTCAGCTCCAGCAACAGGGATTCCCTCGCTTCCTATTGGCCAACGGGAGCTCCGGCAGATGGTCGGGAAAGGAAGGAGAGGGAGATGAGGGCATTTCTCTCCCCTGGTCCCATCAGACACCTCAGGCTAGAGGCATCCCTCAAGACCTCCTCTCCGCGATGCTCCTGTTCCTTGGTCCGGTACCTGCTCTCTCTAGCAGCCCCACACGGCTCCTTCAGGGTTCCCTGCAATACCCTTGTGCTCGCTGATCCTAACTTTGTAAATATCACTAACTTTGTAAATATCTTGGTCTTTGTTTCAACCTCCCTGAGCTATCCTAGTTTGACTGTGGCACCACTCTCTGTTAAGTCTGGGACCTTTCCAGGAGCCTTTTTGTTTGTTTGTTTTTTGGAGAGAGAGAGTGAGTGAGTGGGGGAGAGGGACAGAGCAGGCATCATGCTCAGCACAGAGCCAGGTGTGGGGCTCCATCCCACGACCCTGGAATCACCACCTGAGCTAAGATGAAGGGTGGGGGGGGGTGTTCAACAGACTGAGCAACCCAAGTGCCCCTCCAGGAGTCTTTCTAAAGATTCCTTCTTGAAGCTTGAGCTCTCTAAGTGTTTTGTTTTTTTGTTTTTTTGTTTTTTTAATTCAATAAACTTATGTTTGTATGAATCACAGTTCTTCGGAGTTCTTTTTGGAGGCAATACATTCTTAACATGTAAAAATAAAAGAGCACGTCGGATATTACAACATAGCTGTTTACAGTTATTCATGTTTAGTTTGGTTTCTATCTAATGCTTCTTGATTAGTATACATTATTTCAAATGCAAACAATTTCTTTAACCTTTCATTTTAATAATTTGGGCTTTTTTTTTAAAGCAAAGTTTCTCCAGTTTTGCTATTTCCAAGTTCTCAGATTTAGTGTTCAGTATCTTCAGGATTTAATCTAAATAGAAATAGCTTTAGGTGGAGGATTGCCCAGTTTTAAAAATGAGAGTGGGTGGCCTCCTTTGGGTTACAGAACTTCTTTTATTTGGTGAGTTTTACAGAATTAAAGCCCCCCTTCTTCTCCTCATGGCATGTCTCCTACTGCCTTGAGAACTTTCTTTATAATGCCTCCAGGGTTCATCTTATATTGAGAAAACAATGATGTAAGAATTCCTGACATCTAGGAGGTGAGAAACTGAAAGAGGTTATTTTAGGTGATATTGGGGCAGAGTAGGAGTTAGAAGTCAGCGATCTGAAAAGATCATTGGGTCTTGCCAATGCTGGGGGAAGAAAGCACACAGGCAGCCTCATTTTATGTCTGCAAGCAACACATGGGGTTTCGTCAGCGTTGTGGTTTTTCTTTCAATTTTTTAAAATTAGCAACATTATTCTTATTTATATGAGTGACGGTTGGCAGTAAAGGGGTGGGGCCTGCACTTCTAAGTTGTGAAGGCTTGGGCTTGCGTTTTGTAACTTAATTTTATTTTTTTATTTCGCAAGCATTTGTTTTGTGAGACCCACTTTCCACTAAAGCCATGGGACCATAACAGAGGAGCTAACACCGCGTATCAGAGGATGTCTTATGTTTACACAAGATTTCTAACATATTCCACTCTCATTTTTAGTCTAAAAAACAGATGCTATTTTTTTTTCATCCCCTGTTTAGAGTTGAGACACAAAGCAACTTGTTCAAGATTGGCACTGAGAACTATTGGCCACAGGCTCCATTATACTGCACTCTCTCTCCTAGTATTTCAGGATATTATACTCTAAAATACATCATGGACAATGGAAATTTTGGGTCATTTCTGGTATTTCAGTTCTAGATTTTACAGACTCTGGACCACACAGGTCTAATCTGATCTGAGCAGACTTGGATTCTGTTCTTGACCCGAGGACTGGGCACCACCCACACTTCAGAGCACCCTGGGGAAACTGCAGGTGTTTTTGAGGTCAGAGAGAAAATATGTGAGATTTGGGGAGAGGTAGCACGACTCGCAGACAGATGGGCTCAATCTTCAATCTCTACCCAAAACTGAGTTTCCTGAGTATAAAACAGCTTCAAGGATGGCGCGTTCTTTGACTATTTGAGCTCAACCCAAGTCCACCGTACTCAACAGAGGAAGGACTACATTGTGGCATTCAGGTGGAGAGACACTGGTGTGGAGATGCTAAGGTCATTAAAGGTTCAAAATGCCACATTGATTGTTACTAAGTGCATACATTTGCCAAGTGTTAAGATGTGTAAGGATGTTTAATTGTGTGGAGACCCCCAGCTTCCTAGGTTTAAGCAGCAGATTATCCGATGAGTAATTTTGTCTGGGGGAAGGTGATTTCATCTGAGCACGGAGGAGCCAGCAAGATCTTGTGGAGTCCAGGGGCCATCGGTACACAGCAGGTACTTGGGGTATCTCTTTTGGAAGATGCTGTGCTGCTGTAAACTGGGCTTGGGAAGAACCTACACATCTGGTCGCAGCTCTCAAAAAGCAATGAATGATACTGAGGATCTCCTAGGTTTTGATTCTATCTTCAAGTCTGTTTCTTGGGAAGGTAAGTTTTCTTTGAGGATGATTTCCTTGTGACCTTTGCGAAAGGTGATGTTAACGATGGAAGGGGGTATCTTTGTTGAGTTATAGTCTTAAGAATATTTTTTTTAAAGGAGTCTGTAAATATCAGAGCGGCTTTCTTTCATCTTCTCCCAAGGGTATCAACAACGAAAGAGCAGAAACCAGTATTGCAAAAATTTGGCAAGGCTTTGGAAAATGTGTGAATTGCCCACCCTTATAGATTTATAGATGAACTGTAACAACAGCAGCAACAAAACACAACTGACATAAACTCAGAATGTAACCAATACTGTAGCCTGGCTTGAAGAGAGGAATAAAAAATGACACCCCCCCCCCCAAAGGATAAAATGGGAGGGGCACTTAGTTAATAATTTAAAAAGTTACTCTTTTGTCACACTAATGAGCAAAGATTTCCACTCAGAGGTGTGACCTTCTACTGGGAAATTTACAAGGTTAACCTTCCTAGAAAGCAACAGACTGCAAATCCTCTTCAAATAGTTCAGGGCACCTGGGTGGCTCAGTCGGTTAAGCATCTGACTCTTGATTTTGGCTCCTGATCCCAGGGTCTTGGAATCGAGCCCCACCTTGGGCGCTGTGTTAAATGCAGAGCCTGCTTAAGATTCTCTCTCTCTCTGCCCCTTTCCCCTACTCACCCTCTTAATCTCTCTCTCCAAAATAAAATAAAAAATATATAAAGGAAAATAAGTTCTTGCAGAACTCAAAGGATTGAATCAAATTATTTTACTATGTTATGTAAATACATGAAGACAGATCTAGGAAAATCTCTTCATGGATGTGGCTTATGTAAGACAAAAATTTATAAATGTAATAGAAAATTAAATAGGAATGAAATCACAAAGCCAATTAAAATGGAAAGTGAAGGTATTATTTTAACCGTTTGATGAATGATGACAAGCTGAAATTAACTCACCATTGTCAGGTTTCTATTTTGCTGCCACCAACTGGTTCTCCAGGACTCACCAGACTCATTCTCCCGCAGGGGAGAGGTGATGTAATTCTCATACCAATTGTTTCATTTTATTGAAATTGCTTTGAAATTTTCATTAGTATCTTCATTTGCTACAAATACATCGTTCTGCTTGTTTTGTGCATCTTCTCTTCTCTGTGCCTTTTGGCAATTAAAGTAGTGCTACTTGGAGATTTTTTTTTTTTATTTTAATTAAAATCCCAGTTGCAGCTGCTGAAATTATGTGTCAGTGCTCGGGTATAAGGCGGTCATCAGAAATATCACAATCAGAACTAAAACTATAAATTCCATATTTGAAACTTCTGAAGAGCCCTAATAGTTTATGTCCCGAGACGTTGTCTTGATAAGTCCTTGCATAGATTACTCTTACTTCGTCCTGCACTGCTATTCACTCTTGTTCCTCTGAAATTCATTCTCTGTACCGAAATCTACCCTCCTTGCCTAATTTCTTACCACTCACCACGTTGACTTCTATGTTTTAAGTAAATGATGAATTACCCAAAACGCTTTGATCACTGTAGATGAACCTCTGTGCAAAATGTTTTTCTCCCATTTATGAACCTAGTTTATGAGGAATTGTAATTCATACTTACCCTTCAAGTATCAATGAGATTAGGTATTAGTTTCTCCCTCAAGTTTTCCCTGATTAGGCCACACTTGTTTTTTCTTCACATGCATTCCTCACCACCCCCCCCCCCCATACTTTTAATGCTATTCTTTTAGAGCGCTTCTAGGTTCACAGCAAAATTAAGGAGAAAGTACAGAGAATTCCTTCAGACCCCTTGCCCTCACACATGCACAGCTTCCTTTATTACTGTCATCACCCACCAGAGTGGCACATTTGTTCCAGGGGATGTACTTATGTTAATACATTAAAATCACTCAAAGTCCTTGGGGAGCCTGGATGGCTCAGTCGGCTAAGCGTCTGACTATGGCTCAGGTCATGATCTCACGGTTTGTGAATTCGAACCCCGTGTTGTGCTCTGTGCTGACAGCTTAGAGTCTGTAGCCTGCTTAGGATTTGTGTCTTCCTCTCTCTCTGCCCCTCCCCTGATCGCTCTCTCTCTCTCTCTCTCTCTCTCAAATAAATAAAATTAAAAAATAATTAAAAAAATAAAATCACTCAAAGTCCATAGTTTATATTAGGGTTCACTCTTGGTACTCATACCCTATGGGTTTGGACAATGTATAGTGACATATATCCATCCATATTATGCTATATACAGAATATTTTAACTGCCCTATAACCTTCTCCATGCTCTGCCTTGTCATCCCGTCCCCAAACCTAAAATCCACTGATCTATTCAGTCTCCATAGTTTTGCCTTTTCCAGAATGCCACATACTTAGAAGCATACCGGATGTAGCCTTTCAGATTGGCTTCTTGCACTTAGTACATGCATTTAAGGTTCTCCCATGTTTTGTCATGGCTTGATAGCTCGTGTTTTGTTTTGCTTTGTTTTGAGAGAGAGAGAGAGACAGACAGAGCATGAGCGAGGGAGGGGCAGAGACAGAGCGAGACACAGAATCCGAAGCAGGCTCCAGGCTCCGAGCTGTCAGCGCAAAGCCCGAAGCGAGGCTCAAACCCACAAACTGTGAGATCATGACCAGAGCCAAAGTCGGAAGCCCAACCGACTGAGCCACCCGATAGCTCATGTTTTTAATGCTGAACAATATTCCATTATCTGGATGTACCACAGTTCATTCATTTACCTACAAAAAGACATCTTGGTTGCTCCCAAATTTTGGCAAATAGAAAATAAACATCGGTGTGCAGGTTTTTGTGTGGACATGTTTTCACTTCCTCCGGGTGAACACCAGGAAGTGCAGTTGCCAAACTCTTTCACGGTGGCTACACCACTTTGCATTCCCACCAGCAACGAATGGCAGTTCTTGTTGTTTCGCGTTCTTGTCAGCGCTTGATGGTGTCTGTCTTCTGGATTTTGGCCATTCTAGGAGGTTTGTAGTGGTATCGCATTGCTAGTTTGATCTGCATTTCCCTGTTCATGTATGATGATATTGGGAACATCTTTTCATAGGCTTATTTTCCATCTGCATATTTAATCAGCTTATTTATTCTCTTATTGTTGAGTTTTAAGAGTTTTTTTTTATGTTTTGAAAACAGTCTTTTCTCAGATGTGTCCTTTGCAAATATTTTCTCCCATTCTGTAGCTTGTATTTTCATTCTATTGACGTGGTCTTTCACAGTGCAGTTTTTTATTTTAATGAAGTCCAGCTTATCAAATTACTTCATGGATTGTGCTTTTGGTGTTCCATCTAAAAAGTCATCACCCTAACCCAAGGTCATCTAGGTTTTGTCCTATGCTATTTTCTAGAGTCTTAAAGTTTCCTGTTTTACATTTAGAGTTAATTTTTGTGAAGAGTATAAGGTTTGTGTCCAGACTCATATATATATATTTTTAAGGTGGATGTTCAGTTGTCCCAGTATTTTGTTGAAAACACTATCTTTTCTCCATTTTATTGCCTTTGCTTCTTTGTCAAAGTCCAGCTGGCTGTATTTATGTGGGTCTATTTCTGGGCTCTCTATTCTGTTTCATTGACCTATTTGTCTTTTTTACTGTAACTTTAGAGTAAGTCTTGAAGTCAGAGAGTAACAGTTCTGCAACTTTGTTCTTCTCCTTCAGTATTGTTTTGGCTATTCTGGATTTCTTTTTTTACCTCTAAGTTTTAGAATCAGTTTGTTAATATCCATAAAATAACTTGCTGAGATTTTTATTGTAATTACACTGACTCTAGATCAAGTTGGGAAAAACTAGCATCTTGATAACATTGAGTCTTCCCAATGTATGGTGTGGAATATCTCTGCATTTATTTAGTTCTTCTTTGATTTCATTCATCAGAGTCTTACAATTTCCCTTAAGTAGATCCTGTACTTATTTTTTAGATGTATATCTAAGTATTTCATTTTTTTAGCGGGAGGGGGCTAATGTAAATGGAATTGTCTTTTTAACTTCCAATTCCATTTGTTCATTGCTTATACAGAAAAATGATTGTCTTTTGTATATTAACACCATATCCTATAACCTTGCTGTATTCATTCATTAGTTCTAGGGATTTTTGTCAATTCTTTCAGGCTTTCTACATATCATCTGTGAACAAAGACAATTTTATACCTTCCTTCCCAATCTGTATACTTTATTTCCCTTTCTTGCCTTATTGCATTAGCTACAACTTTTAGTATGATATTAAAAGGAATGGTCAGAGGGGACATCCTTACCTTTTACTTGATATTAGTGGGAAAGCTTTCAGCTCCTCGCCATTAAAGTATCTGCTGTTGTAGATTGAGGTAGTCTATGGGTGTCAGTTGTATCCAGTTTGATTGATTGATGGTGTTTGAGTAGTCAGTCTCCATCCTCTTTGGCTTTTATGCCTGCAAGAATTGTCCATATCTAATACAAGGGTGTTGAAGTCTCCAACTGTGATGATGGATGCATTTATTCTCCTTGTATTTCTTGTTTTTACCTCGTGTAGTTTGATGCTGTTGTTAGGTGCATACATTAAAGGTTGTTATGCCCTCTTAGAGAATTAAGCCCTTTAGCGTGATATAATGTCCTTTTTTCCCTGATAACTTTTGTTGCTTTGGAGTCTGCTCTATATGAAATTAATAGATAATTGTGCTTTCTTTTCATTAGTGTTAGCATGATATATTTTCCTCCAACCATTTACTCTTGATCTACATGGGTCTTTATGTTTAAAGTGGGTTTCTTGTAGAAAACCTATTGCTGGGTTTTGTTTTTTGATCCACTCTGACAATTTCTGTCTTTATTAGTGAATTTAGATCACTGACACTCAAAGTGATTATTGATATAGTTGGATTAATATCTATCGTATTTACTACTGTTTTCTATTTGCTGCCTTTGTTTTTGTTTTTCTTTTTGTCTTCCACTCTTTTTACTGCCTTTTGTGGTTTAATAGAACATTTTATATCATTTAACTTTTCTTCTTTCTTAGCTATACTTAGACTTCTTTTTTTTTTTTTTACCATTTTTAGGGGATGCCATAGAATTTGCAGTACACATTTAAAACTAATCTAAGTCCACTCAAATAATACTCTACTGCTTTATGGATATTGTAAGTACCTTAAAATAACAAAATCATTTTAATTTGTCCTTATCCCTCATATCATTACTCTCATTCATTTTATTTATATATAAACATTCATAAGCATGTGTATATATATACACACACACATAAAATATAGAGACATGAGTATACATAATCAAATACATTGTTGGTATTTTGAACAAACTATTATCTGTTAGATCAATTAATAAGAAAAGTTGAAGTTTTAAATTTACCTTAAACTATTCCTTTTTTGATATTCTTGCTTTCCACATGTAGATCTGAGTTTCTGACCTGTATCATTTTGCTTCTCTTGAAAGAACTTCTTTTAACATTTCTTGCAGGACTGGTCAGCTAGCAACATATTTCCTAGTTTTTTGTTTTGTTTTGTTTTGTTTTTTTGTCTGAGAAAGTTTCTATTTCCCCTCCACTTCTGAATGATAATCTCACAGGGTACAAAATTCCAGGTTAGCGGTTTTTTTTCTCTAAATATTTTGAATATTTTACTCCACTCTCTTCTTGCTTGCGGAGTTTTTAAAAAGAAGTCAGATCTAATTCTTATCTTTATTCCCTTATAGATAAAGATTTTCCCCCCTCTGGCTTCTATTAGGATTTTTTCTGTATCCTTGATTTTCTGTAGCTTGAGATGATATGCCTATCTATCATTTTTTTTTCTTTTCATTTACCCTGCTTCATGTTCTCAAACTTCCCAGATCTATGATTTTGTGTCTGACATTAAACTGGGGAAATTCTCCATTATTATTTTTTCTAACATTTCTCCTGTTTGTTTCTCTTTTTCTTCTTCTGAAATCTATTACTTGTATGCTATACCTTTTGTAGTTGTTCCATAGTCCTTGGGTAGGACTGAGTTTTTGTTTGTTCGTTTTTTGGCTTTGTTCCCTCAGATTTTCAGTTTTCGAAAATTTTATTGACATATCCTTGATCTCAGAGGTTTGTTTTTTTTTTTTCCCCGTCAGCTAATAGTCACTCAAAGACATTCTTCCTTCTGTTATAGTGGGTTTTATCTCTGAATTTCTTTTTGGTTCATTTCTTAGGATCCCTATCTGCTTACATTGCCCACCCACCCATGCACTCATTTACTTTATCCACTAGAGCCCTTAGCATATTAATTTTACTTGTTTTAAATTCCCAGTCTGATAATTCCAATATCTCTGCCTGTCTAGTTTTGATGCTTCCTCTCTCTCTTCAAGTTGTGCTTTTTGCCTTTTGGTGCGTCTTATAATTTCTTCTTCATAGCCAGCCTTCATGTACTGGATAAAAGGAACTACTGTAACTAAGCCTTTAATAATGTGGTGTTGAGCTGTGTGTATGAGGTGTTCTATATCCCTAGGATTAGTTCTTGGTCTTTTTGTGAGTCCGTGCCTCTCGACTGTGAAGTTCACGGTGTTTTTCATTTTTTTCCCTCCTCCTTGAGTGGGAGAGGATACCTAGAATGGGCTGGAGTTGAGTATTTCCCTTCACCGATTCGAAAGGGTAGAGCCAGAGGCACCTGGGTGGCTCAGTCAGTTGGGCATCCAACTTTGGCTCAGGTAACGATCTCACGGCTCATGGGTTCAAGCCCCACGTCGGGCTCTGTGCTGACAGCTCAGAGCCTGGAACCTGCTTCAGATTCTGCGTCTCCCTCTCTCTCTGCCCCTCCTGCACACACTCGCACACCTCTCTCTCTCGAAAAGAAACATTAAAAAAAATTGAAAGGGTGGAGCCTGCTGGAGTTGGGTATTTCCATCCCCCAGGCCATTTAGGTTCTAATACTCCAGTAGGTTAGGCTCCGGTAACGAGTTTCCCCTGTGGGCAGGCCTTGTTAAGAAAAGCAGAGTGCTCTGGGGCATTTCAAAATGGTTCCTCTGCCCTGCTCCCTACAGTTAGAAGAAGGGAATTTTCCTCAGATATTTACTGTGTGAACCTGGTCCGGCTCCTGGAGGGAAATCTCACAAAATTATGGGAGTCTCCTATGACTGGGTCTCCCTGGAGTTTAAAACTAGTAGAGGTGTCCACACGAGCCTCCAGCAAGTCATCAGTTACAGTTCTGGTTGTCCTGTCCTGGTGCTGCTTCCTGTGATGGGTTCAGCTTTGTTGGGCTCTGCTCAGGTAAGGTGTTATATTTTGTACTTGCCTGTTCCGTTTCTCCAGTCTTGGAAGCAACAGTTTGCTTGGTTTCCTTACCTCTCTTGTGATGCTAGAAGAGTTGTTGATTTTCAGTGTGTTTAGCTTTTTCCTTGCTAACAGGATAGAGTGGTAGCATCCGAGCTCCTTACACGAAGAACTGGAAACTGTAAGTTCCTCCTTTATTAAATTTTAAAGTATCTTTGTTGCTTTGGTTAAATAGGTAGCCAATTTGTTTCTCAGCAACCCATGATCCTATCTTAAACAAGTGTTCAACTATCTTTACATCTTTCTCTATTTTCTCTGTCTGCAAATCTAATTCTCTGGGGCATATTGTTTCCACCTAAAACTATCTTGAAGGGTCTCTGGAAAATCACAAAGGCTTTGCGCTTTCAACTTGTAAAAAGAGAAGTGTTATAAATAATTAGGTTTATTTGATATGGTTCTATTAATGATTTTCATGAGAAAATAACATGTCAAAAGAGATGGTAACCCTCTTTGGGTTAAACAGGTACAGGTAAAGCATTACTAATATAAATAGTTTGGAATTGTAGCCTCTATGGAAAGATCTGAGTGATTGTCAATGCCCTTATTGCCTATAATATACCTCTATTTGTCAGGATCCTGGTGCTGCTTTGCTTAAAATTGGATAATGGTAAAGTGCTATCAGTTATAAAATCGGTTATTTTTAAAATGTTAACTCGGTTACAACATTTCTTCTTTAATGTGAATCTAACATCTTCTAGGACAGTGGTTTTTAGGTGGGGATATACATCCCTTACCTACAAAGTTTGTCTTTAAGTTTTATTTATTTATTTTAGAGAGACAGGGTCCAAGTGGGGGAGGGGTGGAGAGACACAGAATCAGATGTCTGAAAGCAGGCTCCAGGCTCTGAGCCATCAGCACAGAGCCCATCGCAGGGCTCCAATCCACAAGCCTTGAGATCATGACCTGAGCCGAGGTCAGAGGCTCAACAGACTCAGCCACCAGGTGTCCCTACTTACCTATAAAGTTTTATTAATATAGAGCTATTTCTTCAGTTTTGATAATAGAATCTAAATTTTGTCCATGTTTTGGGGGTGGAAATACACAACTGCAGATCTTTCATTATGATTGAGGAAAACAGTTTTGGTAACATAAGTACCTTTTGATGGTAAATTATTGAAAATGAGCGTGGACTCGGGGCGCCCGGGGGATCAGTCGGTAAGCGTCCGACTTTGGCTCAGATCAGGATCTCGCGGCCCACGAGTACTAGTCCCATGCTGAGCTCTGTGCTGACAGCTCGGAGGCTGGAACCTGCTTCGGATTCTGTCTCCCTCTCTCTCTGCCCCTCCCCCCTCACTCTCTGTCTCTCTCAAAAATAAATAAATATTAAAATAAAAAATAAATAAAAATAAAACGCCAAAATTAAAAAAAAAAAAGGTGAGCATTGTCTCAGTTTTGGCAGACAAAGTATAATTAGAAGTCTGCTTCTAGGCTTCTGGAAAAGACTTTCCCTACCAAAAAAGTAGGCCCATGAGGAAAATTTGCTTTCCTGCCTTGCCTCTATATGAACTCTGTGAGACTAGGATGCCTGAATTGTTTGGATTCCTGTGGGAACAAGTTTCAGGACAAAAGTTGGATCCTGGAGTTTGAAGAAAAATGGGAAGCACCTAGGTAAAGCATGAACCTGTAGAGTGTCCTGAAACTGCTTTGTCAGTGGAAAGTTTAATTGATATTTTTAAATTGTTTTAACCGGTTTCAATCAATTATTTTGTTACTGTGGCCCAAAGCCCCCTGCATACAGAACTTGCCATACGGTGAAGCAATGGAGATATCCTTTATTTTATTTTATTAAAAAAAATTTTTTTTTAATGTTTACTTATTATTGAGAGAGACAGAGCATGAATGGGTTAGGGGTAGAGAGAGAGGGAGACACAGAATCCAAAGCAGGCTCCAGGCTCCGAGCTGTCAGCACAGAGCCCGACGCGGGGCTCGAACTCACAAATCCTGAGATCAGGACCTGAGCCGAGGTCGGAGGCTTAAATGACTGAGCTACCCAGGCGCCCCTAGAGATACCCTTAGTTTCATGGCCCACCTGAACTCCAGGCATTTATGCAGTGTAATCCCCTCATCCTTATATTGGGCCATCATGTTTTGATGAATATAAATCTTGGAGACTTGCTTCTGCCTTACACTCATGATTGTGAAGGAAAGACTTTATCAACACCAACTTCAGAAAAGACTGTGAACCAGTGACATATTGACTAATAAATGAAATAATTGTTTGACTTCTTTTACTAACCGATTGTCCATTAGAATAGAGAAAACCTGGTTTTCAGAGCCATTTCAATTCTCCAGAACTTCAAGCTTAGGCCAGTAGGAGTGAGTAGATATGGTACACTATGTCACTTGAGGGGCTGCCTATCAGTTCCTGAAATTTCACCTTCGGTAATTCATCACTTGGTATCTTGAAGGCTTTTCTGTTTTCAGGTTTCTCTCACAAATGCTTAGCTGTGAAGGAAGCAGTAATTTAAAGCAGTTAGAGAAAGATAACTAACAGCCCTGAGAGACCAAGATAGGATCCATGAAAGTAGAGAGGAAACTTTGACAGAGAATGAGTCACCTTTTTTTACCGAATTCAGGTTTTGCTTGGGTTCTGATCCTTTCGCTTGAACCGGGGATGTTTAATTGAATTACAAAATTATATTATCATGGCATTTCAATTCTGGAAGGGACTTTAAATATGATCTAGTCCAACTCCTTCATATTAAAAATGAGGAAGAAGTTCCATAAAATTCAGATAGATTGCAATCCAATTTATAGAAAAGAATCTTACTGTTTATTGCTACTCAAGCATAGCCAAAAACGCGCCTTAGAAAGTAAATCTGTGAATCTAAGTAGTGACCCCAATTGCTTTTTACAGAATACCAACTGGGGACCAGGGTAAAAGTGAAAGTCTATCTTTCACTGATGAGGGTAAGAGTTTTTGGCAGTACAGAGGGACTGGATTTGGTTGGTTCATAGGACAGAATATTACTTGTATGATATGCGTGCTTCAGCATTTAATTATTCAATCAACTTTCTTAAAAAGGAATAATGCATCACTTTCACTTTGGGGATTGAACTTGAGATGAAAGAGAGAAAGAAAAGAACGTTAGCTCTTGTAATTTAGTAGTATTTTATCCTACTTACTTATTTTATGCTTAAACTCCTGGTTTTCTGCGAACTGAGAGAATAAGGCAGCGTTGCCAGGACTTCAAAGGACCGTCAAAGGGTAGACAGTCAACCGCGGGTGGTCAGTATGACAACAAAGAAGTTGAGCATTGGGCTCAGCTGCGATTCCCTGACTGGCATAAAATTTTACAAAATAAGCTCCGAGCTCGCATCCAGCACGTAGAACCCACTAATCCCTTAGAAATTGTCATACCTGCTATTACGTGCTTCACGATAGCATTTAGCAATCAGCAAGGAGTGCACGAAGAATGGTAGGCAGTCAGTCATACGGCGTATACACAGATCCAACAGAGCTGTCGAGCCTTGAAAAGGGGTACAGTTAGAAAATATATAATGATAAAAGTTAATTTGGCATGTAGATGATTTCAAACACTAAACCCCTTTCATAAATACAATGTCCCTGTCTTCTGCGTCTGCTTGCCTATGGTCACGTCCATCACACCCATGTTGGTGCGCTCCTGATTCAAAGGCAATGAGCAGTGACGTCTGCCCTCTGTGAAAAGGAGAGCTTAGCCCAACATATTCCTTGGCAAATCAGAATCTGGAAAACTGAGAAGCTGACTCTTTGTTGGTGGTCAGTTGAACTCACAAACGTGCAAAATTAGGTGATGAGGATGTGATTGCTACGAAAAATGATGGCGTCAATATGCAGAAAAGAAGCGGCACCATCATGGAGAGAGGGTTTTCAGCCTTCAAGAGTGTAGAGTTCCTCCCAGATTTCCAGTTAAAGGTTTAGGTAGCTGAAGTGTGGCAACACTAGGATCCTTGTTCTTGAATTTCCTTCTTCTGACTCACCTTTTCCCTTGAATGCTTGCCCAGACCCCCCTTTCCTTCCTATGCTAAGGTGATTGAATGAATGTGCTTTAAAATGGAAACCCTGTTAGTTCAAATACAAAAAGAAACAAGATAATAAAAGGAGGAAGATAAACCACCTGAGCTCATGATTTCATTAAATACAACTGATGCCCTTCAGTTTTGCTAGATAATTTCACATACTGGTTCCATCATGAGTGACAGGATGGCATAGTTCGGCAAGAGAGTAGCACATCTTAGATAGATAATGTCATTGCCAAATATTTAGACTCTATTCCTTAGTTACCTTAGCTATAAAAATAAACATAAATGTAACATCTATCTCATAGGGATAATTTGAGATTTAACGATATTAGATTTACAAATATTAATATTTGTAAAGTACTATTAAATATTTTGGTACTGACTTTTAAATGTTGACTCTAATTTATGTTATTCTTCAAGTAACTGGAATATGATTGTGCATTCTCATTAAAGAACAGTCTTAACAATGATACAAATCTGCTAATAGAAGATGATACAGAGATGATACTTTACACAGGGAAATAATTTAGTTTATTGGCTAACAAACCATTAAGCATTCTTTACTGAAGGGTATACTCATCTATTTGTTAATTTTTCCCCTTACTCCTTCTTGTTATAAATAACCCACTCAAGGAGCACCTGGGTGGCTCAGTTGGTTAAGCGTCCGACTCTTGATTTCGGCTTAAGTCATGATCTGGTGGTTTCGTGAGATCAAGCCCCTTGTCGGGCTCTGTGCTGACAGCATGGAATCTGCTTGGGATTCTCTCTCCCTCTCTCTTTGCCCCTCCTCTGCTTGCACGCATCTTCTTTCTCTCTCAAAATAAATCAACTTAAAAGATATATTAAAAAAAATAAGCTACTCAATTGCTTTTCTCAACTGAAAAAAGGTTTTTCATTCTCAAGAACAAAAGGTTTTTCCTACCAGGCACCGCTCTTTCATAAAGCTTTCCCTGATATCTTTCAAGCTTGGCAACGTATTCTATTCCCCTCTCATATTTTCCTAGACAAATTTTATCATGCCACCTTTAACATGATCTTCTTGGCAGGTTGTAAGTAGACTGAGAGAATCTCCAGGGAAGGGGGACCTCATTTTCTCATTTGTAACCTCAACACCTTTCACAGTGTCTAACATATAAGGGACTCTTTAATTCATACTTGCAGAATTGAACTTGACCTTTGTTATGATCGCAAAAATTGCCAAAAGCATTCAGAGAACTTACAAGATCATGTCTGCACATTCTGCACATACTAAGGCATATTTATTGTCATAGAGAATCTTTCTCAAGAAATCAATGAAGAGGTCCAGCCAAAGAATAGAGCCAGGCACAGGATAACTTCGTTTTTATTTCTTAGTATAAAATTACATTCTATCTCTAATGAGAGGTGGGACAAATTTCCTCTAAAATTGCTTATGGGATATTTAGCCCCCCTTTTCAAATTATTCTACCAAGAACTTACATATTTTCAGGAGTGCTAGTTTCTGTACTTGATATTATGTGTCTTTTCCTCAGTGTTAATTATGATGTAGAGTAACTCCCTTCTACAACCACATCATAAAATGTCCAGTCTTCTTGTTCAAGTAATCATTTATGCTAATCATAGTCATTAGGATTAAAATTGATGAGAAGAAATATACACAAAAGATAACAGCTGAACATTTAAATATTATGTGTTAAACATTAGATGAAATTAATAAGAACATTAAAAGATATGTTTAACAATGTAATTAGATGGCAAGAACATTCTAATTATCTTCAAGAAAGTACCGATCTTTTCTTACAACAGCTTAGAGCACATGACAAAAGGTAGAAAAGGAAAAAGAGTTTAGTGAAGGTACACTTTAATCAATTACAAGACCATCGCCAATCTTCAAGCAACCAAGTGATTTGGATTAGATGTGAAAGCAGGGATGAAATTCACTATATAAATATCTTCAAAGAAGCAAAATGACTCAGAGGCAAAAAAATTACACAATGTTACTTAAAACTCGTTTGTCTAGATTATAGATCATAAATCTGACATAAAATCTTCTGTTATGTTTTATGATTTCTCTAAGATCTTACTTTTCCAGATCAGTTAGTTTTATTCTACATGTCATAAGAATTCCCAAAAATCTGTACAATTGTAAATTTTATAATCATACTTGATATTTAAAAATATGGTTATAATTACATTTAGTTTTCTAAAATTTTGGCGAGCTTTAGTTTACTAAGATTGAGATATTTTATGTTCAATTTTTATAAGAGCTTTCAATAACTGGAATATCCCACTGATCACAAAGAGAAAATCATCAAAGGGGGCTATAAATTGAGAAATTTTTATATTTTGTATCGCTTCCTATTATACATCCTCTTTTGAGGTCAGGCTAAATTGAATTCCATAAAATTTGGGGGTTCTAGTGACAGGGTTACATGGAATTGGATTTATTAGATTCAAACTTTGCCTAGTTTTAATTTTAACTAGAGTTAGTTTATTAAATTTCCTCAAGATAATTACATCAGACCAAATTGATAAATCCTACACCCTAGATGGTGTTTGGTTGTCTGACTCTTCAGAGGGAAGGAAGCATTCCTGGGAGTTGTTAACCACAGGTCCAAGGGGATCTAGATAGACACTGGAATCCATATTCTAGAGCAGTGTTCATTTCTGCAGATTTTGTTTCAATAGCAACTGGGGGTACTAATCTCTCCCAAGTTCCACAGGTATTTTGAAGAACACGTTATCAAAATAGCCATCTCCTGAGTGCCATTCCTAGGAACACGGCTGTCTTGGGTCACACACAATTCCCTGGGGGAGAAAGACTTTATTAGACATCACTGTGGCGCTTGGTTATAAACCCCAGCTGCTTGAGGAGAAATGGGCTAGGATTCCAAAGCTGCAAGGTGATCGTAGTTTAGCGCACCTCATTCCGCTCCACTGTCACTGCAGTGTGTCCCGATTCATCCCCCCCTGGCTGCGAGGATCTGGATGATGCGCTGGGGCAGTGGGAGCTGGACGAGGAGGCTTTGTTCGCTTTCCTGCTACTTAGATTCTCACCTGTCACACGACCACTTGGGAGGCTGCGGACTAATATAACATTTATTATAGTCAGCAAAACAGGAGCGGGAATGAGATTTCTGTCCTGCTGGCCAAAGAGCTGTGTCTTTGAGAGCAACTTGTCCTTTTCTTTTCCCTTTGGTCAAATTGAAGGCCAGATGTCACAGTAAGTATTTTATAACTTGCTGACTCTGTGAGCATTCTAGAAAAATGGAAAGTTTTCTAAAACTTTAGAAAAAAGCCTTTTCACATGTAAGGGTCTAGTGTGTGTGTGTGTGTGTGTGGTCACGTGGGGGGTTCAATCATAGACTCACTGATAGGAAAGCATTTGGACTTCCTCTCTGGCACTGAGATATGGCCATGCAGGAAGCTCTGTGAAAGGGACATTAAAGACACTGTAGAAACTGCTGTTGCCCACACAGCCTCTCCGAGCCGTACACGCATCAGTCAGTAGTCACTGGGAATAAACTAGCTTCCAAGGATCAAAGGACATATACCCTCAATCTGCAAGTAGTTCCTAAAGCTTCCTGAAGCTGTCACATGACATAAAACACAGCCATCCTTCTGAAGTGGCCTGAATCTGGGCAGTGCAGGGAGGTGGATATGGTAAGAAATCCCTTCTGTCCACTGTTCCTCCTGGAGGCTGGCCTCGTGGCCCCAGTCGGGCCAAATCCCTGTTTACTAATTCCTGATAAAAACACATCCCTCTCTATAAGACAGGCTGATGAGTTGTGTGGCCTAATCCCAGATTAAAACACAGGATGTATCTGGGTCAAAATATCAACAGACGATTTTAAGTATATTCTTAAGTACGATCGAGTTGATAAATCACTATTGTGAATTTCTGGAAAGGAAGATTGCCCTGAAATGCAGCAGGCACAGATCCTGAAAGAGAAATCTTAAAAGCAAAACAAACAAACAAACAAAAAGTAATAAAATCAAAGAGGAAGAGAGAAAGGAGAATAAAAAGAGGGTCTCAAGAGAACATGCATGATGAAGTAAAGGGGGAGGACAAGCAGGCCGGGGGACTCAAAACCCACACAAACTGCCTGTTAGTATCAGAGGCAGGAAAGAGCATTTTTTATTATTAAAGCCAGAAAATTAAATCCTATCAGTCCAATGAGGATTAGAAATAGTTCACTGCAGAGGGAGACGGTGGAGTTATGGCGGGTGGCTCAGAAGGAACACAGTCAGAGATTCTCCGGACTCCCGGGAGAGAAGGAGAGAAGGTAGGAGGTACTCATCCGATAAAATACTTGTGGCACGAGGGAGGGCACAGCATGAGTGCAGCGATTCACTTGAAAATCCCTGAGCTACTGGAAATGGGGGGCAGGCGCCGTGTTAACACTGTGATATAGGAAGTGTCCAGCTGGCCACGTTTCTGTGTAATAAGGAAATCTGTTTTTAGGTTGTACTGTAAATAAGAAGCCACCCTTCCCCCAACCTAATTCTACCCCCGCCTGCCAAAGAAGCAGAATTTAAGTCTCCCTACATCTGCAGCCAAGAGGAGGCCGGCTAAGCGTGTATAAATAGAAAAGTACAGGTTCAACAGGAAGAGAGTGGAGCCATTCCTCAGCAATCAGGATAGAAGGAAGCCAGCAGGGAGTACGGCTTAGTTACCGGAAAGCGTCCTTAGCTCTGTGTGATCAGATCAACACTGTGGGGTAAGGCTAAAGGCAGAACTCAAGAATCGGGGCACCAAGGGAATCGGATGTCAGTCTGTCCCAGGGGAGAAAACTGAAGATCAGCCAAACCTAGGAGAAAGGAAATCTCGACTCTACCTGAAAAGAGCCCAAATGAGGGATTCAACATGTTCTGTGGTGAGGAAGTCTAGACCTTCCCATGAGATCTGTACTGTGTACCTACATGCTTGAGGGGCAGCCGATATCCACCGGTTGGTAGGACTGACTCCTAGATGGCGGCTGTTCTGTCCGGGCATTGCCTATGTCAGTCAGACCCAGGGAAATCCCCCTTCTCGGGCACCGACCGTTGGCTTTCCCCGAGGACATTGGAGGAACACCTGTCTGTCCCCCACGTACCTCCCCTATCCAGCCCTGGGAGCTTCTAGAAGGCACTGCCCAAAACTCACCAAGATATGACCAGCGCTTCCTTCTGTGGAGCAGAGCCCATAACTGCCCACCCCCAGGCCCCTTGTAGTCCTGGAGGAATTTCCTTGGGCAGAGACGAGGCCTTTGGCAGGACTGGTGAGGTCCTTTTGAACCGAAGGTCATCATTACCTATTGTTGAGTATTTTCCTTGCAATTCCTGCTATGTCTGCTGTAACAGCGATTTAAATATGCCTTTCTCGATTCAGATTGTAGAGAAGCATGTGACGGTTGTGATCAAGAGTGTGGGCTTTGGGGTCAGATTTCCCATTTTAAATTAGCTACATTCATTGTGGTTGTCTATCCTCAGCCTGGTTACTTAGCCCTTTGAGTGTTCACTCTCTTCACTCATTATATGGGAATAATGTTATCGATTGACTCAAGGCTGTTGGGAGGAGGGAGTGTGGTGGCCCACAAAATGAGGAGCGGAGTCTGGAGGGTACCGCCCAAGTTCGGTCATTGCTGTTGTGGTTGGCAGCATCATGATTGCTCCTATTATACAGACTTAGGTGCCATGTACGGGGTGGGGGGCGAGGATGCCATCCTGCCTGCACCCAGGATTTTGGCTAGGATGTGATGTGGGGGCAAGGCCAGGGCGTCTACATCAAGTTTCAATTCCAGTGCAAGTCCTTTCCACATACCCATGTGTTTTATTTCTGGGGTTTCTCAAAGATTAGCTTTTGGTCTGGGTCTTTAGTTTCTCCGTTATCCAAGTTATTGATGCTTTACAAGCAGCAAAGCTGCCCGGAATTGGTAGAATTTCCTGGGAACTAACCTTTCCATATGTCAGTGATCAACTCTTCCACTAAAGTATTTTTGGCAAATTTCCTTTCAGGAAAAGCTTATTGTTACAGAAATCTTTTGGTTCTATCCTGTCTTGTTGATGTAGTATAGATTATTTCAGACTTTGCTTACCATATCCAAGGTTGGACACCTTCCTAAAGATAAACATGTCCTCTCTCCTCCCATTTTTGTCCTGTATTCGATCATCATCATCCACAGAGCCAGGATACCATATGACTGACCACAAATCCTTGTGTCATGCCGGGCTCCATGGTTTAACTGAAATGGCAAGAGGCCATGTCTCTGTGGAATTGTCACCTCAAGGCATTCTGAGAAATGTACATCTTAAGAGGCCTGTTCTCAACTCTTCATTCATTCAAACCAGCACAGAATTACAGAATATTTTTGAGATAGAAGAATACAGTAGAGGTCATATAATCTAGCTATTTTATACCCATTAAAGTGAAGTAATCTCTTCCTCAATATCTGTGACAATTGGTCATTAAGCATTTCCTTAAATATATCTAACAATATTCCACTTCATTACGATGAATATATCTACATCTATACAGACTCCTATTTGTGCATGTATATCTGTATTATATATTACATATGTAATATATATCCTTAATATCAGTATATTTTTCTTACATGAATTAAAGTTTGCCTGTTAGTAATTTATAATCCTACAATAGGGATCTTATCTAGCCTCTGTCATAAATCATGTAAATCATCTTTACAACATAGTTAACTTGGCTTCATCTTTTCTTTCATGAAAAGTTTAGTTGAACTCTACCAGATGCCTGAAAAGAGGCTCATCCTCGAGCATCACAAGTACCCAAGACAGAGTTTCTGCCCTCAAAAAGCCCACCGAGAAAGACAGACAAACACATAAGCAAACAACGTAATTCCAGTGTGGGAAAGTGAGTATACTCACTCCATGGACTGGGAGCACCGGCCAGCCTGAGGAACGGTGGAGACTCCATGAAGAACTGATGTCAAGAAGCAAAGCCTCTCACGAGTCACCAAGGCGTCAGAATGCACTAGATGGGGATGGGCTATAGGGAATGAAAATGTGGAGGGCGCAACACTATCAAAGGCACAGCCAGATGACAGCAAGCCATCCAGTAAGAACAAACACTTCAGTGCTGCTGGAACTTAAAGTCAGGGAGAAAGGCTTTGCAACTGGGCTTTGATCTCTTACAGTCTGCTTTCTCTTCCACGTGACCCTGTCCTGGTCCTCTAGTGCGGCAAACGCCATACTCCCTGTCAATAGCAGGAGTCACTAATGAAGTTATTGGTATTATTTATAGCAATGATAATCATAACATTAGTATTCATATACTGTTAATATTAGCTTTAATCCCATTGTGATCTAACCATTCATTCTAGTTCAAAACCAGGGTATCAGCAGAAGCTCTTACGTCTCCATTGATTTCCTCTTTCTCCACAGCAACATGCCAGTGTGCAAATGTCCCTACCCCTGAGATCTCTGCTCTTTTTTTAGTATCATAGAAACAAATATCCCAAGTGTTGAGGCCCTCCTGGGAAGGCGGATATTCCTTAAAGTTAAGCTTTCCCGGGACAAAAACTTTAACAACGTTTTTAAAATCAAACCTCAGCAACACACTTCCTTTTAAGATGCTTCTTTTTTTTGCTTAGAACCCATTTCAAAGCATACTTTTCTTAGAGTGATCAACAGATCACGCCTGATTTGTTACAGCCTGCTTAAATCTGGTCCATGGCTCCTTGCTGCACTCCTAGATAGAGTGCAAGTTCTGGGGCAGAGTGTAAAGGTAGTTCGTGACTTCTCAAACCAGGACCCTCCTGCATTTCTTGACTTCACTTGACGCTTCTGGGTTCCTAACCTGCTAATCAGACTCGACGCCCTCTGCTGTCTGCCACCTCCACACCGGATTCCTCTGCAGGGGTGTGATGGCCTGCAGACAGGACCGTTCCCATGGCCAACCCAGCCAATAAGATGTAACTGAGGACACCATGTGAAATTTGTTTTTCTCCAGTCATGTTAAATCTGCTATCTTTAAATTTCCTTAATGTTTATTTTATTTTTGAGAGAGAGAGAGAGAGAGAGAGAGCATGAGTGGGGGAGGGGCAGAGAGAGAGGGAGACACAGACTCTGAAGCAGGCTCCAGGCTCCAAGCTGTCAGCACAGAGCCCGATGTGGGGCTTGAACTCACAAACTGTGAGATCATGACCTGAGCCGAAGTCAGATGCTCAACCGACTGAGCCACCCAGGCGCCCCTAAATCTGCTTTCCTTAAATTTCCTGGGGCATCTGCTACAGTGTCCATCTCTCCTACTGTGTTATGGACGAAACTACTGCACTGATTCTGTCACATTTTTCCCACAGTGTGCATTTCACTAAACAGTTGTTTTCTAATTTAGTCATAGGCTTTCCTGTTGAACAACTTTTAACACTTTTGTCTCTGTCTGTGTCTAAGAAGTGCCTCTCCAATAGGCCCAGGAAATAGACACTGCCTGCCTTTCCTATTATCCCTCTTAGGTGGAATTAGCCTTTTCAGTTTCTTAGCGATTCTATCATTTTGCAGATAATTCATTTACATTATTGGTTTAAAATTACATATTTTCGTGTCCATTTTTCCTTCTAGAATGTGAGGCTATCCAAGGGCAGAGGCCCTCTTATCTCTTTTTATCTTTCCAACCCCTAGTACATGGTTTATTTTAGTTAAAATTCAAATAATAATAATAATAATAATGATCCAAGGGTCACACTTTGCATGTATAACCACATGTTTATGGAGCACTTCACACAGGAAGGGGAGCTTAATAGAAGCTCTTCAGGTCAAGGTAAAACTTCCACGCATGACCAATGCCCATTTGAATCAATATTTCGTATTTGAACTATGAATACTCACGTTTTCCCCTGGAAACTGCCCTATGTTTATATCTGGTTTAAAATCTAACTGCACAAAAGCTAAGCTTCTCAAAGTGCCACTGCCATGAGATAAGTATCCTGTTATCTTTAAACTGTGCTTAAAAATCTGGATGGAAAAGGATGCTGACTATCGACTAAAAAATACATAATTAAAGTTCTGCTCAGCAAATAGAAAAATCTAATTTAAGAAAACCACTATCATTTTTCCCTAGAAATCATTCCCTTGGTTTAACAAGTAATTCCTTTCAGTTCTCACTAAAGTAAATGTATTATTGCACTATCTTACATGATTTAACACTAAATAAACAATCGCTGCATACAGAATAAAGAACAGGATGTAATTCTTCCTGAAGGTAGTTTCCTCCTTAGAAGCTATGGGTTAGAAAAAAGCATGAGGTTCTGTGTTTACGAAGTGTTGGCCTTTATGCTTTTAAAAGGTGATCTTATGGCTCAGCCCCTACTCTTGGCACTTCTGCTTTCTTCTTTTTAAAAAAAAATTTTTTTTTAATGTTTATGTTTATTTTTGAGAGAGAGAAAGAATGCAAGTGGGTTAGGGGCAGAGAGAGAGAGGGAGACACAGAATCCAAAGCAGGCTCCAGACTCTGAGCTATCAGCACAGAGCCCGACGTGGGGCTTGAACTCACAAGCTGTGAGATCATGACCTGAGTCAAAGTCGGACACTCAACCGACTGAGACACCCAGGCGCCCCAAACTCTGCTTTCTTCTGCCCACCCCACATCTGCTGGTTTAAGGAAGACCAGTCACAGTGTAATATAACTTCCCACTGCCATATACAGGTGATATTTGTAAACTAAGGAGGTAGGGTTGGGGCGGGGGCGTGGTGTGCAGAAAGGATTTAAGGTTTTCTCATTTTAAGCATCTATGAAATCATTTCCTTCTTCCAAGAAGTATGAGCTGTGGTAGAGACAGTGGTATTCACTCACCTCTTTTTTAAAAAGGGATAAACCCCTGACTTATCACTCGATGACTGACACATGCAACCTTCTCCATACAATTCATCCATCTGTCATAAATACTTCCCAATTCACACTCACTTTCTCCCCTAAGCTTTCCCCTGGTTAGTAATTGTACCATTTACCCTTTCCAATAAAGTTCAGTATTCTTGGGAACTTGCTATCTATTCTATCACCTAAACTATCTTGTTCTTTATTTTATTTCTCCAAGGATCTCCTACAGATTGTAGCAATAAATAATTGGATAAACCAATCTCAGCTAATTTGAGAGAAAATCCATTATCTTTTTAAACTTCAACAGTGTCTTAAGCTAGCTAAATAGTACACAAGGTCCCTAAAAGGGCCAATAATGTTGGAGTTTGAGAAAACAAAAGGAGGATTTTGATAGTGATTTTTGGTCAAGAGGACCTTTTGACTCCCTTCACCTTTACCACGTTGACAGTGGCTCTCTGTTCCTGTTCATAATGAGGCCAGGGGAGAATCCACTCAGTTCCTCTCTCAATTAGCTCAGAATAATGTCCTCTTGCAGGTCCCACGGCTCCTCCCAGGTCTGCGTGTCAGGGATAGCCCAGAGGTTAAATGGTTTTGGACAGAACACTCAGAAGGCTCGTGCCATTAATGGAGGATGTTTTCCTCGCTCTCATAAATCAGAGGCTCCCACTAAGATTTTATAAAGTCCATTTCACCCCTGTATGAGAGAGAAGTGTTAGGTTCATTAATCCTTTCTTGCCTACAAAATTTAAAAGAGAAGAGAAATGCAGGCATCTCACACAGGCACTTTATAGGTAAATATGTGGAGGCAGAATTTGGAATTAGATTTAGCACGAATATCCAGATTCACTGAAACACTGTAGACATAGCTTGATATTAATACCTTATTTCATTTCAAGGAGGACAGAGAGCAGGAAAATATCTACACCTGTAAGACCTTGCCAGGAGCTAGGGAAAGGGCTGCACTCCCAGCTCTCATGGAGTCGCCATTCTGCTGGGTGTAGCCTTCTAAAAAATTTTATCAGCTATCTGATGCTTTCAGGGAATTTGTGTATCTCAAAAGAAATGGACATTCTGAAAATAATTGAACAGTGCTGACACCTTTAAAATTGTTAACAGTGAGAAGGAATGTTGGGTTAGTTTTAGTTGTACAGCATAGTGATTTGATATTTATACATGTTAGGAGATGGTTGGTCACCACAATAAGTCTAGTTACCATCTGTCACCATTCAACATTGGTACAATACTATTGACTATATTCCCTATGCTGTACATTACATCTCTGTGTCTTATTTATTTTATAACTGGAAGATTGAACCTCTTAATCCCTCCATCTGTTTCGTCCATCCCCCTCAACTCCCTTCCCTTCCAGCAGCCACTGGTTTGTTTTTATGAGTTTGTTTCCATTTTGTTTTGTTTTGTTTGTCTTGTTTTTTATCCTCCACATATATTTGATTTATCTCACTTAGAATGATACCCTGTAGGTCCATCCATGTTGTTGCAAATGACAAGTTTTGATTTTTTTTTATGGCTGAGTAATACTCTGGTGTGTGTGTGTGTGTGTGTGTGTGTGTGTGTGACATTTTCTTTATTCATCTGTCGATGGACACTTAGGTTGCTTTCATATCTTGGCTCTTATAAATGATCTTGTGCCTTTTTGTGTTAGTGTTTTTATTTTCTTTGGATAAATATGTAGAAGTGTTCAGTATTCTTGTGGTTGTGTTTTTAATTTTTTGAGGAGAATCCATACTGTTTTCCATTGTGGCTGCACCGATTTCCATTCCCATCAACAGTGCACAAGCGTTCCCTTTTCTCCACATCCTTGCCAATGCTCATTTATTGTCTTTCTGACGTTAGCCATTCTGACAGGTGTGAAGTGATATCTCATTGTGGTTTTGATTTGCATTTCCCTGATTGTTGGTGATGTTAAACATCTTTTCATGTCATGTCATGGCCTGTTGGCTATCTGTAGGTCTTCTTTGGAAAAATGTCTATCTAGGTCCCTTGCCCATTTTTTCTGATCCTGATTTTCAGCAGTGCATGGATTGGCCAAGTAAGACTGCCATTTATCTGCAGACTGTCAGCATAGTGGCTGAGCTTTGCCATCTGCTTAGCTGAGGAAGGTTTTTGCCTCTGCTTAGCTGAGGAAGGGCACTTCTCGCTTTGATGATGGCAGCTACTAGTTCATAAGAAAGGAGAACCCTATACACCTGTCTGATTTCTGCATCCCTAATAGGGTGGAACCAAACCTAGGACTTCCATGCAAACCTGTAACATGAGAAGATGTAGCAACTAATAACTCATTCCCTTACTGAAACACATTGTGCAGAATTCTAAAGGGAGGAAAAACTTTAGATTTAAAATGATTTCCTCTTCATGTTTTTCATTTACATAGATAAAATCTTAGCAATAAAAATCAAAAGATCAGGCAGAAAATGCCTCTTCACCCCTTCACTTCACTTCTCTAAACCCAACCTGACTTCCTTTATTCTACCTATAACTTTGTAATTCGCTACATGATTTTTAGGCAACTGCCTTTTCACCCTTCCATGCTGAGCCATCCATCTCCCCCACCGCCCCAACCTCTAACGGAATGCTTTACACATTAATTAGTAGGTCGTTGACAAACACAAATATCTGATGAATAGATGCAAAATGGCACAAGTGGTTGGCCATGTTAACAGAACAGAAAAAGGGGAATGCATGGCGTGCACGCATTCAGATAAGAGGAAAGATGGCTTGAAGAAGCAAATATGTTGTGCAGGGGAGGGCACTGTTCCCTCTGTGAAGATAAATTTGTAGAGAGAAAATTTGCTTTCAGGATGACTTGAATTACTTTCATACATACATATAAAATACATTTGCATACTCACATGCATAAACTATAAAAGCTTATTTCTCAAAAAGATGTTTCGATTACTTTTCAAGGGCTGAAACTTCACAAATGGGTACTAATGTCACATTAGTTGTAAAAGGAGTTAATATAGATTTATAATTGTTTTCTTACATCATGTTGGGGAAATAAAAATAAAGACAGTATTTTATCAACTCTTACTCAGCCTAAGTTCCAATTACCCCGGATGAGAGGCTCAAAGAGAAAGGTATCTGTTTTCAGATTGCCTTCTTATTTTTAGATTGCTTTTAATATTGTCATTTAAACTTCTTTGCTATAACATCTGGTTGAAAGGCCTCCCATCCTACTGGTGCTGGTATATAACTGCGCTGGGATGTTTCTACTTCTTGTCCGATTGACAATATGTGGTCCTTAGGCATCAACTCCTATATGGGGTCCTCCACCCAAACTATACTTATAGGACTATGTTCCTCTTCCTTTCTCTGGGCCCTCATGATACATTGTCCAGACTTTTAAGATGTTATTCATAAAATGCACTATTTTATTTTCCCTTTCTTTCCCCAAAGACTGAGATACACCTAAAGGCAAGAGTTTAGTGGTTTTCATGCCTGTGTCCCCATTACCTAGCAGAGTGCCTGACACATAATGAACGTAGGCATTTGGACGCTGAATGAAATCATAAAATCAGTCATTATCCTATAACTCCTGAACAGACTATTTTGGTTTATCACTTAAACATAAAATTTCAATATGCTAAATCAGCATAAAGTGCATTTAATTTAGAAGGATGTAATTTGCAGAATACAAAGTTTGAAATACCACCATGTTAAAGACCTCTAGAAATCAAATCGACATGTTGATGAATTAGATTTCATCATAGATATTGGATAAGATAAGAGAAAAAATTATATGGCATATAATGTTTGGCGTGCTAAAGCATAGAGGTGTAAACTAATATATTTATTCTCAAAAGATGATGTTAACACTATCAATAGTTCCCAATTGTTAAATGTCTCTTAAACACACAGACACACACACACACACACACACACACACACTGCCAGGTGTTTTTATACCTTATCTTTGGTCTCACAAGCATGCCAGCTGGTTTTACTTACATTTTCTAGATGAAGAGATAGAGATTCAGATGGTTTATTAAACTTAAGTAGTAGCATTAGAATTCGAAACTATCACTCATTTTCTCTGATCCTGAGAATGTCTCCCTAAACCTCTCAGCCATAACTAAATCATGCGGGGGATAAAGTGATTTGTAAGAAGACACTAGATATTATAAGCATTTTGAGTCTCCTTTTAGTTACAGAACATTGTCCCTACCTTACGTAGTAGTAGTAATATCATCATTGTATCCAACTTAAACCTCAGACAAAAGATAAGAAAATAATAATAACCAACATTTTATAGTGCTTTACAGTGGAAAATGGCATTACATGCTTTATTCTAGTTAAGTTTATTTGGGTTTTTGTTTTGTTTTACGATATCTCAAGGAGTAATGCTGTTTAAATTAACATTCAGAAAAGAATGAAACATTTTATTGCAGGTCTGAAATCTCACTAAGTTAGTTTGTTTTCTCATCGAAGTCCATTTCCCACCTAAAATGTATATTTATATGCGTACACTATCTCTGTCTCTCCCTATACCTAGGGATCTGTAAATACAGATACATATGTATTATACATAGATGTATAAGTCTATATATCTATAGATACAGATATTTTTGTATTCTATATATGTTAGTAATGTGTTATGTCTCAGTGTAACAGATAATCATTTTATAGAATAATCATCACTTTCCAAAATTGGTTATGGAGAATAAGGTCAAGTTTCCTTGAACAGTTCACTGGGATAACACAAGGGCCCAGTTTTTTTTTTCTTTTTTTTTAATTTTTTTTTAAACTTTTTTTCAACGTTTTTTATTTATTTTTGGGACAGAGAGAGAGCATGAACGGGGGAGGGGCAGAGAGAGAGGGAGACACAGAGTCGGAAACAGGCTCCAGGCTCTGAGCCATCAGCCCAGAGCCTGACGCGGGGCTCGAACTCACGGACCGCGAGATCGTGACCTGGCTGAAGTCGGACGCTTAACCGACTGCGCCACCCAGGCGCCCCAAGGGCCCAGTTTTTGAAAGGCCATCCCAAGACCATTGCATTTGCAGGTAACATGGCAAAGGTAAATCCCTCTCTCCATATGTAATGACTCTGACATCTAGGTAGGGGAATATCCGCTGAAGCATACCTGGAACAATAAAACTATTCACTGAAATTTAGATCCAGCAATTAAGTAACAAAATTTTACCACATAAGCCTATATCAAGAGTGGCCAATAGAAGACCGCAATAGACATGGCTCCTCTGTTCTAGGACATACAGTCAGGTAAAGAACATCTAGTTCCAACAATAACAGAGAAAAACAAATTCCCAAATGAGCAGTGGAGACAAAAAGAGCTGGATTCAACGAGGAGAGATTATTCAAGGGAAAATGGCATTGAAAATACTTTTTTCAAAGAGAAATGGCTTGAAATCGGTTTAAATGGATGCTGCACAATGTCTTGGGGGGGGAGGGGAGGGCGGAAAAGAGAACTTTCCGTGCCTGAAAGAAAACTGTAGATGGAAATGCACAGAAATATAAAAATAGTGAATAGCCCAGTTGGGCGATGACTGGAAGTTGGGAAAGCTGAATAATAAAGAAACGGTGTAAGAGCCAGTTTTCAATCCATGAACCTATTTTAGTTGACTGACTGCAGAGTAGTACTTTTGGTAATAGAGCAATGTTTGGTTTTAAGTTTCCAGGCAGTGAAAGTAGAGGGAAGACTTAAAAAAAAATAGTGTTCTAGAAAAACAGAGTGAGCATTTTTCTCTGAATTCTGAAATTGTAATATCTCCCCCATAAATTAAACATACGATTTTAGATAAAATAATATGGACAATATATCTATCCAAAGGGAGTTTCCTACTCAAGTCTCCATAATTGATTCATTTAAATTAAGCACTCCTAAAATCATGCAAATATAAAATTATAACTCTGTTTTTATAAAGTAAACATTTTTATGTGCTCATTAAAACATTTTCCATTTATTTTGTAAATGCTGTTCATGATCATTTTCTCTAGCATAAATGAATTATGCATGACTTTGTGTATGAAAGTATTTTTCTTCCCATGGTGTGAAGATATTAAGGATCCAGAGTTCTTTTAAAATATAATTTTGTGAGAAAATGAAAATGTTTTCAAATATTTAAGAGAATAAAACAAAGAAAATCATTCATTTTGCTATTAATAGTACATTTGTCTTCCATGGCCAAAGGTCATTTTTAAAGAAACTTATAGAATCATAGCATCTGGGGCAGAAAATGTTGATTTTTAAAAAATTTTAAAAAGTGTGGCATAATATCTTACTGGAAAAAAAGGTAACTAAAAAGAAAAGACTAGGTAACAGAGGTGCATCTATCAAACAAAGACATCTCTCTTCATTCAAAATTCAGCCAGGGGCGCCTGGGTGGTGCAGTCGGTTAAGCATCCGACTTCAGCCAGGTCACAATCTCGCGGTCCGTGAGTTCGAGCCCCACGTCAGGCTCTGGGCTGATGGCTCAGAGCCTGGAGCTTGTTTCCGATTCTGTGTCTCCCTCTCTCTCTGCCCCTCCCCCGTTCATGCTCTGTCTCTCTCTGTCCCAAAAATAAATAAATGTTGAAAAAAAAATTTAAAAAAAAACAACAAAATTCAGTCATACTTTTGAAGTACTGAGAAGAAAATAGGCATTAATACGATAGAAATTCTGTGATATGCATTCCATTAACATATATCTCCCTTATTATCAAATAGGAGTTTTTGTTGTTGTTGTCAAATATTATATCTTTAAATTGTAATGGCTTTTGTTGGAATATGGAACTCCCTTTCTTTCCTTGCTTCACATATGTATTCATACAGCTGACCCTTGAACAACGTTGGTTTGAACTGCCTGGGTCCAGGCATACATGGATTTTTGAAACAAACACAGCGCAGTACTGTAAATGTATTTTCTCTTTATCATGATTTTTTTAACATTTCCTTCGTAAGAATACAGTATATAATACACATAACATAAAAAAATATGTGTTAATTGATTGTTTATGCTATTGGTAAGGCTTCTGGTCAACAGGCTATTAGTAGTTAAGTTTTGGGGGGGTCAAATTTATATATAGATTTCGATTGTGTAGGGGGTTGGCGCCCTAACCTCCTAACCCTCAGAAAATCATTTTGCTATATCATGCAAAGAACATCCACACTAATTTATTGGGCAGAATAAAATATGTTAGGCAAAGTAATATTTTATTAAAAGACTAATATTGAAAAACAAAAAAGTAATTTTAAGGGTAGGAGTGATGAAACATGTAAATTCAATAACATGGAGCTAAGGAGGGTGAAGATATTTAAAGCAATTTTTGGCAAGCATCGCAGTATTTAGCTCAACATTTTTATATGTAATTAAATTATGAGATAAAGCCAGCTGGCTTTGTAAAGTTTTAAATACTGTGTGAACACAAAGGCATATGGTCTCTTGCCTGTGTCAGCTGATTTCAACCTAGGTAGTACACTTACATGTTCCCAATAGTTTCAAATTTTTGAAGCAGTTTCCCACTGGGTGAAAATAATTATTAAAAAAAATATTTATCTGACTCATGCCAAATCAGTCACATCTGTACATGTGTCAAATATGACAAAAATGCCCTGTAGTATACTGCTGTAATTCATCTAATAAGTGAGTAGATTGCATTTGGTTTAAGCTGTTTGAATGATTAAGACTAATTAAACATCAGTCTGAAACTAGAACTTGCCAAGAAAGTATCTTTAATTTTGGAGCTATGTTAAAAAAAAAAGAAAAACATGATCTAGCTTCAGAGTTCATAAAAGTTGATGCTGTTGGAACCTATCATTTTTAATTGATTTCCATTCTCAAACTGCACAAGTTACTAAATTTTCAGAAACATGCATATGCTAGTGTCGTTCAAAACTTCTCCCCTCAAAACTAATAAATAGGCAAATAAATTGGAAAAAAATTGCAAAGAAAATATTTAGATTGCACATATTCTCTTGAATTGAAGAATCATAATCTGTTTTGGTTAATTTAAACATACTTTTAGTCTTTGGATTACAGAGAACATTTCCAGTTTCTCAATGGCTTCATTGGAATAAGATGATTATAGAAAATATGAATCCATTCAGACCACGCTGATTTCTTTTGCTTATTAGTTTTATATATGAAAAAAAGCACAGGTTTAAAGTTTTCTATTTGTAAATAAATGACATCAATTTTTACGACACTCTACATTCTAAGACTATGGCTGATACCATATTTCCTTTAACTTTTCTGTTCCCTGCATTATGAAGGATGTAGCAGTAATTTGAAGTATGTATGGGAAGTATGTATGAAGTATGTAGGAAAAGTATTTAGATACTAAATAACAACTTATCTTTCAAATCCCCTTCTTTTTTTTCCCCAGTGAGGCATTTTGTTTGTATGAATGTATTATACCCCTAGAAAAAGAATCCCAGGATTTTCCCTCCTGTTTGTTTTCGCCTTGCTTCTTCATGGTCCATGATGCCAGCTGAGGTTGTCAGTACAATGAAACCAAACTGGCGGGACAGGAGCAGATTATTCTGCCATTTTTCTAGATCTTTGAGTTGTACATCAAACCTGGGGCTGATCACTCCACACTTGTTTAACCTGCCTGTGAGGTTCACAACAATTTTCCGAGCTCTGTGATCATCGATGATTTCAACTTCACCGATGTAACCATGCTTAATCATCACAGTCAGAAATCTGACGATGACTTTGGAGCATGGCCTAATAAGAACCTGGCGTTTGCCTCTCTTCTCAGCATTGTTAATGGTCTTGAGAGCATCTGTCAGGATATTCATGCCCACCATTATGGCGGCACGGAAAGATGCCGGAAAGAGGATGGGAAGGTTGAAATCTCCTTCTAAGTTAACTTTTTCCTAACAGGCCTCTTGTATTCTGGTCTTTTCCCCATGTCAATCCATTTAATACTCTACTGCTACTCTCACTTGAAAATCTTTTCAAGTATCCTGAATCGTGTGTGTGTGTGTGTGTGTGTGTGTGTGTGTGTTTAACAAAGTACAAACTTTTAACCCGGTTGTTAGTTTAACCATTCCATGTTTTGTCCTGGGTGTTTGATTTCCTAATTTCAGATTTATACTCTATTATTCCTCTTTAAAGACTGTCCATTTTAGCTCAACTGTACTGCTTCCTACAACACCCCCATATTCTTACTTTCCAGGGCTCATCTGGTGTGATTGCCTCAGGCTCTCCGATTTTTGCACACTTGATTGTTGCCTCATCCAGGGCCATTTTGCACTCACCTTCCTCTGTTAACCCTTTCTGGTTTCTAGCTCATATCATGTCCCATTCCCTCCCATCATGACAATTCATAGCCATCACTTAACCTATTCATTTATAATTATATGTATCTAATCATATCTGTAGATTTTTTTTATTGGATTAGAAATTTCTTGAAAAGATTCCCTTTCTCATCGCTTTGGAAATACTTATTACTCAATATTTTTTGATACATGATTTTCCCCTTGTCAACTTTCTTATCTACCTGTCCTATCTTCTAGGCACCAACGCCCCAGGTAGCAAAAGAAAACCTATCTTAGGTGGTTCGCTTTGGTAGCATTTGAGAATGGTAACTAACTACTCCATGACTGTTTACATCTATGAATAAGAGAAATACACATCTAGTTTCTAATTCACAGGAAGATTATAGTTTGATGTGAAATCAAGTATTTCTCTCAATTTTTATCCAGTAAAGCCCATTTGGCACTAAACTTTCTAGACAATGCCTACAACCTTCCCAACTCTTTCTGCATTTGAGATTCTGGATCATCTTGATTTTTTTCGCGTCTGTTATATATCGGATATTCGCTTTTTTATCAACACGTTTGCCAAGGAGAGTTTCAGCCTTAATTCTCACTTTCATATAGCTATGTTATCTCTTAGTAAAAGTTATCTACTCTCTTATCAGCGGATATTAATATGAAGTTGGAGGTGCCAAGTAAACATTGTATCTTCTCTAACACAGTATTGAATATAGGAGTCACTCGAATTGCTGTTTGTACAAAATCAATAAGATACATGAAATTGTCATAGAACGATTGCTCTAAGTTGTTCAAACTGATTACAATGAAGTCCACTTGTTTATTAAAATCCAAACACAATCTCTGCAGCCTCTTTTAAAAAAAAGGAACGGTATATGGAAATAACATAATCTTATTTTAAGAACAGCCATTTACTTTGGAGGACTCTTTTAACCTTTTGCACACAGCAGACATTAACACCATCAGATTTAGCCACACACGGAGCTTCTGGAGAAAGGATTAAAAATAAAATGACAGGTGTGCTCCTTAAATTAATTTAAAGGTGTCAGCCAACATTTGCAAATGTAACATTACAGCATCTGTAATTATAAGTATGAAGGAAAAGAGTTTAAGTTGCACAGGTCAACAAATGGAAATATTTTTATGGAGAAAAATAGCCAAAAACAATTCAGAGTAAGTATAAGGAAAAGACTTTTTGCCCAGATCATCTTTGCTGCGTGAACTGAACTTAGTGGCTTTTATTCTAGACCTTGGAGTTCCACATTGTGACCTAATCCTTTGACCTATTCAGAGAAAACAATATAAAACTCTTTCTGAGATTCCTCAGGCAAACACACAATGAAAGAATTGAACACAGGAGTTCTCCTCCCTAGTGGTCCATAGAATGAAAAGGAGAAAAAAAAGCCTAGAGAAGTCCAATGTATGTGGACATTTCATAGAGGAAGAATGAATACGTGCAATATTCGGTTGGCACTGGAGTGAAATCCCTTACAGAGACTGATAAAAACATGATTTTTATATCACATCTTTTTTTAAAAAATTTTTTAATGTTTATTTTTGACAGAGAGAGAGAGAGAGAGAGAGACAGAGAGAGAGACAGAGCGCCAGTGGGGAAGGGGCAAAGGGAAAGGGAGACACAGAATCTGAAGCAGGATCCAGGCTCTGAGCTGTCAGCATAGACCCTGACTCGGGGCTCAAACCACAAACTGGAAGATCATGACCTGAGCCAAAGTCAGATGCTTAACCAACTGAGCCACCAGGTCTTTTGTTTTTGGGGTTCTGAAAAATATTTGTCAATGATTCAGAGGAGGAATTTGATTCTCCTTTGAATCCATAAATATGGTATTCATGTTCATAATGTCAAGCATGAATTTGGAGTACACAGTCTAGTTCCATAACTTAAAATTGTGCTTTGTCCACAATCAAGACCTTTCTTTAATCTTTGGGATGTGTTACCAAAGTATCTAGAGAATAGCACTCCAAAAATTCTGCCAGGGGAGCGTTTCATTACTACCAGACTGGATGGACGTGTGCTGGGGTCAGTGCTTTGCTGTTTCTTCATTGTCGTCATGGTATGAAACAGGTTGTGGGCCCCTGGTGCGCATGAAGGCTTTGTCACCCACAGGCAGGAATTGTGGAGCTGTGTCACACAAAATACCTGATATGAGTTCACTGTCAGTTCAGTGAGAAAATGGCTCTTCCTGTGAAGAAAGCAGATTCTATAAACTCTCCCCAGCATCATGTACAATAGAAAGCAACACTAAGTGACAGAGAAAGATACAACAAAGAACATGGGCATATTTCTATTTAAAAAAAAAGCCATTTCTGTTAAAAAAAAACCAATAGTGGACATTAAGCAGAGTACTTGGAGGGAAGGAAAGCCTTCAGCAGAAAACAAAAAGATAGTATTAATGACTGTACTTTTAATAAGTCTATCACCAAACAATAACATGTAATTAAACAATAGTAAAGGTCTTGGATTAAGAATAAACATTTTAGTGAAAAATATATCAGGGGTTGGCAGACCAGAAAAAAATTGAATAGTTCCAGCTAGGAACATAAAATAGCAATTGTCTTGATCACAAAACATAATAGTAACACCAGTTCTGTTAGGGATGGTTAATTGGAAACGTTTGACCTTATTCTTCTGTTATAGTATTGATTATATTTATTTATATTTAGGTTGCTGTAGCATGAACTAAATTGTACATAGAACTCTTCCCAAAATTTGGCTTCATTTATTGGAAATCATCTCACTGTAATTGTGATACAGTCACAGGTTAAATAAATCCTACCTCTGTAATTTTGAACGTGGCCATGAAGGCATACTGAGGTAGAATTTGTTTTAACATTATGGCCAGGTTTCCTATATCAGTCAGGAATAAGAATAGACAAGCAGTGCCCTTTACAGAATTCTGTCCAAATAAAATAAATCCTAGCTAGGTGTGTTATTCATTATACTTCTATTATCTAGCCTTTAACTCACTGTTCTACCATATTGAATGGAATACAAACTTAGCATAATGATTGGTATAACATTTCATGTTATTTTAATTCAAGTATCACAAAATCACCTTAGCTACCAATACCTAATATTTTTTGAAGAATGGTTTAAAACTCCCACAACATAGAATATGTAAATATAAACTCATTTGCAAGGGCATTAACCTCAATATACAAACCATACTGATAAAGCTTCTGTAGGCTATATTGTTATTGCTAAATTAACACAGCTAGATTCCTAGTGCTGACAAAGCAGATGTTTTACATGCAAATATTTGTCTTCTGTTGTTGTTTTTTTTTTTAATGCTTACTGCTTGCCCCAACTCAAGATTTGATGAATATCTATGGGAGAATGCTAATTAATTCACTAGTAGAAACAGGAGGGAATTATAGGTAATAATGCCATAAAACAGCTCCGAACCAGTTATTAACTATGTACTGTGTATTTGCCTGTTGGTTTGTTTGGGATCCTTGCTGAAAATATTTTGGATTAATGAATGAAACTCTTACCTCGACAATCACCTAAGGATAAAAATTTAAATTTGGCTGTCCTGGGAATTTAAAGGAGTCAAAATAAGTCTTTTAAATTATGGTTTCAAGGCACTTAAGATTTAATTAGTAATTTTTTTTTGTATGAGCTGACGCTATACCATTCTAACAGCTTCCTGAAGCCCACTGAGTTTTCTTTCTAAATCTCTAAAACCCAAAAGAAGTTGCTTGTTTTCCAAACAATCTCTTGTCTCACCATATCTCTTTGTCAATGAGAAGCAGTTGCCCAACCTGTTATCCAAAATACCATAGCTATAATGCACACACACACACACACACACAGTGCAGTGCCTGCTGCATGAGAATGGAGAAATAGATCATTACGGACCAGAAAACAGATTCCAGAATGAAAAGGCATCCCAAATCAGTAGGCAAAGATGGACTGTTCCAATGATGGCAGTTGGATATGAAAATGGAAATGATAAATCTAGAACCTTCTCTCATAGTATAGATTAACAAACGCAAGCAAATAATTTAAAGGGCAGATCTGAGAAACCAAACCTCAAGCGACTGGGAAAAAAAGTAGGGACTACTATTTATTGTATGCACTTTGGGGGATCCAAAATCTCCGCGTGGAAAATGGAGGGAGGGAGAGGGAAGTTTGCTTCAGTCCACCCTCCACTATTGCTGAGGCTCAGATGGCAGAGAAGACTGGCCAGGCCTAGGGGCGGGGTGATGGAGATTCAGAAAGACTGGAGACCAGAATCCTTCGGAAGGGAAAGTTGAGAACGTGCTAAAAGATTAGATAGTGAGGGAGGTGAACGCCGATTGGCTCTTGCCCTTGTTGATGTTTTGTCAAGTTTTATTGCTCATCTTTATACTTTTACGTATTTATTTTGGAGTTTAAAATTTTTGTTTTGCTAAATGCAAGCTTCATTTTTAAAGCGCCTGCCTGTGTGTTGTAGGTATAAAGAAAAATACTGATGATTTTCCCCTCTTGTCTTGACACACCACTTTAAACTTATGTGTGTGTGGGTTTAATTGAAGTGTAACTGACATTCAATGTCCTATTATTTTCAGATGAATATCACAGTGATTTTACATTTCCATATACTATGAAATTATCCCCCGTTAAGTCCAGTTACCAAATTTTTATAGTTTATTAATTATTTGTGCCTCTCAATATATTTTTCTTCAATATATATTGTGAGAATATGGTAGAACTCGAGGAGGTAAAACTCACAAAAGTACTAGGGTCCCCTAGTGACTAGATTCCCCATTGAGTTTTTAACTCAGACCTGTCCACACTGAGCCTCTTTAATTGTATGAACTCGTCAATTACCATTCCGGTTTTCCTTTCCAGGCACTGGTTCCCACAGCAATTTCTGCTCTGGTCTGTAGTGATTCTCTGAATCTGCCTGTCTGACTCTCCAGTTTTAGGGACAGCCCTGTGCCCTGTGACCTGACTTCTCCAGATCTCAGGAAGTTTGTCGATTTTTCAGTCAGTTTCAGCTTCATTACTTGTTAGGAAAGAGTGGCAACCACTGAGCTTCTTTCCTTTTTTATATCGTTTAGGAAATCTTAACATTAGGATTGCCCATCCTTGAACTGTTTATTTGAATCTATTTTGAGGCTGAAGTCTCCCCACCTTTTTTTTCTATTTTTCTACTGTTTTCTTTTTTTTTCTATTTTTTTCACAGACCAGGTTCACCCCTAATGTTGTATACATTATGATCAGACTTTCCTTATGATCAGACTTGTCAAAGACTCTTGGTTTTTCATAGGGTCCAGTTTTCATTTTTTCCACGTTTTGTGTTTCATTGATTTCTCCTTTCATCTGTACTGAGTTCTTGAAAATTTCAGAATTTTATTTAATTATATGTCTTGATTCTTGGGTTGTATTTATCTTTCATTTGTTTTAAATATTTATTACGTTCCAACAAAGGCATTAATTGCACTAACATTTTTAACCTTCATTTTGTTTATTCCTAAGTAACTGCAATTTTAGTTTTACTTACATTATTAAAAAAATGTTCAAAGAATGCTAGCATTTGTATGATTTGAAAGATGGATGTTTCTTGGGGATGGTGGGGCAAGATAGGAAACACAAGTTTTTGTGATTAGCATCTATTTTTAAAAATTTTTTTAACTTGTTTTATTTTTAATTTTTTAAAATTTACATTCAAGTTAGTTAGCATATAGTGCAACAATTTTTGATGCATTTGGGGCAAGAGATGGACCATATACTTTCCTTCTTTGTGTAATTGTGTTTTTTTTTTGTGGCCTAATGCCTGGTCCAGTTTTTAAAAGGTTCCATTAGCGTTTGAAAATGATAAATATTATTTGTGAATTGATTACAGTATGTGGTGATTTCGGTTATTCAAATCTTCCTAAATCTTTAGTTATTGTTAATTTTCCTTTGTACATCTGAGCAAGGTGTCTTAAATTCTGTCAGCATTCTTGGATTAATCATGTTTCCTTTATTTATAAAAGTTTCACTTTATGTATTTCCACCTGTGCTAGATATAAAGTAAGGTTCATGAATTTTCTATCTTTTCACAGTAAGATTTGCCTCTTTTTAAATTACAAAATATTTTTTCTTTCATCTTGAAAAATGTAACAGGGTTTATCCTTTAATTACAAACTATTCCACTGCATTTTTCATTTATTATTTATTTATTTATTTATTTTAATGTTTGTTTTTTATTTTTGAGAGAGAGAGAGAGAGAGAGAACATGAGTGGGTGAGGGGCAGAGAGAGGGAGACACAGAATCCGAAGCAGACTCCAGGCTCTGAGATGTCAGCACAGAACCCGACGCAGGTCTCGAACCCACAAGCTGTGAGATCATGACCTGAGCAAAGTTGGGTGCTTAACTGACTGAACCACGCAGGTGCCCCAGCATTTTTTCATTTTTCATTTTAATATATTTTACTTTAGATTTCATATTATCCTATGTTAATAATGCCATTATTCTCTTCCTGGCACTTGCTTTATGCATTCTTGTTCATCCATATATTCGGTCCTTCTTAGAAATTATTTTTAGAAGTAATCTTTTATAAAGGATATGGCCATATTTTATTTTTTAAAGTGATCTTTAAATGTCTATAGTTGAATAACATTCCATCTCAGTTGTATTTAATAGTATTTTGTTATTCCAATATTATTCTTATGTTATACTATCTTGTGTTTTCTCTTTTTCTACAGCTTAAAAATTTTACCTTATACTAGTAATTTAGAGGGTGTCTGGCCAAGATCTTGATTGTAACCTCTTGAGACACCCTAGAACACAGCCATCTCACTAACCTGCCTCCTAAATCCTGAACCACGGAAAGTGTGAGATAATAAGGGTTTGCTGCTTTAATCTCCAAAATTTTGAGATACCTGTTTATGTGCAAATACATAACTGTAGCAGCGAGTATAACAAATTTGGTTATTCAATTTCTTGTTTGACTTTTTGTTATGCCTACGTGTAGATATGGATTTAGTTTTATGCAGGTTAAAGTGAAATATGCATACACAAAGATAAATAATAAGTTATAACTGTACAAATATATAATGAGCATTATCTCATTCACATGAAAATTGTAAGTTTTAGAACATCTTATGGAATAATAGAATTTATGTAAATTTTTAAAAACACATACTAATAACTGTAATACAGTGAGTGGAATGATTACAAGAGTAATGATCCAGACACATTATAGAGTGAAAAGGGAAAAGGGCTCTGACTGTTGATTGAAGGGAAAATTGGCTTCCTTTGTAATGATGTATTTTTTCTAAAATTTCTAGAAGCAATATGATACCATGTAATCCCAGGTAATGGAAATTAGATGATCATCCCAGTATTTTTTTAATGTGTCATGAGTTTAAAACAGTTTTTCCTAAATTGACTTAAAGAAGCAATGAATTCTTTTAAAATAAATTATTCATTTGAATCATTTTCCAACTAAAAACATATTAGTAAGTATCAGCCATGGTGGATTTATTGTGGGAAATTGCAGAAGAGAAGTAAGTTAAAGGTAACTGAAATTTCTTACCTGGGTTTACTGGAAGAATAGTAGTGCTATTGATGGGAATAGTAAAAATTTCGACAAGTGAAGTTATATGATGACAAATTATTGAATTCATTAAACCTGAAAGTCTTTTGAACTTGAGGATAAATGTCAACTTAGATTATGTCAACATCAAGGAAACAATGTTTAAAAACTATACACACATGTTTCAAATCATATTTATAGTTTAAAAGCGTATATATATAGTTTATGTAAACACATACAGCCTTAAAAGTATATGAAAGTTTATGTATATTTAAACATATATGTTTATATATGATTTCAAAATATATGTCATACCTATAAGCATAGCACTGAGAGACTATAATGACAGAATGACAAGAAGGACTGCCGTATGGGCACTGGAATTGTTTTCCATCGGGGTGCCTCTTGGAACTATCTGGAAGGCTACATGAGTGGCTAGAAAATCCTACTCATGGCATCTGCTGTAAGTCATGTCCATTAATGGGGAATGTCTGAATCGAATCTTGATGGAAAAGTAGGGATCATCTGGGATTGTCTCTTTTTGGCTATGATACTAAAAATTAGGACTATATTTTACTTTTAAAAAGCCCATTGTTTATGAGCTTAGTTGTTTAAAAGCAGTAGAACAAATGGAGATTATCTGTTCATTAATCAAGCTCAGGAATTATTAATCTTTCTATGTCCATTTGAAGTTTAAGATATTCATAGCAAAAAAATGTTTGTATTACAAATAACACTCATGTGTGAATGGAATTATCAACATATGAAAAATTTACACTAGAATACTATTTATGTTATTATTAATAGCTTAAATGTCATGATTTAGTTCTAGATGTAATAACTACCATAATTGTGAAGTAGGAATAAAAGTAACCAGTAGAACAAGCAGAGAGAAAAATAAAAAAAAACATGTGGAATCTAAAAAACATTATCAGCAAACTTTATGTAACTATTATTAATAGGAAACCCCATCTAACATGAACAAAACATCAATTTGTTTCAAATGCACAAGGAATATTTTATAGTTAGACCATGTTCTGGGCCATAAAAGTAGCCTAAACAAATTTTAAAAGAAGTAAAATTATACAAAATATGTTCTGTAGCCACAAAGAAATTAAACTAAGATGCAATAATATAAAGTTATCTTAAAAATGTCCGAATATTTGAAAATTAAACAAGACACTACTAAATAACTTATGGGTTAAAGAAGGTAAAATGAAATTAGAAAATTTTTTGAACTGAACAAAAGTAAAAACATGACATAATTTGTGAGCTACAGCTAACACAGTGCTTTAAGTGAAATTTGTGGAATTAAATGCTTCTTGTAAAAGATAAAGGACTCAATCATCTAAATATTCAATTAGAAAAACTTGGAGATGAAGAACTTAAACCCACATCAAGTAAAAGGACAGAAATAATAAAGATAAGAGTAAAACTCATAAGATTGAAAATGGAAAAATGGTAGAGAGAGGTGAGAAAGCTCTGATCTTTGAAATTAATCAAGAAAATTGATAAACCTCTAGCTTAGATTGATCAGTTAAAAAAGAAAAAGAAGTTACGTATTATCATCGTCGGAAATGAAAGGACATCCCTCATACAGACATTAACAAGATAATAAGGGGCTGTTATAAACAACTCTATGTCCTTAAATGTGATAATGTACATGAAGTAGACAAATTATTTGAAAGATGTAAAACGCCAAAGCACAGTCAGGAAGAAACACATGATATGATTAATATTACATACGGTTTGGTGGCATCTTATAAAGTTACACATACATTATGTGACCAGTGAACTCACTTCTAGGCATTTCCCAGCATGACTGAAAACATGTTTATGCAAAAACCTGCACACGGCTGTGTACGGAGGCCTTATTTGCGATGCCTCAAACTGGAATCAACACAAATGTACTTCAACTAAATGGAAAAAATGTCTACCAGGCATCCAAGTCTGAACAACCACTGTTTTGTTTTCCTTTTCACTCGTGATATCAAAGAATAATGGAATTTCATGAAAAGAGTAGCTTGTTCAGATTGCAATGTAAACAATTTCAAAACTTTTTATCTTCTAGACAACTACTGATGTTTGGAATGCTGCAAAAATATTTTACGTGTGCTTCACATTTTGCCACAGAATGTTAAAAAAAGATATGTAGACAATGGCTTAGCTTTAATAAAATATTACCTCTTTCTCCTTCATCAAAGACAATCTTACACAGAACTGGCATTTTCTTTACCGTTGTCAACATGGCATGGAAGAGGAGAGTCACTACTCTAAATTGGTGCTACTGGCCTCATTCATGCCAGGGCGTCTGCAGTTTTGTCCCCCATTGCTCTTTGGTCATTAGAGCTGATGTCAACTTAATTGTTCTAAGATAAATGCAGAGACGCAAAACGTGTACTTGACATTTCTAAGATACCGTCTCCATTGTGTCTGTGGCTTAGCAGTCACATAAAAGGAGCCTTCCTTCATGGGAGAGTTGGTGCAGAACCCGAAAATACAGAAAAAGAGCAAGTTAATTCACTTCTGTAGATCCGACCATTTGTAAGGCAAAAGCGCAAGTCTACACATGGGATGTTAACCCGGCCTTCACGTCTGTATCTAAATCTTTAATACAGTGAACTCCTTCATGGTGGAAAGTGTCAGCGCCATGATTTATTTCACTTCCTGTTTATACTGCAGGCAATCACTGATGCCCACTGTACACGGCTTTATTATTGTCTCAGCTCTTGTGTGTGCTTCTCCAGCCACGGTGATAAGTTACCTTGTAAGACGCGTCGGTGGCTTCTTCAGTTCCAGTTGGAAAGTTCTGACAAATAGTGTTTGGATTTTAAAGAGCTTATCACGTTTATGTTAGGAAAATGAAGCTCTTTTTCTTTAATGATTGACCTCAAAATGATGCCACAACTGAGCTCGTGCAATAACACCATTCAAAAATGTTCTGTACTGCACAGTTCCAAACAGTGAGTGAAATTTGAACATATGCAAAGCTTGGAGAAGAATAGATTTCATTATACTTTTGTTTCTTAGAGCTTTGTTCATTTTCTTGGGAGTAGATTCTTCAGTTTTATGAGTCAGAGAAGTCAGTTATATGAATTTCTTTTTCAGCATTTTAATTTTTTTAAATGTTTCTTTTTGAGAGAGAGGGAGAGAGAGTGAGAGAGAGAATGAATGGGGGAGGGCTAGACAGAGAGGGAAGCAGAGGATCTGAAGCAGTCTCTGTGCTAAGAACAGAGAGCCACATGTGGGGCTCGAACCCGTAAACCATGAGATCATGACGTGAGCCAAAATCGGACATGTAACTGATGGAGCCACCCACGCGTTCCTCTTTTTCAGCATTTTGGATGCTAAACAGTGGCATTTTGGTTGAGAAAAGTGGCTTCTCCCTTTTAAAGTCTACAAAGCATCTTTAAAAAAAAATTTTTTTTAATGTTTATTTTTGAGAGAAAGAGAGACAGACAAACAGAGTGTGAGTGGGGGAGGGGCAGAGAGAGAGGGAGATGTAGAATTTGAAGTAGGCTCCAGGATCTGAGCTGTCAACACAGAGCCTGATGTGAGGCTTGAACTCACTCACAGACTGTGAAGTCATGACCTGAGCTGGTCAAACACTTAAGCTTAACTGACTGAGACACCCAGGCACCCCACAAAGCATCTTTAAGTATAAAAAAATAAAATTTTTAATTTATAATGAAATGTTAAATGTTAATATATTAGTTCTATAAGCATATAAGATAATACGATATATAATTTTATATAATAATTATGTATTATGTTTTATTTAGGAAACTTTTGAAAAAATAATAATGTTGCAAAACAAAACAACAGAGTGTATGTACATCTTGTAAATAATGAATTTAGGGTTGAATATTGGCTCAGGAGCCTGTGAAGAGTTTTAGCATAGGACTCACATTTTATTACATCTTACATTACATAGAAGGTAAATATTCTTTCTTCCTTCATCCTTCATCTATAGAGAAAAGACAGAAAATAAAGGCATGCATGACAAAATACCTGTTCTAGGCCAAATTAAGGAGATGACAATTTTGTTCCCCATGTCACACGCACTTATATATACACAAGAACAAGGTCACGTACATACGCACGTACCCACGAAGCACACACATACTCGCAGAAATCATGGATACCTCTCCTTCCTACCGGCCGTTGTTCTTAAGTGACAGCTTCTTTACATGAATATGCCAATTGATATCATCAGTTCATCAGATTCCTCTCAGGAAAAGACATATGTAGGTAATGGACCCTTCCAACTTTACCACATATTTATGATGAAAGGAATATCTTAATCCATAAACTAGAATTTAATAGGAACAAGTAGTGAGTTTTTTTTTTAAATAGGCAAATCTTTGAGCCTTCAGATACAACTTTTCTATGTAATTTTGATCAGAGAAGGGCCATCCTTTCATTTTGCTTAGAGATTTTTTTTTTTTTTTTGCATAAGAACTTTTCTTCAGACATATCTTAGGTTATTCATTGTCCTAGATTTGGTATGGTCACATCAATGAGAATGTGAAGTCTCTGTATGTTAATCATATCCATGTGATTACGTCTAATCACGTATTTCTAAAGAATGTTGTCCTGCACCATTCCCTCATTTATCAATTTTATGCATCATATAAAGAAATCCCACAAGAGCATATGGGAAGTTAGCATCCTTGTGTCAACTCCACTCCACACGATTTTCCTTTATTTTCTCAATACGATGAAACTTTTGTTTTTAGTTTAGTTTATTGGTTTCAATATTATTTTTTATTTGTTTTTTCACTCAAGAATTTGTAACTTTTGTAGCTATTGTCAAGACTAGTTTCACATCAATTATTCAGACTTTTTAATATTTTAAGTGTTTTCTGTGTTCAAAATTAGTTCTTTTACACTATTATTTCCCTATTTTGATAAGTATTGTTTTTTCTCCTCACTGCTTTCATAAGTTTTAGTGGTTCTTTTCCCCTTGAAGTTGGTATGTGTGTTCTACTTTTTGATTGTTACAACTGAAAGTGTCTCTTTGTCACCAACATCTGCGCAAGTTTGCCTAATTTTATATTCTTTATTCATAATATTTTTCCTCTTCAGTACTGAATACATTGATCTATTGTTTTCTGACATTTAGTTTTGTATGGAGAACTTTGGAAAACCTCCTTCTCAGTTTTGATAAATAATGCCTTTCAGAATGTTCATAGGATTCTTTTAAACTCTGTGAAATGGAACAAAGGAAACCCCATTTAAAATAGAGTTGGGAGGCCAGAAGGGAGAACTCTCATGCCCTACCAAGTCACTGTCAATTGGAGGAGCAAGGGTACCTTGCATTTTCCAACAGGAAGAAGCCTAATTTACTATCCCAGCAAGAAAAAGAAAATTCTGTCCTTGCCCAGCAACAGCCCAGCCAATGAGAAGCTGACAAACCTCAGCCAATGAGAGATGATCACCAAGTCTCCAAGGGACTTTCATTCAGAAAAACCCTCCCCAAGTTCCTCCTTTTTCTCCATAAAGTAACATTTTTCTTCTTTCTTCTCTGGATTTGCCTGTAGTTTTGCCATAACTTTCATGTCCTAAAATTGCAATTCCTCTGCTATTCCTGAATGAACCTATTTTGTTTGTCATATAACTGGCTTTGTTTTCAAGGCCAACAACTCACATAAAATTCATAATTATTGATATTTTCAGATATAACTTTTATATCTAATTTTGATCAGTGAAGGATCATTCATTTATGCTTAGAAATGGCATTCATTAGGGACGCCTGGGTGGCGCAGTCGGTTAAGCGTCCGACTTCAGCCAGGTCACGATCTCGCGGTCCGTGAGTTCGAGCCCCGCATCGGGCTCTGGGCTGATGGCTCAGAGCCTGGAGCCTGTTTCCGATTCTGTGTCTCCCTCTCTCTCTGCCCCTCCCCCGTTCATGCTCTGTCTCTCTCTGTCCCAAAAATAAATAAACATTGAAAAAAAATTAAAAAAAAAGAAAAACACTAAAAAAAAAAAAAAAAGAAATGGCATTCATTAGCATAAAACTTAATTTTTTTAATGTTTATTTTTGAGAGTGAGAGAGGCAGAGAGTGAGCAGGGGAGAGAAAAGGAGACACTGAATCCAAAGCAGGCTCCAGACTCTGAGCTGTCAGCACAGAGCCTGATGCAGGGCTCAAACCCATGAACTATGAGATCGTGAGCGAAGCTGAAGTTGTATGCTCAACCAACTGAGCCACCCAGGCACCCTGTATAAAACTTTTTTTTTCCCCAGAAATGTCTGAAATTATTTATTTTGTTTATTAAATCTAGTCACACCATCAGGACTATAAATTTGTATATATTTTCTTATTTCCCCCTGTTGTCTTTTTTTTTTTCAGTCCATACCTTTTTGATATCAATCTGTGCTCACTTGGCTTTTCTACTAAATGTAAAGAGAACACATCCTTGTATGCTTTTTTAAAGATTCCAAATAAATTCCTGAAATTTTCTTCCTGATTTTTCAGAACAATATTTTTGGAGAAATTTTCCTTTAATTCTTAGAGGTAATCATTTGCTTTCACTTATATGCAGTGTTGTTTTATCCAGAGGCCAATGTGAATATATTTCTTCATTTCCAATTGAAAAATTGAGATATGCCAAGACTACTGTTTGTTAACAGACAATAACCTTGTTTCATTCTTACTACTTAAAGAAAGGTCTTGAACTTTAAACACACAGTTTACAGTCTAATATCAAGTTATTTTAAGCTTAACCAAGGACACTTCTCTTTCACAACAATTATGTTTCCTAAAGACTTTAAATGTCATTTTTCACTGTAGTGTAACAACCCCTTAAAAGTTTTGCAGATTATAGATGTAAAGCTTAAAGAATTTTCAAAGTAAAGGTACCTAAAATGTAACAGGGAATAAAATAATAGTATTAATAAACACTAGAAGCCTTTCTTTGGGACCTTCTAGGGTTTATTAATACTATTAATACTTACTCCCCAATAGAAAACACCTGACTTGTAATGTCGTAGTTAATATTTGTCTCCGTTTCAACTTTATATAAATGGGATATTTTAATATATTCACATATCTGGCTTCCTTTGCTCTAAATTATAGTTATGAGATGTTGCATGAAGGTGCACTTCGTTTATTCTCATTATGGTGTAGTATTTCATTATATGAACGTATTTGCCACGGACTGAATGTTTGTGTCCCTCAAAATGGACATGCTGAAGTCCTAATTGCTTTTTTTTTTAACTTCATTTACTTATTTCATGAGAGAAAGTGTGTAAGGGCAGGGGCGGAGAGAGAGAGGTGGGGGTGGGGGGAAAGAGAATCCCAAGCAGGCTCCATGCAGACATGGGGCTCGATCTCACAACATGTGAGATCATGACCTGAGCCAAAATCAAGAGTCAGATGCTTATCTGACCGAGAAGCCCAGGCATCCCTGAAGCCCTAATTTCTCATATGATGGTATTTGGAGGTGGGACTTTTAGGAAGTAATTGAGTTTGGATGAAGGCATAAGGATGGAGCCCACATACCATGACAGGCATCATGTCACTGAGTTTCTTCCCCCTGAACCTGGGTCTACATTCTCAGTCTCCCAGAGCATGGTAACAATTGGAGGAAACTTCCGAAGCAGTAAATGAATCACTTTTGTTCATCCTACCTTTTATTTTTAGCCTCGTGTTTTCACAAGTTGCTTATTATAATTAATACTGTAAAATTATACGAACGATGGAAATGAGGAGAGTGTGAGAGGAGTTTGACATTATTATCTGCTTGGAAATAAGCTCTTGCAGAGTAGACAGATGATTATACTGTTTTTTTTTAATTTTTAAAGACCTAAAGATTCCAGGTCTTTAAGTCAAGAATTGGAAAGGCACAAAGAATTTTAATATTGTGCTGTAAACTGCCTGAGTCCTGTGAAACAAATCTGAAAAATGCTTTTATATAAGTTCTGGGTAAAGTTATTTAAATCATGTGCCTTCTTTTCAGTGTAAATTTCTTACAGATACTGGAATTGTGTGTTGGTATTACTCTTCACTGTATTTGAACTGTATCTTGGGAGCACTGTTTTTGCTTATTTATTTTTAAATGTCCTTAGTTACTTTAGTGAGAAATGTCTCCCCCATTTTCCTTATTGCCAACTATTTCTGTCTCTAAGGATCTGTACGTGAAATATTGCAAAGCCTGAGGCGCTTTGTATGTGTGTGCAAGCACGTGCGTGTATTTGCTAGAACAGTTTCTCAAGAAATAGTCTGACAGATGACGATGTGAGCCTGAATGAAAATCAGTTTCATAACTTTAGGAAGTACTAAAGAGAAATTTAAGCATCACTTCATCAAAGTAATTTAGTAATAAAAAATTCAGGAGAGGTTAGTGACCTGGAAAGGAGTGTAATTGATAAATGCAGTGAAGATATAGAATTTAATGTAGCTTTTGATTGAATAAACTGCATTAATGTCAACAAGGAAATACTCAGGTTAGAGCCAATGCTCACTGAAAAAATCTAAAAAGGTATTTAAGTCGATTCCATACATTTTCACTATGTCATTGAATTAAAATACTAAGCCAAGAAGGTTAAAATAGAAGTTTCTTATTTTTTAAAGGGTAGAGGAGGGTAAATGAAAATTACAATGAATTATGTTTCATTTATGATCTTGCACAGGAGACTGAATTAATTAAGGCCAACCTTATGGCTGATTCATTATAAGAGTGATTTTTAAGATTCTGAGGTATGTAATAATATTAAGCCAAGCAAAGATCAGTTTGTTTTTTGCCAATTTTCTTTTTTACTTTCTAATCCTTAGTATTCTATTCAGATTATAACTGCAAAGTAACTGAGGAGTATGAGACCTACAAGATCTGACTACTGTGTATGCCTAAGGATTTTTTCTTTTTTATAATTTTTTTTCAACGTTTATTTATTTTTGGGACAGAGAGAGACAGAGCATGAATGGGGGAGGGGCAGAGAGAGAGGGAGACACAGAACCGGAACCAGGCTCCAGGCTCCGAGCCATCAGCCCAGAGCCTGACGCGGGGCTCGAACTCACGGACCGCGAGATCGTGACCTGGCTGAAGTCGGACGCTTAACCGACTGCGCCACCCAGGCGCCCCTGTCTAAGGATTTTTTCTATATTTCCTTTAATATATTTTCTCTAGCTATATTTATTTATTTTCTCTAAATATATTTATTTGATTTTTAAATCAAGGCTGTGATCCGTTTTATAAGGGATTCAAACAAGCTTTAGTTTAACTATGAATTATGGAACTTTGACAGTATTTCCACTTGAAAGTGAGTTGAAATAAAAAATAGCAAACATCTAAGAAAAGATGCAACACAATCAATACTTGCTTGAAATATTCAATGGATAAGAGCTTGCTTCTTTTAAGTTGATCTTTTGACTGAAGCCATTACTAACTGAGCATTTGAGCCAATGCAGTGATAACCTCAGATCCAGTGCCTGTCTCTGGGAGACCGAAAGAGGTTTCTTAACAACCAAATGCAATCACCACTTGGATCGCTGGTCATTAAGAAAATACTTGGCACAAACTATGAACTATTTGATTTTCCTGCTTTCTTGGGCCTTTGAAGATTGACCAAGTTGAAACACATTCAGCGTCTCCTCCAGAAAATTCCTCTATGAGCCTGCTTAGACTTATTCCTTAGAAAAACATGAAGCCAGCAAAACTGTGTGCTTTGAACATTCCAAGGGTTTCGATACTTTTTTAACGTTTATTCAGTTTTGAGAGACAGAGAGAGAGAGAGAAAGAGAGAGAGGCAGAGAGAGAGGGGAGACAGATTCTGAAGCAGCCTCCAGGCTCTGACCTGTCAGCGCAGAGCCCGATGTGGGGCTCGAACTCACGACTGTGAGATCATGATCTGAGCTGAAGTGGGACACCCAACCCACTGAGCAACCCACGCGCCCCTCAACAATTGCAGGGTTTTCGAAGGAACTGACTCCAGATCACTTTGGGCATATGATTCACTTGAGCCATTTTAAGGATAGAATATATTAATATTGAATCCTTTAGACCTAAACACTCAAACAGATTGGATAATCAGACCTGGAGCAAAATTAATTGAAAAATAAAATAAATCTAAAGCCCAAGCTCATGGAGTTGTGATCATCATCGTTGTTCTTGTTGTTCTCCTCTTCCTCTTCCTCCTCTTCTTTCTTTATTCTTTCTTCTTATTTATTAAAGAAATGAAAATGTTATACTGAAAAATATTCACTTAATGCAAAAGAAAGCAGTTAATGATGGAGAAACATGGAGGGCAGGCAATTTATGTAAAACAAACAAAACTATGAGCCATAAATCCGAACATTAAATGTGAATGAAGTAAACAATCCAATCAAAAGGCAGAGTTGGTCAATATGGTTAAAATAAACAATAGCCTATTACGTGTTGTCTTCAGGGGACACACTGGATTTGAAGATATGAATTGAAAGCAAAATGATAGAAAAAAATCTACAAACAGAAACCACAGAAAACTAGAGTGGCTGTACTAATCTCAGATAAAACAGACTGTGAAACAACAGCAAAATATCAGTAGAGATGAAGAAAAGCCAGATAAAAAAGGATTCATCTGAATATCCATGGGACAAGAGGAACCAAAGTTCATGCATACCGGGGCATGAGTTGAAATCTTGTTACAACTCCTAGCAATTTGGCTGGGAATGATTTGTCCAACAATTATAGGAATAATAGGAATAAACATAGTTCAAAGACTAACATCCAACTTAGAATTCCCAATAGTTGTGTAGATTAAACTGATTTCAGTGTTGCCAAAATCTCTGGCCTCTAATGTGAAATGCAACATCATTTAGGGCCCGACAATTTTTTTTTCCAATTTTTCTTCAGTAATGTCTGCAACTCAGTTAAAACATCATGCACAGAAGGAGACAAAGCAGCATGAACAAACCTAAGAGAGACAATAGACAAGAGAAATCATATAATAGACAAGTTTATGAAAGCATATTTTGAGTCAGTCACTTTATAGCAAACTATAGGAAAATTTAGATAAAAATTTAAAAATAGCTGGTAAAATATTAGTAAAACTTATGAGGACGACAAAAAAGAAATCTGAATTATAACTAAAGCCAGATAGATTCAATTAACAATCAACAATCTTTCTATATAGAAAACCCACACAAAGTTGGATTCACTGATGAATTCTATCAGACATCTGCATAACAAGTAATTCCAATCATATACAAGCTTTCCCAGAATTAAAATAAAAATGAGTGAATTTCTTTTCATTTCATGAAGCTAATCAGGCCCTTAAAACCAAACTTAACAAGAACAGCAAAATAAAAGAGAATCCCCCAGCCAATAACTTTTAAGAACATTCATACAAAAATCCTAAGGAAAATACTAGATAGTAAAGTGAAAAATGTACGAAGGATAATTCATCATGGGTCAGTTGGACCTTCAGCAGGAATGCATTAAAATTAATTAATGCAATTTCCCACTTTTTCATATTAAAGCAAAAATAAATCATTATCATTTCTGTACAGTTTTAATTGTTTGCTATTCAGCCTGTTGTTAAGAAAGTAGTAATTCCTACCTAGTGTTATGGGGACGGACAAACCCAGCTTTGAGGAGGGGAATCCCAACCACGTGGGGCCCCAAGAGGGTTGCACTTGAGAACGGTGAACAGGCAGGGGCTGTCGGAGGGAAGTTCTGCAGAATCAAGAGGGTGGGGTGCCCCCTGGTTTCTATGTGATCACGTAATTGGCTTGTTGAATAATTCCATGGCCTGGCAGGGAACTGACGCCCACCCTCCAGAAGCAGGAGCTACACTTGGTACATTTGATGAGGACTGTTGCCTGGCTGGGGGGCCTTATCCTGGTGGGCCGATTGGGCAACACCCTTGTAGTTAGGCCATTTGAAGTCCTCCTGATTTTACCAGAAGACAATGCATCAGACTGCACCTTGGCTTTAGGCTTTACACCACAACTACATGAAGAGTTATGTTTGGATTTGTTTTTAATGTTTATTTTTGAGAGAGAGACAGAGTGCGAGTAGGGGAGGGGCAGAGAGAGAGAGAGAGAGAGAGAGAGAATCTGAAGCAGGCTCCAGGCTCTGAGCTGTCAGCACAGAGCCCGGCACAGTGCTCACACCCAGGAACCATGAGACCATGACCTGAGCTGAATTCAGAAGCTTGATCAACTGAAGCCGAAGTCTGATGCTTAACCCACTGAGCCACTCAGGTGCCCCATAGAGAAATGTTTATACAGAGGGTACGGTTAGGGGAAGTCATTTATTTAGAGTAACTTTTTATGGTAACATGTTATTTTTTCCTGTAGTATGAACAATCTTCTTGAGACTCTACATCATTTAGTTTTATCCAGAAGCAAGTGAGAAGGATAAGAGAAATGTATAGGTTGCAATGATAAAATTGACGCAGACAGGCGGAGTCGGAGGACCCAGAGGGGGGCCCCCCGGGACCAACCTACACGGTCTTTGGCTTCACTCAAGATGGAAATCAAAGGCAGTAGAAGGCGAAATCCTACTTTATTGAAGACGTGGGGAAGGAGATACACTTGGAACGTCTGGGAGACTCAGAAAGGAAAAGAAGGAGTCTCATCTTTCTTGGGGCCTAGGGTTTTTGTTGACAGTTGTGGGTCTGGTGCACGTGTACCGTCAGGCATCCAGGAACTGGTCAGAAAGAGGACAAGGCCCAGGTGTCCATCATATGTCACTTATTGGCTGAAGCCAGGGGTCTCGGCATCGAGATGTCTAGCGCCTTTGGTCTGGGGTATGCGTGTGATAGCTTCAATCATTCGCACCTGGTCTTTCCTTCCATGCGTGGTATTCTAGAGAAATCACGAACTCCTTGTCCCTTACAAGGAGGACATGGGCTTTTTGCATCCCGAGGCATGTGTGGAGTGGAGTGGGGGAGCAGGTCCTAGCACGAATAGAAGTCGGAAAAGAAGCAAAGGGAAAAAGCAGCTTTTTCTCTCATGGGTGCCTTCGGTTTCCTGTCTCAAAACCCTAGCTTGTGGTCGTGTCTTCCCTTCTCATTCTTTGCCTTCATGAAGAGTTTCCGGTTTTGTCATTGTTTTCTGGAAAAACTCATCTTATGAAACATATTAACTCCTGTATCTAAAGGGAATACGAATGAAAACAGGCGAGGTCAGTGGATTATGGTCATTTTGTTCCTCTGACCCATAGACCAGGTAAAATATAACATTAAGGCAACACATTTCATGCAGATAAAACCACAGCTGGATTTATGCAAAATATTGAAGATCGGATTTAATTTCTCAAATCTTGGCCAAGTGATCTCCTCAGGGCAATCTCTAATGCCCCCTCACGTCCGGCCTGTTGTCATTACTGCGGATAGGCCTAATATTGCGGTATTCTTGTTTTCCTAACTCCACCTTGATTAGCAGATCTGGGAGATATAGTCTGGAGAATGAAGCATTGACGTTTTCAAGAAATTTTAATCTATAGGAGCATGAATGAGACTACCTGAAATTTCTCTTATTCCAGTGATAGGGTCCATTTGTTGGCATGCCGGAATCCCAACATTTTGCCTCTTTACTTGCCTCATCAAAGGTGGGCTGACCTGAGATTATGAAGGCAGAATGAATACGAGTAGACAAATTGCACGGAAGATTACTGGTTGTCAGGCCGTTCAGACTGTTTAAAATATTTTACGTATTAACTCTAGTGACTGGTGAAATTTATAACAAAGGGAAGTTGCAAAGCTGTGTGTTCCTGTAATTAAAGGTTGAAATGTTTCCATAGTTAACATGTTTTATCTGACTTCCCTAACGTACATAGTCCCGTGTAAAGGATGAGTGTTCTGTGATGCACAGTTTTAGAATTCATCAAAGTATTAATCCATTAGGGTTTGAAATTATTTTGTATGTAAACTCCTTCGATTTGACCCCTTTAACAATCATAACCAGACATATATTTGATGACGATCTAATTCTGCAGAAGTGGCCTAGATGGGTTTTCTTCCACTTAATACATATTTTATATGTTCATTTGGAAAGTAATTAGATTAGTAATTAAATAGTAATATTTACAATATCGAGAGGGGTACCACTGAGGGCTAGAACACGGTTTAATTTTTAACCAAGGACTTTCATATCTACTCTTGAGACAAAGAAGCATTCTTCAACTTATTTTTACTGTCTATGAGGAAACTGAAATCACTTCGAATGATCACTGTGCAGTGTTTGTTTATGAAATATTCTTCGCCGTGAGTTGTTATCATGACTGGCAAAGACATATTCGAATGTATTGTAGAGTATTAGTCTTCGAAATTGCCTCGAAATAGGTGCAAAATGCCAGATGTGGTTCATATAACATGTCACTATTAATTAGGTGGAAAATTCCTGCTGAGCAGCTTATTATAGGCAAAATAAATGGTTTTCATTAACTAGTAATTAACCTGGCTACATTATGAAGGTCAAAAATTAGTCTATGGTATACAACAACTTACCTGCACGTTTAAAAAGAGAAATTTATGAATCTAAATACCTCCTGAAATACAAATAATGACAGAGGCAGAATCACGTAGGTCAGTAAGCAACAATGGCAAAATTTCAAATAGAATGAAGTTACGTGTAGTCAGAAGAAAATGGGCTTTTGTTGTGTATCTTGTGTTATTACTTATGTCATTATCTTATTTCATTTTCTACAGCAAGGTAAAAGAGAATTCTATTATTCCCAAGTTTTATCCATGGAATTAGAGGTCCAGAAATGTCATTCTTCCTATGTCATGTATAATAAATACCTGGGAAGCAATCCCTTTTGGTGGTCTACCAGCTGCCGAATAGCACGGTCCTTGTAGCAGGGAAGAAATAATTTAAAAAGAAGGTGCAAGAACTGGTCTGGGAGTACGGAAATCATAGATTAAGCAATGAATTTATGAGCAAAATAATTAATGTGTTAATGAATAAGTAGACAAAAATACTTTTTCGCAAACAATTTGACTGCCAATCCCATGCGTGTAAAATTGGAAAGAGTGGAAATTATAGAGGTGGGAAAAGTAGCAAATAGTGGAATAGCTGGAATGAGGTCGTGCTGTGGTCTTGCAACTAATGTTAGAGAAGTGAACATTCGGGCATTCTTTTTAAGGTTTAATTAAAAATGAGGACTAGATGTTGACTCAGTATATTTAATTTAAAATTTTTTTTAATGTTTAGTTATCTTTGAGAGAGGGAGAGAGAGAAGGGAAGGAGCAGAGAGAGACGGAGACACAGAATCCCAAGTAGGCTCCAGGCTCTGAGCTGTCAGTACAGAACCTAAAGCAGGGCTCGGATTCACAAACCACGAGATCGTGACCTAGGCCGAAGTCGGACATTTAACCGACTGAGCCGCCCAGGTGCCCCTGACTCAACGTATTTATATATTGCAATAGGATCACCACCTTAACATTAGCTAACACCTCTGTCATGTCACATGATTATCATTTCTTTGTTGTGGTAGGAACGATCAAGACCTAGTCTCTTAGCAACTTTGAGGTTTGCATATAGCAATCTTGACTAGAATCACTATGTGGTACACTTGACACCTGCACGATGTTATAATTAATTATATCTCCCTAAGATTACAAAAAAAAAAAGAATTTCCACTAAATCCATTTAAATAGCAATTCTCTCTTTGTAAATAAAACATCACCATTCCCGGAAAAAATGATGAAGTTGTAATTTTGGCGGGGGGAGGGAGACAGGCAGAATATAGTTTCTCTCACTCTCATTTGGAGAAAGTCTCTCAGCTTAATACTTTCTAAAGAATTAAGATTTTTAAATAAAAAAATATGACTGTAAATAACCTTATGGCTGATTGGTTTCTTTGTTGAGAACATAGAAAATATGCCTATGTATTTAGAGTAGAATGTTTTCATGATGTCAATGAAAAATACGACTTCCCACCTTTTAAATTTGTTATTTGGAGGAAAGAAATGAGAATGGAGGGATTAGTTCTTTTCTATAAGGATAAGAAGAGTGCAAAGTGTGTTCACTGGCAAGGAGAGAAATCCGATAATTCAGGTACCTCGAGTACCAGAATGTCTGAGCTATCTAGCTGTTTCTTAGTCTATGGAGAAAAGCGATAGCATCTTTATGACTTTATTTTTATGGGTGTCTGTGCCTATAATAGAAGCAGAGGAAGTGGCAGCTGCAGAAATAATAAGCCGACAGAGATGCAGCCCATATTTGGAACATTCATCCTCTGGGGTCATGATATTGAGGTCATTTAGCATCAACAGGACCAATTGCGCAGGACATTAATGTGCGGCCACAGCGGCACACGGCGACAGCAACCAGGCTGGAGACAGGCGCCTCTTTCTTCCTGAGAACCCATGAGACTAATGGAGAGGCAAATGAAATACGCATGTTGGCACAAACTTTCAAGGAGGGTTGATAACTCCAGCAATCAAGACAAATCATATTTTCCTGCATAAAAAAATCAATGCAAGAAATCTAGATATATCAAAATATCAAGAATTTTAACATTGAAGATAATGGACATTTTCATAAAATCAAAGAAAATTTTAAAAGTTAACTGCAGGCTAATATTTTTAGAATGGTCTGAAAAATATTTCCTTTAGACGAAAGGACCCTGTCTAGCATCTCTTTAATATATGATTCATAATGTCAGTGGTACAATCTGTATTAGCGTTCTCCAGAGATACAAACCCATAGGATATGTATAGATAAAAAAGGGGACATTTATTATGGACATTGACTCAGTCAATTATGGAGGCTGAGAAGTTCTATGTCAGGGACATTTGCAAACAGGAGAACTGGGAAAACCAGTGGTGTAATTCAGTCTGCATCCCAAAGGGCCCGAGAACCAGGTGAGCTGAGTGTAACTCCCAGTTCAAGATGGAAGGCATGAGAAGGGGTCCACTGGTGTAAGATCCTAGTCCAGTGGCTTGAGAACCAGGAGCTCCAATGCCCAAGGGTGGGAGAAAATGAATGTCCCAGCTCAAGAAAAAAGATAAAGAATGCATCCCCTTTCTTCCTTTCTGTTCCATTTGGGCCTTCCACTGACTGGATGATGCCTACCCACATAGGTGAGGGTAGACCTTCTTTATCCAGATTATTGACTCAAATGCTAATCCCATAGCTAAACACCTTCAGAGTCACATCCAGAAATAGTGTTTTACCTTTAACCCAAACTGCCATACAAAATGAGGCATCGCATTATCCAAAATCACTATTTATGTGAGGACTAGGAATCGATGATTCATACTCAAGAGAACAGGCAATCGATGGAGATGACCACCCATGAGACGACCCAGATGTTGGAACTACCAGATGGGTTTTCACAACAGATATATAACTATGCAAAAGCATGTAAATATAAATATAAATATAAATATAAATATAAATATAAATATAGTATGGAAATAGAGGAAAACTTAGATGTGAAAAGGAAACTATAGAGAGAAAAGAGAGAGAGAGAGGGATTTATTATGCAAAAGTGTGTAAAGAAAAATATAAATAAAGTATGGAAACAGAGTAAAACTCAGAGGTGAAAAGGAAATGATAGAAAGAGAGAAAAGAGAGATAAAGAGGGAGAGAGAGATTTATTTTAAGGCATAATCTCATATGTTGGGGGGGGTCGTCAAGTCCAATCTCTGTAGAGCAAGCAGGCAGACAAGCTGGAAATTCAGAAAAGAGTTGATGTCACAGTCTTGAGTCAGAAATTTCTGGACTGGAAACTGGAAAATTTGAGGCAGGCTTTCTATGCTACTCTAGAGTGACAGAATGGCTTCTGGTCCAGGAACCTACATTTGCTCCAAAGTCCTTTAACTGGATGAGGCCATCCACATTTTGGAGGGTAGCTGGCTCTACTCAAAATCTAGGGACTTAAATGTTAATCGCATCTAAAAAATACCTTCACAACAACATTAAGAATATGTTTGACCAGACAGCTGGCCCCATGGCCTAGCTAAGTTGACACATAAAATTATCATCATGAATGGTTGTCCTTTTATTTTTAAATATAAATATAAGCAATATGCACCAATGGAATGGGTAAATGAATAACTGCCTATTAATAGACACTGTTCTGGTATTGTTTATCAGGATAGTATTTATTGATAGAAAACTAAGAAATAGTACTTGGTCTCAGGTAACCAATTTTCTTTTTTTTTTCAGTTTATTAATTTATTTTGAGAGAGAGAGAGAGAGAGAGAGAGAGAGAGAATCCCAAGCTGGCTCCACTCTGTCAGCACAGAGCCTGATGCGGGGCTCGAACTCACAAACCTCCCAAACGGTGAGATCATGACCGGAACTGAAATCAAGAGTCTGATGCTTAATCGACTGAGCCACCCAGGAGCTCCTCAGGTATCCACCTTTCTGGTGTCCAGGCTGAACGTCCTGAACAGTTTCTCGTTAGGGAGGATGCTAACCTTAGAAAAAGCTATGTCCTTTTCCTCCTCTCTGCATGTTTTTTACCCTCTACACATGTAAGGTAAGTACAGTGAGGCAACTGCTTGTAAGAGTCATGTGTTAGGAAGAGGCGTTAGGAACTTTGTGGTTCTAAAAAGCAGTGAAGAGGGGCGCCTGGGTGGCTCAGTCGGTTGGGCGTCCGACTTCGGCTCAGGTCATGATCTCGTGGTTAGTGAGTTCAAGCCCCACGTCGGGCTCTGTGCTGACAGCTCAGAGCCTGGAGCCTGCTTCAAATTCTGTGTCTCTCTCTTTCTCTGCCCCTCCGCCACTCATGTTCTGTCTCGGTCTCTCTCAAAAATAAATAAATATTAAAAAAAAAACTTTTAAAGCAGTGAACACATTTTCATTAGCTGGAGTGCAGGCTAGGTCCATGACGCTTCAAAATCTCACTCTTTTTTATTCATTTATGAAGCAAGACGAAAGGACATTTTTCAAAAAGAAATAACCTTAATTGCAACCACAGAGAGGAATGCTTTACAATTCGCCTCAGAAAAGTTTACTATCTCCCTACTAGTAAGTTATTCAAAATTAATTATTCATTTATTGATTGATTCGGCAATGACGCAGAAGACGATATGTTGTTAAGGCAAAACTGTGCATGCCCCTTTCTGTTTATCACACGCATTTATAAGCTTTAGAAGCAGAAAGCAATGACCCACTGACCCCGGAGTTCCTCAAATGGAGAAAATACACACTAGAGGAAATCAGGTTTACCCATTTTAGGAGAGCCACATAAAAACCTCCAGTCAGTATTATTTTTAGTAGTAAAATTCTGGAAGCAATGAAAACATTCATTACTGAAGAATGGGTAAATAAATTGAGTATGGTCACACAATGGATTAAACAAAAATGAGTAAAGGGTACATTTATTAAAATCAGTAAACTTCAAATACATATTTTTATGTGTACTTATTTTGAGAAAGAGAGAGAGAAAGAGACTGAGGGAAGGGCAGAAAGAGAGAGGGAGAGAGAGAATCCCAAGCAGGCTCTGCATTGTCAGTGCAGAGCTCGACACAAGGCTCGATCTCACCAACCATGAGATCTGAACCTGACCCGAGCTGAAAAGAATCAGGTGTTCAAGTGACTGAGCCATGCAGGCACCCCAAAATACATAATTTTAAGTGAATAAAAAGCATGTTGCAAAGTGATCTGACAGTGTTATGTTCCTCCTGTATTAGTGACAATATGTTTATAGTGACAATACATATTATATATATGTTATATATAAAACCATAAATGGCTGGGGTGTCTGGGTGGCTCAGTCAATTGAGCGTCTGACTTCAGCTCAGGTCACGATCTCACGGTCCATGAGTTCGAGCCCCGCCTTGGGCTCTGTGCTGACAGCTCAGAGCCCGGAGCCTGCTTTGGATTCTGTGTCTCCTTCTCTCTCTGCACTTCCCCTGATCACACTCTGTCTGTCTCTCTCTCAAAAATAAATGAAGATTAAAAAAATAAATAAAACCATAAAAGGAGAGACACACATTCACTCAGCATCTCTGGCAACAGATAGGAGGGAATGTGATGGGGGTGGGAATAGATTTTCTGCAGTATATGTATAAGGCTTCTTTGTAATAGATGGAAATACTAATATAATACTAATTCTACTAATTAAATCTGGGTGATGATTACACAGATCTCTGCTCTATTAATATCTATACGTTTTTATCTTTATAGAAAATCACAGTTAAGAAAACAACAAAAAATATGATATTAGGTTGAAATAAGCAGAGACAACATAGCTGCTCATTAGAGATATTTGAATCCAACTGCATGTTTCACAAAGCAAATCAGCATCAGGGAGTTCTATTTTATTTCAAATCAACTCTGCCTTCCTTCCTGAAAAATAGGCATTTTGTTATCTGCCACGACTCCTTAAGCTTTCTAAAGAGAAGAGCTATGAATGCTACAGAGTAAATAAGATCCTTCGAAAATCCTAAAGTCTAACTGGTATACTTTATGACACAAAGTGAATGTGCTACACTGAATAGTAATGACAAATTTGTGGTCAGCGTGCGTCCACGATTCCATAGTACATTCAGGCGCAAGTTAATATTTAATCCAATGTTTGTCCCCATTTAAAACTCAAATAGTCACAAATATATTAGAAAGCTGTAATGTTATTTCAAAAACACTATAGTGGAAGGTATAGGCTTCCAGAAGAAAAAACAGAAACCAGAACATTGTATGTTTCAAACGGTACCATTCACAGAATTATAAAAAAGGGCTGTTTCTAATCTTGAGAAGAAGAGTCCAAAGAAAGAGTTTCTAATGAAGCAGAGCTATTTAGAGCCTGGTGCGTCCCTAGGAGATAGTGAAATTCTATAAATCGGAAGAAAAAACCAATGGTAATGACATGGAAGAAACCTTGCAGCTTGCCTATGTAGAGTTGCCTATAGAGAATGAGAACTGAAGCCTTATTTCTTCTGCAAATATATACTTTCAAAATGGGATTTCTTAATAGCACCCTGCTGCTTTTATTGGAAAGGCAGTTAGAAATCATACAAGTTTCACTTCGTATTTCAGCTCTCATGCCACATTTAATAATATAATCTCAAATAAGGCCACATGGTGAGGCATAATTCTGCTGCTCATAATAAAAAAAAAGTGCCATTTTCAGAAGATATTTAGAACATGCAGTGAAATCGTCCACGCATACCCAAAGCTGGTTTTGTGTTTGACACTAGCATATAGAGTAGGCAAGCCTCAAGTTATCATCAAAAAGGTGCAATCATTGGGGAAAAAAATAAGGCATTTTGTTTGTAGAGAAGAAAAATTACTTGGAAATGCTATTAACGTAAGTACTCTATTAATGAAAGTTAACTTAATAATCACAATGTATTTGTGTTTTCTGTGTCAACAAAATGCTTCACTGGATGAGAATAATATAATGTAGAAATGGAGGGAGAAAAATTGATGCTAAACTAATAATTGGATTTTTTCCAGCTGCTTTGGCACATTTCTCCAGAATACTTTTCTAGTCCTAGAATATTCAGTAAAAAAGCTCTAGGAAATTATGCATCAGTTCATAATCACAAATAGCCTCTATAAAATATTTATAATGTACTCTCCTTTAATTTTCAGACTAGAATATTAGATTTAGATACCGTCTGTCCATGTCTTTGATTTGTAGTTGAGGAAACTGAGGTCCAAAGAAGTCCATTGTCACAGCTATTGGAAGGGGCACCCAGAGCAGAAAACTCTCAGGTTTGTGTTCATTCTGTGACACCTGAACGGTTTTTCTCCTTAAAAAACGTAAAAAAGAGGCGAGTCAATGGAGTGAACCAGCTATAAAGCGCCATTAAAAAACGAACAGTAACTACGTTATTAATGACGGTAGTTGTTACATAATAAGAAAATGAAGTTTTCGTGTCAAATTATCATCGTAGAAGAGGATTGAAAAAGGACTTTGGCCATCAGAAACAACAGGGAGAGTTCTGAAAAGATTGTTCTTTAGTTGTGTTTACTAACAAGTTCTAACAGCTTTTATGTAGAAAAAAGTACTTTAATGCCGAGAATCTTGCTAGTCGCTGGGAATACAAAGATGAGTAAGACGTTCCCTGCTCTGAAGGCTGTTAACGGCCTTTGTGGGAGACAATGCTACGTCCAAGTACAGTAAGAGCAGTGAGGAAAGTTTGTAGAAATGGCTATGGGACATCTTACTACGTGTAGAGATCAAAGGAAACTTCACGGAGTAAACCACCTTCCAGGAGTTTTGAAAGGTGGGTCCGGTTAGCAAAGTGTGAGACCACTGATGCAGAGGGTAGGTTAGAGGATAAAGATGGAAAACAGGAGGGTCAGAGGAAGAGAGAGGCCAGAAAGGCAGGAGAGACTCGAGCAGGTGAGGAGCAGCAGGGGGGTGAGGGACGCAGCACAGGAGGGGGACAGGCAATGGGAGGCAAGGCTGGAAGCTGGCAGGGCCGTTGTCCCCTCGCTGTGTTCTCCAAGAGCACGATGCATGCCAGCCCTGCTCCCCACACTGGGCACATGGTTGGAAGACGGCGGCAAGCGTCCTCTCACACCTTTCAAATGCTGCTGCCATATTAAAGATGGGAATTTAGGCTGTGAAAACTGGAAAGGGGTAGAAGGATTCTGAGTTGGGCAGTTGCTCGATCAGGTTTGGGTTTCGGAAAGCCGATTCTGGGAGCACCTGGGCGGCTCAGTCAGTGGAGCCTCCAACTTCGGCTCAGGTCACGATCTCGCGGTCTGTGAGTTCGAGCCCCGCATCGGGCTCTGTGCTGATGGCTCAGAGCCTGGAGCCTGCTTAGGATGCTGTGTCTCCCTCTCTCTCTGCCCCTCCCCAGCTCAGGCACTGTCTCTCTGTCTGTCAAGAATAAATGAACATTAAAAAAAGTAGAGAAGAGAAGAAGAAAAGAAAAGAAAAGAAAAGAAAAGAACGCTGATTCTGGCAGTTCTGATGAGGGTAAACTGAAGAGGCTGATATTCTGAGCCCAGGAACTTATTTCTCAGACTGAGAATTTCTTTTTCAAAGTAGTTTCATAGTCCAGGAAATCTGATAGTGTCTGGAGTACAGGAAATGCAGGCTGGTTTCTGTTTCTGTCCACTCCTGCCCTAGTCCCCCACACCCCCCCAAACCCCTCCTGTATTGAGGAGAAACCTCGCATATCATTCTCTAAGAAGAGGCAGAAAAGACTGAAAATAGGTTCCTAAATGGCAAAAAGACGCTACATATTGGAAAAGAGATAAACGGAGCTAGCGTTCCATCAGCTCTGGTTCTAAGAAATGTCGTGTTGATTGCAGGAGTCTTTGGGAAATGTCACTGCCTTGTCCTCCTGAAACATCAATGTCTCATGCAGCCTTCAGGGAAGGATTCCATCCATCCGTCTGCTCTCACAGAACTGGATGATTTAAACTCCTGTCTCTGAATTTTAACTTGCCCAGGATGACTTTCCTCTTTTGCTTTGCCTTCTCTGTTGATTACTCAAAATCCAGGGTATGTCCTGCCTGTTTCACTTACCTTTTCCTAATGGCCTTAGTCCTTTCTCTGAACTTCTGTTTCTTACTGTCTGGATGCTTTCATGTTTTTTTTCTTCATGTATCATTTTGTAATCCTAGAATGTAACACAGTGACTCAAATATAATATTTACTAGTAATATTTGTGAAAAATAAAGGGTATGAAATTAAAAAAAAAAGAATAAAGAGTCCTCAGGTTTGGTCCAATTGTTAGGCACAAGCTCACTTCTGAATTTGTTTATATGAAGATTTTCTTGAGTAAACTCTGAGAAATATATGTCTTAACCATAGGATCACAATACTAAATACATGACTGCTCCATACAACAGCCTATAATATTATAATTAGAGATTACCTTGTTGGAAAATGGAGATTAAATATGTCATGTACCAAATTAAAATTAAACTAAGAATATATTTATTTTTTAAAAATTTTTAAGTTAAACTGAGAATATTTTTATTTTTGAAAAATATAAATCTGACTTCATTTTAGAAAAGAATTGTGTTGTTCATAAATACTTGATGATTTTTTTTTTCAACGTTTATTTATTTTTGGGACAGAGAGAGACAGAGCATGAACGGGGGAGGGGCAGAGAGAGAGGGAGACACAGAATCGGAAACAGGCTCCAGGCTCCGAGCCATCAGCCCAGAGCCCGACGCGGGGCTCGAACTCCCGGACCGCGAGATCGTGACCTGGCTGAAGTCGGACGCTTAACCGACTTCGCCACCCAGGCGCCCCTTGATGATTTTTAAGATAAAATAGTGTTCTAGATTTTTATTTTGAAGATATACATTTAAATTGAAGATATAAAATTAAATTAAAAAATTTAAATTTTGTTCTTTTTGAGCGAGAGAGAGGGTGAGCAGGGGAGGGACAGAAAGAGGGGGAGAGAGAGAGAATCCCAAACAAGCTCCATCCATGCTGTCAGCACAGAGCCCGAGGTGGGGCTCAATCTCACCACCACGAGATTGCAACCTGAGATGTTACCAAGCGTCTGGCACTTAACCAACTGAGCTACCCAGGCACCCCTAAATCTATCAACAAATTTAAAAAAGAACTTTTATTTTAAGTAACGCATAAATAACTGCAGATATTTTCCTTTCAGCACATACCTTCAAGGCATTGACGTAGGGGAACTGAAGGGAGTCCATTTTGGAAACGCTCCATCTTGGCTGTGTCTCCGCCGGTCCCATTTCCTCATGTTCTGTATTTCACCTTGCATCTGAGTAAACTAAAGAAGCTATGTTCCTACTCCAAGGGGGAGACAAGAAAGTTAATCATTCTCTGGTGGGAAAACATCCTTGGTCCCCATACACCTGATCACATCTAACAGCAAATCTCTGTCAACGCTGGTGCCGATACCCTTACCTTCAGTGATTTCTGGAATAACACCTCTTGTTCACCTGACACTTACCTTTGATCAGAGCCTACCCTGGATGCCTGAAGGAATACATACACTGAACTCCTTTCAACATAAACCTCTGACCCCAAGCAATGAGGAAGCGGCTTACTTCTCCTTTTCCAAGTCTCCCAGACACCCTATCTGCTGTAGTCTGGCACTTACCTGACTCAGTAAACTCCCCTCTTATTTCCTCCTGGCTCCCATTTGATTTCTGTCGGGTGAAGCTGGTCCTTCGGGATGCCCTGTGGGTTCTCGAACCCGGCTTGCCTGCATCAGCACTTATGGGAAAGATCACGCACGTTTGAATGACTGAAAGAAAGCCAGAGAGACCGGACCACAGAGAGGCAAAGCTAAAAAATGTAGGCAGAGGTTTAATCGTGTTTGGTCTCCAGGGCTTTGTGAAATATTTTTATGTTCATCCTCTTGGTGATAAAGTTTTTTTTTTTTCTGATGTTTAACATTTAATATCTGTGTAATCTCATGCGAGCTAATTAGCCTATATAAACCTCAGTGTAATCAGGGAGTTGTTGGGAAGGGTAAATGAGATCATGTATATTACTTAGGCAAAATGCTTAGCACATAGCATTCGATAAGTGTCGACTATTAATCTTACAAATATATTGTATGGTGTCCCATTCAGACCGAAGGAATAGGAGGGCGTTGATGATTAAGGGTAGTGTCTTCATGCATCGAGACTTACTTAACATGTATTGTGATTACTTGAGAATAGTCTTTGACCTAAAATATTCTCTCTCTAGTCAGGTTCCCTCATCTTTCTGACTAAAGGTAGATCCAGGCAATACACTATTGCAATACCAGTGGCCCAGGCGACTCCAGCCCGCTCTCCCCAGCAGCAGTGGTCTCCTTTCTTTCAGTCCACATTCCGTGCAGGCTCTGAGCTTCTAGCACAAAGGCTAAGAGCCTTACTCACCTTTGTTGCATGAAACCTAGTGTTAGAGGGGAGATTTTGCCCCCAGTCCTGGCGGGAGCTCCAGTATAAAATCTGCCCGCATTTTCCTCCTTTATGCAGTGGCCATTGGAGGAATAGACCAAACAGGAATTCTCCAAGAAATGCTTGCATCATTTTCCTCTGGGGAGCAAGGGGTTCCCAGGACTTGGACATTCCACCTCTGTGGGGGGGTCCTCCTCTGCCACTTAGTGGGTAAGCTCTTCATGTGAGCATTCTGTTGGCGGCCTTTCTGCCATCACACTAAACCCCAATCTCCAACAGAGCCTTTATAAGTTATAGAGCTGATGTCTTCACCATGATGTGATGCACTTTTTTATTTCTTAATTTGTTTGGAACGAAGGAGGGGGAATGCTATTTGCTGGCCTGCTCGAGGCCACAGCCCTTCGTGAAGAATAGGTATTCACTAGATTTTTGCTGAATGACTAGAGATAGCACTTAATCAAACTCAATAAGAGAAGAAAATTTAATTAGCCTTAAAGTCTTGTAAGTGCAGCTATGCTTTAAAAAAATCCTGTGCTTGCAAAAGCTGTTGATTTAATAAATTTTTTTGCCAAGGAATGAGCTCTGTGAATATTTATCTCTTCAATATTATGTAGCAGGCATATTAGTTAGTAAAAAATAGACCACACACATTCAGTGGCAAACAGGACAGTTAATCTTGAGTTTTCAAATGATTATAATCATGAGTGTAGGCAACTAGGAAAATCTATATGTTGGATTGGAAAGGAAAAAAAAATGATGCCAATATCAGCATAAGCCAATTGTAGGGTGATTTCTTGTCTGTACTATCATAAAATCTTTCGTATGCTTCACCGTCCCAAAAGATCACTTTTAACCACATTTGGTATTGTTTACATTCATTTTTAGGATAACCTAAAAGTTTATTTCATTTTAATGACTGAGAAAATTTGGAGGATATTTCTATTCACCCACCACTGTGACATTAGGATGTCCTTTTAGAGTCAAAATGCAGATGCTTTTAGAGTCAGATGTGTGTCACATGAACACTTTGAAGAAGGTTAAAAGCACACTGAAGTGTTGCCTTTACTAAGGCACAAGTTAGAAAGCTCAGTTAGTTGCCTCCTAAATAACACATTTAATTTCTACACCTTTTTTTTGAGGAAATAAAAGAAGGTGCTAAGTTTAATTGTTTAAGAAAATAATAGTCACATGGACTGTATTTCACACTTTGATCAAATTCAAGTTTTCATATACAACTAACCATAAAAATGCCTTGTGAATTTCTCAGCCTGACTGTGGGTGGACTTCATTAATTGTGTGTTGTACTTCTCAGATACTTGTGTGGGTTTCTCTTCAAAAACCACTCCACACACACACACACACACGCACACACACTTCCACAGATGTCCTATGGACTGATTTGATATAACTCTTCCTCTTCATTATTTGCTTTTGTGGAGATCTTTTGTGGAGATCTTCACTAACTATTTTTGGTACTTAGCTTCGAAAAGATCTTTGTAGCCTGAAAGAAGGATGGAAAGTGTGATTAACAGACTAAATACCTGAAACTAGAATAGACCAAAAAGCTCTAAAGTAATCCAAATAGTTAAGAACACTTTGCACTTAAAGAAGTACATACTCTTTGAATGAGAATTATGTTTCAGGTAAATGTTTCCAGCCATGTATATGATCGGATTATTTGACCTTTGGAAAGTTTCTTCCTGCTGAGAAGGTTTCAGTTACTGTCTGTATGTCTGCACAATCAAAAATAGTGCATGGATGGGGCGCCTGGGTGGCGCAGTCGGTTAAGCGTCCGACTTCAGCTCAGGTCACGATCTTGCGGTCCGTGAGTTCGAGCCCCGCGTCAGGCTCTGGGCTGATGGCTCAGAGCCTGGAGCCTGTTTCCGATTCTGTGTCTCCCTCTCTCTCTGCCCCTCCCCCGTTCATGCTCTGTCTCTCTCTGTCCCAAAAATAAATAAAAACGTTGAAAAAAAAATTAAAAAAAAATAGTGCATGGATTCAGCTTATATAGGCTGATTGGCGGTCACTTTTGTATCACCCCCGGCTTACACACTCCCCTCACCATAATCATGTCCTGGAACTGGCAGATCCCCAAAGATAATCCTATTAATCTCATAAGACAGTTTTGTGGTTTAAAGTATTTAAATTCTCAGAATTATTGTATAACCAACTCCTCATTTGTTGCCAAATGGCTTGAACTCTGTATGCTTTTCAAGGAGTGTTCTACCCTTACAACTCTTAGATAAGGTTTCTCAGATCACCATGGGAAAGATCAACGTTTTAGTCTGTGGAAGTGTTCCCTATCAACACAGGAACCCGACCAACTCCCAAATTGTCCATGAAAAGCAAGCAGGGTCAAGCACACACAGGGACAATAGGTTCAACCCGTTTTTTGTTGAGGTCATTGTTGGTTTCGTTCAGTCATCAAACAAATATGCATTCAGAATTGTGGTCTTGGTGCTCCATTAGCCACTGAATGGTTTTCTCATGTGATGTGAATGAATTCTAAAGTGCAGCCATGTTTTTTCTGTCATGCCAGTGTAGACATGTTAAACCACAAACTATTTTGTCTCCAAACTTGTCCTTTGAGAACCCCTCACTTCTGCATTGTCATTGTGTATGCGTATGTGTGCGTGTGTGTAGGCTAAAGATATGTACCTACTCTCTGTAAAGTTATCTTTCCTTCTAGGCTGTGAGCTATCCCACAGCATGTGCTTTTGTTGCCCAACATTTAGTCAATGACTAAACTATGTAATAGTTGCCCAGAAAATGTATAGGACAAGAATGAATAACTTCATTTGGTTAATAATTAAAATATACATACCTCTTTGAATTTTAAAGATAGATCCACCGTTTCCCTAAAAATCTTCTAGATTTATTAGAATTTCAATGTTTTATTGTAATACATTTTAAAAAATGAGTAGAGTAGAGCTGATTTTCAGAGTAAACTATACACTTATCTGTCCCTAAACGACTGGACTTCGTGTTTTCTATAACTCAATACAAATCATAATTAATAGTGTTTAATTAAAACATCTAGCAAAGTTATCAAATAGTGTCCTAGAGAACTTTATGAATGCTTTAATTTGCATTCTATTAATATTTTAACTGGTGCAAATCAATTGCAGGTGCTGGTATGAAAATTTATTTCAAGGCATCAGAGCTCACCCCTTAAGGCAACAACCCCCCAAAACACAGTAGCCATCATCCTTTCCCTGTGTGTCTCAAGAGATGCAGAAAATTAAGGGGTTAAAAGGAAACCAGCCAATTGGAAACTCTGCTTAAAATGATATACCCCAAATCCTGACCAATGTTCTTTTTGAAGTGTATATCACCCACGTATTTTACAATAATTGCCATGTTTCCTCTCTTTCTCTCTCTGTAGCAATTCTAATTTAATGGTAACATGCAGCATTTTAAACATTAGTTATGGCTTTGTTTTAAATTCTCAGTTATGGTAGTTAATGGGCCCTCTCTTGGATGGGGGCAGAGAGCAGAGGGGAGATAAAAATATATTTAGTGTCTGATTAATAGAGACAGAAATCAATCTTAGTCGATTATCCGTATGGTACTCTTAAACTTATGAAAATGGCATATGTTGCATTTTGAAAACAATGATCCTTGAAATTCTTTAAATGTGTTACAGTTCTAGCTAACTAAACTTTTAAACTTAGTTATATGAAAACAAATAAATAAAAATTAGGAATTATATTCGAAAAGAGTTCTCAGCGCGATCCATTCTTTTTTCTCTTGGCGGGGCGGGGGGGAAGAGTTCCTAATATAATAAATTAAAGATGCAAGAGTCAGTTTTGTGTCCCTTTTAACAATATGAAACAGGGCCATTATGTTAAATAAATGTTCTTCATGAAACATCCACACGTCTTCCAGAGAGATGTTGACATATATACATGCATATACTCGCGTATCCATGATTCATTTACTTATTCAGTCATTCAGAACATATTTACTGAATGCTGACCCTCAGCCAATGATGGTTATGGTTGGTCACTCAGCAAAAACAGACATGTTCTCTGCTTTTGTGGAGTTCACAATCTGGTGAGCAGGGCTGTGGGAGGGACAGAAGTCACGACTTCTCTTTTGTTTTGTTGAAATGCCTAAACAAAATGCTTCTGGATACCAGGCCCCTTTCCTCATGCCATCATTCTGGGCCAAGCTGTAGCTGTACACGTGATTAGTCTTTCTAAAATTATTTTTTCTTAATATACCCGTGTTTAATTTTTTTTTTTACTTCTTTCTTTTATGCATAGCCTGACCTCCGAATTTTATTTTCCTGATGTTTAACATCTTTCCAAGTCTCATGAACCTACTTGTTCTCTGACTCCCTCCTTTCTAACTTGTTTTCTATCTCAACTTCTTTATAGTATTTCACACCATCAGAAATTATTTTATTTACTAGGATGAGGCTCTTGAGGGCATGGACCTGATTGACCTTTTTCATCCACCACTTCCCAGCATCGAAGACAGACTCAGGAAGATAAGTAAGGCCCTTTCTACTTTCTAAAATCTGTTCCCTAAGTGGCTGATTGTTCTGGGAAATGCCTTACATTTTATTAACGTGATGGGGTGGCTTTCTGTCATTGATGATTATGGCCATGGAGTGTAGCCGGCTTTGTGTCAGGAGCATGGGATTTTTAAGTATTCCATTCAATAAAATTTGATATATAAAGAAATGGGTAGTAAAGGCTTAATGGATTATAAAGTACTACACTGATAAAACGAAACGGAATAAGGAACAACGAAATAGTGTTAACAGTCACAGATGCCAAAGATGAGAATGTGACAGCAAAGTACATTATTGCCAAGTAGAGCATCTCATTTCTGGACATACTTGACTTCCAGTTATTTGTCACTTCTCAGCTCTAAATACTCCCTTCTTGGTACCACTTTGTGATACAAGACCTGGGTTTTGCAAACTTTATTTTTCCTGCGCCTGCAGGCTCCTTGTAAATGTCAGCCTAGAGGGGTTCCTCTGGGGAAACGGCAGAGCAGGAGGAGGAAGGAAAGGCTTTATCTTCTTCCTGCTTTGCTTTGTTCTTGCTTTATCCCTTGCTGGTGGAAGGGTTGTTGAGTGGTGGGGTCTCTCAGGGTCCCTGTGGCATTGGGCTGCTCTGGGGGTAGACACGGCCATTGCTTCAATATCCCAGCAGTGGCTGGTATGTTCTTACAGCAGCCACAGCACCTCCCAATGGAGGACATCCGGGCATCTAAATCTCCACTTGGAAGGTCCCCCTTTAAGTTTCTCAGAGTCTCCCTTGTTCATATTTGTACCTGGTGGGAAATAGGACCTCTTGCTGGTCTTACGCCCAGAAGCAATTCTGAGTTAGAACTAGTGTTTTGTTTGTTTGTCTAATCCCATTGGCAGTAGACTCCCAAACTAAATGGTGGAAATGGCAGGTTTTTCCCAAGCAGTACATTAAGAAAGATGACAGCATTTGTCACTTGTTAATCCTGTGACCACATAAGCAACGTGGCGTATCTGCTTCCCCTTCCTGCTCACGGTCTGCTTCTGATGAGGTGAAGCCTGAGGTTCAAGCAGAGTCTGACCTTGTCTGGAACTTCCTCGGGATTCTTTTTCAAATAAGAGGACAGCAGCGTTCTGAGTCCCATTAACATATGGATTCTGGAAAATTTGTCAAAGGATGTTCATTCAGTTTAGTTCTACTCAAGAACTTCTTTTAGCATTTTACATCTTGGAAGCCAAAGATCGGAGAGAGAGCTTTTTAGTATAATGTAACATGGACAGAAACTAAGGAACTAGATAGCCCTCTTTTTTTTTTTTTAATTGCTTGCAGACCACAAGATTATATGTTTAATTAGAAGGGGAATACAAAGCGCGGCTGTAGAATTCCTGACCCAAGTCGATGTCGATCGAGCAAGAGCTTGTAAACTGCCCAGGAGTGAGTCCTACCGTAGGGAAGCGTTTTATGTTTACATCTTCATATTTACAGCTGGCAGAAGATTAATAGGAAATAACTGCCAACCAAGTCTAGGATGGAGAAGCACCACTAAGGAGGCAAAAGAGCATACGTCTTCCAATACCCAGGTACTAGGAGGACATTAGGAGTGTGATTAAGGGGCAGCCACACGGCGTCCAGGTGTATATGGCACATTTCCTGCCTAACTGTGCATCTCCACATTCTTGTCAGCTAAAATCGCCCACCAATGCAGTTTTACTGCCACTTGTGAAGGGACAAATATGGATTTGTTGTTTCAGTAAACCCTCAGTATGAATCCTTTATTGCTTATTTCATTACTGATCATCAGAGTAAAATTACTTTAAGGATGTGAATATGAAGATTCATAAATTTCAAAAAGCTTTAAAAATAGTCTTAACAGCTAATATTTATCGAACTTGTTCTAAGCGTCAGTCACCACTTTAATTTCTTGAAATATATAAACATACCAATTTTCGTGAGTGTCGCTACTATCTTGGATTCACACAAGTAAAAAAATAAAATAGGCAATTTGTCCATGGTTACGTTTAATAAGTGGAAGAGTTGGTATTCGATTCCAGGTATTCTTAACTATTCTAATAAAGGCTGTGCATTTTCCACTGTATCATCCTCAGTTTAAACAAAATTTTTTTTTCAACGTTTATTTATTTTTGGGACAGAGAGAGACAGAGCATGAACGGGGGAGGGGCAGAGAGAGAGGAAGACACAGAATCGGAAACAGGCTCCAGGCTCCGAGCCATGAGCCCAGAGCCCGTCGCGGGGCTCGAACTCACGGACCACAAGATCGTGACCTGGCTGAAGTCGGACGCTTAACCGACTGTGCCACCCAGGCGCCCCTCATCCTCAGTTTAAATAGTACAGGTATTTTTATAAATTGTAACAATTATGGAAACAGAACACAGTATATGCACTAATACACGCTATTTATTATTGGTACTTAAAGTAAAAAGTGTGTTGAAGATGAAGTATTCTTGGAGATGGTTTGGAAGGCAAATGTTTTCTACTTTTCTCTCCCAGGGCTGGAGCTTAATTTCTCTATCCTTAAATATCCTTAAGTCACTATAGATACTTAGTGACTTACTTTTATCAAGTGGAAATGGCAGAAATGACAGTATGCTACTTCTGAGATCAGGACATGAATAGATGCAAGCTTTCATCTTGAGTGTACTCTCTCTCCTTCTCTCTCAGTCACAACTCAGAGGGGGCCCCATGATCTGCGGGAGAGATCCACATGGGCGGGGGCCCCATGATCTGCGGGAGAGATCCACATGGGCGGGGGCCCCAGGATCTGCGGGAGAGATCCACATGGGAGGGGGCCCCAGGATCTGCAGACAAGGAGTTGAAGCATCTGGCTGGCAACCACATAATTGAGCTTGGAGGCAGAACCTCCTTAGCAGAACTCTGAAGTGTTGAGCCTGGGGCTCAGACCCACTGTTTGACTACAATCTCATGGGAATTCTTGAGTCAGTCACTCACATTATGTCCATCTCCAACTCCATGTCTCAGTCTCATAAAGTGAGTCAAATAATCAATGTTTGGTTTCTTTAAGATGCTAGATTTTGAGGCAACTCTTACACACCAGTGTTCAATAATAACCTCGGTGTAAGATTTAAGGTTCAGCACAACATGAATACATAGATTCCTGATTGAATGAATGAGTGAAAGCCCAGATCATCAGAGATAATTAGCTTTTAAATTATTAATATAAAGAATGTTTTTTCTTTATAAGTATGTTCAACAATTATATGCGTGTGTATATATATATATTTGAATACATTCTTTGTATATACCTTTACTTTAAACATTTTCACTATGTCTGTACGAAATATGTGTGAGATCATCCCAAAGGTGTAAGCTATGCTCCTTAGCATGGTTTCTGTTATCATACGTACTTGAAAATAATAAAACTGAAATGCTATGTAGACGGTCTTTTAATTCTGCTTAAAGAAATAGCATCTGTTGCTTTGTCACAGACACCAGCACCACGTATATTTTTATATCTCAGAAGACACAAGAAGGAATTTGGAAAATTCTTATTCTGTATTAAATTTTGACTAATGAGGATGACTGACTAACCTGATGATGTAACTTAATTGACTAATTTATTGATGATATAAACTAGTAAATTAAGATAATGCATGTAAATTCTATGCTGTGGACTGAATTGCAGTCCCCTCAAAACTTATATGTTGGAGCCTAAACCCCCAGTGTGATGGTATTTGGAGATGGGACCTTTAGGAGAATATTAGGTTTAAATTAAGTCATGAGAGTGGGGCTTTCATGATAGATGGGATTAGAGCTCTTATGAGAAGAGAAACTAGAAAGATCTCTCTCTCTCTCTCTCTCTCTCTCTCTCTCTCTCTCTTTTCTTCCCTGACCCAACACCATCCCCACCCCCAAGCCATGAGAGTGACAAGCAAGAAGGTGGCCATCCCAAGGCAGGTAAAGAGCTCTCAGAACCCAACTAAACTGGATCCCTGTTCTCAGATTTCCAGACTCCCAAACCATGACAGAATAAATTCCTGCTGTCCAAGCCACCCAGTCTATGGTATTCTGTTATGGCAGCCTAAGATAAGATACTCGAAGCACAACTATTGACACATGTTAATTTGAGTGATATTACCCATTATTCCTATTAACAGTATTCCTATTAGTAATAGAATTAGTAGTAATACTCGTATCATTCTTATTTTTATATACTGTTCCCCCACTAATGGAAATTCCATGAGAATAATAGTTGTCAAATACGTTATATCCCCAACCTCTCTCTCAGGTTTTTTTCCCCCAAGGTCCACAATGCTGCTGATATATACGGTTCCATAACAGCACAAATTCATATGATGTGCTCCCTCCCTTCCTGTGAATCTCTGCCTATATGTAATATTATCAGAAAAGACAGGACACAAAACACTCACTGCGTCCCCCCACACCATCGCACACACCTTATACCCCTCAGTTTGTTTTGTTTTGTTTTTCTCTCTTTATAGAAAGATGACCATTTGAAATATTATATTTATGTGTGTGTATTTTATGTCATCCCTCACAACATTTAGGTGGGAGAATCCAGATCGGGTCTGTTCATTGCCTCACTGCTTACGGTATGCTTGGCCTGAATTACAGCTTTTTGAGTTAACGTATCTGGAACATCTTTAAATGCAGAACCTAGATCTAATTCGTTCATTTCAATGGCTTTGCATTTTACGGTTGTATATTCATTTATTTAGCTATTTCCATTTGGTGGTATTTACTTTTATTCTTTAACTGAGTTTCAAATTTTATTTTAATTCATGATTTCATATTTAGAACCTCTTCCCTATGTCAGTCTCCCAACTTCGAGTTCTCACTTTCCAGAAACAACTACTTTAATTCCTTAGCTTTTTCATCTGATATTTAATACATTTCTCCCCAGTAATTTGCTGTCATTGATATTTTTATTAAATTCAATTAATTAATTATTTTATTAAATTAATAAATTCAATTACTTAAATTTAATATTATGAAAAATTCTAAACACACACTATTCGATTTATTTTGTAGATGCTTGTCTGAATGTCTGGGTATGAGCAAGCAGGCTTCTTGTACTTTTTTCTCACGTCAACATGTGCATTGGCATATATACATGTAGAAATACTTGGGGAAACTAAACATTTTCTTTTCTCTCTATCAACTTTGTATAAGAGGTCAATGAGACCTTTAGAAGGATCCTTCTAAATCCCTCATAGAGGGAACATTCAAAATTGACATTAGACAAGATACATCCACTTACAGAATACACGCTCTTGCATAGATATTAGCTATGACTCGTAATGTGTTTTAGGATACACAGTCCTGGGTCTGACTTAGCTGAATAAATATCAAACTCCTTGTCTATACGCCACCCAATAAGATTTGAAGAGGCACGATCTCTAAGACCAGGAGGTAAAGATGATGTAATGATGCTACTCTGGCTAGCCAGTCAAGCAAATGAGTATGCCTACGGGGAAATATAAGAAAAACCAATGTGCCTCATATTTTTATAATGTGCATGCAGGCCTCGAGTACAGATGTGTGTTGCCATGCACGTTTTTCTTGTGCGTACCTTCCCGATTTAATATTCATGGAACTACAAATACTATTGTCTTTTGTCTGCCATCATTTGGTAGTGAAGAAGGCTCAGATGCTACCCGACAGAAGGAGAAAGGACTTCCAAGGATAGCATCTGTTTCGTTGGCAAAGCCTGCCCTGTTTGTGACTGTGGGCTTGGAATCACCATTGGGTTTGGCACTTGTGAGTTGGGCTGACTTGGTGGGAAAAAATAAATTTTTTTTAAATTAGAAAACCCCACTGAATTGCAGGTCAGGTTCACATTTGGACAAATGTAGTTGTGTTTTGAAAAAGGTAAGCGGGCCTTCTTTACATTCTTCTGCATCTCACCAGAGTCAAGCCCTTTATTTGATACACGGTAATTGGAACAAGACAGACAACAGTTGCCATATTCTTTGCATAGAAATGTGCCGCGTGGGCCTGGCGCCACTCACCCTCCCGCCTGGCTTAGCTATCTCTCCAGCTCCATGCTTCCTTTCTTAATTAGAACTCAAAAATGCCGACAGTTTTCCTTGCTGTGAGATTGCCTCTCTCTCTCTCCTCAGCGTGGGCAACGGCATGCTATTTTATTATAAATAAAATCTTGGATCTTTTACTAAAATATGGTTTTTCTGACAAGGAAATTGCATGCCTATTTAGCAACGTATTATCTCACTATTTCAGGTACCTTACTTAATGATATACCCCTATGCATATCCACTGAAAATTGCGGATCTATTTTTTTTTCCTAATGACAAAATCAAACCCGAGGATCTTTACATTCATCTTAGTTTGCCTAAGTAGAGATTTCATAAACTGGGAATGAGTTAGACATGAGGATAGAAAAACAGCAACGACATGTAGTGTCAGTGTTTTAGAGTCCTTTGATGTAGGGCACATGGAGCTAAAAACGAAATAGAGAACAATGGTTAAAAACAAAAGTGTACAAGAACCTTTCAGCTCATCAGTATCTAGTAAAAACATTCAAAGAATGGTGACATAATAAAAAATCCGAATTCTGGTTTAAACAAGGAATAGTAACGAAAGGCCCTTGGTAATGCAAGAAGTCTAAATAATGTACCTGAATGGCTTGGTTGGGACTAAAGTCACTTTACAGACACTTGTAAGTGCGAGTATCGAGGTGGTAAGTGACATATAAGCTTGTATGTGGATCATGGGCTATTTTTGATGAGTTCCTAGTCATTAGGTACTTCAATATTGAATTATGTAGTTTCTGAAGGAATGAGCTCCCCTCCACTAAGATGAACTTGATCTAAGAAAAGCAAACCTACACTAGCTGGAAGTCCACAAGCATTGGAAGGCCAGAGTCAAGCATCGCCTTTGCAAAGTATACCTTGGATTCACTTTAAAGTACGCTCGACTCCAACAGAGTCCATTGTCTTGACTTATTTTGAGAAAAAGGTGACTACACTATCAAATGCCACCTCACGAATTTTGGGGCAAAATGAAGTGGAGAAGAAGCCTGGCTGCACTTTTTAGAACTGGTCTTAAGGAGCACGGATCTATTAGGTATAGTCCAACCCATAAGCAGAGGAAGTTACTGGATCCGATCAGATTTCCATCAATATCTCAACTTATGTGTGGTCAAGAGCAGCTCTAAGACAGGATGTAGACCTTTAGAAGGATCCTTCTAAATCCCTACTAAATCATAGTCATGATAACCTAGCAATATTGGAATGAAATTCACTGATGGAAGCTTTGAGGACTAAAGAGCATTTGAGCAATATCTTTAAAAAGAAAGGCAACTAAGGCTAGTCCTGATGAAATGCTAGTAATCCATAACTATTTGAAGTACTTATGTGTGCAAGCATACTAAAATATCATTGTTCTTCACATTAAAAAGACAAATAATGGTCTTCATTAGGCATAGGGACTAGGCACCAAACTGACCTGTTTTTGTTGGTTTTTCAAGAAGAAACTTGGGGCATTCTAAGTTTTTGGGGACTTTACAGAGATGATGTCTCTGAGGGATACTGTGGTGTCATTAAACTAATAAAACTATATAGACAAATCTATTCTTTAAAAGTCAGATTACCCTTCTCATTCTGTATTTCAATTTACGCTGTCTCAACTGTCTGGTTGGATGTCTGGCCTAATGAAACTTGCTTTCCATTAAGTGGCTGGTGACAGCTGGAGAGTCATTGTACTGTGATGTAGAAAATGACCCACTTTTAAATGGGTTAATGATCAAACATAATGGGAAAACTCATTGAAAACAAGCCAACTTCTATTTGTACTATTGACCACTCAATGGTCAATTGCCTCCTTCCCACCTTTTAAATAGAATGCTTCTTTTAACGTTTACCTCTAAAATTAGAGCCTTCCTGATTATTGCCCATTCCATCAGTGTTTTAGATATTAATTCCTCTATATTTTCAAGCCAACCCCCTTGTGCACTCTACTCTCACATGGGTACCTCTCCCTGCCAGAGCTCCTGTGCACCGCCCTGTTGAACAGACAACCCTCTTCATCTTCCTAGTTTGACTCCTCTCCACCCTTGCACGTCCGTTCCCTTCCAGCACTTCATTTGTTGGCATACCCACGCAGCAGAACCACATTTTGATTCACAGTCTGTTATTCTGTCTTTTGGCTCCAACCATTTGGCTGCACATCTAACTAAGCCTGGAGAAGAAACTCGCCTTGCATTGGTATGACCACTACTGGGGGCTCTCACTGGAGATGTGGTTCTCATTTGCATAAACAACGTAAACACAAAAATAAAGCTTTCCTTTGCCACACTTGTCATATTTTATAGTTCCAAACATGTTCTCCTACACCCCTGCCCCCTTTCTCACCATTTTGTGAAAAAAATCCCCCCCCTTTGTTTTTAGAGTAAGAGGCCTGCTGCAACAGGGAATCACAGCCCTTGGATGAGGTGATGGTGAGGGTGGGTTCAGACAGTCAGCTGTGGGGAAGCATTTAAGAGGCACAAGTTGGGGGGTGGTAAAAAAAAAAAAACCTTTCTTAGCGCAAGTGAATAAAAAGAGAACCCTTCTATGATGTCTTTCTAGAATATTTAAAATTCTATTGTGTGAATGTAATCCCTCACCAAGAGGATTTCTATGCTACACGGTGCTCAGAAAATCAGTATTATCAGTGAATTCATTCTTCTGGCAGCCTAAAATATAGCAATCTGACTTTCAGATGTAGTTAATTCATTAATATATATATGAAAGTGAAACCAGCACACATGCTTTCCTTTAATTAAATTCACCATGATACAAAGTGTTTTAATATATAGACTTATGATTTTGTCTTTTTAAAAATCATGCTTACATGACCTCAAAATCCCAGTTTTTTTTTTTTTCAGTTCCCATTCTGTATTAGAGAAAATTTCCTTACCAGATTTTTGGCTATTTACATCATAAAATATATATTCGAGATTGGCTAAAACATGTTAGTAGATCCAAGTCTTTCTCCCCCACCCCCCCGCCCCGATAGATTATTTATTTCTTTGGATTTTGAGGTAATAAACAGACTCAGCTATGCATTCTTGGTTGTAAATATCAGATCCCTATTTTGGCTACTGTAAGCAGAGATGGAATTTATGTTAAGGATATCAGGATGCTGACGGAATGAACATAAAGCTGAAAAAGTTCAGAAAAGGGGGAGAAAGCAAGCAAACAAGGACCACTGGACTACAGAAACCACACTGAACTCATGCTTCAGGTAACATCTGAAGGCATCAATGCTGGCTCGTGGACCCAGTCACACTGCTGGTTAACACAGTCCATGGGAACTGGGCATACGTGCATCTGACTGGCAGAGGGTAGATTATATGGGCCTAGGCTGGCCGTCAGGGTAGAGAGAGGAAGTTACAGTCCATAACAGTAAGAGGAAAACCCTTCATTCAGTAGTCTGCCTGATGTCAAACAGCCACATGTATGAAAGAAACGTAGATCATGGGAGACAAACAAAACAAATCACAACCAGTGAGTATATACCAAACACTAGAAAACCTTAGGGTCTTTGTTCTCTAGCAAATAATAACATGAACCATGTGTTGTCCTGTCTATTATACACCAAGTTAAGAGGGGACTGGTCATTGTCCATGACACTTCACAATATGATTTCTTAGATACCATTTTTGTTAAAAATCTCTGCATAATGGTTTTGTTCATTCATCTTCAAAAAACTCAACCTAAGGGGCTCCTGGATGGCTCAGTTGGCTGAGCGTCCGACTTCAGCTCAGGTCATGGTCTCACAGTTCGTGAGTTCGAGCCTCACCTCTGGCTCTGGGCTGACAGCTCAGAGCCTGGACCCTTCTTCCGATTCTGTGTCTCCCTCTCTCTGCCCTTCCCCTGCTCACGCTCAGTCTTTCTCTTTCTCAAAAATAAATAAACATTAAAAAAAAAAAAAAAAACCTCAACCTAAAACAACACATTAAAATACTTTATTGCTGTAGTAGGGAGAATATGCTAATAGAATGGCCCTAATCTCTGTAACCAGTGGCTATTTTACTTTATCTGCAAAAGGGATTTTATAGATGGGATTAATGTTAAGAACATGGATATGGGGAGACAGCCTGGGATTGTTTGGATGGGTCCAATCTAATCTGATCAATCCTCGAAAAGCAGGGAACCAGCTGTAGTCAGAGAGCAGTGGTGATGACGAAAGCAGACTTACTGGCTGGGAAGACAGAGAGAGGTAGCCACAAGCCAAGGAATGGGAGGCAGTCTCTAGAAGTCAAAAAACAAAACAAAAAAAAAAAAAGCAAGAAAAAGGATTCTCCCTAGAGGCTCCAGGAAAGAAAGCAGCCTTGCCAAAAACCTTGAGTGAAGTCCAGTAGGACCCATCGAACTTCTACCCTCCAGAACGATGAGATAAATTTTTGTGTTAAGATGCTAAGTTTGTGGCCATTTGTTACATGGTGATTCTTTATGGCAGCAATAGAAAATAACACAGTTGTTCTGTGCATCAGTGGGTAGTAGGTCTTCCTCCCCTTGCCGTGCCTACAGACCAGGTGAGACTCAGGAAGACGAAGGACTAACTCAGTAGCAAACTGAAATCAAGCGTCAAGCAGCTAGATCAACCTGGTTCTCCTCTTCTTTGCTACAAGTTTGTAAGGGCTCAACGGAAAGCCTCTCATCCCGAGCATGTCTTACCGTGAAACCGTCAGTTGTGAGGACTACACGTGACACATCAGTAGAAGGATTTCCAGAAACAGACATTTTTGAAGTTGCTGATTAAAAACCCCAAATGTGTAGGGATTACTGTAAATGTTAATGTGAAGAGAAAAGCATTGCCAATATGCACAGGGTGCTTTTGTTTTCTATTCGAGAACAACGCGTGCAGACAAAAGACTCACCTGTAATTGAGGCTAGATTTTTCAATGTTCCGCTTATCTCATCATGTAAAACTCACATCATCCCTTTTGTCAGAGTTTTCAAGCATGTGAAATTGAGGGGCAATCTCCACCTCGGGGCGAAAGCTGCACTGCCATTTACGCACTCTACAAGACAGGCTATCAAAGTAGAAGTAATTCTCTGAAGGTTAAAAAAGGGAATATTAGTGCACACTTCATTTATCAAATCCTAGAGATGATAGGAAGTTTTTTTTTTTTTAATTTTTTTTCAACGTTTTTTATTTATTTTTGGGACAGAGAGAGACAGAGCATGCACGGGGGAGGGGCAGAGAGAGAGGGAGACACAGAATTGGAAACAGGCTCCAGGCTCCGAGCCATCAGCCCAGAGCCTGACGCGGGGCTCGAACTCACAGACCGCGAGATCGTGACCTGGCTGATGTCGGACGCTTAACCGACTGCGCCACCCAGGCGCCCCGAGATGATAGGAAGTTTAATGACAATTTGTTTTCAGGACTTCCCCATATTAAATTATATTATAAATTGGTGACCTCACTGTTCAAGGGAAATAAAATATGGACAATTATTCCTTCATGATTATTAGTCCCTGGTAATGCAAACTGTGGTGAGTCACAGTAGGGTTCAACCTAATGTGCTTGTACATGCTGGCTCTGTTAACACTTGATCCATGAATTTCCCTTCTGTTTTATGGTAGTTTTATGAGTTCGTAGTAATATGATCATTTCTCAAACACAGAGAAAATACATATGAAAAATACACATACTGAAGTTGTGGGCTTTGCCCCCTCAAAGAAAGGTAAACATAGATGAGGGGTTGACAGGTCAAGTCTATCCTTGATATAAAAAACTAACACTCTAAACAATCAAATTCCATCTAATGATAGCTCACTTCATTATAACTGAGAGTAACTCTATGGAAATTTAGTAAAGTATACCGAAAGAGGACCACCTACAACTGTAACAACTGTATTGTTTGAAGTTTTCAAACTGGCTTCTACAACTTTGAAATAAATAATAGTTTGACTTATCAATACCATTAGTGTGATTGTCTTTTCCAGATACTTGATTTAAAAGAATTTTAAAAGAGCTCATATATAAATCCTGGAGACCAATTCTATATTCCTCTGAGATACAGAATGCCAAGCATTTTATAGCTTCATATTTTAATAGTCTTTTTTTGGAAGTGTGATATATATAGACAGAGCCGACGTCGTAGCTGTATAGCTCAAGAATTTTAACCACAGAAACACCATCTGGATCAAGGAATAGGATATTTTCAGCACCATAGACCATCCCCCAGACCTTCACCCAGTCTTCATTTTTCTCTTTTTCTGTCTCCACAAAGCTACCTACTCTCTGATTTCCAACGTCAGAGATGGAATTTGCTGATTTTTTAATTGTGTGTATATGTCATATATGCGTCCTTTCTCCTATCCACCGTCCTAAACAGAATGCGACTTGAGACATCATGTTGCAGCTCACAGCAGAAGCTTTTAATTCCATTTTTATCGTAGTTACTTTGTTGTATGAAGAATACCAAAATGTAGCCACCCATTCTACCTCGTTAGACCTTGGTTGTCTATTGTATTCTTAGTTCTGACTTTATAATCTCCTCATTCATGCATGTCTTTTGTACATCTTCTGTATATTTCTGTGCTTATATAACCAAGAGCACAATTGCTGGGTCCCAGGGTATATGTTAGTTCAGATTTAGTAGATATTGCTGACACCTTCTGAACATGAGTAGTGCAATTTACATTTCAACAGCAGTGCGTAAAATTTCCAGTTGCTCCTTGCCTTAGACGACATAGATATTCAGTCTTTTTAATTTAGTCATTCCTCTGGTTGCATAGGGGGATGACATTATTAATTTAACTTACCTGATGACTAGGTTTGAATGTCTTTGCATCTCTTTATTTAGAAGTACTGTGTAAGGAGTGTTCAATTCAAGCGGAAGAGTGGGCCACGGAAGTTTGAAGAAGGTCTTTAAGAAAGACTGCATTTCTGAGCCGGACATGGGAGAATAAATATGACAATTTGTCTGGTAGACAACAATGGCATTGAGGTGGAGAAAGAAGGAGGAATTTCAACATTAGGTGGTTCAGGGTAGAGATCACTGCCACAAAAAGAAACAAAGGCCTAAAAATATGTTAATCCTTAAGGACTTCAGATGAGGCCAACATATCCAGAGCACAAAATAAATGGAGAAGGGGAATAGAAGAGAATACTGTGAAAGAGAATTCAGGCTAAGTTGGGAAAGGGCTTTGAATGCTCTTAGGAAAGAGATGGGGCTCTATTATTTAGGAAATAAATAAATATATACGCTTCTATGCAGTTGTTAATAACACTGATTATGAAAGTAATCATAATTAAAATCTGATATAATTTCTAAAGAATAAAGAACACATTTTATGTTTCTGAAATAGATTTATTTGGCTTATTTTTGCTGCATGTAACATTTTTATCTTGTAGAAATCTGTGCATGCCCATAAAGTAGACAGATTTAGATCCCATTAATGATTAATATTGTTTCAAAATTGAAATCCATGATTCATTGTTTGTACAGAAGTGAGCTCTAATATCATGAATGAATAATACAAAATATTACACAAAGGAATTCATGCTCATTCTATGAATAAAATGGTAGACAGCTTTTGGATAAGCCACACAAATTATTTTCACTAAGAGATCAGTCTGTATACAAAGAGGAAAACTGAGTTTAGGGCAATAAGTTAAAATTATGAAATCAGTGGAGGTTTATGCTTAAAATTTTTTTAATGTTCATTTTTTGAGCGAGAGAGAGAGAAAGCGCAAGTGGGGGAGGGGGAGAAAGAGAAAGAGAGACAGAGAGACAGAGAGACAGAGATGCAGAATCTGAAACAGGCTCTAGGCTCTGAGCTGTTGGCACAGAGCCCCACGTGGGGCTTGAACTCACAAACCGCGAGATCATGACCTGAGCTGAAGCCACCCGGGCGCCCCCATAATTGCACTATAGAATCACCTGGGGAGCTTCTAAAACTCCCAACACCCAGCTCTCGCTCGGAATCAATTAAATTAGACTGGCTGGGGGTGGAGCCAGGCCTTCGCTTTAAATATCGCCAGGTGACTCCGACGTGCACCACTTTGAGACCCACTGTGCTGAAAGTTTATTCAACTACACTACGTGATGCCAAAAATGTTTTTCACGGCGGTTACGTTCCATTTTCCATCTCCAGCTGCAGTGGGTGAGTGTTTCTGTTTTACATTTCCTCTGAAATTTTATATTATCCAGTTTTAAAAATTTTGTCAGCTGGTAAATGAGTTACAGCATTTACTTGCTGTTTTGGTTTGTATTTCCTTTAGCTGCTAGTGGGGTTGGACATTTGTTTTTTATGTAAGTGCGCCATTTCCGTTTTTTTCACCTGTAAAAAGCCTTTTCATGTTTTTGTCTGAAGTTGTACAGGTTTGTCTATTTTTAGTTGATTTGGTAGAAAACATTTATGTTTTGGGAAAATCCTTTGAGAGACCTACATCTTTGTCTGTCCTTGATAATTCTGGCCTATTCCTACATTGTTAAGTGCCCTCCCTTCCAAAAACATGAACTTTACCAATTTTGTGTGGCTAGAGCATCTGTTGAGTTGGTTATGTTTTTCTCCTTCATTCTCAATGTAGTCTGGTATTTTTTAAAGTTATTTCTTTATTTCTTTACTTATTTATTTGAGAGAGACAGAGATAGCACTAGTGGGGGAAGGGCGAAGAGAGAGGGAAAGAGAGAATCCCAAGCAGGATCTGTGCTCAGACTCACGAAACCATGAGATCATGACTTGAGCCAAAGCAAGAATCAGATGCTTACCCTACTGAGCCACCCAGGTGCCCCTCAGAGTAGTCTAGTACTTTTTAATTGAATTATGCATGTGTTCCTTGAATAAGCCCTCTATGTCCAAGCCACATTATTTCAGTGTATAGCTAGATACAATTTCCTAATGTTTAGTAGATTTGCATCTGTTATTTTGAAATTCGTCAATACTTTTCTGTGTGTTTGTGTATGGCATTGCTTTCGCTCAGATTTATTTAAATGTTCTATTTAAAATTCTTTGCTCCAGAGAGCTTTTCTTTTATATTTTAAGACAGTAACTTATTTTCCCACATGGAATATTTCTGTTTGTAAGGCAATGAAATCAGTTAAGTCTACAGTGTAAAAAAGGGGAGAAAAAAGCAACCTAACTCACTAAATATAAATCTTAGATTTGCTATTTTCTAGCTCTGTAAAACTTCTGACATTAACCTACTAGCCTATTGTAGGTATGGGTGTCTTCTGATAACGGAGTAAGAAAACGTAGTTAAAATTCCCCATCAGCTTTTCTTTTTTATTTGTTCATTCTTAAAAGAGCAAGTAAAGCTATAACCTGGCACATTTTATCAAGTGACCGGGTAGAAGTAGCCTGGCAGGAGATAAGACCATGGACAGTCTCACCAGCGTCTAATTTCAAACCTTATCTGTGCTGCTCACTAGCTTGTGGTCTCGCGGTGCTTATTATATATATCTATCTATATGCCTCAGTTTGCTTACTTGCAAAGCATGCAAGATAATAGTAGCTTGCTGGGGTGCCTGGGTGGCTCGGTCGGTTAAGCGTCTGACTTCGGCTCAAGTCATGATCTCATAGTTCGTGGGTTCAGGCCCCGCATCGGGCTCTGTGCTGACAGCTCAGAGCCTGGAGCCTGTTTCAGATTCTGTGCCTCCCTCTCTCTGCCCCTCCCGGGCTCGTGCTCTGTCTCTGTCTCAAAAATAAATAAACAATAAAAAATTAAAAAAAAATAGTAGCTTGCTCACAGATTTTGCCGTGTACATTAAAATGAGTTCATATTTGCAGGGCACTTAAAGTAGTCCTTGGTACATCGTAAGGACTACCTATGGGATTGCTAAATAATTGATAAACAGGATGCATGGGTACCTTTTCATGTCCCTTGCCTCCCTACCTGATGATGCTAGCACCACCTTTTCAAATCCTAACTGTAATGTAATTTCAAATGTATGGCTTTAATGTACTTGTCAATTTCTATAGGCATATGCATAGCACACTTTGTCTCTCTCTCTCTCTCTCTCTTTTTTTTTTTTTTTGCACTGAGATGAGTTGCTTTCTGACTCTGTTTTTTGGTGTGCTTAGTATTTTAGACGTAAAATAATTTCCTTCTCTAATCACATCTCTCCGCTCCTTTCTGCCATTATTTGTTACTGATGCTGTTGGCTCTGGGTAGTTAGTTATTCCCCTCCTGTCTCACTTTTCTCCTAACAGACACAGTAAGTGTTCTGGCCCTTCGTGTGACTTCCAGGTATTCACAGGGAATCTTTGGTGCTGAAGAGCAGTGGCTAGTTTGGAGAGAGCCCCTATGCCTTTCTACTGAGGCTGCATCTCTGCCCTTGTTTTATTTTGTTTTCTTCCACACTTGGGGAGGGCATCATGAGGCCCATGAAAACTCTTCATTTTGGCATTGCTTCTGATTAGAGATTAAAGAAGCTGCTTGTCTATCCGGTCAGTTCGATCCTTGGATAAAACCTGGGGGAAAGCACTTCTACCATGAATAATGTATAGGGGTGCACAAACGTACACCAAAAACTAGTTAAAAGTGTGTAAAATGTATTTATTTCCATTTCTCGTTAAAAATGACTAAGTCTGATGACATGTGCAGATGAAATTCTTATATATGGAAGATCACTTTTTTTCTTTATAACTAATGATCATGTTTAGATTAAATGTGATGCAGAAGTTTGTTGTCATTGAGGGAATGGTATTCCTTTTCATCTGATATCATGCCTCTAAATAGAGAAATGCCACCATGATAGGGAGTGTGGGCCCCCATATGTCTCTGTAACTCACATTTTTATAAACTTGTGCTCAGGCTCATCCTACATGTGTTCCACCCTAGGAATAGAAATCTACCCATGAAAACTACCTTGCCTGCATTAGCCATTTTCAGAGTAAGGTATAATTATCTTTCATTGTCTCTTTCCTGAACTAAAAATAGTTCCAGCTCTTCTAGAAGAACCTCGGAAATTTCAACTTAATGGTAAAAGTCAGTGAAACAACTGAGAGAGGAGTTCTTAGAGTAAAAACAAAAACCACTTTCACATAAAGAATAATCAAAGCCTTCTATGATATGCCAATAGTTGCAGAAAAAAAATCCATTTTGAAAAAGAAAAAAGAGAAGCTTTGTCATTTCAGTCCTTACATGGTACATTCCATTATCGAGTCTTTTTCCAAAGTGTTTTCACCAAAGTTTGTTTTAATCTGTAGTCAGATGTCAGGACTGTTTCCATAGGTTTTGAATATTGGGGCTCTTTGTTCATATTCAGCCTTATAAATGGAGTTGTCAGGAAAACACGGAACACAGCATCTGACAGAAAAGCAGGAGCCAAATTCATTTCATTAGCGAAAAAAGCTTTTTAAATGATAATACTATGCGTTGGAATCCCCTTGGTTACAACTATTTTCATTTTTATTTTTTACTTATTTAATATAATTTATTGTCAAGTTAGCTAACATATAGTGTATACAGTGTGCTCTTGGTTTTGAGGGTAGATTCCCGTGGTTCATCGCTTACACACAACACCCACTGATCATCTCAACAGGTGCCCTCCTCAATGCCCATCACCCATTTTTCCCACCACCCCCCCCCCGATTACAACTCTTTTCAGACTGGACAAGGAATGTACCTTTGGGGCTCCCCCTGCTTTTTGAAGTACAGTTGATATTTAGGTGTCTGTTTGAAACAAGTGATTTTCTTTAAGACTCTCTCAACCTTTAAAAAAAAATTACTGTTACCTTTTTCAGTTCATAATTCAGTTCATAGCAGAACATAATTTGTTCTCTTTACAAACACACAAGTAGCTTTTGTTTTAACAGCTCCAAGAACTAGACCTAATGACATTAATTAGGCACCTCCTCGCCTTTTAATTTTAGGAATTGGAAATGTGCTTGTAGGGCCTAAATAAAGGCTCAATGCAGTCCTATATTTTGAACCTCTGACCCCCTAGCTGCAGGTTCTTTCAGACAAACCGATGTGTGAGTCCGCACCCCCAAAATCGGCCAGAAATAATGCGACAGGTGAGGAGTATTGATCTGGGCTTCCAGAAAATGATGGCTGTACTTCCCTTTTACCAAAATCACCATACTTGAAGATAGTTTTCGTCACTATCTACACCTTTTCACATTTTTACTCAAAATTTATTAAGATATTCATGTAAGTGAGTCTGTATACTGATTCTAATGGTTAGGCTTTCCATTTCGATCTCTGGGAGGGCCTGTTTTGTAGACCATATTTCTCATTAGGTAACTCCCGGCTTTTACTGTTGCTAATTTCCTTTCTGTCTTCCTCCTCTTTGCTTTTCAGCGGGCTTTCTCTCCTGACAGTCTTGTAGTCACTGTTCCACAGAGCCCCTCCTATGGGCTCCTGTGCACATCTGCTCTCCTCTGACATGCCCAGGGCTCCAAGACTGTTTGTTCTCTCCTGCTCTTTACCCACAGCCCCAAGTCCCCATGCCTCCCCAGCTGATTTCACTTTGTTTTAAAAATGAAGTCATGAGATCAATACATTTGGTGGATATCGTTTACAAGAGAATTATTAACCTGAAGAATTCATAATTGATAAACTTTGGGCTACACCCAGCTTCCTGGGGCCCTTAAATCCTATCTCAGGCACCTGCCTTGTCTGAAGGAGGCGACACGTCCATGCACAAAGGGAAGCTGTGCACATCTACTCTACTAGGTACCCATGAACGCGAGTCATTTTCTCTATTATTTCTGTCCACTGCTATTCATTTCTTCTTCCATTCTGATTCTTGAAGCTTTAATGTCAGACTACTCCAGACAGGAGGAGTGGACTGTGTGTCTTTGCAAAAACTTTAGACTCTGCTGAGGGACCATGTGTACGGATTGAGTTAGCAAGTTTGGCAGAAGAGCGGTCATTTGGTCCCACTCTGATTCCAAAAGGGCACATCTGAATACATGTCTGAAACACGATACTCCAATGTGTCGTTTGTACATGGTCACATTAGAATATATACAACCTTTGCAAAAACTGTATGTATGTGTATGTATGTATATATATATATATACAAGACTGAGTTGGAGAAGGTGAAATGAGCAACAGAGACTAACTCTCCTCCTGATATTCTTACTTGAGAGAGAAATGACCCAAAAGAACAATCTTTGGAAAATTCTAAATAAACTCAAGTTCAGCCCAATAAAATATTAATGGCCTAGATGAACATGAAACTATTACATGTTCACTATCACATTGCTATCACCATTATGGCCTTTCATTGCTCCATCTTTTGATGAAATCAAACTCAAGTAAAATAGGTTCCTTCGACTCTAAGGCTTGAAATGAGTTTGTTTCAGCCCCTCTGTGGTATGGCAATCTATGAAATCAGAGCATTTCCAACCATAACACTGCACCTAGACAACTACTGATTAATAGCACCCTCTCTATGTTTTGAGGTATAATTGACATGACATTTCAGGTGTACAGAATAATGATTCAAGATGCGTATGTACTGGGAATGATTACCACAGTAAATCTACTTAACATCTATCACCGTACTAGTCACAGAAATATTTTTTTCTTGCGATAAGAACTTTTAAGATCTATTCTCTTAACAACTTTCAAATATGCAATGCCGTATTATTAACTTGGGTTGCCATGCTGCATATGACTTAACTTATTTTCTACTTGGAAGTTGTACCTCTTGACCCTTTTTTTCCTCACCCTTTACCCCTGCCTCTGGCAACCACCAGTCTGTTGTCTGTATCTATGAGGTTGGCATTTTGTTTTGTTTTTAGATTTCACATATAAATGAGATCAAATCACATTTTTCATTTTCTGACTTATTTCACTAAGTGCAATGCTCTTAATTCCATCCATGTTGTTACAGATGGCAAGATTTCATTCTTCTTTGTGGCTAGGTGATATTCCATTGTGTATATATACCATATTTTCTTTATCCATTCATCCATTGTTGGTCACTTAGATTGTTTCCATATCTTGGCTTTTGTCATAATGTTGCAGTGGACATGGGGGTGTATATATCTTTTCCAATTAGTGTTTTCACTTTCTTTGGATGAAAAAATACCCAGTAGTGGAATTATTAGATCATATAGTAATTCCATTTTTCATTTTGTGATGAGCCTCCATACTGTTTTTCATAGTGGCTGTACCAACTTACATTCCTCCCGACAGTGTGCAAGGGTTTCCATACCCTGGCCACTTTCTCCATACCTGGCCACTTATTTCTTGTCTTGTGGATAATCGCCATTCTAACAGGTGTGAGGTTTCATTGTAGGTTTGCTTTGTATTTCCCTGATGATCAATGATGTTGAGCATCTTTTCTCATACCTGTTGGGTATCTGTATATCTTTGGAAAAATGTCTGTTTAGGTCTTCTGCCCATTTTTTAAGCGTATTGGGTTTTTTTGTTGTTGTTACTGAGTTTTATGAGTACTTTATATGTTCGGATATTAACCCCTTATTAGATATATGATTTGCAAATATTTTCTTCTATTTGATAGGCTACCTCTTAATTTTGTTGTTAGTTTCCTTTGCTATGAAGAAGGGTTTAGGTTTCCGTTTAAAGCCCCACTTGCTCGTTTTTGTTGCCTCTCCTTTTGGGGTCAAATTTAAAAAATCATCCCCAAGACCAATGTCAAGATGCTTTCACCTACCCATGTCTTCTTCTGGGAGCTTTATGGTTTCAGGTCTTACATTAAAATCTTTAATCTATTTTGAGTTAATTTTTGTGTACAGGGTAAAATAGTGGTCCAGTTTTATTCTTTTGGACATGGCTGTCCAGTTTTCTCAGCACCATTGGTTGAAGAGATTGTCCTTTTCCCATTGTATACTTGTGACTCCTTTGCATAAATTAATTGACTCTATGTGGTTTATTTGGGGGCTGTATTCTTCTTTAATTGATCTGTGTGTCTGTTTTTATGCCAACTATTTTGATTACCATAGCTTTGTATACTTTTCTTACGAGTGTAAAATAAACTGAGTAAAATAATATATCCAATAAAATAGTTTAATAGATATTCTGAAGTAGGAAAAAGACTCTGACCTTAAGCTTCAAATTGTCTCTAATTTTTGTGATGCATTGTCCATCATAAGAGAAAATGCATGTAAACAACAGACTAAGAACACAGAGTCAAAAGGATCCAAAATGGTGGAATTTCCTTCCACTATACAATAATTAAGTTTCTTATGCTTATGGATGATAACAGATCTCCAATTTTAAAATTTTGACAAAAATCTAGATACCATTGAGCTATTGCACAATGGCAAGAGAACTGAAAATATTACAACTGGAAATGGCAATGCTCATGATTAACAAATCAATAGGCAAGTCTAATAGCAAACATACATATATGATGAAATATCACTTTCAACCACTTTCTGAAAGGGCTAAGATGAAAAATTATAACATCAAATTTGGTAAGAATCTGCGGCAAGTGCAGCTCTTATACGTTGCCAGAGGAAGTACAAAATGGTCCTATCACTTGTAAAAATAACTTTTCAGTATTTGAGAAAACTTAAAATATATCTACCTTATGACCAATGAAGGGAAAAAAGAAGAAAAAAAAACCCTCCTTATAGTAGAATCCAACTACTGTAGACGGAAGGATGGAATAAATGATGACAATACATAGAACAAATGATTTACTAACAGGTGAGATATTGTTGAGAAATAGCATACTCATAGAGACTCAGATATCTTCCCAGATACTAGTTTTTAATTAAAATTAAAAAATAGTAATTTTAACGATAAAACAACTGGCAGGAAACACTCTAACAAATTATCAAAACCTATCATCACCAATATTGGGAGAAATTGATATCACGTACCTCCAGACATTATACACTAAGAAGGAGACACTGTCGATTCAGACGAATTCTGTCAAGAAAGTGGAATCCTGATTTACATTTTGGGATACTTTATATATAGCTCTCCTATAATCCAAAAAAAAAAAAAAAGTCAAAAAGCACAAAGAGAGACTTAGGAACTGTTCTATAGTAAAAGAAACTATACAGAAAAGTCAATTAAATGCAATATTGGATGTGAATTGGATCTTGAGCCAGGGGAAAAAAAAAGCTGTGGTCATGGATGGTCATGGCAGAGAATGTATTTCTCACAAGAACAAGGACATTCTCTGCCATGACCACAGTGCAGTTATCAGTTTTAGAAACATTGAGACAATTATTGTGTAATCCACAGTCCATATTTAAATTCCTCAGTTGTCCCAATATTAACTTGCATAGTCACTTTTTAGTCCTTTTTAATTCAGTCAATATATATATATGAAAAGAGGCATGATGCTTCCAATTTATTCATTTGATAACAAATAAACATTTAGTATCCATATTACATGTTTGTATTTGTGTGTATATAGTGTGTGTATGTGTATATATACAGCATGTGTATGTGCATATATAGAACATGTACATGAGAGAATGGACAAAATAGAAATGATGAATTTTGTTAATACATACGTGAGAGTTTCTTTTACTGTTCCTGCAAGTTATCTGTAAGTTTGAAATAATAGGAAGAAATAAGTTAATATTTTAAAAATTCACCAATTTCAACAATATGTGGCAAGAGTAATACATCATAACAAGCCATTTGTTCCACGTAGACAAGGTTGGATTACCATTCTAGGAATCATTAAATCAATTCATTACATTCAGAGATTTAAGGAGAAGAACCATAAACACCTTAATATATGAAGAAGGGCATTTGATCAAATCCAATTGACATACCTAACGGAATTTAGAACAAAGTAGGATAAGAATGTAACTTCCTAAATGAGATCCATATGCCTTTAGCAAGTTTCCTATTTCACGATAAAAATATGGTAGTTGTGTGAGGAAGAAGCAATCAAGCAGAATAACAGAGGTCCTGGAAAGTCATTGGTGTGTGTGTGTGTGTGGGGGGGTGGTGTGCAGTGTGTGTGCATGTGTTTGTGACAAAAGTGCCACTGTCACATTGTCTTTTCAATAAATTGTACTATTATAGTTGTTTATTTTCCTGGGAAAATAACCCAACCTTTTCTTCTTACCATACACCTGTTTAAACTCCTTTTGAATTGCAGACCTACATTTGAATAAGCAACAGTAAATCTCTTAAAAGGTAATATAAGAAAATATTCTCAAGGCTTTAGATTCTCAAAGTAATTCTTTTTTTTAATGTTTATTCATTTATTTAAAAGGTTGATACTTTTTATGATATCCAAGTTAAAACTTCTCCTTATGAAAAACCACCACTAACAGAGGCAAAAGTCAAAGCTATAGAGGAGAAGATGTGTGTGATTGGTAATACAATTTAGAAAATAATCTCATACATACCAATAAGAAAGTGATATGGGACATGAGAAAAGTAGGCAAAAGCCTTGAAATTACATTTCAAAATAGAATGAAATGCCCAATAAATATATAAAATATATAAAAATGTGATTGATGCCATTAGTAAACTAGGAAATAAAAATAAGCCATAATGAGAGAGCACCACACAAATACCAGCATGACTCATGTTAAAATGGTTGCTAGACTTTGTGCAGATGAGAACTACGGGAAGTCTCATGAGTTGGAGAACGGTTTGATCTTACTTACCAATGTCAGATACTCAAATACTCGTATGACTGACCGTGTGATTTCCCTCCTTGGTGTTTATATGATAGCAACTTGAGCATATATGTACCAAGGGAACCTGCACAAGAACTCTCATACCATAATTACTTCCAAGCCCCAAACAGAGCAAATGAAATGTAGAAGACATAAATAGTGATAGAGTCATATACTGGGATGCTATATAGCAAGCTAAATAAAAGAATTACAGCAACATGCCATACTGGATAAATCTCAGAAATATTGAGCAGAAGAAATACTCAAAGGAATATAGACCGTTTCATTCATGTTTATATGAAGTTCAAAGAAGACAAAAATAAATGGTTGGGGATGCATACTTAAGTGATGAAAATAAAAGAAAAAGCAAGCAAGCGATTTCTAGAAAGGTTAGGAGAGTGAGTGCAACTTAGTGGTTGGATTCTGTGGGAAGAAGCTGTAATCCAGCATGAAAGCTCTATCCACTTCTTGATTGGGGTCCTGTGATAATGGTGCTCTCTGTGTGTTCATTTGTTAAATTGTATACTTTGACTTATTTTTTAAGGTGATTTATTTTGAGAGAGAGACGGTGAGAAGGGGAGGGGTAGAGAGGGAGGAAGAGAATCACAAGTAGGCTCTGTACTGCCAGCACAGAGCCTGACCCAGAGCTTGAACTTATGAACGGTGAGATCATGACCTGAGCGGAAATTGAGTCGGACGTTTAAGTGACTGAGACACCCAGGTGCTTCTGTACACTTTGATTTAAAGTTTTCCTCGACTTGTGGTGTTTGTCCAATTAAAAATTTAATAGTTACCACAGATTACCTTAGCAGAAAAATTCTGATAAATGAAGAAGCAAAAGTAAGATGAATTTGGGTAAAAATCTTCACTATTTACTGATTTTTTTAAAAAAAGAAAACCCAAACTCATAGATACAGAGAGCAGATTGGTAGTTGCAAGAGGTGGGGGCTGGGGGCTGGGAGAAATGGGTGACCTGTTTTTTTTTTTTTACTTTAAATAAATTGAATAAAAATAATAATAGTAAAACAAAAAAAAAAACAAAAAAAAAAAACAAAAGCCCAGCCAGCCTCCCAGCCCTGCCCTAGCAAGTAACCTTGAGCTCTGTAGTCAGCCAGGGGAAACATTGCCTATTGGATAGGTTAGTGCTTGTGATTGGTCATATGCCTTGTACCCAACACCCAAAAAATTAAATATAAAATAACATAGCAATGCTGAAATAAAATTTCCAGCTATATTTAATTCTAAGGGACAGTCAAAGCAATCTAATGTTTTTATTTCTCTAGTTCGGGTTGACCCTCAAAATAAATTTGAAAAGTCAGAATTAGAGATAAAGAATTGATAGAAAACAGAATCATTATTGTTAACTCTCGACTATACATATATACATGAGATTCATGTGCCCAGGCTGGAATTATAGGAAACAAGAGAAAAGATCTTGATAAGATAAGCATCTCTTATATAGTCTAAACCCCAAGTCAAAATACACAAGCTTAAATTTAGACAAATCTTGATCAATATTTATACAAGCTTGTTGATTTAATATCACGTGGCTAGGAGCTAAACTGTTATTTCTCGAAATTTGTTATATTGGTTTTCAAATATTTTTCAGATCTAACTTTTAACAGAATATCAGATCACACGATTGATTAATAACACTGTAGCAAGCATGTCCAAATGTGTACCTATTTTATACATAGAATTTACAGTAGAAGATTTTGATTCATTTGAATTTTTTGGATTAATGTTTATATTGCATATGTTGTGAAGTATTACTGATATCAAAATGGCACAAAACTTAAAAGGAAAACATAGCATGAATGGTGGCAATTTAGACCGAAAATATTTTAAAAGTTAATGATTACCTTATGTTTAGGGTCAAAGAGTAGGACACGTTTTCCTTGGCTGACTCGGGTACATGTAATTGCTCTGTGATTGAAAGCTGTAATTAGCTCCTGTAGGATTTATAAGACAGTGAGGTAAATACAGTGTTTATTCTTAAGCCTTTTGGGTTTTTGCTCCAGGCTATTTTACTTGGTATTCATTTAGGTGGGATTTTAGTGAATTCGGGAATTCAAATTAAAAATATGAATTCATCTTAAAGGTATCATTATATCATCGGTGTGGACATCAGAAAACACAAGTTAATTGTGAGATAACAAAATTCTGTTGTTTTAAGGCATTCAGGTTTTGGTACTTTGACTTTTTCTCTTGATATGTGTCATATATGACACTGACCCAGAACTGGCCCGGCAACCACAGGAAACTCATACAGAATGGAAGGGAAGATCATCACTGTGCATCCTGTGCCCTCAGTGTCTTGATCAGGCAATAATTATGTAGAAGGAATTGTCTTTGCTCTCTCAGCCCCAACTTGAATTCTTCTCATGATTCTGAGTTCGCCTCAGTTGCAGCAATGCTATGAGAATGTCTTGTACTAAGTAGATTTTCTGATATTTGCACTGATTTGTTCTTGTTCTGAGTTTTGGAGCTACAGAATAGGAATTGAATATACACTAACATGATGGCTCTTAAAATATTTGAAGGAGCACATTCCCTAGGTCTTAAATCTCCTCTTTTTTCTCAGCATACTTGGAATGAAAGGTATTGAAAGGCTCATAGTTATGTAGTAAGGGAGGTAACTTACTGATCGTTAGTGCATATGGTGCACACACACACATGCCACCAAAAGTTGCAAAGCAGATTTTGAAAGAAATCCATTCAGTTGCAAGAGTGATATGATAAAGACTGAAGTGATAGCATAAAGAAGCTTAAGTCATAAAGTTCTTAAAGGATGTTTCAAGAACTTCAGTTACAAGAAGCTGCTGCTAGACTGGGAACAACATGGCGTCAAGATTAAGACACGCCTTTAAATAGCTCTTTGGTGGATGTAATGGCTTAAAATAAGCAAGCTCTGTGCAGAGACTAGTTCAAAGGGGCACATACTTTGGGTCCAAGTTAGGGAGAAAATGCAAAGTAGTATTTACCCTTTATTTTGCATGATTATTTGTTGGAATCCATAATGAATAAAAAATCATTACACACTTAAAATACATGGGTTATAGAAGTGCTAGCAAAGCAAATCAAAGCCTTACTAGTCTGCATTGTCCTTGGTACAGGCAGCTGGTTCTCCACTGCGTGGCTTGTCCAGATGCAGGAACATAAAGTGTGAATGTGCGTCTCTATTAACTGCCAGATGGTGTTCCTTCACGATTTTTTTCATTTTTCTGTTTGAGATTCATGATGTGTTTTCTTGCTACATTAATCTCTTAAAGTTCTTCAAATTAAAAAGAAAGACAAACTGTATTTGTGTGTGGGTGTGGATGGATGGATGTGTCTGTGTCTGTGTAATAAATAGTCAAATAGCCTTTGTTACCAGCATTTTCCTGGAGGCTTTATTTTAGGACTGTCTGACTCGTAATCCACCCCTGCATGAATCTGCAGTTTAATGTCACTCCAATAGTCTGTCCAGCTTTGCCTTCTTATGGTCCTCTACTTCATTCTTAGACTATGCATTGACACTCTTATCTCGTGTTAAAAGTCCTCATGGCACTCACAATAGGACCAGTTGCCTGTCCTTTTGGTGGCTGAAAGTTTTGAATCTGTGTCTTCCCTTCAACCATTGGATAGTTTGTTCCCTGTTCTTCATAATGATAGTAAGATATCAATAGCAATGAGAAAGATTAGATCATTAAAGGAATTTGCACATCCTGTATATCACAGTGGCAGACATCAATTACCAACCGAGTTTGGAATTTATGGGGAAGCAGAAAATCCACACGCCTATTTCTTCACTGGATTATTTGGGTTTTGGGTATTGAGTTTGATAAGTTTTTGTAGATTTTGGATACTAACCCTTTATCCAATGTGTTGTTTCCAAATATCTTCTCGCATTCTGTAGGCTGCCTTTTAATTTTGATGATTTCCTTCACTGTGCAGAAGCTTTTTATCTTGATGAGGTCCCAACAGATCATTTTTGCTTTTGTTTCCCTTGCCTCTGGAGACATGCCAGGTAAGAAGTTGCTACAGTCAAGGTCCAAGAGGTTTCCTCCTGTAGGATTCTGATGGTTTCCTATCTCACATTTAGGTCTTTCATCCATTTTTGAATTTGTTTTTATGTATGGTATAAGAAAGTGGTCCAGGTTAATTCTTCTGCATGTCAATGTCCAGTTTTCCCAACACCATTTGCTGAAGACACTTTTTTCCCTTGGATACTCTTTCCTGCTTTGTCAAAGATTAGTTGGCCATCCAATTTGTGGGTCCATTTGTGTGTTCTTTATTCTGTTCCATTGATCTATGTGTCTGTTTTTGTGCCAGGACCATACTGTCTTCGGATTGTGATGCCTCCAGCTTTGGTTTTCTTTTTCAACATGACTTTGGCTATTTGGGTTTTTTTATGCTTCCATGCAAATTTTAGATTGTTTATTCCAGGTCTGTGAAGAATGTCGGTGTTATTTTGATAGGGGTTGCTTTGAATATGTAGATTGCTTTGGGTAGTATAGACATTCTAACAATATTTGTTCTTCCAGTCCATGACCATGGAATGTTTTTCCATTTCTTTGTGTCTTCTTCAATTTCTTTCATAAACTTTCTATAGTTTTCAGTGTACAGATCTTTTACTGCTTTGGTTAGGTTTATTCCTTGTATCAAATGGTTTTTGGTGCAATTGTAAATGGGATTGATTCCTTGGTTTCTCTTTCTGAAGCTTCATTATTGGTGTATAGAAATACAACAGATTTTTTGTATATGCATTTTCTATCCCATGACTTTACTGAATTTGTGTATCAGGCCTAGCAATTTGTTGGTGGAGTCTTTTGTTTTTTCTATATGGAGTATTATGTCATCTGAAAATAGTGAAAATTTGACTTTTTCCTTGCCAATTTGGATACCTTTTATTTCTTTTTGTTGTCTGATTGCTGAAGCTAGGACTTCCAGTGCTATGTTGAACCACAGTGGTGGGAGTGGACATCCTTGTCTGACTAAAAGGTAAAGCTCTAAGGTTTTGCCCATTGAAGATGATATTAGCTGTGGGTTTTTCGTATATGATCTTTATTATGTTGAGGTATATTCCTTCTATCCCTTCTTTGTTGAGGGTTTTTATCATGAATGGATGTTATACTTTGTCAATGTTTTTTTCTGCATCTATTGAGAGGATTATATGGTTCTTACTCTTTCTTTTTTTTAATGTAGCATATGACACTGATTGATTTGCAAATACCGAACCATCCTGGCAATCCAGGAACAAATCCCACTTGATCGTGGTGAATGATTCTTTTTTTAAAAAAAAAATTTAACGTTTATTCATTTTTGAGAGACAGAGAGAGACAGAGCACGAGCAGGGGAGGGGCAGAGAGAGAGGGAGACACAGAATCCAAAGCAGGCTCCAGGCTCTGCGCTCTCAGCACAGAGCCTGATGCAGGGCTCGAATGCATGAACCTTGAGATCATGACCCAAGCTGAAGTCAGACGCCTAACTGAGCCACCCAGGCACCACTGAATGATTCTTTTAATGCACTGTTGGATTCAATTTGCTAGCATTTTGTTGAGAATTTTTGCATCTGTGTTCATCAGGTATATTGGCCTGTAGTTCTCTTTTTTAGTGGATTCTTTGTCTGGTTTTGGAATCAGGGTAATGCTGGCCTCATAAAATGAATTTGGAAGTGTTCCTTCCATTTCTATTTTTTGGAATAGTTTGAGAAGGATAAGTATTCACTCTAAATGTTTGGTGGAATTCACCTTGGAAGTTATCTGGCTCTGGACTTCTGTTTCTTGGGAAATTTTTGATTACTGATTCAATTTCTTTGCTAGTTATCAGTCTATTCAAGTTTTCTATTTCTTCCTGTTTTAGTTTTGGTAATTTACAAACAGGAATAAATTTATAAATACCTAGAAACACATGTTTATAACACATGTTATAAATTTATTCCTGTTTGTTCAATTTGTTGGAATATAGTTTTTCATAATATTCTCTTATAATTGTATTTCTGTGATGGTGTTATTTCTCCTCTCTCACTTGTGATTTTATTTAGGTCCTTTCTGTTTTCTTTTTGATAAGCCTGCTTGGGATTTATCAATTTTATTAATTCTGTCAAAGAACTGGCTGTTAGTTTTGTTCTACTGGTTTTTTTGTTTGTGTATGTGTGTGGGTGTTTTTGTTTTTAGATCATTTATTTATGTTCTAATTATTTCCTTTCTTCTGCTGGCTTTATGCTTCATTTGTTCTTTTCCCAGCTCCTTTAGGTATATGGTTAGGTTACATATTTGAGACTTTTCTTGCTTCTTGGGGTAGGCCTATATTGCTATATACTTCCTTCTTAGACCACTTTTGCTGCATCCCAGAGGTTTTGGACCATCGTGTTTTCATTTTCATTTGTTTCCATGTATTTTTAGATTTCTTCTTTAATTTCCTGGTTGACCCATTTATCCTCTAGTAGGATGTTTTTAACCTCCATGTATTTGTTGTCTTTCCAAATTTTTACTTGTGGTTGACTTCAAGTTTCATAGTGTTGTGGTCAGAAAATACATGTGGGATGATCTCAGTCTTTTTTACTTGTTGAGGCCTACTTTGTAATGGGATCTATTCTGAAAAATGTCCCATGCACACTTGAAAAGAATGTGTATTCTACTTTAGGGTGAAATGTTCTTCATATATCTGTTAAGTCCATCTGGTCCAGTGTGTCATTCAAAGTCATTGTTTCCCTGTTGATTTTGTGCTCAGGTGATCTGTCCAGTGGGGTGTTAAAGTTTCCTACTATTACTGTATTATTCTCAAGGAGTCCCTTTATGTTTGCTATTGTTTTATATATTTGTGTGCATAACTACAATTTCTAGATCTTGGTGGATATTTCCTTTTATTATGACATAGTGCCCTTCTTCATCTCTTGTTACAGTCTTTGGTTTAAAATCAAGTTTGATATAAGTATTGCTACTCTGGCTTTCTTTTAATATCCATTTGCATGATAGACATTTCTCTACCCCCTTACTTTCAATTTGCAAGCATTATGAGGTCTAAAATAAGTCTCTTGTAGGCAGCAAATAGATGGGTCTTGTTTATCTATCTTGACACCCTGTGTCTTTTGATTGGAGCATTTAGTCCATTTACTTTCAGAGTGATTATTGATCTGTATTTAGTGCCATTTCATTACTTGTTCTGTATGGTCTCTGGAGATTTTCTGTTCCTTTCTAGTGTTTTTGCTTTTGGTCTTTCTTTACCACTCAAGGAGTCCTGTTTAATGTTTCTTGCAGGGCTGGTGTAGTGGTTGCAAACTCCTTTATTTTTTTGTTTGGGACACTCTTGATCTCTCTTTCTATTCTGAATAGATAGCCTTGCTGGATAGAGTATCCTTGGCTGCAGATTTTTTTTCCCATTCAGCATGTTGAGTATATCATGTTACTCCCTTCTGGCTTGCCAGTGGAGAGATCTGCTGCTAACCTTATTGATCTTCCCTTGTAAGTTAGAGACTTCTTTTGTCTGCTGCTTTTAGGATTTTTTCTTTGTCTCTATATTTTGCAAATTTTACTGCGATGTGTCTTGGTGTGGACCTCCTTTGGTTGATTTTGTTGGGTCACTCTGTCTTCTGGATCTGGATGTCTGTTTCCTTCCCCAGATTAGGGAAGTTTTCAGGTATAATTTCCGCACATAAACCTTTTGCCTCCTTTTCCTTCTCTTTTCTGGGAGTCCCATGATGAGAATGGTATTAGGTTTGATGGACTCACAGAATTCCCTAAGCCTACTTTCATGATCCAAGAGTTTTCTTTACCACTGTTGTTCCATTTCATTATTTTCCATAATTCTCTCTTCTATATCACTTATTCCTCTGATTCTCATATCCTTGTGGTCATTACAACCAGCTAGTTTCAAATTTATTTATTTACTTGGTTATCACATTTTTTCATTTCCTCGTGATTCATTTTTAGCTCTTTGGTCTCTACAGTAAGGGTCTCCTTGATGTCTTCCATGATTTTCTCAATCTCAACTAGTATCTTTATGACTGTTGCTTTAAATTCTGGCTCAGGCATATCATATCTGTTTCCATTAGATCCCTGGCCATGACCTTTTCTTTTTCCTTCTTTTGGGATGAATTCCTCTGTCTTGGCATTTTGACTCAGTTTCTGTCTTCTCTGTTTTAGGAAAGCCTATGATATTTCCTGCCTTCGAGAGTAATGGCTTTAGGAAGAATAGGTCCTATACTGTCCAGGGCCTGGTGCTTCAGGAAGTGTCACTGGTGTGTACTGTGTGAATTCTGGGGTGGTCTTATGAGCTCCCTGTCTCTCGGGTCAACCCCCTGTAGATCTTCTCCTTGCCTGGAGCGGGGAGTGTTTGTACCGTGGCCAGAGTGTGGTGAATTTTAATTAGGTGTGCTCTGGTCTGCTTGTTAAGAGACCTGATGGCATTTACACTAGAGCTGAAGCTTTGTAGAAGTCTATGGTCAGTGCATGCAGATGTGTGTGTGTGTGTGTGTGTGTGTGTGTGTGTGTGTGCGTGCGCGCGCACATGCTTGTTTTCTGGGGGAGGGGTTGGCTTCTCTGGTTGTTAGGCACACTCGCTGGGGAGAAGCAGTGCCAGCAGAGTGCAGCAGGGGCAGGACTCGGTGTAAGCAGGTTAGGCAGCCAGTGTTGATGCTGTGCCGTTTACTGAAGTTAGATTAGGTGAGGGGAAGGGGAGAGAAATGGTGCCTACCAGGTTCTTTTGGATGACTACATTTCAAATAACAAGATGCCAGAGCAAAGACAAGTCCTGTTGAGTGAACCCTGACTAGCCCTGCCATGCTCAGCAAGGCTTAGGTTCCCAGATAATTTTAAAAAGGCACACACAGTCTTAGTTTTATAGATGCAATATGAACACAAAAGGAAATGTAAAAATATTGTGGTACTTTCTCATTTTATTATAAGCCATATACAATGTAGTAAGTTGTACAGATGGCATAGTATGAAGCATGCAAGTTGTATCTAGATTTTATGGCTTACAAAAAGAAGATTGTGCACTAACAGAAGATAAATTTGCTGAATTTTCAGAGTGACACAAATGCTCCATTGTGGTTTTCACTTATCTGGTAGGACTTTATGGTACACAGATAGAGCACCACCAGTGAGAAGCCTGCCTCTTGGGGAGAAGTAGGCATGCCTGGGACGTCAGACTTTAGCAGTGTTCTTCATCTTAATGACAGTTGGAAGAATGCAGCTTCTCACAGTCAAGGATTACTTCTGTAGATTTGTGTAGCTGATGCTCAATTTGGGAAAGATCGAAGTCCAGTTATTCCTGGCAGTTCTTCCTTAGAAAACCAAAAATGATCTCCTGGCTTACGCATTAATAGGCTAACAATAAGACGGTGGTTTCCCAATTTTGGGGGATGTACACCAGTCTGGAACCCCCAATGTTGTGGTATTGCTCAAGATCTTAGTCTTATTGGTAGCATCTAGTGTGGAACAAAGTGCATATAGGTCATTCATGGTGGAGATTCAGTGTGGTTCCTTTACCGTAGATGTGTCCGTGTAACATCCATAACAGACATATAGATTTGTTTTTTTTTTCTTGTGAGGAGACCATAAGAGTAAGTGAGATTAACTTGTCCAAACAGCATCCTAGGAATTATGAGAGCTAGGACTTGATTCTCTGACTAAATGTTTCACATCACACATACGGGGGCTTCTATAAATGCAGCATCCATTCCTGCGTTCATCTGGTCATTTGTTTGCTTGGTCATTATATATTTGCTTACTTATTTATTTGCCGATTTGTATTAAGCTTTCCCAATGTGACAACTGAGTAGTCTTGATAAAAGTTTTTATCAGGGTAATAGTATGGTGATTGGGTTCGTTGAAAGAAAAATCACAGTCTGCAAATCCTGAAAGGATTCATCCTAAAATATACACATATTATAGATACATTTTGTCTAATTAGAATGTGCATGCTGCTTGATTGAAGATTTTCAGATGAACCTGTGGAGAGATTCTATTCCGTGCCTATGATCTCTAGAATAGGTATTTAGGGAGAAATCATCAGCAAGCTTGTCCACGTTCCTTGGGCACCCAGCTGTTGGTGAGAGAAACCAGTAAGCTGTCCTCAAAATCCATTTCTGTAGCACTCTGCCAGATCCTAAGATGTCACATAGGAACTGGGAAGTGGTACTGCCAGCTAGGGCTGTGTGTGGGTGCCCAGCCGTCAGTGCACAGGCCTGGACTCGGACCAAATTTGCTCTACTTTTACTGGTTTTTTTCGACAGCATTAAATGGTGCCATAGTTAGAATGTGTTGAGTGAAACTTATACTGAGGGGCTGTATGCACAAAGCAAAAAAGATAACCTGAAAAAATACATTTGGACAATATGTAGGAACGGAATTAAACTCAATTTTCATAAATGGCTAACACATTCATTTATCATATATTTCTCTTCAAATACTGGAGCTCAATTTCTTCCACAAGATTCAACATGCAGAAATTTGGAGAAAAAAAGATTGAGAATGTTTGAGAGGCAGTACATTTCAAAGGCAACCTTTGGAGGGAACTGAAGAAACTATATCAGCTGTACAATGTTGAAGCAAAGAAAAATGATCTCAGAAGAATGATAATCTTTGTATTTCAATAGAATTTTAGAAGCAAACGATGTAAAGCCAACTTCTGAGGTAAAATGCTTAATTAGGAAAAGGTTATCAAACAGACAAAATTTTTCCTGTGTGTAGGCTACTTTAAGTTTCTTTTATGCATAATAACTTTTCGTTAGCAATAGTCAAACCCTTAATTTCTGGGACACTAATCATCTGCTTCATCAGCATCGAAAGCTTTCTCTGGAAAGCCTTTCTCTTGGGACTCACCCCTGTTGGTCATTTTTTGCTGCTTTCCATACTCATTGTGAGGTTGGGCGGGGGGGAACTGGCCATCACATTATAGAAGCAAACACACAGAAGAAAGAGCAGATATGATGCCAATTCATCCATTTTGATATCTGTTGCTATTTTTGATGAGCTACCTAGTAATGAGCATGACTGACAACATGAATTTTCAGACATTTTTATAACTATCTATTTGAAATTAGTGGAAGAGATCACTTCTTTGAAGTCAGTTTAAGAAAGAATATTGTCTAATAAAATATGAAAAATATCCTTTACATTTCTCATCAGTGATGCTAAGAATTCCACCCAAACAACGGTTCCTACCTGTGGTTTGAGTCTGCGCTTAGGAATCAAAGCATCTGTTGTTTACAGCCAAGATATTTTTACTCAGAGAATATTAACAAAGTTAGTACTTCTTCAAAAATGGTACAAGTTGCAAACATTTTATTTTATACTGCCATAACATTTTAATGCTTCTCAATATAAAAAAAACCTGTCATAAATGATTTCCAAAAATTGGGATGGCTTTTCATACTGTAAGGAAACACTGCTTAAGCAATGAAAATTGTCCATTTTTAGTATTAATTCTAATGAGCTAGCGAATATTCTTGGACACAAAGTTCGAAAAGTCATGTGTTAGTAAGCACTGGATTTAAAAAGGAAACTGCAAGTTCTCCTGAGATGTCAAGCAACGTTATATACGCACAAACGATAAAGATATATCCACCGTGATTGCAGGAGTAACGTGCTACACAGGAGACGATGTCCCTTGTCATGTGACCACCATTCCTTCATCCAGAAACGATGGGTTTATTTTTATTTTTGAACTTTCAAACTTTCTTGAGATATAATTGACATATAGCATTGTGCAAGTTTAAGGTGAGCAGTGTGATTGACTTGATCCACGTATATATCATGGAATGATTACCAAAATAAAATTTGTGAGCACGTCCTGGTGGATTAATTGTCACTAAAGCAGAGCAATGACTCGAGCTAGTCCATCGTGTTCCAATGGATACAAAACAAATTACTCCAAAATGCGTGCCATAAAACAAATACTTATTTTGCTCAGATTCCATTGATTAGAAATTCAAGGAGAGGAAAAAAAAAAAAGCGTGAATTCTCTCTGCTCCATGATTTCGGAGGCCTCTTGAAAGGCATGAAGACTAAGGTTATGGAAACTCACTCATGGGTTTGTTGCCTGGAAGTTGCTTTCCGGGACACCTCAAACAGCTGGAAGCTTGGCTGCCTGGGCAACTGTCATTGTTTGGCGTGGTCTCATGATCCCTCCAAGGTGGCTTCAGAGAGGCAAGATATCTTACATAGTGACTCGGGACATGTCTCAAGAGACAGCACGTTAGGTGGAACCTGTATCACCTTGTCTGGCCTAGCCTTACAAGCCATACACAATATCGTCGAGTGCTTTCTCTTTGCTCCAGGCACAAAGCCTGGCTCATATTCAAGGAGAGAAAAAGTGGACTCCACTCTTTACCAAAGGTGTGTCAAAGAGCTTGTGGAATGTTTTCAAGCTATCTTACATTGCTAAGACAAAATTCATTTATGGTTACAAAAAAAACGGGAACACAGACATGAGATGTTTTTCAGTCTTTATAACGTGCTCTTTTTCACTCTACCAAAAAAGCAAAAGTAATTGCATGACATCACTGACAATCTTGAGATAAAAAAGAGAGGCAAGTTATTCTGAGAGCAGAAAGCTGTGATTAGATCACACACAGAAAGAAGGGTGCATTTCTATCACTCCTATTTAGGACTCGAGCGGAAGGATGGGAATCTCCAAATTCTGCTGGAAAATTAAAAAAAAAACATTTCAAGAAAAGCAGAGGCCTTAGAAGTCAGGAGAAGTAATATTTGATCCTCATTTTCTGTTGCCCTGAACAGAAAATAAAGGCAATTTATTCAAAATCCTTCTGGCAGATAGAACTCCTTGCTTTCTGACTTTTTTTTTATCCATTGCCTTTGAAAAATGTATTTATCAATTAATCTGTGCCCTGCATACTGGACTAGAGTTTCTCCTGATCTTTGGTGATAAATTCCCATAAAACCCGAGGGAGATTGGTTAACATACGTATCAATAATTTGTCTCCAAAGTCACACATTGCTGTGTCATTTTTCAACGTCCCAGACTTCACCTTTGTGTCCAGTGCTATAAAGTAGATGATCACAACTTTATGTGACTTTCAACAAAAGATGATGTAGATCTATATCCTGGTCACTTCTAAGGGTGCATATGCTAAAATTTGGATAATCTGTATCTGAAACCAAACATGCAGTAATATCTGGGAAGGACTACAAGAGCATGGAAACTTAAAAATTCAAAAATTGCAAAGGCATTGCAAATGAAAAATGTAGATACATAGGTGCTTACAAAATTGAAAAGGTGCAACATCAATTATATGCCTTGATAGTAGAATAAGAGCTTAGAGTAATATCTTTAAGCAACTTGTTGAGATTATATTATGCTCTTCAAGTGAAATTCTATTACATAAATACTGTAAGAAAGGGGATGAATGCTTAAAGTATTTAAATATAAATTACCTGGGAAGTGTCAGAGCTGTTACAGTTTTTTTTTTGTTTGTTTCAATGAGTATGTACTATTTCTTTTTTTTTTTTTAATTTTTTTTTTCAACGTTTATTTATTTTTTTTGGGACAGAGAGAGACAGAGCATGAACGGGGGAGGGTCAGAGAGAGAGGGAGACACAGAATCGGAAACAGGCTCCAGGCTCTGAGCCATCAGCCCAGAGCCCGACGCGGGGCTCGAACTCACGGACCGCGAGATCGTGACCTGGCTGAAGTCGGCCGCTTAACCGACTGTGCCACCCAGGCGCCCCAGTATGTACTATTTCTAATTGTTATGTGACCTGACATCCTAAGTGAAGTATCACAAACTTAGGTAATTCAAGTCAGTTTTGCTGAAAGAGTACCTGTGTACACATCCAGCGGCCAAAGATACATCTGCATATCAACTAATTTTAAGTTGTATTTGTTTACCTAGATTCTATATTTATAAACAATTATGTGTCCTTCATTGAAATGTTTGATGTATCACATCGTGCAAATTGAATATGTACAACACGTTAATTTCATATGTCTCTATATTGTAATACGATGCCAACTGTAGCAATGACTGGCACCTCCATAACATGACATGATTATCATTTCTTTTTACTGGTTAAAGTTCTGGCCTCTTCGCGAGCTTGATGATTACACCACTCCCCATCGTGTGCATCTGATTTCCAGGACTTAATCACTTCTAATTGCAAGCTTGGCCCCTTAAACAACATCTGTCCTGTCACCACCCCCGCCTCCTGGTAATGGCCATTTACTCTGTTTTTGTGAATTTGGCTGTTTTAGATTCCATCACATGCGTGATCACAGACAGTATCTGTCTTTGTCTGTCTGACTTACCTCAGCTCAAATTCCATCCATTTTGTCATGGATGGTAGGATGTCCTTCTCATGTTGAATAATATTCCATTGTGTGTGTGTGTGCGCCTGTGTGTGTAAATATAAAATCACATCTTTATCCACTCATCTGTTGATGGGCACTTAGGTACTTTATGTATCTCGACTATTGTGAATAATTCTGCAACAAACACGGGAGTGTAGATATCACTTCAATATCCTGTGGGTGTACACCCAGAAGTGGAATTGTTGAATCATGAGGTAGATCTATTTTTTAAAAAAATTTTGAGGAACTTCTATGTGCTTTTCATAGTGGTTGGACCAATTTACATTCCTACCAACAGAGAAGGGTTCCCTTTTGTCATCACCATCACTTGTTAGCTCTTCTTCATGATAGTTCTAACAGGTGTGAGGTGATATCTCATGGTTTTGATCTGCATTTTCATAATGATCGCTGATGTGGAGCAACTTCTCATGGACCAGTTGGCCATTTGGGTGTCTTTTTGGAAAAATCTAGTTCCTCTGCTTATTTTTTAGTTGGAATGTTTCTGTTTGCTATTGTGTTAGTTTTAGGCGTTCTTTATGTATTTTAGATGTTGACTCCTTAACTGATATGTGGTTTACAAAATTTTTCTCCCTTTCTGTAGGTTGCCTTTTTATTTTGTTTCTTTTGCTGTGCAGGTTTCATTTTTCTTAAATTTTTTTAATGATTATTTATTATTGAGAGACAGAGAGAGACAGAGCACGAGCATGGGAGGGACAGAGAGAGGGGGAGACACAGAATCTGAAGCAGGCTCCAGGCTCTGAGCTGTCAGCACAGAGCCCGACGCGGGGCTCGAACTCACTGATCATGAGATCATGACCTGAGCCGAAGTCAGATGCTTAACCTTCTCAGCCACCCAGGTGCCCCAGGTTTCATTTTTCTTAGTTATCAACTTTGTATTAAATGTAACAGTCAATAAATATTAAATAGTTTTAGAATTATTGCGAATAAATATATGAGCATTTAAAGACTATGCAAGTGAATATATTTACATTTTAATGGTAAATTCTAGTTTTGTAAAACAATTTGATTTGTTAAACTGGTGGGGTCCAAGTGCATGGGGGTCTGCGGGCAATTTCCTCCAAAAGTGACTTCTAATGATTCATTCTATTGCTATATGATCAGCGTGATGACTGTTGTCTGTTTCCTGCTCATTGGTTCATCATTATCCTCACTGTTCGCTTGGAGATGTAGAGTATGGCACCCTTGATGTGCTGTCTCATTTTGGTACTAGTCCCCTGAGAAGTCTGATGGCTTCCATTTCCCTGAGCCACCTTGTAAGAAGCTGAAATGCTATTTTAAGCCACTCAGTTTTGTTTGCAGCAATTTCTTGAGAAATAACAAATACATAAAAATATAATAGCTACATTTTACATACAGAATGTCCAAAGGTACCAGTATAGTGTATTTAAGGGCTTCTGAATTTACACACAGTGATAAAAAGGACAGCATTTATCAATTTGTATTTGGGGAAATGATGTGGAAATTAGTCTCAGGGCTCCTGGGTGGCTCAGTCGGTTAAGCATCTGACTCTAGATCTTGGCTTGGGTCATGATCTTGCAGTTTGTGAGTTTGAGTTGGGCTTTGACCTGACAACAGAGTCTGCTTGGGATTCTGTCTTTCTCTCTCTCTGCCCCTTCCCCGCTTGCTCTCTCTCTGTCTCTCAAAATAAATAAATAAACTTAAAAAGAAAATACGCTGTTAAAAAAAGATAGTCTCTATTAAAGTTCCTTTACATAAAACTTCCTGTAACTTAATGTGCCCTTGTTGATCTCCAAGCCTTAACTTTTGGTGGGTTTTCTGGAAGTCTTCTTGGAAGTTCCCTTTTCCCCCCGATACTTGCGTGGTTCCCTCTTTCACTTCTTTCAGATTGCTGGGACATCAGTCTTGCTAGAGTGCGTGTGTCTTACCACGACGAGTGAAGTACTTTCTTCATGGTGCTTCGCATTCTGGCGTGCAACATAATGCAGTTTTTCTTCCCTTTTCTGTGGGAAAGAAAGCTTCAAGAGAACCACAGGGCGTGGGTCACCACTGCTTATGTCCTTGCACTAAGCAACAACACCTGCCGCGTCCTGTGAGATTTCGCATGATTGAACAACTGGAATGATTCTACCAGGGAACACGACATTAGAATTCTTCAGGAGTTTTATGTTTTTCAATAACATTTTTACCTCTCTAAACATTTCTGAAGTTAAAGAGGCCTACAAGGGAAATTATTTACCAGGAAAACCGGAGCTGAGTAATAAATTCTAGATCCCCGTTTCAAGCACAGAACAGGGTCTGTGTTCAGGGACAGCTCAGCATTAGCTAGTCCCTAACGGTTATTGTAATTGAAACCCTGCATTTTTCAAATGACCGGAAGTTGAGCTGTCAATGAAATTTACCTAATGAATATTTTCCTTAAGCCTAACCCTTTTTGCCTTTACAGAATGTGGGATCAATTCTTCTTAGTTGGGTCTTTTATAAAAAGGAAGGATCAGCGTCAGAGTACAGCTTGGGTTTCAACATCTGGTAACTTCTTGTGCTCCAGGGCCTTAACCCCCTGCAGGGCACCTCCTACACGTTGGGGAAGGGGGAACCAAGGGTCACTTCTAGGATTGGAATTTAAAAAAAAAATGGGGGGGGGGGCGCCTGGGTGGCTCAGTCTGTTGAGCATCTTGATTTCAGGTCAGGTCATAATCTGGTTTGTGGGTTGGATCCCAGTCAGGTTCCATAGCTGGCAGTGGGGGACCTGTTTGGGATTATTCTCTCTCTCCTCTCTCTCTGCGTCTCCCCCCACTCCCATGCTCCCTCTGTTTAAAGATAAATAAAAGTTAAATAATTAAATAAAAATCAATGAAAAAAAAATTTTTTTAAAAGTCTTTTAAACTATTGAGTAAATTGGCTGACTATAAGTAAAAAAGAAACGAGATTTATGATGGTAACACATATTTTGTATGAAGTTTTAGACCCTGAATTTATTTTACCAAAATTAACAAAATAGGTATTTATGAAAAACTGTCTTTCATATGTTGCCTCCCATATGTTTCATGAAGAAATAACTCAAAACTGCTTCTTCATAAGTGGGGAGAGATGTTTATATATAATAAAGGCCAGAGATGTTTCTATCCAGAAATGTTTGGGTAGTTTCATTTTTGGTTTAAACAGGGCATTGTTTTAAACATTAATGAATTCGTCTTGCATTTTAATTTTTTTAATTGGTTAAATTTTGTTAATTTTCCTTTACACATTTTTAATCCATTGTGGAAGTATTCGCTTTAGATACAGGCAATTTTTCATATGCGTATTTTTTACCAAGGTGTGAAGCAGGATGCTAAATGACTAGAAGTCTCCTAGATAGGAAGTAATATATGAACATCAAATATATGTGTGCACTGTTTGCAGATATTAACTAATATTTAGTAAGGAAAATATGTCAAACTCCTTTAATCATATTTACAGTATAAACAGCGAAAGTATTTCAGGGCCTCTTTTAGGTCCTTCTGAGCTATGCTAAATTACACAGCTGATTTAATATCATTTATCTCATTTTAACTTTCATGATACCATGGTAACATTCTCAGCTGAAAATCTGACCCCTTTTGCCTATTGGCAAAAAAGTTCCTTTAAAGGGAAAGAAACTGGTAAATTTCTTGATTACAGGGCAGATCTGACGAGTATACATCAACGAAAATTCACACATTTTATGAACACGTTTCACTCAGAGTAAAAATTCTATCAGTGCTCTGTTGTCATGGATATTAAGTCACGGTCAAGAAGAGTCTGTGAATAGGGAAATAATCAAGGAAGATCAGAAATGCTGATAGATTAAAATGATGATCCGGGGTTCAGTACATATAGATCGGCTCGGATGCTTTCTTCAACATCCGTCTATATCTGGGAACACACAGGTATGGAATGGTAGTCACCTGATTTTTACAAAGATTATTTCTCAGTGGTAGAATTTGGGTTTTTCTGAATGAGGAGACCTATCAAAAATAACTTTTATTATTATGATTTTAATACTGCTCGGAACTGTATTATAAGGAATATACATATTACTCTAAAATTGTATTACTTTACTACTCTTAAAAATCTATTCAAAAGGTTTGTTTCCCATGACGTGTACTAATTTGCCATGCTACTATCCTCCAAAAGTTTCATAAAACTAATATAAAATCCATAAGCAAGTACAGTTGATATCAAACAGGATAATGATGATAGTTTTGGAAATTTCTGGAACTTTAAGTGTGGTTGGCTTTCAGTGAAACAGACAGGTGCCACTATCTTTGGGGAAATAGAAATCTTGTAAATGCAGCTATACTTATTTTTAACATTTTTATTAAGATATAATTGATATACAATTCTGTAAGTATTTAAGTTATAACACTTAATAAGTTTTGTCATCTATACACTTTATAAAACTGTGATCTCAGTTTAGTGAGGGAGCATACCTCATCAGCCCCAAATGTATCCTCATGAACTTTTCTCCCAACCGTCCCCACCCTACCATCCCTGGCAACCGCTCATCTGCTTTCTTTCAGTATAGATTAGTTTGTATATCTAGTATTTTGTAGATATCGAAGAATACAACTATGCGCTCTAATGTGCCTGACTGCATTTACTCACCAGTATTGAAAACAGATTAGAGACACCTTTTTCAAAGCAGGCTTTCAGTATTCTCGAAATAGTGTAACGGTAACTTTACTCCCTGTGGCATATTAGTTTTGTGTAGGTTGGATTTTTGCAATGGGCAGAAAGATGTCATGAAATGTTGGTCACCTGGACAGAACAAAGTATTGAAATAAAACAGTTTGGTAGCTAGAGAACAGGCTATTAAGTTATGAGCAATCATATTAAGAACAACATCAACTCTATCAGGTGACGAAAGATTGGTTCACTTTACAGAAACGCTATTTTTTAAAAATAATTTCAAGCCATAAAGTATTTCAGAAAAATGCATGTACTTTTGATTTTGCTGGAAGGTCAGCCTATATAAACATAATATTGGGCTTATTGATTAAACCCACAAATGTCCGAAAAATAATTAATGGTGCTGCCTATAATCGATAACTTCTTCTTAGTTATCATCCCATTATATATTATACATATATATAATTCTATCATATCTCGGTCTCTGCAAGGCCACCACATGCTCTCGCTCCTGCATTGCCCCAACACCTCCCCACCAGCACCCTTACTGCTGCATATTACATCCGCCCTCTTTTTCAGACGTACTCCCAGAATATGTTGGGTCATGTCTCCGCTCTGCCTGAAGCCCTGCCACAGGGACTCTGTATTTACCTCTGAGCAAAAGTCCGATTTCGGCACTGCCTTTGCTCTCATCTATATTAACTTCGCCAATAATACATCTAGGTTTGACAGAACAATTTTATCGAAAGATGGGTGGATCTCAAACAAGGCAAAGTAGCTACTATACTTTCCACCTGTGAGATTCATTGCTTTATATTTTTCAGGTGCACTGAAAGCGGAAACCTAATTTAACAACTTTCAGAGAATTCTCTTACCTTGCCCATGGAAAAACACAAGAGTTCATTATGCAAACCAATTTACTTTGGATTCATACTAAATATTTTTCCCATTTGTAGAACTTTGGAAGGTCGTTTAAAGGCATCCATGGTGACCGGGCTCTAATAAATTTCCTAAGAAAATGTTGCCTTATCAATGATTTATTAACTGAACACAGAATGAGAGCATCATTCATTAGAATTAGTGTAGCTTTTACCAGTGCGTCCCTTTGTACTCTAAGGAATTTGGGGATTGGTAGCTGCAGGTACATCGCAGTTAGCACAATTACATGGAGGTAAAAATGAATCACTGACAGGGAAACATCAGACTGAGATAGAAAACCTTAACACAAAATTTAGTGTGACTTTTAGAGTTGTTTACCTCTTGTATTTTAAAGCTATATCCAGAAGTATGAACAGCATCAGCTCATGAGTGAAAATGAAATCTACCTTCCCTATGTTCCATTTAATTGTTTACTCCTCAACACGTACACGTATGCACAGACACACGTACACAGTCAGACTCCTGGGCAAGAAGGTACAGATTGAAACTGGGAAGACTGGAATTTTCTTCAAGAAGCTGAATTTCATAGGCTCCTTTCAAGGAATGACTCCTACAAGCGCATGAGAAAGCTCAGCTTTGTCTTTTTAATTTTTGATTCACTCTCTTTCCCAAATTCTTCATTCCCATAATTCCAATTGCTGAAATAGGGCAACAAAACAAAAATCCCCATGGGAAATACTGAATAGCTTTTAAAAAATGCTGTTGTGCTGCGGGCACTGTGAGTTTAGTAGGGGGTGTGAGGATTTAAAGGGTAAACAGTGGTGACCTCTGACACCCGAGATTTCAGAGGATCTTTCACCTTTGAGATCATATTATTTTTTTTAAATCTGTGGAATTACGGATGATTTTACACCTCAGTTTTGCTTTTCTGTGCCTTTCAAATACAATTTAAAACTTAACTCCATTATTGGTTTATAGCATGTTCTGTGATGTTTAGGTTTCTATCTTGGTAGGTGAGCTATTTTCTTTATCCAGGTGACTATTTATCAAACTCAAGCTAATCTATGGAATAGATGTGTATTGCAAAAAAGGTCTCTTTTGCGAAAGTCCTCGGTTCTCTTTGAAAAGTTAGAGGAGTCCTCAGGTGGATAATTCAGAGTGAGAGGAAGGGCACTGGAAGTCCAGTTTAAGCAAAGTCCCAATCCCATGAACTTACCTGTGCCTTTCTTATCTTTCTGATAAACCTTAAATGGTGAGGAACAAATGGTCTCCAAAGGGCCTTTGAGCTAGAATCCCCAGAAGCCACTAATTGTGCTGTAAATTATCATGCCATTAATACCAGCTATGAAATGTCTCCCCTAAGCCTCAGCCTACAGTCTACAGAAAATTCTCTGAACTCCTTGTGTCCTCTTCTTCCCTTTGATCCTCCTGATCGGGGCTAGAGCATCTCTGGGTTGATACCTGAAGATACCCACACCTTCTTGTTATTGCTTTTGAAGAGACTGCTTGTTAAAATGCGAAATGAGGGCATGGAGTTGATCTAATGCTCTCTGAATTCACACATCTGCGTAAGGCTACTTCATAACTCTTTACATCTGAACACACATTTTTCAGACAGTCCACATTCCACATTGTGCCAATAGCATTGGAAAAAATCCTTATTATCAGCTCATCTTCTTCAAAGGCCTATTAGATGCAAGATTAAAATAAGTACAAAGCTGATCCTCCAAAAAAGGGTGTACAATTTAAATTCAAAAGAAGGAATTTTGTGATGCTTTATTTATGTAAATACATAACACACCCCACATGGGGCTTGAACTCATGACTCCAAGATCATGAATTGTAGGCTCTTCCAACTGAGCCAGCAAGGTGCCCTGGAATTTTAAAATTTGATAGGAATTCCACGTATCTGCCAGAATAAAGTCACAATGACTTTTTTATTTAATTACAATGACAAAGAAGGGCACCTGGGTGGCTCAGATAGTTAAGTATCTGACTCTTCGTCTCAGCTCGGGTCTTGATCTCAGAGCCGTGAGTTCAAGCCCCGCACTGGGTTCATTACTGGGCATGAAGCCTACTTAAAAAAAAAAGAAAAATGTCAAAGAATTTTGGAATTGACACCTCTTAAGAGGAGGTAGGTACTGAAGGCATGCTGTAATTCTATTTAGTTAGAAAGTGTTGCGAAGGTAAATTGATTTAGTCTGAGTCCAGTATGTATAGTGAAGACTTACTTGATACACAATTGTAGCAGATTGTCATCTACGATCCTGGCTGGTACTCCTATTGAATTAAAATAGCTTTCTTTATGGATAAATAGATCCAAAACTGATTCAGAAATGACCAATTTCCTTGTTTTTGTTTTCCTATGGTTATGTTATTTCTTAAAGATCATAGACCATTTTTTTTTAAAAAAGGATACTTAAAAATGATCCAGAATGAGCTAACCCCCCCTTATTTTGTAAAATGGTGAACTGAGGCTCTAAGACCTAATCTAGTAACTCTTACACATCTTGTTCCTGGAGTAGCGGCTGGAATCCAACTCTGTCCAGAGACCCTGCTAGTACCTGTGTGTGCATCTGCATGCAAATACTCTTACACATGTCATAGTCTCCTTGGGCACTTTTGCCATATGCTTTACCTGCTTATACGTATTTTATATCTATAGTTATCAAATGTAATGTATAGTCTTAAACACGAATATAATATCTTAAATACATCTGTGCTTACTACTTATATTTTTATCTACTTGTAAATATTCACTAACCTGTGTTTCTAAAAGTTGCATTTACTTATATATTTAGTTTTTCCCAAGAAGTATCTGACAGAAACCTGTAAGCCATCTGCATGTACAAGTTGACACAATACACCCTTACAATTAATATGCATTACACATACGCTTCATAATCATGAACTGGCTATCCAGAAGACTGAGAATAATTCTTGATTATAACCAACAGCTCCCTGTACCCAGGTACAGGTTTCTTGAATTTAATTCACACAGATATTTCTAGAATCCATCTTGTACTGACTGACACTGTAGGAGCACCGCCGAGCTACACAAGCACTTCTGTTTTACTTGGCTCACTTCGGTTTACTCTACCTGCGTGGACATTACGCAGACCGTGGGTGCCATCTTATCCGCAAAGGAAAAGCCACACATTGCATGTGCTTTTAGGGCTACAGAATAACAATGAACCGAGGGCCAATCCTGTTCATTCTTTCCCTTCTGTGCCATTAAGACTGAACACAGCAACGCAAAGTGCACCATGACTCAGCTAAAGGCAAAGATAGCGGAATCAACTCAAAGGAATCTGGAAACCCGTTCCCTGCCATACTAACCAGAGGGGCAAGACTGTTCAGAATACACTGATTTTCAGAGGAAAGGGCAAGAAAATCATAGGCTTGAAATTGAAAATTGTAGGTTTTGATATTTACCCCAAATCAACCACACTCCCTCACAAATATAGATCATACTCGCAAGACGTCCAGACAGAGAAGGATCTAGAAAAGCATATTCTGATTGGTAGAGAAAGATACTCGTAGAGATTGTGAGAAAGAGGTGGCACTCCCTCTTCTGTGCAGGACGTTGGGGGTTGTTACATGAGTGTGGTACTGAAATTCCCTGGTAAGAACAAAATGTGGGTTCTCCGATATGGCAGAATTAGGAACAATTGTAAATGATAGTTGTGTTTGTTGCATTTTAACGTTAATTTTAAATGTACTGAACTGAAAAAAATTCCCTGGGGGGATTAGTAAAGATGAATGCTATATAATTGTTGTTGTTGCCTCTCAATATCCATTGTCATTTTCTTCTTTAGTAATAATGTCCCAGTTGTTATTCCTGTTCATCACCACCTGTTACTATAGACTGCCTGGCTGCTCCGTGGGTCCCTGTGACTACACTCTGGTCAATGGGATGTCCGCAGCATCGTGGGCTCTCAGTTTCAGGACGTTGCCTTAGCATGGGGCATGTTCATCATGCACTTTAAAAACATTTTTTGTTAGGTTTATTTTATTATTTATGTATTCATTCATTAATTCATTTATTCATTCATTCAGTGAGAGACAGACAGAGAGAGCGAGCTGGGGAGGGGCAGAGAGAGAGGGAGACAGAGAATCCCAAGCAGGCTCCCCACTGTCAGCATGGAGCCCAATGCAGGGCTTGAACTCACAAAAACTGTGAGATCATGACCCGAGCAGAAACAAAAAGGCCAACACTCAACTGACTGAGCCAGCCGGGTACCCCTCATCCTGCTCTTCTAACCCCTCCTCTGTGAAACCACACGTGACTGCCCAATGTCTAGCAGTTATGGAAGATTATGAACCTGCAGGAATGTGGAAGCCAGGGTTCCTGCCAACAAACTGAAATTGCTTTACCGGGATGACATTACCTATCTAGAAATTAATTCTCATTCTCATTGTAGAATGAATTACAGTTCTTTCTTGTTGAAGGGGCCTTTTTTCTTTTTTTTCTTTTTTTTTTTTTTTGCTTGCAGGCACACCTATCCTAATTAGGTGTTTTTACTGATAGCTCAAGGGATACAACACTTACTCAGATGGTAGAAATTCTTTAACAACTTCATAGGAGCATAATGATAACATAATTTATATTTTTATAGAAATTTAGAGTTAGGATATGTCTCCTATCTTCAAACTCCAAATTTAGTCACTATGGGGAATTGGCAAGTACGTAAACTTATGAAAATGCAATAAAATTTTACAGATTGTGTTTTTCTGTCAAAAAACACTCAGAAGGGGAATTCAAGTCTCATTAATTACCTCTTTATAGTGTCAAGGGGATTCAGTCCAGCAGATAAACCCCAGTTATCACCACTAGGACTTCTCTTTCTTGAGTGTGCTAAAAATACCCCATTTCCAGGCTGTTGATAATACCATTTAATTTTCAGTATAGATGCAAATCCCTGTAGGTAGAGGGAATTGTCATTCCCTGTAGAACTAGATCAAGTTTCTTGGATCATAATATAGAACAAAATATTCTTTATTTACGTAAATGGGATTATAGATGCTGAAGCTTGTCACAAAGCTCTAGGCACTATGATATTTATAGTATGAATTCAATAGCTTTCATACTAATGGGATTGATACAGTGCTTTGCGTGGTCGTCTGAGGCTTAATTTGCTTCTTCCTGTTAGATATTTTGCTTGAGATTTGTTGGGATTCAGTGTAATAGATAAAAGGGGATTTGGGGTTTGATTAGCGTTAAATCTTACAGTACATTCACCATCATCATTAAAGTTGCTTTTAGTACCTAAGCAGGAAATTTCCGCCTTTGTGGTTCTACAAAGCAGATCAATATTGTGGGTGCATATTTATATTTAAATTGATGCTGGAATGCAGACCCTGTCACCACTCACATTTCACTTTTACTGAAAACTCTTGTTATGTCCTTTCAATTACCATGGCTCCTGTGGTATTAGGAAAGTAGTACAGTGAATTAATCATTTTAATAAAATGTGACTTTCTTAAAAGATAATTATTGAATGGATAATCATGGCTTATCAGCAAAATATTAGGTTCTTCTCTTGACATTAATTTCAAAGTTGACTCATCTTAAAGATGGTTGAGTACTTTTCATGTTCTTATGTGTTAGTTTTATTGTAATTTCCAGTTTAAAACTAGATTAATTTTTTATCCCTCTCTAATACCAATTCAAAGGATGTAAAACTACTTAAAACCATACAATCTGCTATATCTTTATTTTATTAGACAATTATGTTTATTAGTTATATTAAAGCTTTCCAGAAAAAAACCAGTGATGGGTTAATAGGCATGAAATTTGTTCTGTGGCTCTTGAAAACAATGCCAATTTTTCCATTTTGTCAAGTAAAAATCTCAATTCCTTGACATTCAAAGATATATTTCTGGTCATTCCAGTGATGACTAGTGCATATCCACATTTAGGAAAAAAGTTATATAAAATTAAACACTGATTTTCCAAACCAGTGAAGCATAATATTTGAAAGGAAAAAAATATCTATCCACTGATTATATATCCAACTAAATTTGTCTGGTTCTTCATTTCTTAAGCAATTTTACTGACGTATAAGTTACATACCACAAATTCTCACACTTGAAGAAAAGCAATTAAATGAGATTTAGTAAGTGTATAGAGATGCAACCATTTCTACAAATTTGGTTTTATCTACAAACCTAATAAATGGAAGTAATAAGCCAGTGAAGGAACCAGATGGTAGAAAGCCTTGTTAAAACAAAGTATAGTCCTGGAGAGATGGGAAATAATTTTCATTTGATAGACAAAGATATCTAAATCAGAAGATTTACTTCTGTTACTTCAGTTAATGTTTTCACTATAAAAATTTCGTGACCAAATCTTAAAGATAAAAATTTAAAAATTAATATTATAATGGTGGACTTTTGGTTTCCAATTCCTCATGTAATGAACTTGGAAACTGCTATTCAATCCTAACCAGTGAAAATCAGGACAGTTTGAAACATCATCAACTCTTTTGGAATCTGAGAGATTCCAGACCAAAGAGGACACAGGTCAAACCACTGCCCCCAAGATTGAAGCAAGAGGTGAATACAGGGAATGAGTGGGAACTGTGGCAACTTCCATGGGAATCAGTGCTGGGTAGGAGTATCCAAACTGAACTGCTGACTTGCTGGGGGCTCAGTGTAAACAGCTGAGTCACAACTCCAAGGAGACCCAGTCACAGGACGGGCCTGACATATTGTGAGACGTACCTCCAGGACCTCGACCAGAGTCCCGCAATAAATAGTGGAGGAAGACCACCATAGGCTTCTGGCAGGAGGGGAAAAAAGAACCATCTGAGATAGGTAGAGAGCAGTTGGTTCTTCCTAGAAAGTCCTGTTCTCTGGACAAACTAATTAACCAGAGCCTAATTGACATTGGGAAGGAAAATACCCAACTCCAGCCCACCCTAGCCATCCTGTCCCAGCTAAAGGGGGAGGAAAAACCTTGAGAAACACTTATGATGTGCTCAGTCCAGACACAGGCTCACTAAAAGCCTGAGATCTAATCACAGGATTATGATCTTCTCTGCCCATCATATCGCTAATTGCCTATCTACAGCAGTTCCTTTTATACCCAGTACATCATGTCCAGCTACCAAGAAAAAATTAAAGACATACTAAAAGGCAAGAAACACCACTTGAAGAGACAGAGCAAGCATCAGAACCAGACATGAAAGGAATGTTGGAATTATCAGACTGAACATTTTAAACAACTGTGATTAATATAGAGCAGGCCCTAAAGGATAAAGTAACCAGTGTGCAAGAACAGGTGAGCAATGTGAATCCTAAGAAAGAACTAACAAGAAAATCTAGAGACTTAAAGAAAAAAAGTAACAGAAATGAAGCACCTCTGGGTTTATTTGTAGACTGGACGTAGCTGAAGAAAGGATCTGTGTGCTAGACACTGTGTCAAAAAACTCCTCAAAAGGCAGAGAGAACGAAAACCCATAACAGATTGTCCAAGGACCATAGCACACTACAAAAGGTATCCTATCCAAGTAATGGGGATACCAGAAAGAGAAGAAAGAAGGAAATGGAAGAAAGCTATGACACAAAGATTGAGAATGTCTCCAAATGAATGTCAGACACAAAACCACACATCCCGGAAGAGCAGAACAGTAAGCAGGATAAATGTCAACAAAAGCAAACAAAACAAAACCCCCCAAACCATACACATAGCTTATAAAGCATAATGAACTAAGGGCACCTGGGTGGCTCAGTCAGGTAAGCCTCTGACTCTTGATTTTGGCTCAGGTCATGATCTCACAGTTCATGAGATTGAGCTCCCTGTCGGGTTCCGCATTGTCTGTGGAGCCTGCTCAGGATTCTCTCTCTCTCTCTCTCTCTCTCTCTCTCTCTCTCCCTCTCCCTCTCCCTCTCCCTCTCCCTCTCCCTCTCCCTCCCTCTCCCCCCCTCCCTCCCTCCCTCCCCCCCTCTCCCTCTCCCCCTCTCCCTCTCTGTTCCTACCCTGCTCACTCTCTCTCAAAATAAATAAACTTTAAAACAAAAAAGCATCATGAACTCAAATAGACAAAAACGGAAAAATACAGATTTTCTGTGTATTTAATCCTATTCCCATTTTATAAAGGTAAACTTAATTTTATATAAAACTTTAAAAAATCTGAATACTGAACATGGTGTAATTTCATGATGACATAGTACTTCTATCACATAATAGAGGTGACCAAGTATCTTGACTGAGCAGTAACTTCTCTGGTTTTAGGAAGATTCCTGGATGTTGATAAATTAAATGGCATTCATGCACTTTTAATTGATTATACTTGAGAGGGTTTTGTGCACCTGGTGAAATTCTAAGCAACATTTACATGGTATGAATCTTCAAGAATATAAATTGACAAGCAGCTGCCTCCAAACAGTAGTTATTAAACAAGCTGATTCACAGAATTTTAACACCTCCACTCCTGCCCAGCTTGTCATTTATTCTCTTTATAATAAGGTAGATAAAAATAAATTAACACTTCTTTCTTCTAGATTTGAATTTATAGACTCTGTCCATGTGTACCATATATTATTTAGATACCTCTATTTTAACATCTTGCATAAAACATGAACTGAATAAACACATAAGAAATTTAAATAGGATGTTGTGACTAGCCTCTTCCTTAATTGCACATGGACGTTTGTTGCTATAGACGTTAATTCCTTAAAGTTTATTTTATTTCTTTTGAGAGAGAGAGAGAGAGAGAACACAAGTGGGGGAGAGGGTCAGTGTGGGGCCTGATGCCCCTATAGATGTTAATTCTTAAACAATGACTGTGGCTGTTTATTTGAATGTGATTCATAAATGGAATCAGAAGATATTTATATGCCATCTTAGCTCAATTGGACAGGGAACTCGCAATGAGAATTAGATGTGCAGGTAATTATAGGGACAATAAAACAAATGGCTTTGATATAGCTTGAGTCACAGAGAAAATTCCCAGATGCAAGACTGGGTATAATGGGAAAAATAGACATCAGACCGTTGACCTAGACTGTAAAATATTGGGGGGGGGGCGTCTGGGTGGCGCCATCTGTTAAGTGTTCAACTCTTGATTTCGGCTCAGGTCATGATTTCACAGTTCGTGAGACTGAGCCCCACGTGGGGCTCTGTGCTGACAGTGCGGAGCCTGCTTGGGATTCTCTCTCCCTCTCTCTCTGTCCCTTCCCCACTAGTGCATGAGCATGCGTGCACACTTGCTCTCAAAATAAATAAACATTTTAAAAAAGACTGTATAACATGGAGAAAAGACGTCAAGGCCAAAGGGTGCACAAAGGAAGCAGCATTTGGGTCGGGCTGTCGTCTGAACACAAAGTCATGACACCAGAGACTATTCCTAAGACTCGAACAAACAATGGAATAATTTGAAAGTCAAGTCAGAGAACGAATTTCAAAGAAACTATCTTTGCCAGCTGGACCTAACCAAGAAAGTTTCTGTGAGCAAAATATGTACTTTATCATTCATAGTGCAGTTTGTACACCAAGAATATGGTTTCTTATACAGTAAATAAATGCAGGAAAGACTATACATCTCTGTCAGTATATACCATAGGTTGTTTAGATACCCCTATGTTAAAGCATGAGGTGAATAAACATGTAAGAAGAGTTGGGGAGCCTGGGTAGCTCAGTCTGTTAAGCGTCCAACTTTGGCTCACGGTTCGTGGGTTTGAGCCCCCCGTTGGGTTCTGTGCTGACAGCTCAGAGCCTGGAGCCTACTTCAGATTCCGTGCTTCCCCCCCACCCCTCAAAAATAAATAAAGCATTAAAAAAATTTAAATATGAGAAGAGCTGGGATGGAGATTGAATTTCTGGAGGTTTCAGTGGTCTCTTGGTGAGTGTCGACAGAGCTCCGTATGGGAGAAGCCCTCATGTTTCCTCATGGGGACATCCTTTCTGCTTTGTATTTTATGAGGCTGACATTGTTCACAGGCTTCAAGCATTTTAGTGTTTAACTAGGTAGGTATATCAATGGAGAAAATGTGTATCTTGCTTGATGGTGATTATTGGATATTCTTATACACTATTCAGTGAAAGGATAGAAAAGCAGTTAAATTTCAGAAATGATCTGTTATGACCCCATGAAAGGAACAGATGGCAGGTACCGTGCGAATTCATACTGATGTTTCTGAAGGTTGACAATGACTGCTCAGTTGCAGGTTTTGATGTAAACAATGATCTAATTACCAACAAATGTCTGCCCGTTACAATAGGAAGATAAAGTGCAATGGGACAGAGCAACTTTCTTCTCAGCCACAGCTGCAGACACTAATCAAACCAAACAGTGCTAATTAAAATTGGGAAGGAATAGAGCAGGGACAAAACACGAAAGGATTTTCTAGGATGGCAACCTACTTAAAAATGGACTTCATCCGATGAGGCAGCCAAAGATACCGTCTGCTACGGGAGGATGGAGATAAAGTAATGCCTTTGTGATAACTAAGTAAAAGGGATTAAGCAGTAGTCTACAAGTAGAAAATTGTTTCAGAGGAAAAATATTCTCATTTCAGAAGAAATGTGGAAGATTTCAACATCACAGAAACTAGTTAGAGCTAGAGTTCTATAAGCATTCAATGATGTCATCTGTAGGTTTTACAAAAGTACTGAGAAGAGAGGGGTGTCTGAGTGGCTCAGTGGATTGAGTGTCCCACTCTCAATTTGGGCTCGGGTCATGATCCCAGAGTCGTGGGATCGAGCCCTGTGTCAGGCTCTGTGCTGAGCATGAAGCCTGCTTAAGATTCTCTCCCTCTCCCTCCCTCTCTCTCCCTCCCCCCCTCCCTTTGCCACTTGTGCTGTCTCACTTTCTCTCTTTAAAATACAAAAAAAAAAAAAATTAAGTAGTGAGAAGAGAGAGCCTTCAGGAGACTCACACAAGGAAATCTAAAGTCTTCAATAAACATTAGTGCAATTTTCAATTAGATTCTCTGACACTGAGACTCAAGTCATGGTCTACACATAGATGGATGCTGGTCCTTTAACAAGACAAGGAATTTGTGCCAGAATATAGAGCAACTGCAGATAAAGCGACTATATAGTGTTGACTTCAGGTTTTTCAAATTATCTATATATCAAGACTTTGTTGATGAAGAAAGGAGTGTGTTGATTTACATTTTAGATTCATATCTTGCTGCAGACAAGTTTCAAGCAGTCACCTTAGAAGTACCTCTAGAATTCATTTCGTTTAGTAATGACAGTAATAAGTAACACTGATATGTAATGCTTATACTAAAGCAGTTTTGTTTTTAAATAGGCCCATTAATACTTTAGATATTGTAGCTTTTTTCACTAGGATACGTTTTTTCAAGGGCCCTGTTATATGTTGCAAACAAACAAACAAGATCTGTAGTTGAGGTAACATTTATTACATGCATGTGTGTATATATACATGTGCAATCTCTGTGTGTATATTCTGTATACTCAGAGTCCAGTAGAGACACAAACACCACACCAGTATCTAGTATGGTATCTGAATAGGGAATTAGAAATTCTAAACTTTTATGTAAAATAAAAATAAAAATAACAGCTTTTTAGGCAATTAAAAAGAAAAGGAAATTATTACATTGACTGACTGATTTTATGAGAAATTCACTTTACAGTTTCATAATAACTTATGTTTTTGATAATGCACAGGTAATAAGCATCATTGTAAAATAAATATTCAATTTACCAAAGAAAACCCTGTTTTTAGTAATGCTTCCAGGGAAAAAATTGGTAGTTATTTGCTTTATAGTTTCTCTATAGTTTACACATTATCTTTTATATTCCATGTATTGAGTTTCTAAATGCTATACACTGAGCTTAAATTTAATGAATGGTATCTCCAGACCTTGTAATTATTTGTCCATGTGCACTTTGATTCGTTTGGAACATCTTAGCAAGTCAAGTCAGTGACCACAGACCAGGCAGATCATTGTAGATCCAATAAGGACATTCATTATATGAACTCAATTTCCCATATTTCCAAAAACATTTCATGACATTCTCAGTCCTCACACTTTTTAATCCCATATTATGTACTAGAGAGCAGATAATTTATTCATAAACAGACAACCTTCTGTATATTTATGGTAATAAAACCATCATTAAGCCATACAAAATGAGTTTTCTGTGACAAGATTTTTTGACAGAAATTTCCATCATGTTTAATTGATCCTTTTAGGTTAGAAATTACCCAGTAAAACTTATGCATATCAAATGAAGTAGAAAACTATCATTTTAATTATGTAATCATTAATTATCACCATATATATTACCTCGTCCTTAACTAAGATAAGTGTAGAGTTAGATCAGTAGGCTTCCTTTTAAAATTAGTTACTGAATTAATAGACAAATACAGAATTCATTCCCATGGTGTCACCTAAACCACAAGTAAGAATGGTGCCCAAAGCTTCGTAAGAAGACGAGTGCATGGAGTACCTTGCTTGATCCAGTCCACAGGCCCGAGGCTTACTCTTTGATCAAACCCCACTTAAATTACTCTCTGTTGATCCTTGCCTGAAATATCAATTGTTGAAAATTTACCCTCTTCTTTTAATTTTTTAGATCTTCCTAAAGTAGTCTACTTCTTACTCATTAGTCTAAATCATAAGTATTTTAGGGCTAGGAATAATGCTCTGGGTCACATTGTCCCCCAATGACCTGTGGCCTATTTATTTAGTTCTTATTTAGTAGCCACTAACGAGCAATGCCTTGCTATCACCCAACTAAGAGGTAAAGTCAGGACCAACAGACCTTTTGATTCCCATACTGACATTGAACAATATCATGTGATCAGATCATTGTAAGCAATCGGTTATTTTTGGTCCACACATAGTGATCTATATGTTGCCACAGTTACTGTAAGTGCATTATCAAGAGAATCTGTTGTGTGTCACTTCCCATCGTTGTATTACATGCATTTGAAGAACAGTAGTAGGGAAAGACAATAAATACAAGTAATTATCTCCATGTAATCAAGGCAAAGAGCTTCTGTGTTAAGTAATGAACTCTGAACATTTAAACAATTCCCAGAACATTCTCCGAGCATAGGGATCCTCTTAAATCATCCCTTTGTATAAAAACCTATTATCTTTTCTAAACACAACAGAACTTAGAAGAATATTTTGAACTGTTTTTGATACATGATAGGTGCCATATAAACAAGAAGACCAGAGCAATGTGTTTTCCTTTTTCTTTTTATAAAAACTCATAAAAAGCAAATGCACTTGTTAGACACTGGAAATCTAAACGGATAAACAAACATAACCCCAAATATTTACTGATACCCATCATAGTGTGGATACCCATTTCCAAATAAAGTTCTAGTGTCAGATTGCCCTATGGTTCTATGGCAGCCATGGCGGTAAAACTACCTGGCACATCTCAAGCCTGCTGTTTCAAGTTTGGAAACTTGGAAAAGACCATAAGGATCAGAAAGCAGCTGTGATCTCCAGTTGAAGTTACGTAGCGTCAGTTTATGTACTATTTATAGTGACATAAATCTAGCACTTTATAGTGCGATTTTAAAAAAGAATTTAAAATTAAAAACAAACTGTTATCTCTTCTTCATTCTGAAAAGATACCTGTGGCATGCCTACAGAAGGCATATAGTTCATAAAAGAGGCTATATCTCATCCCCAAATACTCTCTCCTCTGCTCTGGGGCCCTCTACTTACGTCTGTGTGCTGGCCATATTCATAGATAGTACAAATCAACATTCTAACATAGAGTCATTATTTGTCCATTCTTCGTATAAAGCCTGCTCTACTTCCTGCATCCCTTTACATATTTACATGTAAATATAAAATATATTTATAAATTTATATATGTGCTTATTATACACAGTGCAATTGTGAAATGGGTGAACTAATCCTAATGCAGACTCTCCTTCATTGTGCTCGTGACCCTCTCCCAGTTCAGAGTTCAGGACATTTCTAGACCTGAATGTTTTCTGAACCCAATTCTCAAACACTGATCATGTCTCACCTAGAGTCCTGTGACTGTCTTGTAACTGGTATCAGTACTTAGAGTTCCCCTGCCTTGATTAAGCACTCATTATGTTAGACTTTCCAACCCTACACTTAGTGTAACCTAGACTATATATCCTATTTTTCCAGATTGCTAGGGTACATCAGAAAGCTAAAATGAAAAAAAAAAAGTGCCTCAGATGTTCAAGTGCCCTAAAATAGGTTGATAAAGTAAGTTTGAGATCTTTCCAAATTTGTCAAGCCAAAATTTTTTTTGAAATCATTTGCATCCCAATTTATTGGAGGTAGTAAGTATATATACAGTTTTTTTTCATTAAACCAGCTTAATTGTAGCAGGGATGACTTCCAGCCACACAAAAATGATCATGTTTTTCCTTCTATAATCTTTATCTTTTAATCCTGGTATCAAAGCCTTGAGACTGGATAACTTTTCATAATGAAATCACATTACTTAGGTGAAGATAAATTGTCATTATTAAAGATATAACAGAGCCCTGTGTTAAAATGTTGATTTAGGAGAATACTGTATATTTAAAATCAGATGCACACATGTGTGCATAAAGGGCATTGCAATATAAGGTTGGGTTTGGGGTTTGGTCAGATATGCAATCTGAAAACTATGAAGAGCTGAGGAAAATATTTTTTATCTGGGGATATATAGAAATATGATAAAAAGTGGAAATGACTGAAATATTGTAGTATTCCTCCACTCCTTTATATATTTTAGGTATATATACTTTTATTCCTAAAGGATATAAGGTGAATTCATAAAGTTCATCTCTAGATATAAAAATCAGACTCTATTTTCATATGAATTTAAATATTGAAACACATGTTGCAACACAGCAATGAACTTTAAAGGATCAAAAACTATTAGAAGGAAATGCTTTTAAAAAACACCACTAATATTGCAGTTACTAATGTGTACTTATCATTAAAAAGGTAAATATAAAACTAAGGAAAATAACCCTTAGGTCATCGATGACACATGATGCCGCAGGAATCCATACGTGTTATATTTTGTGAAGTCCTACTCTTACTGGCTTCTCCTTATTTGATTTATTTTGATCCGATTTATATAAGACACAAGACATTAAAAAACAAAGGATAACATGAAATTTCTTAAATTCCTTAAAATTATACTTCATTTGTTGATTCAACTTATGTCCAAGTATATGGTGATTCTTACAACGTGGTAATGATTTTGTTTAATTAAATATGGGGAGGAAAGTTCTCTGTAGCCAAACACTTTGTTCAGACCTGGGCTTGGAGAAGGAGAGGACGAAGTAAAAGAGCTATGGTTTGGGGTTCACACACATCCCCCGTAGGACCCCAAACCCCCAATTTCAGGCCCACGGTGTTCAGTGCAGATTTCTATCACCTTGTCCTGAAATTTGAGTTTACGTATCTTCTGTCTTCACTGGAATATAAGTTCCAACAGTGTCTAAATTTGTCTAAATCCAGCGTTTACTGTTCATTCCCTAGCGCCTAGTAAAATGCATGGCTTATTGTAGTCTCAGAATCGTTCTAGAAGGGTGAATGAGTGAATGAACGAGAATGGGGTGCTTTATGACTTACTCATAATGCAGACATTTCTCACACAGTTAAGTGTCCAATAAACATTTTTTTAGTGGTACCGTCTGGTACTTCTACCCAAACTGCAGAAACTCAGGTTGATTATAAAATATTGAGCAAGGCATCACAACACAGCTTTAATTGAGTTTACTTATTCAATTGTCAATTTGCATTTCTTGAAAAATTTTGCTACATGTTTTGTATATTTTTAAATATGTGTGCATTATTATAAGAGTTGCTATTGAGCCAGATATCTATTGCTTATTTTCTTAGCGACATCAGTTCATCCATTGTAATCTCTAAATTGGAACGAATGAGTATTAAAATTGACATTTCGCAAATGTGTTTTTAAAGGTTTTAGTTGTTGAAAGGATAGAGATATTTTTTTAATTTAGTGTCAGCTCGGCTGGTCTGCCTTTGTTTTTATTATCATTTAGTCCATTTGAGAGAATAGATGATATATATTTGAGAAATTATGAAAAGACATAGGAAAAGTACTGACAACATTTTGATTCTAATGTTAGGAGATAAAAATAAGGAATAGAGAACAATTGTACAAGTTTTACTGAATATATACCAAAATTGGATTTTTTGCTCATTTCCAGCTCCGTATATTTTAAACAACATGTTCATAGCCAAATTATGATTCTAAGCCAAGCAAATACTACAACAGAAAGGTTATTTTGCAGAAATAATAGTATTTTAACTTCCTCATCTCCGGGTGAGTTAATGTCTTCATGCAGATCCCTTCCCCATTTAGATAAGAGAAGATAAAGGAAATTGTATTGCAATTTTAATATTTCCTTTGTCACTGTGAATAAAATCCATTAATGCTAGGGCTTTTACAAAGCCATCCTATGTGGACAGAAAATACAACCAGGTTATTAACTGAATGTAATTGCTTGGTGATAACAGAGTCTTTGAGTCTCTATTTGAAGCTTATTTAACCTCAAAAAGGCTATCAATTAGGACACCACATTTAAAGCAAGTGGGAAAATTATGCGTGGACACTTTTAACAATAAGGTGACACTTTCATAAAAGAGTACATATCATTTTAGAATACCGACCTCATTCTTTAGTATTGTTTAAAAATAAGAGAACTTAATATGGGTTCTTTTTTTTCTTTTTTGGTCCCCTGGTACCCAAAGGCCCGAGAGAGCTAGACATTCCCAAGCCTCAAATGGTGGGTGGAGGGGACATCCACAGTCATGTTGCACCTACTCCTGGTGAGTACCTCCGAACAGCTCAGGCAAGGACTACAAACTACAGCGTGCACGTGTGGGGGTGGGTTCTAAGTATCCCTAGCAACAAAACATGTTAATTGCAGCACTGAAAGGTGAACGTATCATTCATTGTCTGTATAACTTTGGCACTGAATTTCGAAGTCCTAAATCCAGAGCATTTTGTGTTCGGTGATGTCATTCATATCTGCAGTCTAGGTGGGGAGGGTTTTCACATGGAGCGGAAGTGGTGGTTCATGGGAAAACACCGACTTGGATAGCAACCTGAGCATTATAGAAGGTCTACTTAAGATCATAGTTTTGAGGGATTCCTCTGTGACGGGCACTCTTCAAAACACATAATAAATATCCTATCATGAATTTCGACAATCTTTTTTTTTTTGGCAATGGATTTTATTTTATTTTTTTAGTATTATTTTTTTAATATGAAATTTATTGTCAGATTGGTTTCCACTAAACACCCAGTGCTCATCCCAAAAGGTACCCTCCTCAATACCCATCACCCACCCTCCCCACCCTATGAACCCTTAGTTTGTTCTCAGTTTTTAAGAATCTCTTATGCTTTGGTTCTCTCCCTCTCTAACCTCTTTTTTTTTTTTCTTCTTCCCCTCCCCCATGGACTTCTGTTAAGTTTCTCAGGATCCACATAAGACAATCATTTAAGTATGAGTTTCCTCCTTTATAAACATGTTAGATTAGAGGAGATATAGTTAGGAAGAAGTTCTCATGAGCTCTACTCAACACGGTTCTTCCTCTGTACTTTTTCTCTCTCTTGAAGATGGGACTTAGTCTAATCAGTCTAATGGGGGCATCATTAGATGGGGGGGCATTTAATGGGGGCAAACCCCATATTCAGGAGGGACACTACACTTTCAGAGATCAGTTTGAGACTGTGACTTCTCCTATTCCTGCTCCCATTTCCTCCAATTATTATGGGTCAGGCATCATGCTTATCTTTGGATGAACTGTCATCAACAAGATGATGTGGTCCTTGTCTTCATGTGTCTGAGAGTTTCCCTGTCTCTTTCCCCTCAATAAGATTAGTAAATTGACTTCTGAACTGTTTCTCTGGGACAAACCTGGCAAATAATTTGTCTCTCCATCCAAAAAAAAAAAAAAAAAGTTCACTGCTTCATCACATGCTCTTTGACTATCCATGAGTTGGACCATGAAAACCAAACCTGAGAATCCCTGTCTTTGGCAGGGTTAACAAAAATGCAGGAATTTCTTAATAGATATTTTACACTTGAAATTTGTACATATTTTTCTCAAGCCATAAAAATTAAATAGACAACCATTTCTAAGCCTTAGTTTGAGATACATTTTAAAATGCTATTTTATGTTATGCATTCCTTTTGAAATTTGATTCAGATGACTATAATATTTTCACGTTCCAAGAGAGATACTGGGGGCTGCTGAGCCCCTATTTTTGCAACTGAGCAACTTAGATGTGAACAAACAGGTACTATCTGGAGGAGAACCCCTGAATCTTGTGCAGAAAAGCTTCAAAGCCAAAAGGAGCTTGTTTGCAGCTCCCAGAACGTTCTAATATTCTAGGACTAGGGTGTCTCAGAACTGTAAACCATTTTATCCTGCTTATTTTTGGAGGAGGCACCCCCCTCCCCTTCCCACAAGCCTCTGGAGGGATGCCCAACTCAAACTTAGAATAACCCATGACCTCTCCATGTGCCTTCAGTTTCCTGTCCATCCAACCGCATGCCCTGTCATTTCCTCAACACCACATGGAAGCTGTCTTTTATGCCTTTGCCATGCCTTTTGCATTTCCTCCTCATATCCTTTCTGATGGTCCCTTCTTTTTACTCATCCAAAACTTCTTGAGGCATACATGCACAGCCCATACTCACCTCCTCCATGTAACCTTTCTGAAGCTGTCCATTCGACACGGATTATCCTGTCTCTGCATTCCTACACACTCAGTACATATGTTTGACACCCAATAACCTGTCACTCTGTGAGGTGTCCTCTTGTTCTGTGTTGTGGCTAAGCTGCCGCATTGTGAGACATACGCCTCTAAATCTGCTCTCTTCTGTCAGACTCCTTGAATGCTTCAAATGAGGGTCTCCACTACAGTCTGAGGCTCTTGATAGTAATTCTGAGTTAGTAATTCCAGATAATTTTTTTTCCAAGTACTTTTGATAAGTGACCCTCAGTATTTATGTCATGCATGTGGGAGTTAGGCACAAGCTCTCATGGTCAACATAGGGTCCGAATTGGTACATGCCTGTTAATTATATAAGATAATATGATTTTTGAATATTAATAAGTGCTAGAATTTATTTAAAAGGGACAAGGAGCCAAACTATTATCTATTTTTAGGATGAGACATCTGAAGCTTCATGAAGTTATGTCCTTTCTCTAAGTTACACTTCAAGGATGAGTCAGTACTTAAACCCAGTCAGACTTTCTCCAAAATTTGTGCTGTTTCTTAAGAAGTTATCTGGGAAATAAATATGCTCATTGGTAGAACATAGGGCGCTAAATTTTCTGCTAATACTTCATTCGCTAGATCTGTCTGAAATCCAAGAAAAATTTTACACTATCGGCTGTTACTGATAAGGTGGACAATTACTGCTAAACCAGTTTTGTAGATGAGGAAACTGCATGCTTAAGTAGTCAAAGGACATGTGCACTCTGACCTCTCAGCCTGAGATCTTTCCGTGATTCTAGGCAGTCTTGCCAACAAAGGGATGTACTTCCTGTATCTCCAATGGCTCTTCTTTACTTAGTGATTGCCTTCCCATCCCAATGGGACTAAGCAGACATCACTTTCATTACAGTTTTTCCCAAACACTGTCTCTACAAATAAATGCGTTTTGTTTATTTTTGTTTTGTCGGCATGTGGTAATTCTGTGATAAGCTCTTCAGGTTCAAAATGATTCTGCAATTTCAATGTTGCGTATTTAAAGTTCACTTTTCTTTTTTTTTTCTTATTTTTATTTATTTTGTGGCAAAATCTTTTGTAGTCACAGCCTTCAAATTCAAATTGAGGCTGTTATTTCCCTTTAAGCATTACTAGCATTTTATTCAGGGATCTTTTCCCTTAGTGAGAAACAGTAGAAGTTGGCATCATACCAAGTAGGCTGATTCAGCAAGAACTCACCTGGCAAATGGCCCATTTTGTTTTATACTTTTAAGTTTTCTGTTATGAGAAGCTATAATGGGTCGCGGTAACTGGGGACAGAATGCTCATGCAAATTAGGTTTTAATTCCTTACTGTCATTTATCATCTATGTTGATTCTTTTGTATATACAGAAGCCTTACATATTTCTTGGCTATGTATGTCATATAAGTAAGACTTCTATTTTATTTTAATTTTTCCTTGTATACATTTCTCCATTTGTAGAATTAAAAATTAAACCCGCACCTAGGAGTCATTGGTTTGGACAGACCCTTATAGGTAGTTCATTTTTAAAGGTAGAAACACTGCTTCATAAATAGAGGATTAAATGCAGTAAGAGACAATAAATGCTTTAAAATACATGATGTAGGCACATTCTAATTCAAAACCTTAAAAACCATTGCCTATCATAACTACATAAAATGTTTAGTTTTACTAGCTCTTGGCTGAGATTTAAGAGCAGTCCATATATGTCCTAAAAATAATCGATAGTAAACTAAAATTTATATGGTTCCTGCCCTGTCCCAGCAATTATGCTAAATTTTATACATTTGTATGCATTATACTGTCAAAGTAATTTGATGGAGTGGAGATGATATCCACGTTATAGATATGGAAGCAGGAGTTAAGATCAAATTCTCAAAGTCACGCATCTTGTGAGTAATAAACCAGGTGTGGGACTTCCAAATCTATGCTTACTGCTTGTCCTCAGTTTGGTAGAGAAAATGTGTTATGGTAATGGGACTTTCAGAATAATCTGTAGTTTAAAATTTTACTTGGGTTTTGTGAGCACAAAGACTGTGACCCTGAGACTTATGATTTGGAAATATAACCGTTAGTATGGTCACATGTGATACAAATAAAACACCATTTCTTATATCCCCATTATTTCTTTGCTGGAGAAAGAATCGATACGACTGTATCTTGGTTAACGATGTCACTAAGAGTATGTCAGAAAACACGAAGCTTGATGAAACCTTACTCTCAACGACACAAATAGCTGTGAATGGTTTTCAATATTTCTAAACGGAAGTGAGTGTGAATTGGTGTCTTAAAAATTTTAAACTTTTAAAGGTAGAGTTATTTTTTCTCTTTAACGTGTATGAAGGTATTGATTACATTGAGAAGGACTTCACGTTGGTACTGAATATAGCAGATCACTTGGCCATAATGAAGAGGAGATTTATATCTGGCCAATGAAAAGAATATTGATATATATTTTACTATCACACTACTGAAGGAAAAAAACCTTAGCTTCTCAAATTTTGAATAAGCAAGAGCCAACTATTAGTTTATATTCCGTAAAAAATTCCCACTTGTGCCGTAAATAATGTTACTCATAATTTTTTTTTTATATCAATGATAACCCTAAACTTCTCTGTCTGGACAAAAATGCACTGATTCCAAAAATTTCTTCTGTAAGAAAACACATATGCTGAATCCAACTGAATGATTTAATATTTTTTGCTAAGTTCTATTAAAAACTCCCTTTTCAGACATCACTTTCTTTGTCAAAACCCTAAGCTTTGCAACTGAACAAAAATAAAATTAAGAAATGTGAAATTTCAAAAAGAGAATGAAATGTGATATAAATTAGTATATCACTAACTGCCAAGGACCAACAATGTAAATGATACAGTAAAATGCATTTGTTACAATAACTAATCATAAACATGTAGTCTATGCTGTTTATATTGTAACAGTTAAAATTTCAAGCCAGAAACTCAGAATGTAATGTTAGTGTTGAAAAGCTATATGAAATCTGTCTGTTTAAATATTAAATGAAGGGGCGCCAGGATGGCTCAGCTGGTAGAGTGTCAACTCTTGATTTCAGCTCAGGTCATGATCCCACAGATGATGGGATTGAGCCCCACGTTGGGCTCCACCCTGAGCATGGAACCTGCTTGGGGTCCTCTCTCCCCCTGTCTCTCTCTGTCCCTCCCCCTGCTTGTGTGCTCTCTCTCTCTCTCTCTCTCTCTCTCTCTCTCAAAAATAAATAAACATTAAAAAAATAAATATTAAGTGACAACTTTGTAGACTTCAAAGGAAAATAAAGTCACAGGTAAGAACATACGCGTCATTCTAATTGAGGGTCAGATCTACGGTAACATGTTTAACATAATTACAAAATGTTCTGAATCAAAAGTTGATTTTCTTAATTCCATAATAACAATGTCACAGGGCATCTCTCATGAAAATAAAACTGAGCATCAGACTTTCCCCCTATTCTCCTTGAGGTCTTTATACCAGGGCCCAGATTTGTAGTATCACAAACGGATAGAAACTGGGCTACGGGGTCTAGTAGACTTGGGTGGGGGCATTGAGTGAAATAGGTGATGGGGAGTAAGGAGTGAGCTGGGATGAGCATCAGCTGATGTATGGAAGTGCTGAATCACTATATTGCACACCTGAGACTAATAAATATACTGTATGTGAACTAGAATATAAATAAAAAGTTGAAAGAAAAAACTTAAAAAGATACATGCATTTTACAATAAATAAAGAGTAATATTTTGCACAGATAAGAAAATCCATTGCAAAGCGATACTGTTACAGGAAGAGGTCACTTTGCTGCACAGGCATTTTATATCTATGGCAGGTGCAGAAAGCATACACGGGACTAGGTCAATGGTTAGTAGGAAACTCTTTCTAAGCCTTGCCATAAATAAAATTCTTGTGAGTCTGTCTAGTAGACTATTTATAAGTATATAGTGAGCTTTATGCTTATATTTGGCATATGTAGCTGGAGACAACTTCCAGAAACATCTCTGGGTCAGCTCAACTCAGTACCATGTGATGCAGTGGGAAGGCAGGGAAATGGAAATTGCCATTATCCTGTGACTAAACAATATACACGTATGCAACCAAACACAGAATTGACTGTATCCCACTTTTAATGCAATAGAACAACAGACCTAAAATCTTTGAAATACTTTATAAATGTGATACGTCACACGCAGTCGGAGAGGATATCTGATTTTCCAAACCAAATAAAACGATTAACATAATAGAATAGAACCATGGTACCCTACCCAAAATAGGATAGAAAAATGCGAAATCATAATACCAATAAAGTTCATTATTGAGACACTATGATACATCACTAAACGCACAGTTGGAAAGTTGGGAAAGTATAGCAGAAACAACCGGGGTGCCTAGGTGGCTCAGACAGCTGAGCATACGACTTCAGCGCAGGTCATGAGCTGAAGTTCATAGGTTCGAGCCCCGTGTCGGGCTCTGTGATGACAGCTCAGAGCCTGGAGCCTGGTTTGGATTCTGTGTCTCCCTCTCTCTCTCTCTCTGCTTGACCCCTCCTTGCTCTCTCTCTCTCTCTCTCTCTCTCAAAAATAATAAATAAATAAATACAAAAGAGACAACAGAGGCAGGGTAACAGTTACAAAACAGTATTTAAGCTTTTCTATTCTACTTTTAAAGTTTGCAAGACGACAATGGTATACCCGAAGGCATCATCTAAAATAAGATTTAAAAAAATGATCATCGATGCACATAGGAAGTCAAAATATTAGTAGTAGGCCAGATGGAAGTATTTCTTCCCATTGTTGTTTTCATGAGTCAAAGTAACACTGAATTTTGCTGTGGCGTTAGCATGTGCTCACAGGAATAGCTATTATCCTCACCCAGAAAATACACTCTGACACCGAAACTTACAAAACCTAAAAGACATTGCTGAATATATCCATTATTTATTGTATAGAAAACTGTATCTGACTTTTTTAAAGTTTATATATCTTGAAAGAAAGAGAGAGAGAGAGAGAGAGAGAGAGAGAGAGAGAGAGAGAGAATGAGCAGGGGAGGGGCAGAGAGAGAAGGAGAGAGAATCCTAAGCTCCTAAGCAAGCTCCGGGCTGTCAGTGTAGAGCCCCACATGGGGCTCAGTCTTCCCAATGGTGACACGACCTGAGCCAAGATCAGGAGCTGGATGTTTAACCGACTGAGCCACCCAGGTGCCCCTAAATGTATCTAATTTTGGACTTGAGCTTTCACTAAGATCTATTGGAACAAAACACAGCCTTATGTGTATATGTGAAGAGACCACTTGAACTTCTGAGTGCATCATAAACACAGGAGTAAAGCTCTTAGTCAGAATTGGGTGTGACGCCCTCTGACGGAGGTGCAGTGGATTCTAAATGCATTGCTAGAAAGCATGTGTAAATGCAGAGGTGGTAGCATCTGAACATGGCAGGAGTTTGCTCAACTCCACAGCATCGTTATCGTGAACCTCAAATGGTCATTCTGGTCAACTTAGATGTTCAGTGGCATTGGCACACCATACCACTCTGTCTCATGCTGGCACTGCAGGGAGTCAGCAGGAGAACAAGAAGCCAGGGAGGGTTATGGGGGGGCTGTTGCTGTGGTCCGAACTTCCCCTATGACTCCATGACTCCACATCCTTCCACACAGTGTGATGGTGTTAAAAGGCAGGGACTTTGGAGGTGATTAGGTCCTGGGGGGTGGAGGCATCATGAATGGGATGAGTGTTCTTACAAGAGACCTTGCAGAGCTCCCTCACCCCTCCTACCATGTGAGGCTACAAAGAGAAGTCTTGCCATCGAAGGAGAGCCCTCTTCAGGCCATGCCAGCACCCTACTCTCAGACATCTGACCTCCAGAACTGTGACAATTAGGCGGTTTTGTGTATGTTTGTAAGTCCCCCAGTCTGTAGTAATTTCCTATGGAAGCCTGCACAGACTAAATTAGATGTAGAGGTAGGAATATATATACTTTCAGGAATGAAGCAGAAGAAAAATGGAATGAAACATAATTCATGTTAATCTGTCTCCCCTCCCCCACCCTAGGATAGAAACAAAGAAAGTCAAGGAACAGGAAAAAATGATACATTTTTTAGTGATACTAATGATCTTTACTTCAGATTGAAGGAAGAATCTATTCATACAATTACTAGGATTTTTTAAAAATAATCTAAATAGTGTCTTTTGACACAAGAAACGTTAAACCGTTGAAGTATTTCCGATGTTAAGACTATATGTTTTAGACAAAGAAAATAGAACTAGGAAAAGGCTGAGTTTACTGCTACAAGAGATTCTAGACGGCTGAGCAAGTGAGTTTGTAAAAGTTAACAATGAGATCCTGTGTGCGAATGGGACATCCAGAGCTATTCATTCCTTTGGTTTGATCCAGAAGACTGGGATTCTTTATTTTACTGCACCTCTGTAGTTCTCTCTCCCCTTCTCTCCCTGCCTCCCCGAACAATAATTTCTGTATGATCAGTCATGACTCTGTAATTTCTTTACTGATGGGAGCTTGTCTTCTGAAGAAATGAAAACACAGATGCTCTACCCAGAATAAAAGACTACCAGAATGTCTAACTGCAATCATATATTTAGGAAATAGAGAAAGCATATCTTTCCTTTCCCAGCTAATGTATAAATATTAAGAATTTGGACTTCATAATTTGGACAAAAACACCATTTTCCATTTGCAGAAGAAGCATACAAGAAAAAATTAAACATCACTTTTCAAAAAAAAAAAAAACTTGTGGTAGATGTTTTACCCGTCCTGCAATGAATGTTTTACTTCCCTTGAATTATGTAATCGCTTTCAGGGGATTTGAAAATAATTATTTCAGTAAAGGGCGTAGAGCTCCTGAACTTGCATAATTTCCCATAAGAAAAATTAAATCAGAATTATAGAAGTATATCACTACAAATGCAGTTGGGCCTGAGGCAAAGCCTGGAAGAAATAAGAAGGCACTAAGCCACAAAAGTCAGGTTCGCCTCGAGCTCTGCTTGTCCACAGCAATCTGCTTTCAGTGATCATTTGGTCAAAGACCACAAGTGCATAAAGCACCCATGGCGTTGACAAGATTTACAACTGAAAAGCAATGGAATATTTTAGCAAGAACCCAAGCAAACTTAAAAAAAAAATGAACGAGGAGAAATAGATTATATTAAAAGTAAGGGGTTTGGATCATATCTAATTCAAGAGTGACCTTCAGGAAAGCTGAACAATTCATGGAAGAAAACAATTAGAAAAGAGAGTTGGATTATCTGAGTGGGCAGTCTACAGCTACAAAATTATTTGTATGGATGGAAATTTTTCCTTCCAAAAAAGAGACACAGATTTTTTTTTAATTTTTTTGAGACAGAGACAGAGACAGAGTGAGAGTGGGGGAGGGGCAGGGAGAGAGAGAAAGAGAGAGAGAGAGAGAGAGAGAGAGACAGAATCTGAAGCAGGCTCCAGGCTGTGAGCTGTCAGCACAGGGCCCGACGCAGGGCTTGAACCCACGGACGGTGAGATCATGCCCTGAGACGACGTCGGACGCTTAACCGACTGAGCTACCCAGGTGCCCCAAAACACAGATTTTTTAAAAGCCCTTTAGATTTCCTGATCAAATTAGTGTTCTCAGTCATGATATTCTATTATTATAAATAACATAAAGCATAAAATAGCCTCAACCATCCCACTAATGTCCATATATTATCCTTGATATTTCCTGTTGGGCAAAGTAGTGGGGAATTTTAATCAGATTGCATCAATTTTTTGGCCACCCTGTCCTACCTCCACACGCACACTTACTGTCATACCCAAACATCAGTGACCATGTCTACCTGTCTACTCTGTTCCCAGAGGACAGCATCTGTGACAGGGGATGACAGTTACATATCTCTTTATTTAATGAATGGCATATGATAGATTTTGAGTTAATGCTCTACTAGCAGTGGAAATTAAAATCTTTTCTTGAGAGAAAAGCAGTTTCTCATTTCCAGGAGTTTCTCTGGGGTTAATAATGAGAAATTAGAACAGAAGCGTATATGCATCAATATTTATTGCCATAATACTCATAATATTTTAAGACTTGAAAGTTGAAGACGAGCTCCTGGGGGCCTCAGTTGGCTCAGTGTCAAACTCTTGATTTTGGCCCAGGTCGTCATCTCACAACTCTTGAGTGTGCGCCCTGCATCAGGCTCTGCATGGGCAGCATGGAACCAGCTTGGGATTCTGCATCTCCTTCTCTCTCTCTCCCTCCCGATTGCTAGCACTCTCTCTCTCTCGTAAATAAATAAACATGAAAAAAATTTCCAAATACTCAAAATATAGTTTTGGTGAAAAAGCAAGCTCAAATATGCACAGATATCATAATTGTGGTTATAATGTATAGTCATGTATTTAAAATATAGATATAATTTACCATTTTACGGATCAGTGAGTGTGTGTGTGTGTGTGTGTGTGTGCGTATGTGTCCAGGGAGCGGTTGTATAGAACAGACATAGACATTATGAGCGTGAACTCTGAATGTGAATCCCAGTTTTGCCACTTATTAAGTAAATTAGTAATAGAGTATATTTTTATAAGAAGGGAATGTATTAAATGCAAATGTATTTTACATTTAATCTCTGATGTAATTTCTCCAATATATGATTAGTCCGTAAAGACTTTCAGAAATTAAATAGGAACCTTGACTGGCCATCCACAAGTTTTAATATCCTCATGTGATGAGGTCTCTTAGTATCCTAACGGATGTTCATCAGATCTATAATATAATGCTGTTAAAATCCACCAGATGCCCATTGACCCCTCATTGAGAATATTTGTGGGAATTCTTTGGTCTGTAAACTTATATATGCAAATTTCATTAATGCTGAATCAACATTTATTTTTTTTTAAATGTATTATTTTTAATAGCACAGACTAAATTTTAGGTTCTATGGAAAACCCCTAAATTTTTATTCTGCAGCCAGAATTAATCTTTGACTTAAATAGATGAAGGCATTTATTTTATTTTAATAAGCCTGATGAAGCTAACACTGCTAAAATGTATCTTTAAGAGAGTAGAGTTCAGGTTCACTTAATGGGATGAGGTATAAGATAAGCAGTAGGTTTAGTAGTGTAGGTTTATTTTAATTCTTCATTTTACTGTCTTAAAGTAGCCAAAAACAACTTAGTTTTTCTCCTTACCCTCCCTCCTTCTTTCTCTCTCCTCATCATTACATTACGTTTTTTGTCTCTGCACCAGCAATGCTATAATACGTAAATAAGGCACAAATATTATAAAACAGCTGATTTTATTTTCCATAAAGACATAAAAAGTGATAAATAGAATAAAATACAATTCTGTGGGAGTTATATTACAAATCACTTGCATTTATGAGCTTGTCATTATTGTCCATGGAAGAGGAAATTCCAGTTTTGTGTAGGCCACTGAGACTTTTCTTTTTTGCTTACTGATGAAAAATGAGAACTATCGAGGGAGGGGAGGGTGGGAGATGGGTATTGAGGAGGGCACCTTTTGGGATGAGCACTGGGTATTGTATGGAAACCAATTTGACAATAAACTTCATATATTGAAAAAAAAATGCGAACTATCAACTTCCTGCTTTATACCCACGCAGATTTACCTATGTAATTTACACCACTTTCTTTTTACTTGATATCGACATTTTTCAAAACGGGAATCTCTAAAAACGGAAGACATATTCTTAAAATTTGAATGCTGTGTCACCATTAATTGTTGTTACTGGAGGCTGTCAATTGCACATGCCATAGAAATGGTTGTCAAAATTTAATAACCAGAAGTAAACACGCAGCATCAACTGTGCTACTAGAAAATCATCTGTGATTGAATCAATATTTTTGTCCTCACATCTGACTGTGTAAGCAAGTTTTACAGAGTTCTGTAGTGTTCTTGACAGACATAGCAATAATAATTTAATATTGCAAATCTTGAAGTAAAGAGGGATATGGCTATTCGACTCAGCTTTCTTAAGTACCAACTCCCTTGTGCCTACCAATGGTGTAAAAATCAGAAAGACAAATTTGTGTAGTATAAACACTGAAGTTAAATATTAATGAAAATATACCAGCATGGGAGATGACTAAAGATGTAAAAATCAACAGCATATTTTAGTTCATTGACATTGTCTGCATTTAGTTCTTATGAGAACAAGTTTAAAGATTTTTTTTTTAACGTTTATTTTTGAGACAGAGAGAGACAGAGCATGAACGGGGGAGGGGCAGAGAGAGAGGGAGACACAGAACTGGAAGCAGACTCCAGGCTCTGAGCCATCAGCCCAGAGCCCGACGCGGGGCTCGAACCCACGGACCTCGAGATCGTGACCTGAGCTGAAGTCGGACGCTTAACTGACTGAGCCACCCAGGTGCCCCAGTTCTTATGAGAACAAGTTTAATAGAAATACCTAAATTATAATTGAAGTTATTGAATGGTCATAGATATGGTTTGAGAAATATACTGTATATAAAATGCTTAAATAAGGTGAGAGGAAATGGAAATCTATACATAAAGGACATTTTCAAAGTGAAGAGAGTGTGTGGAATTTAATGGGGAAATAAAAAATTATATAACTTCTGTTTAATATTAAGAAGACAATAAATGTAATGAAAAGATGTTAATAAATATACACTATGATAGAGTAAAATTTAGTAATTCAATATTCTAGATTCCTAAAAGAATCATAGAATACACTTGGGTGTAAATAGTTTCTTTATTTTATATTAGAATTGAAAAGCAATGTAGAATCCAAATGTTCCATTACCCGGCATAATTTTTAGTTAGCTTAATCTGGTTACTATGAAGAGTTGGACACTTACCCTTGAATTCAAGGCCATTTCTCTTACCTCCAGAAATCACTGTGGCTTCAACAACAGGTGAAGTATTTTTCTATGTAAAAATCTAGCAGTGAGCTAAGATACTATAAGAAACGATGAAGATAATATGTAGAGCAGTATTTAGAGGATACAAGTAAACGGGAATACAGTACAATATGAAACGATAATCCGAATGATAAATTATATTCTTCTATCGAAATATAAATTATAGAGAAATCACATATATAAAGATCTTTAGTTAGGTCTATACCTTTAAACTGCTCCCCCCAAAAAATTTTTAAAAAATGGGGTGCCTGGGTGGCTCAGTTAAGTCTGTTAACCATCCGACTTCAGCTCAGGTCATGATCTCAAAGTTTGTGGGTTCGAACCCCACGTTGGGCTCTGTGCTGACAGCTCGGAGCCTGGAGCCTGGTTCGGATTCTGTGTCTCCTCCTCTCTCTGCCCGCCTCCCCCCCCCATGCTTATGCTCTGTCTCTGTCTCTCAATAATAAATAAATGTTAAAAAAATTTTTAAACTGCTTTCCATCCCTCAATTCTTTTCAACAAATTATATTTAACTTACATATTTTAAAAAATAGAAGTAATGTCTATATATGTGTGCATATTTCTGTATGTCTAAAAATAGAACATTTCACAATGTCCTGATCCTCCTCTGCTTGGGCTCTGTCTCTCTCTCTCTCAAAAATAAATAAACATTAAAACAATTTCTGATACATGTGGTATGTTACAGATATTGTTGTAGGTGTTGGTCATAAAGCAGCAAGACAAATAATATTCTTGACATCACGAAGCTTACAATCCAGATATAGATATCCTATCTGTATCTATAAACCATATATGTGTATTTATTTATTATTTTATTTATTTATGTATATTTATTTATGTGTATTTATGTGTATTTATTTATTATTTATTTTTCACTGTGAAAATATTGCACGCACAAAAAAGGAAAAGACCATTAGCATACTGGTATTTGGTTATATTTAGTATTGTTAGTTCATTTTTATTTATTTATTTATTCATTTTTAAAGTGATATAAATTGTCAGAAGACACAAAGCTCATTGCCTGAGTTAGTTTTAAATACGCACATTGTAAAATGGCTAAAAACATCCTAGGAAAATATTAGGAGCATTCTTACAATGTGTTTGATTTATTTAATGGAAAACACTATTCAAAGGATATTTCTCCATGATTTAAGTTGAGCATAATTTACTTGCTATAAAATGTTTTGCAATACCAGTAAACGTGGCACAACATGCATGCAATCAGTAGACATTGTCTTAATTATCATAAATAACTGTCTATATCTGGTGATTGAAGTAATTTTTAAAATTTGTTTTCAGAAATGGCATAGTTATTCTTGGAATTTACGTTTTACTTTCTTCTATAGAAACTTCACTACAAGTTGACAAGTCCCTTGCAGATTTTTGTTGATATTTTGATTGGAAATACGTAAATGTAAAGACTACCACAGAGAAACCTGATGTTGTTGTTACAATGTATTATCCGTGAATGCAAGATAACTTCTAACATTTAGGTCCCCTTTCATGACCTATAAAAATTTTCATAAACTTCTCAAAAGGAGTTTTGCACACGTAGTTGATTTCTTCAAAGGCATCTTAAAAAATGTTTGTTTGTAGATTTTGAATTATTGAAATTTTTCTTATGTTTTAAAATTGGTTTGAACTTTGCCGGAAAACTTGTTTATGTTCTTTTTATATAAATGGACTGTACGTGGTGTTGGACAGATACTTTGTTCTCCATGCAATAGCAAAATTATCTTTGTAATGAGTGTTTCCTGTTCCCCTTGCATCCTTACTGTGTAATCAGAGCACTGAATGTCACATTGACTGGCCGTCCTTGTTGTTCTTTTGCTTGATGTCCTTGTTGTTCTGAACTTGATGAAAGGTTTGATGCTTTGCTGTGAAGAGCTGTATTTTTATTTTCTGTATATATTTTTAATGCAGACGTAATTAACATGCAATGTTATTAGTGTCAGATGTGTAGTGTGGATTCAAGATTCTATACATTTCTCAGTGCTCACGTGAAGAACAATATTTGATACAGGCTTCAAGTAGAGATTCTAAGTAGGTAAAGGAAGGCTGTATGTTCCTAGCTTTCATCATGAACAGGGTTAATATTTTTAAATTGTTTTAACATTTTGATGTAAAAACCATGCTGTTTTTCTCAATTGGAGTGGTGACATAAATTAATCCATTTCTGATAGAGAACCCTCCTTGAGTTCTGAGAATAAACACCATATGGTCATCGTGAATGTTTTATAACACTTCCAGATTCCATTTGCCAAGATCATCGCTTAGGATTTTTGCACTCATAATCATAGATTAATCTATAATTCTCAAACTATTTTCATCAAGTTCGTTTCAATAATTTGCCATCTCATAAAGTGTTAGGAAATGTGTCCTTTTGAACTACTCTAAAGCATTTTAAACATCCGTTTCTTAAGGTTTTGCTAAAACTCATCTGTAAAACTCAGCTACAAAACTTGGTTTGTTTCAAGAAGGAATAAGGAGTTTGATGCATGAGTGAACTATTTAATGATAATTACTCTATCCGATTTCTTTTTTATTTTTTAATGGAGTACTGGAAATTACATCCTAGAAAATTTCAAGTATCTACATTTTTAACTTTAATGGATTAAAATTTTTCAGAAACTTCACGTTTTTAAATGTCAACTGTAACGATAATTAGATTCCATTTCTAAAATTTTGTGGGTATGTTCCCTCTTTTTTCTTGATTGATTTTGGTAACAGTCTTTTGATGAGAAATTTGGGGGATTCTGGTTTATCTTGAATGTCTTTCTCCTTCCCCCAACTTTGCTTTCTAAGGAGTGACTGGTCGTTGTCACTCTCAAGGTCATGCTCCAGGCCCCGTGACCCGCATTTGGATCCAGCAACAGGCAAAGCCCTAGTTGTAACTACTCTGCTATTCTGGCCAGTGGAGTGTTTTACTTGTACATTGAACATGCCTATGTTTCTTAGTGACTTATTAAAATAGGTTTTATTGCTATGTTCAGAACAGAGAAAGACAATAGATGCATAATCTTATATCTTAACAAGGATTGCTTACATATTCTTATGTCAGCAATCATTTTCCATTTGAATGTAAAAATGATTTGTCTTATTAGATTTTAGTATAATGTCTAAAACACTATTTTGTCACATTTGGTTTATATTTTTATTCAGCCAGGATCATAAAAGAATCAGATATGTAATTAGACCACCAAACACTTCCATTTTCCTAGATAAATGACTGTACGTAGACAGCAATTTGGAAAGTGTAATTTATTGTGCTGAAACAGTAACCTTATATAGCGGCATCTTAGTGACCTATAAAAGTTAATGCAATTTTAGAGGTGTCTAATGTAGTCCCAAAGAAGAGCTAAGGGAAAGTGGGTCATTCTGTAAGCAAACCTCTACATCCTAAAGAATAGTGGTGATAAAAATGATTTAGAAAGAGGGACAAAGAACCAGAATAACAAAATAATTCAATTTTTCAAATTGTTTCATGCATATAAAACCAAGCAATTGTGCCTGGGAGTTTCATTTTATTTATTTAAAAATATAACAATTAAAAAAATTATTTATGATTATAATGTGCAGTATTAGAACAGTTCACTTAAAATTTCTGTTAAATGCTTTCAAATACATTTTCTCATTTGATTGCCATTACAAATCTGTGTGAGAGAGAATATAGATGTTTCTAAATGATATATATATATAGAGAGAGAGAGAGAGAGAGAGAGAATATAGATGTTTCTAAATGATATATATATATACACACACACACATACACACACGCTGAGCTAAAGTGGGCAAGTATGTTTTCCACATTGTATACAAGTCTTCTCATTGAGGCAGTTACTCTATTCTAATGCATACATACACATACAAAGATCTTCATTTCTTTTGTGATAAGACAATGGACAGATGTGAATAGTATAAAGCCTTAAAGGATATTTTGACATATCTTAGTGTTAGCTACACAGAGACTGCTTTCTTTCTCTAAATTTGGTCTTTAAAATCTGTATTTTCATTCTGAGTGAAATCCAAAATTTCTTATTTGTAGTGCATTCAAATATGGGCCATTAACTGTGCATAAGGGTAAAGAAAGAGACCCAATATATAGCTTAAAGAATCCCAATGGTGACAAAGCATCCAAAAAGGAATGTCATTCTTTAACATTCAATGAATTGTAAGAATTTTCAATTGTATCTCTTGGTACTCTAATTTCAGAAGTTGGCACAAAAAGAAAGAAAGTGTACGTATCATTGTTTTCCAAATTCTTTTCAAAAGTAGAGAACTATTGCTGTAAGACAAGAAGTAAAACAATTCAATAGTAGGTTTAAAAATTATTAAATGTAATAAGAAATACATTTTTTATTTTTTTTTTAATTTTTTTTAACATTTATTTATTTTTGGGACAGAGAGAGACAGAGCATGAACGGGGGAGGGGCAGAGAGAGAGGGAGACACAGAATCGGAAACAGGCTCCAGGCTCCGAGCCATCAGCCCAGAGCCTGACGCGGGGCTCGAACTCACGGACCGCGAGATCGTGACCTGGCTGAAGTCGGATGCTTAACCGACTGCGCCACCCAGGCGCCCCAGAAATACATTTTTTAAATAATTATAACTGTCTGAAAATAGAATATAATTCCTTGTGAAATAGTGAGCTCCCTCGTACTGAACGGATGTAAGTGCAGGTAATGTTATCAGAAGGATTCTTACATTAAGGTGATGATTGGATAGGTAATCGTGGTGGTTTCTTCTAGTCCCAATTCTCTAAGATTTTTTTGGAAAATTTTGATGCTCTGTTAAGCCTCCAAGTATTGATTTTAAAGACTTTTCTTCTGAAGTTTAATATATCTCTTCATTAATTCGATGAATATTTATGTAGCCCCTATGATGTACCATGTACCATATAGATGCATTGGGCATACAGTGGTAAATCAAACAAAGACATCTCTGTCCCCATGATGCCTACACCTGGCCTAATAGATAGATGTTAAACAAAAGCATGTACTTATATACAAGTAGGAAATCACATCTGGTATGTGTGACTAGAATGAAAAGATCAGGTTGTTGTGAGTTTAAGGGTAAAGTTCTTTGTGATTGAAATTGCCCCGCCAAGGATGTGACACTTAAGCTGTCACCTAAAACAAGAGAAAGAAGTCAGGGGAAGAATGATGTTTGATATGCCATGGCCATAAAAAATAGACTGTGCTAAAGTATAGCTATGGGTAGATCTTTGCAGGTTCAGGAAATTTAAAAAAAAATTAATGCTGCTGAAGCATAAAGGGGGAACAAGGAAGTGCATAGAAAGTGATTTCAAGGGATTACATCATCCCAAGTTTTATAGGTCATTGTAAGGAGTTCAAATATTTATTCTAAGTTTAATGAGAAGCTATTGGAAAGTTTCACCTGGAGAGTGACATAATATAAATTGTGTTTCTAGAATCCCATTCTTTAAGTATATACTGGAACTGGAAACGTAAGCCAGGGTAGGAATCCAGGGAAGAGAGAATAATGGTCTAGACCAGAGTAATGGTGGAGTGGTGGAGAGCAGGTTTAAAGTTAAAAGATTTAATTGAGTTTTCTGATTTATTAGGGGAGGCGTAGGAGTGATGTCAAGAACTTAATATTTTCTGACCAAGACAAAATAGCTCACATCTGATTGATCCAACCGTGGTAAACAATTACCAAAATGGGGCAAAAATGTAGAAGACTGTATAAAAACACACTTAAAAGCAATGTACTGTACTATGAATTTTAAGGGAGGAAAGGCCGTGAAGTGAGACCCACATGAACCCTGGACTTCTCGCTAGGGGAATTTTTCAAAATGCCACACAGACCATTAGACTGGACAAAGAGCCCTTGTTTCACTGAATGGAGAAAATGCAAGCCAAATCCTCTAGGAGCTGTGGAAGTGGCTGGGAATTAGGTGGGAAAATATTGGAGAGTAGAAAAGGATAGAGAAGTGCTCCAAACATCTGCACAGAATATGCTCTCGGCCCAGCAGTGCTTCCTAAGCAGAATATGTCCAAGGCAAGATTCTAGAAGGTCGAGCAGAGAACAGATGCAGAGAAGTAAGGCTGAGAGTTTCAGGGGTCGCCCAGTACTGGAAAAATGTTGAAGTTCCTTCCCAGAGATACTGTAGAGTCCTTGGTGCACATATTAGGCACAAAGACACCAGAAACATTAAATGAGACACCAGAAACCTATTCTCTACAAGTAAAAGCATGCCTTAGTAGTAAAAGCTCTGCTCAAACATGGGAGTAAATTAAAATACATCTATGCTAAAATGGATTAAAACCAAGCATTGACAGAGCATTATAAAATTGGAGGGATATATGAAATGCATTTAAATTTGAGTAAGTCATAATTTAAATAATTCTTTATTTAAATATTTGTAAGCAAGATACTGTAAGATGCTATTGACATGCAAAATTTCTTTTCCATGAAATTTTTTTTTTCAAAAATGAGACATTCCAGAAAGTCACTAATAATAATAAAACATTTGGGACAGATTTATGACTGATAGTATTTCTCAGTACAGGGGCGCCTGGGTGGCTCATTCGGTTAAGCGTCCCACTTCAGCTCAGGTCATGATCTCGCGGTCCGTGAGTTCAAACCCTGCATCGGGCTCTGGGCTGATGGCTCAGGGCCTGGAGCCTGCTTCCGATTCTGTGTCTCCCTCTCTCTCTGCCCCTCCCCCGTTCATGCTCTTTCTCTCTCTGTCTCAAAAATAAATAAACGTTAAAAAAATATTTCTCAGTACAAATATAAGCAATTACAGAATTCACTTACATGCTCACGTTTTAGAGGGAAGGCACAAGAGACAAAGCTTTGAAGAGAACAGTGGTGGGTAACATGTAGCTTGACCACTGTAAGTAGTCCAGATGGACATGAAGGATAATTAAGAACATAAAATATGAAAAAGTAATCAGAAAATTTCTTGAACATGAATGATCAAATTGTCATATTGTGGGTGTTCCTCTCTCCCCTCTTCAATCCTTAAATAAGCAAAGGTCATAGGTCTATGAAGTCATAGAATACTTTAACAGGCAAATATATATTTTCACTCTGTATCTTGGCAATACCCATTTAGTTTTGTGAAAACACATTGTCAACAAGAAAAAGGGGAAAACCTATAATAACATGACATCCAAAGACATATTCCAATTATTCGCATTAATTATTGATCCACAGAATCCTATTACACATAAATAAAACATAAAAAGAAGCGCAGACAATATCTTTCATAAACTCACCAAACAGATCATTTAAAAAAATTATCGTGAAGATTATTAAAGTGAACATATGTGAACACATTGGTTCGCTGGCTGAACACCTAGTCAACAAGAGTGGTGGCTATTCCTTCCTTTACCGTATTTCCCCAGAGATTCTCTCATGTTAATAAGCCCTTTGTCAAGTTTCATCTTGATGCTGTTTTTAATTTATTAAAGGCTTTGTCACATAAGAAGAAGTCTTTATGTTAATTATCAAGTAAGTGCCAGAGACTATGCCTGTTCTTATGTATTATTTCCAATCTCCGTAACAACCACAAAATCAGTAGCATTACGTATCTTGAAAAGAATTTGTCCAAGATCAAATAACAATAACTGCTAGAATTAAAATGGAAATTTAAAATGAAATCTCTCACTAAACCCTGCCACATATAAGAGAAAGTAAAATAAAATAATTCAGAAGGGGCATAGCTACACACACACACACACACACACACACACACACACACACACATATCACACATATATATATATAATTTTTAACATTTAAAAATATGTTCTACTACTTTGACTGCCTTGAAGTATGTCAATAAACCATCTAGTTAACTTAGTTTATCTAGAATAGACATTGAATACGTTTTGCTTTTCTCCTCTTAAAATTATTGAAATAGCTTTATATGGAATAGGCTTTGTATTAAAGTAAATCTTGCCTTTTCTCAAATGTTTACTACCACTTGTAAAAGGAAAGGAAACAGAAAGAATTTAAATATCTGTGACTCAAAGGTTACTCCTGCACTTTCTAGTATGGTAGCCCTTAGCCACATAGGGTTATTGAGCCACAGTGGTGAGGCTGGTACAAATACAGATGTGCTGCTCAAAGTATAAAATACATTTGAAACATTGTAAATACCTCTTTTTAAAATTGGGGTATAATCAACATGTAACTTACTAGTTTCAGGTGTACAACATAATGATTCAGTATTTGTACCTATTGAGAAATGATTAACACAGTAAGTCTAGTTAACATTTGTCACCATGTTACAAATATTTTCTTGTGATAACTTAAGATCTGCTCTCAACAAAATTGCAACACAGTAAACTATAGTCACCATGCTGAACATTATATCCCCATGAGTTATTTATTCTGTAACTGAAGTTTGTATGTTTTGACCTTCTTCACCCATTTTGTAGACCTCCCATCCCCTGCCTGTGGTAACCGCAAATATGTTCTATCTATGTGCTCTGTTTAGAGACCACATAGAAGTGACATAACAGTCCCCTTTTCTCTACATCCTCACCAAAATTTGTTCCTTCTTGTCTTTTTTAAGTAATAATATTCATTCTAATTGATGTGAGGTTGGTATCTCATTGTGGTTTTGATTTGCATTTCTCTGATGATTTAGTTATGTTGATCATCTTTTCAGTACATGTTGAGCATATGTGTATCTGCTTTAGAAACATGTATATTCAGATCTTCTTATTTTTTTTTTAATTTTTTTTTCAACGTTTATTTATTTTTGGGACAGAGAGAGACAGAGCATGAACGGGGGAGGGGCAGAGAGAGAGAGAGACACAGAATCAGAAACAGGCTCCAGGCTCTGAGCCATCAGCCCAGAGCCCGACGCGGGGCTCGAACTCACGGACCGCGAGATCGTGACCTGGCTGAAGTCGGACGCTTAACCGACTGCGCCACCCAGGCGCCCCAGATCTTCTTATTTTTAATCATATTTTAAATATACACAGAATTAATTTATTGTTAACATGGAAGAAAGAATCCTACTCATTTACCAGAGAAAAATTAGACCTACCATAAAGAAAACAATATGTATACACAAGGAGCATGATCTCTAGGTTCCATCTTGGATTCAGAAGACATGGGAAAAAGTTTTGTTTTGTTTTGTTTTTTTAATTTTGGGGCACCTGGGTGGCTCAGTTGATTCAGTCTTTGACTCTTGATTTCAGCTCAGGTTATGATCTCACAGTTCATGAGATTGAGCCCTATGTCGGGCTCCGTGCTGACAGCGTGGACCCTGCTTAGGATTCTCCCTTTCCCTGTCTCTGCCCCTCCACTGCTCATGCTCTCTCCAAAATAAATAAATAAACTTAAAAATTTTTAATTGAATTATGATTAACATAAAATTCTTCATTAGTTTCCGGTGTACAAGACAATGATTCAACAATTCTGTATGATCCCTGGTGCTCATCACAATAAGTATATTCTCAAATGCCTTTATCTATTTCACCCATCTTCCCACCCACCTCCCCTCTGGCAACCACCAGTTTGTCCTCTGTGTTTGAGAAATATATCACATGATTTCACTCATATGTGGAATTTGAGAAACTTAACAGATGATCACAGGGGAAGGGAAGGAACAATAAGATAAAAACAGAGAGGGAAGCAAACCATAAGAGACTCTTAAATACATAGAACAAACTGAGGCTTGATGGGGGTGGGGAAATGAGTGATGGGCATTAAGGAGGACACTTGTTGGGATGAGCGCTCAGTATTATGTGTAAGTGATGAATCACTGGGTTCTACTCCTGAAGCCAGACACACTGTATATTATCAAACTTGAGGAAAAAAGAGAGAGAAAGAGTCTGTTGTTGTTGTTGTTGTTGTTGTTGTATTTTTTCCTTTGTTCATTTGTTTTGTTTCTTTTTTATTGTTTAATTCTTTTATTTTTTCCCCAAGTTTTATTTAAATTCCAGTTAGTTAACATACAGTGCAATATGAGTTTCAGGTATAGAATTTAATGATTCATCACTTCCATAAAATATCCAGTGCTCATCACAAGTGTCCCCCCTTAATGCCCATCAGTTATTTAACTCATCTTCCCACCCACCTCCCCTCCAGAACCTTCAGTTTGTTTTCCACCCCCTATGTTCACCTGTTTTGTTTCTTAAGTTCCACATATGACTGAAATCATATGGTATTTGTCTTTCTTTGATTAGCTTATTTCACTTAGCACTGTACCCTCTAGGTGCATCTATGTTGTTGCAAATGGCAAGATTTCATTCTTTTTATGGCTAATATTCCATTACACAGACACACACACACACAGACACACACACACAGACACACACACACACACACACACACGCACCACCTCTTCTTCCATTCATCTATGGTTGGACACATGGGTTGCTTCCATATCTCAGCTATTGTAAATAGCAATAGGGTAAATACAATAAACATAGGGTGCATATATCTTTTTTAATTAATGTTTTCATTTCTGTTGGGTAATTACCCAGTAGTGGAATTAATTAATAAATCATGTGGTAATTCTATTTTTAACTTTTTGAGGACACTTCATCCATTTTTTTTCCAAAATAGCTACACCAGTTTGAATTCCTACCAATAGTTAATGAGGGTTTCTTTCTTGCCACATCATTGTCAACCCTTATTATTTATTTTCTTTTTAATTCTAGCCATTCTGACTGGTGTGAGGTGATATCTCATTATGGTTTGGGTTTGCATTTCCTTGATAATTAGTGATCTTGAGCATCTTTTCATGTATCTGTTGGCCCTCTGTATTTCATCTCTAGAAAAATGTCTGTTCAGGTCCTTTGCCCTTTAATTGGCTTTTTTCTTTTCTTTTTTTTTTTGGTATTTTTGGTGTCGAGTTGTATAAGTTCTTTACATATTTTGGATATTAACCCCTTATCAGATACATAATTTTTAAATATCTTCTCCCATTCATTAGGTTATGTTGTCATTTCGTTGGTTTCCTTCACAGTGCAAAAGCTGTTTTATTTTCATGTAGTCCCAAGAGTTTATTTTTGCCTTTGTTTCTCTTGCCTGGGGAGAAATATCTAGAAAAATGTTTCCATGCCCAATGTCAGAAAAATTACTGCCTGTGCTCTCTTCTAGGATGTTTATGGTTTCGGGTCTCACATTTAGGGCTTTAATCCATTCGAGTTTATTTTTGTGTATGCTATAAGAAAGTGGTCCAGTTTCATTGTTCTGCAGGTAGCTGTCCAGTTTTTGGTTTTTTTTTTACTTTTTAGTTGTATGAGGAGTTTTTATTATCTATTTTAGATGTTGACCTCTTATCAGATACATGATTTGCAAATAGTTTCTCCCATTATGTTGGTTGACTTTAATTTTGTTGATGGTTTCCTTTGCTGTGCAGGAGTTTTTAGTTTGATGTATTTCCACTTATTTGTTTTTGCTTTTGCTGCCCTTGCTTTTGGTGTCATACACAAAACAATCATTGCAAAGAACAAAATCAAGGAGCTTATTCCCTATGTTTTATCCTAGGAGTTTTATGGCTTCAGGTTTTATATTCAAGTGTGTAATCCATTTGAGTTGATTTTTGTATATGGTATAAGATAGTGGTCCAGTTTCATTTTTTGCATGTGGCTCTCCAGTTTCCCCAACACCATTTATTGAAGAGTTTGTATAGTCTTGCCCCCTTTGTCATAAATTAACTGACCGTTTACGTGTGGATTTATATCTGAGCTCTCCATTCCGTTCCATTGATCTATGTGTCTGTTATTATGTCCATACCATACCATTTTGAATACTATTGGTCTGTAATATGATTTGAAATCATCAGCATGATGTCTTCAGCTCTGTTCTTTTTTCTCAATGTGGCTTTTGTTATTTGAGGTCTTTTGTTCCACACAAATTTTAGAATTTTTCTTCCTATTTCTGAGAAAAGTGCCATTGAAATTTTGGTAGGGATTGCATTGAATTTGCAGATTGCATTGGGTAGTATGGCCATCTTAACAATCTTAGGTCTTCCAATCTCTGAGCGCACAGAACATCTTTCCATTTATTTATCTCATTTTTTATATTTATCGCCTGCTGATAATGGTGATATATTGGATACATTAGGCTAAACAAGATATATTACAGCTAATTTCATCAACTTCTTTTTTTCTTTTTTAAATGTGGCTCATGTCTGGCTCACATTTATTTCTGTTGCACACGGATGTTTGAAACTTTAATTTTTCAATGCTAGAAGCCGAGTAGAAGAGAAAATGGATATTTTCCTGATCAGCTCCATTTCTGAGAACTTGAAATATTCTTTAGTAATGCAAATCTGCTGATCTAATCCACTGTAGAAACCACAGGAAAAGTCCTAGAAATAAAAGATTATTCTGCACATTGAACAATTTTCTGTATTTGTTTTAAAGGTATTTTATTATGCTGTTTTATTAACAACTATTCTGTGTTGGCCATGCACTGTATTAAATTCCAATTCCATAGGAATTGACCTACGGCAATGATAGCACAATTCTAGACCATTAGCTACTGAAGAAACATGTTAGCGGTTGACCGTCTTTGCCTAACATGTACACATTTATGACCAGGAAAGATTCAAAGTACAGAACTTGGGATATTATGAAATAGCGGAGAAATTTTGGTACAAAGCACACCACGATCAGAACCAAGTAGGAAACCTTTAACTCATAGGGTCTGAAGTCAACTATGTATGTATGACACATGTCCTGAAGTAGTTCCTTTTCTTTTTCTTCCTTGCCAAGAGCTCCTGTTAGAACAGGAGGAGAGAATTACTTTGGCAGAAAAGGACAGAGAGCAAAGGTGGAAAGTGGAAATCTTTCATTTGGCAAGATCAGAGCTGCCAAATAAAGTGAGGCACACTCTTCTGGAATGAAGGGTGAAGAAGAATTGCAAGTGGAAGAGAGAGCAGACACAGTCCGTTAGGGATTTCTGTGGGACAGAACTAGAGAGAAGAAAACCCAAAACTCAAATCAGGCTTGAGCTGGGCACTCAGGCCCTGCCACTTCCTGACACTCTGTCTCTCTCCATCCCGAAAATATCACAGTATATATTTTTTTCCAGTGCTACTGAAACGTTTTAAGATTTTGCAAGGTTTAGTAGGTATTTTAATAGGAAGGTGTCAGAGCATTTCAAATATGACTAACATAGTGCTGCAAAATTGCTACAGATCCCATTGCTTGGAAATCAACAGCTGGAACAAATTTTATTCTTATCCCCAGCCCCTGGGAGTCACTGTCGAAATTGTCAAGGTAACTGTCATTTTTATTTGAGGTAGTCGTGTGTCCTGTATTCCATTTGGATCACATATTATGAAGGCTACAGAATTTTGAGAAAATGAACTCGTAATAACATAGGTAACTCAACCTGAATAAATATCTCTTCATATAAGAAAAATAGACAAAACAGAAAAATAAACAGCAAGGACATTTAATGAAAGAAAAATGTTATATCAGAAAGGAAAGGAAATAGTATTATTAGAAGTCAGAAAAAATAAGCATTTAAAAAAACCTAAATTTTGAAATTGTGTGTGTGTGGGGGGGAGAGTGTGTGTGTGTGTATGTGTGTGTGTGTGTGAGAGAGAGAGAGAGAGAGAGAGAGCAAGCGAGCGAGTGTGTGCGTGTGTTTCTGTTAGATGTCTCCTACAAGACGCAATGTAAAGTGGCCTTTATGATGAAGGCTGGAGGAGACATTATAAGGAAAGGTTGTGTGTAGTTAATGGCTAAAATGGAAACAGAGACACTGCAAAGAAAATCTGTAAAACAGATTTTAAAATTGTTTTGAATGCAGTGTACTGGCAGCCACGAAAATTGAACAGACTTGAAAAGCTTTCCCAGAACTCAGGGGAAAAGAAATGCACGAGTTTAAAATGCTGGGTGAGAATATCACTAACACAGCAAGCCAAAGGGAGCAGGCAGCCAGATCCTGGCCTTGCTGGAGGAGTAACTGATGATCAAGAGGTAGAAAGAAAACCCAGAACAAGTTAGGACACAGAAGAAAGACTATCATGGTAAGAGCTTCCTCAGCTGAGATGGAAAATCTTGAATGCATGGATTTGAACGTGCTCTTCACAATTCCATTACATTTATTAACTCGTGTTTACATCAGGATATATTCTGTTTCCATTTTAATTAGTTGCCAGGCTAATTTTAGTACTTGGGCAGAAAAAAAAAGATAGTATACTTTCAAGGGGCAAACATTAAACCGAGGACTGACATCTCTCCCGTAACACCAACAAGATACATAGAATTGTGTTCATTAATGGCAACAGTCTGTGAATTTAGAATTTTGTGCAATTTGAGTTGTTTTTCATGTGTGAAAGCAACACTACCTGCCTGTCATTCTTGGAGAAAATATGACATATGTACACCAGCTTATGAGGAACCAAAACAGAGAGGTTAGTAACAGCAAGAATTAGATCAAAATGTCAAGAAAGCTTTACAATGAAGAGCTCAAATAAAAATACATCTGTTTTTATTTTAAAAATTCAAAAACCAAAATCATTGAAACATCTATATATGGACAAAAAGTAAAAATAGTCTAATCCCCACTAAAAATGATAATAAACATAATTTGGGAGTATAAACCTTATGAGAATTTTAAGTGTATTTGAGCTTATAACTTTACATGGGAGGAAAGGATCTAGAAAGTACTCCAGGAACTGGACCATACACACAAAATGACTTGACTTGAAAAGTGGCATAAATGTGAGGATTCATGAAAACTGTGACGTACGGTAACAATCTGTGAGTAACACAATTGATTACATAGATTTAAATCTGAAGCATAACAGTTACAACCTGAGAGGGTAGAATAAAATTTTCATAACTCTATGAATTTATATCTACAGTTTGTATATTTTTACTCATGTGATTTCTAGAAAGGGGCAGGAAGAACACAAGCAAATATTAAGATAAAGAAGTCTTCGTGGAGGGGGAATATTTAAAATGTAATTTTATTCTTAACCTTAATTACAGAGCTATAATTAAGAGATTCAAGATTTTATTTCAGTTATTTTTTTAAATTTTTTAAATGTTTATTTATTTTTGAGACAGAGAGAGACAGAGCATGAGCATGGGAGGAGTAGAGAGAGAAGGAGATAGAGAATCTGAAACAGGCTCCAGGCTCCGAGCTGTCAGCACAGAGCCTGACGCGGGGCTCGAACTCACAGACTGCGAGATCATGACCTGAGCCCAAGTCGGCTGCTTAACCGACTGAGCCACCCAGGCACCCCCAGAGTCGAGATTTTAAAAATAACTTAAATGATTCTTAGTAGAAACAAAATCAAGACCTATAACTCTCCAACCAAGGGCACAGGACACAACATAAAAGCAGTGGTGAACAGCCTAATCCCTACAGGAAAACAGAATGCATAGAGAACATCAAGCATGCAAAAGCAATAAAGAAAAGAAAGCATACTAATTTTTTATTTATGACATTGTTGTTAATATTTTAAAACCTTTTATAAAAGATACAACTCTCAGATTAAGTTAAGGGGATACCCATTTATATTCTGTGTAAAAGAGGCACAAGGCTGAATCTGGAAACATGGAAGATGCCAGTTTGAGCCAGACCCCATGCTGCTGCCCCTCCTTGCCAGGAATCCAGCCTCCTCTTCCTCGAGACCTCCCCTCCGCTCTCCCTAATAACACAACTTTGTGGGCACAACCCTGCAGCTCCTAGAGGTCATGTTTTCATCTCTACCAGAATCTTAGGAGTGCAAACCAGCGTGGGCTCAATGAACCCAGGTTCAGCTCAGGTCAATGAACCTGGCAGTCCAGTGGGAATAAAAACGCAGACTTGCCTCCCTGGGGGGGGGTGGGGGTGGGGGTGGGGCTTCAGGTTCCTTGTAGTTCAGCCATCTTTGACTCCTTAATGGGAGCTGGTTGTGCCTCACTGTGGCTTTCATTCCTAAGGGGCCCTTCTAACCCTGAGGGTTCTGGTGAATGTAAGGGGAATGGTGTTTGTCATTTGTCTATGTCCAAGGCCTCATGGTTGGGAGAGAGATACAACTTGAGTATATAGGCACCTGAGGGCAGAACACTCTTCTCATGAGAGTTTTCTGAGCTCTCAACACCTGTTAGAGCAGAACCTGCTGGGCATCTGATTTGCTGCAGCTGAACGACTTACATACCCCCCAAATGAATACCCACTCAGGGGACAAAAAATCCTATCCAAAATGTGGTTGAGAATAGTATTTTAATTAGTAGAAAGAATAATGCTATGGAAATGGAATCAGAGTATGAAGATCACATTTTGTTAACTAAAAAAAAAAAGGGGGCAGTATAATTCTAAATCTGATGGGAACTCCTCCTCAAAATATGAGCTGACACATCCACCCAAGCCAAGGCTACTGCCAACATCACCTAGGGCACAAAATGACCAAATCGCAAAAGCCGTATTTTTAAAGGCATCTGAAATGTGTAGGTGCAGCAGAGTTGGAGGGACTAAAATCTCAGAGAGGAGAAAGCAGTTCAGATCTGGGCTGACAACCGCCGGTCACTCCTTGTTTTCTATCTCCTTGGAGAATCAGCCGGTTCTGGGGGAGGTTCTGCTCAGACTGAGAGCCACTCCTGGGCGGGGAGGAAGCAGTGCTCTTAGGGACCATAAAGAGCTACAAGAACAAGTTCAAGACCTGAGGGCCAGCTTTCCAATACCTTCCTGAATTCTCAGGCTGTTTGGTAGGCTAAAGAGTTAAGCTGAAAGCTTCTGAAAAGAAGAGAGTCTCCCACATTCCCACCAGAGACAAAGCCCTAGAAATAGAGCAAGCAAGAGATGACAGATGACAGCCTCGGAGGAAGCGGGGATTCACCCAGACACCCCTACCCATCCTGGGTCGAGCCAGAAACAGGAGAATACTAAAGGTTGAAACCAAGAAACAAAATGATGGTTCAGAAGAAAAAAAAAAAGAACGGAGAATAAAATAAATATTTAGCTATTATCGTCACAGACGTCAAAAAGAACATTATATCCATAAAACACAAAGACACTTAAAACAATAAAAAAACAGAATAGGAAATTGCTTAAATTCAAAATAGCATTGGGATGCCTGGGTGGCTCGAACAGTTAAGCGTCCGGCTTCAGCTCAGGTCACGATCTTGCAGTTTGTGAGTTCACGTCCCTCATTGGGTTCTGTGCTGACGGCTCAGAGCCTGGAGCCTCCTTTAGATTCTGTGTCTCCCTCTCTGCCCCTCCCCCATTCATGCTCTGTCTCTCTCTGCCTCTCAAAAATAAATAAATGGTAAAAAAAAATAGCATCAAATTTCTGTCTCGCATAATGTCATTTTTATTAAATGACCAGTGATATAATAAATGGGTAGGTAAGCGCAAGAGATAAAAACAAGGAATTCAGGAATGTTGGGAAATGGACATTCCACAATGATAGAGTGGTGCCCGAACAGGGATCTCTCCCGTTTCGTTTGGTAAATATTGTTTATTTGGAATCAAGTGGTTGAGCAAGAAGGGTAGTCTGAAGGAAAAAAAAAAAAGAGATGGGCACATACAGAAATCTACAAGTGAATAAAAATGAGCAATAATTGAATTAAAAAAACAACAACAACAACACAAAACATGCCAGACAGAACACTTACAGTCAACGCCTAGGCTCTGAGGGAAGCAATCTGAACATTCCCCTAAAAATGTTAACTTCATCTGCCCCTGAATTTGTTATGCACTCGGTTGGCATAAGGAGATCGAAGAAGGGTGGAGGTTGGGGTGAGAGTTAAAGCTAGATCTTTATCGACTGGAGTGGGATCTCAAGAGATATTATGAAAAGCAATTGTAGGGAAAGCATATGATATAGAAACAGGAAGATAAGCAGGAGAAGTACTAACGTATTTAAAAGCAGTTGCCCCTGGGGAATGAGCCTTTGCTTAAAATGAAATATATTTGAAGGACACGTGGGTGGCTCAGTGGGTTAAGCGTCCAGCTCTTGGCTTCAGCTCAGGTCACTGTCTCGCAGCTCACGGACGGATCCAGCTCTGCGCTGGCAGTGAGGTGCCTGCTCGGGATTCTCTCTCCCTCCCTCTCTCTCTGCCTCTCCCCTGCTTGTGTGCCCCGGGTGTCTCTCTTAAAGTAAATAAATAAACTTAAAAAATGGAATATATTTGAAAACACTGTAAGATCACATCTAACACTGTACGTTGACTAACTGGAATTAAAATAAAAAATTTAGAAACAAAATTTCATAAAGTCGAAAATGTTATATAGCTTCTGAGATTTGTTTGCTTTAAAAGTCCTGCCTCAAATGGCAACAACAACAAAATCTTTAAAAAAAAATCTACTTTCTTATAAGACTTTCACGGTTTACTTTTGTTTTTTAATATTATCTTTTTTTTTAAATTTTTTTTCAACGTTTATTTATTTTTGGGACAGAGAGAGACAGAGCATGAACGGGGGAGGGGCAGAGAGAGAGGGAGACACAGTAATAGGAAACAGGCTCCAGGCTCTGAGCCATCAGCCCAGAGCCTGACACGGGGCTCGAACTCACGGACCGCGAGATCGTGACCTGGCTGAAGTCGGACGCTTAACTGACTGCGCCACCCAGGCGCCCCTAATATTATCTTTTTAATCTGCTTGCAGTTTGATTCTGTATGGCTTGCCATTGATGGTTTTTAAAACATTCTGTAATCTAACTCTATACTTTCAGAGATTTGTTTTTAATGTTACTAATTTTAATGAACTTAGGGGGATGGGGCTAATAGACTTGTGCACTCTGTTCAAAATCTTAATTCCGTTGTGTTGTAATGAGCAAACGGTACAAAGTTTTCGTGTTTTAGACATCATCTTACAGATGCCTTAAGTATCACACATGCCATTGTTCTCCCCAAATAGATTCAGTAAAATTAACACATATTGTGCACTTTCTCTTCTTTTTGTAGTTATCACAGAGTTTAAATTTCTGAATTTTGTTCTTTCACAGTTTTTTTTTCCCCATTCCTGTTAGCCTACAGTGTAACGTTGGTTTCAAGTGCACAATATAGGGATTCAACACTTTCACACGACACCTGGTGCTCCTCACAAGTGAACTCTTAATCCCCATCACCTACTGCCCCCCGCCCCCACCCACCTCCCCCCTGGGAACCGTAAGTTTGTTCTCTGTAGTTAAGAGTCTGCTTCTTGGTCTCCCTGTTTTATATAAAAGGAATTTCATGCCAGTGGAATCGGCAATCCTTAAATTAGGGGTTTCATTATAGTTCTCAGTGGACTACTACAGAAGTTTCTCACATCGATCAAGTGTCAGAGGAATGGTAAGTCTGACCGAAGTATTATTCCTTCCTCTCTAGACCTCTTCCAGTCTCTGCGACCGGGCGTTTGATGGCCCTGCCACATCACCAGGTCATGGGCACTGACATCCAAGCACGCGGTATACTTAATCCACTCTTCAGGGAATCTTAGGGACAGGAAATGTATACGGTTAATATGAAGCATTCCTGCTTTTTGATTCTGAAATTGCTTTGGTTAAATGCTACTTTACACTTTTTTTAATGCTCCGATGAACTTTTGGAATAAAACCCCCAAGTTACCTCGGTGTTAGTCAAGACATTTGTTAACCTATCTTCTAGTTTCCGTGTATTTGTAGCTACTGCTCCTTTTGGTGATGTCCCTGGGAGAAAGCACTGGCATATAATTAGAATCACTGAGTTACTGGAATCCTCTGGAATTACTCCTATTCCTACCCTTGATTTTAAATAAGTATTGCCTTAAAAAATAAGTGTTGCCTTTCTTAAATTTTCAGAAATTATCTCATTCTCTGTTACTAATGTCTATATAATATCTAGGCTCAGAGTAGGAGGATTGTGATATGTATGTGTGAGAGTGTTTTGCAACCTCCAATTTGTTTTTCCTTTTCTAAATAATGATTCAGATTCTGGAAACATTAGTCCCACCATAGCACTGCAGGAATCACTATTAAATTTTTACTCAGCAGTTCAACTAAAGCAGTCACTTCTTAAATGTTACATTTAAAATGAGAGCATTTAGTCCAAAATAAATTTCATACCTAGAGAAATTAAGTTAATTAAAGATTTATATAAAAATCTGCATTTCCATTAAACCATAATATCCTCTGAGCTATATTGTCCCATCACTCATAGGAAATAAAAATATCCCCAAAAGCAAGCTAAAAAAGAACTGATATCTTCTGATTTTACTTAATGGAATGAATAACCTAAGAGTACAGTAACATGTTCATCCACAAAATTACAATTTATAGATCTGAATATTATTTTCTTACTCTTTATCCCAAATTTCAGCTTACTGTTAAAGTGAAATATCTTTTCAGTTTGAAGTTCTGATTTTTCTCTTTGTCATCTCTTGGTATGGAGGGTTGTCTGCATCTTTCTCTGAACAAAATTTGACTTGATGATAACAGTCAAAACTGGAGCAAACTAGTTCTGGAGAAACAGAACCTTAATTCCTTCTATTATCCCTTTATGGGGAATATTCTCAAACCTATTCATCATTGTCCTTCTTGAGATCCTTTTATTTTCATTTTTGGTGACCAAAAATGAAAAGTGTGGTCAATTTTAAATATTAATAAAGTACCTATGAGATGAAATGAATCAATGTAAATGATTAGTGAAATCCTGGCCCATGAAAAGCATTTTATTGATGTATTTCTCATCTGCAATTAATCTATCCTTAACTTAAATCTCTAAAATAATCATAAAACTGTTGGCCTTCTTCAAAATGGCAGAACTTGCATGTGATCAATTATGGCTGCAAGCTCGCAATTAAACAGTTATTATTATCTCCACTCTACGGATGAGAAAACAGACTTGAAAACATCAAGTGATTTGCGCAAATGTGCATGTCTGATGGTTGCTAAGCCCTCCTCTCTAATTCTGGCAGGTCAACAAAGTAGAGGGTCTTTTCAACGCACAAATACGCATATGACACTTAAGCAAATCTTAGGTTCCTTGAAGCCACTGTTTCTCCCCTGTAAAGCAAGATACCAATATCTACTGCACAAAGCAGGTAGAATAGTGCCTGTCACATGGTGGGGGGAGGAATGAGACCCATTGTTTATGTTATGTTTGGGCTTCAGCAGTCCTTGCATCACTATGTTTTATTATGTGAGTTCTTTAAATTTGCTTCCTAATGAACTATATGCTTTTCCTTTAAGACGGCTTTTTGTTTCTACTTCTCTTCTAATACAAAATAATATAGAATTATATACTGCTCTTTCTGTTTCTGTATCCAGTTCATCAGGGTGGCTACTGAATAGCTTATTTATGACAAATCTCTTTCACATCACTGCTACCATTGATTGGTAACACACCTCCCTAATTATGGTTCAAGTTGGACTTGGGAGGGTTTTTCCCCAATAGAATACATTCAAATGTAAGATATTTCTCCTGTGAATTGAATTTGAATGTTCCAAATAAGAACATCATTACATTTAATATAAAATTGTTTTCCTACTTAAACTTCTTAAGCTATTATTGCAGAAAATAATTATACTGGTCTGATTGGGTTTGCTTTTAAATATATCTCTTTATTCGTTTTTTTGGTGACTATAGTGAATATAGATGTATAGAACACACCCCTAAAAACTACTCTTTTCTAACCAGGAGAATCATGCACCATGAGACTAGAACATTTCAAATGTTCCTTCATTGGTTATGACCTGAAATGAATATGAAATTTAGCTTTCATTTGAAGATACAGAAACCAGAGTTTTGGGTGTTATTTCAAAAAAAAAAAAATTATCTTCACAACAATATATAATGGGAAGAAACTTTTTAATTTTTTATTTCTAAATGAGAAATGCATCATATCAACAAGATAAAAGTGTATTAAAATTAGAAATAACCATTCTCTCGCTTTCCAGTCCATCTGGTGTGATGTTCCTGAAGTTCAGCCACAGTGAGGAGAGCTGCAGGCTACCAAGGCCAGAATGCTTTGGAGATTATTTCATTTCTCACACCGATCACAGTCTACACTTTTAGTCCTAGGAATAAGCAAGGGTCAGGCCAGAACACAGATGGCCTTTGGATTTGGGAGGAAAATATGCCTAATGTATATGTTTGCTCTACGCTAATCTTTGAAGTCTATGTAACGCCTTTTGAGATTTGGAGACAATACTGTATTTTCAACAGACTGATTTAAAATCAACTAACAGCTCCTTTCTTCGATACTTTTTAAATTTTTTTTTTTTGAGAGAGAGACAGAGTGCGAGTGGAGGAGGGGCAGAGAGAGAGGGAGACACAGAATCCAAAGCAGGCTCCAGGCTCAGAGCTGTCAGCACAGAGCCCAACGTGGGTCTCGAACTCATGAACCACAAGATCATGACCTGGATCTAAGTCAGACACTCAACCAACTGAGCCACCAGGCGCCCCCCTATTCCATACTTTTATCTTAACCTCTGTAGCAGCAGTATCATAAGATAGGCATTCTTGGAAATAGAATAAACAAAGGCTATTTTCTGTATATATATTGCTTCACATTTTACATAAATGTGTGGCACGTTGCAACAAAATGTTAAACTTTATTGCAATACCTCTTTGTTTAGGTTGTTCAATATAAACTATGCTTAAGTTATTATAGTTCTATTATAAATGTATATATCTGATGTTGATTGATATAAGAAAATTAATGGAGTATTTTTAAAACAATATTGTTTTTTAATTAACGTGGTTTTGTGTATTTTAATTTAAGGGAAATATTTAGATTATGTTTTCTTCTGAAGCTTTTCTAGTATTTACAATTCTAAACATTTTCTTAAAATTACAAATAATAACATTTAAAGAGAAAAATTCAGAGATTAATTTTATTGGTTAATGCCTGTATTTTGATTCCACAGTACTATGTCCCTGACAGTTTTTGAGTATAATATATAAAAGTTTCAGGTATTGTCAAGATTTTTATTATGAAATGCTGTTCAATAGAAATGTAAAGAATTTTATCAAGATAATTCAAAAGAGAAGATCACTTAAAAGGACAATAAAAGGACACAGGTTTAAGTATTTAACATCAACAGCAAGCATCATTACAATTTTAAAATTTTCTGTAAGGCATTTCCAAGATTTCTTAAAAGTGCACTTTGCTTTTTGCACAGAAAATTTACTCTCTAAATATAATTGCTCTGAAGGAAATTATATCTTAAAAAGTTGAGAGGATGCCCTCATATCTCAGTTCGTTGAGCATCCGACTTCAGCTCAGGTCATGATTTCATGGTTCATGAGTTCGAGCCCCACATCGGGCTCTGTGCTGACAGCTCGGAGCCTGGAGTCTGCTTTGGATTCTGTGTCTCCCTCTCTCTCATGCTCTGTCTCTCTCTGTCTCAAAAATAAACATTAAAAAAAAAAAAGAAGTAGAGGAAGACGAATAAACCAGTATTTGTTAAATATTTAGTAATGTCAGGTTCTGGACCAGATTGTTCTCATATACTATTTCATGCAACCTTTAAGGGAGTGTTATATAGTTCTATTATAAGCAACATGCTCAAGGCCGCAGAGGTAATCCACAGCGAAGTCTATCTTCTGATTTATTTTGAGGAATATGGGCACAAGCAAAACCAATGAGAAGTTATTGTATCCATGCTGAATTGTCTGCAAAGATGAATGGCAACCACTCCAAGGATACCTCTATATGTGCATCTGGCTCTTTCCATAAAGCCATGAGGCCTGTTTCCTCTTCTCTTGAATAAACCCATGCCCATGTCCTCTGGGATGGCCTTTTGACCTACTTTGACGAGTAGATTCTGGAGAAAGGTACACTGTGTGACTCCCCAGAAATCCTCCTGAGAGCTAACCTCCACATAAAGAAACCCAAGCCTGACTACTCGGAGCAAAGGAGAAGCACAGCCAACGCCCGCCATTCCTCACCCCTTCTGAGGTATCAGATGTTGAGTGAAGTCATCTGGGACATTCTGGCCCCAGTGATCTCTGTGGAATGCAGCTGCCAGGGTAACCACAGCCACCTCCATTTAAAACAGGAAAACCATCCAGCTGAATCCAGAAAACCCACAGAACTGTGATAAACAATTTATAAATGTCTTAGGCAATTACATACCTGGGCAATTCATTTCATAACAATAGATAGCTCAAACATACATTGGTACCTGGAAGCGGGTGCTGCCATAACAAAGCCTTAAAGTAGGTGGCATTGGATTAGGGACCATGGACAAGTAAATGCCAGAAGGACAGCGAAGAGACTGTCAGCGATGGCTGCAAGATCGGGGACGAGATTGTTACCAAAGGCTGGAGGAAAGGAGGCACATGTAACGCAGTGGTGTGACTATTAGCAGCAGAGGACGTGGAAAATACAACCACATACTTGTGAGCCTAACTCACGGGATTTCCAGGCAGAATGTTAAAGTGCCAAATGTCTTCTTCTAGCCATGAATGACAAATGCTTGTAAGAGGAAAACAAGGTAAACAATTTAGTTTTCAAGCAGAATTTACAGGAAATAGAGAAGGCAGTCTCAGAGTAAGAACTTGTCTCCAGGTTACGGTAAAATCAAATTGGCAATAACACCTTTTATTAAGAACTAAAAAAACTAAACAAAACAAAACAAAAAACTTATGGCAGGCTTAAGAGCAGTTCCTGGGTAGACAAAGAAGATACAGATCTCGAGAGTATTCTTCATAGCAGCCTGACAAGCACAGAGGGAAGTCTGTCTCAAAAGGACTATAGCTATTGTTGTGGGTCACGGATGTGGTAAGTCCTGAAAAGGTTCATACAAAACTCTTAAAGGTTTAAAGGAAGTACTACCAGGAAAATCACCACCAGGTTGAGGTGAAATAGAGTTAAAAATGAAAAGAGGACTCAGGAAGGCTGGGTGGCTCGTTCCATTACGTGACTGACCCTTGGTTTTGGCTCAGGTCACAATCTCATGGTTGATGAGCTCGAGTCCCATGTTGGGCTCCATGTTGATAGCTCGGAGTCTAGTTAGGGTTCTTTCTCTACCCCCTCAACCTCCCACCCCCCCACACTCTGTCTCAAAATAAATAAACTTAAAAAAAAAAGAAAGAAAAGATTCCTCTACTTTCCCAATATTCTATGGCGAGGCTTTGGGAGAAGAGCTAATTGACAGGAAACATGACACTTTCTTCTGAAGGAAGGATGACTATGCAGTCAAGCAAGAGTCTAGATGACAAAGCTGCAACCATAGTTACCCTCTTGAGGGCCAGCTACCATTTAAAAAGCATGGGCTTTGCTACTGAGTGGTGGGAAATGAAGTACCTGAAGGAAAAGCCTACGACACTGACATCCAGCCCATGCAGGGATCTGACAGAAGCCATCTTGGGCGCCCCAGCCCCAGACCCAGTCAGAATACCAGTTGAATGTCACCTCAGGCCAATATCACACAGGGAAAACCAACTTTTCAGCACAGTCCACCCACCAAAACCTGAATAGTGGGAAATTATTGCTCTTTTATTCACTGAGTCTTGGCACAATTTCCTGCATAGCAGGCTAGAGCTAAAACAAAAATTTCGTTCCCAACATTTAGTAAGGAAATCATTGAGACCACTGACGGTCTTAAACCATTACGAGGACAAATCAAATGTCCACTGTGCAAATCCCATTCCTGATTGAGGATTAATCCTCTCCCAGGGCTTTTTTTCCACAGTCCTGTCCCCTTAACCCACTGTACCTCTATTTCTTCATTTGGTTGATGAGGATAATAACAGGCTCCGTCACAGAACTCTTATGGCGATTAAATGAATTGATCTGTATGAAGCACCTAGAACAATGCTTTGCATACAGTGGCCCTGTAAGTGGTAGCTGCCGGTAAGAGTCGATATTGAGATTCTAGGGAGCTGCTTCCCCTGCCCGTCACAATAGTTGAGCTCCAGAGTAGAAAAAGGACATAATGTGATGAAACTATAAAAGCCCGCTTCTTTTTTACCTCTGGGAGCGAATTTTAAAAGTTTCTCAATTCTCCCTAATGTGCTTTGGTGTGGAGATGATTGTATGCAAGGAACTGCTACAGAAAGTAAGGCAGGTGTTGAGGGATGGGGGTGAGGAGACTTGTTTTCTTACAAGCATCTGGGCTCTCAGGAGGAAGATACCCCACATTGTCCCATCCTCACCTGGGGCACATCCACTGAGAAACGTGGTCAGGCAGAGGGAGGTGCTGATATTTAACTTCTCAAAACTATGGTAATTCTCATATGTGTTCTGGCTGAAGTGAGAGCCCGTCCTGGGGCCCACGCTGAAGGTTCTGCTGCATGAATCCCTCAGTCAGTTGGTTCATAGGAGATGTGCGGAGATACAACTCAAGCTCTACCCAAAAAAGCCAAAATGGGGCCAGATTGGCAAGAGGAATATTGAGCAAAATGAAGTGAGTTCACATTTCGGCATCAGAATGCTGTGGATCATCCAGTGACAAGACGGTTTAGACTCCCCCATACAGACTAACAAACACTCGCCTGTGCATGCTTAAGGGGCAGTATGAGGCTGGCAACTGGCCTTCTTGCCCCAGATCTCAGAATCCCCCTTAGTCATACCTTCCCCAACTTTAGAGAAAGGAACAGGAGCAAAAGGGAAGGCTGGATGAACAATGAAAACTTTCACACCGAGACAGCTAATTTCTCAGGCAAAAGTGAGCTTCATTCCCCCCCCCTCCCCACACTAACTAATGGGAAGGTAAAAAACACCATGCATATTATTGACTGTTAAATTTTGCAAGTCTGCTTCATTTGGAAGTAACTATATAGGATTACATAGTGGGTTTTTTAAAGTAAATTTGTCTTAAAAACTAAAATATAAAGCAGTAAAATATTTTAAGTAAAGTAAAACATTTTAGAGACCTATTCCCCTAAGTACAATTTCATACCACTCAAAGGGAAATGACAGCTTTATTTCAGCCTAATTTATATCTAGATAAAATACTTTTCAACACTAGTGGGTTTTCCATGATTTTACTGCAAAATGACTATCCCAATGAAGCCAGAAACCCTCTGAGTTTCTCAGAGGTGCTTGTAACTTTTCCATAGCTTCAATCACAGGTGATCTATTACTGTTCTGAGAGTATTTTTATCAGTTAAGAATGCAAATCTTAGCTTGCCCTTTCTGGCTCCTTATAACACAAATCATATTGTTTGGCATCTCTACCTACTTTTCACCTACAGCTCCTATACCTTTTAGAACTAAAGTTATTTTTCAATGACATTTGAATTATGTTTACCATAACACGCAACATCTATTGGGTAAAAAATAATAAAAGCTAAGAAGCCAATCAATTCAAGTAGTAAGTGGCATTTAGTGTCTTTCATTCATATTTCTAATTAATGAAAATATTGATATATGAGAAAATGTGAAAAAAAATGGATATCGGAATTTTCTTATCTAAGATTTCATCCTTGAATTCAACATATTTTGTGAGCTAATTACTAGTTTTGTAAGTGCCTGAGTTGGATTTCCAAGTTTTCATTTGTTGGTTTCTGTTCATCTAGAGATCCCTGGAACTCACAGATCTGATTCAAGAAATCTTCAAGGTGAAAGAAAACAATTCAAGCTGAAATCAATGATTGATATGAGACAGTCCTCTTTAAAATCAAGTTCATTTTTTTGCATGACATTCTTTTTAATTTTTTTTAACATTGAGTATAGTTGACATGAAATGTTATGTCAGTTTCAGGTATCCAACATAGCGATTCCACAACTCTATATGTTATGCTATGCTTACCACAAGTGTAGGTACCATCTGTCTCCATGCAACACTAATTGACTATATTCCCTATGCTGTATCTTCTATATCTGTGACTTTTTTTGTATAACTGGAAGCCTGTATCTCCAACTCCCCTTCATCCATTTATCCCAGACTCTCAGCTACCTCTCCTCTAGCAACCATCAGTTTTATTTGTAAGTCTGATTCTGCTTTTTGTTTGTTTATTCACTTAGATTCCACATACAAGTAGAATCATATGGTATTTGTCTGACTTAACACAATACGCTCTAGATCCATTCATGTTGTCGCAAATGGAAAATCTCCTCCTCTTTTATGGCTGAGTAATATTCTATTGTGTATATATATCACCACTTCTCTATTCATCTATGGATGGACACTTGGAGTGCTTCCATATTTTGGCTGTTGTAAATGATGCTACAATAAAAATATCTTTTTGAATTAGTGTTTTCATATTCTTTGGGTAAATACCCAGTAGTGGAATTACTGGACCCTATGTTAATTCTTTTTTTAATTTTTTGAGGAACCTCCATACTGTTTTCCACAGTGGCTGTGCCAGTTTGGGTTTCCACCAACAGTGCACCAGTGTTCCTTTTTCTCCTCATCCTCACCAACACTTGTTTCTTGTGTTTTTGATTGTAGCCATTCTGTGTATGAGGTGATATCTCATTGTGGTTTTGATTTGCATTTCCCTGATGATGAGTGATGTTGAGCATCTTTTCATGTGTCTTTTGGTGATCTGGGTGTCTTCTTTGGAGGAATGTCTGTATCTTCTGCCCATTTTTTAACTGGATTAGTTTTTTTTTTGGTGTTGGGTTGTATAAGTTCTTTATATATTTTGGATATTAATCCTTTATCAAATATATCATTTGTAAAAATCTCCCCCCATTTACTAGGTTGCCTTTTGGTTTGTTGATTTTCTTTGTTGTACAGAAGATTTTTATTTTGAGGTAGTCCCAGTATTTTATTTTTGCTTTTGTTTCCCATGCTTTAGGGGACCCCTAGAAAAATGCTGCTACAGTTGATGCCATAAAAAATTACTGTCTTCTTCTAGGAAATTAGTTTTCTTCTAGGATTTTATGGTTTCAGTTCTTTCATACACTGTGTTAATTTTTGTGTATAGGGTAAGAGAGCTGTCCAGTTTCATTATTTTTGCATGTAGATACCAGTTTTCCCAGTACCATTTATTGAAGAAAGTATCTTTTCCCTGTTGTGTATTCTTGCTTCCTTTGTCATAGATTAATTGACCAAAAAGTGTAGATTTCTTTATGGGCTTTTTATTCTGTTCCATTAATATATGTCAATTTTTTGTGCCGGTACCATACTGTTTTGGTTACTACAGCTTTGTAGTGTATCATAAAAGCTGGAATTGTGATACCTCCAGTTTTGTTCTTCTTAAGATTGCTTTGGCTATTTAGGGTCTTTTGTGGTTCCATGGGAATTTGGGGATTGTTTGTTCTAGTTCTGCAAAAATTCTGCTAGTATTTTGATAGGAATTGCATTGGATCTATAGATTACTCTGGGTAGGATAAGCATTTTAACAATACTCCTATGATCCATGAGCATGCAGATCTTTCCATTTGTGTCATGAATTTCTTTCATCAGTGTTTTATATTTTTCAGAGTATAGGTCTTCCACCTCCTTGGTATGGTTTATTCCTAACTATTTTATTCTTTTGGGTACAATTGTAAATGAATTGTTTTCTTAATTTTCTTTCTACTACTTCACTTATAGTGTTTGTAAATGCAACTGATTTATGGATATTAATTTCGCAACTTTACTGAATTCATTTATTTCTAATAGTTTTCTAGTGGAGTCTTTAGGGTTTTCCAGGTATAGTATCATGTCATCTGCAAATAATGACAGTTTAACTTCTTGTCCAATATGGATGCCTTTTATTTATTTTTCTTATATAATTGCTATGGCTAGGACTTCCAGTACTGTTTTGAATAAATGTGGTCAGAGTGGACATTCTTGTCTTATTCCTGATCTTACAGGAAAAGCTCATTTTTAAAAATTTTTGAGCATGATGTTAGCTGTGGGTTTTTCATATATGACCTTTATTAGGTTGAGGTATGTTCCCTCTAACCCACTTTGTTGAGTTCTTATCATGAACAGATGTTCACTTTTGTCAAATGCTTTTCTTCATTGACTGTTTTTATCCTTTGTTTTGTTGATGTGACATATCATGTTAATTTGTTTGCAAATGTTAAACCAAACTTGCATCCCTGGAATAAGTCCCACTTGGTCATGATGAATTGTCCTTTTAATGTATTTTTGGATTTGATACACCATTATTTTGTTGAAGATTTTTGCACCTATGTTCACCAAGGATATTGGCATGCAGTTTTCATTTTTTGTGGCGTCTTTGGTTTGATGCCAGGGTAATAGTGGCTTTGTAGAATGTATTTGAAAACAGAAAGCTTTCCTTCCTCTTTTATTTTTTGAAATAATTTGTGGGGAATAAGTATTAGCTCTTCTTTAAATGGTAGAATTCCATTTAAATTCCATTTAAATTCTATTCCTATGAACCTATCTCATCCTTTACTTTTATTTTTTTGGTAGTTTTTTGATTGCTAATTCAATTTTGTTACCAGTAATACACTTATTCAAGTTTTCAGTTCTTGATTCAGTTTTATAAGATTGTATACTTCTAGGAATTTATCCATTTCTTTTCGGTTGTCTATTTGTTGACATATAACTTTTCATAGTAGTCTCTTACAATCCTTCGTATTTCAGTGTTGTCAGTTTTTACTTGTTTTTGTTTGTGCTTATTTGGGTCCTTTCTCTTTTCTTTTTGTCTGGCTAATGATTCATTAATTTTATCTTTTCAAAGAACCGGCTCTTGGTTTCATTGATCTTTTTAAAATTTTTCTTTAGTTTTTATGTCATTTATTTCTGTTCTGATCCTTATTTTCTTCCTTCTACTCACCTTGGGCTTTGTTTGCTCTTTTTCTAGTTCCTTTAGATGTAAATTTCTATTATCTGAGCGGTTTTCTATTTCTTGATGTAGGCCTATATTGCTACATATATACAGCTACACATATACACAGCTGCTTTTGCTGTGTCCTCTGGATTTTGGACTGTTGCATTTTCATTTGTCTCCATGCATTTTTTATGTCTACTTTGTCTGTTGATCCATTGGTAATCTAGAAGCTGTTGCTTAGCCTCCAAGTGTTTGTGTTTTTTCCAGCTTTTTTCTTTCCTTTTTATTTCTTTCAATGTTTGCTTATTTGTTTTGAGAGAGATGGAGGAGAGAAAGAGCATAAGTGTGAGTTGGGGAAGCGGGGAGAGAGAAACAGAGAATCACTGCCAGCACAGAGCCCTATGTGGAGCTCCATGTACAGTGAGATAATGACCTGAGCCAAAATCACGAGTCAGATGCTTAACCGACTGAGCCACCCAGGTTCCCCTTTTCCAGTTTTTTTTTTTCTTATGACTGAATTCTAGTTTCATATCATTGGGGTTGGAGAGGATACATGCTATGATTTCAACCTTCTTAAATTTATTGAGACTGTTTTGTGGCCTAACATGTGATATATCCTGGAGAATGTTCCATGTGCACTTGAAAAAAATGTATATTCTGTTGTTTTGGGTCGGAATGTTCTGTATACATCTGTTATATCCATCTAGTTTAACAGGTTGTTTAAAGACACTATTGTATGACACACTCTTATCATGCATGAGTTTCTTTTGCATATATATACGAATACTGGGAATATTCATTTACTTTCAATGAATTAACTCATGTATTCAACAATAAGGTATCTCTATGGAGTATAGAATATTTGACAAAATCTTCTCTATTTAGGCACTCTTTCTCCTTTTGTACCCTTTTGTACCCTTTTGTACCCTTTCTGTACTGTACTGGAACATGTACTTACTTCATCTGTGATTTTGAAAATCACAGTTCTAACATACGTATAAATATATTTATATGTGTATATTTACATATAAACATATATGTGTATTTATATACACATATACTAAGTATATGAATATGTATATATAGATGTAAATATTGTTTAAGATCTATTTCCTTTCTGTTTTTAACTTAAATATACAAAAAATTGGTTATCTTGCTTTATGCAATCTTTTGATACTTGTTTATTTCAACTGGTAACATTATATTGGTGTCACACTGTAGTCTATTGGTTGTATCTGTTTTGCACTGCATTTAGAGCATTGCATAAATATGCCATGATATTACACCACCCTCCTGTCCATCAGTGTTAGTTTGTAGCCTGGTGCTGCCCTGAATATTCTCGTATATGTCTCCATGCATATGAGCAAAGTTTTCTTTTGAGACATAACTAGTAGAGAATTACCAAGTTATAATTTTCCAGTGTTTAATTTTTAAGATAATACCAAAATTTCCCCAAAATGGTTTAGTAATTTACCTCCTAAGGGAAATTACAAGTTGTGGGATAAAACTTTGCCAATCCCTGATTAATAACTATATTTGATACCTCTTTAAAATTTTTCATTTATGCTTATTCAAATTTATTCTCATTCTATTTGGAGATTTTCCTTTATTAACCTGTACATTATTATGGTACAATCTTGGAACAGTTGTAACTGATAAAGGATTAATATTGACTGTCTTCACCCAGTGTATATCAAATTTATAACATATTTTTCCATTTTATTTAAGATATCTTTGAATTAATAAGTTATTTTACTAATACAATTTTTCAATATTTTCTTACATTGGAATGCATTTAATAATGCTAAAAATACTTCCCTACTCAGTTTAGAGAAATATCAATCTGTATTTTGAACTGAAACTTGTTAAGATTTTGCATTTGTTATTTAAGTCCTTGATCATTCTGGGTTAATTTTTATGTATGATGTATAGTAGATATCTAATTCTAATTTTTCTATACAGAAAATTTTAATAGGTATATGTATTGAATAAACTTTTTCCTATTGCTCTGACATATCAAATTTGTCAGATATCAAAATTCTATATTACATGCATCAAGTTTCTTTTATGAAATCTGACTTTGGATCAGGTTTTGGTGGTTACTTTATTTTTTTCTTTTTCCTATGACTTGCTAGAGCCTTTATTATAAACCTTTATATATACTGGGGTAAGCTCCCTTCTCCTGGCTTTTCCTCTTCAGAAATATTAAGGGTATTTTGATTCTTCATAATTTTGGAAATAACATAGTAAATTCCATGAACAATCTTATTTAGCCTGGCATTATATTAATTCTATAGAATAATCAGGTATATTTGACATTATTTCAATATTCAATGTTTTAATGCCCATGAGCAAGGTATATTTTAGGTCATCCTTAAATTCTTTCAATTAAGTATTATAATTTATTCATTAGAAGTTTTGTGCTCCATTTTATTTCTCAGAATTTTATATTTACGGTATTAAATGGGATAATTGAACTATTTTCTCAATTTTATTGTAGATATATATATATATTGTAGATATATAGTAATTGTATTATTAATGAATTATTTTACATAACTTACATCTTGCTAAACATTATACTCCTAGAAATTAGCCTGTATTTTCCTTTTTCTCTGATACAAGGTAATTATTTTAAAATAATTTTTGAAAAGTGACTTTAAGCTTTGAAATCAATTAGAGTCCATATTACAGTTCTTTTGATTTGTGTCATTGAATAAGTTTCTTATTCATAGAGAGTCTCAAGTTCCTTCTCTATAAAAGGGTTGTAATGCTAGCACTTATTTTTACAGGCTTGTTGAGAAGATAAAATAATACACATAAAGCACATTGTGTGCTACTCTGTTAACTAATCTAAACTCGTTTTATTGGAAGGATAATTAGGATTAAAGAGTCAAGAGTAATTCTGAGTACTGCAATTATGAGTAATGCTTAGCTACAGTGTGACATCATCATGACTGGGAATGCTAATGCAGTAAAATGAGCACATAAAAGTAAAAATGTGTAAGTCGCTTTAAAGGCAGAATATTCATCAAGGCAAAACTAGAGGGAGCAAGACTTAATCTAAGGTGATGACCAGCGTGTAACAGAGATGGTGGAACCAGAAATCAGACATTTTCAACAAGAGAAGTTCACAAAAAGATCTAATCGTACTGACATTATATTTTATCTTTATATTTACAAGTTGAAATGCTCAAGCCTTGTGAGCTAGAGGAGAACAAACCTGTGTGCAAAATACTCCTTCAACTCTTGGTTCATAGACAACATCAGGTTTCTGGAAAAGCAAGTTTAAGCAATGGACCCTGGTACACTCGGAATAAGGTTAGTTCTTGGCTTTGAACTGCCCTTCTTAGGAAGAACTATATCTTTTTCAAATATTATTGAGTTTCTTCAATTTTTTTTTTTTAAATTTTTTTTTTTCAACGTTTATTTATTTTTGGGACAGAGAGAGACAGAGCACGAACGGGGGAGGGGCAGAGAGAGAGGGAGACACAGAATCCGAAACAGGCTCCAGGCTCTGAGCCATCAGCCCAGAGCCCGACGTGGGGCTCGAACTCACGGACCGCGAGATCGTGACCTGGCTGAAGTCGGACGCTTAACCGACTGCGCCATCCAGGCGCCCCGAGTTTCTTCAATTTAATAATTAAACATTTTTAGTTTTACTATCCTTTTCCTCACAATAATTTTAAGCAATCATATTCCTCCAATCCAATGGAATATTTCAAAATCTCATGGAAATTTCCATGCATATTCATCTTCAAGACAAAAATCCCACCTCTCCAAGCAGATTTCTGTTAACAGTCTAGTAAAATAAAGTTAATAATTTTAGTATTTAATAAAACTGTAAAGATAATCAAATCTTCCTGATGATGTACAAAATCAAAGTACTGCTAAAAATCTGGTCCCAATACCCTAATCCCTTAGGCCAGTGTTATTCAAATTAAATCACTTTAAACATTAGAAAGAATTGTATATAGTTAAGTTGGTACCATTTTCTAGGGAGAATAAAATAGCTATTTTCTTCATATGCTCATGGAGTAATACCATTCTGTAAGTTCTTTTTATCAATTATTCCCATAGAATGAACATTTTGTTAAAGGATCTCAAAATTAACACCCAAATTTTATTTCTAAATTTCAAACATTCACACATTTTTAGTAATGCCCATTTTATTTATGGCCACAATTCTTTATTATTTTTTTTACATTTATTTATTTTTTGAGTGACAAAGAGCACAAGTTGGGGAGAGGCAGAGGGAGGGGGAGACACAGAATCCGAAGCAGGCTCCAGGCTCTGAGCTGTCAGCACAGAGCCTGACGCGGGGCTTGAACTCACAAACCGTGAGATCATGACCTGAGCTGAAGTCGGACACTTGACTGAGCCACCCAGGCGCCCCTTTACAGCCACAATTCTTAAGTTCATAGACACCTAATAGAATTACCTTTATATATGTAAATCTGAGTTTACTTGTTTACCATAAAAGTTCCTTATCAAACTTGCATAGACCTTTGCAGACCTCACTTTTTAAAATTTCTACTTTATGTAGGTAAATGTTGAATTAGAAAAATTTTACAGAACTGTTACATTTCTCCAGTTCTAATTTTGTCTGCATTTGTTAATACAACATGTTTTTGTTAATATATTAGGTGTGTGTGGCATTCTAATCATTATATTTTACCTAAAGTTAGTTATTCATATCAAAGGCAGTGTTGTCAATTTAATGGGTAAAGATCACAAAAGTATTTGAGCGCAGTTATATCCTGTATATAATCTAAATGTTTTTATAAAATTCCAATAGGCTATGTATACAGACTATATATATGGTCAAGATGTAAATTAGAACAATAAGGTAATAGGCTAATGTTTGACTAATAATATTCTGGAACCTCAGATTATTTCACACTTTAATCCTCCTTCGTAAATATCTACTTGTAAAAACAGCAATTATTTTGCATGATGGTGCCGGTTCCAAGGACAGTTCCTAAATGACTTAGGAATGAGAAATGTTATCTTTTAGTTTTTTTTAATTTAATGTATAAAGTTTTAGCTTCTATGCTTTCATTGGTGATTTCAATATGTGAATACTAATATAGGATACATGATAAATGCTTGGGAAGCTTAATCACAGACTGGTATTATTAGATGTTGAAGGAATATTTTGGTTCGATGATATGAAAAACCGAGTAGAGTTTGATACTAAAATAAGTAAAAGTTATACCAAAATTAGAATAAATGAAATAAATAAGTTTTGTGATATGTTTTGGAAATGTATGCCAAAAGTCTTAACATTGGTGGTTTTTTACCATGTAGTGGAATGTCTGAATAAAATATCAGAAAAACATAAAAGCTCTCAGTACAAATATTTTTTTATTATAATCATGAAAAAGTCAGATTGACCTGAATGGTTACTAAAAGTATTACATTTAATTATAGTCTGTCACGCTGATAGAACATTCTACAGACTTCAAAATGTTTATTTGGTTTTCATAATGTTGTTTTGTTATTTGAGAAAAAAAACCCTTAAAATACTGTGAGTAGTGAATGATATTTCTCAGGTAAAATTATGCACACACACAGACATCAAAATACTGGTGGAGGTGTTTAGAAGTTTTGATGTTTTCTAAATCTGTGCCAAGCTCTCACAAAATTTACAGTAAACAAAAAAATAAAGTTTTCAGATAACTTTAAGGATGTTTTAAGGGCAATGGAAAGTACCCAACGTGAGATCCAGGCTTTAACAATCTCTCATCTGGCCACCTCGAAGACTTGGCCAAAATGCTCACCATGCTGCCCCACCTGACAAATCTCTAATAGACAAATCTTTAATAGCCACCTGCAGAATGAATTTCAGTGCCCAGATTAGCCTGTAAACCCCCCTCTATTTTCGTCTCTCACATTACTTCCTCCCAGGGTAACCCCAGGTTTTGTTTTTTTCCCCAGCAACCTTGAATTTTCTGTTGTTCTACGCATACAAGCAAGACAGTTTGGCAGTAGTGATGTTGGTCATGTTATTTATTTGGTTTTCTTCTTCTTTTCCCAGGTCATTACTCACATTCTATCTTCTCTCTGGAATGGACGACCTGCTCCTAAAATTCTTTAAAACTGGCTTCCTGAACTTCTTTTTGTGAATCACCTTAGGATCCTGTTAAAATGAAAATAATAATTCAGCTGTTCTCAGGTAAGGCTCAAGATTTTTGTTATTTTGCCCAGTTCCCAGGTGATACTAACGCTCTGGTTCTTGGCATATACCGTGAGTAGAAGTCAGGACAATGACCTGAATGCTGTGGCTTTCCATAGATATTCCATTATACCTGTTGTTTACCTTTATCCTTGAACTTATCAAACTATGGTGGTCATTTTCTGTCTCTTTCTCTCATAGATTATGGGCTTCTTGATAATGTTGCAGTCATATATATTGTATGCGTGTGTCCATATATATATGGTATGATATATACACACACACACACAATTTATAGACTATATATATATACTTTACATATACTTTAACTTGCACTTCCCTGAGTTGTGCACTAGACCCCATTTTCTTCACCTACTAAAGTTGCCTCAATATGCACTGCTTACTCACATGTCATTTTGTTTCTCTGTTTGATCATTCCCATCAAGAGTTTTGTGCTTCCTGATTGTTCCTTCTGCCTAGAACCTTCTTCAACAGATATCTGAATAATTAACTTTCTTTAACTTTTTTCATGTATTTACTCAAATCTGGGACCAGATGCCATATTTAATACTGCAACCTGTCCCAAAAGCAAGAACATTGTTTTTTTCTTTTCTGCCAGGTATATGATTTATATATTAGGTCAGTTTCTCTCCACTGGAATGCAAATTTTAGGCAAGAAAGTATTTATTTTATTCATATATGTATTTCTAGTGTTTGGAATAGTGTTTACATGTTAGAAATAAGGAATAAATGGATGATGGATGGGTTAAAGCAACAGATGCCTTCTAATTTGTTATTTCTTTGCCAAGAAAGTAGGCTGTAATTTAAAAAGTCGGTATCAATAGTATCCTAGAACTTTCATATGCCAGATAAATCCAATTCAATATATTCTGTGAGTAGAGAATAATTGCTTTGTTCCTACTGCTACTCTGTTAAAGCTCCAGGCAATCTGGCTAAAATCTGGGTAGATTCCCAAAAATTTATCATTCAAGAAAAAATGTGTGCAAACCATATCCTTAGAATCTGATCAAACTGGCAATATAACAAGACCCAAACTATAGTCCAAGCCTTGTTGATATGGACACAATGACTTCAGCTAAAAAAAACCGAAAACCAAAACCAAAACAAAAAAACAAAAGGTGAAATTCCTAGAGAATACTCATTTCTACTATTGGAAAGAAAGGAAAGGAGAAGACTAGAAAAGGAAAGCTTGTTAGATGTTGTGGACAACAGCATGTAAATCATATTTTCACTGGTATTATAAATCTTTATCTAAATCTAACTGAAAACAGTTGATAATCAGTTTGGATATGCCTTTCCATTAGCAACTGAATAGGACTGATTCTTGTCACAGCAATTGAACTGACATGTTGAGCATGGAGTATTCTGGCAAGTCCTCCTGGCCAATCTGCTCCAACTCTGCTCCAGGGCATCCACAGTGGGGTGTCTTTATAATCTTTCCAGCCTGGAATTTGATTAAGGTAACAAGGAATGATGGCACAAATTCAAATAAATATCCTATTCATAAATTCCCTAAACCCAACTCATGCAATGCAGTCTCTGTAAGGAATGAGTGGGCACGACAACTTGCCAACTTCAAATAATTAATAGACTAAATCTTGTACAGACATTTATAATCGGAACTGAAGTATTCTGAACTGTTTTATTAAGGATTATACCACAATATGCTTTTCTCCTTAAAAAAAAAATAGCAATGGTTTACTAAAACTTCTCGGTGATCTCTAAAGGAAAGTGGTTGTATTTTTAAAGGTTTCTTAAGTATATAGCTCATGTTACATGATCCCGCCTATTTTGCAATGTCAAAGTTAACTTCAAGTCTTTAAATGTAATAATTCATTCCTACCTGTATAGAAATTATTGGACAACTTAAATTCAGTGACTTCAAGTAATTATTACTAAGGTATTCAAAAATTAAATGGTGATCTCATTTTATTTAAATAAATAAAAGTTTATTTATGATCTAATGTGATCTTATTTTAATAGAATATAAAATGTGTGTGATCTTATAACCCACGATGATAAGTGTTATATACCAGAATTATTTGTTTCCTTACTTGTCATAGACTCTGGGTCTGGAGTTCTCTCTTGTCCAGCAAGAAAGCAGGATGCAGGATTAAAACTGCGAGAGAGGCTAATGTCTGGGAGGAGACAAGACCCCTGAGTAAGGGTCCTTGCTCCATTTTTATTAGGATCAAAAGGCTTACAAGTGTGCTGATGGATGTGCACAAAGAGACAATGAAATCGTGAACATTAACTCATGTGCATAAGGGAAAGGGGGTTCTGAAGATGTGTGGTATTAGGGGTTTGGGTCAATACAAAACAAAACCCTGGCTAGGGTTGGAAGGTTGTTTACAGCAAACATGAGGCCCCACCTCTAGACCAGTTTAGGTAAACAGAGAAGGAGAAAGAGCATGCAACCTCAGGGTCAACAAGGCACCTTTCTTTTGCTAATTAGCTCTTCTCTGGGCAACTTCACCCCACAGCAGTCTATAGCCCTATTTACCTGTTTACCTAATTTGGTCCTTCCTTCCTGTAAAAGCAGCTTTCTGCTATTGTACTAAGCTGGGGGCATTTCCACCCTAATCTTGTTTACCTCATCTTGGATGTTTTCATCCTGAGATTCCTTATTCCTATACCTTTGTCCTATACTGGGGGCCTTTGCCCCATTTACCTAACTTTGTTTACCCAAACTTGGGTGTGTACATCCTATGGCTAGTTTCTTTATGCCTCGTTAACCCATCAGTGCAGGCTCAGGGAATTCCTAAGTTTATTCCTCATACTTACTTACCTTTTTACACATATGTCATTTTATTTCATAGGACTTTCAAGCTTTATGAAACTGGCTGTTAAATTTTTTACCAAGTATTTTCCATTTAAAGTAAGTAGTTTCATTGTCTCCTGGACAGTTGTGAAAATGTTTGAGAAATGTTAAGCTAGTACTGGATAAATGCACTGTTGAAATAATTTATTGACCTTTTTAAAATTTTTTTCAAATGTTTTTATTTATCTTTGAGACAGAGAGAGGCAGAGCATGAGCAGGGAGGGGCAGAGAGAGGGGGAGACAGAGAATCTGAAGCAGGCTCCAGCCTCTGAGCTGTCAGCACAGAGCCCAACGTGGGGCTTGAACTCACGGAGTATGAGATCATGACCTGAGCTGAAGTCGGATGCTTAACCGACTGAGCCACCCAGGCACCCCTAGACCTTTGAGGTCTATAAACTTTTCTAATGAACTAAGGTGACAGTGTAATTGTCAATAAGATTAATGAAACTAATAGGAGTATATCTCAGCTAAATAACTCAATCTGTGAATTAAATTTGTTTAGGGAAAAGGTATAATTTTTGCTTATAAGTAAATTGGTTTAATACCCACAAAGATCAGATCTGAGATATTCCCATTTTAAGGAAACTGTATTTTTGGAAACTGGGAGGCCATTTTCTCTAAGTGAGCCTTTTAGTGAATGCAATGATGAAAATTACATTCCCAATGATTTGAACCAATCATTTCTCCAGAGGCTCTATTTCTGTCTTAGCAACCAAAGCCATAATAACTTTCCAAGTGGCTGTGCTTTAGTGCCAGTGTTTCTTTCTCTTTGGAAGCACATGTGGATAAATCTGTGATAAAGCTCAATATTCTTCACCTAAAAAAAGAAAAAAAATGTGAACAATAAAATTAGAAAAGAATAAAAAATTGGGAGAACTGACACTGGTTTCAAAAGCTATAGTAATCACAATGTTTAACTGGCAGGATAGATGTATAGATATGTAGGTCAATTGAATAAAATTTGTGTCCACAGACCAGAAATAAACTCTTAAATTTATGGTTGCCTGGATATTGGCAAGTTATTTCAGTAAGAAAGAATAATCTTTTCCACAAATAGTTCTGGGACAACTCGATAGCCACAAGCAAATCATGGAAGTTGAACCCCTACCTCACCTCACCTCATTTATAAAAATTCACTCAGAATATAGACCTCAATGTAAGAGCTAAAACTATAAAATTCTTATAACAAAATATGGGAGTAAATCTTTATTGCATTGAATTAGGCAGTGGTTTTAACATGTAATACCAAAACACAACAAAACAATTAAAAAATTATTTTGATGAAGCCAATTTAAATTTTGTTTTATTTTTAAGTTTATTTATTTATTTTGAGAGAGACAAGGGAGAGGGAGAGAGAGAGAATCCCAAGCAGACTCTGCATTGTCAACACAGAGCCCAACATGGGGCTTGAACACCTGAACCATGGGATCATGACCTGAGCCCAAACCAAGAGTCGGAAGCTTAACCAACTGAGCCATCCAGGTGCCCCAAGTTTTATACTTTAAATAAAACTGTCAAGAAGTTGAAAAGAAAATCTACATAATGAGAGAAAATATTTGCAAATTAGAAGGGACTTGTATCCAGAATATGCAAAACTACAATAAAAACAAAATCAGACAACCCAATTAAAAATAGGCAAAGTATCTAAACATATATATTTTCCCAAGAAAATATACAAGTGACCAATTACATGAAAACATGACCAGCATTATCAGTCATTAGGGAAATTCAAATCAAAGCCACAATAAGATACCACTTCACCTCCACAGGATGGCCGTAATAAAAAAAGATGGACTCCAACGAGTATTGGTGAGAATGTGGAGAAATTGGAACCCTCAAACATTGCTTGAAGTATTGCAACCACTTTTGGAAGTAGTTCGGTTATCCTTAAAAATGGAAACATAAGAATTATCATGGGATCCAGCAACTCCAAGGGACATAAAAACACATCTGCAAAAAATCTTGTACATAAAATGTTCATAGCATCATATTCATAATAGCCAAAAAATGAAAACAATCGGAATACCCATCAACTGAAGAACGAAAAAAATATGTGCTATATCCATACAATGGAATATTACTTGGCCATAACAAGAAAGAAGTATCGATCCATACTCCAGTTTGGATGAAATTGGAAGCATTATGCTAAGTCGAAGAAGCCAGTCACAAAAGGTCATACGTTCTATGATTCCACTTATATGAAATGTCCAAAATAGGTGAATCCATAGAGACAGACAGCAGGTTAGTATTTGGCAAGGGCTGGGGGTAAAGGGAGAATGGGGAATGACTCCTGGTGAGAAGGAAGTTTCTTTTGGGGATGATGAAACTCTTTTAAAATTATAGTAATTATTGCACAAGTCTGATTTTACTGAAAATCACTGAATGGAACACTTTAAATGGGTAAACTTTGTGGTATATGAATTAGATATCAATTAGCTCTTAAAAGTAAATATGGCATGCATTTCAGTTGCTATAATATGTATATATAAGGCCAATAAAAATTAGTTTTAGAGTACCTACAAAAGAAGTCAATTGAATATAACTAGTGGTTCCAAAATTCTTAGGCATATTATCTTAAATAATTGCATCAATTGAGTCTAGAATATCCTATTGCTTTATCTCTTTATATAATGAACTTTTGAAATATTCCCTAAGAGTTGGGTGGATAAATGGACATTGATGCCTTAATCTTATATGATTAATAGAATCCTTTGTATATAAATATCAAGAAACAGTTTGCTCCAGCTCAGAGCTAGTTGTCTTTTCTTTTCAATAAATTAAACCAGCCTCATGACCAGTGGGAGTGAAGCACTTGACATCCTACAATGCTGGTGATTCTTAATTTATGCCCTGAGGGACTAATACCGAGAATATGTTCAGGGTACCATAGCAACTGCAGAATCAAAGCAGTGATCTCATATGGCAAGTTTGTAGCTGAGAGAACACTTCAGGATTCTGTGGGATCACCTGGGGCAGCACTATTCCAAGTGTTCATGGTGTGGCCTCTTGATAAGGGACACCTAACTGGTGTTAATTTATCCAAATTAAAGACAACTGTAAAGCATCTCTTTCCATAGAGAAGAATGGTCTCATAAAAATGTGTAACAAAATGGTAAGGGTACTTAATTTGTAACTAGTATTTCACAAGGGTTTTGATATGGATCTTTATTAAAACTGATTTCAAGTTGCAGTAACCTTAGTACTGTGCTAAAATGTGCAGGGATAACAATATCTTGTCTAACATCAAAGGAAGACAACACATTGTCAAATAATATATTAATTTTCATGACAACAGCACTTGTATTTGATCATCACATGATATATGTATTCCCCACTTTTCTCTTTGAGAATCTGAATAGTGAGAACACTAATAACGTACCCAGGGAACAAACAATCCCTCCTTTCCTATTTTATATTAGTCAATTAACATACAACAGATGTCTGCTTTCAGAAGAAGCTTTTTAAGAGCACTGGGCTATGTGCCTCTTTGCCTTCGGATATTGGAATGAGTTCCAGAATCATGAAACTCAATGAAAGAAGTAAAATTGCCATTTTCCCCCAAGTTTCAATCATGAGCCACCAGAATTCATCTCTAACTAATGTTGAATATAGGTATAAAAATCCAATTATATCTCTTATTAATCCAAAGAAAAGGAAATTGCAGAAACATGATAGAAATGCAAAGGTAAAATGGGATTAAAATTATGAAGCTGGCTAAAAGAATATAAACATTAAGAACAAGAGAATTCAGTACAAAACTACTCAATTTTACGCATTAAAACATGATTTGGAAACCCTTCCTCATGGCTCTGCACACTCTAGCAGTTCAGCCCAGTTATTAAGGCAGTCCTTTGTGTAGACGGCCTGTGGTGTGGCCAGCACTATCTGACAGTGAGACCAGAAATCTGGTTCCACGAAGATGTGAACTTTTCGTGAAACGCAGGAAATGGTAATTTTATTAAGAGCCCTGTGACCTGCAACCAAGGATGAAGGAAATGAAGGAAAACGAAAAACTGAAGGAAAAACAAGTTAGGAACTGACTTTAGCGACTAATGGAATATTTAAAAACCAGTAAGTACTGTTGATTAATTGATTACAACTAATGTTCATGCTATTATCAAACAAAAATTAGATATCCGAAATTAGGGAAACAATGTTATTTCAAAATGAAATTGACATAAAGAGTAAGTAGAAGAGTCTTCAAAAAGTTGTTTCTATAACTAAGCAGACTACAAAAAGTAATACAGAAATGAATACAAATTAAGAGAAGGGGAAATAAAATGATATTTGTATGATTGGCTTATAAATCAAAGGACTAATCCTTAAGTTCCTACAGAGGAAAGGATATTGTAATATTCATTTTTTTAATTTAAAAGTGAACCCCCAAATCTCTAAAAGGCACTATGATGAAAGATGAGTAATGTATGTTAACAGGAAAAAATATTTTCCAGATTACAGTTTCCAAAATGACAAAAGCATGCAGGTGAAGTTACTTACCCTGCAACTTCTCCTTCTCCTTCAGAGAGTACCTCCTTCAGAGGTACCTAAAAGCTGTTATATAGGTTTCTTTCCTCGGATAGAAAATAAGATAGGACAAACTAAATCTTTCTTCTATTGAATAAGACTCAAGTAGAAAATCTTATACTGAAATATATGCCCTTCCATTTAAAGAAAAAATGCATCTGGACTTGTATATGAACTTCTATATAACCCATAAACATGTTTGTTGGACACATTCCTATGAAAGTTTCAAAGAACCAGAAGAGATTCCAAAACTATGTTTCTAAAAATGTTTCTGAAACAGAAATGGACACTCCTTATTTGCTGCATTATATTTAGGTTTCTGAGCTCCAAACTTCCAGCATTTGTCTACTATAATTTTGATCGTTTCCTAACTGGACCTATAGTCCTATCTTTCCAGATCATTCTCCACCAAGAAACTCTCATTAATTTCCTCTAAATAATTTTGATGACTATTATCTGGAATAATCAGCATTTATAGAAGTAACTAAATTGCTTAATCCGTGAGACAAGAGGAGCTAACTGGCACATTGGGATAAGTGTTTAAATGGAAAAAAATATTTAAATATTTTATTTTACATATTCCTTGTTATATAAGCTTATGATCAACTTAGATTTTTCCTTATTGTCATGGTTAAACCATTTTAAATAACAGTAAGAAATAGTAATGGAAAATGTAGTCATGCTTTACAAACTTTATGCAGTCTTGAATAATAAGGAAAACATGTTTTCCATTAAATAAGACGTGGGATAAAGCTGGCACACTTTAATTTACTTCCAACATATCACTTCCAGTCATAGAATTAGTGATATTACAAAAGTCAAAGGAGACTCATTGGTGCTGATAGGATAAAGACAGATGAGCAGTATCTAAAGCACATTCTTTAAAACAGAAACCCAATTCTGACCTATGAAAACTAACGATAAAATAGTAAGTATTCTTTCAGTGGAGTAACGTGCATTCCAAACTTTCAAAACATCTCTTTGTACGTTTCTCTGAGCATCGCCTCTGCCTACAGTCTGGGTCCCTGGAAGTAACTGCATTGCTATTTATTTTGTGTTATCCATTCAAAGTCAATATAATGAGAAGGGTGAACAACATCTTTAAAGTATTATAAAAATAGTTTTGTCCTCACAGGATCTCCAGAAAGATTCTCTAGGACCCGCCACAGTTGAGGACTGCTAGTTTGAAGACTGTTTTCTCAATACAATACATTCCAAATTGGAAGAGTTCATAGCATTTTTAATTTACTTTGCATTCGGCTAGAAGTTACTAGAGATGGTATGAAAAAACCCTCTTGTATCTGACACAAACTTCTTTGCATATAGGCTACAAATAAATGGAGAAGCACATCATCCAACCTGGTGGAGAATGAAGGCTCCTCATGTGAAGAATGTCAGAGAACACTACCTGCTTTAAAAGACACCAGCTTATGAATCACTGTATTCTACACCTGAAACTATTACACTGTATGTTAAATAACTGGAATTTAAATTAAAACTTAAAAAAAAAAAGAACATTAAAAGATACCAGTGGGGAATGCTGCTATTCAGTTCATTTAAAACTACCTGTATAGGGGTGCCTGGGTGGCGCAGTCGGTTAAGTGTCTGACTTCAGCCAGGTCACGATCTCACGGTCCGTGAGTTCGAGCCCCGCGTCAGGCTCTGGGCTGATGGCTCGGAGCCTGGAGCCTGTTTCCGATTCTGTGTCTCCCTCTCTCTCTGCCCCTCCCCCGTTCATGCTCTGTCTCTCTCTGTCCCAAAAATAAATAAAAACATTGAAAAAAAAATTTTAAAACTACCTGTATAAAGTTTTGGAGATTTCTTCCAATAGTGTAATAGTGTAATAATTCATAGCACATTTAGCTTCTTGATAAAGAACTAAAGATAAGTGAGTAAATGAAAGCAAACAAACATGCCTAAAATGGATACAAATGAAGTGAGATGTGGGTTGGAAAAAAAATCCTCAGTGCTATTGGTGATCCAACAGGGTATTTACTTCTGGTTTACATACATCCACTTTGCCCTCCACACCTAGGTCATTGAGTGAACACATTCCATGTAGAGAAGCCACTGTAAGACTTTCCATATCTATATGGTAAGACAAAATCATGCAATCATTAGAATTCCATTTTTTCCTAAATTTGGGCAAATGTAAACTGATTAAACAGTATCTTTAAATATTTTACATTAAGATTACCATGTATATTTTCTGTAATAGAAACTGTAAACATCTAATGTAGAATGTTCTGGGCTACTAGTCCACTCTCTTATTCAGGGAATTTTGTGAAAAATAGCCATCACTTTAGAACACCAGTATACTTACATAAGACAACACTACTTCTAATCACGTTACTAAATTTAGATATATTTCTCCTTGGAAAGATTATTTATTAAAATTTAAGTTTATTTCCCCAAAGGCCATATTCTTCTAAAAGACAATATGCTATGAAATATTTAATTTTGTTTACTTTGAACTTAAAATGCAGTTTGATAGCACAGATACTGAAGTTAAGTGCTATAACACTAATGATGTTTAGTTGACTATAAATTTAATAGACTTTTTGCATGTAAAAATTTTAGGGACTTTTAGCAGACTTTAAGTTTTGTTTCTAGAGCAGATTTAAGTTTACATAAAAACTGAAGGGGAAGTAAAGAGTTCTCATGTAGCCCTGCGCCCCCCACCCGACCCCATTTTCCCCTATTATTAACATCTTGTGTTAGTGTGGGATAGACCAAACATGATGCTGTCTTGAGCAAGACTGGAAGTTATGAGGTTGGTCTTAAGTGGTCACATTTGTGATATATTAAGAATATAAGGCTTAAAGAATGTGAGGACTGATTTTATATGGAGTGGGGGAGAAAGAAAAGAGCATTTTGATTGAGCACTGGAATCAGTAGAGAAGCAGGTTTAAAGATATAAATTTGAGGGGCACCTAGGTGGCTCAGTCAGTGAAGTATCCAACTCTTGATATTGGCTAAGGTCACGATCTCACAGTTTGTGGAATCAAGCCCCGCATTGGTCTCTGCACGGACTGCACAGAGCCTGTTTGGGATTCTCTCTCACGTGCTTTCTCTCAAATAAACATCATCTCTGGGGTGAGCACAGCAAAAACAGAGTAAACTAATGGCTAACTTTGGAGACCTTTCCACATATCAAATTGGAGACATGAAAAGAAGTCAATAAGATTGAGGTCAAAAAGTACAGCAGAAGATGAAACTCAAGAAAGACTACTTTTTCTCGAATCCAGGTGATTAAATTCCCTTATGAATATGACTGGGTACGTCAAATTGATATTTTCAGAAAGATGAAGGCTGATAATGGACTTCTGGCTTTAAAAGTATGGGAAACGTGTCTTCTTGACATCTTTGGGTAAAGACAAAGTGGTCAGAATATCACTCACTGCTGGGATTTAGGGGATGAAGTGAAGATAAATATATCTCGTTCAAGACTTTTTGTTGTGAAGGGAGGGAGTGAAATTTTGAGTAGCAGCAATGGAATGCATGCTTAAAGAAAGCTGGTTTATTTTAAACATAAAATCTTTAAATATGCATGTATGTGTGTAAATACATATATATGTACATCTATACTATAGATAAATATCTGAGATATATCAGATATATATGTAATCTTTATTGCTGAGCTATATAATCAGATAGGTATCACTATTATATAATGAGTGTGTATGTGTATATATATATATATATATATATATATCTGTTGGCAAAAATAGATAGGACTCTGCATACATGGAGGGGCTGATCACAGGTAGGAGAAATTGCATCCATAGTGTCAGTAATGTTGGCAGAATATAATGGTTCTAACTGGTATAGTTTGGTAGATATAATGGTGGGAGTGTGTAAATATTCCCTACTCCCATTTCTGTGTCTCAGTAAATTAAAAGGAAAAACTGTCAGCGGAGAGTGTGGAGAAGTGAGGAGGGATTACAGGTTGGAGAGAAGAGAGCAAGTGAAGTAGTCATTTTGAAGAATTTAATGCTGAATGGAGTACTAAGATGCTACTTGAGATGAGTGGTCCTGGATTTAAACCAAGACCTAGCACCATAGTTCTTCTATGACCTCATGCAGCTTCTTCCCTCAGCTGCAGACGGAACAGAGGGTTGCATTTTACCAAAGCTTGAGTATCACAAGTAAGCTTTTGCAAAGGGTATGAGGGCAAGGAAATTGAGGTGTATGCATTGAAGTGATTATAATGCTGAGCCATTACATTTCTGTGTAAGAAGCAAAATCAGAAATGGGGGTGGGTAAAGAACAGCAAAGAAGTGGGGTCATCAAGATTATATGCCCCAGTGGTTGAAGTCTTGTAGTTAGTACTGCAAGGAGTTAGCTGGAAAGAGTAAGAAAGTACGTTTGGAGAGTGGACTGCTTGATTAGAGACCCTAAAGAAGATGTCCTAACTTGTGAGGATAATATCTGCAGTATGACCTTAGGAGTGGATTCCTAAGGTCCGGTGGAAGACAAGATGATTGGAAGAGAAAAATTTGAGGAATTGAGAGTATAGGGTATTAAAAGTTGTTGTTTCAGATACTGTACTCAAAAGTAGAGTTGCAAAGAAATAGCAAGGTGCTAAAATATCAGTGATGGGGGTGCCTGGGTGGCGCAGTCGGTTAGGCGTCCGACTTCAGCCAGGTCACGATCTCGCGGTCCGTGAGTTCGAGCCCCACGTCGGGCTCTGGGCTGATGGCTCAGAGCCTGGAGCCTTTATCCGATTCTGTGTCTCCCTCTCTCTCTGCCCCTTGCCCGTTCATGCTCTGTCTCTGTCCCAAAAATAAATAAACGTTGAAAAAAAAATTTTTTTTAAAAAAAATAAAATATCAGTGATGGAGACTGGCCAGAGCTGTGTAAATGACAGCAATGAGCAGGGACAGGGAATACCATACCTATCCATCCAGTTCTCCATCTGTCATCTAAAGAAAGGGACAAAGGTCTGCAGTTAGAAATGAAGACGTGAATAGAAGAGAGGTCACCTCCTTCACCTCCAGAATAGGGAAAAAAGTCATCTTCTGAGAGGTGGCAATCAGCCTTATCACTGGCCTATATAAAATACTTCTGTGGCTTCCCATTCCCACCAAACAACATTTAACTTCCTTAACATGGCATTCAAGGCCTTGTGCTTTCGGCCCTAGGTTCTTTTTCAAATTCTGTCCTCACTACCTACCCCAATCAGCCACACTTCACTTCCTCAAACTTGCCATTCATTCATCATTTAGCCTTCAGAGATGCTGTTCTTTTTACCCCTTCCTTTCATTTCCCCGTGCCCTAGTTAAGTGATAATCCCCATTTTTGTCCTCAATTTCTTACATTTCTTCCAAGAAGCTTTCTAAATAGATTAAGCTAGTTGTCCCTGGTTGCCTCAATAGGGTACTAAATCCTCTTCAGGTTAATTATTTTTTCAGTTGTCTGTTTTCTCAAATTAAGTGTAATGTAAATTCCACGAAGCTAGAGATCATGCATTGGTTCAACAGATTTGAGTGTCTACTAAGTACTCATCATTATTATTGAAATTTTTATATCATCATTGCATCATTGCTATTTAATTAAGACCTAGAATTTGGTAAGCATTCGGTACATATTATCCTTCCATGTATAAATGCATGTGTGATATAAATGAGAATTCACTTATTGGTATTTTATGTGATAGTCACTGGTTATCTGTCACTCATAGCAATATTGCACATAAACACTGCTTAAGGGAAAAAGAAATTCTGTCTTGAAAATGGAATGCTTTTACTATGAAGTAGTTTTAATTTGCCTAAAACTTAAAGCTTACCTTCTCTATCAATCTGTCAGTAGTCTAAAATTTTGCTGATGTCATAATGTGTAAAACAGAACATTGAACAAGGTTTTCAACTGCCAGATCTTGAAAGTTAAAAAGTTAAATGTTACAAATGATTTACATCTGGACAGAGAATGCAGAACCTTCAAAATAAGTCTTTCCTGTTGCATACGGAAAATTCCATTTCTCAAAGTACATACATTGACATAATAAAAATTGAGTGCATGAAAAGAGAAGGGTATGTGCCTATCTTACGGCAAATGAGAAAATTTAAAAATGTGCTTTCATTGTTTTAGGACTTATTAGAATTTGAAAACGATTTGAAGAGTGAAGCAAACCGTTTCTGTAAGATCACAGAGATGAAAATCACTTGCTGATGTCATCTAAGACGTCATGTTGCCTCAAACAATGGGGTAATCCACCTCTACTGAATAAACTCTATTCATAAAGATCTGGTGAGCCCTACTTAACACCTGTGAGATGACATTACCAAACAGACAACTGTGGAAAACTTATGTTAGCTTTGAATGAAAGTTCTAATGAATAATACTAGAAGTAGAGGTTGAACCTCATTTGAATCCTACTCTGTCAATTCATGGTTGATGTAGCTGAGGAATAGAAAGACTCAATCATTTTTCAACACTACCGAGTAAGGTGAGTGGGACCTCCCAGACCTTTCTCATACTTTCCCACCCCACATACGCTTATTTGTATTGTACATTTGGATGCTATTTCTATAATTGTATTCTTTCCTAGAATTATTCCTATGTATAAAGTAGAAAAAAACAGGTAGATATACAGCAGGAAAAAGAAATAGGACATAATGTTTTGGGTGACAAAGGTGTCACCTTGAAGACCTTAACAAATTTTTAGTCTCTGCCGCCTTCTCTTCTCCCATCTCCAGATATAATTAAATATATAATATTTTTTTTTTTCCTAAAGTTCTTCCCGGGTTTAGTAAAGAATATTTTAAGGACTCCAGGATTACCATTCTGGGACATCTGTTGATAGTCTGTCTTTATGCTGAATCTCTAACATATTCTGCTTCATTCTGAGACATCACCTTTTTCTTAGCTTTGAGACTAGATTCCTCTCTTGATACACTGCTGAGTATTCCAGTTCCTTTTCACCTGAGACCCTGATTGAATCATAGCTGTCTTCTCCCTCAGAACAAGATTTCTCTCCTTTAGAAACCCATGCAAAGGGGTGCCTCAGTGGCTCAGTCAATTAAGCATCAGACTTCGGCTCAGGTCATGATCTCACAGTTTGTGGGTTCAAGACCTATATCGGGCTCTGTGCTGACAGCTCAGAGCCTGGGGTCTGCTTCAGATTCTGTGTGTCCCTCTCTCTCTGCCCCGACTCTGTTTATGCTCTTTCTCTCTCAAATAAATAAACATTAAAAGAAACAGTGCAAATGACTGCAAAAGAGTTTTATGATGGAGGGTGATAATCGTGTACCAAATCTAAGGACCACACCCTCCTAGATTCTTCCAAATCATGTTTAGAACGCCAATTTTGGAATTACCTTGTGTATATTGTCTACCATAATGATTTCAAGTTAGGTTTCGCATTCCAGCTCTGGCTTACCTTCATCCGAGCACATACTGAGCTCTGGATCTCAACTCTTACTCAGTTCCACTCTTGTACTCTTCTACCGTCGTGTCCAATTATGTCCTGAAATATGATCAGCCCTGGAACATACAAATTGGAATTCAATGTACGACTTTAACTCTGAAAAGTTGATTTTGATTTGTTGAGAGGGACACCAAAAAGATGGCAACATAGGTCATTCCTGAATTTGTTCCCCCTCACAAGAAGACTAACTATTTAGGGACAAGACATCACTGGAGAGAATCCTGGAACATGAGAGGGAGGATGAAGTACTACCCTGCAGCACAGAGACCAAGACATACTAGGGTAGAAAGAAGAATGGCTACTAGAAACTCATCTCCAGTAACTCTAAAGAAATGGAGATATATGAACTGTCAGACAAAAATTCTGAATAATCCTCTTTAAAATTAGGAAAACAATGCATGAAGAAAACGAGAAGTTTGACGAAAATAGAAACCATTAAAAAAATCAGAAATCCTAGTGCTGAAAAATACAACTGAACTGAAAAATTCAATAGAGAGCTTCAAAATCAGAGTTGACCATGCTGAAGAAAGAATCAATGACCTGGAAGATGTTTGAAATTATCCAGTCATAGGAGCAAAAACAAAAAAGAATAAAAAATAATGAAGAAAGCCTATGGGACACAATAAAAAAAAACCCACAATGTTTAAATTATGGGAATTCCAGAAGGAGAAGAGAAAAAGGGGGAGAAAGTATATTTAAAGCAATAATGGCTGAAAACTTTGAAAATGTTGTGGGGAGTAATAGGCATCCAAGAGGCCTAAAGGATTACACATAGGTTGAATCTAAATAGGGCTACACCAAGACAAATAATTGTCAAGTCAAAGACAGCTAATTTTAAAAGCAGCAAAAGAGAGAAGTCACATATGAGGGAACCCCATAAGACTATTGGTAGATTTCTCAACAGAAACTTTTCAGTCCAGAAGATAATGGGATAATATATTGAAAACACTGAAAGAAAATAACTGTTAACCAAGAATTCTCTACCTTGCAAAGATGTCCTTCAGAAATGAGGTGATAGGAAGACTTTCCTCACCACTGGAGAAAGGCTAAAGGGAGTTCCTTGAGTGGAAATAAAGAGATGCTAATGAACATCATAAAAACATAAAGCAGTGCAAAACTCACTGATAATGGTAAATATATAGTCAAAGTTGAATTCTGTAATATGGTAATGGTGGTGCATAAAGCATTTAACAAATCTAGTTTAAAAATTAAAAAAGTGAGTAAAAAGAACCATACCATAATAACCTATTATTTTTTATGCAATATAATAAAGATGTAAACTGTAACATTGATAACGTAAAAAATGAGGAAGGGGAGAAGTAAAGTGTAAATCTAGGGAATTCTATTAAAGTTAAGTTGTTATTAAAATAGGATGTTATAATTTTAAATTATTTTAGGTAAGCCTCATGGTAGCCACAAAGGAAAAACCTAGAGTAATTGCACGTAAGAACATGATTAAAAAAAGTCAAAACATACTGATCTCACATGGCATCAACACAGACACGCCAATACACACCCACGCGCACACACACACACACACACACACACACACCCCTGAGTAAAAATAAGGAACAATGGATCTACAAAACAACCAGAAAACAACAGCAATAGTAAGTTATTATCAATAATTACCTTAAATATAAACATATTAAATTCTCTAATCAAAAGACACAGAATGGCTGAATGGATTTTAAAAATCATATTGAATGATATGCTGTTTATAAGACACTGACTTTATGCTTAAAGATACACATAGGGCTGGGTGGCTCAGTCAGTCGGTTAAGTGTCCAATGTTTGATTTCTCCCCAGACCATGATCTCACATTCATGACATTGAGAGCCCCATATTGGGCTTCATGCTGAGTGTGGAGCCTGCTTAATATTCTTTCTCTCCCTCTGCCCTTCCCCCCAGCACATGTGCTCTTTCTCTCTCAAAAAATATATGTATATAAAATTAGAAATCAACACTAAGAGGAAAATTGGAAAATTCACAAATATGTTGAAATTTAACAACATTCTCCTGAGTAAGCATGGATCAAAGAATAAAGTATCTTGAGATGAACAAAAATGAAAACACAAAATACCAAAACTTACGGGATGCAGCAAAAGTAGTTCTTAGAGGGAAGTGCGTAGCAATAAGTGCCTACATTAAGAAGCAAGAGAGATCCTAATTCTACACCTTAAGGATCTAGAAAAAGAAGTACAAACTGAGTACAAAGCTAGTGGAAGAAAGGGAGTAATAAGGAATGGAAAGAAATAAATGAGATAGAAAACAGAAAATCAGTAGGTGAGACTAACCAAACTAAGAGTTGTTTCTTTGAAAACATAAGCGAAATTGATAAATCTTTACCTAGATAAACCAAGAAATAAAAATAGGACCCAAATCAACAAAATTATAACTGAAAAAGAAAATATTGCAAATGACATAAAAAATACAAAAAAATCATGAGTTTACTATGAACAACTATACCCCCCAAAAACCAGACATCCTAGAATAAAATGAAAAAAAAAAATTAGAGCCATAAACCACCAAGACTGACACAAGAAGAAATACAAAGTCTGAATAGATCAATTAATAATAACAAGATTGAGTCAGTAAGCAAAAATCTAATGAAGAAAAACCCAAGACCAAATGGTTTCCTTTCGGTAAATTTTTGGTAAATTTGGTAAATTTTACCAAACATTTAAAGAATTAATGCCAGCCCTTCTCAAACTCTTCCAAAAAAATGAAGAGGAGGGAATATTCCCAGACTCATTTTATCAGGTCATTGATACCAAAGCCAGAGAACGACACTACCAAAAAACTATAGAACAATATCCCTGATGAATAAAAATGCAAAAATTCTAAATAATTCTCAATACGAGCAAACTAAATTTGGCACATTAAAAGGATCATTCACCACAATCAAGTGGAAATACGTGTGGGATACCAGGATGGTTCAACAAAATCAAATCAAGCTATGTGATACATCGCATTAATAGAATAAAAGAAAAACTCGTATAATTATCTCAGTAGATACATTTGAGAAAATTAAACACCCATTTATCATAAAACCTCTAAACAAATTATGTACCAAAGGAATGTACCTTAACATAATAGAGGCCATATATGATAAGTCCACAGCTCACATCAAACTAAATGGTGATAGGTTGAATTATTTTCCTCCAAGATCAGGAACAAAACCAAACAAGTGCCTACTCTCACCACTCCTATTCATCATAGTACCAGAAGTCCTAGCTAGAGCAATCAGGGAAGAAAAAGAAAAGCATCAGAATTGGAATGGAAGAAATAAAATTGTCTCTATTTGCAGGGGACATGATGTTATAGAGAGTCAATCCTAAAAACTCCACAAAAAAACCCTGTTAGATATCAATAAATTCAATACAGTGTCAGGATACAAAATTAACACACAAAAAATAAGTAGCATTTCCAGACACTAACAACAAATTACCTGAAAAAGAAATTGTAAAAATCCCATTTACAAGAGCATCAAAAACAATAAAATACTTAGGAATGAATTTAGGAGGGAAAAGATCTCTCCAAAAACAAGATATTGATGAAAGAAATAAAAGACACAAATAAATAGAAAGGTATCCCATGTTCATAGATTGGGAGAATCAAAATGTCCATACTACCAAAAGCCATCCATAGATTCAATACAATTCTTACAATGATTCAAGTAGCATTTTTTGCAGAGGGAGAAAAAAAAAACAATCCTAAAATTTATATGGAACCACAAAAGATCCAAATAGCCAAAAGAATCCTGAGAAAGAACAAAATGGAAGGCATCGTACTTCCTGATTTTAAGCTATGTTAATCAAAACAGTATGGTACTGGCATAAAAACAGACAATAGATCAATGGAACAGAATTGAGAGCCCATAAATAAACCCAAGCATATACAGTCACCTTATGTTTGGCAAGGGAGCCAAAGATACTCAGTCTATAAAAGACAATCTTTTCAATAAATGGTTCTGGAAAAATTGAATATTCACAAGAATGAAGACCTCTACCTTATAACACATAAATTAGCTACTAATGTATTAGAAATTTAAACATTTACATAAATTGACTAGTAATGGATTAGAATTTTAAACATAAGACTTGAACCAGGAAATTCCTTAAAAAAGCTCCTTGACATGGTCTTGGCAGTGAGTTTTTAGATATACCTAAAGCATAAGCAGCAAAATAAAAATAAACAAGTAGAATTACATAAAACTAAAGAGCTTCTGCACAGCAAAAGAAAGTGAAAGACAATGAGAACGGGAAAAATTACTTGCAAATCATACCTGATAAGGTGTTAATGACCAACATATGCAAAAATGCATAAAATTTCAATATATACTATTTAAAAGTATATGTCTTTATAAAAAATTGTATGTTTATGCGATACTTCAAAAATATTTATTGAGCTTTCCCTAAAATTCTCAATGTCAGTGATACAAGGGAAAACTGAATGTTCATAAATATCTACTGTAGAAAACTTCCTATAATTATTCATACATCTTTATTCAAATATAATTAGCCCAATCTATACATATTTTAAAGTATAAAATCAGGTATATTTATCCATCTTGAATTAAAAAAAAACACAACGCATTCATTTTTCTTCCACCAAAAGGAAAAAAAACCTGTTATTCAATATTTCTTGAAAATTTATACCAATATAAATTTCTTATATTTATAGTCATTGTGTGAAACACATCAAATAATAAAGTCTTAGATATATAATTGTGTGATTTATGTTTTATCTAATTTTCAACACCAGCAGACCCACACATATGAATAATTACAACTCTGGCATATATACATTTTATTTTTTAATTTATTCTGAGAAAGAGAGAGAGAGTGGAGGAGTGACAGAGACAGAGGGAGAGAGAGAGAATCATGAGCAGGTTCCATGCTGTCAGCGCAGAGCCCAACGTGGGGCTTGTACTCACAGACCATGAGATCATGACCTGAGCCAAATCGAGAGTTGGACGCTTAACCAGGTGTCCCACATATATACTTTTCCAATTCCCAAAACTCTCAACTTTATTGCAGTATGAAGGAGAAATGGCTCATTAAGAATATCATAGCCCTAGGGCACCTGGGTGGCTCAGTCAGTTAAGCATCTGACTTTGGCTCAGGCTCAGGTCATCTCATGGTTTGTCAATTTGAGTCCTGCTTTGCAGCAGGTGAGCTGGAACCTGCTTCAGGTGAGCCCTGCTTCTTTCTCTCTCCCTCTCTGCCTCTCAATCTCTGTCCTTTGCTCACTTAATATGTGCTCTCATAAATAAATAAATGAATGAATGAATAAATAAATAAATAAACAAACAAACAAACAAAGCCCTAAAGGGTTAGGATCCATATAAAGAACTTACACAAATCAACACCAAAAAAACAAATAATCCAATTAAAAATGGACAGAAGACTGAGACAATTCTCCAAAGAAGATATGCAGATTGTCAACATCATTAATCAGGGAAATGCAAATCAAAACTACAATGAGCTGTCACCTCACACCTGTCAGAATGGCTAAAATCAACAAGAAACAACACGTGTTGGTGAGGATATGGAGAAAAAGGAACCTAGTGCACTGTTGGTGGGAATGCAAATTGGTGCAGACATGGTGGAAAATAGTATGGAGGTTCCTCAAAAATTTAAAAATAGAACTATGGGTCTAGGAATCACATACTGGGTATTTACTCCAAGAATACAAAAACAGTAACCCAAAAGGATATATGCACCCCTATGTTTCTGCAGCATTATTTACAATAGCCAAATTATGGAAGCAGACCAAGTGTCCATCAATAGATGAATGGATTAAGAAGTAGTATATATAATTTATATATACGTTATACACACACACACACACACACACACACACACACATATACACAGAAGGGAATACTATTCAGCCATAAAAAAGAATGAATTCTTGCCATTTGCAACAACATGAATGTACCTAGAGGGTATACTACTAAGTGGAATAAATCATAGATAGACAAATAACATATGCTCTCACTCATGTTGAATTTAAGAAATAAAACAAAGGAAAAGAAAGACAAAATAAGAAAAAGACTCTTAACTATAGAGAATTAATGGTTACCAGAGGGGAAGTGGGGGGGGGGGAATAGGTGAAGGAGATTAAGAGTACACTTATCACGATGAGCACTGAGTAATTTATAGAATTGTTGAATCACTATATTGTACACCTGAAACTAACATACTAGTGTATATCAACTATACTGGAATTAAAATTTAAAAAAATAATAATTTCATGGGTTCAGAGTTCTGAGTTTTTAAATACAAGTAGTCATTCCTTTTAAAAATAGTTCTAGATTGAACAATCCTAAAATATATATATTTATAAATATGTTTATAAATATATGTTTATAAATATAAATATATATATATATATATTTTAACCTTTTATATCAGGTAACCAAAATATCTTATAATACCCTGAAAAATGTTTCAAAAAGACACAACTTAAAATATCACTGGTGAAAACTAATATGATTTTTATTTTAGAAGTTAGAAAACATTTAAGTCTACCCTGGACATTTGTTTTGTCTTGAACATAAATTAATACCCAAAGATATCACTATTTCCCATTATTATATATTGTATACAAGAAAACTTAGAATTTTACTTCCTTCAACACAATAAAATGTTCCTTGTTATATTTTCATTTTAATGGATCATTATGTGAAATATTTTACTATTGAACTTAGTTTTGATTTTTGCGTGAAGAGAACATTCTGATTAGAACAGGAACAAAATGTTCCTGGGTGTTCCCTTTGAATGGCTCACAAGGAATAAAGAATATGAATCTTTTATCAGAATGCTTGGTAATCCAAAATGGAAGCCTAGATACTAAATAATATTTTCTCTTTAAATTTTCATTTGCAGGTAAAAATAGCTGACCTAACATAATAAATATTATCATGTAGAGAATACGATAAAACATAAAAACAGAATATGTTTTTAATATATTTTAACAGTACCTGAGTTGGTCTCTTAACTCTTCCTTGTCCATCTGTGACTATGGTCTTGTCATTTACTTGCTTAAATCTCAAATTTTTGTAATTACTATAATTACAATACCTACTTTTATGGTTGTAGTAAAACTTAATGAGATCAATATTTATATTGATAAATTACTATAATAACAGCCATTATAAGTTTATAATAAAAATTAGGTTATTATATATATGTTAAAAACTAGGACATTCAATTAAGGACTTCTACATACTGTAACATTACACTAAACACCTGACCCAAGACCTAGTTAATTATGCATGATTTTTTCATATTGTAAGATGCAGTGTTTCTTTACTCCCCTCTAAGATTTTATTAAATCAATTACATGTATTTCAATGGTTAAACTTAGGTAACTTCCTGCATTAGTCCTCATTCTATAGATGAGGGAAGTGGATCCCACAGAAGCTAAATGATTAGCCCAAGATCATACCACGAAAATGTGTACATCAGTTTACTTCCAGATCTAACTCCATTTGTTTATCTTGCCAACTAGACCATACATCGTGTGAAAATTTCAGAAGCTAGATGGAGTTTACAATTTTCACCTGTCTTTGTGTGTGTGTGTGTGTGTGTGTGTGTGTAGTATTCAGCCTCAGATCCAGAAGATACTTAAAAAAAATCTCCTTCTCTATTTTCACTTAACATAGTTGTTAAAATCCCTCCGCATTACAGTGTATTTGTGTAATCTGCTGTAAGGTAGAGCCTCTGGGGTGCACATCCACAGATTTGCTCTGTCTGCTCTCCCCGGGAGCAAAGCCCAACCGCACCCATCTTTCAGCCCCCAGAAACAATCCTGCAACAAATACCCTGGCTCTTGAGTGGGAACTTCCCTGGGAGATGACTGGGAACAGGGTTAGCATAAATTAAAATACATATACACAAAACAAAGGACACACTGTGCAACAATACACTTAAAAAGCTACACAAAACCCTCCTTCAAGTGGCTGCACGGGGCAGAGGTGAATGGGATGGGATAGGAGTGTAAAAAGGAATGTATACACGGAAAGAATGGCTTCGCATGGAGGAACGAATGTGATAAGAAATAAGTGAGATTAATTAAGCCTGCAGCACAGAGCCCCAAAGAAGAAAAAAAAAATATATATATATATATTGTTCTCTGCTGGGCTTCCCATTACCATTTCATTCCAATAGAATGAGGGCTGTCACTTCATCACTTTTCAGAGCATATATGTATAGACAACAATAAAGCTGAACGAGAGGAATAAACTGCCAAATATTCAAAAAACAAAGATAAAAGGTAAAGGATGGTAATCTAATGAGCGCTGTGCATGGATTTAAGAGGAGAGAAAACTAACAGAAGATCAGGATCTAACCCTTTCCACAAAACCTGGAGAGGATTTAGCAGAGGATAGGACACGCCTGCCAAGTTTGGTGTGTCCGAAGGGGAACCGAAGTGCTGGGCAATGGAGGTGGCTTGTAAAGTAAAGGGAGAACAAAGTCATGATAAAGGATTGCAGGAATTTGGTGACCTTCACGTTATTCAGGGCAAGCAGAATGAAATCATTGGAGTGACTTAGATTAGAAATACGGAGAGACCGGGCTGCTGGACCTCTGTCTGTATTGCTGTGCTCGTTGTGTCTTCATTTTAGAGAACTCTGGATGGCTCCACTGAATGTTGGCACTGTTATGGACACAGACAGTGCTGTCCTTGCCTATGTGGTCCAGTTGAGGTGTCAGACCAGAAATAATTAAAACGAGCACATAATTACAAAGGGCCCTTAAGCACTGGAAGGGAAAGAAACATGAAAAGAACATCTTTACATTTGTTTCATTCAAACTTCCTGTACTTAAGCTTGAAAATCCCCTGCCACACTAAAACCTCTTCTTGGGAAGCCTCCAGTATATTCTAACATCCAACACAGAGGTTAGGAAGTAATAGATATTAAATGAACAGTCTGGTTGTTATAGTCAATTCAGATCTGGGGTCTGTGGTCACTGCCCGTGTCCCCATGTGAACCTGCAGATTTGGCCTCTTTCTTATTTTAACTCATCTTACCCGAAACACTTACAACTTTTTCATAGATAAATGTGAATTTCAGTCTATCGTTATTCTCACAATCCTAAAATTAGTGAGGTGCAAATTAATGAGATTTACCAAAGTATATTTAGGGCTAGAAAAGGATTTCTGTGTCCTTCCAAATAAAGGCTTGTTTATAAATTAGCTGTTAATTTAGATAATTACTGGTTTGTAGGTTTAAACAAAGTGTCTCTCACATTCATCATCGCTGATGATATCAGACTTGTGAAAAGATTCATCTTTTGACACCAGAAGGCATTAAAATGTGAGGCCAGAATTAGCTAAACTGTAATAATGTGATAATTGCTAAGTGTAAAGCCACACCAACAATGTATCTAGCAAAACACTAACACTTTTAGTGTGAACTTATGGTGTTCAGTAGTAGCTTATTCTTTCCATCTGTTGAAATGATTTTTCTTCTTTCGATTCTTCTCAAACTAGAAGACGATACATTAATTTTGCATGTTATGCTAACAGGTACAGACTACAATGAAATAAGAACTTCTTTAGCTGCAAGCTATTTTACATTTGTATTACTAGTAAAAGCTGTTGTCACAACTATGTTCAATATATGTTCAATGGGAACCAAAGTTATGAATTTGAGTCTCACTGTTGGTAGCTTTTTCTCATTAGACCGGGCGTTCTGACAGTTGACTAGACATTACAATCATTTGAGAAGCTTTTAAAGATACTCATGCACAAGTCCCCCCTGTAACAACTGACTCAGATTCTGGAGATGAGACTTGAATATTAGTATTTAAAAAATCTTCTGAAGTGTTTCTATCATGCAGACAGAAAATCAATGTATTAGACATTAAACCTTATTATATTTTATCCATCTCTATAGTCTTTCACCCAGAATTGTAGCAAGCCCCTAAAGGAATGTTAGTTTGATAAAGAAATCCATGCATTACTTAAAGCATGAATATCATCTTAGAGTTAGGTGATTCTTCTTCCCATTACCATAAGACTTTTATTTTTCAATTACGAGGCTCACCCTTATCACCTACATCTTGGTTTGTGGGGAACAGGTGTCTAGAGTCTGGACACTACTTGACCGTGATTTACATCTCTTTAACATAAAATATTCACTAGTATTTTGAAAGCTCTCTTACATAGAAAAGCTATTACTAAATAGAGAAAACAAAACAAGAGTATTGAATTACACTAGGGGGAAAAGAGCTCAATAAAAGGATGAAACTGAAAAGTATATCCAATTAACAACCCGGAAAATTGAGTGATTCAGCTTGTATTAATTTTGTAAGTAAATCATTTGAGATTTAAATACTTTTGTATCGGTTAAAATGCAGTTAACATTTTGCATTAGAAAATAAACATTTCTACAATTTGACCTATCACTGAGAAGCATAGAAAATTGGGAATACTGTGAATATGAAGCATTCATAATAATTCCACCTAGAAATTTTTTTTTATCCCATGGGGAAAAAAAAGATCTACAGAAAAGAATCCAAATGACCTAAATGAGGGAGGATTGGTTAACTAAACTTATATTCAAGGAAATAAATATCACATATTCCCTTGAAATACCAAGTATGAGAACTATACAGCAACATGAAAACCGGATATGGCAATTGAAAAGCAGAGTATATTATTTGCAAACAATGATTGCAATTATGCGTAAAACTGCCTAAATGTTGGAAATCAATGCACTGAAGGATACCACAGTGCAGTGGATAATTTGACTTTTTCCCTTTATTTTTCCTTCTTTATGTAATGTGATCTTACTTTACAAATTGTAAAATGTTCCTTGGCAAACCTTATCTCAATCATCCTTTAGCCTTCCTGACACTATTTCTGCAGTGTGAACATCCATGTGTCTTCGTAATTATTTTTTTAATGTTTTTATTTTTATTATTGAGACACAGAGAGAGACAGAGCATGAGCAGGGGAGGGGCAGAGACGGGGAGACACAGAATCTGAAGCAGGTTCCAGGCTCTGAGCTGTCAGCACAGAGCCCGACGCGGGGCTCAAACTCATGAACTGCAAGAACTCGTGACCTGAACCCAAGTCAGACACTTAACCAACTGAGCCACCCAGGCATCCCCGAATCATTTATTTTATACTCCTTTCTTCTTAGACACTAGAGGCATAATCTTGTAAATTTGGCTGACACCTGTTCTGTCTATAATAGCCTTGCTTATTACCCTGTTATTCATTAGGCTTTTCTTCTACTGTATTTATTAAAGTGGTCAGTTATTTTCAGTATTTTAATCTGGCCATAGATGTTATTGGTCCTGCAGTATGGGAATGAAGTCTCAGTTAAATTTCACAAATTACATATTTTGAAATTATGTATTCACAGAGATGTCAATGAAATGATGAAAAAAGAATGTTTACCTTCTAACATGTATACATCAAATTGTTTGTTTTGTAAATATGCCTTAAGAAAAGAACTCATCCAAAACACTGGATTTCTTAATTTGTTCATTTCTTTAATTAAGCCCTACGTTTTCTCTTATGAGCCCCCAAATATGTATTCTCTCTACAACATAGACAATTAATATTTCATTTTCATTTATTTGAAATCTGTTGACTTAGGGAGTTTGAAACCTCATATTTGACAGTTTCAATTAAGAATTAATTTCACCTAATTATACTTTGAAGAATTTGCTACTATAAATTTAAAAAACTCAGCAGTGAAAAGTGACAGAATTTTCTTTGCTTTCAACGATAAGTCAAAATGTGGAAGCGTTGCTTGCTATTACAAAATCTTATTTCCGTGAGGACTATGTTCATTCTCATCCACCGCCAGAAACAGTGATGACCTTTCATCAGAGAAAAACTGATATTTGACAACTGCAATCAAATAATCCAAATTACAATATTCCTATGAGTTGATGCTGTTTTGGGTCAATCCTCTCTGGTGCTCAACTGCTTGGATGTAGAGGTGTAGAACATGGAAATATTTTGTGTACTGAACACGTAGTTCAATACTTCTATTTCTAGGTTTCAAACATGAAATGTTCCCAAATACTTTTCCGCATTGAACCCTGATTCCCAAACTTTCCGTTGGAAAACAGCACAAATCCCCTTTGCAAAATAAATTACAGGATCGTGCTCATCCTTTGTGCTTGGGATTATATTATCTCCACAGAAAAGGGCAGCAAGTATTAAAATACGATCATGCACACTCATTCTCATACAATATAACACAGTCCATCCTCTTGGTCACAGAGTTTGTCAGCCTTCCTTCTTCAAATTTTTTTCTCTCCCCAAAAGAAATTACCCAAGCAACCTTCCTCACAAAGATCTTACAATAATATGTACCTCAGAAATCAGCATGTCTGATTGCTCCAGAAGTCTATGTACTCAAACAGCACATGATTTAACCCCTTCCCCCACACACCCAATGTACTATATTGAAACCGCAGGGCAATAAAGACCCCATATAGAAAGGAGATCATTGAAAATATTTATGAAATCTAACTCATGAAATCTAACTCTATTATGCTATTATGCTCTGTTATGGGAAATGCTTATTTGACCTTGGTTCTGCCCCCTGAAAAGAGTTGCCTATTCTGCAGTTTTCGGTTTTGTTTTGTTAATTTTGTTAACGTTTATTTATTTTTGAGAAGAGAGAGACAGAGCATGAGCAGGGGAGGAAAGACAAAGAGGGAGACACAGAATCTGAAACAGGCTCCAGGCTCAGAGCTGTCAGCACAGAGCTGGACGTGGGGCTCAAACCCACGAACCATGAGATCATGACCTGAGCCGAAGTCGGATGCTTAACTGACTGAGCCACCCAGGTGCCCTTACCTATTCTGCAGTTTTATATGGTCCTTGGTTTTACTTCATAGGAGGTCCATATATATCCATACTGTATCCATATTTGAATGGCAATGGATATTATGGACATGATTCCATCTCAAGGTGCTGACAGCCTGCTCAGCCAGCTTTCTGCCCATGGAAATTTAGAAGCATGAGAATGGATGGATTCAGTCGAGTTTGGAAAATTACTCTTTTATCCCAGCCCAGAGGTTCATTTGCCGGTATAACGTTCACAAAAATTTAGTAGTCTTTTTTTTTTATTCCATTAACTTACACAAGTCAATTGTCACATCTGTAAATCTTTTGAAGATGTTCCATTATCTCCGAACTATTCATACTTACCTCGAATCTGGGAGATGTTCTCTTAGAAGGACAATATCAATCTCTTCTCCCTGTGCCAAATAATTGACAGGGAACATAATTTAGGAGATTAAGAGCTTTTAACAACAGACTTGATGACTACACCATCGATTTGATCCTTACCAGAAAATTCAACTTTAACTGACATTTATTTTTCAAATAAATGATGAAGAAAAGAGAATGAGGTCTTGCCATTTGTGACAACATGGATGCACCTAGAGGGTATTATGCTAAGTGAAGTAAGGCAGAGAAAGACAAATACCATATGACTTCATTTACGTGGAATCTAAAACTGTGAAACCTGAAACCATTAAATTCCTAAAAGAAAACACAGGAAGTAATCACTTGGATATCAGACTTAGCAGCATAGTTATGGAACATTTCTTCAGGCAAAGGAAAAAAAAAAAAGCAAACACAAATGATTGGGACTATACCACAATATCATTTACAAATAATATACCTGAAAAGGGGTTAGTATTCAAAATATGTAAAGAACTGACAAAACTTATAGCAGAAAAATAAACAATTTGATTGAAAAATGGTCAGTAGACCTAAATAGATATTTTTCCAAAGATGATATACAGAATGGCCAACAGACTCATAAAAAGATGCTCAACATCTCTCATCATCAGGGAAATGAAATTTAAAACCCACAATATGATATCACTTTATACCAATCAAAATGGCTAAAATCAAAAAGACAAGAAATAACGAGTTGGTGAGGATGTGAAGAAAAGGAAACACTCATGCACAGTTGGTGGGAATGCAAACTGGTACAGCCACTGTAGAAGAGGATGGAGGTTTCTCAAAAAAATAAAAATGTAAATATTATATGATTTAGTAATTCCACTATTGGATATTTGCCAAAATTAAAAAAACATTAATTTGAAAAGATATACAAACCCCTTTTTATTGCAGCATATTTATAGTATCCAAGGTATAGAAGCAACTCAAGTGCCCATAGAAAGATGAATGGATTAAAAAGATGTGCGTGTGTGCGCACACACACACACACACACATTATTCACCATAAAAATAAGAATGAAATATTGCCATTTGCAACAACATAGGTGAAGCTTGAGTGTGTAATGCTAAGGTAAATAACCCAGTCACGGAAAGACAAATACCAAATGATTTCACTCATGGAATTTAAGAAAAAATTGAGCAAAGGGTGGGGGCGGGGGAGGAGAGAGACAAACCAAGAAATAGACTCTTAATGATAGACAACAAACTGATGGTTACCCAAGGGGAGAAGGGTGGGGAGATGGGTGAAATAGGTGATGGGGATTAAAGAATACACCTATCATGATGAGCACTGAGTAATGTATAAAATTGCTGAATTACCGTATCATATATGTGAAACTAATATAACACTGTATGTTAACTATATTTAAGTTTTTAAAAAATTAATAAAAAAGAAAAATATGTGAAAAAATATACACAGTGTGTGTGATGTGTATATTTATATTAAAAAAAGATGTGATTATATATATATATATATATATATATATATATATATATATATAACACATACACATAGTAATATTATTCAGCCATAAAAAAGAATGAGATTTTTGCCATTTGTGACAACCTAGATGGATCTTCAGGGTATTATGCTTAGTGAAATGTCAGAGAAAAGTATCATACAATTTTATTTATATGTGGAATCAAAAACATGAATAAACAAAAAGCAGAAAGAGACTCATAAATACAGAGAACAAACTGGTGGTAGCCAAAGAAAGAGGGATAGGGGATGATAAAATAGATGAAGGGGATGGGGGGGGAAGGAATCACAGATACAATGTCCTCCAAAAAGTCATTGCTAGTAATAGGGGACAATGTATGAGCTTTGCTGCCCAACGATTCTTCTTTCAGGTGCTTTATTAGAGGAGAAACCCTAGTTTGCTTGACTAGAATAGTATTGATTAAAAATAAAATCTCAAAATGTGAAATGTGTTCTGTTACAGAATTACCACTTGGAAAAACGATTCCGTGTTTTTCTTTCTTTCTTTCTTTCTTTTTTCTAATTTCTAACTGTTTGGCATTATCAGGAAACAGTCTTACCAACCAGGGAACTGATACTTTTCAAGTCATAAGTTGTCCAACAGGAGCAGATGTGGTGACTGGAACACCATCTGAAGTAACTGTCGCCATGTGGTGACAGTCCCACGAGAACATTACCATTTGAGATTGTGTTTCCTTCCCAAATAATCTCTCTGTGGTTTGTAATTGTAACTTGAATCACCTCCTCATTGCAGGTGTCACGCTGCTCATGACACTGAGTTTTCCACCTTCCAGAAACCTCTTACATACGCCGTAAACCATTAACAAGTTGACCTTACCCAACGAAACAAGATGCCTACATTTTTTTTCTAAACACCAGAGAGCCCTGAGGAGAATACGTATTATAATATATGACATAACATACGATCATGACATATATCACATTTCTCTGACGTATAGGCTTAAAGCTGAAAACATCAAGCTTCAGTGATACTGGACCCATACGGAAACACACACATAGAGGACCATGACGAAGCATATTTGGAGTTGTAGAGCACACATAAAGAATATACTACTGTCATCACAAAGATGAGCATGTTGTCTATATGATATTTTTCTCTTCCCTTACATTTGACTTTTTACTGATTCTAGTTTTTAAAATGTGAAGATTTTTATCTCAATGAAACCATACATTAATAAGGGGGAAATGCTTTATATAAGCTATAAGATGCTACTTTGACGTTATTCAACATGTGCTCACACATAAGGTGCCTCACTCTTCCTTTTGGATGAGTCCCTGTTTTAGTCCTTCCATTGGACCTCTGTTTCTTCAGACTCCTTTTGGTCCACACAGTTGTTTGCATGTGTCAATTCCACTATTTTTGCCTGGTATTGTCTGCTTCATTTATAGTGGGCACGTTGAAAGCCCGACAATTCCTTTGAAAAGAAAACAGAAATTCCATTATTTATAATTTGCTTTGATAAGGTCAGAAGAATGGCAACTTCTTCTGACAAAGGAGAAGAACATTTTAGGAAGAATTCAGATGAAGCATCTCTTCAACTGGGACTCTTTATTTCTGCAACGAAATATGATTAGCATATAACCATAAATGGAAACTTTATTTTTGTGTGACTAGAATGGCTGAAAAACAATGTAAATTTATGTTCTTGAATGAATGATCCATTTTCTGTTATGCAAATATGGTTTGTATGTATGCTTTCCAAAACAGGAAATCACATATTCACAAATGAAGAATAAAATAAAAATAAATGCGAGAAGAACTGTTCCTCTGCTAAATTAGGAAAAGTATTAAAAGTTAGCTATCTGCTTTTAATTATTTTTCTAAGAACAAAGGTTTTGTGCTGCTGAAGTCCTGCTGTGAACATTCCCCTTCTAAAAACCACATGGTTTGGGCTAAGATACCTGGAGTAAGGGTCCTACCCTGGGAAGAAACAGAATAAACCTATCATTAAATGACTGTATCTCCAACCAACCTTGTTATAAATATAAGATATGAATCAATATATTACACTAATTGGCCTCAGATTATCACTAATGTAGCTTCTCATAAAATGTGTTGGGCCAAGTTAACAGTACTGTTATTGTAGAAAACATCTAGTTTGTCATCATATTGTAATCCTTTAAGAAAAACATCTAAAACTATTTATTTAAATTTCAGAAAAATACCGTCATGGTACTTTATGAAAATCACATAAAATGATACTAGTTAAAAATGTATAGTTAAATTGTTTTCCAACAAGTAGGCAGACAACCGAAAATAGTATTCTTTCCCACATATTATACTGCTACCACTACCACTAATAATAATCAAGAGTCAGAGATCCAACAGTAAAAATAAAGCCATAAAGCATTAGAAAATACTGGGGAAATCATTTGGATCCTTTTCAAATTACCAAACAGGGCAAGTTTTTCTAAGCACGATCTCATTCATGAGATCATAGCTTTAAAATGTCATCACATAAGTATACAACTTGTGTGTGTGCAGAAGAATGAAACTAGACTACTTTCTCACACCACTCACAAAAATAAACTCAAAATGGATGAAGGACCTGAATGTGAGACAGAAAACCATCAAAACCCTAGAGGAGAAAGCAGGAAAAAACCTATGTGACCTCAGCCACAGCAATTTCTTACTCGACACATCTCCAAAGGCAAGGGAATTAAAAGCAAAAAATGAACTATTAGGGCCTCATCAAGATAAAAAGCTTCTGCACTGCAAAGGAAACAATCAACAAAACCAAAAGGCAACCAACGAAATGAGAAAAGATATTTGCAAATGACATATCGGACAAAGGGCTAGTATCCAAAATCTATAAAGAGCTCACCAAACTCCACACCCAAAAAATAAATAAGCCAGTGAAGAAATGGGCAGAAAACATGAATAGACACTTCTCTAAAGAAGACATCCAGATGGCCAACAGACTCATAAAAAGATGCTCATCACTCATCATCAGGGAAATACAAATCAAAACTACAATGAGATATCACCTCATGCCCATCAGAGTGGCTAAAATGAACAAATCAGGAGGCTATAGGTGCTGGCGAGGATGTAGAGAAACAGGAACCCTCTTGCACTATTGGTGGGAATGCAAACTGGCACAGAAACTCTGGAAAACAGTGTGGAGGTTCCTCAAAAAATTAAAAATAGATCTATCCTATGACCCAGCAATAGCACTGCTAGGAATTTACCCAAGAGATACAGGAGTGCTGATGCATAGGGGCACTTGTACCCCAATGCTTATAGCAGCACTCTCAACAATAGCCAAATTATGGAAAGAGACTAAGTGTCCATCCACTGACGAATGGATAAAGAAGATGTAGTTTATATATACAATGGAGTACTACTTGGCAATGAGAAAGAATGAAATCTGGCCATTTATAGTAACGTGGATAGAACTGGAGAGTGTTAAGCTAAGTGAAATAAGCCATACAGAGAAAGACAGATACCATATGTTTTCACTCTTATGTGGATCCTGAGAAACTTAACAGAAGACCATGGGGGAGGGGAAGGAAAAAAAAAGTTACAGAGAGGGAGGTAGGAAAACCATAAGAGACTCTTAAGGACTGAGAACAAACTAAGGGTAGATGGTAGTTGGGGGAGAGGGGAAATTGGGTGATGGGCAGAGAGGAGGGCACTTGTTGGGATGAGCACTGGGTGTTGTATGGAAACCAATCTGACAATACATTACATATAAAACATATCAGCTGATAGCCTTATGGGGTTTCCCTTGTATGTGACTATTTTGTTTTCTCTGGCTGCTTTTAAAATTCTTTTTCCATGCTTTTTGCCATTCTCATTTCTATGTAAGAGACATAGCGTTGATCTCCTTGGGCTGATTTTTTAGGGGGCTCTTTGTGCCTCCTGGATCTAGATTTCTGTTTCCTTCCCCAGATTTGGGAAGTTTTTAGCTACGATTTCTTCATATACACTCTGCTTCTCTTTCTCTTTTTCCTTCTGAGATCCTTATGATGTGAATGTTGTTATGCTTGATGATGTCTATGCATTCCCTTAATCTATTCTCATTTTTTTATTAATCTTTTTTTTCTCTTCTTTTTAGCTTGGTTACTTTCCATTACTTTGGACTACAGGTCCCTGATCCATTCTTCTGCTTCTTCTAGTCCACTATTTATTCTACTACTATATTTTTCATTTCATTTTTGAATTCTTCTCTGATTGGTTCTTCTTTAATGTTTTCGATCTCTTTGTTGAGGGTCTCACTGAAATATTCTCTTCTCAAGCCCAGTATCTTTATGAACTTTATTTTATTTCCTTATCAGGCATATTACTTATCTCCATTTCATTTGGCTAGAATTTTGCCCTGTTCTTTCATTTGGGATACATTCCTCTGTCTCCATTTTCTCTCTGTTTCTATGTGTTGGGATAGTCAGCTACATCTCCTGCCTTTTAAAGTAGCGGCCTTATAAAGAAGAGATCCTGTAGTGCCCTGTGGTGCAATGTCCCCTGCTTACTGCAACCTGGTGCTTCATGGGTATCTCTTATGTGTGTTGCGTGCATCCTACTGTTGTGGATGAGGTGTATTTGCCTTCAGTCTAGTTATTTGCAATGGTTCTCTTTGCCTGTTGTGGGTAGGGTTTGGTTCCTGTGGTGTTAATGGGCCAGTCTGTGGCCTTGGTCTTGAGTTGGGTCGGATCAGACATTTGCCAGATCCATGGTAGGACCAAACTGCAGGGTGCTCTTCCTGTGTTGTCCTATGAGAAGTTTGCATTGGTGGGCAGGGCCTGTAGTCACACCAGATGTCTGCTCCTAGCCCACTGCTAGGACCACAGCTGAATTTGTGTGTGTGGTTATCTTCCCCTTTCCCTGGGGCAGGAGTCACTTTGGAGTGATGCCAGCCCCTGTTGGGGTTTCTCACTGCTATGCTTATGATGCTGCTTTGGATGGATTCTTGTTGAGGGTCTGTTGGTGGGGGCTGATCTTCAGAACAGGAGGGCAGGGTACATGGTATTAGCAAGGTTTGCATTGGGTGCTATGGGAGGCGGACCTGTAGCTTCTTTGGAAAACTTCTTTCCAGTCCTGGTTGAAGGGGGTAAGTTGCAGGAGAATGCAGGGGTCAGGCATACTATTAGCAAGCTAGATCAAGAGTGTTTGTTCTGTGCTGGTTCCAGCAGGTGACTGTGTATCTAGGCGGGGGGGTCAGGGGAGGGAAGTGGTGCCCTCTAGCTCTTTTGTTCTTGGAGAAGTCTCCTAATGATCCCTGCCCCTATAGCACACATTGAGATTAGTCAATAATTCTTCCCATATACTAGGTGTTTTTCAAACTGCTGTTTCTATGCTATATCTGTTTGTTATCTCTTCAAGGGTGGGATTCAGTTTTTTTATTACCCTCTGGCTTTCAGAGCCAACCTGCTGATTTTTAAAGTTCCAGGTATTAAGCCCCACCTATTACAAGAACTTGTGAAGTTAATCTATCTCGTTTTTTATCACCAAATGTTATGGAGATCCATCTTCCCAGTGTGAGTTCCCTGTGCCTGGGATGCCTAATGTAGGTTCTGTCCCTCTGCCCTGTCCACTCCTGCAGTGTCCCTCCCTCCTGCAGACACCACCATGGGTCCAACTTTGTCTCTGCCCTTCCTACCCTCTTTGATCTGGCTTCTTCTCTACATTTAGCTGGAGAGAGCATTCTACTGGTCTTGCAGTCCTTTTCTACATTATTTACAATGATGTGGCTATTATCTAGGTATATCCATGGGATGAGGTGAGCTTAGGGTCCTTCTACTCTGCCATCTTCCCTGGAAGTCCCACTTTGTTTACTTAACTCTATTTAAAGAAAACTAACAAAAACAACTCTGAGATGTGCATATAGGGAAAAAAGAGAATAAAAAAAGGAGGAAGGAAGGAAGAAGGCAAGAAAGGGAAGGGAGAGATGGAGGAAGGAAGAAGGCAGGAAGAAAGGAAGGAAAAAACACAAAAATTTGTCAGTGAGTGCAAATTGCACCTCAAGCATGTGTCATCCTTGCAGGCAGAGCTCTAGCATTCACATTCTACTGCTTGGCCATTTGCTTAGGGAAGGTCAGCCTATTCTCAGGCCTAGGAGGTGGCTATGTATTATTGGCCAAACTCTATTCTGAGTACATTGTTCCTAAGCCCTGCAGCATCAGCATCACCTGGGAATTCCATCCAAGACCAGATGAATCAGAAACCACAGCAACTTTGTGTTTAACAAGCCCTCTGTGTGTTAGTGATTCCACTTAAAGTTGGAGAACCAGTAGTATATGCTAGTTGTAGAAAGTTTTACTCTTAACCCGTGAGTTTTTTAGTAAAGTAGATGTAACCTAACTGAACAATGAAATACTGGGTGGTAGGAGATGATCTAGAATTTTTAGCATTTAAATATGTAAAGGGAAGATACATGTTTGTAGGTGCTACAATGATCTAGGCCAAAAGGGGAATCCTGCTTACAGTTGAGTTTGGCAAACCTGGCCTGGCCACGTTTTCTTTCATGAGAAAATATATCAAATTTTATCTACAAACATATTTTAATTACATTTATTGCATACTTTTACTTTCTATTCTAATAAAAATAAAAACTGGATTCCACATTAGGAGGAAAAGATTAGTTCATTAATACAAAGATGTTTTTAAAAATCAGTGTAGGGTGAAAGGAATTAGTATTAGCTAAGTACCTGCTGTATGCCAAAATCTTCACATACCTTTCCTTTTTGACGATTTTCCCTCTTCAGTCTTAGAGACACTATGCAAATTGCTTATAGTCAACCTAGTTGTAAGTTACTCCTGCACTTTTCATTTTATGAAAACACTATATCATCGCTGGCTTTAATCTTGTTATCAGGCCTTACTTTCAAGACTTCACAAGTTTTTTTTTAACATTTTAAGCCATTAATTCTCCAAATCCCCATTTTACTTCCTGGAGAGAGATGGATTTCTTTAATTCTCAAAGCTCTGGCCTTTGCTACTATATGCCCATTTCTTGTTATTCTTGTAATGAGACTTCTACCACCCCAGTTCTTTCTTTGAACAGACATTAAAAGATGAAAGCTCTTAGTATCACAAATTACAGTCCCATGCATATGTTTGATGACTTTATCCAAAGAATCTATTTCCCTGTAAGTTGCTTAAATGTTCAATCGGAAGGCGTCCAAATATATGTTTATTTAAGAGTTAATGTTTTGCATTTGAAAAGAGAATTAAGTGGATAATACAGATTCTTATGGTCTTTTAGAGCAAGCTTATTCTAGTATATTTTAATGGTAAAATACATAAAACAATGATGTAATATGTTTATAGTTTATTTTGGAAGAGAAAAATCTGAACGGATATCAAGCATATGTAAAGAATATCCGGTTCTACAGATTTTTGTTAGTGTGTAATCCTCTATAAATCTAAAGCTATAAAACTGAACAGTAAATATAATTCAAAATCTTTTTATAAGTGCATATGAGTAATGAGATTGAGTCTTAATGTAGAAAATAAACATGCATAATGTGTTTATATACAGATATTTCGATAGGATAATACTAGTTTCTCAAATTGACTGTAGTGATGTAAAGCATTTGATTTAAATTTTATATGTGTTTTTTAAATTTTTTTTTCAACGTTTATTTATTTTTGGGACAGAGAGACAGAGCATGAATGGGGGAGGGGCAGAGAGAGAGGGAGACACAGAATCGGAAACAGGCTCCAGGCTCTGAGCCATCAGCCCAGAGCCCGACGCGGGGCTCGAACTCCCGGACCGCGAGATTGTGACCTGGCTGAAGTCGGACGCTTAACCGACTGCTCCACCCAGGCGCCCCTATATGTGGTTTTTGAACACATGTATTAGTTTATGCTCTTATAAGTAAGAATATTGCTTTCTACCTAGAATTAATTTTATATCTGATACATCAAGTATTGAGGCTTACATGTTCTTGATTGTGACAAGCTGACAGAACTAAAATGCATTTATTATAACTTGAAATGACACGGGAGGCTGGTAAAAATTAATCAGATACATTTCTAGGCATCTATTTGAAGGAAAAACAAAATAACATGCAGGAAATTTAGAGTATTATGTGTTATGGTATTTGATCGATTTTTTAAATCTATAGGAAATTATGAATTTTACATCGATAATATCAAATATTCATAATAATGGTATATTAACATTTATAAACCTGAAATCCACAATATAATATATAGTTCAACTACATTTAATAGAGAGAAGCACCTGGAAAATTGGAAATAACTTGCTCATGGTCTGTTGATGGCCTTCTTAGCACTATTACATAGCTGGAGTCTATCAACAAGGGCAGATTTTTCTCAGAGTTGACTCAGATAGATTGGATTGATAGCAGATCAAATCCATCTACTTAAATACATTAAAGAACTCACAATCTCACCCAAATTAAGCATATTCTAAAAATATCTGGTACCACCTGCCTGCTTCTTATGATAAGTGCCTACCTCTGTATCTATAATAAATGTTTACATCAAGAAATATAGAAATCAAAGCAACATGTATTTCAACAGAAATAAATTCAATGTTATTCATAAACATACTTATGATACATTATTATAAGAGCGCTGTGATTGTAAGTAGCATCTTTAGAAGGCTCATTTTTTTTTTAATTTTTTTTTTCAACGTTTATTTATTTTTGGGACAGAGAGAGACAGAGCATGAACGGGGGAGGGGCAGAGAGAGAGGGAGACACAGAATTGGAAGCAGGCTCCAGGCTCTGAGCCATCAGCCCAGAGCCTGACGCGGGGCTCGAACTCACGGACCGCGAGATCGTGACCTGGCTGAAGTCGGACGCTTAACCGACTGCGCCACCCAGGCGCCCCAGAAGGCTCATTTAATATATGTTAAATAAAAATAGAGTGATTTTAGTGCTAGCTATAGAGTTGCCACATTATCAGTCATTCATTCCGCAAGCGTTCACTGAGGATCTACTATGTGACAATGACTGGGTTCTTCATTTTACATAGAAAAGTAAAGAAGGCAGACAAAATCTCTACTTTCGCGGCACATAGAAGCCAGTAGAGGCGATGGATTAAAGATGCCTAATAAGCAACTTTTCTGTGAAAATTACTAAGAAATAATCAAATGAGTTAAGATAGGGTATTGGGAATAAATTATGAGGGGTGGATGAGAAACACGGAAGACCTGGTGTTGGGGGATGCTGTCCTGTGCTCCTCAGAACCCCTGGCAGGGTGGGAGAATGTATTCCACTGGCAGCTGGAAATGTGAGATGGCTCTTTCTCCCTGGGGAAAAAGAGCCTTCTCCCTAAGTACATATCCTCTCCCAGGAGCAGCCTGGCTCTTTTAATTTTTTTTTTAACATGTGTTTATTATTGATAGACAAAGAGACACAGAGTGTAAGCAGGGAAGGGGCAGAGAGAAGAGGAGACACAGAATCCCAAGCAGGTTCCAGGCTCTGAGCTGTCAGCACAGAGCCCGAGGGGGGCTCGAACCCAACAACCGCGAGATCATGCCCTGAGCTGAAGTCCGACGCTTAACCGACTGAGTGCCTGGCTCTTTTAGAAGTAAAAACAACGGCTTTCCTCACTCTGGGCACAGCTCCACGGTCTATCCTGGCTTCAGAACTCCCCAGAGGCCAGCTGAAGTACTGTTCTCTCTCATTCCAGTCCTACCTCTCCCTCTGCTGTATATCGCCTGCTCCCTTTTCCCATAGGAGTTGTCCTCCCTAATAAACCTCCCACGTGTTGTTATCTGTCTCAGAATCTGCCTCCTGGCTAACACAAACTTCAACATGCAGTGCCCCATGGCTGTGGCTTGGGGACATCTACCATGAAGAATTAAATATGAGAGCAAAAAGGCCACGGATGGAGAGCTAGAGGGTAGAAACTTTGCTGACAAAATAATGTGGAAACAGTGTGAGTTTACAGTATCGTATTCACCAGTGTTGTATGTAATACCAAATATTCATATCAATAGTGTATTGACACGTACAAATCCAAAATCTACAACAGAGTATAAGGTTCAACTATATTTAATAGAGAGAAGCACTTGGGAAACTGGAAATAACTTGCCGACAGTCTGTTGATAGCCAATGAACCTAAGTAATTGAGGAATAGACTTGAGTTTGGAAAAGAGATATTGGAACACAAATTACGAGTCCATTAAATGTCATGCTAAGGCGCTCGAGACTTACTCTATAAGCAAAGAGGGTCTGGCTTTAAGCAGGAACAAAAATATTCACACCAGAGTTTCAAAGACAAACCTAATAAAAAGTGGAGGAAATGAGTCAATTACAAATACATTGCAATGGTCAGGGTGAAAAATCATGCAACTATGGACTGGAGTAGGGAATGTAGACAAACAGCAGTGGAAAAATATTACAGATGCTTTTGGAGGCAGGTTAGTTTAGGGTTTTTTGTTTCCTAGAAGTTTGGAAAGATGTTGCTTAAAGTAGCTCAGGCAAAAACAGTGGTTAAAGAGACAAGTTTGAAAAAATGAGAGAAGGTAATGAGTTCAACTTTGCTATGTTCTTTTGAGGTGTTGGTGGGCCATCTTGTGTATATCTATGTCGAGAGATAGGAATTCCCAACGGTAACGTCTGAAGAAAGAGAGTTTCTGGAACCGTCTATATAGAGACTATGCTTGAATATGCGTAAAGTGAATATGACGAGGTAAAGGCCACAGAATGTAAATTGAACTTTGGAGTATGACTGTCTGTTAAATGCCAGAGATAACTAAACAATTTGCTAAAAAAAATGTTTGTTGAGCCTCCATTAAGGACTATCTAGTCATTTAAGTCAATATTCCCCAAAATATTCATGTTGGAGAAAATATGGAAAAGCTTCACTAATTAAAAAAAAATTAACATTTATTCATTTTTTGAGAGACAGAGAGAGACAGAGTGTGAGTTGGGGAAAGATGGCATCGGGGGACACAGATCCGAAGCAGGCTCCGGGCTCTAAGCTGTCAGCACAGAGTCTGATGTGGGGCTCGAACTCACGGACCGTTAGATCATGACCTGAGCCATAGTCGGACGCTTAACGAACTGAGCCACCCAGGTGCCCAAGCTTCACTAATTTTAACTTCCAAGTCTTAGTTTCCTCATCTATAAACATGCAAATGATAGCAACTTCACGGAATTGTAAGTTTTAAATGACACAATATGTGTAGGCCATTTGCGATACACTAATTGCACATAAAGAAGAAAAACACAGACTGACTAGATCGTTTGGTTCTTATCAAATGCAGTGATAAGTCTGGGTGTCAGGAATCCAGAGTAGATAGAGCAAACACCATCAAGGACTGGACCCTTTTCATCTCTCTGCTTTGCCACCCTGAGCTCATTCCTATGGGCTTTTTCCTTAAGCTCCTTGTATTATAATCACAAAATATCTGCTGAATCTTGCTGGGCGGGAAGTAGGAGGAGAAGAAGCAGTGATAAAAATGGCTTTCTCCTAGTGAGATTCTGCCTTTTTGTTGATAAGACAGCCTCCCAACGCTATGTTACAGGGGGGAAATGCTAAAAACATTGCACAAAATATTGAGCAGGACACACAAAAATATCTTCAAAGCCAAACATATTGTAAACAAACAAACATCAAAGGCTGAAAGAGATTATTAAAGCACAAACAGATTAGGGGAAACAAGAACATGTAAATAAATGAATACTATATTCATAATCGGCAACAGCAAGGGACCTTATTGAATAAAAGAATGGCTTCAGTTACTGAATAACATAGAATTCTAAACCCAGGTAAACTAGTATGTGAGAGGCAGGGCAAAATCAATTGTAGTTTTAGGCAGAGGTAGGATATTCCATTCACATCTTGATGAAAGAACTCAGGACAGTCTTCAGGAATTTACCTTTTTTACAGTTTGAATTAATCAAATCCTTTCCTGCCTCCGAGTACTCAGACGTGCTTTTCCTTTCCCCCTGCCAAGAGCTTTTACAGCTCTACAGTAACCTGAATCCTAATATCACTTGGGTCTTAGTTTACCTATTATTTGTTCTGACATGCTTTCTTGATTACCAGAATCTGAGTAAGGATTCATAGTACTATTTTTAATTATCTTTTATATGATCTGTTCATTTCTCTTCATAGTCTTTATCACATGTTGAAGTGTTTACTTGTTTATGTGTCAAGAAAGCTAGGGTGGGCAAGGAGCTAGACATTGAGCAACCAAAAATGCCTGTTATCCAATGTATTATTTCTCTGTATTTCCTTTTCCTTCCCCCCTCTCTCCCTCTTTCCTTTTATCCCTCTCTTCTTCATTCCATTCTTTCATTCACTCTCAAGTGTTTATTGACAAACAGCTATGTACTTGACGCTATCATAAGCACCAAGGATAGAGCTATAAAATCAACCCATAGACTTATTTACTGAGAAAAATAAAAGCAGAAAAATGAAATACCCATCTTGGGAAGAACTATGTTAGGGGTATGCTCAAGAAGAGATACACAAAGCAGCTAACAGCACAAAGAAGGCATTATTTCCTAGAGAAAGGGACATTGTATCTGAAATTGGAGTTCATTAAAAATTACTATATGATGAAGAAAGATTGAAAGTCTCTCCAGGCAAAAAGAATTTTTCTACTATATTAAATGTAATAAACATGTATGTTTAAAACAGGCATATTCTTCATAGTAAATTATATGTATGTACATATATATATATAAATATAATACGGATTTGATATTTTATACACAGCTAATTATTATTGTTATTACTAAGAATAAATTATCTTCACTCTGCTCTAATCATGGGTTGCACAGATCCAATGACTGCAAGAACTCAAAAAAAATTAAAATTCAATATGTATAAGTTCTGTTTGGGGTAAATAGAACTTTTTACTTCACGTATTTCTCTTTTACAATTCCCAGAGGGCATGTACTATATCAATAGCGAAACAATATATACTATTTGTCTCCAATCTTAAACAAGTCTTCCCGCTCAAGTGATTTAAAAACACAAATACGTTTATGCTGCATTCAGGTACACTGCTAGATGCCGATGGTAAGTGTGACCTGAAGTCCCTGTTTCCACCCTCACAGATGAAATTTTAGATGCAGGCAAATTAGCAAATAATAGGAACAGTTTAAGGAGAACAAGGAAATGTGTAAAAGAGGCACATTTAAAGGTAACATAAGACAAACACGAAAGATTTGGGAAGACTTAGATATTGATTCTATGCCCAATTCAAGATAGAGTCCTTATCTCTATTCTCCCTCAAAATAAAACTTTATGAAGTAAGTTTCTGTATTTGTTGTATCTACTTCTCCATCCTCGATAATTTCTTTAACTCTTCTCATTATTACTCTTTCACATGATTCCAGAGAAACTGTTCTTGTCAAGGTCACTAGTGGCTTCTAGAGAGCCAAACACATTGCTTGCCTCCCAGTCGCAATCCTAACTCGAACTCTCAACAATGTGTTTATTTTATGATTATAATTTTAGATACATACACACAATCAATTCATTTTGGATGCTGAGTTCTGGTCTTGTATACCCAACTATCAACTTGGTATCTACATTTGAATGTCTAATAGACATTTAAAATGTTATACGACTTATTGTTCTAATAATTCCAATGATATGGGAAACTTAACCGGTACGCCTTTTACTAAAAAACACATAAAAGTCATCACAACCTGAGAAAATAAGGAGGAGTACCAAGATGTAAGCCCGAAATAAGCATTTAATGGTTGGGTTTTAATGCTCATACTAACATAGGCGATGTGATATTAAGCTCAGGTGAAAAAGCAAGCTTGTTTCTGCCTTCAACAGAGTGTGAACAAATCACTCTCATAGTAAAAAATAAAACTCACAGACTTGAGCAGGCACTGACATGGAGAAGCTAAAGCAATCACCAGGTGGGAAAACCAACCTGATTACCAGTGAAACCTTTGGAACACGTAGAAGAAACAAACCAAATGGCTCAACGTGATGGGGAAATTAGCTCAAAAGTAAAATTTCAAACCATAAGAAGTAGTGATTCAATGTGAGAGAGAGCAAACAAACACAGCAGAAAAATTAGCACCCCAAGAACCTGAGCTATGACAATCTGAAAATACTACAAAGCAATCACAATATCGTTGAAAGATAAAAAGACTATAAATTATAATAAAAGTAAACTGTGAGAATAGAAAATGCAGATCTGAAAAAGAACCAAGTAGAACTCTTTGAAAATCTCAATAAAGGTCTAAAAATTAAAAAGTCAATGGATGAATTAAATAGAAATTTCGATACCCCTGAAGAGGAAATTAACTATCCCAACAGATCATAATTAAAGTATATAGACTGTAGCACAGAATTATGAAGTAACTATACAGAAGGGTTAAGAAATACTAAGGGCCAGACTTGCATTTCCAGTGGTCTACTTGATATATAAACCATAATATTCTAGCAAGCCCCCAATTATCAGTCCTGGAGTGCAGCCATCACATTGACCCACATTTCTTTGGCACATGGTCACCTATAAGTGAAGAGTGCCCAGAAAGAGGAGAAAACAGGTTCTCTGTTCATATGCCAGTCTGTATCAAAAAAACAACAAATTAAAACAGCAACTATATAGAATATTTGAATGGCAAAATTGAAAGTTTGATCTAGTATAAAATATATGGGTGAGGGTGGAGGTGTGTCTATACATCCCCCCAAAAGGAAACACACAAAAAGAACAAAAAGGGAACATATCCCTGTCTAAGTATATTTTAGTTAATAGAATATTTACAAAATTTCTAATATGTCTACTCACAAAGAAGTCTTAGCAATTTCCAACAACCTCCCACCTCAATGTTCAAAAAAATTATAGATGACATTTTGCAGTAATAAAGCAATTAAAGTATAAAGTTTGATAAATAGTTTAAAAATTATGTGGAAATTTACATGAGTTAAAGGAAATTATAATACAAATTACAAAAAAAAAGTCCTAAATATTCACTGTACAGGGTTCAACTAACCCAGCGTTCAGAGGACGATTTATAGCATTGGATACGTTTAGTAAATGACATGAAGATTGAAAACAAATTCAATTAAAAATTGTGAAACTTGAGATAGTAAAACAGTAGATTTTTGAAAATTGGAAGCACAAAAATAATAATGAATTAACAAAAACAATGAGAAGAAAGATAACAGAGTTCCTTTAAAAATTACATTAGAAATTGAGAACACAAAATTGACTTAAAAATAATAGAGGAAAAATATCAGGATGGATGCAGACAGAATAGATATTTATAAAAGATTTGAGAACACTATGAAGTATGTTATAGTTATACCAACATATATGAAGGTGTAAAAATTTTTTTAAATAAATAAATGGACTTTAGAAAAACCTATCAAAATTGAACTGAGAAAAACAGAAAATTAAAGTCAATGAATTATCATTAAAAAATTGAACAATCAAGACACAGAAAGCATTTTAGGGAGATTTTACCAAATTTTAGAGGATAAACTTGCTCCGTATTGTTTCAGAGAATACAAAAGGTCTACCAAAAATTACATTAAAAATACAAAAATTACATTAAAATATTTATATATACTTATAAAGTTATACTTAAAAAGTAATAACCCCAGTATAGATGCACACTGTAGGAATGTAAGTTGGCTAAACACTTGGGAGAAGAGTTTGGTGATATCTATCAAGTCTGAAGAAGAGTATAAAGAGAAGGTTCCAGAACAAAGTGAAAAGAAATAGAAGAAGTGGAGATGGATATAGGTGGAGTCCAGCCAGAAGGCTTCTGAGTTAATCTAGGCGATGACTCTGACCTACTTCCTGAATTCATCGTCAATATATTTCCTTCTTGAGTTGGCATAAGGATAGTGGCTGATAAGCATTAATTATCTATATGAATGAAACCAGGAATAAGCATAATGAAAATATTCGGAGTCCTATTCTACATGTAGAATGGAGTCCAAATGGGAGGTCCATGCTCCTTTTAGAAGCAATAGTCTGGGTCATTTAGCTTTCAGTACACAGTACCTGCTGGTTATTTCCTTTTACTCAAAAAACCGTATCAAAGGGAAAGAAAAAAAACAAAGAAAAACAATCAAAATAGTCTAGCATGCAAAAGTAAGGCTAGAACAGGGATCAAATGTACCTAAAAATGTTGCAGAGAAACATTATAGGGCTTAAGTAGCAATACTGTATTTGTTTCCTATCCCATTTATGTGTTTAAATATGTATACATCTTGAGTATCTCATGTGGCTCATGCATATATATATATATATATATATATATATTCTCATGAGATAGGCTAAATAAAAAATATCTCTCTAGACTCTTTCTTTTAAAGCATGTATTAATCACCAATTAAATCTATACATAATAAAGTTCTATAACAGTAGGCAATACATTTCATGTATTACAATACATATCCTGACTGTGTGATATTTGAATATTTCTAAAAAAAATTGCAAATATGGCTATTAACCCTACAGTTAAACCATAACTATAAGTTACAAATATCATTTAGTATTCACACAGCATTCTGGGTCTCTAAAGAACACACAAATGTTATGTTAAATCCTTAATGGTTAGCCACCAAAATTGTAGATGGAATCACAAGTTCTTTTTCTGTTTTACAGGCCTCCATGGGAAATAGAAAGACTGATCACTGACTCATTCTCAGTGGGGGAATGCATTACTCCTACATAGTTGTTTTTTTTTTCTTAAAGCCATGCATACTTAGCTAAGTAATCCTTCATAACCAAAGTTTGCAATCTTCTCTCTACCCACACTCAGCACTCTGTAATTTCACAAAGCTACAAATATTCAGAGAAAGCACTTTATTGTTGAAAATGCTTAATTTCATTTAATAAATCAGGCTTTTCCAAGTCCCCAGGCAGCCCTTTTATATGAAAGTGGTTCTGCACACAGCAAACTCTACCGATAGCTAAGGTTATTGCTTTTGGTCATAATTCTAGAGAAATAAATAACTTAAATAAAAAATAAATAGATTTGCTTACTGAGTTTTACAGACCCAATATCCAAATAATTCCTACTGTTTATGTAAAAAGAATAGAGGAGTCAGTAAAGGAGGGAATAAGGAAGTGCCCAGAAATGCAAATAGAAAAAAGACTGTATTGAGTGTTCCTAAAAATTAATAGGAAATAATCCAGAGGTTAAGACAAAGATACGCAGAGCAAAGAAGGCTCACAGAAGAGGAAATCCAAAAATGAAAAAAAAAAAATAAGAATATTGATACAGAAGTGGTGAGAAACATGCTCTCATATGGTGCTAAAGGAAAATTCAAATTTTCATGACATTTTTGGGAGAGAAGATAATTTACTAAAAAAAAATCCATTCTTAAATCTCTAGTATATTTTATAATAAGAAAATTATTTTAGGAAAATACAAAGACATATAGTAAAGCTTAATATTAAAAAAATCACTGTGTTACTTATAATAATAGCAACAACAAAAATAAACATCTTGAATGATCTATATGATTGGGCCCCTACCAAACAAATTATAATTATCCATACAGTATGATATGATATGCCTTTAAACTATATGGAAAGTGTTTTGGTAATACAAAAATGAGGCTAATGTAATGAGGAATAAAACAGCACAATGCACAAATCTACGTATATAGTAACTTCAGTGATGTATGGACATACCACATAAACACACGGTGGCAAGATATTCAAAATATACAGGAAATGGGGCTTTCCTTTTGCTCAGTTTTACCCAAGGCTTCAACATGGAATCAGAAGATTCTTAGGTACCTCTCCTGAAACAGATAACATGATGGCCGGCAAGAACAGCAAAAGGGTAAGAGGACAGAGAAATTTAGTGTGGCACCCATTAGCTTCTCCCCCATCTGGAGGGTACATAAAGGGAGGGTTTGACATTGACATGGAGACTCTGGAGAGGCCGTAACTAAGTGCCGGGGTACGTCCTCTCCTCTTTTCCTGAGAAACGCAGGCAATTTACCCACACCCACCTGAACCCAAATCAAGGGCACTCCAGAAAACAATCTTAACATGTGTCATTTGAGTTGGGGTTGGGGGGCAGATTGGCACCTTGGTCACATGAGAAGAATAAAAAGCACCTGCTGCTACAGGGCAGATAGATGGGATCTCACTAGTAATTGCCTGCACTCTTAGGCAATTTGGTGGAAAAAGAAAGCATTAACGTTTGGGATGAATCATGAGTGGACCCAGGAGAGGTGCTGGGCTTGCGTCATTTAAACAAGAAGACCTATTATAGGACTAGTTAGGACGGGTGAGGTGGTAGCTAAAGAAGGAACTCCGAGAACACAAGGGCCGAGAGCACAAGGAGTAGGCCTAGCAGTTAAATGGGAAAGGGCTGCCATGGCAGACACAGCTGACACAGGAACATCCAGTGGCCAGAGAAGCACGAGTGGCCATAGGACCTTCCCTCCCCCTTTCCTCTCTCCCAGCCTTGAAAAATGTGAGGTGGCCCAGTGAGTCGGGGAGACGGAGCGAGAGAGCGATGTAGGAAAGAGAGAAGCAGACATTGCCAATTCTCACTCTAGGTTTCCCAGCCAGAGGCCAAGACTGAAGAAATGCAAAAGCTTGACCCAGCTGAGAGTCTTAGAGTCCTTACTAAAATCTCCCATACGTTGTTAATTTTTTTTTGGTTTAGATGATCAACAATAGATTCACTTTAATCTTGACCCTCCCCCCCCATCAAATACCATCTATTCTTACCAGTTTACGTTTTGCCTTCAAGTTATCACCTGAGCAATCATTTTATACTTTTCTCATGGCCTTTCCCATACTCTACTATACTAGTTGTTTGAATATCTGTCTGTGCTGTTTGGCCACTTGCTTATATCTGCTCTCAGATCTATTCCTCTTTCTTTCCTGCTCTGGTTTGCACTGCAGTCAGTCCCTTTCCCAGGCTCCTGGTCAATGGACTTCCAGGCAGCTTCCGCCAATGGCCATGGATCCTGACCACGGAGGTCCGGTGGAGGGAAGAATCCAAAGTTGTTCTCTGGCTCTGTCCAGAGTTATCTCACGCATGCAGTTGCTTATCTGCTGTGGCTCCAACTCCTATCTTGGAAAAGGGAAGTTATCAACAGTGGTTTTATTCTTATCAGATGGCTCCAGCTCTGGGGTCTGGCAACACTACTTCATACTATTCCCCTCTCGCCTGGCAGCCTGGCCCTGCTGTTGCTGGGCTGTGGGTTTTGCCTGTGGGTCTCCCTAGCTTCTCACCTCCTCAGTTACTATGTAATCAAGTCCCTGGAATTGAATCTCCTCTGTGTGTAGACACAGGAGTACTTTCCGTTTACTTGACTGGGCCTCCACTGACATACAGTGTATATTTCATGAGGGACGTGGTTTCATTTTACTCATTTTGTATCTTTTTCAGCACTTATAATGTATTACATGTGTATGATATCTCCAAAGGAGTATATCAAATTTAAATATGAATTGCTGATGTAGAAAAGATTACAAAGTGCTTCTCGCTGTTACTGTGAATCTCAGCTTTCTTAAACATGTCTTATCATTAAATATATATCATCCTCTGGAATTTTTCTTTTCTGTGGAATACCAAATGCACCATCGCTTTGGACAGAACATTTGCCATGGGGAGGAGGCGTGGGATTATAGGTGTACAGATTGAGTGGGGCTCTTAGCCTTTTACTTTCCACTGAAATACACAAGTTTCGATAGAGAATCACGAAGCTAATTCGGTTTTTCAATTTGATCTAACACAAGTAGTGCATATTTCATTCACAAACTCAGATTGCCTCAGACCGCAAGAAATAGATAATAGCATTTATTAACATTTAATTCTCCAGATAGCTTCCGGGGCGCCTGGGTGGCTCAGGCGGTTTGCGGTGACTACAGCTCAGGTCATGATCTCCTGGTCTGTGAGTTCGAGCCCTGCATTGGGCTCTGTGCTTACAGCTCAGAGCCTGGAGCCTGCTTCTGATTCTGTGTCTCCCTCCTTCTTTGCCCCTCTCCTGCTTGCTCTCTGTCTCTCTCTCAAAAATAATAAACATTAAAAAAAATTTTTTTTAATTCCCCAGATAGTTTCCATATCCAGAAATCAATATATGTTACCTAATGGAATTATCAAATAGGCTAGCACTAATTGGTACATTCAGGCACTCTCATGGGGAGTCTGGAAATAAGGGGTTCCATGTAAATTAAGAAAAACAAATCCATCAGTGTAGACTATTGGAGTTTCATCTTTCCTTTCTATGTTGGGTGTTTGTAAAAGAGAAGCATTAGAGGCCAAAGTTAGGCAAACCTTAAAATAAAATTGGGAAAATAAGTTTATCCAAAACTGAACATATCCTCATACTTAATAGAGCTTGCCTGGTGTGCAAAGTGGGTGGGTCCCTTTGTGGTTACAGTTGTCGTCAGCTTTGCTCCAGGGCTAGCAAGGAATTCAATAAGGTGGTATTGTGTGCATTAAGGAATAGTTTCTTGGGGGCAAAGAATAGAGTTAGAAAAGGTTAGGTCAGGGAAAAAAAAAAAAAAAAGGAAAGGAAAGGCATAGGTTCCTAATGTTTCAAGAGACACCGCCAGAGCTGGTGCTCTTCTGGAAACATCCTGGGGTCTGGACCCGCCCCCAGGAAATCAACAGCTGCTTCTGACCACCCTGCATGGTCAGCAGTGCCTGGTGATTGGAATCTGTGTGCTGGCCATTCACACAAATAGTCCCAAATGCCAATTGCCCGTAATCTGGGTAGTTTCGGGCACTTCAGAACAGGAGAGTGCTGGAAACAGCCTGGAGGGGCTCAGAGAGAGACCACTGTTTACTTTAAAAATTTTTTGCAGCCCCTGTGTTACAAAGGTAACAGTCCTGGCCTTAGGGAGCTCTTGTTCTAGAAGATGAAATGAGTTAACTGTACATTAAAATAGAACATAATGAGTGCAAACTATAGAAAGCTTCTGAAGGAAATTGAAGAAGATTTAAAGAAATGGAAAGACATTCCCTGCTCATGGATTGGAAAAATAAATATTGTCAAAATGTCAATACTACCCAAAGCTATCTACACATTCAATGCAATCCCAATCAAAATTGCACCAGCATTCTTCTCGAAACTAGAACAAGCAATCCTAAAATTCATATGGAACCACAAAAGGCCCCGAATAGCCAAAGGAATTTTGAAGAAGAAGACCAAAGCAGGAGGCATCACAATCCCAGACTTTAGCCTCTACTACAAAGCTGTCATCATCAAGACAGCATGGTATTGGCACCAAAACAGACACATAGACCAATGGAATAGAATAGAAACCCCAGAACTAGACCCACAAACGTATGGCCAACTCATCTTTGACAAAGCAGGAAAGAACATCCAATGGAAAAAAGACAGCCTCTTTAACAAATGGTGCTGGGAGAACTGGACAGCAACATGCAGAAGGTTGAAACTAGACCACTTTCTCACACCATTCACAAAAATAAACTCAAAATGGATAAAGGACCTAAATGTGAGACAGGAAACCATCAAAACCTTAGAGGAGAAAGCAGGAAAAGACCTCTCTGACCTCAGCCGTAGCAATCTCTTACTCGACACATCCCCAAAGGCAAGGGAATTAAAAGCAAAAGTGAATTACTGGGACCTTATGAAGATAAAAAGCTTCTGCACAGCAAAGGAAACAACCAACAAAACTAAAAGGCAACCAACGGAATGGGAAAAGATATTCGCAAATGACATATCGGACAAAGGGCTAGTATCCAAAATCTATAAAGAGCTCACCAAACTCCACACCCGAAAAACAAATAACCCAGTGAAGAAATGGGCAGAAAACATGAATAGACACTTCTCTAAAGAAGACATCCGGATGGCCAACAGACACATGAAAAGATGTTCAGCGTCGCTCCTTATCAGGGAAATACAAATCAAAACCACACTCAGGTATCACCTCACGCCAGTCAGAGTGGCCAAAATGAACAAATCAGGAGACTATAGATGCTGGAGAGGATGTGGAGAAACGGGAACCCTCTTGCACTGTTGGTGGGAATGCAAATTGGTGCAGCCGCTCTGGAAAGCAGTGTGGAGGTTCCTCAGAAAATTAAAAATAGACCTACCCTATGACCCAGCAATAGCACTGCTAGGAATTTATCCAAGGGATACAGGAGCACTGATGCATAGGGCCACTTGTACCCCAATGTTCATAGCAGCACTCTCAACAATAGCCAAATTATGGAAAGAGCCTAAATGTCCATCAACTGATGAATGGATAAAGAAATTGTGGTTTATATACACAATGGAATATTACATGGCAATGAGAAAAAATGAAATATGGCCTTTTGTAGCAACGTGGATGGAACTGGAGAGTGTGATGCTAAGTGAAATAAGCCATACAGAGAAAGACAGATACCATATGGTCTCACTCTTATGTGGATCCTGAGAAACTTAACAGGAACCCATGGGGGAGGGGAAGGAAAAAAAAAAAAAAGAGGTTAGAATGGGAGAGAGCCAAAGCATAAGAGACTGTTAAAAACTGAGAACAAACTGAGGGTTGATGGGGGGTGCGAGGGAGGAGAGGGTGGGTGATGGGTATTGAGGAGGGCACCTTTTGGGATGAGCACTGGGTGTTGTATGGAAACCAATTTGTCAATAAATTTCAGAAAAAAAAAAATAAAAGCTATACAAATTAAAAAAAAAAAAAAAAAAAAAAAGAACATAATGAGTGCTACGTTAGGGCCGGGAGTGGTTGCTGCAGATAAACAGAGTAGAGAAAATCTTAATTACTTTCCTACGTAGGGAATATACTCTAGCTCCTGGTATTCATATTAATTTAACCTGCATGAGTGGTATTTACAGTTTCTCCCATCTTCTTTCTTTTTGATAGCAAAAACAGGAATTTAAATGATTTCAATATCTGCTATCATTATGCAATAAGTGACATTTATACACATTCTTGTTGTCTTTGCAATAAGAAAAGTCTCTGGAGGGAAAAGGTAAATTTAGAAATATGTTCTTGATTTTTATTGGCAGCTGTAAGTATCCTCCCAAGCCCATAATTGAAAATAGGGCCACAGATACGGTTTTTCCGTTCTTCCTAAATATTTCAATGCTATAGCTATTAAATAAAGATTACGCATTCATAGCTTATGTAGCAAACTTTTTAATAAAACCTTTTATGTGCAAAATTGAATAGGGTTAAATGGTCTTACCCCAAACATTACACAAAGCATCCTGAGCTTTAAATATTGCTTTTCCTGCCCTATTTATATGGCCTATCTTAAGTACACTTTCTCTGAAAATACTTTATCAATTTAGATATATGGTCAGTAGACTCAATATGTATAATTTGTGTATTGAGGATCAAACATGTATTCTAGAATTTTAATGGAATTCTGTCCATAATCTTTTAAATGAGCAATATGAAATATGGTTATTTCAGTCTGTTTAAGCCCAAGTTTTACATAAACAGATACTGTCTAACACAGTCTAACACAATTTCAAAAAAAAGTTTTTTTTCATCATGAAAACAGTATATTTCTGCCAAGGCACAAATGCATTTACAAATGCAAGAGTTAAAGCAATTGCAAATGCAATTCTGGTACACAAGAAAGCAATTTCCTTCCAAATTCCTTTATGTGAAAATTTTTCTTGAAAATGCTATAAAAATTATTGTAATTTATTTTAATTATGACTTTTGTATTATTCTCCAAAATATTTGTTTCATTCCTTAAGACATACAACTACTATCATTTTCCAGGCAGGAATTATACAAGATCAGGGTGCCTGGGGGGCTCAGTCAGTTAAGCCTCTGACTCTTGGTTTCAGCTGAGGTCACGATCTCATTATTTCCTGAGTTCGAGCCCCACGTCGGGCTCTGTGCTGACAGTGCGAAGCCTGCTTCAGATTTCTCTCTCTCTCTCTCTGATCTGCTCTCTCTCTCTTTTTCAAAAATAATAATAATAATGATAATAATTGTACAAGATCAGTTTCATACCATCCAAAAATCAGATAAGACTAACACATTTTATTAATTCAACCTCAAGTACGAGATAAAGTTCATAATAACCCTAAAAAGAAAATTCAGCAAAAAGATTTCCTTTGAGTTTATTCACCAATAACAAATGTTAGCTCCTAGTAAACACCTTGTAAGGGTGTATTTGTACTTGTACTTGTAAGGAGTATTTTAGTCGAAACCTCATTAGTCGAAACTTCATTAAATAAAATTGTTTTTTTCAGGCTTCCACTTCAGATCACAAAAGTAGCGCACTTTGTAATTATGTGGTTGAATACGTAGTTGAGAAGAAACAGGCATTTTGTTGCATATGTGGTTAGGATGCATCCAGTCTATCCGATCACAGGTTTGTAAAATAAAAGCTGGGACATTTGCCTGAGTTCATGGGTCCAACTACTGCCGTTTTCTGTGAATTGCGTGGGTTGGTTCATACAAGGTGACTAAACTGTTTCTGCAGTTGCATCAAACCTTTTGATCCATTAAGACCTTAGTAAAGCTGCCAAGTGACATTTTTCCCCCCTGCATAATCCTGTCTGGTGTCTGCATTGATCAAATTAACTGGTCACTTGCCAAATGTCCACTTCACTTTGGCATACAGATAAGATTATGGGAGAGAGAGAATAATTTACTAAATGACTTGAAAGAGTTCATATATTCACCCAAATTACATAAATTATACTGAAAAAAAAATAACTTAATCACCCCTCAGGATTCCTCTCAAATTAATGAATACTTCCAATTATAAGGGGAAAAAAGTATGCTACTAAAAATGGAAATTGGATAACACAGACACAAATGACCAGATGGAAAAGCACTTATTTTAAGAACTATATTTGTGGTGCAAGTATTTGTGGCTTGTGCAAATATTTGTGGCTTATGATACTAACCAGAAAAGATACAAATACCTTTTAAAATTTCTATGTACAGAATTATGTATGATTTTGAAAGAAAATGTAGAAGATATGTGATACATTAGAAGATTTAAAAATAGGTTATTAAATTGTTGCTGTGATATTTCACTAGGTCCTTAGTCACTTAACAAATATTTTTCATTGGTTATTACTCTGCAGACGTTTATTTCTTACGGAATGAGATTATAGTCTAGAAGGAGGGAGAGCATATTCCAGGGACTAAAATACAATGAAGACAAAAGCAAATTAGCGTTGTAAAAACAAATAGAAATTATTTTCCCGTCTCATCCATATAAAATTAAAATAAAATCACTAGTTTTTATTAAAAATCAAGTTTTTAGAAAATGTACTAGAAAATAAAATTTGCATTGACCCGTTGCTTAATATTTTTTTATTTATCTTTGAGAAAGAGACAGAGCGTGGGGAAGGGGCAGAGAGGGACACACAGAATGTGAAGCAGCCTCCAGGCCCTGAGCTGTCAGCACAGAGCCCCCCACCCGGGGCTTAAACTCACAAACCGTGAGATCATAACCTGAGCCAAAGTCAGGCACTCAACCAAGTGAGCCATCGAGGTGCTCCCATCTGATCTATTTCAAGAGGGATGTGCACTGCAAATAAGTGTGCCTGGTTAAGATTGCAGGAAGAAAATATCTCAACTAATGTGTTTGTGTGTACACATTTATGTGTGAGCATTCCTTAAAATTATCATATATATATCATATATCATATATATTTAATACATACATTTGTATACATACAAATGTGTGGATATATATATATATATAATGATATATATACCATATATATGCATATATCATATATATCCATATATAATGCATATATCATATGCATTAAATATATGTAATCTATAAATTCTAATGCCAGATAAAACATCCACATATTGCACTTTTTTTTTTTTTTACATTCTTAGGGATAAATGAAGACAACATTTTTGAGAGTATTGGCCTATAGAAAATAAGTGTTCTCTATTTTATCAGAGAAAATTCTGCATGGATTTGTCTCTAGGACAGGGTATCGTCTTATCATCAAAGACACCGTTGATATCTCACACTACATTACCTCCAGCTCACCGGCTTTGTTTTCATCCTCAAAAGAATCTTATTCCCGTTTGAAGTTTTCTCTCATCTCCCCACTTATTTCCTAAGTAGCTCAAGAGCCTACTCACTTCAGAGCTTCGGCTCAAATGTCACCTTCTTATCTCTTTAGCAGGCATAACCGGTTAGGATGCCAACTCAGAAATCTCTCTATCGGTTCTTTAACGCATGAATGAAATGCCAAACTTCGTCAGGCCAAGGGTCTCGTGTGTGTTTTCACTGCCATGTTCCTGGCGCCCTCCATGAAAATGGTTAGAACAGGCACGAAAAGTTGCTTATGACATTAATGAGTTAATGACTTAAAAATGATGAATCTTGCTTTCAAAGATCTCTGGTCAGCAGGTTCGAACCATTGCGTCCAGCGTTTCTCATGTTCCCGTGTCAGCTGTTCTCATCAAGACTCTGTATCATCTACTCTGTCAAAAATCAATAATTTTTTCTCCTTTACCTTTCCATTGTCTCCACGTCTCTTCCTCACAAGCGTAAGTGAAAGCACTCCAATAAAATGTCTCCCTGGCAAACAAGACCTATTCCCACGTCTTCCTCTCTGTTGGTCTGGCGTTTTGCACTTGCCTGTCACTACACGCTACTGGTAAATTCACGTCTTCAGTTTCGAAGACACGTTCTCATCAAATCTCCACTTCTCCTCCTCTTCGCTCTCACTAGTCACCTAACTGGATACATCACACAGGAACGGAAACAGACAAGCCCTCAGCTTCGACACCCAGCCTTCACCTTCACCTTCACTCTCTGTCTTCTCTCCTGTGAAAAATGGAAATTACGCGCTCTTCTTATTTAAGACCAACCTCTCCACTACCTCCACCGTCTTCCTAAGGACTTCACTCTTCAGCAGAGCCCTATTCTTACCTACGACCTCAATATTTTCATATCTCGGTAGACCAAGCCCCTTGAAATACAGAATATCTTTAATACCTTAAAATATTTTAAGGATATTAAACATACTTGACGTCTCTAGGTATACTAAGTATACTTGATACCTTTAAGTATACTCAGATCTTTATGTCATTAAATATTTAAAATATCAAAACAGCCCTGCAAGCCCCACTCTAGTTTCTCATTCATATTATAATAAAACTTCTGGGTCATATATGCATATATGTATATACACTACCGTTATCTTCCCATGAATTATATTCTCACTCAACACTGATCAGGTTTTATTCTCTCTTCTTCTTCAAAGCAACTCTTATTCAGATCACCAAAGTGTTACAGCTAGCCAAGACCCTGGAGAGTCATCTGTCCTTAAAGGATACTTTTTCCTTTGCTAGGGCAGCTCTCTTTTACCTGGGTATCCTTTGTTCTCATGTCTTCTTCCCATTCTCTACTCAAATTTTAAAGGTTGTGATGCTCACTAAATTTCCCAGTACCCTGTGGTCAGTTTGGGTATTTGATCAGACCTGGCCTAATATTCTGCCAGCATGGCTTAGAGGCAGGTGTCTCCTGCATGAGTCCCTGGCTGCTCCACAGAATGAGATGGGGTTCCTCTCTCAGAGGGTCCCCGAGTGAATAAGGGAATTAGAGCTGACCTTCCCACCCCACCAACCACATTGCGTTGTGGAGTGAGCAGAAATAATCTTTTGTTTTGGTAAGTCCCTGAGATGCTAGGGTTATTGTTACTGTTATTGTTCTCAGCACGGAGGCCAGCATTACCACATGCATGCATACATTTTGTGGTCCTTGTACTTTACTGCTAGTATGAACTACCTTTTCTCCATCTTTCTTTCTCGTCCCTTCCTTTCCCCCTTCCTTCCCCTCTTTTCTCCAGATGCTTTACATTGGAACTGAATATACCTGTCTCCTTTAGCCACTTTTCCTCTTCTACCAGCTATAAATTTTAATTCCTAAAAGTGCTTTTAGTATTAAGTAAATTATGCTTATTGTAGGATACCTGAAGGCACAGAAAAGTAAAGACATGAAAACAAATTCAGCCATCTGGTGATAGCCATGCTACCTTCACTGCCGTCAGTCTCCCCAGATTCCAAGCTCTAGCTTTCCTGGATCCTGGCAATAGCCTCCTTACTGGGACCCATCAATCCCATTGACAATCTCAGCAGCTAAGTGATCCTTGATCTTCTTAAAACACCAGTCAGATGGTGCACACTCATCTGCACAAAAGGCACAGTGCCCCCCTTGTCTCCGAGTAAACCCAGTGTCCTAATAATTGGCCTGCAAGTTCCGTGGTGGGGAGCCCCTGCCATCTCTCTGGCCTCACCCCCCGCGATACTCTGCCTTCCTTCTGCGTTGTTCTTCCAACACGTCAGGCCCACTCCAATCTCTGGGCCTGGGTCTAGTCATTCCCTCTGCCCCATATATTCATTGGCTTGTTATCTGACTCCTACTAATCTTTGCTCAAGTGTCCCCAATGTGACTTCATCTGACCACTCTGTTTAATACTTCAAACTATGTCATCCATGCCCTCCCTGGATCTATCTTATTTCTTTTTACAAAGCAAAACAAAACAGCAACCTTTCTCAGGGAGTATATACACTTCTATATCATTTTTGGTTTTCCTTCATGGACAGCTTTGGCTAAACTTTAAACGGTTCAAGGGCAAAGATCTCTGTCCATTTTGTTCAATGATGTATCCCAAGTACCTAGAAAATTCCAAGCCCTAAGTTGAATTGCTTGAATAAACGAATGACCTTATTTAAGATCGCTATACCATCCTGTGATGAATGAAGGAAACCGCAAGTATTTCAAGAAGAAAGGAATTTAATATAAGGAAATAGGTGTTTATCAAATGTTTAAGATGCTAGACGACAGAATTCCATCCTGGATCTCCAGAATGCCACCAGCCACCGGCGAACTCACCAATGAAGGGATCAACCTGGAAGGTGGGGGAGTTTCAGTACAGGTTGGAATAGAAAACCAGGACCTAACAAAAGTGGCTACTGTTTTAACTGCCCTTGACATCCTGGGGTCCAGAGAATACAATGAAATACCATCTCAGCCCACAGTTGCTTCTTGCCCAACAGGCTTATTTGCCAACCCACACAACGGGAAAATAACAGAACAATGAGTGGATTCTGCTTTCCTTTGGCCTTCCAAGTCTCAGAAAAGCATGGAACCTAACTAGCATCCAGAAGTAATGCTGTAAGGAATCTTAGAAAGTGATATATACATATATACACACACATATATACATATACACATATATATGTAACATATATATACATATATACACACATATATATATACACATATATAAAGACACATATATATACACATATATATACACACACATATGTATATACACATATATACATATATATACACATATATATATACATATATATACACATATATATATATATCAGCATTTTAGCCTCTACAACAAAGAAAAGCAGCAGAAAAGAGCAATCTATAGTATTTACCATGATCCATTTTGCCAACTTCCTTTTCACTTAATAGAAGTATGTTTCCATGAAAGTGAACACATAAGTCTTTGCAATTGTCTTCTCGAAAACTGATTAACAGTTCATCCTACGTCTGAACCATTCACTATTCCTCCGCTGAAGGAAATTGCATTTTATTCAGTCTTAATTTTCTTCATTAAACCACATACAGCATTCTGCCAAAGTTTAGCATTCTGCTAATAAATAATATTTTCTCCACCACCCCCCACATTAGTGGTCTTCTGACTCTTCATAAAGTTGGGCTGAAGGCATCACTTTGACTAGCTTGTTTTTTTATTCTTTTCTTCCTTTCTGTATCTTTGACCTCAGTTTTTTACACTATTAAATGACCTGGAGAGAGATCCATTTTATTTTGGAGTTCTCATTTCTCTGAAACTATTGGACTACAGAAAAAGAATACTTTTAAGCCTATACGTATTGCTAGGTTTTTTTTTTCTTCAGAAAATCTGCATGCTACCTCACTGTAGAATCACCACTCTTGAATAGCATCCTGAACACATTCTATGCGGTTTTGAATTATTTATAACACATAACTCATACAGAATGAAGTATAACATAAGTTATACTGTTAGAGAAACTTTGCAGAAGGGAAAATGGCCTGTGAGTTCACCACCCTGCTAAAGATATGTAAGGTTGCCAACATGACAAAAGCCACCTGCATCTTTCAACTGCTGCTGTGTCTTCTGCCAGTACAATCTCTAAATGAAATCACATGGTCTATATCCTTTTATAACCGCTTCTTTCATTCAACATTGTGTGCGAGCGTGTCTGGTATCTTCACAGTAGACATCTTTGCCACAAACATTTTCAGCATCACTACTTGGCCACGGGGTAGTTTTGCCATAAGAGATAAAAAAAATAACCGGTTGACTACTTGGTTTCGTTTCTCCAGTGGCACAGTACTCCTATTTTTATAGGATATAAATTTAGCCCTCATAGTGGTCTATACAGTGGCACAGAGTTTTAAACCCACATGTCCCACAGAACTTTGGAATGTCCATCAGTAGACATGTGACAATATGGCCAGAACAAACACTTGTGCAGAAGGCTTTCACAATGCCATATAAAGCTTGATTACAAATACGCATTCTAGTACTTGGAAACTGATGCTTCTCTTGAAGAAATTTTAGCAAAAAAGGCAAAAGTGCAAGGCCAAATGAGGAGGTGAGTCGCTAAGCAAAACATATTGTAAAAACACTATAAATGGAAGACTGTGAAGACAGCGCTTAGGTACAGTCCGCAAAGCAAAATCAGTTCTTTGTGCAGCATTGTCATGAATCTACACTCATTTTAAATATGTTCAAATGTTTTGTATTTTTCATTAAAGTCTTTATAAGTGTTATTCATTTTTTTATGTTTCACTAGGTCTTTTTTTTTTTAAGTAGATTCCATGTCCAATGTGGAGCCCAATGTGGGGTTTGAACTCACGACCCTGAGATCAAGACCTGAGCTGAGATCAAGAGTCAGACACTTCACTGACTGAGTCACCCAGATGCCCCTCGCCAGGTCTTTTTAAATGAAAGTCCCTCTCTTCTTTTTTGTGATGTTTTTTTCTTCTATAGCAAAATTGACTTGGGGCCAATTAGTTATGGGTTGAAAATGTTTGGAGCAAATATGCTTTACATCAGAACCACCTAGAACCACCTGTGAAATGCAGCCGTGCTCTTATGTGTTTTCTCCCATTCCCATATACATTCCCTAGAAATACAATGGATTGAACAATATTATTGTTTATGAAATTTGTATAATTTTTAGACTTTGGCCATTAAGAAAAAAATGCTAACTTCCGTTATCTTTTGGAGTATTCATTTGATGAATAACTAATTTTTTTCTCATGTAATTATTCAGGAGAATTATTTATTCATAAATATCTGTTGCCAAATTTTGCTGCATTATGGCTTGTGCGATTTCTGATTGGAGAATTTTTGAGATTTTTTAGTATTTATGTTTTGTGATTATTTCTGTTTATGATAGGTTTATGATTCCCTTTTATACACAAAGGCTTCATTCTTAGTCTGAAGTTATAAACACTTTGAACGGTAGTTGTAGCTACCAAATTTAAGCATAATTCAATATTTTTTTAACACTTAAAGAAACGGCCCATTTTATCCTCCCTTCTTTCATTTCTGTGTTTCCAATCTTCATCAACCCAATCTAGGATTATCTCTAAGTAATATTACTTTTAACAATGTAGTTGGAAATTTAGCTTTTACTTTTTTTTAATGTTTAGCATATTTTATCTTCTGCTGGAAACAGCGGATTATTTCTCAGACAATATGAAGAAATGATATTAGTAACTATTAGCCTAATTTCATATTAAAATAAGTGAAAATAGAATTTATTAACCACCAGAAAAGCTTACTACCTCCCTGAGAGTTCAAAAGGCTATCTGATGCCCAGGGCTTACCCCCAGAGAATTAGTATGATAACAATAGTACTATTATCAACACTTACTAAGTATTTAATTCTGTGTTGGTGTCACATTGTTATGTGCTTTATAGTCTGACTCCAAGGCCTGAGTTGTTAACTCTACATTATGCTTTTGGAAGTGGGTGATTTAAGAGATTTCTACAGGGGCGCCTGGGTGGCGCAGTCGTTTGAGCGTCCGACTCCAGCCAGGTCACGATCTCACGGTCCGTGAGTTCGAGCCCCGCGTCAGACAGAGCCTGGAGCCTGTTTCCGATTCTGTGTCTCCCTCTCTCTCTGCCCCTCCCCCGTTCATGCTCTGTCTCTCTCTGTCCCAAAAAAAAAAAAAAAAAAAAAAAAAAAGTTGAAAAAAAAGAAAAAAAAAAGAGATTTCTACAGGTAGACAATGGACTCAACAACTCATATTTGCATATGTCTGTGCCTGCAAGTTGATAGCTTTCATTGCTTCCATTTGAGCTGATCTAGACAAAACAAAGAGGGACAGACTGTCAGACGCTGTGCTTTCTATAGATAAATAAATGACAAGACCCCTTCAATTCCCAGGTTGAATTTACATTATTTCAAAGAGTGTAACTGCATCTGTATTTTCCCTCAAATCAATTGTAAGTTCCAAAACCCTGTGCTAATCATAATAGAATCTAAAGAAAGCCATATTACATTAATTCACTAATTTATATAAAATGAAATAACCCACTTTCAAAAAGTCATCAAGTACATTAATAGGTTAATATAGGGTCCCATATACTCCATCATTCAGGTAAGTTTGGCCGGTACTGTGATGATAAATACATTTTCTGAGCTACTCAGCAAATATTTCAAATAAAAATAAGCATATTTAACTGCATATGAAAGCAAATTTAAGTATAAATTGACAAATTCTATATAATATAGCAGTAAATTGAATGTAGCAGTGAATTAAAATGAATAATACAACTGAAAGGAAGTGTTTATTCCAGCTGGCTGAAATTTATTGCTCTTAGGAAGTTATTTATATAATTCATCTTAAATAATACTAAATGGAAGGGGAAGAATTTAAATCCTGTCAATATAGGTCCTAATGGCATTTGAATAAAATTTAAAAATATATTCTAAAAAAATTAAAATTCAGTAAATTAGATTGAGCAAGATGATATTCAGACTGATACAGTCTCCATAATCCATAAATATCATCATCATAGTTAATGTTAAAACATCACACCATGACTATGAAATCAGGGAAGAGTTTAGGATGCCTATTGCCAATCCTATTTTCACTGTTGCTCTTTAAATTGTGGCCAGGCCAGGATAAAATCACCAAATTTTGCATGAGTATAAACAAGCTAACCCCAAGTTTGTAAATTAAACCATATGAGACACATTGGGGCGAATCTGGTTATGTGCTATCAAATGCATAGAAACCATAGCTTTTCTTACAGTCCAGAATTGATCTGAGATTGAACTATAATAAAAGGAGAGCTAATTAATATTATCCATAAAATGCAAAATGTCTAAGAATAAACTGAATAGGAAGTTCATAAGAACATGAAGAAAATGAACTTCTCTGAAGAGAAAGACCAGCCAATGTAAAGAGTTATTAATAATTTAAGAGCAAATCTCTAACTCACAAATTTAATGCCATCCATATCAATGGGATCATAATGGGCTTTCTTTAGGAACACAGAACAATAATCTGGAAAGTTATCTGCCAGAATGCGTGTAAGAAAAGAGCCAAGCAAACTTGAACAAGAACTGATAGCCTCACTTGATGAGTTAAAATACAGGAAAGTTATAATATTTAAAACCAGGTGATATTATGACAGAAATAGACAAACAGAGGACTTTGAGGAAGGCAGAGACTCAGAAATATGTCTAAATAGTCAAAGGATGTATAAATTACTTGTTCATTGCTAATGAAAATAAATTGATACCTTTTTTTGAGACAATGTTTGTAATGCAAATTTATTAATTAAAATGTGCCCAACTTTTGACCCACTATTGTAAAAGTAATAATAATAAATAATAATAAATAATAAATAATAAAAGTGTTAAAAAGAACCTAAGTATCAGGGCTCCTGGGTGGCTTAGTAGGTTAAGCGTACAACTCTTAGCTTCAGCTCAGGTCATGATCTCCTAGTTCATGAGTTCCAGCCCTGCATTGGGCTCCAAGCTGAGCCCAGGGAGCTTGTTTGGGATTCATTCATTCATTCATATTCTCTCTCTCTCTCTCTCTCTCTCTCTCTCTCTCTCTCTCTCCCTCTCTCTCTCAAAACAAATAAACTTTTTTTAAAAAAGAACCTAAATATCACTTTCTGGTCTTTAGTTAACTGCATTACTCTGTACATATTATATAATGCATCCATTCAGAATTATTTTGCAAAAGAAAATTTAATGATTTTATAAAATATTCCTAATGCTTGTGATATCTTCTGTATTTTCCAAAATTTCTACATGAATTCGCATCCATTTTGTTATCAAAATAAGACCACTAAGAGTTGTTTTTGAATAATTAATTAGTATTCTGGGCATGCTTAACTACTTTTTTAATATGACAGTTTTAAGATTTGTGAAAACGTGTTAGATCTTTAGTGGGATTTTAAGTTTTGTAAGTCAAAACTTGGTTGTTTTTGTACAGATTATGTACTGGTGAATGAATAGGAATCTAAATATCATTTACTTGAAACCAAAGCCAACCCTAAGAGAATATCTTATACTTTAATCTTTATATAATTTTAGCAATGAAGAGAAAATATCTTTTAACTGAGAAAAGGGGATTTTCTATGGGTACTGTCTCCTCAGAGCAAACTTCTCTGAAAGGCCTCTGGATTTCTATTGAATCCTGTGAACATAAAATTTCAATTAGTGCTGTATGTATGAATAACAGCTAAATATTTCAAATGAGAGAAAAAGAAAATATTGTTTGTGATGATGGAGTCTGAAGAGCCTACGTCCCATGGGGCTGATCTATACAAATTTTGTGTAGAGAAAATTTCTTAAATGAGCCACTACAGGAGACAGAATGTGCCTTCCCTCTGCACATAAAAGGTAGGGTGTTTGTTGAGAGAATTAATGAATGAAGGATGTCACTTGCAGAATGGCCTAAGACAAGAGAGTGCGAAGTCTCTAGGCAGCTACTTATGAAATCACATTATTAGGTAATAATAATGGGACACTGAAGGCAGACCGATCTGGGAAAACATTCTCAAGCCACACACTTCAACTTGGAAATAGACCCGGAGCTCATAGCCTTGACTTACTGTTTGTTAGTATTCTCTCAAGAAAACAAATATTCCAAAGGACATTCCTCAAAGGACCCAATCAGTTCGATTATATGCATGATAACAACTGTTGGAGGCAACATTAGAAAAATTATTCACACAGACTCCTCAAACGTTATTATAGACTGCCCAAATAGGTATCAGCCTCCTTCTTCAAATATTTGGTGAGAGTTTATAGATACAATAAATTGCTCTATAATCTTATTGTTTCTTAAGCCAAAAATAATGAGTTAAATATTTAATACTTGAAGTTCTGCTTTCCCTTGACCTATGGAATGCTCATGAGAAAATAATGATTAGAAATTTTATCCATAAGGAAAAGAAAGGGGCATACAAAACTCCAAGAGTAATCAATCCTGGAAAATTAATTTCATATTATGTAAGTGCAGATACAGTTGGCAGTGGTGCCTGGGAAGGATGCCTCTACTTGTCACTTGACTTTGGACACTGCTTCTTGTAACCTTTCTACGGTGACATGTTTTAAATCTTAGCTAATTTGTATGTTCCTTGGAGCATGCAGTATCTCCTAATTTACATTGCTCATAGCATTTAGCACAATGGTTCTCAACACAGTGTAGGATCAAAGAAGATCATTTTGATAGACTATGATACTTTCTGTATATAAAGAATCCTATCTAAATGTTTTAAATGATTTTTGGTAAATTGTACTTTTGATAACCATTAGGGGAAAGAGCCACATATGTAAAGATGTCGTGTGGGTTTTCTTGTAAATCATAAAATCTTTTTTCCTATATTCCTGCATTATAATTCCACCACTCTTCACTGATGGTCTACTTTAAAATTTAGAGGATGTATTTGAATGTATAGTCTTATGGTTATGAGGGAAAACTGTTATACCACAGTTAAATAGCATTCAAAACAGTTAGCTGTTGCATGGGTAAGGGTTCTACCATATATAAATTGACTATACCCAACAAACTTTTTTCTCTCCTTTCTTTTTTTGAGTGAGAGAGAGGGAGGGAGGGAGGGAGGGAGAGAGAGAGAGAGAGAGAGAGGGAGAAAGAAAGTGTGAGTCAGGGAGGAGCAGAAGGAGAGAGAGAGAGAGAGAGAGAGAGAGAGAGAGAGAGAGAGACAGAGACAGAGACAGAGAGAATTCCCAAGCAGTCTCCATGCCGAGTGGAGCCCGACTCAGGGCTCAATCCCACAACTTCAAGACCATGACCCAAGCTGAAATCGAGTTGGACATTCAACTGACTGAGCCACTCAGGTGCCCCAGACATATTTTTTTCTTAGGTCAATAAAATAAATGGGAAAATGCCACAGGAAAAAAAATGGCCTCATACAGCTGGACTAGAACATTTTTCTTAACGAGGACAACAAAAACATGATATTTGAGTACCTGAATTTGTTTTAAGCCTTATTCATAAAATGATTAAATATACATCAAATCACCAACATAACTGCTGATAAAAGTTTGTAAAATCATCATGGATTCACAGTTGGTTACTTTATAGTGAGTATCTTTTATTTATTTATTTCTTAATGTTTATTTATTTTTGAGACAGAGAGAGACAGAGCATGAACGGGGGAGGGCCAGAGAGAGAGGGAGACATAGAATCTGAAACAGGCTCCAGGCTGTCAGCACAGAGCCCGATGCGGGGCTCGAACTCACAGACCGCGAGATGGTGACCTGAGCCTAAGTCGGACGCTTATCAGACTGAGCCACCCAGGAGCCCCTATATTGAGTATCTTTTAATATAACCTATATAGAGAGTGGCTTGGCTCTTGCTAAGATTTGACGCTGCAGCAGTTAACGGTGCAGGAGACCCAATGTTTGTGAATCTTGCGAAAACAGTGAAAAGCAGATCTGTGACTATTTTGTTAGAAAAAAGAATTAGTCAGCATTTAAGAATCTAGTTCTAAAACAATAAGCCTTTCTGCCATAAGCTTGAAGGTTTTTTCCTAAAAGAAAAAGTTCTTCATGAAAATATGCTTATGTATGCAAAAAGGGCTGAAAGAATCATAAATGTTGTGTATTTGTGAGAGCTAGCAATTTAAATGTCTTTCTAAATAATAGTAAATAAGCTTCTAAATGATGCTGTATATTAAAAAGTATATCGAGAACTGGTTTTAAGCATCCTTGACATACATCAGATACACGCCTTTGGTTGCTAAGCTCTATGTGATTCTCCTCTTAGATCTAGAATAAACAGATATGTCAGCTTTGGGAGAGGCGTGGGTGACCCTCAGTCGGCTACATCCTACAATATCACGATTACTGCAAAGAAAACAAAAGCAATTTACGGTCTTGTGGTTCAGTAGCCATTTATCTGCTTTTCTGGATCTTCTTGTTTGCTTTGTATCCAGAATTCGACATGGTCTCAGTGATAGGTTTGTTTGCAACTATAGGCCATTATATAGAAAACAATAGGAGCGATCTGCCAGTCAGACGAAGAACTTAACAAAAAGTAATACTTAAATTACTAAGACATTCCATATTTATGCGGCCAGGCTATTTATGGATTGGGAACTCCTTGTACCCTGCACCAACCTGCAAATCAATAAGTTGATTCAAGGATTTGAGAGTGTTACCACTAGACTACCTACTATAGAACTCTCACTAACGGAACATTAGAAACCTGCTGCTGGTATATGTAATACTTCCTAAATGAAAGCATCCGATGAATATCCCATACAAAATTGCAAACATATGTTCATTTTCCTTTACTATTGTGGATATTTAGAAGTCATTCATAACTTTTAAACAAAGCTCTGTTCGCAGAGCTAAGAAAACTACACGAAGTAAAAAGATACTGCTTTTTAAAAGAACAAAATTTGGGTTGCCTGGGTGGTTCAGTCGGCTAAGCGCCCAACTTTGGCTCGGGTCGTCATGATCTCATAGTTCATGAGTTTGAGCCCCACATTGGGCTCCGTGCTCACAGCTCAGAATCTGGAGTCTGCTTCCGATTCTGTGTCTCCCTGTCTCTCTGCCCCTCCCCTGCTCGTGCTCTGCCTCTGTCTCTCAATAATAAATAAACATTTTTTAGAAATTAAAAATAAATAAAAAGGGCAAAATTCACCATGTCTTTACTTTTTAATTACATCTGAATATAATCAGTAAAGAATCTCTAAAATTTTATTATGAACATTCGGATAAACTTGTACTAACATATATTATGATATTAATATCTAATATATTTTCCTGTATTTATTTTTTTATTTTAGAGATAGAGAAGAAGAGGGAGAATCTCAAGCAAGCTCTGTGTTCAGCATGGAGTCTGACACAGGGCTCAGTTTCACGACCCTGAGATCATGACATGATTCAAAATCAAGAATTGGATGTTCGACCAACTGAGCCGCCCAGGCACCCCTTTTCATGCATATTTCTGAAACCAAAGGTCCACTTACTAAAATTGATTCATTTAAAAATATATTCTCTATTGGGATTTTAAGGGGCCTCATAGATAACAAATCTTCTCCCAATAGTTCAGAGCCAGTTGAGATAGACAAATAGGAACAGACAGAAATCAAAATGTTAGAGAAGGATCTTAGAGACCCGGGTTCAGTTTCAGGACAATAACAGAATTCCTAATACTCGTGGAAACACAGAAGCACGGGTGTCCTTCACACCCAGCAGTGTGCAGGCATATGCCCCTGCAGCAGTACAACTCAGTTCAGGAGATCGGTGTCCCGCAGGCAGATTAGAGGGGACAGGCAGGCGGGACGCCGTACGCTGATTCCTCTGCCAACAAAACCCATCAGGTGACTCTCTCCTCTTCTACAGATGAAGAGACTTACATGGAAACAGGAAGAGAGAATAAAGAGTAGTCCAGACCCCGAATTCCAACATTGTCTTTGAAGGAAAGAATTCAGGACACAATTCAAAAATGTAGGATTTGGGGATTTTCAAAAATATCATATCTACCTTTCTAACTACTATTCTAATATCTCTAGTGACTTTCATCTTATGACTAAAGACATGTTTTACATCATGTTGTCTTGCCTTGGCCTCAGGTGCTGGGCATTAACTTTATCAGGTATATTTACATAAGACAATGTATGGAGACATTGAAGGGGATGGGTAGTAAGATAAAGGGAGAGAGAAGAAAAAGTCTAGGCTTTACAGCAGGTGATCCTATCTTTTAATCATTGGAGCAAATCAATAGAGCAAAATTTGGCTTTTTTTTTCTGTAGAAGTATTTCTACAATATATAGATATTGTAGTGAATTTCACTAGATAATTCTGGCGCGGCGGGGTGTGGATGAATATGTGAAAAAGAAATAGAACTGAACACAAGGCTGTAAATTAACAACGAATGATAACCAGGTCCATAAAGCCATGGTAAGATAGGGAAGTGATTCTAATTACATATAATTTGAAGATACTTTTACAAACACACTCTTAGGTCTGTCTGCATACAAGTATAAAAAAAGAATGGATGAGGTACCTGGGTGGCTCAGTTGGTTAAGCATCCAACTTCGGCTGAGGTCATGAGCTCATGGTTTGTGAGTTCGAGCCCCACATCAGGCTCTGTGCTGACAGCTCAGAGCCTGGAGCCTGCTTCAGATTCTGTGTCTCCCTCTCTCTCTGCCCCTCCCCCTGGCTCATACTCTGTCTCTCTCTCTCTCTCAAAAGTAAATAAACATTAAAAAAATTTTTAAAGAAGTATGGAAAAATTGGAGCTAATCAAAATGAAATTGATTAAAAGCTCATTAAGAATAAATTTTGATAAAAGATATTTTAAATATGATTCATTATTCTTCCTAAGGACAGTGTTCTTTTTCAAAGTTTTTGTATTACAGATACTTATTTCACATGGTTCTTCCTGAATATTGCCACCTTGATTATAATCAAATATTTGCTCACATACACACACATGCTCACATATATATTACTACACAATAAAATCACCTTTAGTTTATTTATCCCTTGGATCAAATTAGGAGACCCATGTTCATAGAAAAACATTTTTCAATATAGTATCATAATTGAGGATGTAAGCATTACCCTAGTTGCTACTATCAAAATGATTACAAATTCCACATGTGTTGTATTTAACTTACTGAAGTGCTTTAGGTTAGACAATTTTATTTTAAAAAGAATTAGAAAGCGTACTGTATCCAGAAAATAATATCACTATGTCATTACTTATGTGCTAGAGGCTAATCTAGACTCTCAACAAGTGTGAAACCATCTAATTATCTAAACATCCTGGTATTATTATAGCACCATCTTGCAGATGAGGAAAGTGAGGTAAAAAAAACAAGTTAAATGTTCCCAAGGGCAAACTGCAAGTGTGTGGGAAAGACAGAATTAGAAACCAGGCAGAAAAAAAGCAAAAGTAAGTAATACAATTGTAATGAAGTCCATATATAGATATTGTTAAAGAATCACATAAGAACAGTAATTCTCTGAGCATCCCATTTCGCCAAATTTGGCATCAGATAGGAGTGTCAGTTGTTTTTCTAGAAAGATATGGACAAACATTTTTAGAAGAAGAATTATGTAAGATTAAAAACTCATGAATATTTATACTACTTCTAATTTACAGTGGCAGTCCTTGTTCTTTATATTTTGATTTATTTCATCTAAAAATAAAGTCCTAGCTATATTCTTCCCGTAGCCAATAAGGGTTATCCAAAGAGCTTGAAAGACAAAGAAATAAGTGCTCTTTAAAGATTTACTACTAATACTGTATCTCTGTTTACTATTGAAATACAGTCGGTCTATGATTACCATAGCAATAAATATGCTAAATATTTCTCATTTGCTAATATATTTTATGAAACTTTCTCATTCTGACAGCTTAAAAGGGACCTAAATTTCTCATTCTCAAATTCAATAAGGAAAGTAGCCATGGCTGATGGATTTACATGATGTAAGATTTGCTGAAAAGTAATGAAATTCTATTTCAAGGCTATATAATTTGCTCTTACCAGAATAAATATGCATATGTAAGTTATAAAACTCTTGGTCAATTAAATAATTTTATAAACACTGATAATGGGGGCTCTAATATTTTTCATGGTTATGAACTTCTTACATTGATAGATAAAAAGAGAAAGGCTATTCATCAAAATAGTCTTAAACAAATTAATAATGCAACAAAAAATTATAGTAGTTTACTAAGAAGAGTCTTTGTCAATCTAGAAGTTGGAAGAAAAAATAAGACCCTGAAAAATAACACTAAAAAGGTGGATTTTGTGACACATATTTTATCACTGTATACGTTATGGAAATTATAATACATTGCTTATTTATTGGGTTGACAAGTATCATTTGGGCATTGTGTGCTTAACATTATATCACATGAAAAAATACAGGAATTGATATTATAGTGCTAATGGTTGTTTATAGGAAGTTGGGGGGGCAAGAAACACAAAAGTCTACTCCTGTGAGAATAGACTATCCTATGGGAGAGGCAGGAATATATGGTAAGTCAAGCATTGTATCTGGAAAATCAGTAAGGACACCTGAGAAAGATACTTCCCCAATACCCAGTTCACAGGCTCCATAAGACTAAGGCTCAGGGGCACCTGGGTGGCTCAGTTGTTAAGTGTCTGACTCTTGATTTCCACTCATATCATGATATCATGGTTCATGAGATCAAGCCCCACATTGGGTTTGCACTGACAGTGTGCAGCCTGGTTGGGATTCTCCCTCTCTCTCTACCCCTCCTCTGTTCACACATGCTCTCCTTAAACAAATCAACAAACATTAAAAGAGAGAGAGAGAGAGAGAGAGAGAGAGAGCAAGTCTCAATCAGAATACCAGGGAATATTTTACTCTCCTACCCACTCAACACCACACTAGCAAAATAACTGTCAAGCCAGCTGAGAGGGAGGTCTCTCTAGGGAGCAGGGCCCAAGGGATACACCAAAGTCAATGGGTGATCAGATATTGAGATGAACCTCTAACATATTAACTAGCACCCAAACCACTCAAAATCTGATTAGATTTTTCCCATAGTCTGAAGGCCTAACAGGAGGAAAGGCTTGTTCATCTACAGACATAAAATATATATATATATATATATATATATATATATATATATATATATATATTCATGTATTTATTGTGCTATATAATTTGTCCAGCTTTCAGCAAACAATTAGGAGGTATATTTAAATAGCAAGAAAACAGTCTGTAGAGATAAAGCAATTATCAGAATGAGACTGATTTAGGAGAGTTGTTGGGAAGTACCAGACAGGGATCACCAGTAGACGCAACACATTCACAGAATGAATCATGAACTTGTAGATTATTAGAAACTAAGCTAACTGAAATAGTAAGATGGAAAAGAAAGTGGGAAAAGAGAACATAGTATCCAAGAACTGTGGGAAAGCATCAAAGAGTGTAAAACCACACCAGGCCATCAACGGGGACCACAGAGTCATAATAACAACACACTCCTCCACTCTCAGTGGGATGACACCAGAAGAGGCCTGGTGGGAAGCCTGAATCCCACCAGTCATGAGGAGCCTCTCACCCACGTGTGATAGCAGAGGCTAAATAGGGAAATTGGACTTTCATGAAAACCTGGAATTACCAAGGTGGTGTATGTACCCCTTCACCTACTGGGATGGTGTCAGAGCAAGCCAGATAAAACAAAAGCTCTAAATGAGATCCAGAGTCTCATAATACCCAAAGTTCAGATTTCAATAGGAAACCACTCATCATACCAAGAACCTGGAAAATCAAACCTGAATGAGGAAGGATGATCAACAGACATCAGCACCGGAATGACATAGATGTCGGAATGATCTGACAAGGATTTTAAAGATATCATCATAGAAATGCTTCAACAAGTAATTACAAATGCACTGGGAACATAAAAACATAGAAACTCTCAGCAGGAAATAGAAATTCCCAGTAAAGAAATAAAATATAAAGAAGAATCCAATAGGAACTTTGGAAGTGAAAAGTACAGGAACCAAAATTAAACAAAAGGAATTGGATGGGGTTGATAACACAACCGAGGGAAGAGAAGGGAAAAAATAATTGCACTTAGAAAACAGAAATTATCCAATGAACATAGAAAACAGAATGAAAAGAAAGGAATGGAATCCCTGGGGCTTGCAGAACTGGTACAAGAGTCTAAGGGTCACATCACTGAAGGCCCAGAAAAAAAAAGAGGACACAGAGGTCAGGGCTGAAAAAGCACTAGAAGGAATAATGACAACAACTATAAGCCTACAGATTCAAGAAGGTGAGCGAACGGCAAAGAAGATAAATTCAAAGCAAATCATACAAAGACACATCATAGTAAAACTTCTGAAAACTCAAGACAAAGAGAAAATCTTAAAAGCAGCCAGAGTAAATATCCCCCTACCTACAGGGGAAAACCAATTCAACGGCAGATTTCTCATAAGAAACCATCAAAGCCGATAGATCATGGCTCAACATTTTCTAAGTGCTGAAAAAAGAATCATCAGTCCAGATTCTTTATCATGCACAAATGTCCTTTAGGGACGAAGAACTTATGAAGACAGTCTAAGGTGAAAGGAAACGAAGAATCTGTCGCCAGCAATCCTGTGCTAAAAGATGGCTACAGGACAGTTTCTAAAATGAAAGTGGTAGAAGAAGGAATCTTAGAGCACCAAGAAAAGAAGAAAGGAAAGAAAGTGGAAAAGTATGATAAATAGCCTAGAGGTTCCTTCTCTCGAGTTTAAAAAAAAAATTTTATTGTTTATTTGTTGTTGGGGGGTGGAGGGGCAGAGAGAGAGGGAGACAGAATCCAAAGCAGGCTCCAGACTCTGAACTGTCAGCACAAACCCGACACAGGGCTTGAACTCACAAGCTGTGAGATCATGACCTGAGCCGAAATCGGACGCTTAACCGACTGAGCCACTCAGGCGCCCCTCTGTTTTTTAAATTGTTTAATATTGAAGCAAAAATTTTAACACCATCTAAGGTTTCTGAGATCTATAGAGAAAATATTTACGACAGTTCTATAAGGGATGTGCTGGGAGGTTTCTACACTATTTGAGCCGGTTAAATGGTAATACTATGAGACTGTTAGGCACAATGTAATTTTATCGTAGGGGACCAAATTGCTCTCCAAAGGAAATAATTCCCATTTTTCTACATTTTCATCGCACTGGTACTATGAGACTTTCCATTTTTGCTAATCTAATAAATTTGGAAAGGTATTGAATCATTATTTTAAAATGCATATCTAAGATGACCATTAAAGTTAGGCATCTTTTCACATGTTGATTAAATTTCCTCTCATGCAGATGCCTGTTCAACCATTACACCTTCCAAAACATGGTATTTATTACCTGGGTGATATTCATGCTCTGGTTGCTCGAGGATATCAAAAACTTAGTCCGGAATTCTTAAGAATTTGCATAAAGTGCATGTATCTCTGAACACCTTCTCCTGATGAAACTGATGCTTATTTCGGGTTACATGCTCCTATTGGTTAATGGGTTATTTTTAATCCTGTGGAAATTATACTACAACCTGTGATTAATGACCTTGGAGCCCTGTCCACTTAGCCTGCCACTAAAAAAAGATCAACATGGTAAATGGTTTAAGCTTATCAATTAAAAGACAAATATTGTTAAATTGGTTATAAAAGCATGCCCCAAATACATGCTGTCTACAAGAAATTCACTTTAAATATAATGGGTAAAAAAAAAAAGTATGGAGAAAGAATGCCATGAAAAAATGAGCAAAACAAACAAACAAACAAACAAACAAACAAACAAACATAGTTAGCTTTATTAATTTCATCCATAAAGGACTGCCATGCACTGAGTGTCTGTGCCTCTTTTCACACCAAATTTACGTGTTGATGCCCTAACCCCTAGGCAATGGTATTTGGAGATGAGGCCTTTGGGAGGTGATTAGAATTAGATTAGGTCATGCCAGTGAAGTCCTCACAATTGGATTAGTGGTCCTTAGGAGAAGAGTAAGAGAGCTCGCTCTCTTTCCCCCTCTTTTGCCTCTGCCCCATTGGCCCTCTATCACTCTGTCCCTCTCCACACTTGGACAGAGGAAAGGCTATGTGAGTCTATGGGATTTTTCTATGATAGCCTGAGTTTATTAAGACAAATTATATAACTAGAAATCTTAAACATTAAATTCAACAAAGCAATTGAGAAAAGCCAAACCATAGAGAAGCAGGACCAAATTAAACAAAGTATCCCACTCAAAGAAATAGAGTTAAAAGAACAAAGTACAGGGGCACCTGGGTGGCTCAGTCAGTTAAGTGACCAACTCTTGATTTCGGCTCTAGTCATGATCTCGAGGTTTGTGAGTTCGATCCCCGTGTCAGGCTCTGCACTGACAGTGTGGAGCCTGCTTGGGATTCTCTCCCTCTCATTCTATCTCTCTATCTCTGTCCCTCCCCTGCTCATGCTCTCTCTCTCTCTCTCTCTCTCTCTCAAAATAAATAAATAAAACTCAAAAAATAAAAAAAACACAAAGTATAAAACTTCAGATATTATTAATAACCTCAGAGAGATGGAAGAGAATTCTGTATCAATAGAAAGTTAAACAGATTTTGGAAATTAGGATTTGGTCTTTGGTACAAGAGGTGAGCAGAACAACAAAATGGTTATAACTGAAGAGTAAACTTGTTAGCTCAAAAATAAAGTCAAGGAATTGCCCTAGAATGTACTGCAAATAACTTACAGGAGCATAAACTAAATGAAAAAAAAAAGCAGAGAGCATATCAATAACTTTAAATATATGCCTAACCGAATTTTCTAAAGAAGAAATATTCGTGGCTATCCAATATGCAGAACAATACAGGTAGAAAATTTTCCAGAACTGCAGACATCTTTTGTTCTGCAAGAACCCCCAAGTCCCAAACTTGATATCTCTGTCACCACACATTCGAAGAAAGTGGTCTTCAATACCTGAAAGTCATTAGCAATACCTGAAAGTTTGGGGAACCTCATTCAGTTTCGAAGTAACAAAGTTAACGGTTTTTAGAGACACACATTTTACCATTCAGGATGATACCACCCGTGAAGTTCATCTAGAAAAAGTAACAAGATTTGCTAAAATAAGCATGTGTGTAAATGTACAGTTGACCCTTGAACAGCCTGGGTTTGAACTATGCAGCCCTCCTTATATGTGGATTTTTTACAGTGTAAGACTATAAATGCTTTTTCTCTTCCTTGATGATATTTTCTTTTCTCTATCATGTTTTTTGTAAGAATGCAGTATATAATACATATAACATACAAAAACCGTGTTAATTGACTCATGTATTGGTAAGGCTTCTGGTCAATGGTAGGCAATTGGAAGGTAAACAGCCTTTCTTCCCCTATGTGAATTGAATTACCACCTCTATAATGTATCAAGTTTCCACATACACATGGTCTTTCTCTGATCTGATTTACATTGATCTTTTTCTACAGTCATGAAACAATAAAGGTTAACACATGCCTGGAGAAAATTCAAATTTACAAGTGATCAGAGATGAAAATTTATATACTAGAGAAATCCAAGTAAACAATGAGTTGCAAATTCTATTCACATGGAGATCTGGAAAGATGCAAAAAGAAAAAAAACCTGAAAATAGTAATCAATAACTTCTGAAAATGAGAATATAGTGGAAGGAGCTATCAAGGGTAACTTTTGTTTAGTCAATATTATTTGATTTTCTTAACCACAAAATATGTGTTAATATTTCACTTAGTTGGAAAAATGTAATAGGAGATTAGGTCGATCAGTGTTTCCCCTGAACCTCTCCACAATTGTCTCTCTAAACCACGCAGTGTGCGAGGCTCACGCCTATTTTCTCTCTATTTACAACAGCCTGCCTCCTGGAAACTCTCCATAACTCTCCTGATTTTGTAAGTGATAAATCACTTTCTCCAGATCTTCCAAACATGGCCGATCTCACACTAGATTAGGACTACAGGTTTACACATCCTCTTCCCGCTAGCCTGCAAACTCCCTGAGAGTAACACAGTCTCATCCAATGCCAATCCCCATAATGCTAAAGGGTAGAGCCTGGTTATATATACGCACTCAAAAATGTAACAAATGAGTATACAGACACACAAATAAAAGAGTGGATCAATGAAGCCATGCTTTAAAAGAAAGGAAAAGTGGTTTCGCGTCTTCAGTATAATAGGAAACAGGGAGTCAGAAAAAGTCTTTTATTAGGGGAAAAACAAAATTGCTGACGCCAGTATTTAGGAATCATTGGAAGCAAGCCTGGAGACAATACCATACATGGGCTTGAATTACTGATAGGAAAATAATAGAAATTTATTTAGGTGATGGATATCAGACAAGACATATTCATAAGGAAAATAAATAGGATTTGAATTGTATTTCCCTATTTACTGGACTCTAAGCTCCATGAAGGCAATGACTTCATTAGATTTATTACTGTATATACAGTACCTAGCTTTAGCTTTTAGGACCTAAACACAAATGGTCAATATATAATTATTCAACATTGACAGAAAAAATGAATGATGCAGGAAATAATAATTCTCAATATAAATATAATCAATTTCCTTTTTTTTTTTAAGTTCATGTTAGTTAACATACAGTGTAGTCTTGGCTTCAGAAATAAAACCCAGTGATTCATCTCTTACATATGACACCCAGTGCTCATCCCCAAAAGTGCCCTTCTTAATACCCATCACCCATTTAACCCATCCCCCAACCACCTCCCCTGCAGCAACCCTCAGCTTGTTCTCTGTACTTAAGAGTCTCTTATGGTTTGTCTCCCTCTCTGTTTTTATCTTATTTTTTGTTCCCTTCTCTTATGTTCATCTGTTACGGTTCTTAAATTCTATATGGGTGAAATCATAGGATATCTGTCTTTCTCGACCTATTTTGCTTAGCATAATACTCTCTAGTTCTATCCACACTGTTGCCAATGGCAATATTTCATTCTTTTTCCTCACTGAGTTGTATTCCATTGTGTATATATATACACCACATCTTCTTTATTCATTCATCAGTCGATGGACATTTGGGCTCTTTCCATAATTTGGCTATTGTTGAGAGTGCTGCTATAAACATTGGGGTGCACGTGCCCCTTTGAATCAGCAGTTTTGTATCCTTGAATCAATTTCTGAAGATAGGCAATGATATACAAATGATGGTACAGTAATAACTAAAATGCTTTCAGTATAAAATAAAGGATAATATTATTGCAGTTGAAAAGCATGATTGGTCTGGAAACAGAAATAAAGAGTGGATGTTGTATTGTGGTATTAGCAAGCCATCCAAGGGTATTTGATTCTTGGATAATTGGAGGGAAAGTATTGGAGTGAATGTAAAAGAACCGGACCAGTTCAGAACTCAATCCAAGGAGACTCCAAAGAGTAAATGGAGTAAAGCTTTATTTGCTTTTCAAAACTGCATCACAAAACTAATGAGACATACTGCGTCAACATAATTAGGAGAACTAAAGTAAAGCAAATAAAAGGATGGAATATTTTCTAGAATATATTAGAAAACATTACAATTCTTAGGATGACATTTCTAAATCCCAATTTGGCTGCTCTTTGGAAAAGTAAGAACTAATTCTCCAGGATACAGTAGCAAAACGATCTAGTGAAAGAAATGCTTATTTCATAAGACATATACTCAATATAGAAAAATAGTATCTGCAGTAAAATGTTCAGAGATTCTACATCTTATGAAATTTAAAAATACATTTACAGAGTCCCACAGAGAATGAATATATAAAAGCAGGTAAAATTCTATTAAAATCCATAGAGTGGTATGTTAGCGGGTGTCTCCCCTTTTGGAGAACTTAAATTACCATAATATTTCCACAGAAATGTTATTTTTATATGCGCATACACACAACACCGCAGGCACAAAATATTCAATATAAAAAAAGCTACGATATAATTTGTAGGATGAGAAAGTAGAAGATAAATTTCAAAGCCTCCTTATTCATTTCAAATAACAATTTTGTGGGCAGAATAGCTTGGTTATTTTACAGACACATTCTAACTTTTTCCAATAAATGATATCTTAAAATTTCTTATAAATTTAATCGTATACTAAGAAAGTACTACTACATGAAAGAATATTATTGTAAATCTATTTTAAGGAAATGTAAGGTTTGCCTTATTACCAAAGGAAAGTGTGAACACTTCAGAATATCTAAGCTAGAAAATTCTCGTGATCCCACATATAATTTTTTGGAAACGTACAATCAAATGATACAGATATTTTTGTCACCATTGTTTCCATGTTAATGTGAATGATTCTTATATAAACAAATCTTGCATGAGAAGTAATTTCTCTTATATTTTAAAATTTCTGAGAAAATGCTAATTTGCATTTATCATGTATGTCTATATGTGCCAATTTAACACATCCCTTTTAAGTTAGCATTAAAATACATTTGTTTCAAAACGTTAATAAAGTAGTAATACATTTGTTTTCTAATATTTCAAACCCAGACTAAAAAGCGTACATATCTTAAAAGGCACTGGAATATTTGTGCTGTTGGGGCTTAGTTCAGCGAAATTTGCAAAAGGAAAATCGTGTGTCATCACATTTTCCTGTACTAATGGAAAACATGTTCTTGTGCTCCTGTGATAAAAGACAGGTGAGGGTCAGTGGTGGGGAGAAAATCCAAAGACGATTCTGCCGAGATTCAGGGCAGTCACAATATTCATTACTAATGAACCTGGCAACTTAATTAATATTTCACTCTGAAGAGGTTTTCAGGAACTCAATGAAATATATGACAACATTTTTCATTTAAACAAAACTTAGCCCAAATATCCATCGACAGATGAATGGATAAAGAAGAAGTGGTATATATATATATACAATGGAATATTAGTCGGCAATCAAAAAGAATGAAATCTTGCCATTCGCAACAATGTGGATAGAACTAGCGTGTACTATGCTATGCGGAGAGCAATTAGTCAGAGAAGGACAAATATCGTATCATTTCACTCATATGTGGAATTTAAGATACAAAACAGACAAACATAAGGGAAGGGAAGCAAAGATAATATAAAACAGGGAGGGGGACAAAACATAAGAGACTCAAATATAGAGAACAAGCTGAGGGTTTCTGGAGGGGTTCTGGGTAGGGCGATGGGCTAAATGGTCAAGGGGCATTAAGGAAGACACCTGCTGGGATGAACACTGCATTCTACTCCTGAAATCATTAGTGCACTATGTGCTAACTAACTTGGATGTAAATTTTAAAAAATAAATTAAAAAAACAAATAAATAAAAACTTAAAGGTTACCTCTAATCTCCCTAAATAAGTAATATTTCCATTATTTACCATATTTAAATATAAAATGTTGTGGGTATCAAGGAGTTAATTTCCTACATAATTAGCAACTGGAAACTTCTACTGGAATTATTCTCTACAGGAAAACTAATACATACAGATTCTTATTTAAAATGATTTGGGGGGGGCGCCTGGGTGGCTCAGTCGGTTAAGCCTCCGACTTCAGCTCAGGTCATGATCTCGCGGTTTGTGAGTTCGAGCCCCGTGTTGGGCCCTGTGCTGACAGCTCAGAGCCTGGAGCCTGCTTCAGATTCTGTGTCTCTCTATCTCGCGGCCCCTCCCCTGCTCATGCTCTGTGTCTCTCCGTCTCTCAATAATAAATAACGTTAAAAATTTTTTTATATTATTTGGTAATGGATAATGTGTAATACAAAGGAATGCATAGATTTTATTATTTTAGTATGTAAAGGGCTGACTACATATATATTGAGTCCAAACTTTTAAAATATTTCTCATTGAGTTTAAACATATTTCCCTCTATTACTCTTCATGCCCATATGCTTAGTTATGAAAGCATTATAGGTAGAGAATTCACACTTCTGGAATAGTGTAATAGTATGGAAAATATTAACTACACTTAACAAAAATCTACTGAGTATTTTTTTTCCAAAGAAATAAATTTGTTTTCCAATAAGAGACAATGATTCTGACCTGTCAATAGAAGGGGAGTATAAGGTAGTTGAATGCAATGTGTGAAAAGAAAGCAGGATTTCCCAGAGACTCAGAATTATAAACATATTAAGAGGTTCAGTAGCAAGAAAAATTGTCCTTCATTTGCATGGAAACTCATGGTCGCTGAGGGGCCACGGATCAGCCTTCTTTTTTATATAGTCTATAAAAGAAACAAACCGATACTGTTCTTCCCAGTATACAAGAGGTAGAGTAAAACAACAAATGGAAAGAACAACCGGGAGGAATGAAAAGGCAAAAACAGAAGGAAATACTCTTGACTGCCAAAAAATAATGAATGCATTTTCGAGACTCCAGTTTACAGAAATGCCCTCCTTTGACTTTCCCATTTGTGATTTAAAATGGAAATTAACAGCTTCTCTGCCACCCTGTGTATTTTCCCAAACATATACAGATTTCCATGTATTATGGTTTCCTAAATGGAGATATATCTTTGTGTGGCTATCTTTCTACCCAACTAATTAAACTCCTTTCAAAAATAACACTGATTTTTTTATCAAGTTTTTAAAATTTTAATTCCAGTATAGTTAACATACAGTGTTCTATTAGTTGCAGATACACAATAGAGTGATTCAACAATTCTATACATCATTCAGTGCTCATCATGACAAGTGTTCTCTTAATCCCTTTCACCTACTCGCCTCCACTCTGGTGACAAGGGACTTTCCTAATCCTAAATTCAAAGCCCTCTCTTATAAACACTGCTTTTCCGAAGAAAAGGAAGCATGAGATATATCGGATGCATTTAAATCTGTTCTTTCTGGAGGAGTCTTGTCTTATGTAAACATAACTGATCTCAGGTAGAGTTTCCGGAAGGTATTCTATGGGGCAACAAAAATACCCTCACAAAGTTTAAAAAGAAGATACAAAAATGTTGGTCACTAATATTAAAATCTTCAGAGATAAGTTATAAAGGCTTTCATCAGCATCATTTGGAAACACTGAGCTTTAAACAAATGGTTAAATGATAAAGGCAGATGGTGAATGAAGCATAAAAAAATGAAGACATTTAAATTTGAATTCCTTAATTAGAAATGAATTCCAACAACTTACATGTATACTTATGAAAGTAGCCCAGATTGTTATCTGTGCCCAATCTCTTTTCACAGAGGCATGGTGAGCAGAATCCTAATTGGTTTTAGGAGGAAAGATTGCACTCAGATCATTTTTCCACTGTGTAAATGTGGTTGGCATAGATCATTTAACGTGTCTAACTCTCGAGTTTTCCCTTTGTAAATCAGACTGTTAATAACAGTAGTACAGTATTATTGTAGATTCATAAATATTAAATTATATAAAAATACCAAATGCTTTACCACACAATATGCAAAAAGTGTATATCTGAAAATGTGATTCTTACACTTTTCTTCTTTCATGTAAACATTATTTTTGTTATTGAAATATAAATTTGACTTTCCTATAGCCCTCATGCCTATAAAAGGAATAGAAATTTGTATTTTAATAATTTGTTAAACTGAATAAATTAAATGCAAATACTACTGAAAAGCAATCATATTTGATGTTTAGTGCTGTAGATATCATCTAGTGCATTTTCATCACAGAGTTTTCAGACAAAAAGGGAGAAAAAGCTTTTAGAATTCTAGGCTTTGTCTGAACAGGTAGCAAGATATTTCCACAGATCAGCATTTCCCATAGATGTTGTAGCTTTGCTGTGAAGCAGTGTATCATGTCAAGTCTGTTGCTGATGTGGTTGTTTTTAAGGCTTATGATGTTTTCATATTAAAAAAGTGCATGAGTGACACTGTAAACATTCAAGAATGTCAAAGAGAAGGCAAGGCAATCCTAAGTCAGACAGTAAGAGCAGCAGCAATTCAATGAAAGTCTTGTGAGCATTTTAATGCCATGTACAGATTCAAATAACATCCCAGAAGTTATGAAATTACCCTGAAAGTCAGTTTGCTATTTAACGCTTCGCGAAAACTCCTATGGCAGAGGAAAGAGCTATTCACATGAAAGTAAGATTTCTTCAGGTGTCATCTCTATTCCCACCCTTTACATATAAATACTTGGTTCTCCTAAGGACTCATTTTTATGCTCACCTGACATATTCCGCAATAGCAAATAAATGAATATAAAACAAGAGTTTTTAGGCAAAAACAATGAATCCACTTGGTCTAAGTAGAACATCGAAGAGATCCCAGAAGAAGCTTTCTAATTAGTTCTTTCCTTCTATTTCTTCCTTGGGACAGGAAGATTAGTCATTTAAGCAGAAATCAATGCCTAAATTTAAACATGATCAAGGCTATTAGCCAGTAAATGAAATTCTCTTTCTGCCACATAAAACAATACGCAAATATAATCCAGTCCCTCCTGTGACATTTACCGTGGCCACTAAACTCACCTGATTTCTCATCTAAATTTATTAACATAATGTTACATTCATTCGGAATATTTGAAAGATATGAACGAAGCATATAATGAAATGACCACCCGTGAAACCAACAACAGACTTAAGAACTAGAACATTACCAATACTCTTATGGCCACCTGTGTGTTCGCCCCATATCCCATCTGTCTGCCTTCTCCCAGCGTAAACAATCCTGACTTTTACACTCCTCATCCTTCAGATATTTAAACATCAACTTATTCCCTGTGTAGATTACATGTACCTAACAGCCTACGTCGTTTTGATTTTTATTTGCCTTTGATAGTTGCAAAAATAGAATTATCCTGAACATGGTACTCTGAGACTTTTTTTCTCACTCGGTATTATGTTTCTAAGACTCATCAATGCTGCCACTTGTAGCTCCAGTGTTTTGTTTTGTTTCCATTCCTCTGAGATATACCATCATATGTGTGTACCACTATTTTTCCCATTATATTTTTTACAAGTATTTGGGTGGCTTCTATATTTTGCCATTTCATACAGTACTTCCATATCTTCAGTCTACGTGTACAAGAGTATTGGCGTGACTTGGTGGATTCGTGTGATTGTGGATTCGTGAACCCTGCACATGCTAACAAGATAATGCAAATTTCTTCCGAGGTTCTTGCCCCAAGTTGGCTTCCCAACAACAGCGTATAACAGCTTTGTTGACACAAATCCCTGATAGCACTTGGTACTATCAAACTTTACAATTTTTGCCAAGTCGTGATAATAATACTGCATCTCATTGGGGTTGACCAAGGGCTTACAATTGTCCATTAGTTAGCCACTGAATTTTGGCCTGAGTGAACTTTATTCCAGCTATAGGCCCTGAACTTTGGCTTGTCATTAAGTTTGATCAAGTACTAAAACACATCGTCCCCCGGTTAACAGCTCAATCTGAGAACTTTACTTCTTCCTTCTTGTTTCATTTATCCCAGACAGATATCTACTCAATAATGTACTTCTGCTCATGTTTTAACTGGTAACTGATACAGTGATAAGTGTTTAGAAGGGCATTAGCTGTATAAAATCTTAAACTCCACCAAAGAGTTGTAGAGAGGAGAAAACACATGAAAATCTCTAAGATTGAACATTTAATCTAAATAGTAATGGTTGATATTTCTTACATATGAAGTCAGTTTGTTGAGTAGATGGATAATCAGTATGTTGTTTATGTGTGGACGCACTTAATGCTAAGATGAATTGCATGAAAACAAATCGCCATTAAGTAGGAAGACGCTGATTTCCTATTTTTCTTACTGAATTCAGTTAATTTCCACAGATAGGGAGAAAAATGCACACTTAATATCATCTGTGTAAGTTCAGGGCAAGCTCATTTTTTTCAGGGCAAGCTCATAGGTGGGAGAAAAGGGCTCACAAAGGAACATTTTTTTACTAATACTCTTGCAATTTACCATTAAAATTAAAATTCACAATTTACAATTAAAATTAAATACTTTATTATTTTTATTTTTTTAGAGAGAGAGTGAAATAGCATGAGAGGGGGTAGAGGGGAAGAGGGAAAGAGAGAATCTTAAGCACGCTCCGCCTTCAGTGCTCAGCACGGAGCTGGACACGGGAGAGCATCCCACAACCCTGGGATCATGACCTGAGCCAAAATCAAGAGTCTGACACTGGCTCGGTCAGGTAAGCCTCTGACTCTTGGTTTCAGTTCAGGTCATGATCTCGCAGTTTCATGAGTTCAAGCCCCATGTTGGGCTTCACCTGGGACAGTGCAAGCCTGCTTGGGATTGTCTGCCTCCCTTTCTCGCTCTGCCCCTCCCCACTCTCACTGTCTAGGTCTCTCTCAAAATAAATGAAGAAATTAAAGAAAAAGAAAAAAAAAAGACTGACACTCAACCGACCAAATACCCAGGAGCTTCAAATCAGGATCCTTTAAATTGCTGTAAATGACATGACAGAATATTTTCTTCCCATCCCTCCTGAATGATCTCTTCACCCTATAGCCAGACTTCAGATTTCGAAGGTAAAAATTGGTTCAAGACCCTTAAATGGAGTGTTAAAACCTATGGATAAAATAGATCCAACATTTCTCTAAAACCTAAATTAAGCTATAAAGTACTTCATTTTTTAGGACAACTTACAATTTTACATGTTCTAAATATTTATTAGGTTGTCAAAATTTTGAAGAGTTGAAATTAGCTGCGATTAACCCCACTTGGAAGGGGGGCATAAGGTTTGCCATCTTTCAATTTACATTATTTGTAGAAAATCACTTCATGAGTTAGTGGACGAGCAGAGCTGCACACGAAGTTGTCTCCTGGTCAGACTGATCTAGCGTAGAGCAAAGAAAAGACTTTGTTTTTAAAGTTTACGTACATCTATGGATACTGAAGGAAAAGAAATTAACAGGTAAGAATCAGTATCTTCCTCTGACCAAAAAACAAAAAAACAAGAATTCCAGTAAATTTGTAAAGAAACGTATCACAGGCACCCAATGTTCTTCTGTGCAAGTAAAAAGATGCCTGTCCATATTGTACACCTGAAACTAATATGACACTGCGTGTTAGCTATACAGCCATTAAAAAAAGAAAAAGAGGGGCACCTGGGTGGCTCATTCGGTTCAGCGACCGACTTTGGCTCACGTCGTGATCTCAGTTTGTGGGTTCAAACCCTGCGTCGCTCTCTGTGCTGACAGCTTAGAACCTGGAGCCTGCTTTGGATTCTGCGTCTCCCTCTCTGTGTGCCCCTCCCTGACTTGTGCTCTGTCTCTTTATCTCAAAAATAAATGAATATTCAAAAAAATTAAAAAGAAACAGAGATGGACCAAAAAAGAAAAAAAAGGAGAAAAAGAACAAACAATGCTGGATTAATTTACGAAATGAATTTACTAAATGATTTTAAAATAATTTAAAGGTTAATATGATAAAACTACCTGTTTATTTTATGGGGAAAATATAGAAGACTTTAAATATTTTGTTTTAGAATTAGATTGTTTTGCAATCATCCTTGGTTTTTTACCCTTTATTTTATAAATATTTATAAATATTATATATTTATTAATAAATATATAAATAATAAATAAAATATATAAATATATAATATATAAATATATATAAATAAAATAAATATTTTATAAATATTATAAATATTTTACCCTTTATAAGTGAGATCATGTATCTTTTGAGTGATGTACTCATTATGTGGATAAATGAAAATCTGAGGTCTTTTTACCAAATTTCATCTCCCAAGATGGGCTTTGAGAATCCTCAACTAGGACCAAATCCTTAGTCACCTGATTGTCAAACACCCTATTTGAATTCTCATTTCTGCTTCTTTTCTGATACTGTATTTTTTTTTCTAGGACCCCCTTTGCATCATCTGGGTTTATTTAAATTCTATCCATCCCCTAGTCACAGTAGAGCTGCCTCCTGAACAAAATATTGCAGCTAAAACTCTAGATGCCCATTCCTTCCCTACCACATTTGAAATCCACACCATCAGTCTCTCTCCATTTCATTGACAATTCCTTGAAAATGTTAACTCTGTTACATATATACTTATATTTCCAGTATTACAAGGGCATCTTAGTTGAAGATGCTTTTCTTTTTTTTTTTTTTTTTTAATTTTTTTTTTCAACGTTTATTTATTTTTGGGACAGAGAGAGACAGAGCATGAACAGGGGAGGGGCAGAGAGAGAGGGAGACACAGAATCGGAAACAGGCTCCAGGCTCTGAGCCATCAGCCCAGAGCCCGACGCGGGGCTCGAACTCCCGGACCGCGAGATCGTGACCTGGCTGAAGTCGGACGCTTAACCGACTGCGCCACCCAGGCGCCCCTGAAGATGCTTTTCTATAATACATCTTATTATCTGAAAGTACATAAATAACTTGAATTAGCTGATGTCTTTTTTTATTTGAAATATTTTTCATGTTTATTTATTTATTTAAATATTTTATTTATTTTTAATTTACACCCAAGTTAGTTAGCATATAGTGCAACAAAGATTCCAGGAGTAGAATCCTTAATGTCCCTTATCCATTTAACCAACACACCTTCCCACTGTTTGTTCTCTGTATTTAAGAATCTCTTCTGTTTTGTCCCCCTCCTTGTTTTTATATTATTTTTTGCCTCCCTTCCCATATTCATCTGTTTTATATCTTAAAGTCCTCATATGAGTGAAGTCATACGATATTTGTCTTTCTCTGACTAACTTCATTTAGCATAAATCCTAGAGGAGAAAGTAGGGAAAAACCTCTTTGACCTTGGCTGCAGCAACTTCTTACACAACATGTCTCTGGAGGCAAGGGAAACAAAAGCAAAAATGAACTATTGGGACCTCATCAAAGTACAAAGCTTCTGCACAGCAAAGGAAAGAATAAGCAAAACTAAAAGGCAACCGACGGAATGGGAGAAGATATTTGCAAACGACATATCAGATAAAGGATTAGTATCCAAAATCTATAAAGAACTTATCAAACTCAACACCCAAAAAAACAAGTAATCCAGTGAAGAAATGGGCAAAAGACATGAAGAGACATTTCTCCAAAGAAGACATCCAGATGGCCAACCGACACATGAAAAAATGCTCCACATCACTCATCATCAGGGAAATACAAATCAAAACCATAATGAGATACCACCTTACACCTATCAGAATGGCTAACGTTAACAACTCAGGCAATAACAGATGTTGGAGAGGATGTGGAGAAAGAGGATCTCTTTTGCATTCTTGGTGGGAATGCAAACTGGTGCAGCCACTCTGGAAAACAGTATGGAGGTTCCTCAACAAATAAAAAAAAAAGAACTACCTATGACCCAGCAATTACACTACTAGGTATTTATCCAAGGGATACAGGTAGGCACCCCAATGTTTATAGCAGCACTATCAATAATAGCCTATGTAGAAAGAGCCCAAATGTCCATCGATGGATGAATGGATAAAGAAAATGTGGCGCGCACACACACACACACACACACACACACACACACACACACACACTATGGAGTATTATTCACCAATCAAAAAGAATGAAATCTTGCCATTTGCAACTACGTGGATGGAACTAGAGGGTATTATGCTAAGTGAAATTAGTCAGTCAATGCTTATTTATTTTTGAGAGAGAGAGAAACAGAGTGTGAACAGGGGAGGGGCAGAGAGAGAGGGAGACACAGAATCCAAAGCAGGCTCCAGGCTCTGAGCTGTCAGCACAGCCCGACGCGGGGCTCAAACTCACACCATAAAATCATGACCTGAGCAGAAGTGAGATGCTTAACCTACTGAGCCACCCAGGAATCCCCGCTTTTTTTTGTTTTTTAGTTTTTAAATATTTATTTATTTTTGAGAGAGAGAGTGAGAGAAAGAGAAAGAGAGAGAGGTGAGGTGAGTTGGTGAGGGTCCGGGAGAGAGGGAGACACAGAATCTGAAGCAGGTGAATGAGCTGGTGTCTTATCTTATGTCTATAATTTTTCATTAGCATGTTTAATTTTCACATAAAAACATTCTTAAAAATGAATTTGTTCTTTTAGGTTATTAACATATAATTCTGCAATCAACCTAAAATTTGTTGCTATGTTTATAAATAATGAGGTTCATGCAGAACATTTTAAATAAATTGAAAAGATTGCAAGTTGGAGGTTATTTCTTCCTTAACTTCCCTTACACTTAAAAGAGTATTAAAAAAAAGAGAAGACTCATAAAATCACAAATGAAAGAGAAGAAATAACAACTGACACCACAGAAATACAAATGATTGTAAGAATAGTATGAAAAATTGGATGCTAATGAATTGGACAACTTAGAAGAAACAGATCAATTCCTAGAAACGTACCTACCCAAACTGAAGAAATAGGAATTTTGAACAGACTGCTGATCAGCAAGGAAATTGAATCCATCAAATAACTTCCAAAAAAACAAAATTCCAGAAGCAGATGGCTTCACAGGTGAATTCTACAAAACACTTACAGAAGAATTACTACCTACACTTCTCAAAGTTTTTCATAAAATAGAAAGAAAACTTCCAAATGTATTCTGTGAAGCCAACATTACTCTTATACCAAATCGAGATAAAAACGCTATGAAAGAAAGAAAACTATAGGCCAATATCTCTAAAGAACATAGATGCAAAATCCTCAACAAACTATTAGCAAACTGAATCCAATAATACATTTAAAAAAACATTCATCGTGATCAAGTGGGATCTATTCCTGGGATGCAGATGTGGTTCAGTATTTGCGAATCAATCAATATGTATCACATCAACAAGAGAAAGGATAAAGACTATATGATCATTTCAACAGATGCAGAAAAAGCATTTGACAAAATACAACACCCATTCATGCTAAAAACCCTCAACAAAGTCAGGTCTAAAGGAAACAGACTTCTATATATAAGGCCTTATATGAAAAACCCCCAACTAACATCATACTCAGTGGGGAAAAACTGAGCAGATTTCCCCTAATATCAGGACAAGACGAGGGCGTCCACTCTCACCATTTTTATTCTACATAGTACTAGAAGTCCTAGCTATAGCAATCAGACAACAAAAACAACAGGTATCCTAATTGGTAAGGAAGCAGTAAGGCTTTCACTATTTGCAAATGACATGATACTATATATAGAAAACCCTAGAGACGCTACCAAAAAACTACTAAAACTGACAAGTGAATTCAGTTAAGTCTAAGGATACAAAAATCAATGAACAGAAACCTGTTGCATTTTTATACACTAATAATGAAGAGACAGAAAGAAATTAAGAAAACAATCCCATTTTACAATTTCACCAAAAGAATAAAATACCTAGGAGTAAATTTAACCAAGGAGGTGAAAAACTTGTACTCTAAAAACTATAAACCTTCGATGAAAGAAACTGAGGATGACACAAAGAAATAGAAACACATTCCACCATCATGGATTGGAAAAACAAGTATTATTAAAATGTCGACAGTACCCATAGTAATCTACAGATTTAATGCAATCCCTATAAAAACACTAATAGCATTTTTCATAGAACTAGAACAGATAATTCTCAAAACTTGTATGGAACCTCAAAAGACCCTGAATAGCCAAAACAATCTTGAAAAAGAAAACCAAACTGGAGGTATCACAATTCCAGACTTCAAGTCATATTACAAAGCTGTAATTATCACAAGAGTATGGTACTGACTCCAAAATAGACATGTGCATCAACAAAACAGAATAGAAAGTCCAGAAAGAAATCCACAATTATATGCTCAATTAAACTTTGACAGAGAAGGCAAGAATATGCAACGGGAAAAAGAGTCTCTTCAACAATAGCTGTTGGGGAAACTGAACAGCTACATGCAAAGGAATGAAAACGGACCACTTGTTACACAACACACACACAAACACACACACACACACACACACACACACACACACACACACACCTCTAAATGGATTAAAGACCTATATTTGAGACCTGAGACCATGAAAATCCTAGAAGAGTGCACACGCAGTAATTTCTGTGACATTGCTTGTAGTAAATCCTTTCTAGATAGGTCTCCTGAGGCATGGGAAACAAATGCAAAAATAAACTATTGGGACTATATCAAAATTAAAAGCTTCTGCACAGTGAAGGAACTAATCAACAAAACTAAAAGGCTGAATCTATCTATCTATCTATCTATATAAAATAAAGGGTTAGTATCCAAAATATGTTTTAAAAACCTCCTATAACTCAACCCACCAAAGACAAAATAATCCAATTAAAAATGGGAAGAAGGCACAAACAGACATTTCTCCAAAGAAGATATGCAGATGGCCAACAGACACATGAAACGATGTTGAACATATCCATCATCAAGGAAATGCAAATCAAGACTACAATGAGATATCACCTCACACCCGTCAGAATAGCTAAAACCAAAACCTCAAGAGACAAGTGTTGACAAGGATGTGGCAAAAAAGAAACCTTCGTGCTCTATTGGTGGGGATGTAAACTGATGCAGGCACTGTGGAGGACAGTATGGAGGCTCCTCAAAATTTAAAAATAAAACCACCCTATGATCCAGTAATTGCACTAGTGGGTATTTGCCCAGAGAATATGAAAACACTAATTTGAAAGGATACACGCACCCCTATTTTCATTGCAGCATTATTTATAATAGCCAAACTATGCAAGCAGCCCAAATGTCCATCAACAGATGAATGGATAAAGAAGTGGTGGTGGGGTGTGTGTGTGTGTGTGTGTGTGTGTGTGTGTGTGTACATATATTCTCTCTCTCTCTCTCTCTCTCTATATATATATATATATATTCCATATTCTATAATATTCATATATTATGTATATGAATATATATTCAGCCATTTGCAATAACATGGATGGATCTAGAGAGTATAATGCTAAGTGAAATAAACCAAAGACAACTACCATCTGATTTCACTTATATGTTGAATTTAAGAAACAAAACAAATGCATTTTAAAAAGAGAGACAAACCAAAACCAAACTCTTAACTATAGAGAACAGAGGGTTAACAGAGCGGGGGTTGAGGGAGGGGATGGGTGAAATAGAAGTAGGTAGAGGGGATTAAAGAGTACACTTATCAAGACTGAGAAACATACAGAATTGTTGAAGCACAATATTGTACACCTAAAACTAATATAACACCGTATGTTAAATACACTAGAATTAAAAGTTAAAAATCTTTAAATAAAGTATTTGTATATGATAAACTATTATTATGCATGTTATAATTAAACATTATTACATATTGTATAATGGTATATTACTATGTTTGTATTATTATTACAGCATGTATATTTATATTTACATTATCCTGAATGTCCCCATAATCTAATGAGACAATGAGACACAGTTTTAGAATAAATATTAAAAATGCCATTACAAGGAAATATAACAGATATTCCAGAAAATTAAAGAGCAAAATTTTAAACTACATTATATTATTTCAAATACATGTTTACAAAGTCTCTGACTTATCTAATATCATATATATTGATATTATACTTTCTTTAGACTATATTTTTAATACTTAAATAAGTTTTACTACTCAAAGTCTCTTGGATATAAAGTAGAAACTTTGCAATTTATCAAACACAAGGAAAATGTACAGAAACCCAAATATAAAAGCCTTGTAGACTGAAGCTTTTAGCTCTTGATATTTTAAAAGTTCCTATTGCTCACCTATTATGATTTCTAGAGATTCAGATGTATACGTTTTGAAATACTTGAGTTTGTAAAACTTTCTTATGTCTACTTCAGATAAAATTATTTTAGGATGAAAATACTGCTAAAGCATATTCAGCAAGTTCTAGTCAACTCAACCCCTAAAACCAAGGATTATAAGACTATCTCCCATCTCTTACATGAAAATCAAATACTTAAGCTACATACAGGCTGTGCACTTCTTGATACATTCATGTAATTCAAATTGATAGAAAAATACTAACATATTAATCATAGCGGGGGGAGGGGGGACCAGTATTCTGGTTAATGGAATTTCGTCATTGTTGTGACTAGAAATACTTCTACTTTATTTTTTTTTTAACGTTTTATTTATTTTTGAGACAGAGAGAGACAGAGCATGAACGGGGGAGGGGCAGAGAGAGGGAGACACAGAATCGGAAGCAGGCTCCAGGCTCTGAGCCATCAGCCCAGAGCCTGACGCGGGGCTCGAACTCACAGACCGCGAGATCGTGACTTGAGCCGAAGTCGGACGCCCAACCGACTGAGCTACCCAGGCGCCCCAAAATACTTCTACTTTAAGACTTGAAGTTGGTGTTTAATATAAAATATACATGGTTATTCAAATGATTAATTATTAGCCATGATTTCATCACTGATGCTCTCTCAGAAGTACAATAGCTAAAAGAGGGTATACACTTGGCCTAAGATTTTTAACATTTTATTTTACTTTTAGAACAAGAGTATGTTAATAGGAAATCTAGAGTAGAGGAAGAAGATAAAATACAAAACACTGACTAACATGGGGTTAAGATTTCTTACTAGATGGAGACAATATTCCTGAAGGGGAATTGGCTTCTGATAGGAGAAGTGTTCTGTCGTAGCAGGAGGCAAAGAAGAGAGATGGATGGAATCACATCATTAATTTGCAAGGTGAAATGATTAAATTCCTAAGCGATTCTGTTTCCTCTATGAAACACAAAATGGCATTTTGTGCATCTTGTTCAAATAAACTAAGCATGATCCCACTTTGCAGTGTTCCTGTTTGCTGCTCCCTCCATGTGCAACCTCTCATGCTTGGGTATCTGGAAGGATCACTTCCACTCTCCTCAACTGTCATTGTTTCCCCTAACCATCCTGCCCAAAAGGCATAATAGTCATTGTTTATCTCCCATAATGCACTTTCAGCTTCATTGACTCATCACCACCTAGCATGTTGAATACTTCTTTAGTTATGGACCATAATCTGCAGGAGACTGAACTGTGCATGTTTTGTTAAGTTATACCTGGCACCGAGAACCATCAGTGCCTGGCCAATGAGTGCCCAATAAATATTTATGAAAAGAAACACATTGTTTCTGCTGCTGGTAGTAGGAAGATACAGAAGGGACAAAAGGGTAGGCATAGCAGACGTTTCTGTGGGTTGAAAAGGTCTGAGATGGGAAGCTGTGCAGACAATGCAAAAGTAGTCAGACTAGAGATGCAGGGTCAGTTTTTCCAGGCAGTTGGAGAACCTATCTGAAGACCCCTGGCGATAACCGTGTTCACGGATTTACGGTGGTACCATATTCCACGTTTCATTAATTTCTCCAGATATCCTTCAATTACTTGGCCCAGCATGGAAAAGGCCATACATTGAAGAAAATGACATAAAAATGATAATACAAGATAGCATATATTAGATAGCAAATGAAAGAAAAAGGCAATACCATTGAGCAGCCAGCAGAGTGGGTACGATTTAAGTAGTGTATGAAAGTGCATTTTAGTTACTAGAGAAAGGAGACTGGTATTCTGGGTTTGAGGGGGAAAAAATAAACAGGTGCAAAACAATTACCCTGTATATCAACAAAGGGCTTTTACTGTAATTCTAATTTATTTTAATTATTGTTACCATGAAAACAAATGTGCTAACTTCTTTCATAATGTCAGGTAACATTTCAGAAGCCATAAATTTCTAATTAGCACGCTCTCTCGCTCTTTCTCTTTCTTTCTCTCTCTCTCTCCCTCTCTCTGTCTCACACACACACACACACACACAGCCCTAATTAATCAAAAATAAGTTCAAATGTGTCAAGCTCTCCTTCCTACAGAATGAAAAAAAATACAGTGGAGTTGGAAGATCAAGCTGAGGGGGTAGGGAGACTTGCAGAAGGAAAGATGAAAAACAGAATTTACCTATGACTTATGAGGAAACTATTTCAGCAAATACATCACACTTAATTTCCTGAAGTTTTTATGAACAATAGGTAACTGTGGAATGAACACAGAGCACAGCAGCGTCTGGTTCCACCATAAACTAAGGAGACAAGGCCAGCTCTTTTTTTGTTTCCTTATTTTTAAGCTCCCTGAGGTAACTGTAACGCATGTGCAGCCATTTTGTGTTGAGCCCTGTGTGTAAGTACTGGGCATATTGCAAATACGAGTGCCAACTTCCATTCAAACTCTCTAAATTTAAACCTACTTACTCTAGTTATTCTACAACTTGATCGCCTAGATCAAGAAATATATGTTAATGATAGATAACTAATTAGATGAGACAGCTGTTTCAGAAATTGTAGCTCAATGCTGCTGCTCTTTCTTTAGGGGAATGTAAAAGCAGATTACCCCAGGGTCCTGGAGAAATAAATGCTTTACTCCAAATAAAAATGTCACATCCAAAGTTAGGTCTTATCTCACATAATTTTGAAAAAATCAATATTAAAGCATTGTTCAGACTATGGTTACATAATATTCTGATTCTGTTCTGGAAAATACATCATATACCCAATTCTCCATTTCCCATAAACATAGTACATCTTGTATGAGACCTTTGTTGGTCCGTGATGTATCCTTTGGGGATTATTACTGTAATAATTGAATATATGGACACGAAATTACCGAAGCATAATTTCAGTCACAGAATACAATTTCCATGGAAATGCTGTATGATTAGGTGGTCCAATACAGAATGAAAACATCTACCCTAGTAGAGAGGCTTAAAAAAAAAAAAACATAGTAAAATACAATTTAACAACAATTTTACCTTCAGGCTTATTAGGTTTGGCTGAATAACAATTCATCAAATGGAATACCTAAAATGTAATTTTTGCCTTCAAATAATCAGCAATGTCTAGTTTTCAACAACTGTATGAAAAATTCAGAGATTTTGCTAAAGTACCATACACTATCTGTAATTTATAGCTTGAGACGATAGGAAATTATTTTAAATTATTCAAATTAGGATGGGAGATCGATTTATGCTTATGTGTGCACATATATGTAAGTATGATGAAGTGAGGCACAGTTATTCACATTGAGTGTGGATCGCTAAGTGGAAAACAGAAGCTGCAGGTCTTTTGGAATATGTACATATGTATAGGAGAGATCATTCATATGCGTTCACACAGAAAAGACCTAAAAGCATTTTTAACAAAACTAACAGAGGCTTAGACTAGATGCTAGAACTGTGGATATGCTTTAGTGCTGTTTCAATATATTCTGATTTTTCTTTTGCTATAATTTTGGAATAGAAAAATAATAAAGCTAGGGGCGCCTGGGCAGCTCAGTTGATTGAGCGTCCGACTTCAGCTCAGGTCATGATCTCACAGCTCGTGAGTTCGAGCCCCGCATTGGGCTCTGTGCTGACAGCTCAGAGCCTGGAGCCTGCTTCCGATTCTGTGTCTCCCTCGCTCTCTGCCCCTAAGCCACTCACATTCTGTCTCTGTCTCTCTCAAAAATAAACATTAAAAAAATTTTTTTTTAAATAAAGAAGCTACCGAAAAGGTACAAAGTGCTTAGCAGCAAAAGATATTTAAGAACGACTAAGCCACTAAGCCAGAAAATCAATGAAGTATTTCAGAAAAGGATAAAATAGAAAATGAATACACACAATGTAGGCTAGAAAAGCAGAAAATAGAGTGATCATTTTAGGAAAGCCTGTACTTAAAAATGCCGTTCCCACAAGCCAATAGTGTCCAAGGTCAATTGTTTCAGTGTCTATGAATTAGACCAGAAAATGTGGTGGTTTCAGCAATAACAGACCACAATTACAATATCAACATTATAAAGGACAATTCTTAAGGGATCCTATCATAGGAACAAAGTGTATGGATATGCTCTCCTGGGAATAAACAAGGACAAATTACTTTACTGCTGTTCTACAGGAGATTTTCCACAACATTTATGAGGGATACCTTGAGGTTACATTGTAACAGCATGCTTCAGTAACCAACACTATTAAAAGCAGTTTCAATCCATTATCTACTGGAAATCAACAAACTATAAAATACTGTGCCAACCGGCAAAACAAAGTCAGGTCAAAGAAACGAACATTTATATCAGTATTTGTTAATTGTGGGATTAAAATTGTTGGTTAAAATTATTTGTTTTATATCATAGATGTGGGTAGATAAACGATTGTTTTTAACATTTTGATTTGCTCATGGTAAGCAAATCATATATACTATATGACCTTGAAAATATTCATTTTGCAATTTGTGTTTGGTTAGTTAAATTGATCATTAGATTTACTTTAATATAAACTAGAGCTTACAATGCAGGCTAGCCACTAACTGTTTTCAAAAAGAAATTAAACTTAACGTTTTCCCTCCACAGTATATAAAACAGAAGTGGCTATCATTGTTTCCAAATCATATAAACAAGTGAACAGATAAGTAAACTTACTTACAGGGTTGGGTGGGTGGGAGAGCTGGGCTAATGAGAGAAGGGAGGGGAGAGAAGGGAGAGCAAGGGGACAGAAAGCTCAAGGAGCTCCAGGAAGAGAGGGCAAGGGAGAGGGGTGGGGAAGAGGAGAGAAGGAAGTGAGGAGTCGAAGAAAAGGAGAGAGGGAGAGGATAAGAGGGAAAGAGACGGAGGGGGGACATTAGTGCCTGTGTCATGTGTGAAACCAAGGCTTTCTGTAGTTAAGCAAGTGTCTCTAGGTGTATCAGAGCCATTTGGTGAAACTCCAATCACCAGGGATTACTAGTAATGACTTTTATGTATCAGGATGGAGGAGGGAAGGAGAATTACGTTTATTTGAGGGCAGTGTTACGGGGAAATGGTCAGGACTTTTGGATTTGGAGTCACACGTGGGTATCAACCTCAATCTGAAACTGCCAGCTCTGTGACTAGGGACAACTTCCCTAACCTTGCTAGTGATCAGGTTTCATATCTGTGAAACAGGATACTGATACTGAGCCCATGGTTATTGTTAATATGATTAAAATAGATGATTGGATCTATATAGGTGTTCAAAGACTGGTACTCAGTAAACGGATAGATGAACGGCAGCTTTCATTACTGGGCACAACTTAAAATGTGGATTGTGTTCACCTTTTTTTTTTTGTAAATTTTTTTTTTAACGTTTATTTATTTTTGGGACAGAGAGAGACAGAGCATGAACGGGGGAGGGGCAGAGAGAGAGGGAGACACAGAATCGGAAACAGGCTCCAGGCTCCGAGCCATCAGCCCAGAGCCCGACGCGGGGCTCGAACTCACAGACCGTGAGATCGTGACCTGAGCCGAAGTCGGACGCTCAATCGACTGAGCCACCCAGGCGCCCCATGTGTTCACCTTTTTAAATAAACCTGTCACGATGTTACAAAAGAAACATTTCCTCCGGTATTTTAATTATTTATTTACAATTGCTATAGAGAAAACAGGAAAGTATACTCTGACAGTGCTGAAATAGTCTGGAGCCTAGTAAAGTCCCATAAAATACGTCTTCAACAAAAAACTGTGAAGTGAGAAAAGGAAAAAAGAACCACTAAATGAGAAAATAACAAAATGGCAATAATTACCTACCTATCAATAATTAAATGTAATTGGGCCAAATCTTCCAATCAAAAGGCATAGGGTTACCGGACAAAAAATAAGATCCATCTATATGCCTAAGAGAGACTCACCTCAGACCCAAAGACACATACAGAACGAAAGTGAAAGGGTGGAAAAAGTTTCCATGAAAATGAAACAAAGGAAACTTGGGGGAGTAATGCTTATATCACATAAAATAAACTTTAAAACAGAGATTGAAACAAGAGACAAAGAAGACCATTACGTGATGGTAAAGGGATTAACCGAGTAAGAGGATACAACAACTATAAATACCTATGTATCAAACGTAGATGCACCGAGTTATAGAAAGCAACTTCAACAGACATAAAGAAAGAAATTGAGTGTAATACAATAATATTATGGAGGGGGTTAACATCTCACATTAATGGATGAAACATCTGGACAGATAATTAATAAGGAAATAGCGACCTTAAATGACACACTGGACCAGATGGGCTTAACAGACGTACATAGACATTCCATCCCAAAGCAGAAAAATACACATGCTTTTCAAATGCACACAGAACATTCTCCAGGACAGACCACATGTTAGGCCACAAAACAAGCCACAAGAGACTGAAATCATGTCCAGCATCTTTTCTGACCAAAATGGGATGAAAAAAAAAAAGAAATCAGTTGCAAGAAAAAAAGTGAAAAAAAACACAAATATGTGGAGGCGGAACAAAATGCTATTAAACAACCAATAGGTCAATGAAGAAATAAAACAGGAAATTTAAACATACTGTACTTTGAAACAAATGAAAATGGAATCATTTTAAAAAATCTAGGAAATACAGGAAAAGCAATTCTAAGAGGGAAGTTTACAGTCATACAGGCTTATCTCCAGAAACAAGAAAAATCTCAGACAATATAACCTTACACCCAAAGGGACTAGAAACAAAGCCCAAGTTAGTAGAAAGAAATAATAATGATAGAAGTGGAAATAAATAAAACCAAGACGAAGAAAATGGAAAAGAATGAAACTAAGCTGTTTCTTTGAAAAGATGACCAAAACTGATCAAACTTTGCCCAGAAAATAAAAGGTCACTCAAATAAAAAAACATCAGAAATGAAAGAGAAGTTACATCCAAGGGAGAAATTTAAAAAAAAATTATAAGACACTACTATGAAAAATTATAAGCCAACAAAATGGACAATTGCAATAAATATATAATTTTCTATAAACACATAACGCCCCCCATACACTAAATCGGAAGGAAAATAGAAAGTCTGAACAGCCAGATTACTAGTAAACAATTTGAATCAGTAATAAAAACAAAACAACAACAAAAAACCTCCCAACCTAAGTTTAGGGCCAGACAGCTTCATAGGTGAAATCTACCAAGTATTTAAAAAAGAATTAATACTTATCTTCTCAAACAATTTCAAAAACGTGAAGAGGAAGAAATGCTTCCAAATTCATTCTGTGAATCCACTGTTACCCTGATACCAAAACTAAAAAGACACTGCAAAAAAAAAGAGAAAGAAAGAAAGAAAGAAAATTACCAGCCAATATATCTGAGGAACATAGATGCAAAAATCTTCAAAAAAAAAAAATAGCAAACCAAATTCAAGAATACATTAGAAGGATCATACACCATGTTCAAGTGGGATGCATTCCAAGGATGTAAGGATGGTTCAATATCTGCAAATCGACCAACATGATACACATTAACAAAATGAATGAAAATCATATCATCATCTCAATATACGCAGAAAAATCATTTGACAAAATTTAACTTCTTTTATGATAAAAACTATCAACAAAGCGGGTTTAGAGGGAACTGCTTTGAAAACGAAAAACACATATGATAAGACCACACTTAAAGTCATACTCAATGATGAAACACTGAAAGCTTTTTCTCTAAGATCAGGAACAAGGCAAGGATACCCTCTGTTGCCACTTTTGTTCAACATAATACTGGAAGTCCTAACCACGGCAAAGAAAGAAATAGAAATACAAGACATCTAAATTGGTAAGGAAAGAGCAAAACTGTCACTATTTGCAGATGACATGATACTGTGTATAGAACATACCAGACTCCACCAAAAACTGGTAGAATATATGAATTCAGCAAAGTAGCAGAATAAATCATTAATATAGAGAAATCTGTTGCATTTCTATACATAACAAAGGAGCAAAAAGAGAAAATAAGAAAACAATCTTATTTATAATTGCATCAAAAAGAATAAAATACCTAAAAATAAATATATCCAAGGGCAAAAGAACAGTACTCTGAAAACTAGAAGACCTGTGAAAGAAATTGAAGACAATACAAACAAATGGAAAGATATTCTATGCTTATGATTAGAAGATTATTGTTACAATGTCTATACTACCTAAAGCAATCTACAGATTCAGTGGAAGTCCTATCAATATACCAATGGTATTTTTCACAGAACTAGAACAAGTAATACTAAAATTTGGGTGGAAACATCAGAGATCCCCAATAGCCAAAGCAATCTTGAGCAAGAAGAACAAAGCTGGACATACAACACACTCAGATTTCAAACTATACTACAAAGATAGAGTAATCAAGATGGCACGGTACCGGCACAAAAACAGACACGTAGATCAATGGAATAAAATAGAAAGCCCAGAAATAAACCTGTGTTTATGTGGTCAGTTAATGCATGACAACGGAGGCAAGAATATACAATGGGAAAAGGTATCATCAAAAATGATGCTGGGAAAATGGGACAGGTATATGCAAAAGAATGAAAATGGGCCACTTCCTTACACCATATATACAAAATAAGCTCAAAATGGATTAAAGACTTAAATGTGAGAGCTAAAACCATAAAACTCCTTAAAAAAAAAATACAGGCAGTAAACTCTTGGGCCATCAGTCTAACCAATATATCTTGGACCTGTCCCCTCAGGCAAGGGCAACAAAAGAAAAATAAACAATTGGGAGGAAAGCAAAGTGGAAAGCTTTCCTACAGCAAAGGCAACCATCAACAAAATGAAAAAGCAACCTACTATATAGGAGAAGATAGTTACAAATGATATACTCAGTGAGGGCCTAACACCCAAAACATATAAAGAATCCATAAAACTCAAAGCAGGAAACAAAGGTGAAAGAAATTAAAAGTTACATCGTTACATAGTTATAAAATTTACGTAGTTATAAAAAAGTCATCAGATTGTAAAGTACAGCATAAGGAATATAGTCAATAATGTTATGTATATTAACTCTGTGTGGTGACCTATGGTAACTAGATTAACTGTGGTGATCATTTTGTTATATGAATATTGAATCACTATGTTGTACACCTGAAATACTGTATTACCACTATTCTTCAACTTAACTTTTTAGTTGAAAAAAGGATTGAAAAGTGACAACAAAATTGCGTAAAGCAGTATCTGTCCGGCAATGCGACAGCTGGCACATTCAAAAATCACCTTGATATTATGTATTTTGATTCTATCAGAAACTTTCTATGTCATTAATAAGTAAATGGACACTTAAGTTTAAATACTAGTGAGGTTTTTGTTTTTTGTTTGTTTGTTTGTTTGTTTTTTAAACAGAGTGAGCATGGGAGTGGGAGAAGGGGAGAGGGAGAGAGAGTCTTAAGCAGGCTCCACACTCAGCACACAGCCCCACACGGGGCTAGAACTCAGGACCTGTGAGATCATGACCTGAGCCAAAATCAAGAATCAGATGCTTAACCGAGTGAGCTGCCCAGGTGCCTCAATACTGGTATATTTTATATTATTTGATGTAAAAAATACTGTCCCTACAAAATCAAGACAACTCCAAAGAAAATTTCAATGGCTTTATGGTTTCTATATTTCAAGTCTACAAAACCATTTCATGCCTATGTAGTTCACCCCACTATGACTGTATACTTATTTTAACAAATAGTGAGTGACCTTTTTCAGTATGAGCTGGCAAGTTTAGGGGTCTTCCTTTCTTGTGAGACGCAGAACAATTAATAACACATTACCCTTGTCTTCAGTAACCCACACGTCAGTGAAAGAGAAGAAAATATGCAAACTGTGTAATGTCTAATGTAGTTAAAAATCAAGACATATTATATAAATGAAATATGAAAGCTTTTCTTCCATGAATCACCTATTGAATACAAAACACTGTTTTGTGCGTTACACTAAATTCTGAGTAATGGGACATTTCCTCTATATTTTTTCATTTACGTTACAATAACATTACATTGCATTCTGATGGTATTTTTGTATCTAATCCAGGATTGCTCAGAAATATTTATGATTTCTACTAAGTAGTAAACAAGTAGGTGTGTCAATACTGAGCATTTATCTAAATTAAGACTAATTTTTAAAAAGTGGTTTCTTAAATATCAAACAGGCCTCCATTCACGGTCAAGCACTACCAATCAAGCACTATCCCAGTCAATGCTAGGTGTTGGGCACTGTACCTGGAGTTACGATTTGATGCAGAAGAGGAAAGCAGATATTTCCTCTCTCTACCTAAGTTTCAGAATCCATTTGTTAAATATAATTATAATGCTCTCTGATCAGGAGAGTAAACTTTCCTAATAGTTTGTCTAACCTGGATGAATCATTAATCCCTTGAAAACTGGGTTCATACTGATGAAATACACTGATCTTTGAGATTGCACTTCTGTTGAATTCAGTCCCCAGTGCTATTTTCTGTAAAGTTAGTTCATTAACTACTATATGCCAAGAATGTAACCTGATTTACAACAAATGTCATAAAATTGCATTGTATACTTTGTCACCTTTACCTTTTAAAGCGATTATATATGTGATATATATGTGATTGTACGTAAATATATATATATAGGTCATTATAAAACTTGTTTTACTTAAAAACTGTTTTTCAAATGTCTACATGAATAATTAAGCTTATCCCAAGTTTATAAAAATAAAGAAGGGGTGCCTGGGTGGCTCAGTCAATTAAGTGTCTGACTCTGGCTCAGGTCATGATCTCATGGTTCGTGAGTTCAAGCCTGCATCTGGCTCTGTGCTGACAGTGCAGACCCTCCTTGGGATTCTCTCTCTCTCCCTCTCTCTCTGCCCTTCCCCTGCTTGCTCGCTCACTTTCTCAAATAAATAAACTTAAAAATAAAAAAAAGAAAATTGTTATGTAACTAGAAATGTGATTACTCTTAATGAGAATTGATTAACTTCCTTTTTCTCTCTTTCCAAGATTTTATTTAAATTCAAGTTAGTTAACATAAGTGTAGTTTTGGTTTCAGGACTAGAATTTAGTAATTCATCACTTAACAGATAATACCCACTGCTCATTACAATAAGGGCTCTCCTTAGTAGCCATCACCCCTTTAGCCCATCCCCCACCAAATCCCCTCCAGCAACACTCAGTTTGTTCTCTAGAGTTAAGAGTCTTATGGTTTGCCTCCCTCTCTGTTTTTATCTTACTTTATTTTTCCTTCCCTTCCCTTACATTCATCTGTTTTGTTCCTTAAATTCCACATATGAGTGCAATCATATGGTATTGGTCTTTCTCTGACTGACTTATTTAACTTAGCATAATACACTCTAGTTCCATGTATGTCATTACAAATGGAAAAATTTCATTCCTTTTAATGAGTAATATTTCATTATATATATATGCACACAAACACACCACATCTTCTTAACCCATTCATCAGTTGTTGGACATTTGGGCTCTTTCCATAATTTGGCTATTGTTGATAGTACTGCTATAAACATTGGGGTGCACATACCCCTTTGAACCAGTATTTTCATATCCTTTGAATAAATACCTAGTAGTGCAATTGCTGGGTCATAGGTCAGTACCCCTCAAGAAAGTAGGGATTGAACGAACATACTGCAACATCACAAAGGTCACATATGAAAGACCCTCAGCTATAATCATTACCAATGGGCAAAAACTTACAGTTTTTTCCTAAGGTCAAGAACACGATAGGGATGTCCACTCTCAACAGCTTTACTCAACATAGTACTGGAAGTCCCAGCCTCAGCAATCAGACAACAAAAAGAAATCAAAAGCATTAAAATCAGCAAGGAAGAAGTCAAACTTTCACTCTTTGTAGATGACACGGCACTCTGGAAAATCTGAAAGACTCCACCAAAAAATTGCTAGAGCTGATACTTGAATTCAGCAAAATTGCAGGATCTGCGTCTGCGAAGATGCAGAAATCTGTTGTATTCATTCAAATTATGAAAGATAAATGAAGGAACCAATCCCATTTACACTTGTACCAAAACCATAAGATACCTACAAATAAAGCTAACCAAAGAGGTGAAAGATCTGTACTCTGAAAAACTAGAGAACACTTATGAAAGAAATTGTAGATGACATAAAGAAATGGAAAAAGGGGAAGATGGCGGCGTAGGAGGACGCTGTGCTCACCGTGTCCTGCGGATCACTTAGATTCCACCTTTACCTGCCTAAATAACCCAGAAAACCACCAGAAGACTAGCAGAACGGAGTCTCTGGAGCCAAGCACAGACGAGAGGCCCACGGAAGAGGGTAGGAAGGGCGGCGAGGCGGTGTGTGCTCCACAGACTGGCGGGAGGGAGCTGGGGCGGAGGGGGGGCCCGCCAGCCAAGCAGAGCCCCTGAGTCTGGCTCCCAAGAGCGGAGGGGCCGGACAGAGTGTGTTCCGACAGCAAGCGGGACTTGACATCTGGAAGGTTATAAGCTAACAGCTCTGCTAGGAGAACGGGAGGGCTGGAGGACAACGGGAGGGAGAGTTGTTGAGCTCTGGACGACAGAGCGCAGCTTGGCGGGGAACAAAGGCACTCTCCAGTGCCATTTCTCTTGCCCATTCCCCAGCCAAAATCCCAAAGGGAACCAGTTCCTGCCAGGGAACTTGCTTACACTGGGCAAACACCCAACGCTGTGCTTCTGCGGGTCCATCCCTCCGGTGTGTCTGACTCCCTCCTGGTGCCTCAGGGCCCCTCCCGAAGCGGATCTCCAAAGGAAAAGTGAGCTGAGCCTACCCCTCCCGCCCCTGTGCACCTTGCCAATACACCCCAGCTAATACGCCACATCCCCAGCACCACAAGCCTGGCAGTGTGAAAGTAGCCCAGACGGGCCACGCCACCCCACAGTGAATCCCACCCCTAGGAGAGGGGAAGAGAAGGCACACACCAGTCTGACTGTGGCCCCAGCAGTGGGCTGGGGGCAGACATCAGGTTTGACTGCGGCCCCGCCCACCAATGCAAGTTATTCAAGACAGTACAGGGGAAGTGCCCCACAGTCCCGCACCACTCCAGGGACTATCCAAAATGACAAAACAGAAGGATTCCCCTCAAAAAAACCTCCAGGATATAACGACAGCTAACAAACTGATCAAAAACGATTTAAACAACATAACAGAAAGTGAATTTAGAATAATAGTCATAAAATTAATCGCTGGGCTTGAAAACAGTATAAAGAACAACAGAGAATCTCTTGCTACAGAGATCAAGGGACTAAGGAACAGCCAGGAAGAGCTAAAAAATGCTATCAATGAGTTGCAAAATAAAATGGAGACAACTACAGCTCAGATTGAAGAGGCAGAGGATAAAATAGGTGAACCAGAAGATAAAATTATGGAAAAAGAAGAAGGTGAGAAAAAGAGAGATAAAAAAATCCAGGAGTATGAGGAGAAAATTAGAGAACTAAGTGATGCACTGAAGAGAAATAATCTACGCATAATTGGTATTCCAGAGGAGGAAGAGAGAGGGAAAGGTGCTGAAGGTGTACTTGAAGAAACAATAGCTGAGAACTTCCCTGATCTGGGGAAGGAAAAAGGAATTGAAATCCAAGAGGCACAGAGAACTCCCTTCAGACGTAACTTGAATCGATCTTCTGCACGACATATCATAGTCAAACTGGCAAAATACAAGGATAAAGAGAAAATTCTGAAAGCAGCTAGGGATAAACGTGCTCTAACATATAAAGGGAGACCTATAAGACTCGTGACCGATCTCTAAGAAACTTGGCAGGCCAGAAAGGAATGGCAGGAGATCTTCAATGTGATGAACAGAAAAAATATGCAGCCGAGAATCCTTTATCCAGCAAGTCTGTCATCTAGAATAGAAGGAGAGATAAAGGTCTTCCCAAACAAACAAAACTGAAGGAATTCGTCACCACTAAACCAGCCCTACAAGAGATCCTAAGGGAGATCCTGTGAGACAAAGTACCAGAGACATCGCTACAAGCATGAAACCTACAGACATCACAATGACACTACACCCATATCTTTCTAAAATAACACCGAATGTAAATGGACTAAATGCACCAACCAAAAGACATAGGGTATCAGAATGGATAAAAAAACAAGACCCATCTATTTGCTGTCTACAAGAGACTCATTTTAGACCTGAGGACACTTTCAGATTGAGAATGAGGGGATGGAGAACTATTTATCATGCCACTGGAAGTCAAAAGAAAGCTGGAGTAGCCATACTTATATCAGACAAACTAGACTTTAAATTAAAGGCTGTAACAAGAGATGAAGAAGGACATTATATAATAATTACAGGGCCTATCCATCAGGAAGAGCTAAAAATTTTAAATGTCTATGTGACAAATACAGGAGCCCCCAAATATATAAAACAATTACTCACAAACATAAACAACCTTATTGATAAGAATGTGGTAATTGCAGGGGACTTTAACACTCCACTTACAGAAATGGATAGATCATCTAGACACACGGTCAATAAAGAAACAAGGGCCCTGAATGAGACATTGGATCAGATGGACTTGACAGATATATTTAGAACTCTGCATCCCAAAGCAACAGAATATACTTTCTTCTCGAGTGCACATGGAACATTCTCCAAGATAGATCACATACTGGGTCACAAAACAGCCGTCATAAATATACAAGAATTGAAATCATACCATGCATATTTTCAGACCACAATGCTATGAAGTTTGAAATCAACCACAGAAAAAAGTCTGGAAAACCTCCAAAAGCATGGAGGTTAAAGAACACCCTACTAAAGAACGAGTGGCTCAACCAGGAAATTAGAGGAGAAATTAAAAAATATATGGAAACAAACGAAAATGAAAATACAACAATCCAAACACTTTGGGACGCAGCTAAGGCAGTCCTGAGAGGAAAATACATTGCAATCCAGGCCTATCTCAAGAAATAAGAAAAATCCCAAATACAAAATCTAACAGCACACCTAAAGGAAATAGAAGCAGAACAGCAAAGACAGCCAAACCCCATAGAGGAAGATAAATAAGCAATATAGAATCTAAAAAAACTGTAGAGCAGATCAACGAAACCAAGAGTTGGTTTTTTGAAAAAATAAACAAAACTGATAAACCTCTAGCCAGGCTTCTCAAAAAGAAAAGGGAGATGACCCAAATAGATAAAATCATGAATGAAAATGGAATTATTACAACCAATCCCTCAGAGATGCAAGCAATTATCAGGGAATACTATGAAAAATTATATGCCAACAAACTGGACAACCTGGAAGACATGGACAAATTCCTAAACACCCACACACTTCCAAAACTCAATCAGGAGGAAATAGAAAGCTTGAACAGACCCATAACCAGCAAAGAAATTGAATCAGTCATCAAAAATCTCCCAACAAATAAGAGTCCAGGACCAGATGGCTTCCCAGGGGAGTTCTACCAGACGTTTAAAGCAGAGATAATACCTATCCTTCTCAAGCTATTCCAAGAAATAGAAAGGGAAGGAAAACTTCCAGACTCATTCTATGAAGCCAGTATTACTTTGATTGCTAAACCAGACAGAGACCCAGTAAAAAAAGAGAACTATAGGCCAATATCCCTGATGAATATGGATGCAAAAATTCTCAATAAGATACTAGCAAATCAAATTCAACAGCATATAAAAAGAATTATTCACCATGATCAAGTGGGATTCATTCCTGGGATGCAGGGCTGGTTCAACATTCACAAATCAATCAACGTGATACATCACATTAATAACAGAAAAGATAAGAACCATATGATCTTGTCAATCGATGCAGAAAAGGCATTTGACAAAACTCAGCAACATTTCTTTTTTTTTTTTTAATTTGTTTTTTCAACATTTATTTTTTTTTTGGGACAGAGAGAGAGCATGAACGGGGGAGGGGCAGAGAGAGAGGGAGACACAGAATCGGAAACAGGCTCCAGGCTCTGAGCCATCAGCCCAGAGCCTGACGCGGGGCTCGAACTCACGGACCGCGAGATCGTGACCTGGCTGAAGTCGGACGCTTAACTGACTGCGCCACCCAGGCGCCCCAGCAACATTTCTTAATAAAAACGCTTGAGAAAGTCAGGATAGAAGGAACATACTTAAACATCATAAAAGCCATTTATGAAAAGCCCACAGCTAACATCATCCTCAATGGGGAAAAACAGAGCTTTTTCCCTGAGATCAGGAACACAACACCGCTGTTTTTTAACATAGTGTTGGAAGTTCTAGCATCAGCAATCAGACAACAAAAGGAAATCAAAGGCATCAAAATTGGCAAAGATGAAGTCAAGCTTTCGCTTTTTGCAGATGACATGATATTATACATGGAAAATCCGATAGACTCCACCAAAAGTCTGCTAGAACTGATACATGAATTCAGCAAAGTTGCAGGATACAAAATCAATGTACAGAAATCGGTTGCATTCTTATTCACTAATAATGAAGCAACAGAAAGACAAAGAAACTGATCCCATTCACAATTGCACCAAGAAGCATAAAATACCTAGGAATAAACCTAACCAAAGATGTAAAAGATCTGCATGCTGAAAACTATAGAAAGCTTATGAAGGAAATTGAAGAAGATATAAAGAAATGGAAAAACATTCCCTGCTCATGGATTGGAAGAATAAATATTGTCAAAATGTCAATACTACCCAAAGCTATCTACACATTCAATGCAATCCCAATCAAAATTGCACCAGCATTCTTCTTGAAGCTAGAAAAAGCAATCCTAAAATTGATATGGAACCCCAAAAGGCCCTGAATAGCCAAAGTAATTTTAAAGAAGAAGACTAAAGCAGGAGGCATCACAATCCCAGACTTTAGCCTCTACTACAAAGCTGTAATCATCAAGACAGTATGGTATTGGCACAAAAACAGACACATAGACCAATGGAATAGAATAGAAACCCCAGAACTAGACCCACAAACGTATGGCCAACTCATCTTTGACAAAGCAGGAAAGAACATCCAATGGAAAACAGTCTCTTTAACAAATGGTGCTGGGAGAACTGGACAGCAACATGCAGAAGATTGAAACTAGACCACTTTCTCACACCATTCACAAAAATAAACTTAAAATGGATAAAGGACCTGAATGTGAGACAGGAAACCATCAAAACCTTAGAGGAGAAAACAGGAAAAGACCTCTCTGACCTCAGCCGTGGCAATTTCTTACTTGACACATCCCCAAAGGCAAGGGAATTAAAAGCAAAAATGAACTACTGGGACCTTATGAAGATAAAAAGCTTCTGCACAGCAAAGGAAACAACCAACAAAACTAAAAGGCAACCAATGGAATGGGAAAGGATATATGCAAATGACTTATCGGACAAAGGGCTAGTATCCAAAATCTATAAAGAGCTCACCAAACTCCACACCCGAAAAACAAATAAGCCAGTGAAGAAATGGGCAGAAAACATGAATAGACACTTCTCTGAAGAAGACATCCGGATGGCCAACAGACACATGAAAAGATGCTTAACGTCGCTCCTCATCAGGGAAATACAAATCAAAACCACACTCAGATGTCACCTCACGCCAGTCAGAGTGGCCAAAATGAACAAATCAGGAGACTATGGATGCTGGAGAGGATGTGGAGAAATGGGAACCCTCTTGCACTGTTGGTGGGAATGCAAACTGTTGCAGCCACTCCGGAAAACAGTGTGGAGGTTCCTCAAAAAATTAAAAATAGACCTACCCTATGACCCAGCAGTAGCACTGCTAGGAATTGACCCAAGGGATACAGGAGTACTGATGCATAGGGGCACTTGTACCCCAATGTTTATAGCAGCACTCTCAACAATAGCCAAATTATGGAAAGAGCCTAAATGTCCATCAACTGATGAATGGATAAAGAAATTGTGGTTTATATTCACAATGGAGTACTACGTGGCAATGAGAAAGAATGAAATATGGCCCTTTGTAGCAACGTGGATGGAACTGGAGAGTGTTATGCTAAGTGAAATAAGTCATACAGAGAAAGACAGATACCATATGTTTTCACTCTTATGTGGATCCTGAGAAACTTAACAGAAACCCATGAGGGTGGGGAAGGAAAAAAAAAAAGAGGTTAGAGTGGGAGAGAGCCAAATCATAAGAGACTCTTAAAAACTAAGAACAAACTGAGGGTTGATGGGGTGTGGGAGGGAGGGGAGGGTGGATGATGGGTATTGAGGAGGGCACCTTTTGGGATGAGCACTGGGTGTTGTATGGAAACCAATTTGACAATAAATTTCATATATTGAAGAAAAAAAGAAATGGAAAAATATTCTATGCATCATGGTTGGAAGAACAAATATTGTTAAAATGTCTATGCTACCCAAAGCAATATATATATATTTTTTTTTCAATGAAATCCCTATCAAAACAACACCAGCATTCTTCAGAGAACTAGAACAAACAATTCTAAAATTTGCATGGAAGCAGAAAAGACCCTGAATAGACAGAGCAATCCTGAAAAAGAAAACCAAAGCTGGAGGCATCACAATCCTGGACTTCAAGCTGTATTACAAAGCTGTAATCTTAGGACAGTATGGTACTGGCACAAAAACAGACACATAGTCAATGGAACAGAATAGAGAACCCAGAAATGGGCCCACAACTATATGGTCAACTAATTGACAAAGCAGGGCAGAACATCCAATGGAAAAAAGACAGTCTCTTCAACAAATGGTGTTGGGAAAACTGGACAGCGACATGCAGAAGAATGAAACTGGACTTCCTTACACCATATACAAAAATAAATTCAAAATGGATGAAAGACCTAAATATGAGGCAGGAAACCATCTTCTTCTCGAGGAGAACACAGGTGGCAATCCCTTTCACTTCAGCTGCAGCAATGTCTTACTAGACGTATCTCTGGAGGCAAGGGAAGCAAAACCAAACACAAACTATAGGGATAAAAGCTTCATCAGGATAAAAAGCTTCTGCACAGTGAAGGAAACAATCAAGAAAACTAAAAGGCAACCAACAGAATGGAAGAAGATATTTGCAAATGACATATCAGATAAAGGGCTAGTATCCAAAATCTATAAATGACTTATTAAACTCAATACCCCCAAAATAAATAATTCAGTGAAGAAATGGGCAAAAGACATAAACAGACACTTTTCCAAAGAAGGCATCCAGATGGCCAGCAGACACATGAAAAGATGCTTCATATCACTCATCATCAGGGAAATACAAACCAAAACCACGAGATCGACCTCACACCTGTGAGGATGGCTAAAATTAACTCAGTAAACAACAGAAGTTGGCAAGGATGTGGAAAAAGGGAACCCTCTTACACTATTGGTGGGAATGCAAACCGGTACAGACACTCTGAAAAACAGTGTGGAGGAGGTTCCTCAGAAAGTTAAAGAGAATTCATTGACTTCTATATTATAAGCTTTCGTGAGGCTTTTAAGAACAAATTTATATATAATCAGAAGTTAGTGAGTGTTCCATGCAACTGACTGTAAAATGTTATCTTTCATAAGATGATTTTCCTTACATGAAATGTGATTCAGTGATGTAAAGAAAGAGCCTGAACAAGGACAGAATCATCTGTGGGATACTTTTCGGCTATTACAAAAAAAATACAAATGGAACCAAATCAAATGAAAAACAAAAATGAAAACAAACAACAACAAAAAAAAAACATGTGACAACTATGTGTTCTGCTTTACTTGTAAACCTTTGAAAATTTCAACCATTTCACGCACACACACACACACACACACACAAATATTTCCAAGTGACAAACACTTGTGATAATAAAGGCTTATTGTCAAAAACTATTTTATATGCCACTATTCAATAAATGAAGATTAAATACATTTAAAGCATTATGCCTCTTTGTACAATCCCTATTTCACTAATTAAAAAAAGTATTTCTAGTGAGCCTGGGTGGCTCAGTCGGTTTAGCACCTAACTCTTGATATTGGCTTAGGACATGATCTTGTAGTCATGAGATGGAACCCCATGTCGTGCTCTGTGCTGAGCATAGAGCCTGTTTGGGATTCTCTCTCCCTCTCTCTCTGTCCTTACTCGTTTCTCAAAATATATAAACATTAAAAAACATTTTAAAATATTGGGGTGCCTGTGTGACTCACTTGGCTGAGCATCCGACTTCAGCTCAGGTCATGATCTCCCAGTTTGTGAGTCGAGCGGGCATCAGGCTCACTGTTGTCAGCCTGTCAGCACAGAGCCCTCTTCCCATCCTCTGTCCCCCTCGCTCTGCCCCTCCCCCACTTGTGCTCTCCCAAAAATACATAAATATTTAGAAAAAATTAAAAAAATATTTCTGAATCTCCTTACTTCATATTCTCTAACATTTCTTGTTTGTATCATAATATCTAAAAAATGGAATACTGGAAAGACAGTGTCTGAATTTTGATCTGGAAAAATCGAAACCAAACTAATCAGATTATGTTAGAAATAATGTTGTCAATATGATCACTGAATATATTTTGTAGTAGGCAAAAAATGTAGAAGGAAAAAAATTGGCAAGCCCGCATGTTCAACTGATTATTACTCATGGGTTTATGTACTTTAATGAAGTGAATCATCTAATATTGCCACTTAATCATAGAATATTAGGAGCCTGAATGTTCAGTGCATTGGGTTAATTTCATTACAGTTTAATCTGTTAAAAAGGAAACATAATAAATAAGATGAGGAGACATTTCACTTAAATGTAAAAGGAAAATATAATGAAAAAATTCATCATTCGTGACCTCTATTATCTATTCTAACCTTCTAAAATTTATTTTAATCTAGCAGTAACTTCTAGCATATGATATGTGTCTTATATAGTAAAAATAGCTTTTCTCTCTACCAAAAAACTAAGAATATCATTTATTTCAGCCATCAATTGGAAGCTGGCAAATTCTTGGTTTGGAGAGAAAACTTGACTGTTAGATCTATCAACATCAAGAAGATATCATCATCAAGTACAGTGCTTAGCATGATAGAAACATTGTTCCCCCTATATTTATGGTGAACTACATTAAAAAGTACCCTTGAAAAGGTAAAAAAAAATGTAAATTGCATTTGAAAATATGTACAAAGGTGTCTAATATGCAATCTTTCCCTTTTTAAGAAAGAAATTAACTAACAGAAATAAATCCCCTGAAATGAGAAAAACAAAGTCAACATTTGGTAGGCAGAAACATTTATTTCCTAGCTCAGAACTATAAGCTCAGAAGTATCAATTACTTACTTGGATGACTTATATTCCTATATAATAGCCATATACAATAAGCTGACTTTTGTCACTTGAAAAAAATGTGAGATATAAATGCAAAAATATTACTAATATTGTTCTTTTGTCTATTTTCTACATATTACATTATCATTAGGAAGGTTTAATTATTAAAAAACTAAGATGAAACCATTATTTTTAAGTTGAAAATATAATATACATATTTATTTCATATATTTTCTGTAAAGTAAAGAACCTATAAAATAAAGAATATATAAAATAACAATCTATAACTAGTTACTTCAGGAGAAAGGAAGGAAAATATATAATCTTTAATTACTATTTTATTGAATTCAATAGCTTTTCTATTAAAATTTTTTAATGTTCACTTTTGAGAGAGAGAGAGAGAGAGAGAGAGAGAGCAGGAGAGGGGCAGAGGGAGAGGGAGACACAGAATCTGAAGCAGGCGTCAGGCTCTGAGCTGTCAGCACAGAGCCTGAAGCAGGGCTCAAACTCATGAAACGCCAGATCATGATTTGAGCCAAAGTTGGACACAACAGAATGAGCCACTCAGGTACCCCAGTAGCCTTGTTTAAAAGTTTTTATTTTAGGGACACCTAAGTGGCTCAGTTGGTTGAGCGTCAGACTCTCGATTTCAGCTCGAGTTGTCATCTCACAGCTCATGAGATGGAGCCTGGGTGAGGCTCTGTGCTGACAGCACGGAGCCTGCTTGGCTTGCTCTCTCTCTCCCTCTCTCTCTACACCTCCCTCAATTGCACTCTCTCTCTCTCAAAATAAATAAACTTAAAAAAAAACATTTTTTAAGTTTTAATTTTAATTCCCAGTTAGCATAGAGTGTTTTATTAGCTTCAAGTTAATAATAGTCAACACTTCCATACGTCGCCCTGTGCTCATCATGACAAGTTCACTCTTTAATCCCCATCACCTATTTAACTCATCCCCCCCATCCACCTCCCCTCTGGTAACTATCAGTTTGTTCTCTATAATTAAGAGTCTCTTCTTGATTTGTCTCTTTTTTTCCCCATTGCCTGTTTTTTAAATTCCACATATTAGTCAATTCATATGGTAGGTGTCTTTCTCTGAATGACTTATTTTGCTTAGCATTATAATCTCTAGCTCCATCCATGTTGTTGCAAATGGCAAGGTTTCATTCTTTTTATGGCTGAATAATGTTCCACTGCATACACACCACACCTTCTTTATCTATTCATCAATCAATGGACACTTGGGCGGCTTCCGTACCTTGGCTATTGTAAATAATGCTGCTATAGGCATAGCGGTGCACGGGTTCCTTTGAGCTAGTGTTCTTGTCTTCTTTGGGTAAACACCTACTTGTACAATTGCTGTATTGTAAGGTAGTTCTATTTTTTAACTTTTTGAGGAACATCCATACTGTCTTTCACAGTGGCTACGCTACTTTGCATCCCACCAACAGTGCGCAAGTGTTCCTTTTTCTGCATATTTGTTGTTTCTTGTGTTGTTGATTTTGGCCATACTGACAGGTGTGAGGGGATATCTCGTAGTTTTGATTTGTATTTCCCTGATAAGTGACGATGAGCACCTTTTCACGTGTCTTTTGGCCATCTGTATGCCTTCTTTGGAGTAATGACTGTTCATGACTTCTGCCCATGTTTTAATTGGATTGTTTTTTGAGGGTTGAGCTTTATATTTTCTCTATATATTTTGGATACTAACCTTTTACCACATATGCCATTTGAAAATACCTTCTCTCATTCTGTCGGTTGCCCTTTAGTTTTGTTGCTTGTTTCCTCTGCTATGCAGAAGATTTTTATTTTGATGTAGTCCCAATAGTTTATTTTTGCTTGTTTCCCTTGCCTCAGTAGACATATCTTTCTAGACATATCTAGAAAGAAAAGTTGCTTTGGCCAATATCAAAGAAATTATTGCCTGTGTTCTCTTCTAGGATTTTTTTTTTTTTTTTTTTGGTTTCCGGGCTTCCATTTAGGTCTTTCAATCATTCTGGGTTTATTTTTGTGTCTGGTGTAAGAAAGTGGTCCAGTATAGTTCTTTTGCATGTTGTTGTCCAGTTTGTGGAAGAGACTGTCTTTTTCCCATTGGATATTCTTAACTGCTTTGCCAAAGATTGGTTGACCACATAATTATGAGTTTATTTCTGGATTTTCTATTCTGTTCCCTTGATATTTAATCGCCTTTTTGAATATACTCTTATTAGTGGTTGTATTAATACGTGTTAAGCATTATATATTAAATATGATATGTATTAAGTATATATTCACATATGTATATAATATTTTTGGTAGTGAAAATGGTATAAAGTGGATTCTGAATATATTTGAAGGTAAAGTTGACAAAGTATGGCAATGGATTGGATGTGTATATGAGAGAAAGCAAGGAGTAAAGATTGATTTCCAAGACTAGAGGAAAGGCATTATTACTATTAACTGAGATAGGAAATATATATTTTTGTCTGTTTTTGGCAATTTTCCTCCATTAAATTGTACCTAGATATTAAAATGGAGTATTACATAAGGAGGCATTAAATAAATATTGGTTGAATGAACAAAAATATGAGAGACATTTAAAACTTTACATAAAGATCATCAGTATATTATGAAATGTATTTAGATAGTGTTTTTGCTGACAAAAATCAAAGACCCTGCCATTTTCCATTAATTACCACCTGACTTCTAGTTACTGAATATTTTTCATACATAAATAAAAAGTATTACCTTCTAGGACAGATATAAGATTTTCCCTCAATTAAAGGCCTAGGTCAAAGAAATCTATTTTCCTAGAGGTCAAAAATATTAAAGGTCCTCAGAAACCATCATGAGTAGAATTAATTAATTCACAATAGCCCATTTTAAATACAGCTTCCTGACACAAAGGGATCATATCCATGCTACAATAAAAGTTACTTTTGAAAAAGAAGTTCAAAAGAAATTACTGAATATTTGTATTCCTTAAGAGAACTATCCAGTTCGCCAAAGAAATCAAGAAAGCTGAACTGATAAATTTTCTAATGATAAAAACTTAGCTTCCTTAAAGATAGTTTGCCAACAACTTTCATAGAAGGTAAGTCATCTTAATTTAAAATTGAAAACTTAAAGTGTTTTCCAAATGATTTCTCACTACAGGAAAACATTTAAATTACTTTTCTACGCGAAGGATAGATCCCACATACTTGGTCCCCTGCTGATGAAGAATGTGGGCACGGTAGACACCAGCTGCTTTGGTGACATGATTCTTCATCAGTAATAACTAATCATAGGTGAAAGGACATTTATCTAGTGTCATGTGAAAAAGGACTACTGCTTCACCTAAAGAGAAGCCTACTTTCAGTTACTGTAACATATAAGTAGCTTTCTGGCTCTCAAATATTCCTTTAGAAAACACCAGTAGTAGATAGAAATCACATTTTTATGGATTTTTGTTTGACTTGCTTATGCCTTTGTTCTTCAATTGTTTTCCTTTGGTTAACTTTTTAAAATTAAAATTAAGGGGGTTATGAGTTTCAACTAATGGGAATTATCCTAATTGTATTTACATTATCATGCTATAGGAATTACAACACATGCACTTCTATAATTTGAAACTGATAGGATTGTAATAAAGGCTTACACTGTCACATGGCCATATTTTTATAAAACCTTTTTTAAAAATGTTTATTCACTTTCTGAGAGAGAGAGAGAGAGAGAGAGAGAGAGAGAGGAAGTGGGGAGGGGCAGAGAGAGGGAGACACAGAATCAGAGGCAGTCTTCTGGCTCTGAGCTGTCAGCACAGAGCCCGATGCGGGGCTCGAACTCATGAACCACAAGATGACAACCTGGTCGAAGTCAGACACTTAACTGACTGAGCCACTCAGGTGCCCCTATGGCCAGTTTTTAAACTGATAGTTCCACTAATCCATCACAGAATATTCTTGAAGAGTCTGAGGAAATTAGAGCTTTGCAGTTAACAATTGTATATATATAGTCATCAGGTATTTTGCCCACAGTTTTTCAAATTCATCAATAACTGCCCCAATATCAGGCCCTGTAGATTTGGCTTCATGCCCCATCAAAATTATCTACTTTTCAAGAAAGTCAAATGTTACCAGTCAAACTGATGTTAAGATATCTAGAAATGTTTTAGATAGGAAATAAAAATTATAATTATGCTTAACATTCAGACTATTTGGTCTCCAAAAACTTTGGAAAAAATTATTAATGATAGGTTACAATAAATTTCCTTAAAATTCAATGTCAAATTGTGGACAAATTAGCAAAAACATGAGATTTTCCTTTGTTATAAATGCTTATGGCCAGGTATGGAGGACAGTTTCCACTTGTAGGGAGGTGACCTATGGAGTCAGCTGGCCCTGATCTGAATCTGGCTCTCTACTGACAAGCTTTGGATCACTCATTCTTCCTCCTCAATTTTCTCCTTTATAAAATGGAAACAGTAAAAGAGCAACCTCTTCTTCAGATTTTGAGGAGCAAATAATACTTTAAAAATTCTTAACATAGAGTAAAAGAGATGGTAATCACTCAACATACACGGGGCAAAAATGAAAAAATACAAAGTGAATGTGCACTATAGTTTCAGCTGAAAAATACCGACATGAATACTTGTTCAACAAATAAGACTCTGTCTGTTCTCAAGATGCCCGGTGGACATTAAACTAATATGTGTTATCACTTAAGAGCAAAAAGGGGATTTAGAAATAGAGGAGCCTTTCTGTACGATTTGTAAATAAAGCAGAAGAAATTATAGAGTTTACCCAAGTGGGGGAAAGATTTAGCTAAGGAAGGCTCTCCACTTATTTACAAGAAAGTTAAGAGACAGAGTGGTTTAATGATCTTCTTGTTTCATGGTGAAGTCTAGAACCAAAGTTTCTTCCTTGTCATGACAGTGTTTTTAATTTTTTCTTCTTCCCAAGCCCTATTACCTCAAATCTAATTCTGAACTAAGTAATTTTTGAAACGAATAGGTTAGTCTCTAGGAATTTATTCAGAAGACCGTGTTATGTAAAATGGAATGAAGAAGAAAGAAATTCTAATCCAAAGAATTCACTACAATTGTACGCACCCAGTATACATTTTAAGGTAGTCTTTATCTATAGTCCTCGCCAACATAAGCAATCCCAAGCTACATTATGGTATAAACAATTTTGTCACTTGGTTATTGTAAAGAAAGTACTGCTTCTCCCTTCATAAAAAACAAAAACAAAAACAAACCTTACCATATGTCTATACAAGCAGTTGCTCAAAAAGCATTAAAAAAATCAAGTTATTTATAGATTAGTAATAAGTCACTTTATATAATAAGAAATTCGTATTTAAATGTCAAAATAATTTTGTACAAAAAGAATAGATACAGCAAAAGCCTAAATTCACAGAAATTCTGCTAGATTGCATACTATCAACACTGAATAAAGAAGAATCCCATAAAAGTCAAATGGATTCACAATTCTCCATAACTGGCCAACAATCCACTGACAAGATCCGCAGAGCTGGGATCTGAGTTACGTCAGAAGAAGCTGACATGGCGATCCATACATCAGCTCAGCAAACAGTTCAGAAAACACTCACTGAACTTTCACTGTGTGATAGGTACACACCTGTGAACTGGAATTTAAAGATCACTGGCTATTCACTAAAACATGTTGGTCTTAGTCCTACACACAGCTAGACTACATTTCCCAGCTTCCCTTGAAGTTAGCTGCAGTCATGTGACTGTATTTTAGTCAATCATTTTCCGTGGGAGTGTTTCCAACCACTCTCATACTTGGTCTTAAAGCCCTTCTACACACAGTCTTCTACTATCTTCTGTCAAATGGAAGCAAAAAACAAAAGTGAGGCCCTAGGAACAGGTTCTCAAGACTTCTTCCCATTATTACTTTTCCCAAGGGATGGTTTTAGACTTGTTCTTTTCATAATCCTTACCATAAAATTGTAATACCATGAAAATACTGTGCTATATATCTGTTTACATACTGTGGTCCTTTGGAGGACCACAGACTATTACGATACCTAAAACTGTTGTCATTCCTGCCCCTTCCCCCACCCCTACCACCACCCCCCCCCAAAAAAAAAGAAAACTCATAATTTTTACCCCCTCGGATGATATGGCTCATATTGAGAATGCATGCCCTACGGAGTCATAAAAAGATAAATGGAAGGTGTCAGGGGTCAATTTAGATGGCTTTAAGAACACAACGTAAATTCCAATACGCTGACCCATTGTACATTTTGGGTCCAATATGTTATAACAATTTAGCCTATCCTAAGTAATACGAAGGTCTTAAAAATGTATTCATACAAAATGCAATAGTATACTTTGCCTGCTTAGCTAAAGAATCCAACAGTTGGTAAAAATTGATAACAAACACTAAAATCCTTTGTATACAAAACAAAAACTAAAGAATTTCACTAGATAATAGTGACTTACAGATCATATTTCCCTTTGAAAGATAAAGGCTGACCACAGTATCAACAGACTATTAGTTTATCCATTCAATCACAGAACTCCCTTCAAAACAAACATAAGATGGGGGGATGGGGGGGTGGTAATGAGGGGCTTAATTATTGCCCAATAATCGCAGTAAGCTCACTGTCCTCAGAGCTCTCTACAAAGCCATTCCCTTCACAGGATCTACAAAGACTGGGTATTTCTTACTTTATATACATCGTATAAAATGTGGTAGTGAAAATATTCTGCTGTCTGAAAAGTCCACTTTGTGTTTCTGCAAAAAAATACAGAAACCTATCAAAAGGAGATTAATTTAGAATCTTTTAATTTCATGTTTACTTTAGTTTTGATGAAAAAATAACTGCATCATTTTCTGTAGATTATATAAATGCAAAGTAACATAATTATTTTAAAATTTTAAATTAAGCAGTATGTTATAAACACAATGAATGCTGCCTGAATACAAACTGCCTTCTGATATAATTATGTAATGAAATATTACATAATTGTATTACATAATTGTATTAGTTTCAACAATTACATTTTTGTTAATGAATATTTTCTACCAATTGTTTTCATTTTTCAAATATATAGACACCTGAAGAGTCAGCTGAAATTCTCTCAACTAATGATAATTTATGGCATCCTTTCAATTGGTAGATTAGTGTAGCAGATTATCTAATTCATTCATTATAGCTTCACGAGTGTGACAAATATTCAGCTTAATAGTATACATCACTTAAGGGTACAAATTTATTGTATACAAGTGATTCTTTGACTTCCTGAGTCTACAGAAGTGGTGGTAAATTAAAATAAGCCCAAGAAAAATCTCTGCCAAGAATTTACATTATGTCTAAGAAAACAGATACACTCAAAAACAAGTTGTAAAACCTACTTTAAATTTTAAGGTGGCCAAATTATTGAAATGTAAAAATAAAATAAAACCCTGAATTTACTGATCATGCCTTGAAGTGAAATATGTAGTATAAAGACCAGAATAATTGGAGAATTCTCTAGTAGCTTAAATCGAATAAACCTTTCAAATAAATCACTTGCTCATTACTAAAAAAAATGTTTGTCTTACGTGTGTATATAGTTGCTATTGTGATGCTGTGTTTTCTATAAATTTCTTGACATGGCACCTGATTAGTATTCACTTTTTAAATTAAAAATTTCTTTAATGTTTATTTATTTTTAGAGAGAGAGAGACAGAACATGAGTGGGGGAGGGAGAGAGGGAGAGGGAGAGAGGGAGAGAGGGAGAGAGGGAGAGAGGGAGAGAGGGAGAGAGGGAGAGAGGGAGAGAGAATATCCCAGGCAGGCTCTGCCCTGCCAGCACAGAGCCCAAAGTGGGGCTCAATCTCAGGAACTGTGAGATCATGACCTGAGCCAAAATCAAGAGTCCGACACTCGAGCAGCTGAGCCACTCAGACATCCCTAATATTCACTTTTTAACCAGACTTTACTAATATAATGACCCTAAATTTAACCAAATATCCATTTGTGGGACAGAAAATTAAGGTAACCATCCAAAACTTACATTCTGATAATTTTCAAAGAAAATCCTTCCATTGGTACTAACATTTTTGACCCTTAACATTTATTTAAACAATTTGGCAGTTCTGGCAGGCAGCTCAAATGCTGTCTTCATATTGATTAAAAAAGTCATTGCCCAGTAGACACAGCAGCCCAGAGCCCATGACATGAGGAACTCAGCACATCCTTAATTTCAGCGCCATCTTTCTCTGGCTTAGGTGTCTAATCTGCATGACCACAGCACTGGTGTACAACAATGCCATTCACTGATTTTCCTTGTGACATCTACTATTAATGATTTATTGTATATTAAACTATAAGGAGAATAAGTCAATGAGATTTGCTTTTACTAGTATCCTGAGAACTGTAATAAAGAATAGCCTACAAAAACATCCATATACATCTCACATACTTCTACGTCACAGAAATGTGAAAGTATCTGGAACCCTTTACAAATTGCCTTGCCCTATGTTTGCTTGTAGATCTTTCGCAAGGTCTGTGTGATGATCAAGTTCAGTCCTAGGAAACTTGGGATGACAGAGAAGAAATGAAGGAAGAACGAAATGAAAAACTACAAGCCCAAACAAAAACTTAATGTTGGTCTAGAAAGTAACACAATTTCTCTTTTGATTCATAGGGTCGTGCGGTAATTATAGTTACAAATTTTATCACAAAAATATTAAACATGGGGTAGATATGGTGATTTTTAGGTATGGGACACACACACACACACACACACACACACACACTCAAGGTGTTCACATTTACTAGCCAAATTATGTCCCAATACTTTAACTGTACTTGGTCTAGCAAAGGTAGTCCTCCCCCAATTTTTTTAACAGATTATCAGAAACTCATTCTCTAAAATACTTAGAAGCTATTGAGAAAGTTGATGCTTGCAATTTTCAAATCAAATGAAGTCAGTGAGATAGAGTCATTAACTTCCAGAAATCTTTAAGCAGGATGAAAAGTTGCCTAAGTAGAATTTACAGTTGAAATAGCAACTGTTTTTATTGCTTAGCAAGCTCAGGTTTCCCGGTGCTCCTGCCTCACTGAGGAAAACTGAAGCTTTGGAGCCTCCACCAGCAGGGGCTTCCATAAAAGCCACTTTCCTTCCTCAGTAAAACCAATGCAAAGGCAGTCTCTTGGAAAACTGATACTTTTGTAAAGTGGAAAACTCAGCAGAAGGATGAAATTGTTCCATTTCAGGTAGAAAACTCTTTACACAGCCTTTCCATCCATTTGGTCAGAATTGAAGTTTTTAGCCTTATGAGACACTGAAGGGTGAAATTAAGGCTTTACTAGCTTTGACACCCGTGCTGTGTGGAATTTGGGAGAGAAAAGGCCTCTGTCAGGTCACATTTTCTACTCAAATTATCAGATTTCTGCTCCACTCCCACAAAATTGACAATGAATTTTCAGTGTCTTTCATATCTCTCATAGGTATGAAAAATATATAATCTTAAGCACTAACCTTTAGTTGTGATGATTTAAGATATATTTGATTAAGCCCAAATAACTCATTGAACACAAATTCTTATTCTTCCAGCTGATCTGCTTCTTTGATCCAATACATACACCTGTTCTGTCAGTCCATCATGACTTTCCAGCCCGTCACTGGATAATCTCTGCCACTTCTCTTACCATTGAGTTTAAGTGCCAACATCCACCATTTCATCTTTCTTGCCCTACAATAATCCATTGTTCCTCTCTATCCAAAATCCACCTCCCAGAAGAGCATCAGTCTTACTCTTGATGGGAAAAGATTCCTGCCCCAGCATACATCTGGCCTTCCTCCCATCTTACTGCAATAGAAAAGGTGACCCCATCCTATCCTAACCAACTCAACCATCTACATTCAGAAAATCTGGTTGTATCCTTTCTGCCCTATAATTTCCAACTCTACCTTTCTACTCATCAGCATTAAAAAGGCTCATGTTTCTAACAAAAAAAATTACTACCCAATACATTAGACTATTTCTCTGCTTTTTAAATCTCACAATCCAATATCTCAACAGAGTAATCTATAATAGTTTCTTCCATTTCTTCAGCTTCCACTCCAATCCTTATTCCATTCCCATCTAACTTCTGCCCATTGCTTCTCTGAGACATTATCAACTGAGATCACAGTCAACTCCAAAGTCATACATCCAAAGTATGGCTTTTATTCCCCAGATGACCTCTCGGGAGCACTTGACAGAGGTGCTCACTGCATCCTCCTGAAATCAGTGTTTTCCAAGCAGCATCACTTTCTGTTTTCCTCCAATTTATTCTGATGCTTCCTCTTAGTGTCCTTCCCTAACTACTCATCACATACCATTTATGATCAGTACCGATCTCTTATTTTGTTCTTTCTCCACTGTCGATTAACCTTTTCACCTCCTCGTACAACTGAGTATCAGCTGTGGGTCCAAGATCTTGAAACCCATACTTTTAATCCAGACAATTCTTCTGATGTCTAGGCCCATATGATACTCATGATCATGACTTAATGACTGAAATGTTTTGAGCCCTTACTATGTGCTAACCTTGAGGGTGAGCACCCTAACTGCAGCATTTAATCCTCGTGAATGCCCCATAAGGTAATTGCTATTATAATCACCACTTCACAGATGAGAAAAAGGAGGCTTAGATCATCAGAGAGGTGCTCAAGTTCCCAGAGTTAGCAGGTAGGCGAGCCAGAATTCAAACGGAGTTACCTAACTGCTCACTCATTATCTGCAAATGAGATGTTTGGTGCGCTCCAAAGCAAATGCCTGAAAAAGATTTCAAGAAGGACCTGATTCTCCCCTCCCCCTACTCCCTCTGAAAAATCCACTGATGTCCACTTCTCACCTTGACACACTTCTAACCCTTTGATTATCTGTGGTTGTGTAAGGCCCCTCTTGTCCAGTGGGTTTGACCAGCGATTAGGGCATTTTCTGTCTTGATCATTAGAGCATCCCCAGAGACAGGGGAAATGCTTGGTATCATTTCACTTTCAAAGATATCCAGTTAACTGATGGATTAACTGCATTAACTATTGAGTTCAATCATGTAATTAGATTCCTTGTTGTCAATGTCATTTCTGAGAACTAACAGGCCACTTCTCAGGCAGGGATACCGCTGATCAAATGTGTTCTCATCAACAGGACAAAACAGACCAGTTCTATAAAGAAAGGAAGCAGGGGAGGTAAAAACTATGGAGTATTAGCATCTACACTCCATTAGGCAGAGACTAAGTCTCTCTCATTCACAGTGTATCTTTGGTGCCTACCAGAGTGCTCTTGCATCATAAGTGTTCACAGATATTTGTTGAATAAATAAGTGAATGCTTAAATAGAATGGAACAACTTTCATGCATCACACATCATCAATATGTTATCTAAGTGATTTCTTCATTATAAATGATCTCATTTATATTTCTATGAGCAGTTTCAATCAAGAATCTGGGACTTTGTGAGGTTTAGAAATGTATCCAGATTCTGGAACCAATAGATGCCTGACTCTGAAGTCCACACTTCTTTTCTTTTTTTTTCCAACGTTTATTTATAATTTTGGGACAGAGAGAGACAGAGCATGAACGGGGGAGGGGCAGAGAGAGAGGGAGACACAGAATCGGAAACAGGCTCCAGGCTCCGAGCCATCAGCCCAGAGCCCGACGCGGGGCTCGAACCCACGGACCGCGAGATCGTGACCTGGCTGAAGTCGGCCGCTTAACCGACCGCGCCACCCAGGCGCCCCCACACTTCTTTTCCTACACCATACTGTTATCCTTTACACATGCTGAGTCCATTTATCTTAGACTCAAATATTTCCAGGTAGTACAAACAATTGAAGTTTTAGACAAATTATAACCTTTGACTCATTTATTGTATGAGCTTTGGATAAGCCATTGGCAGGAGAATATTGTTTGACCTGTGAAAAGCTTGAAGAACAAGCTAAAATTTAATATTGTCCTGATTCATTTGCACTTGATATTTCAAATTTTGCTTAAGGTAATAATTTGTAATTTTCAATTGAGAGAGAAGTGGCCATGCTGCACTTTCATTAATAAATATAATCCATGAAGAAAAGTAATGAGCACAAATTAAACTTGAATAAACCTGGGAAGGAAAATCATCTCAAAAGAGAATTGCATCTTAAAACAGATATGTAAAAAAGGCAGTGCCACAAAATCATTCATTACGTAATGAAGTTTAATAATAGTAGTCATTTATGGAAATTATGACAATCAGTCATTATGGAAATATTTTAACAATACCTTTGGTATTCATGACTTAATGTATGTGAAATAACACTCAATTACTAACTTTAAATCAATTGAACAGTTATGTCTATTGGAGTTATTCTAAAAGTGAATTATATTCTTTCTAGCTCCTATCGCCATTAAAATTATATTTTTTTATTTATATTACTAGATACAAGAGCAAGTCAAAGAAATAATAAAAAAACTTTAAATCTTGCCTTAATGCAGGTTTTATAAATAATTATAGGTATTTGATCTCATAATCTACTTTATCATTGCTGGTCTAAAGAAATAATAGATGCTTTATTTATTAATGTTTATTTATTCTTGAGAGAGAGAGAGACAGAGCATGAGTGGGGGAGGGGCAGAGAGAGAGGGAGACACAGAATCCGAAGCAGGCTCCAGACCCTGCGCTGTGGGCGCAGAGCCCCACGTGGGGCTCAGACTCAAGGACCATGAGGTCATGACCTGAGCTGAAGTCAGAAGCTTAACCAACTGAGCCACCCAGGCTCCCTAAGAAATAACAGATGTTTTAAAAGCCAGAATTTCTGATTAATATGAAATTATAAATATCGGTACCATATTTAATTACACAGTTAAAAAAATTTTTTTTAATGTTTACATTTTGGGGCTCCTGGGTGGCTCAGTCAATTGAGCATCTGACTCTTGATTTCAGCTCAGGTCATGATCTCGCAGTTTATGAGTTTGAGCCCCTCATCGGACTCTGCACTCAGTGTGCAGAGCCTGCTTGGAACTCTCTCCGCCCTTCCTGTGTGTTCTCTGTCTCTCTCTCTCAAGATAAATTAAATAAACTTAAAAAAAAGTTTACATTTTCTCTTAGTTCCCTTTCCAGGTTGATTTTGAAAATTTCATTGTCCTTACATATTTAAAAGACAACCTATATTGTTATAGCCATTAGTATAATATCTGATATTTAAAGGCTATGAAGTTTTGTGCATTAACTTTCTCACCAAATGTTAGCAAAAACTATGATATATCCATCTTGGTTTTCTTTTCATCCTGATATTTTATCCAGTTTTAACAATGTTCTGCTAAATTATTATTCCTGTCAGAGGAAACTCTGAAATTCATTTATTTTTAATTTTTTTTAAAGTGTATTTATTTTTGAGAAAGAGAGAGAGAGAGAGAGAGAGAGAGAGAGAGAGAGACAGAGCATGAACAGGGGAGGGGCAGAGAGAGAGGGAGACCCAGAATCCGAAGCAGGCTCCAGGCTCTGAGCCGTCAGCACAGAGCCCGACCCGGGGCTCGAACCCACGAACTTGGAGATCATGTCCTGAGCTGAAGTCGGACCCTTAACTGACAGAGCCACCCAGGCACCCCTTTAAAATTCATTTATAAATGTAATATCGATTAGAATATTTGTCTTAAATGGTTTATAAAAAGCAAAGGAGTGTGAAGAGGCTGGTGTTTTACGAATCCAGTCTTTAAGAAAGTTCCCCTAGCCTTTGTGTAGATAATATACTACCCAAAACTGACTTATTAGATTGATTATAAGATTCTAATTATAAGATACTAATCATCTGAATCAGTAACCAAATACAAATATAAATACAAGGTGAAACAATGAACGCCACAGCCTGGGAAAGCACTGACACATAGTAGGTGCTAGGGAAACCAGAATAGAGAAACGCTATTAACATTTTAAAAAGGAGGAGGCTTTGGGGTCAGAAACATCCGGAATAAAAACGGAAATGAGGAAAGGGCTTACCTGATGCTCCGTTTTCTGATGTGAAGTTAGCTGTTCCCATCCCTGCTGCCCCCCGTGCAGGATGTGAGGAGGAGAGAAAAGGACTCAAAGAGGAGAAAGCAGCTGGAGAAAGCTCACCTTAAAAGCGGGCTGGAGGGAGGAGGAAAATGGAGAACCGCCTCATCAGTTCCTTTAAACGCCCAACCGCACCTGGCTTCCAGGGGTGCTTATGGGTCTACTGATGGGCGTGGCATTGTACTTGTTAAAATCAAAAACAAGTGGAGAGTAGCCTTGAAAATTCCCGAAGCTAACAAAACCAGTACAGCCTCACGTACAAAGCTTAATTTAGCTTATTTTGCAAGACGAACTTTCATTTCCTGCTTATGCCTCATGAAACTGTTTCCCCAAAGTGATGAGATAACCACGAACTAATTCCCTATCATTTAAGAAAACTAAAATGATGACTAATCACTAGGGAAAAGGAACAGTTGCTACCCCCTCCGTATATAAGCTGCTTTTTAAAAATATACCCCGGAGTCTCATTCCATGTTTGGTTTGAGGGGCCCTGGTTCAAGAACGGTGCCTGTGCTGTGCGCACAATAAACTTTTACTAATGACTGTTTTGGTGATTCATTGGCTTTCCTTCTGCTATTTCCGACATAGTATAAGATAGCAGCTTCTCAGAGTAGCTATGTACTGAGCAGGGAGGGGCTGCCGCAGGAGCTCCTTCTGAAGTCTTCACTGTGTCATCATTTAGGGAAACAGCATCTCTAAGCAGCGAATTACACCCCAGTGAAACTGAGCCTCTGCCTGGGAAGCCTCCGATATTCGCGCCCTCGCGGAGCCCAGGAAAGCACTGGGCGCCTGCACACCTGGGCCCTCTTAGATGTGTTTGCAGCTTAACCACATCCTGGCTGCACATGGGAAGAGTTTCAGCTGGCAGTGAGGTTAAAAAATGTCCCACGGTGGGGCCCCTGAGTGGCTCAGTAGGTTAAGCCTCCCACTTGGCTCAGGTCATGATCTCCCAGTTGATGAGTTCAAGCCTCGCGTGGGACTCCGCACTGGCAACGCAGAGCCTGCTTGGGGTTCTTGCTCTCTTCTCTCTCTCTCTGCCCCTCCTCGGCTCATGCTTTCTCTCTCAAAATAAATACTCCAAAAAACCGTGTATACACACACACACACACACACACACACACACGTACCACTGCAACAGGCCAGATGATTGAACAGTGTCTGAGTATTTCCTTTTCCTTTTTCTTTTTCTTTTTTATCCCAGTTTAATTAATGTGCACTGTGATATTAACTTCAGGTATACAATATAGTGATTCAACAATTCCATACGTTCTCAGTGCTCATCACAATAAGTGTATTCTTAATCCCCCTCACCTATTTCTCCCACCCCACCCACCCCACCCCCACCTCCCCTCTGGTAACCACGGGTTTGTTCTCTACAGTTAGTTAAGCATCTGTGTCTTGTCTCTATTTTCTTCATTTGTTTTGCTTCTTAAATTCCACATATGAATGAAATCATATGGCGTTTGTCTTTCTCTGCCTTGTTTCACTTAGCATGATATTCTCTAGATCCATCCACGTTGTTGCAAATGGCAAGATTTCATTCTTTTGTGGCTGAATGATCTTTTTATCCATTCATCTATTGATGGACACTTGGGTTGCTTCCACGATTGGGGTATTGTAAACAATTCTGCAATACACACAGGGGTGTATATATCTTTTCAAATTCGTGTTTTCATTTTCTTTGTGTAAATATCCAGTAATGGAATCGCTGGAGAATTCTATTTGTAATTTTTTGAGGAAACTGCATACTGTTTTCCCTGGTGGCTCCACTCATTCGTATTCCCACCAACAGTGCAAGAGGGTTACCCTTTCTCCACATCCTCATCAAGGCTTATTGTTTCTTGTGTTTTTGATTTTAGCCATCCTGACAGGTGTAAGGTGGTATCTCACTGTGGTTTTGATTTGCATTTCCCTGACAATCAGTGATGCTGAGTAACTTTTTGAGTATTTCTTAATAAGCTCTCCAAGTAATTTTAATATGAAGCTTGGGTCAAGAACCAAAGGGGTGACTTCTGGTTCTCTCAGAGGCTGTGGGAACAACTAGGATGGGAAGGCTTACTGGAATGCTTACCCATAGCAGGATCAGGGAACCGCCATTATGGGGAACATCAGTTGTTCTGATTTTTCTATGCTTCTTTTCCGAACACCTTAGCGTATCATAGTGGTTTCTAACGTGATCACCAGACCAGCAACATCAGAATCGCCTGGGAACTTGTTCAAAATCCAATACTTAGGCCACATTACAGAGTTACCCAATCAGTAAGTCTGGGGGTAGGGACTAGTAATCTATGCTTTAACAAGCCCACTGGGTGCTTCTGGCCACTCAGTAAAACTGGAGAAACTCTGGCATAAGTAAGGTAGTAATACAGCTCAGCTATGTTAAAGGGATCGAGAGAATAATTTATTTCTTCAGTACTTGACCAGAGCCATAAAATGACGACTAGCAGGGGCTGGCGTGTAAATGGCAGTGGGACTTCCTGTGAGAGAACACTAATGGGGCCAGAGAAGAGTCAGCTCATCTATCTGCTTCCTCTCGCAAGGACATCTTCTTTCCCGTTTGAGAGGCTGTGGATCCAGCATGGTTCAACGTTGCACTTTTGTTCGTATCTCCAAGTCTGGGTGTATCAGGAGATACTGAGGAATGATTCAGTAGAACTAGAAAGATATGGTAAGTGTTAGAGGGAAGGAAGGAGAGAGGGGCAGGGAGGCAGACACTGGACCAGAAGTCAGGAGACTAATTTCAGTCAAATAGGCAGCTCAGTTATTTCAGTCCTAGGAGAGCTGCTCGGTCGGTAACGATGCCCCTTATAGTAGTAAACATGAAACAAAACATGCACATCATGAGGGTAGCCCTGGGACAAACAGCAAGTTTTGCTGCTAAGGGCCAGGGATCCGTTATCATAGTTAGCAGATTAAAAGCATCCCCCTGGGTTCCATATATTCATTATCATGAATCCATACCCTTCAAATGCAGACAAATCAAGTCCCAGGACACCATGTTCTCTTGTGTTGGCATCTACTCATCTGTGACATTATTTTCCAGGTGATGTGAAGACAACAAGCTTAGTGCAATTCTCTTACCAAGGTTGCTTCTAACTCTTGAATTTCTGGTTCACAGGAAGGAAACAGGATTCCAATAACTATTTTCTTCACCGCTTTTCTTTCACATCAGTGCACACCTGTGTTTGAATACAGGCTCCTTTCCTTTCTGGCTGTGTTACTTAACCTTGCAGGATTTCAGGTTTCTCAGATGTAAGACGGGAATAATAGAATTACTATCAGCAGATTTTATATGATGCCGTGTTTGTACTACACCCAACATAAGGCATGGAACGTGCTGTGTGCTCAGTTAGTAGAAGCTGCTTTCTGCAGATTAGTATTCACCACTGCAGCCTTGTAACACGGTCACCTGCTCCACCGATGTCAGGCGGGAGCTGCAGCCAGCCATCTGACTCACCGGAGAGCTTGTCTTCCCCACTCAGGCCCTCCAGGGACCGGAAAAAGCCCCTGTGGACACAGCCAGGGGAACGGGGCTTTATGCCCTCAACGACGGCTGCTCATAAACGCAGACCACCCTGGTGCATTCACACACACACAGACTGAGACAACTTCCTTTCATCCAGACTGATGCAAATTCAAACGCTTCTCCTGGCCCGCAAGTGATTTTTCAGTTTTGCTATGCATGGCTATCGAAGCTGCAAATACTTTGTGGTAGGTTCTTGTGGGCTTAACCAAAGCGATGCAGTACTAACCCCGAGCAAGTTCAACAGCACGTTCCAAACTGGAGTTATCTGTGTCCCCAGTGAGACAGCACAAGCCTTGGATTGGTAACCCTTGAATGGGTTGTAGTGAAAAACCCCTGAGCTACATCCTGGCTGGACAGGGAGAGGCAGGGTTGCCAATACTTCTCGCAGTGTCTGGGTTAATGCTACTATTGGGGTGTAACACGCATAGGAGAGCAGGTTAAATAGTTATCTGAAATAAGACCAGCCACTCCCCTCTGGGACTTCTTCAGCAGGCCGAGTGAGGGATCTGAGGTGCATGCTGAGATCAGAGGTGTCGTTGGCCTCACCCCGCTGATTGGAATTTTGCTGATGACAGCACTAATCAAGTGTTGTGTGAAAATTAAATGGAATGGGTCTCAGCGCCCTTCAGAGTATTGAATTCAAGCGGCAGGACAATAGCATTGTAGTGGTTCCCTATTGTTGTGTAAGAAATGACAACGAACTCACCGGTTTGTGCAACACAAATGATTAGCTTAGAATTCTGGAGGTCAGAAAGCCAACACAGGTCTCACTTGGCTAAAGCCGAGGTGTTGCCAAAGCCGCATTGTGTTTTGTAGATTCAAGGGGAAATATGTTTCTTTAGCCACGGAGGTTATTGGAAGAAGTTAGTTCCTTGAGGTTGTGGGGTGGAGGTCCCCGTTTCCGTGTTGGTTGTCACCGAAGAGACTTTCTCAGGTTCTAGACAGTGACTGCAATCCTCCACTCATGGTCCCTTTTCTCCATCTTCAAAGATGGCAACAGTAGGTCCAGTCCTTCGTATTCTACATCTCTCTCATGAACTCTCTAGCCTTACATTTCATATTTAAGGACCCTTGTCATTACATTGGCCCCAAGGAGACAGTCCAGGATAATCTCCCTATTTAATGCCACCTAATTAGCAATTTTAATTCCACCTGCCAATTTCCTTTTGCCCCTATAAAACGACACATTCCAGAATTCCAGGGGTAGAATGTGGACACGTAAAAATGTAAACTCGGCTAAGAATATATAGGACCAAGGGGTGGATTGTTGAAAGAGGCAGCTTACTGTGGTTCTGAATGTCCCTGCACATCATTGCTGAATGCAGCTCTGAACTAGCTAGTCATGTAGGTAGCTAAGTTGGTCAAGGTGACCACAACATGACTCCTTTACTGTTATCCAATCTCTAGATAAGGAGGGCTGGCTCAGCCCACATGTTGCCCCCCATGTGGAGCCACTGTCATCACTATATCACTCAGTGAGACTCAGGGACAAGGGAACTTGCCCTACTAACCTGCTACCTCTTCCCTTTGCTGTGTTGTAGCACTCACTCTGATCCACTGAATTTTGTCTCCTTGCCATATATGTGGAGCACTGACGAATGAATGTTTGTTTCCTAATCATTGCAGTGGACTGAATTGTGTCCCTAAAAAGACACGTCTAAGTCCTAACTCTAGCAACTATGAATGTGACCTTATTTGGACATAGTCTTTAAAGATGTAATTCAGTGAAGGATCTCATGATGAGATCATCCTGGATTTACGTTGGGTTCTAAATGCAATGACTGCTGCCCTCATAGAAAGAGTCGGGAATATTTGAGCAACAGAAACACGGGAAAGAATTCCAGGCAAAAATGGAGGCAGAGACTGGTGTTACACGGCCACAAGTCAAAGAATAACAAGAGATACCAGAAGCTGGATGAAGCAGGCAAGGGTTCTCTCCCTACGAGCCCGTCGGAGGGAGAGAGGCCCTTTTGGTAACTTTTGAATTTCTACCCTACAGAACTGTGACAGAATAAGTTTCTTATGCTTAAGCGACAGATTTGTGATGATTTGTTATGACAGCCCCAGAAAACGAACATAGTTGTCTCCTTTGGAATCTTGTTATTGCTTACGCCATGAAGTTGAGGTACTTCCTCATACAGAATACGTACTTATATGTTGCCTACTGTTGTCTCTATTAGTCACTAAAATGCAATATCCATGAGGAAAGGGGTTTTCTTTTAAATTATTTGTTTGATTTTTCTGTCCAATGTACCTACAAATGGAAATGGTGGCTTTTTTAATGTTTTATAATGTGGTTCTTCAGGATACAGCATCATTCCGAATCTTGCCAAAATGCAACTAAAATTTTGAAATACTAGCATCTTGGTAATTAAGACCTGTTATAAAACAAGAATGCAAGAATATACACAAGGTTTGCCACAGCAAACATTGAAGTTATTCTCTCACACATCTTGGAAACATAGGTCTGAATAAACTATAATCCCTCAACACCATTTTTATTGGATCAACTGTACAATGATCTCATCTCACATCCACAAATACCAAACAAATCATAACTAACTAGGGATTAAATACAAAAGGTTTCTCTTGGCACTAAGTTTGCAGCAGAATTCAACTTCACACTGCGTGTCTCTAGAAGAATAAAAGAACTTTCAGGGGAACACAGTTCTGTAGGTTGACTCTCCATAAATCCCAGGATAATTGTTATTTTAAGAAGGTGAATACTTTTTCTAGACCCTGAAATGCTATTTCTGAATTCCCCAATTTTTTTTTATTTAAAAAAAAATTTTTTTTTTCAACGTTTATTTATTTTTGGGACAGAGAGAGACAGAGCATGAACGGGGGAGGGGCAGAGAGAGGGAGACACAGAATCGGAAACAGGCTCCAGGCTCTGAGCCATCAGCCCAGAGCCTGACGCGGGGCTCGAACTCACGGACCGCGAGATCGTGACCTGGCTGAAGTCGGATGCTCAACCGACTGCGCCACCCAGGCGCCCCTGAATTTCCAAATTTTAATAGTTAATTACCGAAATACACCTGGTAGAGTTTATGAGGAAGCCAATGTTTTTCAGCTTAGTATGGGTAAAAACAGATGAGAAAGTTATATTTATTTCTTTTAGGTATTTCCGTAAGACGAACCAGGATTTCTGCTAATAAGACTGTGGCTAATATAATAAAGTTTTCAATCCATCTTCTACTAGTGTGAATCCCTTCCAAATATTTACATATATACTGAATAATCTAGTTTCCTTAGCACTTTATATTAAGCATTGATAACTAGTAGTTGGCAAAAAGTATTTAACATTATGACATTGATAAGTAATAAGACATGTATCATGGAATATACCGCTTCAAATAGGAGATAAACCTACGAAATACTTTAGGGAATAGTTTTCTCCAACATGGATGTGGAAAAATCATCTCCCCATATTCCACATGTGTTATATACCATATCTGTGCATGTAGATATGTTCCTACCATTCCCTTTTATGTTTATATGTAACACATATACATATATGTAACACATGTAACACTTGATAGCTAAAAACTAAATATCACTTGTCTATCCTAATAATGATTAACAAATATAGAGATTGATTCCCTGTTTTTTCTTGAAACAAAGGAGCTTATTATTTTATTTATTTAACCTATATTTTCCTTTTAAAATTGCCTTTTGGGGCGCCTGGGTGGCTCAGGTCATGATCTCATGGTTCGTGGGTTTGAGCCCTGCATCAGGCTCTGTGCTGACAGCTCAGAGCCTGGAGCCTGCTTCGGATTTTGTCTCCTTCTCTCTCTGCCCCTCCCCCACCCTCTCTCAAATATAAACATTTAAAAAAAATTTAAAGTTGCCCTTTTTAAAGAATATATTTGCTATTATTAGTGAACGTGTTTTGATTTATTGGAAAACACGTTTTTATTTATTGGAATTTACTGGAAACTCAATCCAATTTTTCTTTAATGGAGAAGAAAATTCATGGACACAAATAACTGAAAATCCCAGGGGTATCTTTTTTAAATAAACATTTTATTTTAATTCCACTATAGTTAACATACAGTGTTATATTCATTTCAGTTGTACAATATGGCGATTCCACAATTCCATACATCACCCAGTGCTCATTGGAAGTGCCCCCTTAATCCCCATCACCTGTTTCATCCATCCCTCCCACCCATCTCCCCTCTGGTAACCAATCATCAGTTTGTTCTCTGTAGTTAAAAGTCTGTTTCTTGGTTTGTCTCTCCCACCCCCCATTTGCTTGTTTGTTTTACTTCTGAAATTCTCCATATGAGTGAAATCATGGTATCTGTCTTTCTTTGACTGACTTATTTCACTTAGCATTATACTTTCTAGTTCCATCCATGTCGTTAAAATTGGCAAGATTTCATTTTTTTAATGGATGAATAATATTCAATCTGTGCACACTTGGGCTGCTTCCATTATTTGGCTATTGCAAATTATCAAAACTACAATGAGATATCTCTGCACACCTGTCAGAATGGCTAAACTCACAACAACCACAGGGAACAAGTGTTGGGGAGGAAAGAGGAACGCTGTTGGTGATGATGCAACCTGGTGCAGCCTCTGTGGAGAATAGTGTGGAGGGTCCTCAAAAAGTTAAAAATAGAACTACCCTATGATACAGTAATCACACCACTGGGTTTCTACCCAAAGAATATAAAAACACTAATTCAAGGGATACATGCATCCCTATGTTTATAGCAGCGTTATTTACAATTCCCAGGGGTATCTCGATCCAGGCTATTGTTTAAGCCAGAGGCTCATTATGTCTCCAGGTCAGGCCCCTCTCCACACCTCAACTCTCTTTCTCATGTAGCAACAAGTGAAAGGATGATACTTTTTACAGTTCTGAGTCTATATTTTCTCAGGTTTAACTTTAACAGCAGGAAAATGCATCTCTTCAAAAAGTCTAAGCATCATTATATTTCATTTTTTCTGATGTGGTTACTTGTACATAAATAGCAAGTGTGCCCAGAAAACTTAAACGTTTTGATTGTATACACACAAATCTCCTACCCAACCTGGAGGCAGAGGCAGGTATCAACCTTAACCACAGGATGTGGCCTGAAATTTGAGGGTGGAGTTGATCGTAGAGGAAAATCAGTACATGTTAAGTAGAAGCCAGGTGAATAGATGGTATGGTTCCCAAAACAACCACCATCCGGTAATCTTTATCACACAAAATGGATGTTGAGTCTCCACACACATTTAATTTTATGTTTTGCCTTGACAACATGAAGATTTTTGTGTAGATTTTACATCTGCCGATCTTAGATGACCTAGGAACTTCCTAATTGTCTCTATCATCTTGGATTTGTCAATATTGGCCTACTACACTGTTAAACTTTTCTCATGCATATGTAGCTCTGCATGTCTGTGTAATGGGGGTGGAGGAATGCTTTATGTACTGTGTATGTGTGTGTGTGTGTGTGTGTGTATATAAATATATATAAAATAGGCATATGTAATATATATAGAATATATATGCATTTCTATCTATAGTGTGCATAAGGCAAATAAAATGGTGGGACATATTCTTACATATAAGGATCATTCTGTCCATTTTGGACTTGAAGAGGAGATTCATTTTCAGGTTGTATACCAATAAAAGTAATTCTATTTCTGTGGTGAGGTGAACATTGATTATACTGTGCAATGTTTGCAACACAAAGAGATAAAGATACAGAGCAAACTGTAGCCATTCTTAGGTAAAGAAGTAATCGACAAGTATTTTGCTGCAGATGCTAACAGAAAACTTCCAAAATAACAATTCAGAACAGGCTCCTTAAGTAAAGAAACTAAGCTATATCATTAACATACTCCAGGAATATCTGAATTGATGGATAAGGTCCTTAAAACAACATAGAAAGGTACTTTAATCTCAGTGCAAATAAATTTCGACAGAAAGGAACAACAGGATCTAAGGATAAAGCAACTAGGAAAGGTCATGACAATTCTGTTAGCTACACAAACTAAGTATAACCACCAGATCCTTGGAGGGGAGTACCTACAAAGTTAATTTAGGAGATCCCATGACTTCCTTTTCTGTGCCTTCCCCGTTATTTCCACAGCACATGGACTTTTGCTGAGCACATCTCCTCCAGAGGCCCACCAGCAGTCTTCAGAATGGGCCTTGGAGCTCCATCATCATGCCAGGGACCTGTGAGGGAGTGGACACAGATTTTAGAATCTCAGAACCTCAGCTTTCTTCCAAGTATCTCTGCCCAACAGCCACTTGTCTCTTCTACTGCACACACTTAGATTCATCTCAGAAAATTAGTAGATTTCAAGTAGATTTCACTTGTTTTTCCCCAAACTTCACCAGAAGCAAATGAGCCCATGCACTTGTTTACTTCATATGGAATACCATTCCTCTCCAGGTAATGATTTCTTTTTTCTGAACTCAGTCTGAATCATCATTTTCCAGGAAGAAGCGATGACATGAATCTACTATGTCATGAATCTACTTTCAGCGTTTCAGAGAGTCGCCACTATAGACTTCTTTGTTGATCATTTGATTTGACCGTAGGCTTCATGAGGACAGCTGTTACACTGTGTGTCTTGCCACCTTTATAAACCCCATCTGCACTGTGTCTGAAAGACAGATTGGCTATCTCGACATTTATTCCAGATTGCTTCCAGTTTTCCCTCTTGTATTGCTAAACATCTACATTTTCCTGAATCTCTTGTAGCTAGAGCTCCAGGTAATCTTTAGATGCTGGAAAATAAATGTGCTTAAGTAAGACCTAAATTTGAAGCTGATTTCCGAGGAGGAAGAATGCCAACAACACATTATAGAGCTGGCAGTCATAGGGTGACTTGTATCCCCAGCTTACAGCTAAGGTGGGTGATCATGGAGGCAGCGATGAAACCGTGTCATTGAACTCTGTCTCTTCCTGACACCTTCTGTGGAGAACTCATTCCTTAGTCAGCCCTGTTCCGTGGTAATCCACCAGAGGTCATTCCTATACATCCAACATGGAGTTTGCCCCCCGAGACCTTCTAAGTCATTCGATTCCTTATATTATATACCTTTCTGTCATTTGTCTATTTTTTGATATCTACAACCAAACTGTGAGTATTCAGTAAATGTTTGTTGAACCAATCCATAAACAAATGAAAGAGTAGATATTACGTGACCTTAAATGATTTTTTTGTCTATAATAGATGAGATTACGTTTCGCCCTTTATAAAATTGTCTTAATATTCTTCTGTTCTCAGTAAATGATAAGTTATGAACATATGCAAAATAAGTAATGGGATAGTTTGCTCCTTCCGAAAATTCATATTGCCCAATCACAGAAAAAACTGAATACTTTTTAATCTAGTTTTGAAAAAAATACACTGATACTTCCTCTACAACCATTAAAAATAAAAACTAAAATGGATGTTTTTCTTCAAGTGCATTACTTGCTAATAAGCAAAAAGCAGATAAGACAAATCTAATAAAAAGAATGAAAAAGGCATTCCTCCTATGGTACAAGCTAAGCTAATAAGCAGTGACTCATTCAAATATAAAGACTAGAAAACATTACAACTCAGATAATTATCCGGAGAAAAGGACACATTTGGGTTTCTAAATTTTGTAAATCCCAATTTTCTCTTTTTTTCCTATTTGTATACTGAGCCAAAGGACATAGTTCTAATTATGAAATGCTCATTAATATGGGTAAAAAAACATTCCAGCTACGTCTGCCCAAATCATGCCAAATAAACAGTTTCTTTGGGAGAAATTGAATTAATTCTATCCGGCTTAAGGTAGGATAATTAATTTTAACTGGCTTAAGGTAAAATTATTCTTGTAATACAGACTCAGCCGGCTAATTATTTCTCCATATGCTACCGTTCTCCCCACACCTGCCTCACCTTGGCACAGAAGACCTCTCACATTTCCCTGCCCTTCTCCATGTTGTCAAGGACATGCCACCAAAACAGGCACCAACTTGCCTCCAGGGCAGAGAACCACGTTTTCAAGCATTAGAGCAGATTAGAAAATAAATTTCATTTGTGATATTTATTTAAATTAACTATGAGGTATACAAAACCTCCTTGAAAGTAATTTGAAATTACCATTAACAAAAGATATTTACCTTAATCCCTAAAGTTATACACACACACACACACACACACACACTTCAAATCAGAAATAACCTAAAGTCATTTATAGTTATTACAAAAGGTATAATATATTTTTGGAACATTCTTTATTGACTCGAAGATTTCCAAGTTTAGTGAAAATAAAAATCACCTAGCTATTTGCTTTCTTTCTTTCTTTCTTTCTTTTTCTTTTTTTAAGAGATTTTGGCTGAATCTATCAACATTTTATTTTTATTTATTGTTTCGCTGTTAAAACAACTTTTTAAAGTTTTTATTAAAATTCCACCTAGATAACCTACAATGTAATTAGTTTCAGGTGTATAATATAGTGATTCAACATTTCCGTCCAGCACCCAGTGCTCATCACAATTGTACTCCTTAATCCCCATCATCAACTTAACTGGTCCTCCCACCCACCTCCCTTCTGTTAACCATCAGTTTGTCCTCTGTAGTTAACAGTCTGTTTCTTGGTTTTACTCTCCTTTTTCCCATTTGCTCATTTGTTTTGTTTCTTAAACTACACATATGAGAGAAATCATACGGTATTTGTCTTCCTCTGACGGATTTATTGCATTTAGCATAATGCTCTCTACCTCCATCCATGTCATTGCAAATGGCAAGATTTTATTCTTTTTTAAATGTTTATTTATTTATTTTGAGAGAGAGCGAGCACATGCATGAGAGCAGGGAAGGGGCAGAGAGACAGAGAGGGGGAGAGAGAATCCCAAGCAAGCTCCATGCTGTCACCGCAGAATCCCACGTGGGACTCGATTCCACAAACAATGAGATCATGATCTGAGCTGAAATCCAGAGTTGGATACTTAACCAATCGAGCCACCCAAGTGCCCAAAATTTCATTCCTCTTCGTGGCTGAGTAATATCCCATTGTGTGCGTGCGTGTGTGTGTGTGTGTGTGTGTGTGTGTACAGCACATCTTCCTTATCCATTCATCAGTGGACACTTAATTACTCTAAAAAATATATACATTCCCACTTGTCAAGTCGCATGCCTATTAATTCAGAATTTTTATTTTCAGAAAGCACCCTACCTGGTACAGTAGGACCATGATTCAATTGTTCAAGAAACATTGAATTAGGAGACAAGAACATCTAGTTTACTTTTAAATTCCTTCTCTCCACCATGTGAATTTAACTGAACATACATGGCATAACATGATTTCAGAATGCTAGAAAAGGAGCTGAATGTGAAATATGAAAGTAATTTGCAATTATTCTTTCTTGATTGACTTTCTATTCACTTTACACTAAAATAGAACCACCTTTACACACACACACACACACACACACACACACACACACACACACGTACAAGGAAGTATGTAATGGAGAATTAAAGTTGGTTAAAAAGCAAAGAGATGATTTTTGTTAGTTACTGGTATATTGATGCTTCCTGTCTTCTGTTTTCCTAGAATTTAAAGAGAATTAGAAAGGCTGCCAAATGGTGTGGGAATTTAAATACCCTTAAATTAAGCACAATAAAATGATAGGGAAACACAAAGTGATGGGCAGTGGAAGAGAAATAAGAAATGAAAATGCTCTCAGTTATGTCAACAAACATATTAAATTTAACTGTGTGAATTAAAAAGAAATAAATCCAGCAAGTGGAAAGAGTGCACTAAGCGGGATCAGGAGCCAACAGCTATTTTTGTGGAAATAAACTGAAATTCTAAAGAAATATTACATTATCCTCATGAACCCAAATTAGTGCTTTATTTAAACCTAGTAGCTAAGTTTTGGAAAACATAAGATAATGGGATTTTGGTGCTGGAAGAATCTCAGCTAGAATCTCCAGATTCTTTTCTTAAAAATGAGGAAACTAAAGCACAAGGAGGATTATTTGGTCAAAATATTGAGTATGAACCAGGATAAGAATTTTATTCTTTCTAAACACTGGTCCTAGTTTCCTGTTATGGACGACTGAATCACACATTTAGCAGTTACCACTTTCATTGGATAATAGTGTGGATGATCTTTGGAGTCTTTGTTTTAAAGGCACTAATTCATTCATGAGGACTCTGCTCTCAGACCTACTCACCTTGCCAAAGCAACACCCCCAAATATTATCACATTTGCAATAAAGTTTCAGCATATGAACTTTGGAGGGACACAGACATTTAGTAGATCTCAATATTCCCAAAAGTCAGCTACAGATTCAGTGGAGTCCCTACCAAAAACCCAATTGCATTTTTTGCAGAAATGGAAAAGCTGATCTTCAAATTCATATGGAATTTTAATTGGCTCGAAATAAACAAAATTATATTGAAAAAGAAGAACAAAGCTTGGGGAGCCATATGTCTCGATTTCAAAATTTACTACAAAGATACAGCAATCAAAAGAATGCGGTACTGGCATAATGGTAACTACGTAAACTAACGGAATGAAATCGAGCCTCCAGAAATAAGTCCATAGCTCTATAAACTACTGATTTGCAACAAAGGTGCGAGCACCATTCACTAGGAGACAAAAAGTCTTTCAATAAATAGTGTGGGAGCAACTGATTCACGTGTCAAATTATGCAGTTGGATTCCTATCTTATACTGTATATATAAATTAACTGAAAACAGGTAAAACTATGAAAGTCTTTTTTTATTCTTCAATTTTTTATTTTATTGTTTTTTACTTTTAACCGTCTTAAAAATTTATAAATATAATTTATTGTCACTTTCTTACACCATACATAAAAATAAAAGTCTTAGAAGAAAACACAGGGGCTAAATCTTCATGCCTTGGATTTAGCAATGGATTCTAAGAAATGAAACTTTAAAAGCACAAACAGCAAAAGAAAACTAGATGCATTGGATTTTATCAAAATTAAAAACTTCGTACATCAGAAGACATTCCCAAGAAAGTGAAAAGACAACCTAAATGGTACAAAGTGTTGGGAAATCATATATCTGATAAGGGTTTAATATCCAGAATACATAGAGAACTCTTACAACTCAGCAACAGAAAGGGAAACAACCTTATGTTTAAAAAAGGGGGCGGTGGGGGGGAGAGGCAAAGAATTTGAACAGACATTTCTCCAAAAAGGATATAGAAGCACATAGAAAGATTTTTAATATCATTAATCATGAGGGAAATGCAAAGCAAAACCACAAGATACCACACTACACAGCCATTTGCATGAGTATAATTTTAAAAAGATAAAACCAAAACCAACGTTTCTGAGGTTATGGAGAGCTCGGAACTCTCATACACTGTGACAGGAATGTCATGGCTAAGCCACTGTGGGGAGCTGATTCCTCCAAGCATTAAATATGGAACTACCATAGGACCCTGAAATTCTACTCCCAGATACATGCCTAAAATAATTGAAAACAGGTACTCAAATAAACGGATGTACATACATGTTTATAATAACATTGTTCAAAAGAGCCAAATGATGAAAACAACCCAGGTGTCCATCAGCACATAAACGGATGAACAAATTGTCATATTTCCATGGAATCAAATACTATGCGACCAAAAAGGAGAATGAAGAACTGATGTACACACGAACCCTGAAATCTTGTGTATGTTAAAGAAGCCAGACACAAAATGTTCCATGTTGTATGATCCCATGAAATATCTCGATGGGTAAATCCGTAGAAACAGAACGCAGACTTGCTGTTGCCGGAAGATTTGGGGAGCGGGGAATAGGAGTCACTGATGCTTACTGCGTTTCCCCTGAGGATGGTGAAAAGTCTTGGAATCAGTTACAGGTGGTAGGTGTACAATATTGTGAATGCATTAAGTGCCACTAAGTTATTCACTTCAAAATGGCTAATTTTATGGAGGTGCCTGGGTGACTCAGTTAGTTAAGCGTCTGACCCTTGATCTCAGCTCAGTTCTTGATCCCAGGGTCATGAGTTCAAAAACAAACAAACAAAAAAAGAGAATATTATGTAATATAACTTGACTTTGAGAAAAAGGAAAAGAAAAAAGAACAAAATAGTGAGTGTCTCAGGCCTACAGGTTTTTCCCCTCAACTTGTAGTTTTATTTTTTTATTTGTATTTTAGCTTTAGTTTTAAGGAAATATTATAACCATAGTGTTTTTTTCATTTTAAATAAGAAGCTAAATATTATTTCCTATCACTGCTTTAAATCAAGCTAATATAAATCAACTGATAACAGCTATGTGAAATGCCAATCATTTTGTAATAATATAGAGGATTATTAGTAGTATGCTAGGCATATCAACAGAAAATGATATAATTTCATATCTGAATGTCACAATTTATATTATAAAATTTCATGAAGTTCTAAATCTAGAATATATAAGTGACCTAAAGTGTCAAAATTTACATCTTGGTTTTAATTGGCTGTGGGGTAAAATATCATTGATCTGGTATACATGAAGCAAATTTTAAAGGGTATTATAAGCCTGCAACAATCTTACAGACCTCATTGCTCGCTAACATAGAATAAAAAAGAGAGTATAAGAATTAAAGATAAATCCAAATATACAATGAAATCTAATGGAAATGGAACATAGGTTTATTTATTTGGGTTGGGTTGGGATGGGTTGGGATTTACTATTCATAATTTTAATTTAATAATCTATGACAGCATTTGTTTTTTTTATAAGAAAAAGTGAAACTCCACCCAGTGATAATATAGTCCTAGAAATAATGCTTCACATGTACAAAATCTTATTTGTGTATCTTTTCTCTAGTGAATAATCACAAAACAACGAAAAATAAAACTTTTACTTTTGAGTTTATTTATAAAAATCAATTCATTGTCTGCATTTACATGTGCGTTTGAATGCATGAACGCATGTGAGTATTTCAGGGTGAGTGAGGACAGTCATTATATTAGAGAAAATGCCACCCTCTTTTGTAGTATATTGATTTATTTTAATTCGGTGTGAACTTTCACTAGATACCTCTTTATGACATTAACAAATGGTACGTAAGCGTCTGTCTCTGCTAACTTCAGAAATTCTTGGAGAAAAGAACATTGTTCTGGTCAACCCACACAATCTAATTCACTTTTGCCAAAATGTATACAAAATCACGGATGTGTTTCTAAGTTTTGTGAAATCACTGAATTATCAATTCATGAAAGACACTCGTGTAGCTCAGTGTTTTGCTACAACTAAGACATTCTTCAAAATGAATTATTTTCATTTTTATATACCAAAATATATTTCACACACCAAAGGGTTAAAAATTTCCATATCTCTAAAGTCTCTACAGTAATATAAATTTTTACTAATCACTGTGTTAAAAATTAAAATTTCTAGTGTACCACAGAAAGCAAAGCTGTGTAAGAATGGTTAAAGAAAAACGTGAAATAACCCTGTCTAATAACATCAAATTATGTTATTTTATATTTAAAATTATTATTTTACAACAGCATAAGAATAGATATATTTATTCTTAAATTATTCAATAATTGTATGAGCAATGAAGGTTTTAAAAGAAAAATGATGAGTGAGGAAGTTAACAGAGCCATAGGTTTGCCTGATAAACCTCCGAGTGAAAATAAAACCTTTCTGAGGATAAAGTTACTAAGCAAAATAAGTATAATGTCATTCCTATTCAAGAAATGGACACTGTCAGTAATGTAAATTCATTAGGAATTGACTTTGATGGCCTTTCTACTCTTAGATTAATTCATCATTTTCCTGAGACACATCAATTACCACTCTGTCACATTAGCTTTCTGAAAATGACCCATTGTGTGACCTGAAGGAAGAGAGTCAGTTGCCAGAATGATTTAAGAAAACAAGCCTCCAAAAAGCTACACAAAAGGCATGTTGACTAGTTCATGGGGCTTTACCCCATAGAATACTGACCACTTTTTCCAATAACTTTTCACTTCAAAACGTGTTATTTGGAATGGAGAATACAAACACTGCATATCTACAGAATCAAGGCTTTCCAAGTACAAACCTCCCTGTCACTGAATAAAGTAGGTAAAGCAAATGAGCATTGAAAGGTATCATTTTTAGAAAAATGGTTGGGAATTACAACTCTACTTTTCTCCATTACAGCAAAATCAGGACATATTTTGATAAATATTAGCCTATATGTGTTTGCTCCCATTTTGGTTATTCTGTTATGTCCTCTCACTTTATAGTCGGCATAAATTCCACTTTTCCCTTCTTTTTCCCTCATTTGTCTTCTCTTGTCCTCTCTTCTCTCCTCTCCTCTCTGTCCTCCTAAAAGTTCCTGGAAACGAACAAAGGGAGGAAGAGAGGTGGAAGTAAAAGCTCAAAAAGAGATTAGATTTGGTGAAGTCCTTCACGTTTTTTCTTTTTCTTTTCCCCAAGCCCTGAAGATGTTATTTTCTTAACCTCAACATTTATGGGTTGTCTTGAAACTTACTTCTCTCTGTGTCTCTCGTAGGCATGGTCCCATCTCTCATATCTCATATTGATTAGTGATGTTGCAATGTATTCATTAAAAGTTCAGGTGTGCTGCTGTTTTTGTTTTTTAATTGTAAAAAATTGATGCACACATAGCCTTAACATAGGACAGGAAAACAACCACAATATGGACATTCATGTGATGAGATCATCTGTGTTGAGGAGAATCTTTGTCTTTAAATTAACAGTGCAATTTAAAATTAAAAGATGTTTTCTTTAAAAATCTATTCCCTGTAATACTGAAGCCAAAATATGCAAAAATGTAGGCAAAATATAGCACTCTATATATTTCAAATATATATGCAAAATTCTTCCCCTCTTGTATAATAAGGATTTATACAAAAAAATCATCAAACAATGAGAATGTTACAGTTCAAGAAATTAACACAATTTATCGATATGGAGATTTCTATGAATACCCGGTAGTTTTGTGTCTGTCACAGACATTTGTTAAATGCAATAGATATAAATATAATGTAGTAAGAGAACTTACACCTCTTTTAGAGACTGATAACTGAGTGGTTACTGTTTTATCACTTACATACCAACACTTATTTCCACTATCTCCCTCATATACAGTATTTATATCCATATAGATATATGTTACTTCTATACGATAATTATATACCTATATACACATGATACTCCTATATGGAACTTGCATGCATAGTTTATATACATATAAATTAGGTTTTATTAAAATAATATTAAAATTACAATTTAGTTTCATGTTATAATAAAATCTGCACTATTCTCTGGACTTTGGCATGTTCTATATGCAGCTTTGATCCGTTTGGCATTTGGGGACACAATCTTGATCCCAGTGGGGATCTCTGTGGCACCAAGGATTTTGACCTGCAGCTGTTCTATGATAATTATTTTGGTTCATGTAGGGAGTCTGAATTCTTAATGAAGAGTAAGAATCACTAGCACCTCTTCCTGGTCGTCAAGATAATATATACTTGAGGAATAGTTTTCTGATGGATGAACACACCCACTGGGTTGGTTAGGCCTTCCAGAATCTTCTCAGTTTCCAAGTTGTGTTTAGTTCTAAGTGAAGAACCGCACTTGTCTCAAAGACCCCAGGGACGGACTCTGTGCCCTGTTGACAGGACATGCCGATTGGTATATACCAATCGTATATACCAATATATATACCAATGGTATATACCAAGGCCAGTTCCAAACAGCCCCCAATCAACTCTCGTATTTCCTGACATACTTTATGCTATAACATTTTGAGGTAACCACATAGGAATCAAAATGAAATAGGATTAATTACTTCGCCTGTATTCCCATTCTACTTTATTCTTAGCAATCAACATGATGTCCTATTGATAATGATTTATGTATTTATATAGACTTTAAGCCCATTCTGGGCAGGGATAATGATTTGTTCATCTTCACATCACCCACAGAGTATAATACAAACGCTTGTTAGTTCAGGTGAGTCAAACACACCCAGGTATTTTGATGATCAAACTTGTTTCATAATTGAAATAATTCTGTGTTTCCACAAGTAGAAACACATAAAAACATCTCTACAGATGTTATGTATATAGGAACCACTATTAAGGCTGGTTTCATACAACATTTTGCTGTAACAAAATGGATATTTGCACTTGCAAGTCACAAAACACTAATGCAATTTAATCTTGTATTTGCAATTAATCTCTAGAATCACAAGAAATAAGGAAAGGTGAAATGGAATTCAACTTTTCTGGCCATCTTTAGCTTTTAGAGCTCATATGAGTGTGAACTACTTATACAACTAAAAGATATGAGCTTATCAAACTCACTTTTAATTCACAGGTAAAGAAACGGAATGAAAAGCCAGAAGAGTGCATTAAGATACTATATGTACTAGGGGCACCTGGGTGGCTCAGTCCATTAAGCGTCCGACTTCGGCTCAGGTCATGATCTCGCGGTTTGTGAGTTCGAGCCCTGGGTTGGGCTCTGTGCTAACAGCTCAGAGCCTGGAGCCTGCTTCGGATTCTGTGTCTCCCTCTCTCTCTGCCCCTCCCCTGCTCATGCTCTGTCTCTCTCTGTCTCAAAAATAAATAAAACATTAACAATTTTTTAAATAAAAAAAGATACTATATGTACTTTCATGGAAGAAATAGAAACAAGATGTAAATGTTTTGCAGCATGTTGACACTAAAACACACAAATTGCAACTGCCATTAAGAGATTATTCTTAAAATCTAAAAACAATTTATTTTAAAGCAATCCCATCTATAGCAGTAATTATGTCTACTGACTTTAGGATAAAATAATTCCAAAACAACCTAAATTTCTCAAAGCCAGATTTTGAATTTAAATCTAGTTTTAACATTTATGTTATAGGCTACAAAAGCTATTTGAAACATGATGCATTGTATTGATTCAAAAACAATTTTTCTGAGACTAAAAAAGAACCAGAGAAGAGTAAACGGAATTGAAACTAAATTGAAACATTTATGCAGATCCTTACTAAAGTTACTGACAAATGCCTATTACACAGTTGTTCAAACTAACGGAGAAATAGACTTACTTAAAAATAAGATCAATTGCTTGAAAAACACTGGGGCAAAACTGTAAAAGGAAATGAAAAATACAAAGGTCCATCCTTTCATTTTCTCTTCCTTTTGGAAAAGCTTGTAAGTGTTGGATTTGTCACAGTTGTAACATTTTCTTTTTTTTAATATTTTATTTATTTTTTATTTTTTTAACGTTTATTCATTTTCTTGAGAGACAGAGAGAGAGACAGAGCAAGAGTGGAGGAGGGACAGAGAGAGAGGGAGACACAGAATCCGAAGCAAGCTGCAGGCTCTGAACTGACAGCACAGAGCCTGATGCGGGGCTCGAACTCACAAACCGTGAGATCATGACCTGAGCCGAAGTCAGACGCTTAACGGACTGAGCCACCCAGGCACCCTAATAGTGTAACATTTTCATACAAAATCTGTTACACTGTTTCCATATGCATGAACAACAATCTTCTACTTGCAATGAGAAAAAGAGCAAGCATTAGATGTTAAATAGTACAAAGGAAATATTCAGACTTGGAGGTGGGCAAAAGTTAAGGCAGCGTGAGGGAGGCAACTTACAGTGAGTGAGAACATTTGCTTCCAAGAAACCCCGATACCTTGATTTTTTTCCTGCAGTTCAATTTGTGAGGTCTTGAAGTCAGGACCTGGAGAGTTTGCACTTAATACATTTCTCCTCTCCAGAAGCTCTTCCATTTCTTCCACTTGGGCCTTTAGCCTTCTATTTTCTCTTTCCAGTCCGTGTTTTTCTGTTTCAAGTATTTCCCTCTTGTCCCGCTCCAAGATATTTTCAGCTTGCAATCTCTCTAGCTAAATACAGAAAACACAAAGAAGCAACATGTAGCATTTGTAATTATCAAAAGGCAAGGCACCCAGCAAACAAGCTCCCACTAAGAAAGGTTCACAGACACATAGATTTATATAATTTTTAAAAAGAACACTGTATTTGTCTGAAAAGTTGTGAACAACACGAACATCCTAAGACCAGGCCATGCCCTAGATAAATGCAGTCTTCCTCTTGGTTCATGAGACTATTTCTATAATCGTACAGACCGTATTTGTCAAATAAGTATGTCAAATGAAAAACGATAATATTCTGGCGATCATCTCCACTTAAATGATGAACATTATCCATTGGGAAGGCACGAATAATTTCTTGGATAATTTTGGTTGCATGGATATAGTTCATGTATTCATTCACTTATTATTTATTTACTCTACCTTTATTTATTTATTTACCATACCTTTCAAGTTCCACATATTATACTAGTCACTGAGGACAAAGACAAGCGAGTGAAACAAAATAGTATAATCCATAATTAAAGTACTATAAAATATAGTCAAGCACACATGAGTGAGTGGCTAACTGGATTTCCAGAGAATTGGAGGTTGACAACCATGGCCAGGGGGCCACATCTGACCCATCTCTTTTAGTATACCCCATGATAATAGTAGTTTTTCATTTTTTTATAGTTGAAAACAATTAAAAAAGAATACTACTTCAGGCACACTGACATTATACAGAATTCAAATTTCAGTGTCAAAAAAATAAAGTTGTATTGGAATGCAGTCATGTTCATTCATTGACATATTGCTTATGATTATTGTCACACTAACAATGGCAGAGTTGAACTGTTGAGACAGAGGCTGTATGACCAGCAAAGCCTAGATTATTTACTATCTGGCCCCTTAGGGACAAAGTCTGCTCATTTCCAATTCTGTCCCGTGATTCTCAACCACGGCTGCACATGAGATTGCCTTAGGGAGATGTTGGTAATTACTCGTGAACAAGAACCCACCTCTAGGAGTTTTGATTTATTGAATTTAGGGTAATTTTAATGTCTCTCTCCCTTGGTCAGTTTTGTTGTTTTAATATTTTTCTATTTAGATTTTAAAGAGGCAATATCAAATGTGTTTATTTTATTCAGTTTCATTATGTTTAAATATTTGCTCGTTATTATAATGACATTAAATTATAATTGCCTGCTATGATTATTTTTTTTTCTTGTTCTGGATGTTGTAAGTAGAAATGATTAGTAGCTTTTTTAGTTCTAAATTGTAATCCTGAGCTCTGAATTCTAATCTTGACTTCACCATGTATTCTGTGGGTAAATTCGGTCAGGCAACTTAATCTCCCCATGTGGACAATTTATTCTCTAATGTAACAGGGTCTGTGAGAAGTAAAATTAATTAAATTGACAGGAAAACACTTTGCATAGCAATGATCTACTTAGAGAAAAAACACTGTGGTCATATAATTTTGGGGAAATAATTATATACGTATTTCTCTCATAATTTGAGCATATGTATATCCAAATGTCAAAGTAATTTTATGGCATACATCTGTATGGTGAAGCCACACTTCACAGTAGAAAAACAAGTAGAACCTAGTCCTGATTCTGTCACTTATCATTTTTTGGCTGATTCTGAATAAAACGTTTCCTCTTTTTGTTCCTTTTTTAAAAATAAAATTCGGATGAGAACACCAGACCCACCAAATCCGTGGAATTATAAGGGCTGAATGAAATCAGTTATTTGAAATGCCTTGCAAACTATGTAACATGATTAAAATGTGAGACATTTTTAAACTGTTAAGGATAGAAATTGGAAATTACTCATTTTTACATAGTTTTAAATGGCTTGATTGCAAAGTACTGATTAGTATTATAATATTATAAAGTATTTTTCATGACATTTTAAATTCTAAAAGAGAGATCAACTTAAGGAAAATGTTAGATTTCAAAAATATCTTTGGAAATGAATTTGCATTAAAAAATTTCTAAAACAACCTTTTTCATATACACATAATTATACCATTATTATAGAAAATAGTCTGTTCCCAAATCAAAGAGATGTTCTGGCTTCTAAAAAACAGGAAACAAAAATTACATTCTTGAGACTGGACCTTGTGTATCAACTAAATATCATAAACTAAGGGACCAAATTTTAGACGATGTGGTTAAACATGTGGAGTATCTATTGGGGGATTTAAGGTGAAAACAGTATTTCAAAATCCAATTACCAACATGACATTTCTTTAATTATTAAGGTTCATGCTTAAACTTTTTGACTATCATCATGTCACTTATGAGAATTAAATAATAAAGCTGTAAGAAAAAATCATTAACTTAGTGATGAAAATTAATTTTAGGGGCGCCTGAATGGCTCAGTTGGTTAAGCATCCAACTTCAGCTCAGGTCATGATCTCATGGTTTGTGGGTTCAAGCCTCCATGCTTACAGTGTAGAGCTTGGGATCCATACCTAAGATTCTCTCTCTCTCTCTCTCTCTCTCTCTCTCTCTCTCTCTCCGCCCCTCCCTGACTCATGCTTTCTCTCTCTCTCAAAGTAAATAAATAAAATTAAAAAAAATTTTAAAAAGAAAAATTAATTTGGGGAAAAATATATATATTTTGGCCAAGGGGATATATAATATGATGATATGTCAGGGCATTATGAAATTGTAGGCATTTAAAAGAAATTGATGAAGTTCATTTTATTACTAATAACAGGTAACAGATAGAACTAAGGTTTTAAAGAGTAATAGATTGTTTGATTGAATAAACTCTAAATCTTTAAAAAAAATAAAGGAATGATTTTACCAGTCATAAAAACAAATCTTAAATAATCACGTCTGATTATTTGTTGTTTGCAGCCTATTAACACAGTGTGATTATATGATAAATTTATGTATACAAGACACAGCAAAAAAGTAAAGGTTATGTGGAAATTGGAACATCACAAATATTATAAGCAGTTTAAAACTTGTTTTAAACATTTCTTTATTTTTGAGAGAGACAGAGTGTGAGCGGGAGAGGGGCAGAGAGAGAGGGAGACACAGAATCGGAAGCAGGCTCCAGGCTCTGAGCTGTCAACATAGAGCCCGATGCAGGGCTCAAACTCGCAGACTTCAAGATCATGACCTGAGCCAAAGTCGGATGCTTAAGCGACTGAGCCACCCAGGTGCCTGATATTATAAGCAGTTTTATTTCTGTTTTCATTTCACAAAATTTTTTCTTATCAAATTATTCTTTTCCAAGAATCATATGAAAATCTACCACATTAAAAGCCATTCAACTAAATGCAAGTTAAAAAGACAAAATAAACATCAGGTACCATTTTAAGCCCTCAGATTTATGGTAAGCAATTCCAAGAATCACCAAATTGAATGCAATTCCATTGATTTGCTTCTACTGATCAAGAGAACATCTTCAAATATTTTAATTCTAACTCTAAAATTCTATGAATTTTAACTAATCATGGGTACTATCGTTAAATTTCAGGTAATATGAAAAATTATTGAAAAAATGTTTTCTAAAAATTTTAAGGTAAAAATATATTCTCTTCAGAGTAATCAATAAAATATTTGTTGCTTTAATGATTTCCAATGTTATACATATTAAGCACCGAGAAAAATATATAAATACCCAACTGTTCAGGTGTTCAACAATTATTGAGTATCTATTATGTAAGAGGCAATGAATATACTATTTCCAAAATACAAATAAACACATAGGTATAAATTGGGTAGAGATTCACGGAGGAGGAAACAACCTGTGTTCTGAGAAAGGCCTGTGATAAATTAGGCAATCAGAGGTTATTTGAATGAATAGCATATAAGCTGAAATCTGAAGTTTAAGAAAGCAAAGAGTCAGAATCAAGACAAGAGTGTTCCAATAGAGGAAGCAGGAAATAGGTTTGAGCATTATAAGAGGCAAGTGTTCAATCACGGTGTGGGGTAGAGTAGGATATAAAAGGAATCTGGACAAGCAGGCAGTGGTTCTTGAAAGTAAGTGTGAACACAACAATCATTTGAGTTGCTTGTGGAAAATGTAATATTGTGATTATCCTTAAAGATAGAATACGGGGTCATTTATAAACATTTACACCTACTCACTCGATATTCACCAATTATTAGTGCTTGACAATTTTGAGAAGACATCAAAGATCCCAACCAATGCAATAACTAGAATGTAGGTTTATGAAACCAGAGCTGTGCCATTTTGTTCATGAGCCTGGGACCTGACACAAGCTACGTAAGTGATCTATGAGGAGAAAGTACACAATGGTAGTCTCTAGGAAACAGCATTCCTATATTTCAATCACAACAATTACACACAAAACAAAATTAAGAAAGCATCTTAGAAGAACCAGTCATTTAGCCTACAGTACGTAACACCAGGAGGATTTCTCAGCTTTACTCTCAAGTCATTTCTCAGCATAGTTCCACTGCATTTTGTGACAGGTGAACGCAGTGACGTAAAGACAAGACTTAACGGCAAAATGACCTAGAGTTGGGTCCCAATTCTCTTAATCTTGAAAGCCTCCATTTTTCATTTATAAAATGTAGAAAATACTTCCTAGAGCCTAGTCTTATGAGGCAGAAATTCTATTATTTAGGGGAAATATTTATTCCAAACTCAAATATTCCATGTGATAAATTTGTTTTCTAAAGAATAAAACATAGCAATGGCCAAATCAAATAAGGACGGATGAAAATAGTCTATTTCTTTTTCCTATTTTATCAAGATGATGATCATTTTGTAAATGGACCTTGTCAACTGAGGAAAGCCCCAACAGAGAGCACTGTGTGACATTCTGTAGGCCAGTGAGGAGTCACCTGCAACCGATGTGGATATGCCAACACTATATTTGCAGATATTCAGAATTTTCATTTCAGCCAAGTCAGCCATAAAATCGGACTACAAACTATGATTTTTGGAAGTTAAAGGTAAAAGGCAGGAAGCTTGCTATTTCCTAGCAGTAAGATGATTACTCTTTTGCTGAGGGTAATATATATTCTTGGTAAAGAACCATATAGGCTCTTATCCTTCCAATAATCCTGTAAGTTTGTACTTGCTACCACGAGGAAACTGGGGTCCTTAGAGTAGAAGTAATTCTCAAGGTAGGCAGAGAGCCAAGTCTATGGTTCACCGAGAGGTCCTCTCTGATTCCAGTCCTGAGCTCATTCTGCCCATACCACGCTAACAGCTGCTAATGTATGTATATATCTGCAAGCAGTAACAACCAACACGTTTTGAATCCATTGTACTACGCTACAGCAAAAGAATGTTTTCTTTTGATATATTTTGGGGTTTTGATCCTTGCTTCGTCTTTATCAGCAAATTAATTCAGAGGGAAAGCAATTCTGTGGAAAGACTGGCAACTCAAAGCTAATGCACTGTGCATATTACTGATGTCAGCCTGCCCTGAGTCTTTTAACATTCTTTCTCTAACCAAGACTTAGAATCAAAAAAAGAAAAGAAAAGAAAAGAAAAGAATTGCGTAAACTCTCTGCTAAATAAAAATCTACTTCCCACTTGTCCACAGTTAAATACAGCTCAGTTGACAGCTCACACCCTCTTCTACCAAAAGTCAAGAGAATAATAAATGATTTTAGTAACGGGTAATGTCACACGGATTTTACTTACTTTAATTTCATTTTAAATCTTAGGAAAATTTCTAAAAGCAAGGAGCCCCAGAAGTAATTTGAAATAAAATGTGTGCCAAAGTTACATAGAAGAAGAGGGATCCTCATGCAAAAGAATTAATCTAGATACAGACACTATACCCTTAACAAAAATTAACTCAAAATGTATTATAATGAGAGTTTAAAACACAAAACTGTAACAATTCATAGAAGATATGTAGCACAGGAGAAAATTTAGATGACTATGGATTTGGAGATGGCTTTTTAGATACATAGCCGTAGGTACGATCCATGAAAGAAATAATTTGATAAACTAGATCATTAAAATTAAAAATGGCTGCTCTGTGAAAAACAATGTCAAGAGAAGGGGAAGACAAACCACAGGTTGAAAGAAAATATTTGCAAAAGGCATATATGATAAAGGACTGTCATCCTAAATGCACAAAGAATTCTTTAAATTCAACAGTAGAAAACAAACCACCCAATTGAAAATAGGCTGATGATGTATAAATAATAGACATCTTACCAAGAAGATATACAGATGTCAAATGAACATATGAAAAGATGCTCCACATCATACATCATCAGGAAAATGCAAATTAAAACAATGGGATACCAATACACAACTATTAGAATGATGCAAATCCAGAACACTGACAACACCAAATGCTGGCAAGAACATGGAGCCACAGCAACTTTTCATACTTTGCTAGTGGGAAAGCAAAAGAATATGGCCACTTGGAAAGGAAGTTTGGAGGTTTCTTACAAAACTAAACATTCTTATCATATTATCCAGTGATCGTGATCCTTGGTATTTACCCAAAGGAGCTGAAAACTTATGTCCACACAAAAATACACACACACACACACACACACACACACACACACACACACAAATCGACACAAGGATGTTTATAGCAGCTCATCACTGCCAAAACTTGAAGCAACCAAGATGCCCTTCAGGAGGCACAAATGGATACACTGAGATATGTCCAGACAGTGGAATATTATGAAGCTGAAAAAAGAAGTGAGCTATCAAACCATGAAAAGACATGAAGGAATCTTTTTTTTTATTTTTTTTTCAACGTTTTTATTTATTTTTGGGACAGAGAGAGACCGAGCATGAACGGGGGAGGGGCAGAGAGAGAGAGGGAGACACAGAATCGGAAACAGGCTCCAGGCTCCGAGCCATCAGCCCAGAGCCTGATGTGGGGCTCGAACTCACGGACCGCGAGATCGTGACCTGGCTGAAGTCGGACGCTTAACCGACTGCGCCACCCAGGCGCCCCTAGACATGAAGGAATCTTAAATGCATATTACTACAAAGCCAATCTGAAAAGACTTCATACTGTATGATTCCAACTATATGGCATTCTGGAAAAGGCAACATTATGAGAGACACGGAAATATATTAGTGCTTTTCAGAAGTTGCAGGGGATTAAAGGAGAGGCTGAAGATAGGGGAGAATAAGTAGGTGAAGCTCAGGAATTTTAGGGCAGTGAAAGTACTGTGCATGATACCACAATGATGGATACGTTAGGTTTGTCCATATCTGTATAATGTCCAACACCAATACTGAACCTTAATGTAAACTGTGGACTTTGGGTGATAATGATGTGTCAGGGTAGGTTCATCGGTTGTTACAATGTGCCACTCTGGGAGGGATCTGATAGTGGGGAAGGCTATGCATGTGCAGGGGTGGGACACATAAATCTCTACACTTTCCCCTTTCCCCTTAATTTTGTGGTGAATCTAAAACTTCTATTAAAAAATAAAATAAAAAGCTTTTTTTAAAAAGAGATATTTTTGTATTTTGAATATTTACCCTTTACCAGATATATGTTTTGCAAATATGTCTCACTAATCTTTGGCTTGTGTTTTAATTATCTTACTAGTGTCTTTCATAGCAAAAGTTATAAATTTTGATAAAGTACAAACGAACATTTTTTTCAAAAAAAAAAAAAAAGAGGAAAGCCAGAGAAAAGGGAGCCCTCGTGTACTGTTTGTGGGAACACAAACTGGTGTAGACATTGTGGGAAACAGTAAAGAGACTCCTCAAAAAATTAAAAACAGGATTACCATGTGATCCAGTCATGGGTACCACTACTGGGTATTTACCCAAAGGAAATAAAAATACTAACTGGAAAAGATATATGCATCTCTATGTTTATTGGGGCATTGTTTACAAGACCTAAGACATAAAAGCAGCCCAACTGTCCAGCAACTAATAAATAAGATGTGGTGTTTATATATATGTATATGTATATGTATATGTATATGTATATGTACATACATACATTTATATATATATACATATATACATGAATACATACATATATATATATATATGAATATTACTCAGCAATAAAAATGACTGAGATGTTGATATTTGCAACAACATGGATGGACCTAGAGGGTATTATGCTAAGTAAAATAAAGACAAAGAAAGACAAATATCATACGATTTCACTCATATGTGGAATTTATGAACCAAAACAAATGAAATAACAAAGAAAAAAGAGACAAAAAATTACAGGCTCTTAAATATAGAGGACAAATTGGCGGTTGCCAGAGGGGAGGTGGGTTGGGGGATGGGTGAAACAGATTAAGGGGATAAAAGAACATTTATCATGATGAGCACTGAGTAATTTATAGAATTGTCAAATCATATTCTATACCTGATACTAGTTAGACAATATATGTTAATTATACTTCAATAAAATGGAGGCCAAAATACATACTTTTGATTGAACGTGAATCAAAAGCAATGCAAGAAAATTACAAAAAAACAGTGTTTCTATGTATAAATAAGTCTATACATATTAGAATGACAAGAGAAATACATTTATAAAGACTTGCTTATACCCTGGCAGAGAAAACTTACGGATTTCACAAAGAAAAACTCAAAATGGGTATTTTGGACCTCTGGTTTTACAACAATGGTGTGGCAGTCTAAAAAATTCTTACTGATGTTACAAAATTTCATACACAAATATTTTCTCCATTTCAATGTACAATCATCGAACAATGATGCAGGTCATATAATAATCATCTATTCATATCCTAGTAATTGTCAGGATTTTAAAATGCGAATAAACACGCTGTTATTACGTCAAGCATAGAAAACTGTTTATGAACGTGTCCTACAACAACCAGAGAAAAGCGATAACCTAAACACAAAACAGTGTAAAGATGCTTTTGTGCACCTCTCCTGCCAAGCTCTGATATGCTGCAGTGGATTTCTCATAAACTTGATCAGGCATGAATTTCACAGAAGCAGTGCTTCCAGAACTTGAGAAGTGAAACACAATAGAGTTTTAAAGATGCGGGTTTTGTTCCAATGAGAACAGGACCAGAGGTTTAGGTAAGGTAGGTCTAATGGACCTTAATTTTGCCATGGGCTAACTACACTCTCCAGTAGTACTGAGTGCTAAGGAAAGCTATGGTAACACAGTTCTTAGCAAGATCTGTGGTAGGAAAATAAGTACGTTATAAGAAAGATGAAATTGAGCAAGCTATGAAAGGTAGACCTTCCTTATTTCCAAAATCTCTCCTAAAACTAAATTTAAAAGTAGACAAACTCTCTTGGCCCCAGAGTTAACAAACAGGTTGTCTCGGAGATTTTGATAGCTCGCAGTATCATTTGACCTAGAAGGTATATTGACTAACAGCACGTACTCTGATGGTTCAGATAAAATAGAAAGATAACTTTAATTATTAACACTGAGCTGTAAAGGAGAAAAAAAGTGCATATATGATTTACAGAAGAAAATAATAGAAAAGGACAATGAATTAAAAATGAAATAGTGGCAAGGACTTACGAGCTTCCCCTAAATCACTACTTTACATCAAGAATGACTTAGTAGAACACGTTTATGTTTCAGATATGCTGCTTTTTAGTATCCGATTTGGGGGGAAATTGCACAAAAGAGATACATTGATGAATTCTTTTTTTTTAAAAGATACGTTGATGAATTCTTTAAAAAATACATAAGAATAAAACATAGTTTGTCTTAAGCCAGAATTACACAATCTTTATTTTTTTACATTAAAATGAGATCATTCCTTCAAAAGATTAATATTATAATGAGGCGAGTTAATTCCTTCCATTCATCTTTAGTCTAAAGTCAGCACTTTTTACCAGCTCCCTATTCACAACTGGTTTGCAATGACAAATCTGTTGATAGATCAACTGTCCATACGTGTGTGGCTCTGATTCTCGTCTCTTACTCTATTTCTTTGGTCTACCAATCATTGCACAAATACTACTCTATTTATTATATGTATTATATACACAATATACATATAAATATAAATTTTTGCTGGTGTATACATATTTAATTGATCTTATACCCAGCAGTATCCCTAAACTCTTGTGAATTATATTTTGTAGGTTACTTTCTATTTTCCAAATAGATAATTATGTCATCTGTAATAATTACAATTTTGTATCTTGCCAATTCTTATTATTTTATTTATTTTTCTTTTTTTGTTGAACTGTCTGGCATCTGAAGTAGAATCTTGAATCAAGAAAGGGATAGCACGCTCTGATACTCCATCTTTAAATAAAGAATTTGCTCTACAATTTTGCTACTCTATCAAGTTTTAAAAGTCCTCTTGATTCCTAGTGTGCTAAAATATTTTTCTGTACAATAATGAAATAAGTTGTAGCAACTGTTTTTATTTTTTTATGTAATCTTTGAGATAACCACATAATTTTTTTCTTTTACTCTGTTTAGTGTGCTGATTTATGTGACAAATTACCCAACGTTACAATATATCTTCCGTTTCTGTGACAAATCAACCGTTTTTATTTACTATGAGATTAAGACTCCTTCTACTTGTTTAATATTATTGCCTCTACATATACATGTGAGAATGATTGTACTTTTCCTGTCTTATACTTGCCTAGGTGGAACATTAGGATTAAACACAGTAGAAAAAGTTGGAAATTTTTTCCTCTTTTTCTCTTCTAGAATATGTTCTATAAAATTGGAATAATTGGGATGCCTGGGTGGTTCACTCAGTGAAGTGTCTGACTTTGGCTCAGGTCATGATCTTGCGGTTCATGAGTTTGAGCCCCGCATCAGGCTCTGTGCTGACAGCTCAGAGCCTGAAGCCTCCTTTGGATTCTGGGTCTCTCTCTCTCTCTCTCTCTCTGCCCTTCTGCCACTCATACTCCGTCTTTCTCTCTCAAAAATAAATAAAAACATTAAAAACATTAAAAAAAATTGGAATTATTTACTTTGAATGGTACAATGTAACCATAAAGCATTCTGATACTGGAGTTTTATTGTAGGAAGAGTTTTAATTTATTAATTTTAATTTACTTTATATAATGTTATAAATAAATTCAGGCTTTCTATTTATATAAGAGTCATAGTGGGTAAGCTATATTTTTCCAATCAATAATTTATTTCATGTAAGATTTTATTTTTATTAGCACTGTCCCTTCATAGTGTTTCCTTATCTTTGTAAATCTCTGCTCTATCTAAGGCTGTGTCCCTTTTTAATTACTAGCTTTTTCTAATTATAGATCTTGATTAATTTTACTTGAATTTCATTTCAGTTTATTTCTTTTTTCTTTTTTTTTTAATGAAGAACCAACTTCTGGTTTTGTTGACTGTAATACACTTTTTAAATATATTATTAATTCCTAATATTGTCTTTTCCTTTCTTTCTACAGCCATTGTTATTTTTTTCTATTAGAATATTAGCTCCTTAATTTTTTGTCGTTGTTATTTTTTTATTCCAGGTACTCCAAGAAGCAGCTATACAATGGGATTAAAAATGCAATGACTTTATTAGGAGGAATGCATCGGAGAGAAAATGAGAAGGGAGTCAGGAGAGGCAGGGGGCAGCTGGATTGCAATCAGGGCTGACTTTGAGTCAGGGGGAGAGAGGGAAGAAAAGACAGTTGGGTGGAATCATCTTAGATGTCATTGCAGTCCAAAGAGAGTTAGGTGAGGTCACAGAGGAGCTGTTAGCGAGAAGGTCACATCTCCCAGAAACAAGGAGGCTGCCCTCTGTTGGGAGTAGCCTGTGGGAAGCATGATCTTATTGCCTGGATTTCAGAGTACAGCAGTTAGAATTCTGGGTTAATTACACTCCCTGTAATTGAGATCTGAGAGTCACCATCCCATGGTGCACATAACCGTTTCCTAATATAGTCACTAATGTTATAAATATCCCTGAATTTTGCAGAATCCTTCAAGAATTCAGTGTTTTATCTTTCAATCTTATATCCCATTAAATGTATTTCTTTGACCTATAAGTTATTTAGATGTCTGTTTTCCAATACCCAAATAAACAAGTTTATTGAAGTTATTTTCTATAATCAATGCCATAACAAATGACCATTCATGGTCAAAAAATAGTATCTTTTGGGAATTACACAGCTTAGAACATGACCACAGACTAAGTCCCCATCTTTCCACACAGCCTCCAAAAGTCAACAAGAAGAAATAAAATCACTCATTCTGAAAATATAATTGAGACTTATTTTATTGTTTTTTAAGTTTTTTTAATGTTTATTTTTGAGAGAGAGAGAGACAGAGACAGAGACAGAGACAGAACACGAGTGGTGGAGGGGGAAGAGAGAGAGAGAGGGTGACACAGAATCTGAAGTGGGATCCAGGCTCTGAGCTGTCAGCACAGAGCCCAACGCAGGGCTTGAACTCACAAACTGCGAGACCATGACCTGAGCTGAAGTTGGACACTTAACCTACTGAGCCACCCAGGTGCCCCAGAGACTTATTTTATTGTTTTAAAGTTGGTTTATTTCGAGAGAGTGTGTGCATGAGCAGGAGAGGGGCAGAGAGAGAGGGAGAGAGAGAGGGAGAGAGAGAGAGAATCGCAAGCTGGCAGAACAGAGATGCAAATTGGTGCAGCCGCTCTGGAAAGCAGTGTGGAGGTTCCTCAAAAAATTAAAAATAGACCTACCCTATGACCCAGCAATAGCACTTCTAGGAATTGACCCAAGGGATACAGGAGTACTGATGCACAGGGGCACTTGTGCCCCAATGTTTATAGCAGCACTCTCAACAATAGCCAAATTGTGGAAAGAGGCTAAATGTCCATCAACTGATGAATGGATAAAGAAATTGTGGTTTATATACACAATGGAGTACTACGTGGCAATGAGAAAGAATGAAATATGGCCCTTTGTAGCAACGTGGATGGAACTGGAGAGTGTGATGCTAAGTGAAATAAGCCATACAGAGAAAGACAGATACCGTATGTTTTCACTCTTATGTGGATCCTGAGAAACTTAACAGAAACCCATGGGGGAGGGGAAGGAAAAAAAAAAAAAAGAGGTTAGAGTGGGAGAGAGCCAAAGCATAAGAGACTCTTAAAAACTAAGAACAAACTGAGGGTTGATGGGAGGTGGGAGGGAGGGGAGGGTGGGTGATGGGTATGGAGGAGGGCACCTTTTGGGATGAGCACTGGGTGTTGTATGGAAACCAATTTGACAATAAATTTCAAATATTGAAAAAAATAAAAAAATAAAAATAAATAAAAAAAAATAAATAAAATTTTTTAAAGCCTTAAAAAAAAAAACAACAGAGCTCAATGAGGGGCTCAATTTCATGAGATCATGACCTGAGCTGAAATCGAGAGTTGGATGCTTAACTGACTGAGCCACCCAGGCGCCCTGAGACTTAGTTTTTTAGAAACCCCGCTTCACATGTAAGAGTTACAATATATATCCAGGAGCTGCAGAGTCCTCTCCAGAGACCATGCAGGAGCAAAATCGGATGGAATTGGGCATTAGATGGAACCCCAGCTAGGGTGGACCGCTGCAGGGGAAGTCACATCACCCTCCACCAGGAAACACTGAGAGTAAACCTCAAACCGAGAGGACCAGAAAATCCTCTACTAGAAGGAATGTAAGAAAGGAGCTTAGAAAGTACAAAGGATAATAGTTGTCAGTCTTGAGGCGGTACCAGTTACGGGGGAGATATATCCTAGAAGGCAAGAGTGTCATTTGGGTATTTCCAGGTAAAGAAAAATTGGAAAGTAAGACGTTGCTCTTAAGGGTCCTATCAAAGAATAAGAATACAGATTAATCTGCATCCCTCTACCCAAAAGCTTAAACAAAAAACCCAGTCCTTTGTGTGTCAACAAAGGGGAGCACTCTAGAACTAGGAAATTAAGTACACAACCCACCCTCTTCATTATGCCACCTTCTCCCACAGAAATACTTGTCATTGTTGCTTGTCTAGGAAAACCCTACCCCCTTCATCACAACAAACAAAAAGAAATTCAATATCCACACAAAACTACTAAAAGTAGAAAATAAAATAAAGATCAAAGCTTTTCAACTGCTAAAAAACAAATAATCCAATTAAAAAATGGGTAGAAGGGCATAAACAGACCTTTCTCCAAAGAAGACAGGCAGACGGCCAACCGACACGACAAGATGCTCAACAACACTCATCATCAGGGAAATGCAAATCAAAACCACAATGAGGCATCACTTCACACCTGTCAGAATGTCTAACATTAACAAGACAAGAAGTAACAAGTGTTGGTGAGGATGCGGAGAAAAGGGAACCTGGTGCATTGTTGGTGGGAGTGCAAACTGGTGCAGCCATTCCAGAGAAAAACGTGGAGTTTCCTCAAAAAGTTAAAAACAGAATTACTATTATTATGGCCCAGGAATTCCACTCTGGAGTTACTGACCCAAAGAATATGAAAACAGTAATTCAAAAGGATATATGCACTGCTGTGGTTTTTCCAGCATTGTTTATAATAGCCAAATTATGGAAGCAGCCCAAGTGTCCATCAATAGATGAATGGATAAAGAAGGGAGGTATATACACACACAATGGAATGTTACTCAGTCATAAAAAAGAGCCGGATGTTGCTATTTGCAACAACATAGATAGGAAAAAATACTTTCAACTGCTGAAAATACTCGTGAAACTATCACAGGACAAAGGAAAACTATAATACCACACTCCAACATAAATTCTATGAAAGCAAAAAGAGAAAAAAGTGTAAACCATAATATTGGATACAAGTGAACTAACAGAGTGTATTTCATATTGATTACATAACCCGGAATATAGTTTTTCAAGTGATTTTTAAAACAAAACTCTCATTTAATATCCAATGGGATATATTCTGAGAACAGTTAGGGCTGCACAGAAATCTTTAATTCCACTTAAGAGGACTATTATGGGTAATAACATTGATGTTGTGAATTTGTAATGATTTTATGCATGTTTTTAAAAATTTTGTATGCTTATTTAGTTTTGAGACAGAGAGAAACAGAACATGAGTGGGGTAGGGGCAGAGCAAGAGGGAGACAGAATCTGAAGCAAGTTCTAGGCTCTGAGCTGTCAGCATGGAGCCTGAGGTGGGGCTCAAACCCACCAACTGTGAGATCATGACCCGAGCGGAAGTCGGACGCTTAATCAACTGAGCCACCCAGGCGCCCCTTATGTATGTTTTAAGACAAAACAAATAACTTTATATATCAACATTATTGGGAAAGAAACAAAGTTTTAAAAAGAAAAGACATAACAAAAAAATTAAGAAATGAGACATTCACGTTGGAAAGTGGTTTGGTAATTTTCTAAAAGCTTAAGTTTTTACCTATACTATCTATCAACCAGCAATTCCACTCCTAGGGATATAAATTCCACTCCCAAGATTAATAAAAACATGACCATAAAACGTAAATAAATTAAAATATATTCAAAGTTGTATTCTTTACAATCAAAATCTTAAAAAACACGTTCAGCCACAGGAGGAGGGATAAACAACTTTCGGTGTATTCATACAATGGAGTATTATTATATTGTTAGTAAGTAAAAAGGAACAAACTATTGATACGCGAAACACCACATATGAAACCAAATATGATATAATAAGCAAAAGAAGGCTGGTGCCATCAAGTATTATTAGGCATGTTTCCCTTTATATGAAGTGCTGCCCAACGGGCAAAATGTGTGGTACCTCTAAGGTGGGAAATTGACTGGGAAGGGGCGTTAGTAAACTGGAGAACTTTACAGGGTGGCAGAAATATTCCATATCTTGCAAAGAGTGTGCTTTTTACAAATGCTTACATATTTCATGATGCACTGACCAGTACCACTCAATATCTGTTCTTTAAATTGTGTGTAAATTATACCTCAGCAGAAAAGGTCAGCAATAAATACTTAATGCTAAATTTAAATGAAAATTTTGAAATATGAATGTGACCTCAGTTTTCTGTCTACAGAAAGGACGTGTCTACAGAAATATACTGCAAGGGAAATTAACATGCTCAGCACCCAAATCCTTCCAGTAAGATAAACCATAGCACATTGAGAAATCCTTGCCTCCAGATCTGAAGCTAGCTGGAAAGTACAAGATGAACCCAGAACATAATTGTGTCTGAAAACAGTTAATCACTCGGCGATTAATGGGAAAATGTCATAAGGACACTAGTTCCAGCTTCAAAGGACTCCTACTGGCTAAATTTGGGGGCAATTTGAACATCAAATGTGAAATCGATATTAACATATAATACATCGAATAAAAATAAATTCATAACTCTATAATACAACTCAAAGAAAAAGAGACAAAGAGAAGACTTTTTAAAAACTTTTTTTTCTTTGTTGCAAAAGGATGCTAGCTAATAAATGTAGAGGGATAGTGGAGTTAGAACTCCGGAAACTATGAATTATAACAATTATAACCAGTTCAGATAAAAACAATCAACGGGTGCCAAAATCCTTAAAGAAAAGATATTTAGAGAACAGGGTAATTTTAGGATATCAGACAATTTTCTGAAAGATCATTCACTAATTTCAAAATGAGTATCATATTGGAGAAAGCTACAAATCCACACCCTAATTAAGCAATCATGTTCAGCATCACTAACAGCAGAACAACATTGCATTATGTTTCTCTTTATGTGATTCATAAGAAATATGTATATAATGTACATGGTACTCTTGCTAAAAAATGTTTAGTCTGACTGTAACTAGCCTGTAAATCAGTGGCTCCCAGCCAGCGTGGTTTTACCCAGCGGGGACATTGAGTAAAGTCTGAAGACATTTTTGGTCGTTACACCTGGAGAGATGTTACTAGCGTTTGGTGGACAGAAGCCAGGGATACTGCGAAATGTCCTACAACACAAAGAACAACACCTCACAGCATGTCAACGGTGCTGAGGTTGAGAAATCCTGCTCTAGACCTACTTTCCTCTTTACCGGTAATTCAGGACATAGAGGAATAACCAATACTATTAGCAAACAATTAGACAACTCCAGAATGTGGTGTATTCTGCCACCGGACTAATCTGATTTTTTAAAATAGTAATGTATGAGGAAATAGTGGGAGAAGCAGTTCTAGAGTAAAAGGGTGATTAAATAAGATAACACCTATGCATTAATAAACTCAACTGCATTAAGACAAGTGGATCAAAAAGACATTCCTGAATAGAGGGAATTTAAATATGAACCAGATCTTGATTATATTACAGCTAATAACTTCTTAGGATTGATAATTGTGGTTATGTAGGAAAATGCCCTTACTCTAAGATGATACATGCTAAAGAATTTGAGAAAAGTATTATTTTATTTTATTTTTTTACTTATTTATTTCAGAGAGAGATAGCGTGAGTGGGGGAGGAGTAGAGAGAGACGGAGAGAAAGAGGATCTCAAGCAAGCTCCATGTTGCCAGAAGAGAGCCTGACACAGGGCTCAAAGTCACGAAACCGTGAGATCACAATCTGAGCTGAAACCAGGTCAGACGCTTAACCGACTGAGCCACCCAGGTGCCCCTTGAAAAAAGTATTATGATGAATACAACTTGTGTCCAAGAGGTACATTAATTACAGAGATTAATCTTAAAAGATAACGGATAATGTTAAATTTAAAAATTAATAAGCAGAATGAGGCATATGATAATATCACTTATAACAGTTTAAAATGTACATTTTCAAGAATATATATAAAGAATAGATACATATTGCAATAGTTGCCTATGTGGGGAATGCATGCAAGAGAGGGATACATAGACAATAAAAAATGAATGAGTGAATGAATGAATGAAATACAAAGAAGACAGGGACTTTGCAGAGACCCATAGTGACAACGTTCCATAACTAAGGCATATAGCATAGTAAAAGTCTCTGCCTCAGAGTAGCAAAATGAATCCACATATCAAAATATAAATATTAGTGTATACATGAGGGCCAAAATATAATTCAAAGAGAGAATTGTATTTTTTAAAAAAGAAACATATTATGGTTAACTCCAGTGAAGAAATCAAAAGGGAGGGAGAGAATGAAAAAAATATATTTTTTCTGGAAAGACTCAAATGAAGACAACTGTACTAATAGTGGCCCTGAAATACAGACCTTCTGGATGTGATTCTGGTACTTGAATGAATGGATCCCCCCACCCCTGGTGGTACTGGATACAAACTATGATTCTCACCTGTGATCTAGGATAACATTGAGGGGAAGCATAGAGTTGAAGGAGAAACACCTTATGTAGTCGCTTAACAGTTAAATGATATAGAAGCAATGGTAATGATATGGATTTTGGATGTGGCCAGATTTTATTAAATGACTTGGAAGCCATAAAGAAAATAGCTGACAGGCTCGGGTCAGCCAATTTTCAAATCACAGAATGTTATTAAAGCCAGAAGTTGTTCCTGACTGTGTTTAAAGAAGCTCTTATCTCCTGAATCCAGCAGGCAGACTGAGTGTCTCCAGTCCCAGGAATTAATCTTATGTGGAAGAGCTTCTCAGGAGACAAAACAGTCTTGACAGTTCTCCAGAGGGCCCCGCGAAGGAAGCAGTGGGACCTTGGAACCTAGAAAGGGCTTATTTGAGTGGATGCACTTGAACACCTTGAAGCAATATCCTGTCCCAGTGGGACTGCAGAAACGAGTTCCTCAAACACCATCTAGACACAATCCACCTGCATGGCCCTGGGAAACAGCAGACAAATGGTGGGTGATGATGGACAGCCAAATGTCATCAAGTGGTAACCCAATCTCACGTTCTCTTTCTGGATGTCGTATCCTTGCCGGACCTCAAATGACCTTGATGTTCTTCAGAACATCTCATTGGTCCATGATATTGAAGACATCATACTAATTACATATGATGAACAAGAAGTGGGAAGTGCTCTGGGTGCCCCAATAGCTCACAGGCATGTCAGAGAGTAGGAAGTTCATTCACACAGATTAAGGATCCTACCACTCCAATAAAATGTTTAGGGACCCAGTTTTCTGGAGCATGCTGAATCATCACCTCTAAGGTGAGGAACAAGTTAACAGCACTAAGAAAGAGGCAGAATGGTTGGCCTTGGAGACTGGAGATGCCACACTTGGAAATAAGGTTTTGACCCATTTACGGAGTAACTTAAAGCATGGCATTTTTGAGTGGGGCCTAGAGCAAGGGAGGGAGCATCAGGTCCAAGCTGTTGCATTAAAATATGTCACAGATAAGAATGTATTGTGGGGTCTTTGACAGACCCCCAAAGAGGAGTCACAGAACAGACCCTGAGGGTTCTCAAACAAGGCAATGCCATCTCCAGAAGTGAACTACTTTTTTATTGGAAAACTAGCTCCTCATCTGCTAAAACCAGTTCCTAGTAGAGAATGAGTCCTGACCATGGGACAATAAGTGACTCTGTGGCTGGAGCTGCCCATCATGGTCTGGATATTAGCTCATCCATGAAACTATAAAATCAGGGAGACTTAATAGCAATTCTTCTTTTAATGGAAAGAAAGACTTAATAGCAGTTCTTCTTTTAATGGAAAGAAAGACTTAATAGCAATTCTTCTTTTAATGACCTGAGGATCAGGCCCAACAGGTGCAGAGGACAACAGTAATTTACACATACAGATGGACCAAACCCTCAAGGTACCTATCTATATGACATGGATGCGTCTCTCTTAGTTCACACATATGAGTCCACGGGCAATATCTTTCAATGAGCTAATGTAGAAGGGCAAAAACAAAAGGGATGACCCATGAGAGGGTCATCTTGATAGGTTAGCATGAGATAAAAAAGGAAGCTACTTTACTACAAACCTACTCAGTGGTGGCTCTAAAGGACAATGATGAGGAAAAATCCTTCCAGTATTTGGAGAAATACACTTGTCATCAATGTGGATTGAAGGGACAAGTGACCGAAGGTAAGTATATATACAACTGACTGGAAAGCGGTGAACCACTGGCCTCTTGGCTAGGGGCCTTGACAAAGCAAAACTGAAACACTAAAGATAAAGAGGTCTGTACAAGAGGCATAGGGATGGACAGATGGTTTTGGACATAAAAGGTGTGACTTTTTTTTTTTTTTTTGATTCCCATATCATATCTGCCAGATTTTCCACCACAGAAGAGGCATTTTAGCAACCAGGTGGGAAAGATGTTGGCATCCGGTCAACATGAGTCATATTTAGTCCTCCACCAGACTGGTGCTTGAATAACGGGTGAGTTGCCATAATATCAGGGTTGCAGGTTATGCCTGGGTCCAATGGAATGGGCTTCCTCCCAGCAGAGCTGATCTAGCTATTCACCTGCTGGATGCCTGATCTGGGAGGCTCAACTGACAGCCACTTAGGGACAATAGACCAGACCCTTTCTGTAGGAGGCAATGTATAGTTGTCACGTAAATTGACAAGTACTCTTGTTTGTCTTTTCTCTTGTCTCAGCCAGCAGAATGATCTACAACCTTACACAGAAACTGGTTTACCAACATCAATTCCTATGAAACATCACCTGAAAGCTCGGGCACATTTAACAGCAAAGGAAATAAAAAATGGGTGCATTACCAAGACCGGTCCTCCAAATATCAATCACAAGTCAACAGAAAGCCTGAGAAAGTGGGAATGGTTTATCAAATGAGATCTATGTTTTCCATCTTGAGGGAGATACTCTACAAGGTAGGACACTGTCCCCTATTTGTGGCAGATAGTGTAGGCCAATGGCCAATGTATGAGGCTGTGTCCTAGTACATTGAATATATACGCCCAGGAACCAATGTATGAAAGTAGGATTGGTTTTTGTCACCTTTATTCCTTGTGTGTCACCATTATTCTCAATGTTTGTAGAATTTTATTTATTCTCTGACAGGGAAAGATTAAACATCTATGTAAAACATGCTTTTCATGGTGCACTATAAATATATTATGATTTTGAGATGTTTCAATGTTTTTAGTCACTTGATAAGGTTAAAAGTTTAAGAGTCTTGACAAAATATTGTTTTGAGTTTTGGTACCAACATTAGAGGTGTGTGTTAGTGTAGTTTTATATCTGTAGTTTAAGTTTTCTCTTTTAGAAAAGAAAGGATATTTCTCAAGTGTGAGTCAGTTAAAAAATCAATTACTCAAATATGTCAGTGAGCCAAAGTCCAACACGAACATTTGTCCAAATTCAAAAACAAATGTCAATGAGTATGGATCGATTACGTGAGAATCTTCAACTCACCTGACCTTTTACTGAAAAATTCTTAGACATTTATGGTCGAGGAAAGATCTTCCCAACAGATTTGATAAAGGTCAAAGTATAGACTTGAGTATTATTTGAAATTTGGTTTCCAATAATTATTTCTGACCAGAATTCAAAATCACTTGTAAGGAAAATTTTAAATGGCTCGTATCTAGAACTAAGTAGGTTTTTTTGTGTGTTTTGTTTTTTTAGTTTTTAGTTTCTTAATGTACTTGGTTTTATCTCACCTCCAGCCATACTCTTCTACATCTCCTCACCTCCACAAAATAAAATAGAAGAAAGAAAGAAATACCTCCTCCCTCTCCCTTCAGGGGTAGTCAAAGTATCCGATTTAAGGAGTTTTGAATGACAATGGTTTCTACTTAACTTGGACTAATGGATATAACTTACAAGAGGATAAACCTTAGGGGAGACCAGAATTTGTCTCAGAAGAAGAGAAAATGCAGAACAAATATGGAAAATTTTAAAGAATCAGACCTAAAAAAAAAGAAAAGGTCAGGATTGTAGGATCACCTTACAAAAGTCAGTGATAATGAATATTATTTCCCATTTTATTTCTCTGTGCTACAGGACATGAATTTACAGTGTCTGAGTATTAATAATTGTCTTATTTATTTACATTCTTACCCAAGTGGTTCAGATTCAAATTCTCTAAAGTGTGGCAATGTAAATAAAGCCTGCCTTTGTATTGCACATAATCATTTCCTTTTTAAGGATGCTTGATGATTTTTTTAATTGGTGGAATGATAATCATGGTTAAATATTTTTAATATATTGAAAAATAAAATGTTCCTAGAACCATGTATTGTATCACTATTTAACCACATCATATAGCCATTTTTGTTTGCTTTGTATATTTTTATTTGGTATTCTAACATCGGAGAATTATGCTAAAAAATATGCAGAAAAATAAGTTCAAAATAATAAGATGAAAAATGCTTAAAATATTTAGTTGATTTATGAGGGTGTGAGGTTTAAATGTAATTCTGCTATGTACTAGCTGTGAAGCCTGGGACACATTCCTTAAACTTTCTGAGCCTGCTTTCTCATCTGTAAAAAGAAAAAAACTATAATCATACTTCTCTTACAGAGTTGACGTGTTGATGAAATGAAATCACGTATGTTAAGGGCTTATAAAGCACAGGGAGCCTACAAAGCATCCATAAACATTAGGTATAAATATCTAGTGATTCTCAGTATGAAAGAAAACAGAAACATGTATTTTAATAACTATATGATCACCTTCCATTATTTTTTAATATTTAAGGCAAAGATGCATAGATAAAAGGCTTTTCTTCTTCCCTTTGCTTTTGGCCTTTTCTTTCTTCTATCTATGCTCACCTCCACATGACACCTTCCACTTTTGTAAGACATACGCTTATTAGTTGATAAAATAGTTTGTAAGAGTAATTATCATACTTTATCACTTGTTTGATTTAGTTCTTTCATACGATAATTGTTATTGTGGTGATTACTAGAAAACCTAAAGTTGGAGACTCAAATATGGACTTTGGAGAATTGTTCTTTTTCCAGGGTACTTCAACCCCTGCTAAAAACACATACAAAATGGTCACAGCCTGTAACAACTGTTTTTAACTTAAGCAGGTCAGTACTGAAAATAAAAACTAATCTGATCCATTACTGTTAAAAATAATTATTCCCATACAAGCCTACCTCAAGAAGCAAGAAGAATCTCAAATAAGTAGCCTAATATTACACCAAAAGAAGCTACAAAATAAAAAACAAACAAAACCCAAAACCAGTGTAAGGAAGGAAATAATAAAGATTAGAGCAGAAATAAATGATATGGAAACTAAAAAAGGCCAACAGAACAGATCAAACAGATCAATGAAACCAGGAGCTGGTAATTTGAAAAGATCAACAGAACTGATGGAGTTCTAGCCAGACACATAAATAAATAGGTGAATAAGTAAGTAAGTAAGTAAGTAAATAAATAAACAAATAAATAAGAGAGAGAGAGAGGACTCAAATAAACAAAATCAGAAATGGAAAGGAGAAGCAACAATCAACATCACAGAAACACAATTGTAAGAGAATATTATGAAAAATTATATACCAACAAATTGGACAACCTAGAAAAAAATGGATACATTTTAGAAGCATATGGCCTAACAAAACCAAATCAGGAAGAAGTAAAAAATTTGAACAGACCAATGACCAGCACTGAAATTGAATCGATAATCAAGAAACTTACAGCAAACAAAAGTCTGGGACCAGATGGCTTCACAGGTGAATTCTACCAAATATTTAAAGAAGAGTTAATACCTATTTTTCTCAAACTTTTACAAAAATAAAAGAGGAAAGAAAAATTCCAAAATCATTTTATGAGGCCAAAACCAGATAAAGATACTACAAAAAAAGAAAGCTACACGCCAATATCTCTGATAAACATAGATGCAAAAATCATCAACAAAATATTTGCAAACTGAATCTAAGAGTACATTAAAAAAAATCATTCACCATGATTAAGGAAGATTTATTCCTGGGATGCAAAAGTGGTTCACTATTTGAAAAATCAATAAACGTGATACATCACATCTTTAACAGAAAGGATAAAAACCATATGATAATCTCAATAGATGCAGAAAAAACATTTGATAAAATACAGCATCTATTCATGATAGAAAATGTCTACAAAATAGGTTTAGAAGGAACATACCTCAACGTAATAAAGGCCATATATAAAAAACCCAAAGCTAACATTATACTCAATGGTGAAAATTTTAGAGCTTTCCCACTAAGATCAGGACAAGACAAGGTAGCCACTCTCACTAGTTTTATTAAACTTAGTATGGGAAGTCCTCGTCAAAGCTATCAGATAAGGAAGAAAAGGAACAGAAGGCATCTAAATTGGTAAGGAAGAATTAAAACTTACACTATTTGCAGGTGATATGATACTATATATAGAAAACCCTAAAGACTTCATCAATAAACTACTAGAACTAATAAATGAATTCAGTAAAGTTGCAGGATACAAAATCAATGTACAGGAATCAATGCATTCTTATACACCAATAATGAAGCAACAGAAAGAGAAATTAATAAAGCAGTCCCATTTACAATTGCACCAAAAATAATAAAATGCCTAGGAATGAACTTGACCAAAGAGGTGAAAGACTTGTATTCTGAAAACTATACAACCGTGAGAAGAATAAATTGAAGAATACACAAACTAATGGAAAGATATTCCATATTCATGGGTTGGAAGAACAAATATTGCTAAATCGTCTATACTACCCAAAGCAATCTACAGATTTAATGCAATCCCTATCAAAATGCCAACAGCATTCCTCACAGAGCTAGAACAAATAATCCTAAAATCTGTATGGAACCACAAAAGATCTGAATTAACCAAAACAATTTTGAAAGAGGAAAACAAAGCTGGAGGTCTCAGAATTCTAGATTTCAAGTTATATTACAAAGCTGTAATAACCAGAACTGTATGGTACCAGCACAAAAATAGATACATAGAATATTAGAACAGTATAGAAAGCCCATGAACAAAACCATGATTATATGATCAATTACTCTTGGAGAAAAGACAAGTCTCTTCAACAAATGGTCTAGGGAAAACTGGACAGCCACATGAAAAAGAATGAAACTGGACTACTTTTTTAAAACATACATAAAAATAAACTCAAAATGTACTAAAGACCTAAATGTGACACCTGGAACAATAAAAACTCCTAGAAGAGGGCATATCCAGTAATCTTTCTGACTCTGTTTATAGCAAATTCTTTTTAGATATGTCTCCTGAAGCAAGAGAAACAAATGCAAAAATAAACTCTGGGGACTACATCAAAATAAAAAGCTACCACACTGTAAAGGAATCAATCAAAAAAAAAAAAAACTAAAGACAATCTACTTAATGGGAGAAGGTATCATATTCAATAAAGGGCTAGTATCCAAGATATACAAAGAATTTATACAACTCAACACTCCCAAAATATACCTTATTTAAAAATGGACAGAAGACATTAACAGACATTTCTCCAAATAAGACATCCAGATGGCCAACAGACACATGAAAAGATACTCAACATCACTCATCATCATGGAAATGCAAATCAAAACTACAATGACACCTCATACCTGTCAGAATGGCTAAAATCAACAACACAGGAAAAAACAGGTGTTGGTGAAGATGTGGAGAAACAGGCACTCTTGTGCACTGTTGGTAGAAATGCAGTCACTGGTGCAGTCACTGTGGAAAACAGCATGGAGGTTCCCCCCAAAATTAAAAATAGCCTATTATCCAGTAATTGCACTATTGGGTATTTACCCAAAGAATAGAAAACACTCATTCAAAAAGATGTATGCGTTCCTATGTTTATTGAAGCACTATTTATAATGGTCAAATTTTGGAAGCAACCCAAGGGTCCATTGATATACAAATGTATAAAGAAATAGTGGTATCTATCTATCTATCTATCTATCTATCCATCTGTCTATAATGGAATATGATTCAGCCATAAAAAAGAATGAAACCTTGTCATTTGCAACATGGATGGAGCGAGAGAGTAACATGCCAAGCAAATAAAAAAGTCATTCAGAGAAAGACAATACCAGATGATTTTATCCATGTTGAATTTAAGAAAAAAACAAATGAAGGGAAAAAAAGAGAGACAAACCAAAAAATGCACTCTTAGCTGTAGAGAACAGATGGTTACCAGAGGGGAGATGGGAAATGGGGGTGGGAGAAACGGGAGATGGGGATTGAAGAGTACACTTGCCATAATGAACACTGGGTAATGTATAGGATTACTGAATCACTATATTGTACACCTGAAACTAATACAACACTGTATGTTAACTACACTGGAATTAAAATTAAAAACTTGATAAGAAATAATTATTACAACAGCCACTCATGCTTACTAGGATAACAACATATTGTGAATAAAGTTTAAAATTTTTATATTTATAAAGGTTATCTAATTAACAGTATTTTCTATTGCTTAAATATTTAAAATATAGGAGAATTTCTAATAATTGAGAGAAATATCCTACTCTATTACAAAATAAATGAATTCAAGAAGAAGTGCAGAGGATACTGAATTTCTTCAGTTAACCCCTGATGGTAGAGTATAATAGGAAAATTGGGCATATCTTTAGGACTCGGGTGACTAGCCACTAGTTTCTTGATATGGTCGTCCTTTTTTTAAAATTTTCTTTTTAATGTTTATTTATTTGAGAGAGAGAGAGAGAGAGAGAGAGAGAGCATGAACAGGGGAGGAGCAGAGAAATAGGGAGACACAGAATCTGAGGTAGGCTCCAGCTCTGAGCTGTCAGCACAGAGCCCGATGTGGGGCTCGAACTCACAAACCATGAGATCATGACCTGAGCCAAAGTTGGTCACTTAACCCACTCAGCCACCCAGGCACCCCTCCCTCTCTGTTATCTTATTTTCCATTTCCTTCCCCTATGTTTATCTGTTGTGCCTCTCAAATTCCACATATGAGTGAAATCATACGGTATTTTTCTTTCTCTGACTTACTTCATACTTAGCATAATACCTTCTAGGTCCATCCATGTTGTTGCAAATGGCAAGATTTCATTCTTTTTCATCACTAAGTAGTATTCCATTGTGTGTGTGTGTGTGTGTGTGTGTGTGTGTGTGTGTGTGTGTGTATCACATCTTCTTTATCCATTCATCAGGTGATGGACATTTGGTCTCTTTCCATACTTTGGCTATTATTGATAGTGCTGCTATAATATTGGGGTGCATGTGCCCCTTCGAACCAGCATTTTGTATCTTTTGGATAAACTTACGGTTGAGAAAACAATCTCAGGTTGTAAATAAATCATCAATCTGATATAGCTGGAAAGCTTTCTGAACTGGCCACCAGGAAAAAACACTGCTCATGGGGTATCTATGCAAAGGAGTTTTAAATACTTTCACCCACTCTGCACAATTCTAAACCTTTTTTGAAGAAAAGTTGTTATTCAAGCCACCTAATACTTTTTGGATAATCATCACAGGCTTTCACCTGTTACCCAATTTTATATTCGTCAGTCTTCTGTAAATGCAAGACAAGTGACAGTTTTGGTCTTGGATAATTGGACTATTTAGATTTGTGTTTGTCTAAATAACCAGAATGCATATCCATGTGTGACAGTTTAATTTTCAGTTTTCCCAGAATATTATTTTTCTCTAATGGCTTACTCATATCAAATTTCTCTTTAGAAATTCTGCTTCCTGAGTTTTGTCAATATAAACCTAGCATGTGCCAGAATACTCAAATCCATATCACTAACAGACTTCTAAATTGACTTGCTTTCAACCATCAGTATCCTGTTTCAAAATTATATAATTATTTCTGATACATGTAGAGTATTCTCAGTAATCGAACTCACTTCGCTACAACATGTAAGTCAGTAAGAGGCATGAGGTACAACAGATTTAAATCAAATTAGATTAGCATCTATTGTGACAATCTTGGAAAATTAAGTTATGATGGCACTGGACTTCTAATTATACAACTCCCTGCCAGTCAAAGGTGATGCTATTTAACGCTGGCTGTAACTAAAATCCCAGGCGTCTCTTCATTTAAAATTTATAACTAGGTCAACTGCCCCAGCATCAGGCAGATCTGCTACATAGTTCCCATACAGCTGAAAACATGCACTTAACTATAATTCTGGATGAATTCTACATCCCTCACTGAAGGCAGTTCTCTAGGGCAGGTTCATTTCCATATAGACAGCAGTCAGTCGATTACTAGACCCATCGCGGTATGTACCATACAATATACACAGAATCAAAGATTGAATTATAATTTAAGAAAACACTTCGAAAATATTTTTTAAGCACAGAATAAAAGCATTTTTATGTTCTTTATATTTTCGCCCACCTCACCATAAAAAAATCTGGGGAAACCTACTTGAGCTGGAAACTGGTCAGTACAGTTATCCTTAAATTCAAACGAGTTTACAGTTGAGAAGAGGAAGAACATACACAACTTGGAAGTTACTAAATGAAATGTAAATGGCAAGGGAGAAAACATGTATTTATCGAGTGCCTAAATGTAATGTACAATTTTAGTACTTTACATATACAGATGAATTAATCCTTTAGAAAAGTTGTTAAACACTATTTTGCAGATAATCAGACAGACTCAGAAACCCTATGTAATTGCTAGAAGGTCAGACAGCAAGGTATTACCAGGATAACAATTATAACCAAGGTCTCTTGGATACCAAAAATGGAAATAAAATTAGGAATGCATATTTTCAGACGAGTATGTGGAAAAGGTGGAACTTGTCATCCATACTGAAAGAGATCAGAATTTGCTTATTGAATTTTTGAGATAATTGTAGATCCTTAGGCAGCTGTAAGAAATAATTAAGATAAATTCCATGTGCCCTCGCCCCAGTTTTCTCCAATGGTGTCATTTTGCAACTGCATAGTACAGTATCATAATCAGATAGCGACAATTATGTAGTCTATATTTTGACTATATAGGCCATTTCCATCACAAGAATGCATTATGTTGCCATTTTGTACACACACTCCCTCCTTCTCATTATCCCCTAATCTCTGGCAATCACAAATCTCTTCATTTCTAAAATTCTGTCATTTCAGTAATGTTATAACAATGAAATCACAGACTACGTTGTTGACAGGATCGGCATTTTTTCCCTTAACATACTTCTTCGGAGATTCATCCAGATTGCTGCATAGTCAAGAGTTAATTCCATTTTATTCCTGAGGAGTATTCCAAGGTATGGGTGTATGGCTTGTTTCATTTTTTTTTTTACGCACAGAACGTTACAGACAACAATTCCAAGCTTTGGCATTGACTAATAAAATTAAAGATTCACATACAGGTTGTGAGTGAGTATATGTTTTCATTTCTCCGACAGAAGTGCTCAGGAGCGCAACTGTTTGGTGACATAGTAGGTGCTGTGTGGGAATCTACCAAACTGTTTTCCGATGCGTCTGTATCATTTACGTTGCCTCTAGCAACAAAGTCTGGCCCAGGAGCTCTCCAACTCCACCAGCGTTGCCTTCGTCACTATTTCTTCTTTCAGCCACTGTCAAAGGTGTGTGATTGTACCTCATCATGGTTTTTGCTCGCGCTTCCCTGATGGCTAATGTGTTGAACATTTTTCATGTGCTTACTTGCTGAAGACAAATTCTTAGTCTTCCTTCACTGAGGACGTCCTGAAGGATACTTACACTGAGTACAGCATTTTGAGTTGACAGGTGTAGAACTTGGTCAATCGTATGCCACTTCCTTTTGGCTTTTGTGGTTTCTGATGAGATATTTACTGTCACCCAGGTTATCTTTTTTTTCCCCCTGTAGGTCAGGTGTAATTTCCTTCTAGGTGCTATGAAGATTACTTTTTCCTAATCTTCCATAAATTCGACTGATGTTTCTTGATGTGGGTATTCTTGAGTTTACGCTGTTTGGGGATTACTATGCTTTTAAACTATAGATCTGACTCTTATCCTAAGATCTGGAAAATTTTCGCCCATTATTTATTTGAGTTCTCTTCAGCCCCACCCTTACTTCTTCTCTTATACTGGCTTCCAAAGGCAGAAGAATACGATCTTTTGTTACCACCTCAACCCATCTCAACCCGTTAGCAAAGGCTCTATTTTTTTTCTGTATTGAATAATTTCTTTTTTTTTTTTTTTAAATTTTTTTTTCAACGTTTATTTATTTTTGGGACAGAGAGAGACAGAGCATGAACGGGGGAGGGGCAGAGAGAGAGGGAGACACAGAATCGGAAACAGGCTCCAGGCTCTGAGCCATCAGCCCAGAGCCTGACGCGGGGCTCGAACTCCCAGACCGCGAGATCGTGACCTGGCTGAAGTCGGATGCTTAACCGACTGCGCCACCCAGGCGCCCCTGTATTGAATAATTTCTAATGTTCTGTCTTCAAGGTCATTGATTCCTTCCTCTGTCCCTTCCATTCATATTTTTTTTAAAAAATAGTTATTGTTTTTCATTCTAACTTTTCTATTTGTTTCTTCTTTGTATTTTCTGTATCTCTGAGACATTTTCTTTCCTGAGAATTGCCATTGTTTTTGTCATTTGTTCCAAGCACATTCACAATTTGTTCTTTAAGCACCTTTACGTTAGTCATTTTAAAATCCTCACCAGTAATTTAAAAAGCTCCACCATTTTGGTGTTGGCATCTACGGATTATCTTCTTTTGTTCACTTTGAGATATTTTTGGTCTTAACGTGATGAATAGTTTTCGACTGTATCCTGGATATTCTGGGTACTGTGTGAAGAGACTCTAAATCTTACGTAAACATTCTGTTTTATCTGGGTTCCTGTTACACCATTCTGGAGGGGAAGGGTACAGCTCTGCCTTATTACTTCCAGGTGAATAGAGAAGTTCCATTTCCTCACTAAACCTCCTTTGACACCTAGTCGGGGGTGCTCTTGGTTAAAGCTGGGTGACAGTGAGAGTTCCAGCCACCCACCAGACCTCCCTAACTGGGGGAGGATGGGTGTGGGAGTACAGGCTCCCGACATGTTTCCCACCGGCACCCCTGGGGGCTGTGGGCCTCACCGCTGTCTAACAGAGATACAAGTCCTGGCTCCTGTTCAGCGTTCTCTGCCCCCACTTCAGAAGGGAGGGACGGGTACCTCTTTTGTGGCCTAGCAAGGGTGGTGGTCCAAGCTCCCCACTCAACTTTGCTAACAGGGGCTGAGATGGGGCACCCTTTTTTTTTCTGTGATATTTATTTGGCTGGATTCAAATGGTTATCTAAAACATTCTGTCTTGATAAACTGACATTCCCTAGTCGTTTGGCTCGAGTGAGAATATTTTGGTTGCGTGTTTCTGTTTCGTTTTCAGTTTTGTTATCTGTACTGTTGGTGTTTCTAGGTTGCTGCCTTCTTAAGTTCCAATTCTGGGATACATGCAGCAAAAAGAAAATCCAGGAAACCCCCTGCCATATCATTTTGTAAGTTCTAGTTACCTAGGTGGTATGCCTCTTCCCTTCAACTTTGTGAATCTTCTTGTGCTTACTTTAAGTATCATGGTTAGAGTTTTTAGTTGCATTTATTGGGATAAATAGGGGAAAGTATGTCTATTTCATCTTTCCAAAGTGAAAGAGAAATGGGATGTAAATGTGTGGTTGGAGAGAAAAGAACAATTCACAAATAAGAAATAAGAAAATAACGTATCAAAATTCCTACAAATTTGAAACTGAAACGTTGGTGATACATATTTTTTAGAATAATATAAAACAGCTATTTTCCCTTGGATGAACGTGCATCCCAAAAAAATGTTGGCCTAAAAATAATTGTAAAAAGGAGTGTTTCCTGATTATGAGATTGCTTTCAAGCAGCAACCGGATTGTAGAAAGAAATAGTGACTTCTTGACTCAAAATGCTAGTTAATTTCCACTCTAAGCAAAATTTTAATTGGGGCACCTGGGTGGCTCTGTCAGTTTAGCATCAGATTCTTGATTTTGTTTCAGGTCATGATCTCAACATTCATGAGATCGAGCCCTGTGTGTGTGGAGCCTGCTTGGGATTCTCTGTCCCTCTCCCTCTGCCCCTTTCCTCCATGCACATGCATTCTCAATCTCTCTCTCTCTCTCTCTTTCTCTCTCAAAATAATAAATAAGTAAAGTTAAAACATATTTGTTTCATTTCCAGTTTGAGGGGCCTTGATCTTAAATATGGAGAAAAAATTAAATGTATTTGTTATGCATATGCATTTATTGAGAACGACTGATTTATCCAGTCACTTTGTGCTCAGAGAATTCACCTCCTTACACATTGGCCAGAAGAGCCAATTATGTAAATACTCTGGGGCCTTTTTGTCAACACTCCATTTTGAGCTTCTTTGACCAAATTTCTACAATGAGAAGCTTACTTCTGAAAAAATTGGGCAGTTCAAAAAATAACTAGAACACCCTGGTCAAGTGAAAGCAATACTATTATCAAATTGGTGAGTCTGTTAGTAACAGTGTTAAAAGTTGTCCATCATCAATGGGGGTCATCAATATTAAAAAATTGTGATGTTTGATATGAAAATACTACATTTTCCCCCAATTCGAACAATATTGTTTGAAAATCTGTTAGGTTTCTCCAGTAAACTCACAGGTGACAGACCAGGTCCGCAATGCCGAATACCAACTGCTAGCATTTGGTTTCTAGATTAAAAGTCATTAGCTACGTGGCCTTGGTAAGTGGCCTAACTTGCTGACAGCTTGAATCTGAGTGTGCACCTCTGAAAAACTGGAACTAAATGACAACATAGGTAAAAAATTATTTCAACAATGTTTGGGGTGATTTTGTAACCTAAACCAAACAAACCTAAGCCTGTTTCCTTTAAAAGTAGACAAGGATATATAGAGATCATAAAACAAAAAATTTCATTTAAAAAAGTATGCTAACTATACTGGAATTAAAATTTTAAAAACTTAATAAAGTTGAAATTAAAAAAGAACATATAGATCAAAAGAGGGTTAAAATATTAAGTATTAAATGAGATCTTATAATTCACTGGTCCAGCACAATACATATGACATTTTTGAAGTTATCAGTAAATGGTAGCTATTATAATAAATACTGTATCAGCAAAAATGAGCAAACAACCAGAACTTTATGTTTAGATAAGAAAAATACAAATTAAAATGATATTTTTTGCCTATCAGTTATGAAAAATTAAAAATAACAATATATACTGTTGGCTATAGAATAATGAAATGAGCACACTTTATACTCTGCAGGTGAGTGAGAATGTGAATTGATATAATTTTTTCTAAAGGACAACTTGGCAATGTGTATAAAATATTTAAAAAATAAACATTCTCTTCACTAAGCCATACCATTTCTAGGAATTTACCCTAAGCCATTTTTATTTTATTTTATTTTTAATTTTTTAATGTTTATTTATTTTTGAGAGAGAGACAGAGGGCAAGTGGGGGAGGAACAGGGAGAAAGAGGGAGACACAGAACCCCAAGCAGGCTGCAGTCTCCAAGCTGTCAGCACAGAGCCCAACGCGGGGCTCAAACTCACAAACTGCCAGACCATGACCTGAGCCGAAGTCGGACATTCAACCGACTGAGCCACCCAGGCACCCCTACCCTAAGCCATTTTTAAATGTCCAAAGATATATGTGCACATACATACTACAGTATTGATTATATAGCTAAAACACCCAGATTTTTAAAAATAATTTATACTTTAATTAGATTGTGGGAGAGATACAATGGCCTTTATGCCCTTCCCCTTTCCCTCCCCTGCTCATGTTCTGTGTCTCTCACTCTCAAAAATGAATAAATGTTAAACAAAAAATTAAAAAAAAACATATTACACATTATGATATGATTTTAAAGACCTAAACATAGCCAGTGTAAAACGTAAAATGATGCCAACAAAGTGTGGTTATCTGTCTTCTAAGGAAAGAAAGTAGCTTCTATCCTAATTTAAGGCTTAAATGAACACATATACACTCACATACATAACGCACACATCCACATCCACACATAAACATACACACACGGAAGCTGATCGTTTCTATTAAGAATCTGTCTCAATATTTTCTTTCTTTTTTTTTAAGTTTTTAAAATTTATTTTTGAGAAAGAGAGAAAAAGAGAGAGGAGGGGCAGAGAGAGGGACAGAGAGAATCCCAAGCTGGCTCCGTACCATCAGCATGAGCCAGAAGCAGGGTTCCATTCCATGAACCGTGAGGTATGACCTGACCCGAAACCAAGAGTGGGGCACTTAACCAGCTGAGCCACCAGGCACCCCTGTATGGCTTTTTTCTGAACAAAGCTTTCTTTCTGTATTCAATTGAATTGCATATACCACTCAAGTGCACAGAGTAAAAGACACAGCCGATTCATGTCTTTGCTTTCAGCTTGCAATACTTTACCACGAAGTTTTAAATCATAACATCATTTATCATAGTACTTGAATGTCTTGTGGAAGATTACCTTCATCTGGGTAAAAAGTCTGTATCACATTTGGGTTGTATAGATATGAAATAGCTGACAGGTCACATGGTCACAATAGGTCACATGGCTAATAAATGAGTCTCAGAACTTTTCGCTAAGTCAAACTAAAAAAGCTGTGTATCAGAGATCCTATATTGCAATGGCTCCCAGTGCATCTGAAAATGATGATATAAGATCATGCCCTCAACCTTTGAGGAGATTTACAATAAACAGCCAGACGTGTCTTTTTCTGTTTTTGTCTCTAACTGCTAAGTAAGCTTTTATACATGTTGTACAAAAGCTTAATCTAAGATGCTTCTCAGATCTCAAAGCCAAGAAAGTAGTGTTTCTCCTGATGGTTTGATTCCTCTTAGAAAACAGCCATCATGCAAACCACCATGTTTCCCCTTGGACCTAGCTGGTAGGAAGAATTGTTCTCAACACATCAGCCTTTCTCATCATGGATCTCTCCATTTGTCTTCGCCTTTCCCAACACCCCTTTCTGACTTGGGGCAGAGGTGGGAAGGGACAGCACTGATGCAAGCAGGAAGAGCTATTTCTCCTGAACGACTTAGTGGTAACTCCCCAAGTTAAGGCACACTGCCTCCAACAAGTTTTCCTTTGCAGTGTGTGATCTTTTCAAAAATCCTGTATGATAACCTTCATTCTTCTTATTTCCATTATTTTACTCTGTAAACTGAGACCTGGAGAGGCAGAAGGAGTTGTCCAGAATAAAGTGATCAGCGATGGAGCCGCTTCCAGCTCCAAAATCTATGATTTATTCATTTTCTGCTATCTGTTCATCTGATGGAAAATATACTGGGGTGTGAGTTTTATAAAGAAGAAGCCATCAAACACAAATCTTCTTCCCAGCCTACTTTTCTTGAATTGTTCCTACACTTAGTCATCCAAGACATTCTTCCAGAATTATGATACAAAATAAGTAATTTATGATTCCTCACTTTCAGTGCACTAACGCAATTTTCTATGCAGTGAAAATATTCAGTCCCCTAAACAATTCCTCCTTTGTTAACATGACATAGAAAAAACAGAGTTTACAATCTGTGAAAAGTCTTTTGGTGTTGGTCGCGGTAGAAGTGTTGAAAATAAACGTTTCCACCATTTCCCTTGGCACACCGAAGAAATGAAGGCACTACCGAAAGCGAGGTCACCTGCCTGTCTCGCACGTTGCTAGCTGCCAAAGGCTACGTTAATGCCACTACATGCAACACATTTTGTGTGTCGCTGGTCCTGATGATAACTTAACCCATTAGACCCAGCAGCCGACTGAACTTTTAATAAGTATTTACTCACAGTTAGAATCGTATGGCCTAGAAATGTTTTTTAACCAAATATTCTGTCTTTATAAAAGTCAGGTAATTCCAATCTAGCGATGAGCCAGTATCATCCCGCAGCATTTTTAAACCACATACAAACTGATTATATTTTTATTTTTGGCAGCATTATTCTTCATAAAGTAACCAAAGATGCCCCAATTATACTTCTTAAAATAGTATATCACCTAATAAAATCAAGTATATTTTGGTATTATAATCCTTATCCAATACCTTACCTCAGCTCTTAACTCATAGATCACTCTATCCTTGCCGGTTTGAGATTTTGATTCTTCTTTTATATCTCCCGATATTTCTTTCATTTCATTTTCATGTTGACCAGGAATAATGTTAAACTGAAAACAAAAACAAAAACAAAAACAAAAACAAAACCAGAAGTTAGAATTATAATCACAGGAGGCTCCAAAGGCTGGCTCCAGGATAATCCACATTAGTCCTTCATTTTACTTTTAGTTTAGTTTTTGTTTGTTTGTTTTCTATGTGGATTCTGGCAGGTTTTACCATTGCTGTGATAATTAATGTAGTTAAATCATTTATTTCCTTACTTGTACTTGAAAAATTTTAAGTTGTTCAAAAACAAATCAGCAAAGCTTTAGCAATCTAAACTAATCATTTGACAATTGGGCAAAACTTGGTTACCTCACATACTCCTGATAATTGACCAACTGGATTCTAAATGAATACAATTAACACTGATTTAACAGTCTTGGATATTTGTAACACAGTACCCTTTGTGACTCTACTTAATGTCTATTTTCTATGAAGTCTAAAGAGTACATAGATTACAACAGAGACAAACTTGGGCGGTGGAAAAAATACATCTATATAACGCTCGAATTAGGAAAGACATATTTATAAATGATGCCAATAAAATGCAATATGGAACTCCTACAGAAAAACAGGGTAAAGAGTGGCATATCCAGATAATGTAAGATTATTCAGCACTAAAATGAAATGAGCACTCAAGCCATGAGAAGGCATGGCGGAAACTTAAATGCATATTACGGAGTGAAAGAAGCCAATCTGAAAAGGTTACTTACCGTATAATTCTAATTATGTGACAGTCTAAAAAAGGAAAAAGTATGGAGACAGTGTAAAATGAGTGGTTTTCAGGGTTGTGGGTAGGAAGGGATGAACAGGTGGAGCACAGAGATTTTTAGGGCAATGAAACTATTTAGTATGACCCTGGTAGACACATATCATTATGCATTTGTCTAAACCCAGAGAATGTACAACACCGAGAATACATCCTAAGGTAAACTATGGACTTGGGTGATAGTGATGTGTCAATATAGGTTCATCATTTGGAACAAATGTACCACCCTGGTGGAGGACACTGATAATGGGGGGGACGGTATGCTTAAGTGGACACAGGGAGCCTATGGCAAATGTACGTACATTCCATTCAATTATGCTGTGAACCTAAAACCGCTCTAAAAAATAGCCTATAAAGTGAAACACAGGAAGGTGAGAAAAATCCTGTAAATACATAGTAAATTTTCTCCATAGCTGTTCTTATAGTTTTCAACAGAAACACAAAATTTGGTAAATCTATAAAATGTGTAATATACATATAACATTGTTTTATTAACTTACATTTTCCCCTAAAATATGTAGTAAATGTTTTCAGAATTTATATTATATAATTTGTGTGCAGTCCCACTATAAGTTAGAAAATAAAAGCAAACATTATACTACCTATTTAAAATTAAAAATAACATTACTCATAACATTAAGTATGTATTAGTCTCTAGGAACTGAACTTGATATATATTTCCTTAGTTAATGCTAGAGTAATCCTATGTGTTAGGTATTATTATTATCCTTAAAGAAAAATAAACCATACTTTTGCTAGGCTTAAGCAACTTTCCCAAACTCACAAAGCTAGTAATGGAAGAAGGAAAGATAAGAATGTTCTTGCTAAATTCATTACCAGAGTGCTTAATCATAAACCGGTACTACATCTATAATTATAAAGCTGGAAGCCACTGGAATAGTTTACTGAAAGGCAAAAAGTTTATAGACACATACTAAAAACGAACTACAGTGGAGTTAGGGGGCTGATTTGCCGAGTACAGAGAAGCTCCATGTTCAGAGTTAATAACGTGGAGGATACACCACGGAAGGCAAATGTGGAACAGGACACAATGCCACGGAGTTCAGTACAAGTCTGTCTAGGCACGTTTCACCTCACATTCGTGTAAATAAACAATGTGGTATTAATCTCTGGCCAAAATAAAAATAAAATAAGTCACTTTGCTAAAGAAAATAATGAATTGCGAGGGTTGAATCAAAGCAACAGTTTCTGGCTTCAGTTCACCAAAGTAAAATCCAACTCATTCTGGTCACTGAATGCCCTTAGTGTAACTTCTGAAATCTTGACCATTAATTCTCAGCGAATTACATCAATCAATAAGCCTTCTCGTTGTCAACCGAACTTCCAATCAACTTTGCCACTCAAAGGAGAGAGGAGGCAGGAAAATAAATTTTCATACACAACAGTATAGGAAGTCCCCACTAATTACCTAAAATAATTCCATTTTCATTTTTCATTGACAATGGAAAATCAAGGATCTCTGGACATACGAAGAAACCAAGAACATGAAAAAAAAATATCTAAGATTATAAAACAAAATGTCTGACAGAAAAAAAAGATAAATGGTATACTTTAAGATATGAAAGTAAATGTTATTAAAAATATAATCACTATCTTTGGGGAAAATGAATATTATACTGCACTCATAAATCAAGAACAGAGCAATTTCAAAATTTCAAAGAAAAAAGAACAATAAAAGAAAGCTTTTTAAATGTGTCTAGTAATCCTATCCTTTAGAAGACTTTATGAGACAAGTTAGTGTCTCAAGGCTCAGTTCTTGGACCTGTGGTCTTGACGCATTTACGCCTTTGGATAGCTGATGTGCACCCATAGCCCTGCATACTAGTCAGAATTCTGACAATCTCCAAATTGTTCTATCCTGTAGGTCTCCTCTGAACTTTGGACCCACGTGTCCAACTTCCTACTTGTCACTTCCGTAGGTATCCAAAACTTAACACATTGCAAAGACAAATTAAGAATTTCCCTAAAACAGGTGTCTCTTCCAGACTTTGCTATCTCAGTAAGGATCAACTCCATCTTTCCCTTTGATCAGGCCAAAAATATTGGATTTATTTCTAACTCTTTTCTTTCTCCGACGTGTCATATCCAAAGTAAAAAGTAAAATAAAAATAATTCAATTTTGCCTTCAAAATATATAATAAATCCAACCACTTCTTGACCTGCACCACTACTGCCCTGATCAACACCACCATGGTCTCTCACATCAGTTATTTTAATAGCTGCCACGATCTTTGCTTCTTCAAGTAGCTCTGTAGTTCCCCTTCCAAAACAGCAATCAAATAAAGCATTTTACTTTTTTTTTTAAATTTTTTTTTCAACGTTTATTTATTTTGGGGACAGAGAGAGACAGAGCATGAACGGGGGAGGGTCAGAGAGAGAGGGAGACACAGAATCGGAAACTGGCTCCAGGCTCTGAGCCATCAGCCCAGAGCCTGACGCGGGGCTCGAACTCCCGGACCGGGAGATCGTGACCTGGCTGAAGTCGGACGCTTAACCGACTGCGCCACCCAGGCGCCCCAAATAAAGCATTTTAAAAGTAACGCAGGTCACGTAACTCTGCCGCTCAAATTTTTCCTGTGGCTTCCCAATCCATTCAGAGTGTAAGTCAAAGTCCTTACCATCTGCCTGGTCCTGTAACCTCCAAACCTCATCTCCTACTCCTAGCCTGTATTCTGTTGGTCACTCTGACTTCTCACTGTTCCTACACACTCCAGGCTCGAAACAGCAAAAACTAAATAAATTAAATTAAATTAAATTAAATTAAATTAAATTAAATTAAAGAAAGAAAGATGAAAACAGTAAACAAAATATTGTACAGTGAAGGCAATTAAGACAATATAACAAGAAAAAAAAAGCCTGATGGCCAGATTAATAAAACTATACTCCTCCTTATGAAAACTTGAGTTATTATGATCCTTTTAAAATTATACTCTGAACTCAAAATTACCTTAATTTTGCCACTTATTCACCTTCAGGTTCAGATTAATGGAGGCATAAGTAAAATCTAATTAGGAGCTGAAAAGTTGAAAGCTGTGGATGTATAGATGGTAAAGATTATTATTTGGAAGAATTATGAATGCCACCCACAAGTGATCTATCACATTACTTCAATTGAAAGTGATAGAAATAGAAGGTACCTCAAAAAGTGAATGAGTCAGCATTAGAAAGCATTTTCTAAGTTCACGTCCTTTTATTTAATATTTATTTAAGTATAGTCTCTTGTTAAGACTCCTTTTCTGAAACTGCACCATAAGATAATTCCAAAATTCCTCTTTAAAATTCCTCCTTTCATACTGCAGTATTTGTGAAAGGTTAAACCAGGCAACTTGTCATCTCTCTGGCTTCAGAAATATCTGCCATAATTTGCTTCTGGAAAATCAGCAACATTATATGTAAATATTTATTCTAGTACATTCAAATTAGCATGGAGTGGAATGTCTTTTTGAAGATAATTCTGGAAAACAAGAATATTGTATAACATATAAATAAAAATATTTTCTTAGTTATTCAGATCAAGTGGGAAAAGAAAATCTCATTTCAAAAGGGCACAAAAATATAATCTAACACACCCTGTTATTTTGATTCTGCCTCACAATTTTACCCTTCAGAATAATCTAAAACAACTAGGTAGTTATTGCTTATTCCAAAGATCTGGCCTTTGTGAGATATTGCATTCAATATTTATGTCCATATTATTAATAATACAACATAATTCAATCTCTTCAAATACCAAATCCACCATTTCTCCCCTAACTCTCAACAAACGATCTTGCAGCTTCATTCATGGAGAAATAGAAAAGCTATGCACAGGAAAGATCTTCAACCTCTTGTAACATAATCTACAAATTTGCATGCATCTGTACAAATCTTTTCTTCTTTCCTCTTGTCAAAGAACTTAAATACCCTTCCTTCCTAGAGTTAAAAACTAATCATTCCATTTGTAGTCAGGATTTAGTACCTTTGGAGTACTTGGAAAACTCATTCTAAGAACTGTACCTCTCCTGGATTTTCAAGATCTCTTAGTTTCTCTTGCATCAATATTTAATAGCGTAATAGTTTCCATTTAGGTTTGAAAGGGAAATATGAGAGACCAAGTGTAGAAGACCGCCCCACACCTCCCTCTTTCCCCATCTCTTTTCTGGTTTTGAACTGTCCATTCCAGCTCTTTGTTTCCTCTTACCTTCAACTGTCATGCAAGAGCTGCTTGCCCTCACGGTTTGGTTTCCACATGTTCCCCTCTGACTCATTTCCTCCATTGGCTTTTGCTGCCCCCATTCTCAACACTTTCCATTATACAATATTCAGCCTGTCCTTAACTTGAATCTTTGGCAGAATTTGATACTGTTAACAATGTCTTTGTTCAAGTACTCTTTTCCTCTGGTTCATGGGAAGAAAGGTTTTTTTTCTTATTTTAATGTTTTATTTATTTTTGAGGGAGAGACACAGAGTGTAAGCAGGGGAGGGGCAGAGAGAGAGAGACACACAGAATCTGAAGCAGGCTCCAGGCTCTGAGCTATCAGCACAGAGCCCGACATAGCGCTCGAACCCACGGACCGCGAGATCACGACCTGAGCCGAAGTTGGACGCTTAACCGACTGAGGCACCCAGGAGCCCCAGGAAAGGTTTTTCCCTGCTCTCATCCTTCCCAGACATTCTGACTTAGGGGCAGTTTCCCTTCCTCTGTCTGCCTTACCTAGTGCTAGTCCTCCAAACTCTCTTTTGCTTCATTCAATACATCAACCTTGGGGATCCCATTTCCTTCCATGGTTTCAACCACCATCTCGCTATGATTATTCACATTTGTTTCCTGCACTAATAAATCCAAAATCTCACCAAATATTTCTACCTCAAGCTCAATATATTCAGTATTGAATCCATTGTCCTTTCCTCTCAAGTTTCTCTTCTTCATGATATGCCTTCTTTGGTGGATGGCCACCCCACAGATAAGGTCAGCAATCTGTAACTTCTCCTCTCTAACCCCCTAGCATCCTCTAGCATTTCCAACATTCACTTAATCACTAAGTTTGAAGAGAGCATCACAATTTCTTTCACTTGTATATTTATGAACTCTTTGCATCCCCCACTAAACTTAGGACACCTGATAATTTCTTTCTGGATTACCATGACAGATTCATAATAGTTTCCTCATCAGCCATGCCCCCAAATCTCTTCTTCACACTGAAGTTTGAATTATTTTTTAAAAAATGTTTACTTATTGATTTTGAGAGAGAGAGAGAGAGAGAGAGAGAGAGAGAGAGAGTGAGAGTATGGGAGGGGCAAAGAGAAAGGGAGAGAAAGAGTCCAAAGCAGGCTTCATGCTTTCAGCACAGAGCCCAACATGGGGCTTGAGCTCGCCATTGTGAGATCATGACCTGAGCCAATATCAAGAGTGGGACAGTTAACTGACTGGGCTACCTAGGTGCCTTTTGAGTCATTATTTTTTAACCAAACTGACCTTGGTCAACACACTTCAATGGCTTTTCTCATTGCTTTCATGGTGATGTATACATTTATAATTGGGCTCCTAAGTATTGAATATCAAATAGTACAGAGTGGAAGACCAAGTGTTTAGCAGTTAGGCAGGTTCTGGCAGCCATACCATATTCTTATGAAAGGTGAGGAAAGTAAAGAGGAAATATGCCCAAATGGGAGGTCACCTAAATGCAGTGGACCCAGGGATAGCTAACAACAATTAAGATTCCAACTAATTTTAATTAACTCTAAGTGCATGGAGAAGCCTCCAAAATTCCAAGCCTTATATCATAGCTGCAAAAATTGTAGCCAAAGCTATTCAAACTCAACTTTACCTGATTCCCTCCCTCAACCTTAAAGAATGGTAGTAAAGACACAAAAAATGTTTATGTTTAAAGCAAATTTTATTGTGTCCTTCATGTCAAAATAAAAACATTAAATAATCTTAGTGGTGTTTAAACTGTTTTGCTCTCATACTGATGTATCTTTTACTTTTATAAATGGTGGACTAAACAGTATATTTATCTAGATTCAATAAATGAAATTTCTGCTGAATTTTAAATGGTTGTTTCACATTTTACTTAATGCTAATATCGAAAAGCCACAGAAATGTGATATTCACTATCATCTATTCAAAAAATTGTATTAATTTTATTTCTTGAATTCTTATTTCTTTAACATATGTTTATATTTGAAAAAGTTTTGCTCAATAATATGAAATAAAAATATGTATATAAAATATGTATGTATATATTATGACTGTAAGGCTCCAAACATTACAATGTTTCTTTGGATTGAATTATCTCTAGAATTGCTATGGTACATGGTTACTTAAAAACAAGACAAGATAGCACATATTGTGATAAGTAATTATTAAATATAAACTAATCATTTACTGGAAATGCATCTCTTAATGAGATGGATAGATACATTTTTTCAATTAGTTTGTGTATCCATGGATGAAATTACTTATTGATAGAATGAAATAAGAGTTATCATCAGTTTTCTTTATTCTCTTTAAAATGTAGGCACTGAGAAAGTTGATCACACATTAATAGAAGCAGAAGATGTTTCATTATAGCAGATGCACTGTTTGTGTTGGTTTTTTAATGTCTTTCTTTTTTTGTTTCAAGTTTTTATTTAAATTCTAGTTAATATATACTTTCTAAATAAATGACAAGGTCACATTTGTTCTTATATCATTTATTATCTACAAACTGACCAATCTATTAGGTCTTATTCCAGTATTTTTATGAAGAAGAAAAAATATAAGCCATCTAAAATGCCAAAGATTTTGTGAACCATTGATTAGTTGGGTTTCTCAACACCAATTTTTCAAAATATCTCTAGTACTCTTGATTTTTTCCCACTCTGATAAAATGTTCTAAAACAACACTTGGGTTGGGAAGTAAGCATGATTTCCATTTGAGAAATGGATGGGGGGTAATGTGGGAAAAGAGAACTTGCTTGAAAAGTACGTCTTTAGGCAGATGGTTTTTTGAAGACCACATATGAAAGCTGGGAATTTGGAGGTGAAATCCATATAACTATTTCCATGGGGAATTGTGGGAAAACGGCAGAGTGTGGTGGTGACTCTTTCAGTGTCTGCGAATCTCTCCATGAAACAGGCAGGGCAATGTCAAGAACAAAATAAAAAACCTATGGAAGCCCACTGCAAAATTAGAGGACAAGTTTTCCCTGTAAACCCTAAGACGATCTACTCAGCTTCAAGAACTGCAGAATATCAGCACCTGTTTGAGAAAACTAAATGGAAGCAGCATGCCCTGAGAACACAAGAACCCCAAATTGACAATGGACGTTCCCTGCAAGTATGCCTGCAAGGTCAATGTGAAAACAGTCGATGAAACTAGGGGGGCGGTTTACACATTCTAATTGGTGTGTGAGTGCAAAAGGCCCATAGAAAAGTCCAAAGAAGTACAACAATCTATATTCTGTATACTATAAAAAATAAAAGCAAAAACAAAAAGAGACAAAACTTCCTTTAAAAACACATCTACAATAAAGTATAAAATGCTGAGAAAAGAATCCATACTAAAAGGAACCATGGCAATAAAGGGAGAATGATCCCGATAAATCAGTTAGGGAACAGAGTCAGGGGACTATGGAAAGGATAAGACTAAGTCATAATTTATGGCACTTTACAAACACTGAGTAGTGAGCTCTAGATGAAGGCAGAAACATTTCTTGGTCTATGCTTCTTCTATTTTAAGTACAAAAAACCTAAATCTATGTAAGAATGAGTAACAGGAAAGGATCATAGTTGAATCATGTGTGATGTTATTATAAGGACAAAAGAATGAAGAACAAAATAATGCTCTTACAGACAGTGTAAGTATGCTGATGAGAACATTCTAAAAACACATGCCCACTAGAGAAAAAGAAAACAATAATCAAATTTTTCACTGCGACCTAAACAAAAATTATGTATAATATGAAATTATTTATTACATATATTATATATTATGTTTATTACATATAACATTTATATATAATATGTTATATATTATATATAATTACATATTTATTATATATATTATATATAATATGAAATAAATAAGAAATTTATTTCAGAATAAACTGTAAGGAACATAAGAACAGATAAATGTAGCAGATAATGTCTTAAGAGATAAGGTAAAAAGAAATAAGATGCAAAAAACCCAAAATCCAAGATAAATATTAAAAAGGATATCAGAAACTGTGACAGAGCAGAGTGACAAGGATTTAACATAGTGTTACATTTTCCATTTTTTTCCCACTAAAATGGTCTGAAATAGTGACCATCACTGCACCAGTGTCCTTATCTATGCACAGACGGTGGTCTTAAGGTACTTCCCATTATAAGAACCTGGGTGTCCTTGAAGGAGGATCATACCACTGAGTCTATATCTTGTCATACATTAGAATAAGTAAACTTGAAATATTACTAGGCTTGCATCAAATGTTCTCAATTGCCAATATAAAAAAAATTTTGCTCCCTAACTAGGGTACCTTTTGAATATCATTAAGGATAATTAGTACAGTAGACAATAAAAAAATCTAAGAAGTTTAAATTCATAAATTTATAACAATACAAAAAAACTCATTAAAAAATTTTAATGTTTGTTTATTTTTGAGAGGAAGGGAGAGTGTGAGTGGGGGAAGGGCAGAGAGAGAGGAAGACACAGATTTTGAAGCAGGCTCCAGGCTCCGAGCTGTGAGCACAAACCCGGAAGCAGGGCTCGAACTCACAAACCGCGAGATCATGACCTGAGCTGAAGTCGGACACTTAACTGACTGAGCCACCAGGTGCCCCTTGACTAAACAAAACAAAACAAAACAAAACAAAACAAAACAAAACAAAAAAAACCCCCAAAAACTAATTTGATTAACACTGGGGAATACTAGTGATCCAATTCATTATTTTGTAGATTGGTAAAGAAAGGGAAAGGAATCCATCTTGTAACCCAACTCGGTCTAAATGAACAAAATATTGTGTTTTCTTTTAAAGTTTATTTATTTGTTTTGAGAGAGACTACAAGTGGGGGATGAGCAGAGAGAGGGAGAGAGAGAATCCCAAGCAGGATCTGCACGGTCAGCACAGAGCCCTACGTGGGACTTGAACCTACAAACCTTGAGATCATGACCTGAGCCCAAGTCAGATGCTCAACTGACCGAGTCACCCACTTGCCCCTAAATGAACAAAATATTGTATGAGAGGAAGTTCTTCTATTTACATGTTCCAAATAATAACTGAAGCAGAAATAATATAATTAGAATATCACAATTTTGGAATTCCTAATTAATGCAATGAGCATCAGTCTATCAGCACCAGAAACAAATACCATGTGCTTCCTAATGGAAGAACACATTATCTAGGAGACAGTCTTGAAACAGAATCAAATCATACCTCTTGATCCAATTAACATTTAATAGAAAATACAGTAGACAGAATAACATATTTAACCATACAATGTATAAATTCAATCTATAAAATCCGGAATAGAACCCTATGGGACAAATTACCTGTTTTTCTTTCTTTTTTATAAACAAATTATAAGAAGAAAAAAAGGAAAAAAGTTGAATAAAGAAAAAAAACCTATATATTAAAATGCACTTAAAAAGACATTCAATTAGGGGTCACCTGAGTGGCTCAGTCGGTTAAGCATCCGACACTTGGTTTCAGCTCAGGTCATGATCTCATGGTTCATGAGTTTGAGCCCTGCATCAGGCTCTGTGCTGACAGCGCGGAGCCTGCTTGGGATTCTGTCTCCCTCTCTCTCTGCCCCTCCCCTGCTTGCTCTCCATCTCTCTCTCAAAATAAATAAAAGTAAACCTTAAAAAAAAAAGACATTCAATTAAAATGGCTAAGCTTTATTTGATTTTGATTCAAGTAAGTAAACTATGAAAATAATGTTGATGTTTACTGGTAAACTAGAAATTTGAACACCAAATATTTGGTATCAGAAAATTGTTAATTTTTTACATTTCAAAATCGTATTGCTATGTTTAACAAGAGTCCTTATGTTTTGAGATACATACAGAATACTTCCAGATAGAATAATACAAAGTGATAATATGGATGGATTTGATATGAGTAAAAATGATTAGTCAAGAGACAATCATTACTAAATATAGCTGATGGAAAAATTGGGAGTTGTGATAGTATTATTTTTGTTTTTGTAGATAGTTGAGATTTTCTATAGTAAAAAGTTCCCCTGCTTGTAAAATCGATCTCTTATACCTGTGCATGAACATACTTGGAAAGTTGCCCAACTCCAGCTTATCTTAAAGTATAGATTCTATTAATCCATAGTCTTTTCGCTGTTAGTAATTCAGGTCCAGAACCTGTCTTTATTAAAGACATTATTAGACTTTCATATAGAAGCCATGCAATATACATGTTATAGGAGGTGACTTTTTTCTTCGATATGTGGTTGTGGGGGTGTGGATGAATATGAGTGGCAGCTCATCCAAGCGTAAAATCACATAAAAAGACTATAAATCAAGAGTATGAAAAATAACACATTTCTATCGCGTCCACTGAAAATTATTCAAAAGGTCATTTTGAATACCACAATTCTGTAACACCCTGGCTCTCCCAATTGCATTAAAATACAGGCTCGGTACTTGTTTCAATAATCCAAGTTTATGCCTTTCAGCTCATAGCTGATCTCTGTCCACAGAGTCACTCAAAGGCCAGAGGAAAGCCAATTAGAGTCCCAAAGAATAATTTATGATTCTTAACAGATTTATCCACAAGGTTATAAAAGAATATCACACTGGTCAACAGAGGATTAATCATGATTTGTGGATAAGGTTCATCTGAGAAATCTGACTTGTATTTCATTAAGAAGTTAACTAGTATATATTTTATGTAAAACATCTAATAAGGGAATACAGTGGTGTGCAGTTCTTTCTGTGGATATCTGTCGAGAGAGGTTTATACAGACTTCTTTTATCAGTAGAAAGAAGTTATTTTGTACAACGATTGATGAACAGGGGAATCAATCACTTTCCTTTATTCCATGTTTATTGTAGAGATACTGCCTTTATTCCCCCTTAACTTTTGATTTATCCATTTCTAACAACTTCAGATACTAAATCACAACAATAAAAATTGTATTTATTAGTCACAGGCTCCAAATAAAATTTCTAGCATTTTTATAAAAGAATAACAGCAGAGTGGTCAAAAGGATGCTAGGAGAACAACAGGAAAGCTGTTTTCTAGATCTTGTCCTACAAAAGCTCGTTTCTGACCTTGGAAAATCAGACTTTTAGGCCCCAAATTACTTTACTTTTTATAAAAGGAGTAAGATAAGCTAGATTTTATTCGAAGTAACTTTCCAGTGTGAATATGATAGGAAAGTGAGAATCTAGAGACTGATACATTAGCAAAAGGAAGAATGATTAACAGCTTAGAAATTATGTAAAAAAAAATGTGATTTAAAAGAAGGTAATAACTTTTGTTTTTTAATCCAGAAAAGAAGAAAATATATTCAATAAAAATATAAGATAATTATTTTTAAAACAAGTTATTATGACTAACCAAAACATTCACAAAACATATGTAAAACATATTCTAAATAAAAATTAACTGCTTTTTTCAAAAGTCATATCCTAGGTGAAACAGGATAGAAAATCATACTTCTAATATATGGTCAAAACAACCATGACTGTTGATCAAGATGGGGTAGCAGAAGCGAAATTTGCCAACCCGAAACCACTAAAAGAGCAAGAAAAATAGAGAAATTGTTGTAAAAACACAGATTATCAGGCAATTCCTGAGAAATGGAAAACAAATAAATAAAGCCCTAAAATTGCCCACTTACTGCCTGGGGGAATTTTCAATTCATAGATAAGGAAGGAAAAGCAACGGGGTCTCCATGAGTTGAGGCGGATCTCCCAGTGAAGGGGCTGAGGCATAGTGTGGGCAAGAGTTCCAGAAGGGTACTGAGCAGAGGGAGAACCCTAGAGGCCTAAAGAGTCCTCACCGGAGTGGTGACCAGAGCATCGTTTTGAGGAACTTACCCCCAAAAGGATTAAAAGAAACTATCTCTGTGACTGAAATGAGTCCAGTAATAATAATCCCTGTTCCCAACTGCCAGAATAAAACCTTACAATTCACGGCCCATTAGGTAAAGTATTCAGATTGGCTTTGCCTCTGGATTCAGTAGAAAAAATAACCATAGACTAAATGCTACTCTGGTCTCATTTAAACAGGCTTAGAAACTTCAAGACAAAAAAGATCAACATGTCTCCAAGTAATGGAACTAGGCCACAGAACAAAGCTCAAAAATATATTTTTTAAAATATGAATATATTTAGCACCCACCCCATGAGGTAAAATTCTTCATGACAGGAGTCCAATCAAAAATTACATGTCTTGGGGCGCCTGGGTGGCTCAGTCGGTTAAGCGTCCGACTTCAGCTCAGGTCACGATCTCACGGGTCCGTGAGTTCGAGCCCCACGTCGGGCTCTGTGCTGACAGCTCAGAGCCTGGAGCCTGTTTCGGATTCTGTGTCTCCCTCTCTCTCTGACCCTCCCCTGTTCATGCTCTGTCTCTCTCTGTCTCAAAAATAAATAAACGTTAAAAAAAAAAAAATTACATGTCTTACAAATAGGTACACATGACCCATAATGAGGAGGGAAGTCAATCAATTGAAACAACTTGTCCAGAAATAATAAAGATGATAGAATTAAAAATGACCAAGAGGATTTTAATGTTCCCCTCAGCTTGATTAAACTTTAGACACCTTTATTTGTGACTACATACTCTTTACTTTCACTTTCTTAGTGTTTCTTTTGAGAACAACAGCCTGTAATTGTAAATTCTTTCTCTACCTCTTTGAGGTAGAAATCTTCTCCCAGCCTTTTCTTTTCCTTTTTCTTTGTTTTCTTTTTCATTTCTTTTCTTTCTTTTCTTTTCTCTTTTCTTTTCATTCTTTTTTTTTTTTTTTTTTTTTTTTTTGCCAGCTTCATAATCCAGGATGTCTTTCTCTAGGATGTGGGAACCATCTCTTTGAAATGCAATCACAAAGGAGATAGCACTCTATTTATTGCCCAGTCTCTATTGGAGGGTAGAAGCCCAATTTCCATGGTGCCACTCAATATACATAGATAACCTAATCATAAAGATGACTGTTTGAAAACTCAGGAATGATCAAGGACCCGGATATAGCCCGCTAACCAAACTTCCTCTCTCAAAGTCCCCCAGTGCATTTCCATTAGCTCACCCCAGGACTACAATGAGTGCTAATCAGCAAGCTCCAGGACAACTTCAAGTGGCTTGATGTACTTGTAAGTGGAGCCCCTGAGAAACGGGTGGGGACAGATACTTAAAAAAAAATGACAAACATTTTCCAAATTTAATAAAAAGCATAGACATATTCAAGAAATTCCATAAACTCAAGCACATATATAAGGATCATATCAACACATATGAAAATCAAATTGCTCAAAGACAGTAATGAAGAGAAGTCTTCCCCCCACACCCCATCACTTGTAACTATCAAATGTGCTTTAAAGGTCTTCTAAGAGAAATTTTTTCCAGCTTCTTCAGACACGTATGACCTACAGCACAGCGTAAGGTTAAGGTGTACAATGTGGTGATGTGACACTCTTCTACATTGTGAAATGTTTACCACAATGAAGTTAGTTAATATGCCCCTCACTTCACATAATTATCTTTTTGTTGACGTTGTTGTTGTGAAAATATTAAAGCTCTATTCTTCTAGCAACTTTGAGTACACAATACAGTGCCATTGACTACAGTCACCGTGCAGCCGTCCAAAGTGGCCACACCATTCTGAATGAGAGTTCTTACCGTTCCATGTTCTTGTCAGCATTTGGTGGTGTCAGTGTCCTGGACTGTGGCCATTCCAAGAGGTGTGCAATAGCATCTCATTGCTTGCAGTTTCATCTTCCTTATGACATAAGATGCGGAGCATCTTTCCACATGGTTATCTGCCATCCCCGGATCTTCTTCAGTGAGGTGTATACGGCCTTGGCCCCTTTTTGAAATCAGGTTGCTTGTGTTTCTTATTGTTGACTTTCAAGAGTTCTTTATATATTTTGGATAATAATCCTCTCTCAGATGTACACTTTCAAAATATTTTCTCCTGGTCTGTGGCTTGTCCTCTCGTTCTCCTGACATCGTCTTTGCAGAGAGAAGTTTTTCATTTTAACGAATCCAGCTTATCAATGATTTTGCTCATGGATCGTGCCTTCAAACACTGTGTCTAAAAGCGGCATCACCACACCAAGGTCAGTCAGGTTTTCTCCTATGTTATCTTTCAGGAGTTTGGTAGTTTGTGTTTTCCATTTAGGTCCGTGATATATTCTGAGTTAAATTTCAAGAAGGGTGTAAGGTCTGTGTTTAGATTTTTTTTTTTTTTTGCACATGAATGTCCAATTATTCCAGCATAAGTTGGTGAAAAGAGTATCTTTTATCTACTGTATTGCCTTTGCTCCTTTGTCAGAGATCAGTCGATTATGTTTATGTGGGCCTATTTCTGGGTTCTCTATTCTGTTCCATTGATCTGGTTTTTTCACCAATACCACACTCTCTTGATTATTGTACTTTTAGGTATGTCTTGAAGTCAGGTAATGTCAGCCCACTACCTTATTCTTGTCCTTCAATATTGTCTTGGCTATTCTGAGTCTTTTGTCCATAGAGTTTAGAGTCAGGGTGTCATTATCCACAAAATAACTTGGGGTTTTGGCTGAGATTGCACTGAGTCTATAGATCAAATTGCAAAGAACAGATGTCTTGGAAAGAATTGAGTCTTCCTATCCATAAACAGAAGCATCTTCAAGATATTTCTGAATTTATACCATTTTAGCTATCAATTTTAAGGCTTTTAAGCATCACAAGATATTGTTCTTTAAGTTCTCTCTCTCTCTCTCTCTCTCTCTCTCTCTCTCTCTCTCACACACACACACACACACACACACACACACAATCCACAACCCATGAAATTATAGAATATCAAAGTTTTTGGGGGAAAAGGTATTTTAGATTTTTACTTTTAGGTAAATGTTCTTTTTAAAGGATTAGCCTGGCTTAATTTTTAATTAAATATTGCCTGAAGCAACATATAATTACTACAATAACAAAGTAAAAAAAAATCAAATACTCATGTTTGAATATATTTATTGGAGTTAAAGGATGTGATTTAACTTCACCAAGCAAAAAATTAGTGCCAACTTTGGTAATAGTGAAAGAAGATCTTACATTTCTGCAAAGCCTTAGAAATTGAATTTTTTTCTTTGTTTTCTGATTTAGTCCTTGTGTATTAAACATGAAATGGTAGGATTTACTTCTGTCAAAACCAAAGTTTTCATTTAAGGAAAATAATGTTTTTAAATGTTTAGCTCTTGCTTCAGACAGGTACGAAACAGCTCAGTATTAATATTTTCCTTCTGGGGAATAGAAAATTACACCTCCTAATATATATATTTTTTGTAAATGAGGTTTCCATTAAAAACGAAGATCAGCATAATGTTTCTTTCTTTATTGAGTTGTGGTAGGAATCGTGGCTAAGACAGCAGATTACAGAAAGTGTATTCAAAAACTAACACAAAGTGGAAGAAGCAAATCAAAATTCCATTTATGGGAAATGTCCAGAATTGGCAAATCTATAGTACTCAATTGGATTAGTGATCGCCTCCACTCTGGTGGTTGGAGGGCAATGCTAATGGATATGAGGTTTCTTTTTGGACAGATGAAACGTTTGAAAATTGACTGTGGTGACGATTGCACAACTCTGTAAATACATTAACCACCGAATTGTAGTCTTTAAATGGATGAATTGTACAGTAGGTGACTCATATCTCACCGAATTTGTTAAAAATATGTAAAGAGCAAAGATTATTTCATCGAAAGAATCACAGCAATTATGTCTTTGACTTTAAGTCTCAAAGAGCTTCTATTAGGAGCATTCTTAATGAAACTACCTGAAAATGAGCTTTCACCTCTTAATGTGTCTCATTGGCACCCCTATCTGAGGAAGAATTAAAAAGCCTACCCACTTGCTTCTCTGTGTATTTCATTATTTACCATGGAGATTGTGGTTCAAAGTGAATCTGATACTTCCCAAACTCTCTCTGTCAATATTAGAATGGTACTTAAACTTATGATTTAAGTTTAATTAAATGCATGTAATGCTGTTTACTTTTTATGTAAATCAGTTACTCTTGGAAACACTCCTCTTATATAATTTTTTCACTAACTTGGTGACCTGAAGTTAATGCATTTCTCCTCTCCCCTAGCATAAGGCGTTTTTGAAATCTTTGGATATCGAAGCCTGACCTGTGCAAGTCAGGCTGACAAACAGCTGAGAATCCACTTTCCTTCTTTGGGACTTTGTGTCTTTTTGTGCAAACAATGCGATAGGAAGAATCAGCAAAAGCCGTCTATATGGTGGGAGGGGGAGCCAGAACAGTGGAAAACAGGCCAAAAGCAAGGAGCTGGAATCCTCCAGCAAGCTTCCTTCCCTTGCCCTGAAACGTTTACCCGCTTTCATTAAGTCTGTCTGCAAATGTCTACAGACTGGTCAAACTGAGTCAGGCTTAGGTGGTGGAAAAGCCCCCAAGGAGTCTGCCCTGAAGGGGGTTCCGGTCTAGGTGAGGACACAAAAAGCAAGCAGGCACTTGGGATAAGTAACAAAATAACCACGTGGACACCAGGAAACCTCACTCTGCAGAAGAAAGTCATCGGCGGAATCTGGGAGGTTCAGCCAAGGGAAAGCAGAGGAACCCATGTTCCCGTTTTACAGAGGCTGGTATTTTACAATTTGGGGAGAAGACAAAATGAGGAATGAGAGCAAAAATTTATTTCGGATGAAGAAACTCCATTCTCAAACTTTGGAAAGCTGACAAATACCATAATATATCACAAAATCCTGAAAAAACAATACAAAGCCCTAACAATAACTACTAAATAGCAACTAAACTCTTTTCCTGGACTTTGGACTGCATACACTTTCATCAGCTTTCAGTATGACAGCGACTGTGTAATATCATTTTTACTTCGGAGGGTTTCGTCTTTCTTCCAGAATAGTTGATCACTTTTTTCGTGAACGAAAGTTGGAAAAAAGTGATCACAGCAGAACACACAAGCCTATTTGCTTTTTGGAATATTCATGTTTTGAAACTTGTACCCCACAAAGGCAGGTGTCCTAAAAATTATCTTTCATGCGATTTTCATTTAAAAGTATCAAGCGTGTTTCTGAGAGAACTTCCATATTGACTAGGTATACGTAACAAACACAGCCGAAAAGATATTCCTCTACATACAAACTGTATGTATCCTCAATTCAATTTCACCTTGGCAAGATCCTAAAGATTTCCACAGCTACTTCGTGTCTAACAGACAGGAGGACAAGCCTGTTGGGGGCAAATTCAGAGTGGGAAGAGGGAGAGGTTTAAAGACGTGTGTCTCAATTACCCTACGTTTGCGAATACCACCAAAATATATGGCCATGTTTACATCTTGGCAGGACAGCTGCTGAGGTCCTAGAAGGGGTCCATGTCAGAGACATGAAGCTGAACCTTCTTCAGCTCATTGGCACAGTGGCCTTGGCAGAGAAGGAAACGTGCTCCTTCTCCTTCGTGGAACCAAAAGTAGGGGAGGGTTGTTCAAAACACTAAGTCATCAAGTAACAAGCATCTCTCTGTTAGCTCAATATTCCCCTATAATAAGCAAAGAAATTATTATACAATCTACCAGTCAGTATGAGAAATAAGTAAAATAAAGTATCCATTCCATTTCACCATTTATGTTACTAACTAGGAAGTCCAAGTAGTTCTTAAAGTGCCAAGAATACGGCTGTCGATAAAGGAAAACATTTCATTGGACAGAAAAAAGCCAGGACTTGCAGTGAGTAGATCTATTTAAGCTACGGGTTTTTTATTAAGGTTGGTGTATTAATCAGGGTTCTTCAGAGAAACAAATAGAAAATCCCGTGGTCACTCGCTTGCCCTCTCTCTCTCTCTCTCTCTCTCTCTCTCTCTATATATATATATATATATATTAACTTTTTATATATTACATTTGTATGTAACCTTATATTACATTATAATCTTTTCATATATTTAATTTTTTTATTTTTATCTTTTTATTTTATGTAATATTACATTATAATCTCTCCATATATTTTCCAATTGTATTTTTATTTTCCATAAATACAGGAGAGCCAGTGGTGAAAGTTCCTGTCCAAGTTAAAGACCTGAGAACCAGAAGAGCTCAACGTAGAGTTCCAGTTTGAGTCCAACAGGCTTGAGACCCAGGAAGAGCTAATGTTTCAGTTCAAATCTGAAAACAAGAGAAAAACTGATGTCCCAGCGGGACAGGCAGGCAGGAGGCGTTCCTTCCTAGGTGGAGGAGAGTCAGTCCTTGTGTTCTATTCAGGCCTTTGGCTGATTGGAGAAGGCCCACCCACGTTAGGAAAAGCAATCTGCTACTGACTCAAATGTTAGTCTCATCCGGAAACACCCTCACAGACACACCCAGAATAATGTCTGACCAAATATCTGGGCACACATTGACTGAATAAAGTTGATCCATAACTTAAAATGAAGGATCACACAACTGGTGTTGAGGATCTCAATGGTCCCTCCAACTCTGCTCTGAGATATGATGCTTTATAGCAGCAGATCTCAATTTTGGGTGCATATCAGAATAATAAGCTTCTCAAAACACAGATATGTGATAAACACTCCTAAATAATTAAATCCAAATGTCCAAAATGTCCAAAGAGACTTGGAGATTATATATATATACACACATATATATTTTATATATACACACACATACACACACACATACATAAACAATTAAAAATTCCTTTCATATGAATCCTATGATTCTGCTAATTCAGTACAACTACATTACAGGACTATTTACTATTTTTTATAAGTTTCAGATTATCCATGGGAGAACCCTCACGAGATTCCACTGGCCCCTCATTTCACCTACATTTGAAGTTTGAATGTGAATATACTATATCTTCCATTGTCTTTGATCACAACATCAGAACTATATTACAAAGAGACATTGCCTCATGTGACAATTACACATTCTAAAATGCATCCATGAGTATCTAGTCCTTTTTCAGTCCTCCCACAGGATTCCTGTGAAAATACCAACTAAAGGAGCCTTCTGTCTCTTTCATTTCTCACTCACATAAAAACTACTGAAACTGGGGCACCTGGGGGGGCTAAGTTGGTTAAGCGTCCAACTTCAGCTCAGGTCATGACCTCACGGTCCATGAGCTTGAGACCCGTGCTGGGCTCTGTGCCGACAGCTGGGAGCATGGAGTCTGCTTTGGATGCTGTGTCTCCCTCTCCCTCTGCCCCTCCCCTGCTTAATCTTTGTCTCTGTCTGTCTCTCTCACTCTCTCTCAAGAATAAACATTGAAAAAAAAAACCCTACCGATACTCACTAGAATGCACCACAAGCCTGGAGAGGAGTCAGTGACACTCCGAGTCTCCCACCCCATCTATAGTCCCTTCTCATCAGAGCCGTTAACTTCCATACAAGTTGCCCTACGCTGAGCTGCTACCCTGGATGCAATCCCGACTACGCCTCCTTCAGATGCTGCTAGCTAGAGGGTGGCCAGTGATCTATGAAATAATCTAATGCAGGAACTCATCTCAGCAGGGGTAATAATTAAATGCGGAGAGACTGAAAACTACACGAGAATCTGCACACGGATGCTGATGGCAGCCTTATTCACAACTACTAAAACTTACAAGCAACCAAGATGTCCCTCAGTCAGATGATGGATAAACAAGCTGGTACATCCAGACAACAGAATACTATTCAGCACTAAAGAGACAGGAGCTAGCAGGTCATGAAAAGACACGGAGGAAACGTAAATACATATTAGTAGGTGAAAGAAGCCAATTTGAAAAGGTTATATAATGTATAATTCCAATTATATGACATTCTGGAAAAGGCAAATCCATGGAGACCATAAAAAGATCAGTGACTGCCAAGGGTTAAGGGAGCAAGAAGAGATAAATACACAGAGCACAGACAAGTTTTAGGACGGTGACAGTAAGAATACCCTATGTGAGGGGCACCTGAGTGGCTCAGTCGGCTAAGCGTCCGACTTCGGCTCAGGTCATGATCTCATGGTTCATGAGTTCGAGCCCTGCGTCAGGCTCCGTGCTGACAAGCTCAGAGCCTGGAGCCTGCTTCGGATTCTGTGTCTCCCTCTATCTCTGGCCCTCCCCAACTCACTTTCTGTCTCTGTCTCTCTCAAAAATAAGCAAACATTAAAAAATTTAAAAAAAATTGATACCATAATGATGGATACATGTTTTTATATATTTGCCTAAACCCACATAATGCACAACGCTAAGAGTGAACCTGAAGGTAAAAGATGAACTTTGGGTGATAATCAATGTTCATCCTTGGTAAAAAATGTTCATCTTTGGTAAAAATGCTCTGGTGAGTGATGTGGATGATGCAGGAGACTGGTACGTGTGTGTGGGGCCAGAGGTATGTGGGAAATTTCCACTATGGAAAACAACACAAAAGTTCCTCAAAATATTAAAAAATACTGGGGCGCCTGTATTAGCTGGCTCAGCCAGCTAAGCATCTGACTCTTGATTTCAGCTCAGGTCATGATCTCACAGTTTGTGAGTTCGAGCCCTGCATTGGGCTTTGCACTTACAGTGCAGAGCCTGCGTGGGATTCTGTCTCTCTCTATCTCTCTCTGACCCTTCCCATGTGCACTCTTTCTCAAAATAAATAAACATAAAAAAATTAAAAATACTAACATGTGATCAAGCAGTCCCACTTAAGTGTATATGTCCAAAATAAATTTCTCTTAAGAGATAGTTGCATCCTCGTGTTCATTACAGCATTATTTACAATAGCCAAGATACAGAAACAATCAAATATCTACTTACAGATAAATGAATAAAGAATATCTGGTAAATGCAAACAGTGGAATATCATCCAGCCTTAAAAGGAAGGAAATCCTGCCATTTGCAACAAGGATGAACCTACAGGAAATTATGCTAAATGAAGTAAGTCAGTAACAGAAAGACAAATATTACATGATTCCACTTAGATGAGCTATCTAAAATAGTCGAGCTCATAGAAACAGAAAGTAAAATGATAGTTTCCAGGGGCTAAGAGGGAAAGGGAAAGGGAGAATTATTTTTAAATGGGTATAAAATTTCAGTTATGCAAGATGAATAGGTTCTAGAGATCTGTTGTACAGCATGGTGCTTAGAGTTAACAATATGGTATCATGCACTTTAAAGGGGATGGGCCACCAGTTGGTTAAGCATGACTTCAGCTCAAGTCATGATCTTGTGGTTCATGGCTTCGAGCCCCCCATCAGGTTCTGTGCTGATAGCTCAGAGCCTGGACCCTACTTCTGATTCTGTCCCCATCTCTCTCTGCCCCTCCCCCACTCATGAGCACTCACTCTCTCACTCTCTCTCAAAAATAAACTTTGAATAAAATAAAATAAAATATATTAAGAGGATAGATCTCGTGTTAAGTGTTCTTACCACAACACACATATGTACACACATAGAGCACATAAAAAAATTTTGGAAAATGATGGACATGTTCAGTACCTTGGTTGTGCTGATGGTATCATGGATGTGCACATGTGCCCAAACTCATCAAAATGTATATGTTAAATGTGTGTAGGTGTTTTGCATATCAATTATACCCCAATAAAACTAAAAAAATTATTAGAAACACTTGGAATTCCCAAACACAGGCCACCTCCAAACCCTCAAAATCATAAACTTCCAACTCTAGAATCCTTGTCTTTAAATTATATATTTGAAAAAAAAATAAGAAAGGATGTTCCTAGGGGCACCTGGGTGGCTCCGTTGGTTAAGCATCTGACTTCAGCTCAGGTCATGACCTCACAGTTTGTGAGTTCAAGCCCTGTGTCAGGCTCTGTGCTGACAGCTCAGGTCTGGAGCCTGCTTTGGATTCTGTGCCTCCCTCTGTCACTGCCCCTCCCCAGCTCACAGTCTGTTGGTCTGTCTCTCTCTCAAATATAAACATTAATAATAATGATGATGATGATGATGATGATGATGTTTCTAAAGTAAAAATGATATGTAATGCATATGAAAAGAATGGACAATTTAAAATTTATCATTCCAGATTTTGTATATCATACAGAATTATTTAAATGGTATACTATATATTCCTGTTTTAGCTTGGGTTTCTTCACTCAGTCGTATACAGTCAAATATCTTTGGTGTCAGTACATGGTAGGGTGAAATGGGCATACACTTGGGGAAGAGAGAAGATGCAGGGGCCTTCGTCCAATCTCCTATTCAACACGAAAACTGCTCCTACAAGTAAGAATACTAATGCTCTTCCCTTAAAGGAAGTTTCTTATCTCCAGAATGGTCTCAACTGAATACCTCCGTATAGAGATTTCTTATAGGAAAAGGTAAAACAAGAATTTTTGGGTTTATGAAGCATGCATTGCTGGAAAGTGCCCCGTCATCTGAGATATAAAATAAAGATGTTTCATAGACCAACTGTTGCTACTCTGTGGAAACTTTGTGTAACTCAGACAACTTATTTTTTCTTTTTGACCGACTTTTATCATTATCCTCAAACTATCAATTTCTATAAATTAACTAAATCTCAGCTGACTCCTTTGTGTTATATTTTTATTTGTAGAATAGTATTGGGGCGCCTGGGTGGCTCGGCCAGTTAAGTGTCCGACTTCGACTCTGGTCATGATCTTGTGGCCCATGAGTTCAAGCCCCGCGAGGGGCTCTGTGCTGACAGCTTGGAGCCTGGAGCCTGCTTTGGATTCTGTGTCTCCCTCTCTCTCTGCCGCTCCCCTGCTTGTACTCTGTCTGTCTCTCTCAAAAATAAATAAACATTAAAAAAATAAAATAAAACAGTACTGTTTAATTTGAATAGATATTGAAACATCTGATTTCAACCTGTCTTTTTCTTTATATCTGTAGGTGTATCTATACCTACTATATCTTTATACCCACAAGCAAGGTAGGTTTTGAATAGCCTAATTTTCATTCATAATTCTTATAATAGCCTTCAAATTAAATAAGTCATCACAGTGTTATGAGGGTTACCTTGGCAATGTCTATAAATTATCCACTAGTAGTTCAATTAATTCTGACTTATGTCATTTAGTCCTTATATTATTCTTAATTAGGTTTGTTTAAAAAGGTCTTGAAGGCGGTTATATCAGCAAAACGCTGTCCCATATGCTTCATTGTTCTTATACATTTATAGAATTCTAATACAGTATTTCATCAGCCTCACTCTTTGGCCTGATAAGCCAATTTATGTTTTGCAAAGAACAAACTGAACATATTTTCATGATGGATACAATGTTAGGGGTGAAGGTTCACTCCAGCACCCTGGAAAATCTAAACTCCTCAGGGATATAGAGTGGTAGCCTCCTTAGGCTCATTCAAGACAAGTCTAGGGTTTCAACTACCCTCTTTACACTGTAGCCACAGCTACCATACAGAAATATACACATACAGAGCTGGAGAAGAAAAAGGGGGCTGTTCACCACAAACTATAGCATCATTTGTTCAGCACTGGATAGAGGGAGATTAATAAAGCAAACAATATATATTATCACGAAGCTGACAGTTCAAAGGGAAAGATACACAGTAAACAAACACAAAAATAGCTACATGTTTTGAGAAGGTCTTTTAAAATCTTGCACATTTCTTTGAAGGCAAATAGTGAAGGAAATATCTTTTGGACTGAAATCATTCCTTTTTTATAAAGTAATATGTAAACTGAGGTTAGTGGCAAGATGTGACTGGCTGGTAGGGGCTGAAAGCGTTGTGTGTGACTGTTCTAGACAGAGAAAAACAGCATAGACCAAAAGGTACTAGTGAGTGTTCTCCCAAAAAAAAGAAAATATAAGTTACAAATATAAATATATACATACAGATAGATAGATAAATATATATTATAATATCTCTCTACATATGGGAGAGATGGAGAGATTTATGATAGGAATTGGCTTATGAGGTTATGGAGAGCAAGAGGTCCCAGGATCTGCAGTCGACAAACTGGAGAACCAGGAGAGCCAATGGGAGTCAATTCTAGTACAAGCCCAAATACCTGAGAATTAGAAGACAAAGGTATAATTCTCAGTCTAAGTCTTCAAGCCCAGAGAACTAGGAATGGCGATGTTTGGGGCAAGAGGAGACGGACGTCCTAGCTCAAGCAAAGAACAGATTCACCCTTCCTCTGCCTTTATGTTCTATTCAGACCCTCAGTGGATTAGGTGATGTCTGCCTGCATTGGGGAGCTTCTTTACTCAGTTTACCTATTCACATTTCAAAGATATACCAGAAATGTTTGTCAGAGATCTGAGCACCCTTCAGCCCAGTCAAGCTGACACATAAAACTAACCATCACAAGTCCACCTCTTGGCAACTCGGCATCCATATGCATCACTTAAAACCACATTTAATCTTCAAATAAAGACAAAAACAAGGACATGATTCCATCGAACATGATGCAAGTTTTCGAAAATCCACTAATTACTCCAGAAGAGGAAGCAAAGTCCTGAATGATGTTTACTCTTCTCCTGATATCCCATAACTTAAATACTCTGAAGTAAACTTAATCATGCTTACATACTGATATAGAATCGATACATTTTATGTTAATGGCAGGCAATGAGAAAGAAAACATAAATATACAGAGATAGGGCTGTCTGCTGGCAGACAGATGGACAGGGAGAGAGGCATATTCACAGCAAATTAAGGAACAAATACTCACGACACTACAGTGCTCATTTCTGTAACTGACAGTGCTCATTTCTGGTTGTAGCTACCTTCTTCAATCATCCATTCTGCATTCCCCTTGTGTACAGCAAGCACACAGATGGTCGTGGTTCTTTACCTGGTGGGATGACCCGAACCTCCATTCCTGAACGCTCAGGACCATTACTAATCCTGCCTGCGTTGGCAGTTTTCCAACTGTAGTTTTCCATCAGCCATAATCGCAGGGCATGGTAATCCTAAGACTCCCTAGGGGACCTCCTGCGTTCCTGATACACTCCTCCTCATCTCCATGGTAGAGCACTAGTCCAATTACCCCCTAGTAGTCAGGACCAAAGCCCCCAGCCAGTACGGGAACAGGTATCCACCAGTTGATTATAAAAACGTAGAAGGGGAAGTGAAATCATGTAGGTGATGGTAAGTAGTCAAGAGAGGGGAGCCTTTTCTCTACTCAAAGCATGCACCCCTGTGGACGGCCAGCTACTTGACCACAGCTCCAAGGGTGCCTCCATCTGTTACTCTTTCCTTGTCAGGAAGAGGAGGAGTTATCTCACTGGTAAATTTAAAGGGGAAATTGGGCATCTGTCGCCCTGTTCCTTCCTCTCCCGTTCTTTGGGAAAGAGATATCTGCAAGAAGTACACCTAGCACAATCTTTCTCAAGCACAAAGGATGAAGAGTGAAAGGGTCTCACAGGAAACACAGCTTTCACCTGTCCAGCCCATCTGTGGAGATGTAAATCAAGCTCTTTAATACGGATTTTAGGATCAGGAAGCTCACTTTCCTTTAAATAGAAGTTTTACCAAGAACAATAAAAGTAATACATTAATTGATAGATTTATCACAAGATAACATATTCATAAGTAAATCTTACTAATTAGGTATCATATTGATTCTTGCAGCAGAAACTAGTTAGATGGTTTTAAAATTCATTTTCTTTTTCTTTTCAAGTATGTAGCTTGAATACACTTCCCAACATTACTTACAATAAGGTGTCACTGTGCAAATGAGTACTTGCCTGCAGGTTCTCGGTGGAAATAAGGTACACCACTCCCAAGCCTGGAGCACAAAACATCCCCATATGATCCTCATTCTCTCTTTTTTCTAATCTTGGTCAGATGCAGAGTGTTCATCTGCATGACTTCTGAGAGCCCAGGGGACAGAAGTCACTGTATAGAAGGAGAAGGCTGACTTTCAAACACATGTAGAAAATGTATGTGAGTCAAAAATTACCATCTACTGGGTCCTATCTACTGAAATCTGGGGCATTGCTTGTTAGAGCAATTAGGGTAGAAAAGAGTGGTATCCTTATCGGGAATCCTTTGAAGTTTAAACGTCTGGTGGTTTAACCGGGTGGGTTTAGATTTCCTTAGACGTCCAATTACTTGGCAAGCAGCTCTACTCGAAGTAAAAGGGAAGTCACTTAAGTGTTTGAAGCAAGGGTATAATATGATCCAATTTCTGTTTTCAGAAATATCACTCTGGCACCTGGATGGAAAACTAAAAAGGTCAACGGTGATGGGTAAAAGACCTGGCAGGAGGGGGCAAAGTAGTAGATCTGGTGGTTATGACTGGGGAAGTAGCAGAGACAGAAAGCAATGGTAGGAGTTACCGTGTACGGTTAGAACTGGTAAGATACATTAATAATTTTGGCCATTTCTATGGGCTATTTCTTTAAGCCACAAAAATAGCAAAATGAGGCAGTTTTGAACTCCCAACTGTACTAACACTCCACCATACACCTATTTCAAATAAATATCTTCAAGGACCCTTTCCTTATGTATACAGAATAGCTCCCATATTGGCAAAGGAAACAAAAGCATAAATAAACCTTTGGGACTACATCAAAATAAAAAGCTTCTGCACAGCAAAGGAACAACCAACAAAACTAACAGATAACCTCCTGAATGAGAGAAGATATTTGTACATGACATATCCAATAAAGGATTAATACCCAAAATGTATAAAGAACTTATACAACTCAACACCAAAAAAAAATAAATAATCCAATTAAAAATGGGCGGAAGACATGAACAGACATTCCTCCAAAGAAGACATCCAGATGGTCAACAGACACAATATCACTCATCATCGGGGAAATGCAAATCAAAACCACAATGAGATATTATTTCACACCTGTCAGAATGGCTAAAATTAACAACACAAGAAATAACAAGTGTTGGCGAGGATGCGGAGAAAAGGGAACCTGGTGCACCGTTGGTGGGAATGTAATTTTGTACAGCCACTGTGAAAAATACGGAGGTCTCCCCCAAAATTAAAAATGAAAATACCATTTGATACAATAATTACGCTACTGGGCATTTACCTCCAAAATTGAGAATACCAATTCACAAAAATACACTCTTACGTCTACAGCAACATTATCTACGATAGTCAAGATATGGAAGCAACCTAAGTGTCCATTGATGTAATCTTTCAAAAAGTGAAGGTATCTTCAACCAAACTCAATTAAAAAATAATAAGTAAAAAGAAAAAAGAACTTTTTAAAAATCGCATTTTGGAAAGAAATTGAAGGTATTAGTGTAGAATTTTAGCTACATTTAATCCTAATTCTAACCTTCAATTTCCCCCAAATCAGAAACGTGTTTTGAGGTATTTGAGATAAGGCATTACTGTCAGCTCTTAGTGCCATAAAGACTCCCCATGAAGCTTGTCTTTATAAATATTTAACATAAATATTTATAAAATAATATTGTAAATTATAAACTACTAGAAACATCACTATTACCACAAAAAGACAAAAAACTCCTCAATAAAATCCTTAAAAAGATGCTGGTAAAAGCACAAAATTTTCAAAGCCAGATTGCATTTCATTTTTTTCAGTTTGAGACCAATTTTAAAATGTTATCAGTATTTTCCACGTATGGTAAAAGATATCTTCCATTCTGGAAAGGATCAGATTCATTTATTGTTAAAGCAAAGATACCATAATTATTTATAATCAATATCACTTCCATGAATATTTGATTCTCTAGATCATGAGATTTCATGAAAATGATCATCCCAGAAAACTTGCAATTCATAATGTCATTTCAAATCAATACTTACAGACCTGCAAGGGGAAAGCTGAATAAGTATTAAATTCAGCACAGGAACAGCATTTGGAATATAATCATCTCTACTACTCATTGTTTTGGTTGCATTTGAAATACTAGATTTTACAATTAAATTCTTATATTGACTCTACTCTAAATATCAGTGATTTAAGAATGATTTTCCTCTAAAGATGCCAGATTTTAAAATACATTTTTAAGAACCTTGGTCTATTAAGCACATCTGTTTCTGACTCTAAAAATTGCTAATCTTTCCATAAGCAGTTCCTGGCCACATATGTATTTGCTTGTAACAGTTTCAGGCACGTAAAACAGAATTACACTCGTATTCAGAACTTTCTATAGATGAAGAGCTACAGTGAAAGTGAAGATCATTTATCCTAATTATTGAGAGGTAGAGTAAGAAAAGAGAATTCCTATGAGGTTCCAAAGGATGCATCATGGCGTGATCCCTGATTGTCAATCAAGTGTATAAAAACTTTGAATATTTTACACTTATAATTACTCTACAAGGCCATTTCCAAATGTGCGGTCAAATTCTTCTCCTGTTATAATCTATTACAAAACAGTTAAACAAAGGATACCTAAACATTACGTGTGACACAGTGTTTTTATTTATTCAGTTTTTAAATATTTTTAAATATTCCACAATATCTCTAAAGTAATTTAAACGTATGTGCATCCCATATCTTTTCAAAAAGCCTTTAAGAATATCACCAATTCTTTTTAGGGAGTGGAAAGAGACATTTAAAAAAATAATCTCATAGAGATAATTCAAACAATGTGTTTTTCTTTATTTCCGTTTAAATCAGCTCTCTATCATCTAAAGTAAAACTCTTTTTTTATTCATTGTTACTTTCCTTCAGCATTCAAACCTGTAGTTGATTGAACCGAAACACGCACCCAGAGTTTTAGTTGAACAAGTTTCTCACAACAATCTTGAGGTTTCCTCTGTTCCAAAAGCTCTATGATTTTATCTAGTAAAAGAATCACATATGGAGTAATATATATTTCTGTATAGGTGTGAAAACGTAGAGCCATTTTAAACCCATGCTGCATTGGCTTTATTTTTTCTCATTTATAAAGCTTTGTTAATTTAAAGTAGATATGTTCCCCGCTTAACGTCAAAAATACTATCTTTGACGATAAAACATTAAGCGTTTTAAAATATACGTATCACTGTGTAACCCAACTGAAAACCATGACTTCTCAAACACAGTTGCACAGACATGTGAAATTACTCGAATAAAAAGCATTAGGAAACTAACGTTATCAAGTCTGCACCGCTCACTAGTGGCAAGAGATGGTAAATGCATGTTCCTCGTAAAATTAAATTTAAAACGAATTCTCTCTTCAGTATTAGCTTTCTCAATCAAATTTAGAGCCATTAGAAAGGGCAAATACATGTGTACTGTAAACATAACATGATTATTGCGTCGTGAACTATTTTTCCTGCATAACATTCAATTACTGTCAAGAATCATACCTACAGACACCACCTTCAGTTAGGTACCTGTGAATATAAATACCATGGATCCATATATAAAGGCATGTGTGTGCACACACGCATACACTGTGTATGTACCTAAAGTCTGAACGAGAAACGAAGTCACTCTGACCACCTCACATGAATCAACAAAGGAGGGGGAAACTTTATGTAGCTTGTTAGCTTTGTTTCACTCACCCTGCACTGCGGCTCTCCCTGAAATTACCTTTGATTAATAAGTGGTTTCTAAGCAGAAAATATTTGCTTAATAGTATGAGGAAAAGCTCTCCCTCCCTTGAAATCTCAGTGGTCCACTGTGTGAACAGAGCTGACCATATCTGAACCTTGTGATGACACTGCCCCGTGGAAGTCAGAATGCCCGCGTAGGATTCAGAAATCAGGCGTATGCGGCCAGCTGAGGCTCCTCAAGCAGTTTTAGCAAACTTAAGTCAACGACTCTAAACTTTACCACTTGCTGGAAGAAAATCTGAAGCAACATTCATGTGGGATTTCATAAACAAAGAGAAACACTGCTTACCACCTTTTTTTTTTTTTAACAACTGATAGAACAGCACTTTTGATTAAGGCACAATTACATAATTGATTTAGATAGCTTCTTCAGACAGCTGTTCAGCATGTATATGGTTTGTATGTGTGTGTGTGTGTGTGTGTATACATAATATATGATGTTTAATACATATTATTAATATACATATAAATACACACACACACAACTAAATGTTTACTCACTTAAAGAATTTGGCTTGCCATTATTTTGTCAGTATTTTTCTTTTCTTTGCTCATTATTCTGTCCCACTTACTTACCTGGAACGATGCTTTAGTACACAGAAGATATACAATTAATATTGTTTATACCACCAATATTAATAAATCAATGAAATGGGAAAGGTTTATGACAGCATTTTATTGATGAAAAAGCAAAGGCAAAGTATGAAGGCAAGTAGGCTGATTCTGAATTACTATAAAGTCAATATGAAAAGAACCTAAATGCACTTGAGATGGATATCTTCAAAGTGCTTCATAAAAGAACAAGATAATATTGTTTATTGTAAGTGCCATGATATAATGGCTTCTTTAGCAGCGTCCCCTCACAAGTTCCTGGAATGGATAATTAATGCTGTCAGGCTGATCACTGAAAATATGTGTTATTTAGAACAAGATTTCTTTTTTCTTTTTGTTCAAAGTTTTGTTTAAATTCTAGCTAGTTAACATATAGGGTAATCTTGGTTTCAGGAGTCATATTTAGTGATTCATTACTTACACATATTACCCCATGCTCATCACCGGTGCCCTCCTTCACGCCCATCCCCCATCTAGCCCATCCCCCACCCACCTCCCTCCATCGGCCCTCAGTTTCCCCCACAGTTAAGAGTCTCTTAGGCTTGGCTTCCCCCGTCTCTATTTTCTTTCCCATATGTTCATCTGTTTAGAACAAGATTTCTTATGGGCTGAGTCTGACCGAGTTCACATGAGCATGTAAGTTCAAATACCCCTCTTATGGAGGAAATTCAATTTTTAAACCTTTCCTCTTTGTGGAGGTTTCTGCCCACTGGCTTACACATCTAAACCGAGAAAACTGGCAGTTTCATTTCTTTCCCAACACTGTTCGTCTCCATACCTCTTTCAGATTTTTTGGCTCTGAGTCTTTCAGTTCTTCATATTTCCATTTCCATACAGACAAAGCTGACTCCAGTCGTTCTATTTCTTTTTCCAAAGACGAGCGCTTTCTAAATAAAGAATTAAAAGCAAAACAGGCTTACAATTTAAAGACAAGTTTAGGAACACATTCGGTGTTTTTATTTCCTGTTTTCATTATTTTTATATTTGTATACGACCATTGTAATCACAGGAAAACTTTTCCAGCTTATTAACAATTACAAACATTGAATAAAACTTGGTTTAATTTTTTATTCTGTCAGTTAGCATTAGAGTAGGTTAAACATATTTAATTTGGCTTTGCCTGTATCAAAATATTTAACTTTCTGCCTGCTTTCTCCTATATTATTCATGCATTTGTCTCAATATCTCATTCATATTATTTCTCCTTGTATAGGAGGATATATATATATTTCTAATTTTAACATGGCTTCTATCCAGCTTGATATTGTGACTATACATGAATGAAGAATCCTTTGATATGACAGAGAATGACAAGGAGTCTACATAATAATTTAAGAAATCAATTATTTACTGGGGCTATAAAAATACTTTTTAAATATTTGCAATTTTGTTTAATGAAGCAATTTCACTGGGATCTTTATTTAAAATAATTGACATTAATTTCTCCATTTGTAGAACAAGCGACTCAGTTAGAATTGAAATCTGGTCCTTTAATATCTCAATTATCGATTTTTTGTATGCCCATATGTCTATCAGAGTGAGTCACTGAAAATAATTGTTTACTACGGGTCGTAATTAGCATATATTGACCTTTGCAGATGGACAATCCTCATTTGTGTGGTGCATTAGATTAGTGCTTAATAATGTTCAATCTCTTTTCTCTACTCCCATGGACAGAATTGCTTTCCTCAACCCTTGCTTCTAGTCTTTGACAATGGGATATTAGCAGATATGACAGACGCAGATGTTGGAAAAGAATTTGTGTGGTTGGGCTTCTTCTCTTATGCTTCAGCCATCACTGTGAAAAGAGTTTTCCCTCGGGAATTGCTGTCGCCAAATAAAAACATAAAGCAGATCTGAGCCCAGCCTTACCACTGAGCCAAGCCCTCCTGGTCAAGTGGAGGTCAGCTGACCCCACCTTTTTTGTACCCATATGGCCACAAAGAATAGTTGTTTTACGACACTGAAGAGTGTGTGTGTGTGTGTGTGTGTGTGTGTGTGTGTTTTGTTTTGTTTGTTTTTTCTGCAGCAAAAGATAACTGACATAGAAAATGACACTTAAAGGGGGGGATGCTACAGTAACAAAAATGAAAAATATGTAGACTTAACTTCAGGACTAGATTGTGGGCAGAGGCTGGAAAAACGGTGATAAAACATAAGCAGCTGGAAAAATAGTGATATGTGTTATTTAGTAGTGAAAACACATGATGAAATCATCACTTGCAGTGTTTTGGAAAATGGAAAATGTGAATGATATCACCAGTGGAATGCTAGTGGGCACCATGTGGCCGAGCCTTCAAACGTGTTTATACAATTTATACAATAAGAGGTTTTACCCTCTTATATTTTGGCTACAGCAATAAGTACATACCAATGCAGACTTACTGCTCCCAGTGGGGGTAGGAGAGATATGGATCATAACCAGTCTCCCCTGCTCCCCTGCAGAGTCCAGTCAATATCAGTCAGCCGTTAGTTGGCTCACAGACTCCAGCTAAGTAAAGTCTGAATGTTGTATACCACTGAGATTTTGTGGCTGTTAGTTACAACCTTATCGTAATTTTAATTCACCAATGCACACACTCGGGTCTAGTTCCATGATAATGTCACTAGAAGGATCTTAGAACATATTCACAGATCTAAAAGATGCACCCAGAATCAAAATTGAATGCCATTTACATAATTATGAGAAATATGAATCTTCCAGGAAGCAACACTATGAAAATAATTCAAAATAGAATTAGGTCATAAATAGTTTGATCCAATGAATGGATAAGCAGCTCATTAAAAAGTTATATAACTATATTTGCATGAACCAAGCCATGGAATTGAAGAGAACGTCTCAGAATTAGTTAGAGTTTAACCTCAGAAGACTCAGGTTGCAAAAACATCCTCACCGTTAATAAGACTATAATTTTAAATCTCTTAATAACAGCAAATATATAAAATTAACCAACAAAAGGACTCAATATAAAAGTCTAGGTCCTATGAACACTGCCTATGAATGTCTACAGATCCAGATTAACAACCTCAGCCCAAAATCCTGACAGAAAAGCAGACCCAGCCAGCTAAGGACACCCAAGTTATTTATCAAAATATTATATTCTCAAAAATTTTCAGTAGAATAATATAAAAATTTACTTGAAAATTTGAGAAAAGTCTACATTTTAAATTTTATGAATTCAAAATCATACATGTTCAGATCACTGTCAGTTTTTAACATTACACTTTAATAAATCAAATGCTAACATGAGCAGAAAAAGCTCACATTAACACAAAAATGATACATTATTACTACTGAATAAATGTCGATCTTCAAAAATGCCACCAAAAATATTGGGGTAAATATTCCTCTAAGGTTTTTATAAGAGGTTCAAAAAGAGCATTTCAAACTACATATTAATTGAACATTTCATCTTAGTTACAGTGAAACATAGATGCATTCTAAAGATATGATTATATCTAGATTACATCTAGACTTATAACAAGTAGTCAAAGCCAGTTCATGAAATAAAAATAATATAATTTTCCCAAGTATATTAAAATGAAAATTCCTATTACCTTATTTAAGACAAATTAGTAACATTTAAAATGTAGTATTATTTATCTCTTTAAGTATGCATCTTAAATACAGTAATTTATATTTATGGCTTACTGAAATAAAATTATGCATTTTTATTATGTAAAATGGTACCATTTAGTCAGGGAAGGCAGCAGACTGGCAATTCATAGAAACTTACTTAATGATAATGTGATACTTGGATATTTTTAATATGCATTCATCAAAAAATATTTTGTGACTCAATGCAAGCAAAGTTGAAGGACATATGGACATTGTACACTTAAATTTATGCAGCAGAGGGCACCCTTTAAATTCTTAATTTCTGGCCGAATCAATTTATTCTATATTTTAGAGAGATTTTCAAAATTGATTAATTATACAGTTAAATTTCTAATTGAAATTTAAACTATCAGCATGCCATTTGAACTACAGGAAGGCAAAGAAAAATCCTAATTTACTCTAAAAGATACTGCATATTTTATGCACAAATTCTTCTAAAAATAATAAGATAAAGCTCAGCAAAAATGTAGTATCTTATATACGATGATATAAACTTTTAAAAATCTAACTGCTAAAATATATAAAAGTTGCAGAACTAAAAGATATTGTGTGAACCAAGAAGATTTTTATGGAAAGATATGATATTTCTATGCAATATTTTCATATTTTGTTAACTATATCACAATCCTATAATAATTGGGCATACAACTTGAACATATATATAGAAAACAAGATTAACCAAAATATTTTTCAAGGGTGAAAATTCCTGAAACATTAATATTTGGGAATAAATATTAATCATTTTTGAACTGTGTGAAATTTCATTGTAAAATATGTGGTAAGTATTTTCCTAAAGGTCTGCTAACGTGAAGTGTTTCGGCCAGGCAAAAATAATTAACCTGTAATAACATCTAGAAACCAGTTTTTCTATTAATCCAAAATGTAGAGTTAGTATCCACTATAAATAATTTTAAAATGTTTTAAAATATGCTTTTAATCAGCAACATATTTTCCATTTTGTGATTCTACTCCCAAGTGTTTATAATTATATCCTGGAGCATTTTTAGCACCTTTTAGCAAATATCCATACATAATTTAAGTAGAAAAGAAATGAATTAAAAAAAATTTTTTAATGTTTATTCATTTTTGAGAGACAGAGCACGAACAGGGGAAGGGCAGCGAGAGAGAGAGACACACACAGAATCCAAAACAGGCTCCAGGCTCCAAGCTGTCAGCACAGAGCCCGACGCGGGGCTCGAACCCACAAACTGGGAGATCATGACCTGAGCCGAAGTTGGACACTCAACCGACTGAGCCACCCAGGTGCCTCAGGAAAGAAATGAATTTAAAAAATACTGTAGGGGCACCTGAGTGGCTCCATCCGTTAAGCGTCTGATGAAGATGAAGCCACAGCAATCTTCCCACCAGCATGTCATTGAGGCCACCAGTTAGGCACAGACAACCAGCATGACCTCAATACCATCAACTCCAGGTGTGGGACAGTTTCACCAGAGAGCAGAGACCACTGCTGCCTCTGGGATCAAGACATAGTTACTGCCGCAGCCTCCTCCCTCATCAGGATGGATTCCGGGCACTTGCTTCTTGGAGCATTAGCTTCTGCTAAAAAGTCTAGGTGGCTACATCTGAAAAGCTGTTCCTATGTCGAGTGTCTGTGCCTTAATGACAAGGGAGACTCAAGTTGAGACTTACTAGCAATGTTGCAGTCTCTGCAGAGAAGTAGACTCAATTTCCTTCAGCAAGGAAATACCCAAACACAAAAGGTACTATAGAGTAAAAAACAAACAAACAAACAAAAAAAAAAAACAAAAAACAGGTGCAAAAGTAGAGAAAAATTAACTTGAAATGGATTAAATATAAGACTGAAAATGTTAAACTCCTAGAAGAAAGCATAAGGAAAAAACTCCTGGATAATGGTATTGGCAACAAGTTTTTGGATTTGACACCAAATGCATATAAAACAAAAGCAAAAATAAGTGGCAGTATATCAAGCTAAAAAGCTTCTGCACAGTCAAAGAAACAATCAACAAAATTAAAAGGCAACCTATGGAATGGAGGAAATATTTGGGAACCATATATTTGACCACGGGTTAATATCCAAAATACACAAGGAACTCAAACAACTCAACAGCAAAAACCAACCAACCAAACAACAACAAAAACCAAACCAAAGCAAACCAAACAATTAAAAAATGGGCAAAGGACCTGAGTAGACAGTTTTCCAAAGAAGACATACAAATGGCCAAGCATCTGTGCAGGTGCTTAAATCAGTAATCATTAGTGAAAAGCAAACCATAACGTCAGTGAGATAACACCTCAACCCTTTAGAATGGCTATTATCAAAAAGACAAGCGATAACCAGGATTGGTAAGAGTGTAGTTGAAATGATATTGTTGGGGTGCAGTGTAAATTGGTGTAGCCCCTATGGACAAAGGTATGCAAGTTCCTCAAAAAATTAAAAATAGAACTAGCATTATAATCTAGCAATCCCACTTCTAGGTAGATTTAGCTCAAGGAAAGGAAAGAAGTATCTCAAAGCGACATCTGTACCTTCATGTTCATTGCAGCAATATTCACAAAAGCCAAGATATAGAAGCAATTGTCCATCTACAAACGGACATGGAACATGTGAGATGTGCGCACGCGCGCGCGTGTGTGTGTGTACATATGTAGGACATTAGGCTAAATGAAATAAGCCACCACAGAAAGACAAATACTATATCATCTCATTTATATGCAGAATCTTAAAAAGTTGAACTCATAGTAACAGAGAGTGCAATGGTGAATGCCGGGAGCTGGGAAGTGGGGATAGTTAGGAGACGTCAATCAAAACTTTCAGTTAAGGAATGAGTAAGTTCTGGGAATCGAATGTACAGCATGAAGACTGTAGTTAACAATATCATGTTGTATATGTGAAATGTGCTAAGACCTCATAAGAGGTCTCACCACACACAAAAATTAGTAACAGTGTTAAGTGATGGATGTGTTAATTAGCTTCATTGTGGTGATCATTTCACAGCGTATAGTAGTACATCACGTGTGCTTGTTGGGATGAGCACAGGGTGACATATAGAATTGCTGAATCACTATACTGCATAGCTGCACTGATAGAACACTCTATGGTAACTGACTAGAATTAAAATAAGAACTTAAAAAAAAACAGTAAAACGCCATCACTCTGTACAACTTAAATACACACAAATTTTGTTTCTCAGTTATACTTCAATACAGCTAGAAAAATAAATACATATGTATAAATAAAGGAATACACACCACAAATTACTGTTTTAAAAAGGCAAATGTGTTTACTGTATATGCCATTAGTAATAGTAAATAAATAAGTAGGCCTGACTGTCTAATCTTTAACAATATTACATTAAATAACATTAACCAGACTTGCATGACAATTTGTTCATTGTGTTCATTCAGGCATCTATGTAATCCCGCTAAGATTTTCAGTCTCACTTTATTGAGAAAAAAACCACACAATTTAATGAAGCAAAGCAAAATAATTGAAGCATACTACTTTTCTTATATAGAAAATAAACTAAGAAATAAAATTGAGAAGGAGGATTGATTATAGCTCAGCTTAAATAACGCAGAGCATTTGCTAAGGGATACAGGTGCCCTCTGCAGTATAATTTGGGAATTGGTTCTAAACATTAAACTATTTTAGAGCTCATGGTCTCCCTTACTTAAGATTGCCGAAGTTCCTCTCCCGAAAGGTCTAGGTACACCTAGCTCGGTAAAAGGATTAGGTTCCTGTCTGTACCTCAAATTTTCTATTTGGGAAGAGTTTAAGAGATCAAAAAATGTACAAATTCTCAACACACGAGAAGGTTCCAGATACTGGATCATTATTTTCATAAAAGCGAACGGTACTCAGAGTACAAATAATAGAAGAAAGTTTCTTGCTTTTGATAAGGAGGTTCTCCATAGTGAGGGTGGTGGAAATGATCCCCTGAGTTCTCTTGGCGGATTCCTGTGCTCTAGTCAGGGGAATTTTCCCACTAGCTGGGAACATAGACAAAATTACATTCACAAGTTCTCCACGCCAGCCATCCACTTGCTGAGATTCCAGGAGGCAGAATTTAAAAAGTTAGATAGATTTATAGCAACAGTATATACTATGTCCTTGGGAAACATTCTCTTGTGATAGAAAAAAGGCTTTGCGATCGCCTCATGCGGACTTCATGCTAATGTTGATTCATGGACACACAACGCCCACGGGATTGTTTACTAAAGAGACAAAGTAGAATCAGAGGTCCCCTTTCCCCCTTATTTTCTGGCCGGTCTATGGCTTATATATTCAAGTTGTAGAGAACCGAAGAGTTTATGTACTAGAGAGATGGTTAACTTATTCCAAGGAAGTCAGATATATATGTATGTGTATGTGTGTGTGAGTCGGAGTGTAGCAATACTCGTGTGTATCATTAAAACCGGCCCCTCGGGGAGTTTACATGTAGGAAACAGCTGTTTCGTATGGTCTGTACTACATTATGTCAGTAAAGTAACATTGTGAGTGGGTGTGAGAGAAGTCTATAACCACTAACAAGTTAAATCCTCCAGGAAATAAAACACAGAGATTAGAGCTTGACTGAGACTTAGCTCCAGATAAAATTAATGTTAATAGGGGGACGTGCCTAAAATTTAATTCGGTTTTTTTCTCCTTTCTACTAATGTTGATTACGTCTATTAGGAATTTATACTTGATGGTAGAATAAGAAGTTTTTATTATACACTCAGGTATATTATTACCGTCGATTGTATCATGATTGTATTATAACAATCTCTTCATATGGTAAGTTGTAGACAAAGCATCTGGAAAAGGGTATTAGTGGTGGGAATAAATTTCAGAGGGACTAATGAGAAACTTCTGGCTGACAGAAAAAGAATGGCAGATAAAGGGCTTATAGTATCTGTGAAATATTTGTGTGTGAGTAGTCACTATTCCAATCCATTTAAACCGGGAAAATTGAAAATTGAAAATTATATAATGTATAGAATTCTATTCATACTTATTTTTTTCCATTTTTTCTGCCCATTAAGAGTCTTATAACTAAAGAGATGGAAAAATACTTATTTTCAGACTTTGGGACCACATTTTAAAGTGTATCAAATATTCCACACAATGCTAATAATTGCCTAAGGTGATCATGAAGGAATAACAACAACAAAAACATCATACCGAGTAACCCGCACTAATAGTCACTTTCCCAGACATTATCTGTGCTTGATCCTCACAAGAAATTAGTGAAGGCAGGGGGTGCCTGGGTGGCTCAGTCAGTTGAGCATCTGACGTCAGCTCAGGTCATGATCTCACGGTTCATGGGTTCGAGCCCCGTGTTGGGCTCCGTGCTGCCATCTCAGAGCCTGGAGTCTGCTTCGGATTCTGTGTCTCCCTCTCTCTCTACCCTCTCCCGCTCATGCTCTGTCTCTCTTTCTCTCAAAAATAAATAAAAACATTAAAGGAAAAAAAAGAAATCAGTGAAGACAGAAGTGATGCTAACTGACTTTTGGGACAAGGTCATTAAAATGCCATATATTTCTGTGCTCTTTTTTAAAAAAAAATGTTTACATTTATTTATTTTTGAGAGACAGAGCACAAGTGGGGAAGGGGCAGAGAGAGAAGGAGACACAGAATCTGAAGCGGGGTCCAGGCTCTGAGCTGTCAGCACAGAGCCCAACCTGGGGCTCGAACTCACAGACCATGAGATCATGACCTGAGCCGAAGTCAGATGCTTAACCGACTGAGTCACCCAGGCGCCCCTCACTGTGCTCTTAAAATGTCCACTTTCAACCAAGCCACGTGGATAGGGCACCTGCAGGTTCTCCCCAGGGGAGAACCAAAGTCAGCCACCAGATACGAGCGTGAGAGAGGAGGCTTCACATGATTCTGGCCCCCAACAATTCAGTCATCTCCAGCCTTGAACCATCCCGGCTGCAGTCTCATGTAGTGACAGATGAGTTGTCCACACAAAACCATGCTCTAGCTTCATGAACAGAATATATGGTGATTGTTGTTTCAACACTAACCATTTTGTGGGAAGGTTTGTCATGAAACAATAGATAACTGCGACATAGGCACGATGATCCATCTACTTACAAAGGAGACAACAGCACACTCTCAGCTAACCCAGTATCATGTCGCTGAATATATCAGATCCAAGGCGAAAACCAGATCATTTAATTTCAAGTCTAGTGCTCTTTGCTCTATACCGCTAACGGTCAATGAATAAAGCATCCTTTTTCTGCAATCAGTAACTCTCAAATTTTGAGTCGTCCCTTATAAATATCAGTATATTTTTCATTTTTATTGACTAGCTGAAGTCTACTAATGCTGTAAAAATTAGAAAGTACACTGGCTGTTTTAGCCATGTACATTAACAACTCAAACATAATTAAGGCGAATCTGCCAGAGATGATGAAAACAAGATGATGAAAAAAGAATGATAAAAACTAAAAACTAACAAGCCAAAAAATGACTTGCTTTGTCTTTGTTTCTGGAAATTTTCTCTGATCCTTTCTTGTCTTTGTCATATTTGGTCTCCCCTCTACACTCAAAGAGTTCTCTTTAATATTTCTTGCAGGGCTGGTTTGGTGGTCACAAAATCCTTTAGTTTTTGTCCGGGAAACTCTTTATCTCTTCTATTCTGAATGATAGACTTGCTGGATAGAGTGAACTTGGCTGCAGATTCTTCCCATTTCAGCACTTTTGAAAATCTCATGCCACTCTCTCCTGGCCTGCCAAGCTTGTTGAGAAAACTCCAGCCAGCTTTATGGGTTTTCCCTTGTCAGTTAAGGACTTATTTTGTTTTGCTGTAAGATTTTCTCCTTATCACTATATTTTGCAAATTTAATTACAGAATGTCTTGGTTTTGGGCTGCTTTTGTTGATTTTGAAGGGAGTTCTCTGTGCCTCCTGGATCTGGATGCCTGTTTCCTTACCCAGATTAGGGAAGTTTTCTGTTATTATTTTTTGAAATAAATTTTCTTCTCCCTTTTCTCTCTCTTCTTCCTCGTCTCCTATAATATGTTATTACTTTTGATGGAGTCACTGAGTTCCCTAAGTCTATTCTCATGTTGCATAATTTGTCTTCCTCTCCTTTTTCAGCTTCATCATTTTCTACTATTTTGTCTTCTAGGTGACTAATTTATTCCTCTGATTTTTTCCAGCCTGCCGTTCATTTCATCAAGCCTGTTTCTGATCTCATTTATTTCACTCTCCATCTCTAATTCTCTTGTAACACTTTTCTCTGTTGTAAGGGTCTTAAGCCGTTTATGGCTATTAATACCTATCTATTAATAATTACTTTGAATGTAAACAGATTAAATGCTCTATTCAAAAACACAGGTGTCAGAATATATAAAAACACAAGATCCATCTATATGCTGTCTATAAAAGACTCTTTTTTGACCTAGAGACACCTGCAGATTGATAGTGAGGGGAGGGAGAAACATCTATCATGCAAATGAATGTCAAAAGAAACAGTAGTAATTCTTATATCAGACAAACTAGACTTTTTTGTTCTTGTATTGTTTTTATTATGCTTTGGTGTCAGGGTTGACCTAGTATCATGGAATGATTTTGAATGTATTCCCTCTATTCCATTATTTGTAAGATTTTGATAAAGGTTGTCATTAAATTTATTTAACGTTTGGCAGAATTTACCAATGAAACCATGTGGTCTTGGGCTCTTCTATGCTGGGAGATTTTTGATTCCCAGTTCAACTTTCATTCTTGTTATTGGTCTAAGATGATTTCATACTTCTTGGATTCAAGATTCATGATTCAATCTTGTGCATTTTTAGGAATTATCTTTTTTTTTTTAATTTTGCTTATGGTAATCTGTTCGCACAGTCTATATCTCTGTAGTTATCTGTTGTGATATTTTCTCTTCCATTTCTTATTTTGGTTTTTGAGTGTTCTCTTTTTTTTTCTTAATGTTAAAGCATTGCCAATTTCATTTATTTTTTTAGAAAAATTGCTCATTACTTTCAGTGTTCTGTTGTTTATTCTGGTCTCTATTTTATTTACTTCTGATTTTTCTTTGTTATTTCCTTCTTTCACTAAATTTCAGCTAAGTTTCTTCTTTTACTAGTTCCTTGGGGTATAATATTAAGTTGTTTATTTGAAATTTTTAAAAAATTAATTAATTTATTTTGAGAGAGAGGGAGAGAGGCACAGTGTGAGTGGGGGAAGGGTACAGAGAGAGGGAGAGAGAGGTAGAGAGAGAATCCCAAGCAGGCTTCACACGGTCAGCACAGAGACCAATGCAGGGTGCAAACTCATGAACCATGAGATCATGACCTGAGCCGAAATCAAGGATTTGGTGCTTAACCTACTGAGCCACCCAGGTGTCCCTGAACTTTTTTCCTTAATACAGGCATTTATAGCATAAGTCACATTCTAACATCTATTTTTGCAACCCATAGGTTCTGGAATATTGTATTTTCTTTTTCTCATGTTTTGAGGTATATTTTGATTTGCTGTTTGATTTCCTATTTGGCCCAATGCCTGTGCAGTAGTGTGTTGTTTAATATTTATATATTAACTATTTAATATTTTTAAAAGTTCAAAAAATATACACATATCAAACTCATATTTTAAATATTAGTACTTAATGACTAATTTTGCATAAAATACATTATCAAATGGCCAGTTTGGTAGACTTAATTTTAATAAGTTTGAAAATCAGACTTGGTTAATGGGGGACAATGATTAGCACTTACTGTCTTTCTTTCCATAAAACCTTTTGGAACTCATCCAGATGTACCTGCAAAGCTGAAATTTCAGGCACTTTATTCTCCAAAGGCAGGTTTATTGCTTGTGGTCTTAATGCAGATTTCAGTGTACCGTTTTCAGAAACATTTTTTAATGAATCAGGACAGTTAAGATTGAGTTTCATCTCTTCATTTAATTTTAACTGGTCAATATTCAAACCTTCTTCCTGAAAAAAAAAATAAAGCAGTTATTGTTAAATTTTTACATCTAGTGTAGAAAAATCATAAAGAAAACATAGTTTTGGAAGGAAACAAATCTTATGATTCAGCATCAAATTCCTCTTTTCATTTCTTTATCAGTCTCTAAAGAGGTATACGACTGAACTTTAACTAGCATTCCTCAAGCCTTCTTTTTCCCTTCTATGTTCTACCATCTGATAAAATATATTTCAGTCTTTGCAAATTGTTCATTTACAATGTAACCTAGGTTACATCTACCATAAATCCCATATATCACAGAAAGGCTTAAAGGTTCAGATAGAACTATAGAAGAGCAAGATATGTTTTATATTTTTAGAGATGGAATTAAATAGAAAGGGGTAACAATATAAACTGATGCTATTTAAGGAGATAAAATGAATAACTCAGGTTTCTGGAAAACCACAACCAATGAGTGTGTCATTTTCCTTTTCCTCTCCATTACTGTATAGGGCATTCAAATGTGCACATAATCTCTGGTTCCTCTGTTTTTCTTACCTTATTATCCGGGTTCTCCTTTGTAGGAAATTCTCTTTTTACCGGACACTCTCTGATAGACTCCCACGTTTGTGAACCAAGGTGAAATGGGTCTCTTTGTGCAGAAGGCACTTCCATGAAAGTAGGATGCTTCAGGTCTTGGGTAGTTTCTAATACCTCCTTTTGATGTGGCAAACTCTGCTTCTTCTTCAGTGCACTCAATTCTTTCATCGTCATCTCCAATTTTATTCTGAGCTGTCTTCCTTCCTCCCTGGCGCTGTTCCTTTCGGCCCGAACCTTGCTCCATTTTTCTCTCCAATTGGCAGTGCAGTCTGACCACCACCTCATGGTCTTCTCCATCTGGGCAGCTCTGGCCTTGACTTCTTCAAGTTCCCTCAGGCGAAGCTCTTCGCAAATATTCCACTCACTGGTGTTACAGGAGTGAGCGCAGAAGTTGTGAGCAGCACGTGATTGCAGTCCCTGATGTGGCAAACAGGAAGGACAAGTGTCCTTGGGGGATGAAGCAGGTGCTAACATGTCACAAGGTGGTTTAACTGATGGCTCCCGCATCTGGAAGATGTGTGTTTCCTCAATTAACCGATGAATGGAATCTAAATTCATATTTATCTTTTCAGGTCTAAGAGAAGACAGAAAACATAATTAACATTTGAATTGCCCTTGCAATTACAAGAGCAAGATGGACATTTAAAAAAGAAAGCTGATGGGCGCCTAGGTGGCTCAGTCAGTTGAGCGTCCGACTTCAGCTCAGGTCATGATCTCATGGTTCGTGAGTTCAAGCCCCGCGTTGGGTTCTGTGCTGACAGCTCAGAGCCTGGAGCCTGCTTTGGATTCTGTGTCTACCTCTCTCTCTGCCCGTCCCCTATTCACGGTCTGTCTCTCTCTGTCTCTCAATAATAAATAAATGGTAAAATAAAAAATTAAAAAAGAAAGCTGATGAAAACAATGTATTTTTCAATATTGCAGATTTTTCTTTCCACTATAACTAAAAATATAGAACTAATGCATTTATAATTAGCCTGAAAGAAACAGAAATTGCTCATATGAAATATTGTCAAGTGAACACAAATAAAAATATAAAGAGCAATTGAGGATAGCACATGACATGAATAATTCATTTTAACAAATCCAGTTCTTTACAGGTAATATTTACTATAACACAGATTGTCCATTAACAACTCAGTGATCCTCTTTTCTGTGCTAATTTAGCCACAACCTGCTTAAGTGGAAGGTGGAATCTAAGATCTCCGGGAGGAGAAGCCCAGGGGCTAAATATTCTAATGTGTGTTCTAATCCCAGAGGCTAAATCATGATTGGTCTAACTCTTCCATGATGGAATTCGGAAGAGTCTCATTACCATCTCATTGACCATTCACTAGTCTCAAGACAGCATAGGACCTGCTTCTAGCTGAGATTTGAAGGGAAGTTGGCCAGGGAAGTTTCCCATCTAAAAAACATGAAAAAATCAGATTGAGAAACTCTTTTCTTCTGCTTTCTTCCCGCCAAAACAAGGACATGATTCTGGAAGAAGGCAAGTGTCACAGCCACCTTATAACATTTAAATCGGTGGAACAGAGATGAAACGAGCTTGATTTAGTGACTGAGCTATGCCATGAAATCTAGAATGCACACGTCTCGTTTTCTTGCCATGTGAGAATAATCACCTGACTTTACTTAAGCTGTGATTGTTGAGTTTCTGTCACTTGCAGTCAAAATGACATGAGACTGATAGATGAACCACTTTCACCCTATGGTTAATATAATGATAAATTCTACACAAATACTATGAATAAGACATGGGGTTTATCCTCAAAGATTTTGTAGTTCAGTGGGCAATACAAGCACATAAAAATAAAAATACGTATTCACACTAATTATTCAATCAATCTTTCTTCAGTACATATTATATGTCATATCAGTGTTAGGTTGCTACCATATATAGGAGATACTCAGAAGTCTTGAACTGTCTCCTAGAAATGAAGACGCCTCACAGCACAGATAACATTGAACAGTCTTAAAAACATCAAAGCTTCCGGGGCGCCTGGGTGGCGCAGTCGGTTAAGCGTCCGACTTCAGCCAGGTCACGATCTTGCGGTCTGTGAGTTCGAGCCCCGCGTCGGGTTCTGGGCTGATGGCTCAGAGCCTGGAGCCTGTTTCCGATTCTGTCTCCCTCTCTCTCTGCCCTTCCCCCGTTCATGCTCTGTCTCTCTCTGTCCCAAAAATAAATGAACGTTGAAAAAAAAAATTAAAAAAAATAAATAAATAAAAAAAATAAAAACATCAAAGCTTTATAAAGAAATTACAAACAGCTTGCCATATAATAACAAACACAAATTAACTGGTAAGAGTAGACCCTCTTATCAGTATGTACGCCCATTACTTTATTCAATATAGCAACATAGCTATATTGATGACATAGTGAATAGAACCTTTTCTTTAAAATAAATGCTTAAAACATGCAGCTTAATCTACAAATTAATAAAGGTCTGTGGTTGTATAAGATTACCCACTTTTATTATCAAGTAAGATTTATTGTTATAAGTGACATTTAATGCACATGACATTAATTCCTCTCATTTTTTATTTGCTATTTTATATAGTTACAGATCATAAACTTTCTCCTTATGAACCATCCATTTAATCAATCAAAGGGGTTTCATTATACTAACAACTTACAAAATAAGTCTTTATTTACTGAAGAAAAAGCTATTCTAATATTAAATATATATCCTTTTCAGTTGCAAGAAAAATACACATTTTAACAAGTATTCTGTAGAGGTGCCAAAACAATTCACTCCTTGTTATAATACTTACAATAATATAGATTCATGGTTGTAATTATTTTTGTTAGCATTGGTATATGTCCAATCACATTTGAGTTAGTGCTGATTTGGAGAAACTGTTCCCTACATTTACTGTAATTCAGAGGGCAATGATAATATAGCTCACCAAATTTCTTAGACCACTGGTAAACCAAGACCAATTTTAAAAAAAGAAAATAAAAAAGGAATTCTTAGTTAGAAGCACACAAATATTTTATATATATGTTCACATATCATATGGATATTCATCTCCATTATTCCCTATTTAATGATACTTCTTTTGGCTGGGATTCCAAAGTGAAGACAGAAAATTTATTTCAGCATATTAAACTTAAATTTATCCTTGCCATTTTTCAAAATCAATCAGTATCATAAAATTGTAATGTCTTTAAAAATGTCTCATTAACTTTTATTTCACTAGTGTTTTGAAGACTCTGTAATTGGATTCTGGTATGTGGAGACCTTGCCTACCAATTAACTATGTATTTTTTCACATCTGACTAAACAAAATTGAGTTGGGCTTAATCATTCAGTCCTTGAACCTGAATAGTTTTTCCTGTTCTAAAGTGTTTCTCAAGCAACTGTAAATGGGGATATTGAATCCTTATGTGTATCTAGTTAAGCATTCATTTTCCCTATATGTATGTGCATCTGTATGTATGCATGTTTTATTTCAATGACCGTGAAAGGATTTGTCAGCGGTTGTAGCACAAAGCCTTTGATGCGTGAGAAAGTATTTTAATGCTATTGACTCTGGTTTCTTACACTAAATTTTGCATTGTCCTTACCACAAAAAAGGAGGGAGGAGGCACAGGGAAACTCTTGGAGGTAACGGACATTTTATTACTTTGATTATTGGTGATGGGTTCACAGATACATGCATATGTTCAAATTCATCAAATTATATATATATATATATATATATATATATATATATGTAATATGTGCAATATTTTGTATTAACTATAGCTCAATCAAGCTGTTAAAAATGTTCATTTAATCAGGCTACCATGATGACTACAAGTATTTTTAAGGTACTAAATAACTAAATAAATTAAATATTATGGGTCTACAATGTATAAATATTGCTACTAAACATTATCTCTCACTAAAGAGACATTTAATGTATAAGACATTGGGCTCCATCCAGACTCTATTGATTCAAGCTCTGATTCTCCCACTTTCTACATGGATGATCTCGGACAAATTGTATAAATTGCCTTTGACTCATTATCCTTACCTGTAAGGGGAGACAGAAATATCATGTATCTCAGTTCTGGTGACTGTTAAATGGAAAAATGCCTGCAGGCTGGCTGACCCATCTGTCTCTTAGGCAAGGGGACAGTTTTCCTCAGTGCTATCCAAGTCACTAATATGTCACTCTGGACATGTAACATTGTTTTTTTCAGCTTTTCTCTCTTTTGAAAGAGAGACAGCATACTCAAAAAACAGGGATATCAACAGATAAATAAGATTTATCAGGGCGCCTGGGTGGTTCAGTTGGTTAAGCATCTGACTTCGGCTCAGATCATGATCTCACGGGTCATGAGTTCCAGCTCTGCGCTAGGCTCTGTGCTCCAATATCTCCCATTAAATCACAGCACAGTTAGTCAAGTGATCCCTGACATTGTGCTTTGAGTGAAATTAACCTCCTCATAACTTAAAGGAACTGCAAGTTTGGGGCTTCTGCATCCTGTTGCCCCTTTTCTGTCATGCTGCGTCCACGCTCCATGATTTCAGCCACCCTGGTGTGTCTGTCCCCTGCACAAACCTCAACTTTCTCCTTTGTGCAATCAGATTGTGCTGCCAATCTGGAACCTTGTTAATAAGCAAAAGCAATAAATCTAATGATCACAAATTATAACTCTCTCTGAAAGGAATAAACGGTGTATTATGATTCAACACATACCTATATACTCAAAGAAGTCTCTCTGAAGTGACCGACATCTTATGTATTATCTGAAGAATGAGGTGGACCAAAAATAAAAGCATTTTTGGCAGAAGCTACATTATCAGGGCATTTTTGCCTGATCAAGGGATTTTGGCTTTATTGTTTATACTTATTGCTTTCCATTAACTTATAGGAAATGAATTCTAAATGAAACCCTTCTTGGATTTTTTTTTCCCCTAAGAAGCATAAGACAACTAATGCATACACAATAATGTTAATAAAAGCCATAAGCAGGGGTGCCTGGGTGGCTCAGCTGGTTAAGAGTCTGACTCTTGATTTTGATTCAGGTCATGTCACGGTTTGTGAGTTCGAGCCCTGCATCAGGCTCTGTGATGATAGTGAAGAGCCTGTTTGGGATTCTCTCTTTCTCTCTCTCTCTCTCTCTCTCTCTCTCTCTCTCTTTCTCTCTCTCTCTCTCTCTCTCTCTCTCTCTCTCTCTCTCTCTCCCCCTTTCTCAAAATAAATAAATAAACTTAAGAAAAGCCATAAGAAAAAAGTAAATACATTAATACAGATTCAAAATATAATGTTAAGAATAGTTGTTACTTTAGATACGATGCCATACACTCTGATAAAAAGCGAAAAAGAAAAATAAGTTTTTAATATTCAGGAAAGTAAAACACCATATTGTATTTTAAAATGTGGCCTGTCAAACATGCACAAGTGATTAGTATTAAAAAATCTGTATTTTGAATGTGCCTAAAGCAGAAAAAATTAAGATATTTTTAGGATAGTTTTGCAAGAGAACACTAAATATGAAATGTGAGACAGCAGGTGTAGGCAGTAAAGTAATGGCCAGATTATACCACTTCAACAGAGCTCAAATTCTTTATATTTTAAAAATCCATGCACTGTGACAAATTACACAGGCAGTTATAGTCTATATTTGTTGATGTTAATGTGAGCTTTTGGAGCCATAGACAGGCAGGAAATACTTGCACAAAAAAGGCAACTAAATAATATAGAATAAATTCGTACATTATTTAAAGCTTGGAAACTTTATTTTCTAAAAGCATTGTAGTATAAGCATAAATGTAAACATTTTAAAATACACATATTTAGGGGCGCCTGGGTGGCTCAGCTGGTTAAGCATCCAGCTTCAGCTTAGGTCATGAGCCTGGAAACTGTTTCAGATTCTGTGTCTCCCTCTCTCTCTGCCCCTCTCCTGCTTACGCTCTCTCTCTCTCTCTCGCTCAAAAATAAATAAACATTAAATTTTTTTAAATAAAATACATTTATGTTTGCTAAGAATCATCATGAAATTATAAATTGCATTATCTGATCAATTAGAAATTAACTTCATTTTTAATTTTTTTATGTTTCTTTTTGAGAGAGAAAGAGACGGAGCATGAACGGGGAAGGGGCAGAGAGAGAGAGAGACACACACAGAAACCTAAGCAGGTTCCAGGCTCCAAGCTGTCAGCACAGAGCCCGATGTGCGGGGCTCAAACTCAAAAACCACAAGATCCCGACCTGACCCGACGTCAGACTGAGCCACCCAGGGACCTGAAATTAACTCTATTTTAAAGAATTGGCATGGAACTCATACGACAAGCCCTGCCCTTGGAAGCTGACTCTTCCTTGAGTCCTAAATCTTAACCTTCCCCAGTGTTGCTGAAGCCTTGTGTCACTGTTTCACGGCAGCATGACGCTTTTTCTTTAGTCTAGATTTTCAGTAAAAAATTGAGAAAATAATGTATTTCTTAGATAATGCTCAATGATAAAAAATTACCTCCATTTCTTTATAAAAATCTATTGCAGAATAATCTCTCCACATCATATCTTGATGTAATTACTGCCTTTCCCAGATAATAGCAATGTTTTCTATGCTTTAAGAAGAAAAAGAACATGGGGCGCCTGGGTGGCTCAGTCAGTTGAGCGTCCGACTTCGGCTCAGGTCATGATCTCATGGTTCGTGGGTTTGAGCCCCACATCCAGCTCTGTGCTGACAGCTTGGAGCCTGGAGCCTGCTTTGGATTCTGTCTCCCTTTCCCTTTGTTCATCCCCTGCTCTCATTCTGTCTCTCTCTCTCTCTCAAAAATAAATAAAGATTAAAAAAAAAGAAGAAAAAGAACGAAAATAATAACAAAACGTACAAAAAAACTACACTTAAAATAAAAACCTTATTGGTCAGACATAGAAAGTGGTCAATCTTACTTCTTTGGACTACGAATAAAGGAACAATGAAAGATCTAGAATCCACAATCCATTTCTATTTTTTAAAGTGCCAATGTATCATTGGTAATGAAGCTTGGAAAACTAAAATTTCTTTTTTCTGGCAGGCTGATCATCTTGAAGCCTTTATAGTGCTTTGCCTGCCAATTACCAATTTAGGTTCAGATAATTTAGAATTTCCTGGAGAATGTAAAATAATTTAACTACTCTTGTTTAGAACTTAGGGTATCAATCAGGTTCAAGCAAGTTCTGTTTTGAAATATTCCTGAAATGTCTCATAAGTGAGCAAATATTGCAGCATAATGATATTTTATCTAAGATCGGAGTTTACACTTTAAATATATTTCTTCTAACTGTATGTACAAAGTCTATGCTATTTATTACCTATTTGCATGCAAGTCTGGCACTTGTTGAATTCCTGGGCATTTAACTTTTTGTTTAAGTTTCAAGGTTTCAGTGAACAAAACCACAAATGATCCCCATTTTCTCATGCAATCTAATCCAACGTAATAGCACCAAATAAATAAGCCAAGATATCTGCTGAGACCTTATGCCAAAAAATGAAATTATTAGCTGTGGAACTCCAAAGCCCTGTTGAATCTTATTTTCGTATAAGAATAATCTTGCTGCTATTTCCAGGTGGCTAACAGTCAGAGTACACATTTTATTGGAAGGAACACTGAAAAAACGTGGTTGTGTCAAAGATCCTACCATTTTCCGAAGTTGGACAGGTGACCCTGAATCTGGAATATGCCTCACTATGTAAATATAATTTTGTATAATTTCATAAAACTGAAAGAATTTAAAGGACATTGTAACTGTGTCCACAAATATTAGTTACAAAGAAATCAAAATAAAGTCCACAAGAGCAAAGAGCCAACAGCTCAAAATTATGATTATTATTAATTTATAATGTGAAAGTGAATGACCCTATAAAATAATTCCTATCCCAGTTTCACAACAAACCAGGTAGCGCTGAAGGAGCGGTGTTATGTTTTCCATTTTTTTTTTAATTTAAAAGCTACTTATTAGATTTTCGGTAATGTTGAATCCATCGACATTTTCCAATATTTATGCCCACTTCAGAGTTTCAGTAAACAAAGCCACAAGCCATTTCAATTTGCCTATGCATTTCCTAAGAAAAATTTCTAATCCATTTACTGTGTTCACACTTGCTCTTAAAGAATGTACGAGGCTAACTCACAAATTCTTCACAGATCTGGTTACACTTTATAGTGAACAAGAGAAAGCCCTTTCATGTCAGTGTGATTCAGTAATATTTTCTCACACCCATTTGATGGAACGCACATAGCTGCCAACTACTCTGCGTTAACTGACTGGAAAGTTTTCACAGACTTAATAATGAAGTTTGGAGAATACAGTCCAAATGATTGTCATATTTACTTTTGAAACGCAGTTATAAAAGTTTTTAATAAAAAAAAATTATTCTTTAAGTCTGTTTCATTTCCCCAATTGTACATTCTTTACATTAATAATCCAAATTGGCTAAAATGTATCCCACATCAAAAAGCTTCGAGAAAAAACTGGAATCAGAAGCAGAAATGTTATGATGGATGTAGACTTCTGTGAGCCATACCTATGCATAATATTTCCAAATACTTTGCTTCATTCACTCTACTTCTTAGTAAAGCAAAGTAATACTCATATAAAGGCATGAAAGATACTATTTATTAAGTTTTATTTCTTATGTGTGATCTGAAATTTAATCTTCAGGCTAAAGACCTATGACCATATTGGTGGTAGAGATTAAAATTCATTCTTTAAATTATAAATCAAATCAAAGGAGAAGTCTTTAAAAAGCCCAACTCCCCCCAGATGACAAGATGACTGGTTCATCAAAAGTTGCAGAGAGCATCCAAAAGGGATGGGGTAAGATAGTTTTTATTTTTGTATTTTCTGGACAAGGCCAGGTTTAAGAAACCCACACTCCCCAGAGTTCAAAAGGCAACTTGGAACCCTCAGATTTGTAGCTACTTCCTCTCCAGGGCTACTGAGGACCTCATGCCCAAAATACCCTTATAGCATTACGACTTCTGAAATGCCTACAAATACTTCTATCTAGTTGGTATGAAGCAGTCAAAAAATATTTTTATAATTTAATAAAGTTATATAACTCTAATCACAACTTACTAATGCCTATTACAATTAGAATAAAATGAAAACATTTAATCACAGTCTGGTTCATATGATCCGCCCCACCAGACTTACTCCGTGACCTTGATTCCTATCTCCCTTCCTTTCCTTACCCTTTTTGCTCCAGTCTCACTAACTTCCTTTCATTCTTTGAAGAGGCCATGTTCATTCTTGCCTTAGGATCTTGTGGGTGGAATGCTCTTCCCTCAGATCTTTGGATTCAAATGTGTTCCCTTGTTCTGAGTATGTAACTTTACAAGGCCTTGAAGGTTCAAACCAAGAGGACAAAATGCTAATATAATTTAAGCACAACCTCCCAGTGTAGTAACTCTTCACATGTGTATAACATATCTATTTTAAAACACTTTTAATGTACATTTTGCATGATGCTTATGGAAATTCTATTAGGTGGGTATGGGTATCTGGACCAATGTCAGAACAGCTGACAAGTGGCAGAGACAGGACTTAATTCAGATCTTTCATCTCAAAATTCAGAGCTATCTCCACCATACCAAATTGTTTCTTTTACAAATGCTCAGGATAAACACCAGCATCCTGACCCAAACACCACAGCAAAGTGTGTGATCTCATTGTGCCTTAACTTAGGGAGAGTAAGGGTCAAGAAGAATTTAGTTTCAACCTCCATGAAACCATCCAGAAGGCTACAGAATTCAGTAGCCAATACCTCCTTCTTGTGTTTCTTATAAAAGAAAACTCCATTTTTAATTTTTTGAGGAACCTCCATACTGTTTTCCAGAGTGGCTGCACTAGCTTGCATCCCCACCAAGAATGCAAAAGAGATCCTCTTTCTCCACATCCTCATCAACATCTGTTGTTGCCTGAGTTGTTAAAGTTAGCCATTCTGACAGGTGTAAGGTGGCATCTCATTGTGGTTTTGATTTGTATTTCCCTGATGATGAGTGATGTGGAGCATTTTTCATGTGTCGGTTGGCCATCTGGACATCTTCTTTGGAGAAGTGTCTATTCATGTCTTTTGCCCATTTCTTCACTGGATTATTTGTTCTTTGGGTGTTGAGTTTGATAAGTTCTTTATAGATTTTGGATACTAACCCTTTATCTGATATGTCGTTTGCAAATATCTTCTCCCATTCTGTCGGTTGCCTTTTAGTTTGGGCTGATTGTTTCCTTCGCTGTGCAGAAGCTTTTTATTTTGATGAGGTCCCAGTAGTTCATTTTTGCTTTTGTTTCCCTTGCCTCCAGAGACGTGTTGAGTAAGAAGGTGCTGCGGCCAAGATCAAAGAGGTTTTTGCCTGCTTTCTCCTCGAGGATTTTGATGGCTTCCTGTCTTACATTTGGGTCTTTCATCCATTTTGAGTTTGTTTTTGTATACGGTGTAAGTCAGAGAAAGACAGATATCATATTACTTCACTCACATGAGGACTTTAAGAGACAAAACAGATGAACGTAAGGGAAGGGAAACAAATAATATAAAACCAGGGAGGGGGACAAAACATAAGAGACTTAAATATGGAGAACAAAGAGAGGGTTACTGAAGGGGTTGTAGGAGGGGGGATGGGCTAAATGGGTAAGGGGCATTAAGGAATCTATTCCTGAAATCATTGTTGCACTATATGATAACTAATTTGGGCGTAAATTAAAAAAAAAATAAAATTATAAAAGAAAACTCCATAGACCAGGAGGACTAGACACAGAGGAAAGTGGTGGTACCAAGACTCCAGGCCCATTCTCCCATTCTTGGCTTCAGAACAAGATACTCTTTTGGAGCCCAGCTTTCCACCATGAACAAACATTACGTTCCTTCTTCAAAAACAGGAAATTAAAAAACACAATGTCTCATACCCTTATAGTGCCTCCCCAAGTCACCTAAAAAAATACATACCACACAAGTGTGTGTATATTATATACAAACATATAAATATACACACACAGTATACACACATATTTTAATTGGGTTGCATATTATTTTAATATTATTATTTAGCAGACTGAGCTAAACTTTAGTGTATATCTAAGAATGTCAGCAGTACATGGAGAAAATAATTCCTCCATGTCAAATCACTTTTCTGTTTAATCCATTTTCACTAAAATTACGTGAAACAAAGACTTCAAACAAAATCATAGTTACCCTTCATGTATTCTGAATATGAATTTCTATGGTTCATTTTTGTTTCTGAGGTTCATATCACATGCTTATAAAGTCTCTTTTAGATTCAGAAAATGAAAAGTGCATAGATTATCAAGTTCTCAGTAAATGTTTGCTCCTTTATAGACCATACATTACTAATCACTAACATGTATGAAGATTATATTTTTAAATCCAAATCATGCGTGTTTACTCTGCATGGCTTATGCTATGATAGAAAGAAAGTACAATCTATGTTTAAAGACTAGACATTTAGAAATTGTTTGACAGATCTGGTTGGTTGAGCAGATGAAAATGTGTGGTTAAAGTAGTTCATTGAACAGTCACTCTTGTTAAATAGCAAATGGTAAAGAAATTTTAAAGAATTGCTAAGAAGAATACTAATACTCTTCCAAAAAAAGGTATAATTTAAGAATAAGAAAATTTATTGGCTCTCAGTCAACATTAACTGGAATTATTTTCAATGTCCCTTAATGTTACTTTAATGCCACAGATTAATCTTCAACTCTGTGAAATTTAGAATCAAAATGAGAAAATTTCTTGGTATTGCTTAGAATCTGCACCTTATGGATGTATGCTGAATTCCAAACTGAAATTTTCAGTTCTTGACTTGGTCTAATCTTGCCAAAAGATCCCTGAAAGAAGTAGCTCAAGAGAGTTCTTGGACACCAAATATAAAAAGAAAAGAAAAAAAGAACAGCCTAACATATTAAATTATAAACATATGGATGGAATTTCCTTTAAATTACACTTGAGTCTAAACCTTAAGGGTAAAGAATTTAACAAAATACATTTGAGGTTTCTGTAACACAAAACATTTGAAAAGTTAGGGAATTCAACTACCCCCAAAGACACATGAGCTTTTCACTCTAATATTGAGTAAACTGAACCTTCTATCCTATTTTGAAATATCTCTACTCTAAAATATCAATCTTAGTAAGCTCTTTGTAATAAGTAGTAATGAATCTATATATCAGATAGTTGAGAGGTTTTTATTTTTTGTTTTCATATTCTGGATCCAGAAAAACTGAGAAATCAAGAGAAAAGCAAAATAAGAAAGGTATATATTTAAAAACAGTAATTTTCCCATGCTTTGTCCTATCCTTTCTCACCTAACCCATAGCAATCTTTTTCAAATGATTATGGTTTTGACTAGTAAGTACTTTATAGTACGTGAGTACCTCGAAGCAGAGGAGATTGAAATATGAGCAGGAAATCAGGGCACTTTTATTCTCAAGTCCATTGCCTTCTAAATGATGCACTGTCGTATTATCCTCAAAAAGTAATATTTTTAAAAACACTGCCTACCAATGTATATAAAATAGCAACGATTTTCAATGTTGAAAATACAGATAAAATATTAAGGGAGCAAAAGCTGCATAAAAAGGTTTTTTGCCTAATTTTTAAAGCAATTATGAATGCAGTAAAAATATGTAAACTTTTAACAGTGATTTTATCTAGATATGTGTAATTATACTTTTATTCTTTATCCTGCTTTGTAATATATATAGCACAGTTTTCCATATACAGATTCATGCATTTGTATATACAATCACTCAAATGACAACCCAATAATATACAAAATAGAGATTTTGAATTAAATCCTAATTTTAAACATATTTGCATCCAAAATATTCAACAAATGGCGGAGTTGGAAGAAACTGGAAAAACCATCAGAAGGACCATAACTAATAGCAAGACTATGTAGATTTTAGATACTGTAATGATGCATCATAGGTATGTGGTGACAAGAAAACATTGCAATGTATGGAATGAATACCACAGAACTAAAAGGACGCTAAGTTAAATGTAAGTCTCTTCTAATTCCTAAATTCTCTTTTGGATTAGAACAGTTGACTAGAATACTTACTATGAGCCCAGCACTGAGCAGGACACTGATGTTGAAGCAACGTGTTGAAGAGTGTGTGTGCGTGCAAGTATTTCAGACGTTCACAAGATATGTGGATTTCCAGCCTTACTACTGAGAACTTTGAATAGACCACATTTTCATTTTTGTTTAACAGTAACCATTTTATTTTCTGATCATGAATAGGTAATTAATTCTCTCTCTCTCTCTCTCTCTCTCTCTCTCTCTCTCTCTCTCTCTCTCTCGTATGGTACAATTACATTGGGAGGCTTTAATTCATTTCAATAGCAAGATGAACACTTGTTATGACCTAAGTTTCTTATTGGTCATAGTTGAATTCATTACTGCGAAAATTGTAGATTCACATTCAGTTGTAGGAAAGAATACCAAGACATCCCATGTACTCTTTAGCTGGTTTCTCCCAACAGTAGTCTCTTCCAAAATGACAGCACAATGTCCAATCAGGTTACTGAAATAAATACAACTCACTGACCTTATTCAGATTTTCCCATTTTAACTTGTACTTGTTTGGTTTGTCTATTTTGTTCTATACAATTTTATCACCTGTATAGGTTTGCATATCCACCACCACAGTGAAGACAGAACCCACATCCTTTGTGCTCCCCCACCCTGTGCCTAATCCCTGGAAACCATTAAATTGTCTCCATGTCTAAAATTTTATCATTTCTAAAAAAATTATATATATATATAATATATATGAAATATATAACATTATATATGTTATATATATAATTTATATATATACATATATAATATATATGAGTGATATATATATATACATATATATGTCTAATATGTATATATTAGAGTAATTCACTGTATAATCTTTGGGGATTGGCTCTTTCACTCATTCACTCAGCACAGCACTCTGGAAATCATTTAAGTTGCTGCATATATGAATAGTCTGCTTTTTGATTTTTGTTTTTATTGCTGAGGAGAATCCCATGGTATATATATGCAGCATGGTCTCTTTAAGCTGCTAACCTGTTCAAGGACATCTGAGCTGTTTTCAGTTTTTGGTTATTATCAATAAACAGGTATAAACATTGGTATACATGTTTTTCATGAACATAAGTTTTCACTTCTCTGGAATAAACGTCCATGAGTTCAACTACTGGGTCCTATGGTAATTGCATGTTCAGTTTTATAAAAAACTGTCAACCTGGTTTCCAGAATAACTATACCATTTACTTTCTCATCTTCTCCAGCATTGAGTATTGGCAATTTTTTCTTTTTTGTTTCAGACATTCTGATAAGTGCAGAGCTCACTGTGGTTCTAATTTGCATTTCCCTGATAGCTAAGATTACCTTTGTCACTTGTTTACATACTCTGTGTATATCATTTTCGTTGAAATGTCTTTTCACATCTTTTGGCCATTTTCTAAATGTACTATTGGTTTTTACTGTCAGGTTTTCAGGGATAGAGATACAAACTTTTGTCAGAAATGTAGTTTGCAAATATTTTCTCTCAATATGTATCTTTTCTTTCCATTCCCTTTACATGGGAGAGCAAACTTTTTTTTAGTTTAAAAAGTATCCAATACATCATTATTTCTTTATGGATTTTGCTTTCGTGTCCAATTTAAGAGCTCCTTACCTAGACCTCAATCTCAAAGACTCTCTCCTGTATTTTTTTCTTAAAAGTTGTATAATGTTTTGTTTTATAGTTAAGTCAATGATCCATTTTGAGTTTCTTTTTGCATCACATGTAAGGTTTAGGACATGATTAGTTCCTTTTTATAGAGGTCTGCTTGCTCCAACACCTTTGGCTGATGGGCTGTCCTTCCTTTATTGAATTTGTGTATCTTTGTTAAAAATTAGAGAAGCATATTTACGTAGGCCTGTGTCTGGCTTGTCCACTCCATTCCATTGATCTATGTGCTATCACAACCCTTCTGTAAGTATCACAGTATCTTGATTATTGTATGTAAGACTTATTATCTGGTGTGGCAATTCCTCCTACTTTATTCTTTGTCAAGATTGCTTTAGCTATGCTAGCATTTCTATACAAATTTTAGAATCATCTCATCTATGTGCATAGACAAATAACTTATTATGGTTTTGACAGGAATTGAATGAAACCCATATGTCAATTTGGGTTGGTATGGTGTATTTACCATGAACACAGTAAGCCTCCCCTATGTAGATCTTCTTTGAATTCTTCCATCAGCATCTTGCAATTAGCAGCATACAAGGCCTGTGCAGGTCTTATTAAGTTGCATTTTCTTTGGAGTGATCATAAAGAATATTGTTTTTAATATTTTTTACATGCTTATGTTAGTGTATAGAAATATAATTGACTTTTTAAACATTTTTTTAAGTTTATTCATTTCAAGAGAGACAGAGAGAACAAGTGGGGGAGAGGCAGAGAGAGGGAGGACGAGAATCCCACGCAGGCTCTGCACTGTTAGGGTGGAGCCTGATGTGGGGCTTGAACTCATGAAACACAAGATCCTGACCTGAGCTAAAATCAAGAGTCAGACGCTTAAGTGACTGAACCAACCAGGCGTCCCATAATTGATTTTTGTGTGTGAGATGCTCTCATATCCTGCAACCTTGATGAACTCATCAATTCTAGGAGTTTTGTTTTGTTTGAAGATTTATTGGGATTTTTCTATGTAGATATTCATATCATCTGTAAATGGGGATAGTTTTGTAACTTCCTTGTTGATCTAAACGGCCGTTATTTATTTTTCTTGCAATATGGCTGTGGCTAGCACCTCCAGCACTGTTAAGTAAGAGTGGTGAAAGCAGGATACCTCGGTGGTTCAGTTGGTTAAGCATCCAGTTCTTGACTTTAGCTCAGGTCATGTTCCCAGGGTCATGGGATCGAGCCCCATGTCAGGCTCTGTGCTGAGCATGGAGCCTGCTTGAGATTCTCTCTTTCCCTCTACCCCTTTTCCCTGCTTGTGTGAGTTCTCTCTCTCTCTCTCTCTCTCAAAATAAAATAAATCTTTAAAAAAAAAGGAGTGGTGAAAGCAGACATACTTGCTATGTTCCCAATGTTAGAGAAAAAGCACACTGTATTTCAATATTAAGTATGATGATAAGTACAAGTTTTTTTTCTAGATGCTTTTTTGCAAGTTGGGACATACCTCTCCACTTCTAGACTGGTGAGAGTTTTTATCATGAATGAGGGTCATATTGTACCAAATGCTTTTTCTGTATCAATTCATATGATTAAATGACTTTTATTCTTTAGATTGTTGGTAGAGATTACATTGGTTGATTTTCAAATGTTGAACCAGTCCCGCATACCTAATATAAATTCCTCTTGATCACGGTGTATAATTGTTTGTTTACATCTTGAATATGATATGCTAAGATTTTGTTGAGGATTTTTACATAAGTTCATGCAAGATACTCATCTTCAATTTTTTTTGTACTTTGTCTAATAATAACAGCCTCATAAAATAAATTGGAAAATATTCTCTCTTTAATTGTCAGGAAGTGTATGGGTAAAATTGGTGTTAATACTTTAAATATTTGGTACTGCTATGGTCTGAATGTTTGTGACCCATTCCCTCCCCCCCACAACGCCAATATCATATGTTGAAATCCTAATGCCTGATGTGGTGTTATTAGGAAGTGGAGCCTCTGCAAGGTACTTTGGTCATGAGGATGGAGCCCTCATGAGTGGGATTAGTGACTTTATAAAAGAGGCCTGAGATAGCTTGCTTGCCCCTTTGACATATGATGACATAGTGAGAAGGTACCAGCTATGAACCAGGGAGAAGGGGCTCACCAAAATGTGACCACACTGGCACTCTGTTCATGAACTTTCCAGACTCTAGACCTGTGAGACATAAATTTCCATTATATATGTTACCCATTCTGTGGTATTTTTTTACAGAAGCCTGAAAAGATTAAAACAAGTAGAATTCTCCAGTGAAACCAGATAGGCCTGGCAATTTCATTTTTGTAAAACTTTTAATTACAAATTTAAATTTCTTGGGGCACCCGGGTGGCTCAGTCGGTTGAACTTCCAACTTTGGCTCAGGTCACGATCTCACGGTCCATGAGTTCGAGCCCCACGTCCGGCTCTGTGCTGACAGCTCAGAGCCTGGAGCCTGCTTTGAATTCTGTGTCTCCCTCTCTCTCTGACCCTCCCCCGTGCATGCTCTGTCTCTGTCTCAAAAATAAACACTAAAAAAATTTTTTTAATAAATAAATTTAAATTTCTTTAATGTTTATAATATGATTTAACTAGTGTCTGTTTCATCTTAGTTGAGTGTTGATAGTTTATGGTTTCAAGGAATTGGTGCATTTCTTCTAGGCTGTTAATTTACGATCATAAAGGTGTTCATGATATTCACCTATTTCCCTTTTAGTGGCTGCAGGATTTTTAGTGATGTTCTCTATTACAATCCTGATATTGGTGATTTATTTCTACTCTCTTTCTCCTTTTGTCAATATTGGTAGATGCTTATTAACTATTGCTTTTTTGAACAATCAGGTTTTTTTTTTCATTTATTTATTTTTTTTGTTTTCCTGTTTTCAATTTCATTGATTTCTGCTCTTAACATTTATTATTTCCCTCCTTCTCTTCTATTTGGGTATATTTTGTCTTCTTTTTCTAATTTCTTGAAGGAGTTTATATTATTATTTTCAAATGCTTTCTTGTTTCTCATGAAGATTGAGCACTACAAGTTTCCTTTTCTGCATTACTTCAGGTATCTCCTAAATATTTGATATGCTATATTTTCATTTCAAACAGTTATGCATAATTTTATTTCCTTTGAGAATTCCTCACTGACTCAGGGAATATTTTGACATGTGCTATTTAATTTCTATTTCTTTACCAATATTTCTATTGTTGATTTCTGGTTGATTCCAGTATGGTAAGAGAACATTCTCTGCATGATTTCAACTATTTAGGTATTGCAGGTTAGTTTTGGCATAGGACATGGTTTATCTTGGTGAATATTCAATGGCACTTGAAAATATGAGTATTGAACAGTTCGCAGGTGGAAGGTTCGATATACAACAATTAGATCGATTTGGTTGATTGTGTTATTCAGATCTCCTAAATCTCCACTGATTTTTGGTCTTGTTTCCTAGATTCATTAGTTAACTTATCAGTTGCTGAGAGGGGTTGTTGAAGTCCCCAACTATACTTTCACCTTTCATCTCTATCAGGTTTTGCTTCATGCATTTAAAAACTGTGTTGCTTTGCTATTTACTCATGTAGGACCATTATGTGTTCTTTGTGGATTGATCCTTTTATCATTATGAAATTTCTCTCTTGAAGGGTGCCTGGGTGGGTCAGTCTGTAAAGCGTTAGCTCAGGTCATGATCTCACAGTTCATGGGTTTGAGCCCTGCGTTGGGGTCAGTGCTGACAGGTCAGAGTGTGGAGTCTGCTTTGGATCCCCCCCCCCACTCTCTTTCTCTCTCTCTCTGCCCCCCCCACTCATGCTCTGTCTCTGTATCTCCAAAATAAATAAGCATTAAAATTTTTTTGAAAAAAAAAAAGAAATTTCTCTTTTTATCTGTAGATCTGTGGTGTTTTTGTTTCGTTTTACTCTAAGTTCTCTGATACTAATGTAGCCACTCTAGCTTTTTTTTTTTTAAACAGATTTTGCATGGTGTACTTTTCCCTTTTTATTTATTTATTTATTTTTTAATTTTTTTTTCAACGTTTTTTATTTATTTTTGGGACAGAGAGAGATAGAGCATGAACGGGGGAGGGGCAGAGAGAGAGGGAGACACAGAATCGGAAACAGGCTCCAGGCTCCGAGCCATCAGCCCAGAGCCTGACGCGGGGCTTGAACTCACAGACCGCGAGATCGTGACCTGGCTGAAGTCGGACGCTTAACCGACTGCGCCACCCAGGCGCCCCCCCTTTTTAAAATTCAACTTACATATAACATTGAATTTGAAATGAGTTTTTTTAAAAGCATATACTTTGCTCATAGTTTTAGTTTGTTTTGTCTGTTGTTTTATCCACACTACTAATCTCTTTTAATCAATGAATTTATGCTATTTACATTTAAGGAAATTATTGATATGCTAGAGTTTATGTCAGCCATTTTATTATGTGTTTTTTTGTTTTCCTTATTTCATTCCTGTTTCTTTCCCTCTATTTTTTTTCTTTCATGCGGAGCACTTGAACATTTTTAAAGATATTGTTCACTTGATACGTTTAGAATGTTTTTGAGTGTATCACTTTGTACAGTTTTTATACTGGTTGCTCAGGGATTCAAAACATATGGATATGACATCATGGTCAATTAAAATCAGTATTTTACCACTTTGAGTGAAATGAGGAAAACTTACTTCCTTTGAGGCCCGTCCTATCTCCTCCATTCTTAAAAATCACTTTCTTCAGTATAAGATAGCTCTGTCATTCTTTCAATTATCAAGTATGATTTATAAAGCTTATGGGAAAGATATTCTATTATATGTAATCATATTTCTGGCATTTGACCGTTTGTTCTTGTGTTCTGATGTCCCAATATTCCTTCTTCTAACATTTTACCTCTCTTTGAAGAACTTCCTTTAAGGGTAGGTCTGTGAATGACAGTTTTTAGTTTTCCTTCATCTGATAACTTTATTTCCTTTTCTTTCCTAAAGAATGGTTTCACTAGGTATATGGTTTTCAGTTTTTCTTTTTTTTCTCAGCATTTGCAAATGTGCCACATCCTTGTGGGTTTCATGGATTCAGGTGAAAAATTCAATGCCATTCGAGTTGGTGTTCCAAGTTGTTGACATTCTATATTAGGAATTCAGTGTTGGTTATTAAGTAATATGAAAATTATAGCATAGAATTTTTTCATTTTAACTCATCCTCAAATTTCAAATAAAGGTAGCAGCTATGTAACAATTAATGTAATGAGTCAGGTGTTGCCAATAAAAATTAAATTCCAATAAAAAATAAGATTATGTTTATGACTTCAAGCCACAGAACTATGGCTTGTTCTATGGTTTCAGATGTTAGCCTCAGGAAATTGGAAAGAATGGTAAAGGATAAAATGGTAAAGGAAAATGGTTCAAAACGTTTCCTCCCAATGTACATATCAAGTTTTTATATTATTATTATTATTATATGATAAAAAGAGAGTATAGTGGGCATATGTCTACAACGTTTCCCAGCTATCCCCACCTTTTAGTAGTCACAACCTTGCATAATTCCCTCCCATTCACTGGGGCTGGCCTTAGTGACCTGCTTCTAATGAATATAATGTTGCACAAGTGATAGATGTCACTTCTGAAGTTAGGTTATAAAAAAGGATGATTTTGCCAGCACTCTCTCTACTGCCTCTCTTGTGGTCACTCTGATGAAGCCAAGAGCCATGTCATAAGCTTTCCTGTGGAGAGCCTTAGGAACTGAGGCAAGAAACTGGCTAACAGCTTCTGAAAAATTAAATCCTGCCCACAACATTCCAAAGATGCTAGGAAGCAGACCCACCCCAAGTTGAACCAGGGGACCAGTGCAGCACTGGCTGACACTTTAATTGCAGCCCCTTCAGAGACCCAACTAACCCCCCACCTGCATTCCTAACCCACAGAAACTGTGAGACAATAATGTTTTAAGCTACCAAATTTTGGTATAATTTGTTAACACAGCGATACGGAAAGGCAATATAGGACTATAAAAAACACTTCCTCAAATGACCAATTATCATTGTCACTTATCGCAATTTGTTCCAACCTCACACAAAAATGTAAGTACTTCAGAAATAAAATGTTAAAATTTGCCAGTCGAAGTCAGGCCCAATTCGAAAGTTAAGTGATATAAAATGAGGGAATAGGAAACATAAGTCTCAATTCAAATGCCAATCATAGGATTAAAGTAAATCAATTTTATAATGTAGCTTCAGATAATCTTAAAATGTAAAGAGTCCATGGCACTAAAAACATATTGCTATAAAGATATATTCAAGGGGGAAGTTGCGGCAAGATGGCGGCTTAGGAGGACGCTGGGCTCACCGCACGTCCTGCTGATCACTTAGATTCCATCTACACCTGCCTAAATAACCCAGAAAACCGCCAGAGGATTAGCAGAACAGAGTCGCCGGAGCCAAACGCAGACGAGAGGCCCACGGAAGAGGGTAGGAAGGGCGGCGAGGCGGTGCGCGCTCCACGGACTGGCGGGAGGGAGCCGGGGCGGAGGGGCGGCTCGCCGGCCAAGCAGAGCCCCCGAGTCGGGCTTGCAAAAGCGGAGGGGCCAGGCGGACTGTGTTCCGACAGCAAGCGCGACTTAGCGTCTGGGAGGTCAGAAATTAACAGCTCTGCTCGGAAAGCGGGAAGGCTGGAGGACAAAGGGAGGGAGAGCTGCTGAGCCCCCTGACAACAGAGCTCAGTTTGGTGGGGAACAAAGGTGCTCGCCAGCGCCATTTCCCCCGCCCATCCCCCAGCCGAAATCCCAAAGGGAACCGGTTCCTGCCAGGGAACTTGCTCGCTCCGCGCAAACACCCAACTCTGCGCTTCTGCGGAGCCAAACCTCCGGCAGCGGATCTGACTCCCTCCCGCTGCCACAGGGCCCCTCCTGAAGTGGATCACCTAAGGAGAAGCGATCTAAGCCTGCCCCTCCTGCCCCCGAGCACCTTGCCTACCCACCCCAGCTAATACGCCAGATCCCCAGCATCACAAGCCTGGCAGGGTGCAAGTAGCCCAGACGAGCCACACCACCCCACAGTGAATCCCGCCCCTAGGAGAGGGGAAGAGAAGGCACACACCAGTCTGACTGTGGCCCCAGCGGTGGGCTGGGGGCAGACATCAGGTCTGACTGCGGCCCCGCCCACCAACTCCAGGTATACACCACAGCACAGGGGAAGTGCCCTGCAGGTCCTCACCACGCCAGGGACTATCCAAAATGACCAAGCGGAAGAACTCCCCTCAGAAGAATCTCCAGGAAATAACAACAGCTAATGAGCTGATCAAAAAGGATTTAAATAATATAACAGAAAGTGAATTTAGAATAATAGTCATAAAATTAATCGCTGGGCTTGAAAACAGTATACAGGACAGCAGAGAATCTCTTGCTACAGAGATCAAGGGACTAAGGAACAGTCACGAGGAGCTGAAAAACGCTTTAAACGAAATGCATAACAAAATGGAAACCACCACAGCTCGGCTTGAAGAGGCAGAGGAGAGAATAGGTGAACTAGAAGATAAAGTTATGGAAAAAGAGGAAGCTGAGAAAAAGAGAGATAAAAAAATCCAGGAGTATGAGGGGAAAATTAGAGAATTAAGTGATACACTAAAAAGAAATAATATACGCATAATTGGTATCCCAGAGGAGGAAGAGAGAGGGAAAGGTGCTGAAGGGGTACTTGAAGAAATCATAGCTGAGAACTTCCCTGAACTGGGGAAGGAAAAAGGCATTGAAATCCAAGAGGCACAGAGAACTCCCTTCAGACGTAACTTGAATCGATCTTCTGCACGACATATCATAGTGAAACTGGCAAAATACAAGGATAAAGAGAAAATTCTGAAAGCAGCAAGGGGTAAACGTGCCCTCACATATAAAGGGAGACCTATAAGACTCGTGACTGATCTCTCTTTTGAAACTTGGCAGGCCAGAAAGAATTGGCAAGAGATTTTCAGGGTGCTAGACAGAAAAAATATGCAGCCAAGAATCCTTTATCCAGCAAGTCTGTCATTTAGAATAGAAGGAGAGATAAAGGTCTTCCCAAACAAACAAAAACTGAAGGAATTTGTCACCACTAAACCAGCCCTACAAGAGATCCTAAGGGGGACCCTGTGAGACAAAGTCCCAGAGACATCACTATAAGCATAAAACATACAGACATCACAATGACTCTAAACCCGTATCTTTCTATAATAACACTGAATGTAAATGGATTAAATGCGCCAACCAAAAGACATAGGGTATCAGAATGGATAAAAAAACAAGACCCATCTATTTGCTGTCTACAAGAGACTCATTTTAGACCTGAGGACACCTTTAGATTGAGAGTGAGGGGATGGAGAACTATTTATCATGCGACTGGAAGCCAAAAGAAAGCTGGAGTAGCCATACTTATATCAGACAAACTAGACTTTAAATTAAAGGCTGTAACAAGAGATGAAGAAGGACATTATATAATAGTTACAGGGTCTATCCATCAGGAAGAGCTAACAATTATAAATGTCTATGCGCCGAATACCGGAGCCCCCAAATATATAAAACAATTACTCATAAACATAAGCAACCTTATTGATAAGAATGTGGTAATTGCAGGGGACTTTAATACACCACTTACAGAAATGGATAGATCATCTAGACACACGGTCAATAAAGAAACAAGGGCCCTGAATGAGACATTGGATGAGATGGACTTGACAGATATATTTAGAACTCTGCATCCCAAAGCAACAGAATATACTTTCTTCTCGAGTGCACATGGAACATTCTCCAAGATAGATCATATACTGGGTCACAAAACAGCCCTTCATAAGTTTACAAGAATTGAAATTATACCATGCTTACTTTCAGACCACAATGCCATGAAGCTTGAAATCAACCACAGGAAAAAGTCTGGAAAACCTCCAAAAGCATGGAGGTTAAAGAACACCCTACTAACGAATGAGTGGGTCAACCAGGCAATTAGAGAAGAAATTAAAAAATATATGGAAACAAACGAAAATGAAAATACAACAATCCAAACGCTTTGGGACGCAGCAAAGGCAGTCCTGAGAGGAAAATACATTGCAATCCAGGCCTATCTCAAGAAACAAGAAAAATCCCAAATACAAAATCTAACAGCACACCTAAAGGAACTAGAAGCAGAACAGCAAAGGCAGCCTAAGCCCAGCAGAAGAAGAGAAATAATAAAGATCAGAGCAGAAATAAACAATATAGAAACTAAAAAAACTGTAGAGCAGATCAACGAAACCAAGAGTTGGTTTTTTGAAAAAATAAACAAAATTGACAAACCTCTAGCCAGGCTTCTCAAAAAGAAAAGGGAGATGACCCAAATAGATAAAATCATGAATGAAAATGGAATGGTTACAACCAATCCCTCAGAGATACAAACAATTATCAGGGAATACTATGAAAAATTATATGCCAACAAATTGGACAACCTGGAAGAAATGGACGAATTCCTGAACACCCACACGCTTCCAAAACTCAATCAGGAGGAAATAGAAAGCTTGAACAGACCCATAACCAGCGAAGAAATTGAATCGGTTATCAAAAATCTCCCAACAAATAAGAGTCCAGGACCAGATGGCTTCCCAGGGGAGTTCTACCAGACGTTTAAAGCAGAGATAATACCTATCCTTCTCAAGCTATTCCAAGAAATAGAAAGGGAAGGAAAACTTCCAGACTCATTCTATGAAGCCAGTATTACTTTGATTCCTAAACCAGACAGAGACCCAGTAAAAAAAGAGAACTACAGGCCAATATCCCTGATGAATATGGATGCAAAAATTCTCAATAAGATACTAGCAAATCGAATTCAACGGCATATAAAAAGAATTATTCACCATGATCAAGTGGGATTCATTCCTGGGATGCAGGGCTGGTTCAACATTCGCAAATCAATCAACGTGATACATCACATTAACAAAAAAAGAGAGAAGAACCATATGATCCTGTCAATCGATGCAGAAAAGGCCTTCGACAAAATCCAGCACCCTTTCTTAATAAAAACCCTTGAGAAAGTCGGGATAGAAGGAACATACTTAAAGATCATAAAAGCCATTTATGAAAAGCCCACAGCTAACATCATCCTCAACGGGGAAAAACTGAAAGCTTTTTCCCTGAGATCAGGAACACGACAAGGATGCCCACTCTCACCGCTGCTGTTTAACATAGTGCTGGAAGTTCTAGCATCAGCAATCAGACAACAAAAGGAAATCAAAGGCATCAAAATTGGCAAAGATGAAGTCAAGCTTTCGCTTTTTGCAGATGACATGATATTATACATGGAAAATCCGATAGACTCCACCAAAAGTCTGCTAGAACTGATACAGGAATTCAGCAAAGTTGCAGGATACAAAATCAATGTACAGAAATCAGTTGCATTCTTATACACTAACAATGAAGCAACAGAAAGACAAATAAAGAAACTGATCCCATTCACAATTGCACCAAGAAGCATAAAATACCTAGGAATAAATCTAACCAAAGATGTAAAGGATCTGTATGCTGAAAACTATAGAAAGCTTGTGAAGGAAATTGAAGAAGATTTAAAGAAATGGAAAGACATTCCCTGCTCATGGATTGGAAAAATAAATATTGTCAAAATGTCAATACTACCCAAAGCTATCTACACATTCAATGCAATCCCAATCAAAATTGCACCAGCATTCTTCTCGAAACTAGAACAAGCAATCCTAAAATTCATATGGAACCACAAAAGGCCCCGAATAGCCAAAGGAATTTTGAAGAAGAAGACCAAAGCAGGAGGCATCACAATCCCAGACTTTAGCCTCTACTACAAAGCTGTCATCATCAAGACAGCATGGTATTGGCACCAAAACAGACACATAGACCAATGGAATAGAATAGAAACCCCAGAACTAGACCCACAAACGTATGGCCAACTCATCTTTGACAAAGCAGGAAAGAACATCCAATGGAAAAAAGACAGCCTCTTTAACAAATGGTGCTGGGAGAACTGGACAGCAACATGCAGAAGGTTGAAACTAGACCACTTTCTCACACCATTCACAAAAATAAACTCAAAATGGATAAAGGACCTAAATGTGAGACAGGAAACCATCAAAACCTTAGAGGAGAAAGCAGGAAAAGACCTCTCTGACCTCAGCCGTAGCAATCTCTTACTCGACACATCCCCAAAGGCAAGGGAATTAAAAGCAAAAGTGAATTACTGGGACCTTATGAAGATAAAAAGCTTCTGCACAGCAAAGGAAACAACCAACAAAACTAAAAGGCAACCAACGGAATGGGAAAAGATATTCGCAAATGACATATCGGACAAAGGGCTAGTCTCCAAAATCTATAAAGAGCTCACCAAACTCCACACCCGAAAAACAAATAACCCAGTGAAGAAATGGGCAGAAAACATGAATAGACACTTCTCTAAAGAAGACATCCGGATGGCCAACAGGCACATGAAAAGATGTTCAGCGTCGCTCCTTATCAGGGAAATACAAATCAAAACCACACTCAGGTATCACCTCACGCCAGTCAGAGTGGCCAAAATGAACAAATCAGGAGACTATAGATGCTGGAGAGGATGTGGAGAAACGGGAACCCTCTTGCACTGTTGGTGGGAATGCAAATTGGTGCAGCCGCTCTGGAAAGCAGTGTGGAGGTTCCTCAGAAAATTAAAAATAGACCTACCCTATGACCCAGCAATAGCACTGCTAGGAATTTATCCAAGGGATACAGGAGCACTGATGCATAGGGCCACTTGTACCCCAATGTTCATAGCAGCACTCTCAACAATAGCCAAATTATGGAAAGAGCCTAAATGTCCATCAACTGATGAATGGATAAAGAAATTGTGGTTTATATACACAATGGAATATTACATGGCAATGAGAAAAAATGAAATATGGCCTTTTGTAGCAACGTGGATGGAACTGGAGAGTGTGATGCTAAGTGAAATAAGCCATACAGAGAAAGACAGATACCATATGGTCTCACTCTTATGTGGATCCTGAGAAACTTAACAGGAACCCATGGGGGAGGGGAAGGAAAAAAAAAAAAAAAAGAGGTTAGAATGGGAGAGAGCCAAAGTATAAGAGACTGTTAAAAACTGAGAACAAACTGAGGGTTGATGGGGGGTGGGAGGGAGGAGAGGGTGGGTGATGGGTATTGAGGAGGGCACCTTTTGGGATGAGCACTGGGTGTTGTATGGAAACCAATTTGTCAATAAATTTCAGAAAAAAAAAAAAGATATATTCAAGTAATCAAATGCGAGAAATAGTATATTCTCTTGATTAAAGTAGATGTGTAAACATAAGGTAAAACTGAACAGTCTTTTTAAGAGCTATCACAAGAGACAGCCACCCATGCCATCAGTTTATAGGAAGAATATTAGGTAACCAATACAAAAAGGAAGAAAGCCATCACAAACCAAGCAAATGAGATGTGTAATCAGGGTGACAGCCACCAATGAATATAATTACGTGTCATTGTTTTTATTATATTTAAGCCAATTGAAATCCAAATTCAACTGTACAGTCTATAGACAGCTTCTGGTCATTAGTCATTCCTCTAAAATTCCGATATTAGTTTGACAACAGAGAAAAGTTGCAATTTCTTAATATATATATATATATATATTTTTTTACGTTAATTCATTTTTAAAAGACACAGAGAGACAGAGCACAAGCAAGGGTGGGGCGGGGAGAGAGGGGGATGCAGAATCTGAAGCAGGCTCCAGGCTCTGAGCTGTCAGCATAGAGCCTGACACGGGGCTCAAACTCACGAACCATGAGATTATGACCTGAGACGAAATTGGAGGCTCAACTGATTGAGCCACCCAGGCGCCCCATATATTTTTAATGTTTTATTTATTTTTGCGGGAGACAGAGTGTGAGTGGGGGAGGAGCAGAGAGAGACAGAGACAGAGAATCCAAAGCAGGCTCCAGGCTCTGAGCTGTCAGCACAGAGCCCGACATGGGGCTCGAATCCACAAACCATGAGCTCTTGACCTGAGCTGAAGGTGGACACTTAACCAACTGAGCCACTCAGATGCCCCAGCAGAGAAAAGTTTCTTTACAAATTACTTTAAAATAGCTAAAAGACTGCAGCTTTCACACATACACAAAATGTGAATTTTCAGAAAAATTCATTTTTAGTCTCTGCTGATAGTTGGGAAATCAAAAACCAACAAGGGAGAAATATTCTGGGTTTTCATTACTATGTTGGCCCTTTGAGAGGTAATAATACCAGGAAATATAAACTGGCATCCAACAATGCCTTTAAAAACTTAAAATCAGAAAATGCGAATAGTATGCAGATTCACTTTCCTAAAATGTTTCTCAAGAGCGCGTGACTACGTATAATTACCAAAGATGTGAGGTTGCAACATGAGACGCACATTTAATGCAATGTGTACGATTTTTCTTGTGCGAGCTGTAAAACTGGGCATGCTCATTTGTACATTTTGACCTTCTGATAAATTTATTTATTAAAATGAGTTTTTATAATTAAATCAAGATATTGTTTTGCTTTCAGAAAAATGAAGTCTCTACCAATGATTTAGATTTTTTTCTTTCCCATTTTTGAATGCAAAGTACAGTAGTATGAGGAAGGCTGTCCATGCAAACAATACCTTATTTAACTTTAGTAGTGCCTATTTTGAACACATAAAGGGCATTAAAATCTTGAAGTTTATCAAAATTAATTTGAAGATAACTTGTTTTTAAGTGCTTATCAACTACTATATTTTGTAATATTTATCTTTCTCAAGATAAGAATAATTTCTACAAATCAAGTGATCATAAACTGAACAGCTCAGCATCTACAGTGACGTCTGGAGACAGAGAGAGAGTGAGAGAAATTATCAAATATTTCCTTAAGCATTTAACATGCATCAGTGTTTTTACTCTTCACCATAATCCAAGTGGTATATTTTATTGTATTTATCTCTCTATGCCTCCTTATTTTCTATTTCTTCTGAGGGAATATGTAGATGTATAAAAATGTGTATATGTATGATAGATGAATTCTTCAGCAAAAATCTGTTGTAAATATTTAATCATTATAAATAATTTTTATTAATTGTGATTACACAGACTCTCTGGCCTAACAGAAAAGATGTCCACCTATTTATAATACCACTTTAGTCTGGCTCTTCTGTATTATTCAAGTGATGATGTGCACGTTTCAATATTTTCATTTTTCTGGCTGTTGTTTTCTCAGTGAAATATATTTCAGGAATATAATTAAAAACAAAACTTTAAGATTCCCTATTTCAGGGCACCTGGGGGTTCAGTCGGTTGGGCATCCGACTTTGGTGCAGGTCATGATCTTACAGTTCCTGGGTTCAAGCCTCGCGTCAGACTCTGTGCTGACAGCTCAGAGCCTGGACACAGATTCTGTGTCTCCCTCTCTCTCTGCCGCTCCCCTGCTCATGCTATGTCTCTCTCTCTCTCTCTCTCTCTCTCTCTCTCTCTCTCAAAAATAAATAAACCTTAAATTTTTTTAATAAAAAAATAAAATTCCCTATTTCAAACCAAAATACCAATTTGATATGGCAAACGTTAATGCACTTGCAAATGTAAAATTTCTGTTCTAAACAATAAAAAACTCCACCGTTGTTAGAAAACTTCCAAAGCAATTCCTGTGATATTTAGAATGGGCTACAAGTCTATAGTTTTACAAGTCACTAGCTTAAAGTGAAACTTGACAGCATATTTAGTGAAAGCTCCAAATTTGCTATGTTCCAAATAGAATAATGCAAATCTTGCAACTCTTTGACAGTTATCTCCTAAGGGAATTTTGGAATTATTTTTAGATAGCTTATTTTATTTTTACTTAAAATACTTTTACCTAAAATTACATTAGATAATTATGTTCTTTGGTAGTTCCAAATTTTAAGTAACTTGTTTTATTTACTAATTAAATACTACTGATTTTTCCCTAGAAAAAAATCTTTAAAAGAACTTTGCAACATAGTATGCATATTATCTTGCTGCATTTTGGCATGGCTTCCTTTTGCATTAGCTAGCTTCCAATGTAATAGCAGTTAATTTAAATATAAATATTATATTTATGAGATTAAAGACAGAAACAAGTATATAAAATACAACCTAGAAAATGCAAACTTTAATATATTTGCAAACGAAAAAAGGATAAGAAAAGTCACTGCACTGAATTTAAGAAAAGCAGCAAGTATTTATTTCAGTCATTGGTATTAAGAGCGCAGTGAGGCTTATTTATTGTGTTTTCTTTTCTTGACCTAGAAATGCAGCTTTTGTGCCAGATTTTCATGTAGTGTGAAGGACATTACTTTGCTTCTGGACTACCAAGCTCCTTGACTTTAGGAGATCTGCTACACAACATGAAAAATAAACCACACTGGACAACTGTCCTCACTCACAGCATCCCAGCCATATGAGTTAGATGCCCATTCAAATAAGAGAAGGTGAATTTGTTGCCTATCTATTTCTGACTGTTAGCTTCCTCGGGAAGCCTCCATAAGCCTCCACCTGCTGTGAATTCTGAAGACTGGTCCCCTTTCTTCAAAAATGTTTAACATGGTTTGGTCCCTCTTTTAAAATTATTTGATTACTCTCTGTATTTCCCACTGACTAAGCTGTGAGCTCACTGCGAGTAAGGACCTTGTTTGTGTTTGCTCACCATTCCATCCCCAGGGGCTGGGACAGTGTGGGGGGTAAAGTAAACATTAAGTAAATATTTGTTGTTGAATGAAAGATTAAATGAATGAGAGGTATTTAAGAGAAAAGTGTCTAGAATCTAGCAAAGATTATTTATAAAGAGTTTGTAAAGATAATATTTTCATATCTGGAAATGATACCAATTTTCCACACTTTACATAAAAGAAAATGAGTGAACACAGCCCAACTAATTTCATGAGGTCAAAACAACCCTAATACTAAGACCTGACAAGAACTTTATGACAAATGTCTCCCACTAACATGGATATAAAAACATGAATGAAAACATCAGCAAGAAAAATGTAGTGATTAAAAAAAATTAATATATCACAAAGAAGTTGAATATATGCCAGAAATATAACTTTGGTTTAGCCTTTGGTTATCAATTATTGCAATTTATTTAATAAGCCATACTAATAAAATGAAGAAAAATCTCAATATATAAATAAAATGCATTTGATAAAATTCAACACCAGCTTATGATTTAAAAACATAGAAAATCTAATACAGAAGGGAAAATACATGATAACAGTTATCTCCACAAAACCTAAAACAACAATCCTTAATAGTGAATTATTGGATGTTTTTCCCCCAAAATCAAAAATATGAAAGGAGTACCTGCTAGTACTATTATTTCTTAGTAGTGTACAGCTAGTGAAAAGAAAATTAAAGTAAATAAGAATAGAAAGGAAGGAATAAGACTATCCTGTAACATGGTTATATAAGTCAAAATTCAAATCAATTCACCAACTATTAGAACTAATAAGTGAAGTTAGTAAGGTTACTGGATATACACAGTCAGGTGTATGTATATGTTCTAGAAACAAATACGTATCAAATATAAAATGTTTTATAACAATACCATTTTATAATAGCATTAAATATATCAAAATAGCTTAGGGATATCACAGGAGATGGGTAAACATATGTTCTAAAAACTACGATACATTATTGAAAGAAACTAAAGAATATCTAAATAAATGAAGGCATATATCATGGTTATGGATTGGAAAGCTCAAGACTGTAAAGATGCCATTGTTACCTAAATTGACCTACAGCTTCAATGTAATTCCAGCTAAAACCTGAGAAAGTTTATTCTGTGGAAACTGACAAGTTGATTCTAACATTTATGGTAAATGCCAAGAGCCAAAAATGCCAAGAAAATGTTAAAGAAAAAAGAGGAATTATACAACTGGATATGAAAACAGTATAAAGCTACAGTAATTAAGACGATGAAGTTTTGGCAGAAGGAGGGAAATAGACTAATGTAAGAGAACAGATTTCCAAATACAGACCCACACCTCAGTGATACCTGATTTACGACAGTTCAGTACGTGAAATTATTTTGCCTTTTTTTCAACAAAAGGTGCTACTCAACCACATATCCATATGGAACTAACTGCTATATCATACCATATAAAAAGATCACTTCCGAATAGTGAACTGACCTAAATCTCTACGAAAGGACAATAAAGCTCCTAATAAAAGTTAGCTAAGAAAAATCTCTCATTGCCGTGTAGTCAGCAAATAGGACGGCAAGCATTAGGGTAAACGTTTATCAACTGAATTTTATTAAAAGTAAGAATTTCTGTTTGTGAGAAGATATTGTTACCAGAATGAAAATGCAAACAATTGCATGGGAGGTCTCGGCCACATGTATACCCACCGAGGATTCATATGTAGGAAGCATAAAGAATGATCAGAAATTTTAAAGAGTTAACATGTCTTTTTTAATCATACTAGAAGTTTTTTTTTAAGGTTATTTGTTGAGAGAGAGAGAGAGAGAGAGCGCATGAGCCAGCAGGGGAGGGGCACAGAGAAAGGGAGATAGAATCCCAAGAAAGGGAGATAGAATCTCTGCACTAAGAATGCAGAGCCTGACATGGGGTTTGAACCCACGAACTATGAAATCATGAGTTGGGCTGAAATCAAGAGCCAGACTCAACCGACTGAGCCACCCAGATGCTCCCATGCTAGAAATTTTTAAATGTACTTCATGAAAGGTGATATTCAAATAGTTACTAAACAAATGAAATGTTCTTACCTTACGTCCCTAGTTATCAAGGGAATGCAAATTAAAACTACAACGTAAAACCACTAGCCGTAAGAAGTTTCATGGTAGCATTTTTCCAAATAGCTCAAAACTAAATCTGTCCATTTTCATAAACTAAAAATGGACACATCAACTTCATTATAGTCTTGTGATAGAAACTATATGACGATAAAAATGGATGCACTGGCACTAGTGAGACATGCGGCTCACAGACAGAATAAGAGAAAGAAGCTGGTATGAAATGATACCTTTCGCATCATCCTATTTATAACAAGCTCAAAAAGAGGCAACGCTACTCCTTATGACAGAGACTTACCTATTTCTAGAGATAGCGTTTACCTTTGGTGAGAATGGTAATGACAGAGACTTACCTATTTGTAGAGACAGCATTTACCTTTGGTGAGAATGAAGGAGGCTTCTAGAATGCTAACGGTTCTATTATTTGATCTGGGGGTGGGCACATGGGTGTGTTCTTTTTAAAAATTCATTGAGCACCATATGTTTACAGTTTGTTCACTTTACATGAAGCCATCCACATTGAGCCTCATTGGGATAATCCGAAAGCAGCCAGTTGCCAGGCTCCATCTTTACAAATACTATATCTACCCAGATTTCTACCCATTAAGCAGCTTTCAGATGAGGCAGGAGAATAGACATGATAAAGAGAATATTATCACACTATATAGTAGCGTGCATTTTAATGGAAGCACAGAGCTCAGAGGCAGCATAGGAGAGGGAACGTGTCCCTCTGCTTGCGGCCAAGGAAATGTGCGAGTTAAGAATTTTTTGGTCACACAAGGGGGAAAAGAACATGATAATAGGACTGGTCAACGTTGTCAGCAAATTGTAGATCAGTCAGCTCTGCTTGAAAGGAAATACGTTCCCTGAAAGGACAATACCTTGCTTACACTAAATGATTCCCAGTATTGAAATAGTTTTATCATGCAGACTTTGAATGAGCATAAAATACAAAAAACTCCCCATAAATTCACTGGGTTTAATTTCAACAAAAAGCTTGATGAAACCTGTACATATAATTTACAATTAAAATTTTTGTTTCCCCCCCCCCCCCCAAATCATGTCTCTTTCATGCAAAGAAACATAACATAATGTTCTGGTTGATTCACACTTCAGTTATCCAATCACTGAGATTAAATTCTCCAGATGTTACCTTGTTATATGAAATTAATGCTCATTAGACCGATTGTGTTCAGATTATCAGAATTTCATTATCAAGTATTCCTCCTCTTAATGGAAGTGAAGGCATGAGTCTCCCCAAATGGTTTGCGAAGTCCTTAACAAGTCTTATGACAAAATAGTCAATTGTCCTGTTTCCCTTAAACACACACACACACACACACACACAAATGCACACACACATGCACACAAACACACACACACACAGATCAAAAAATACTTGATAATGTCTCCATTCACAGTTATCTTTCTTGCATTTATAAAAACGTTTCATTTCAACAGATAGCCAAGATTACCTGAGCTTGCTTCAAGATAACGAGTATTAACACAAATTGTAGTGGGAGGGGCAGGGGACACAGCCAACTACTTCCTCCACCTTCTTTGGACATATTTCCATTTTCAAAAATTTCGCACCGACAAAAACAAAATCAAGATAATTATTTTGCTGTTCAAAAGCTTAAATTAAAATGGAAAATGGAAGAAGGAAAGTAACTTGATATTTTGGAAGATGACTGAATTCAAATGCTCAATTCCGCTTGCTTCATTATGTTTACGAAAGCCAGATCTACTTTTAAATTTCTAACAATCTTTGGCAGCATAAAAGATCTGACCTCAGAGTCCCAAGTCTCCTACTGAGTTTTGTTGCTTAAAATCTAAAAAACAAACCCATATTCAAAGTTCTTCTATGCTTTAAGATAATCTATACAAATGCAAGTCAAAAGAGTTCTCAGACAAATATAATCAAATGTAATTTAAACATTTCATAAAAGTAATAAAAATGAAACTAAAAAAACACATGTAACATTGTAAAACAGCAGACTGTCCCAACAAGTTAAAAAAAATTGAAGTTTTTTTTTTAACAGTGAATAAGTAAGTGTTCTGATTACCTCGGGACTGTTCTGGCTTGAATACACTACCATAATGTGAAGTAACAGGGCAGGCAAGCACATATTGTTAATCATAACAGAAGTTAACTTGAATACAAAAACATTTTCTTTCCCATTTAGTTATACTGTAACGTTAGGCAAACTGATCTTTTTACTATTTACGGCTGCCGTTGGCCATTGTTCCTGATTTTATAATAGCTAACTCTCAAAGAAAATGTCTGCAATTTCTTTTGTTACTCCGAAAAGTGAGAAAAAAATAGGAAGAAGGGTACACTGCAAAGGGACTTGATGTAACCTGTGACCGTGTGTGAGACCTTGGAGAAGTCAACTTTTTCCCCACTAGTTTTGATAATAAACATGGAGCGATAATACCTATCAGTTTGCTTGGAGCATGTTTGTTACAGTACATAAAAGATCTGGGCACAATGTTGATATTCAATAAATGGTAAATATTCTCTTATGCTTCTTTTTTACTACATAAGATTCCCTTTCTGCATATCATGAATTTGTGGCTAAAACAAAAATAAAGAGTATAAAATCAATGTTCACACATTTCTTATGACTAGTGAAGGTAGAAGATGTTATCATGAGAATCAGCTCTTTAAACAATTTATTCTATTTTCTATCCCTTGTTTGGGTAATAAAACCATCTGCTACAATGAAATCAAGAAAAAGTGAGATTAATAAGATTTAGAAAGCAAAACACTTAAAGATAAAACAAAGAAGAATTTCTAGGAATGTAAACAATCCCACTTCCAAATTATCTGAAGCCATGGGAACGATGAAATGATAAACTGAAATAAACAATCCAAACTGGCGTTTCCTTGGTTCCTCTCCAAATAGGATGCACAATTCACAAATAAAGGGCTCACATACATGAAAAGCAGGCTGTTCTATTATTCTACTCTGGTCCTGTCATCAACTCTTAGCCTACACTTATTATATATGAGCTATGCGGTCTAGATAAAAAGAATAGATCTTGTGCCTATAAAAAGATGTTTGTGTAGAAACTACTTGAAAACCCAAATAGAGTTCAATTTGTTAATGTGTGTGTGTGTGTGTGTGTGTGTGTGTGTGTGTGTGTCGTGTTGTTTGCGCATGTAAAGGTAGGGAAAGAGAAAGAATGACTAATAATGAGAAAAGTAATGGATCTACACTAAGTTCCCTGGTCAGTTCATTCCTTTTTTATCTGTGGCCCCATGCTCTGGTTGATTATTTTACTCTGGATTTATGAAATCGCATAGTAATTTTAATACATCTATTTCCACAATCAGTCTATGAGCTTCCACAAACTTCTGCAACTTGCCTTTTATTTATCTTTGTTTTCTCAATGTCTAGAATAAAGAAGATACTCAATTAATGAACCTAGAGGGAACTAGAATATAGAAGATACTCAATTAATGAATCTAGAGGAAACTAATTGAACCATTCAATTAAAATGGAGTTTACATCTGCCAAAATGCATATGTATGCAATTATGTTTATGCATGTCCATTGGGCCTTAACAAATTAGTCTTATTTTATTCATGTGGAATCCTCAGGCCTGTTGGAACTGAAAAGAGCATTTGCTGTGTGTGTTTGTGTTTATGTGGAAATAGCGTGAATTTTGCTGCTTCAGGGAGTTTAGGGAAGGCTCTTACATTTCTTACTGTATGGAAGGTTAACTGGCTTTCTGCCATTTTTTTCCCTCATTAATCAAAGTCACCACTATTCTCTCAGTTTGTGTATGCCAAAACTTTAGATTTCCCTTACTGATCATTCTTCATCATCCCCTATTTCCAGTCAATTACCAAGTCCTGTTCATTTCACCATTTGGGAGGTTTTTCATCTATGTTTACTTTTCTCCTTCTCAGCTACCTTCGTGCAAACACAGCCCACTCTTTCAGGAGCCCCAAAGTCCTTCCTTCCAATACTGTGTGCCACTCAACAACTGCAGAGATATATTTTTCATTTGATTATTTAATCTTTGCTGAAACCCCTTCAATTTGTTTTCCCATTATTCTCAGGATTAAGTTCAAAATCCTTACATCAGTCTTACCTGCTGGGCTCCCGTCCTCGCCTTTCCATTTCAGCATCTCCAAGTCTCCTGTGCTTGGACACCTGGAGATCTCACTTCCCACTGTAGCCAAGCTTTTAGTCTTGGATTACCAAAATAATTCAACTTCCTTTGGGTGTCAATACTCTATTCCTATATATTCACTCTTTGGCAGGAATATTTCTTCCACAAAAAATGTAGAAGTTCCAACTTGAACTAAAATACGTATGTTTTGTATTTTAAAAATAGATAATTCTTAAATATTCATTAAATCCTTGGTTTCTTTTTCTTCCTCCTGATTTATGCAAAATATCAACCTTCTCAATTAATACTAAACATGTAAAAGGCATAATTTATGACATGCTAACATAAGGAGCAGCTACTCAAACTCATTATTATGTTTTTTTAAATGCTTTTCTATTACTTAAACGGAACCACCACATGACAGTTGTTTTCTGCTGCATTAGAACTTCCATAATCAAGTGATCGCATAGAGCCACAATTCTAAATTATTGTAAAGCTCAGAGGACTTAAAAGGGAAATTTCTTCTGAAATAAATGCTTTGGTTAACATTTAAATTTGTCACAAAATGCGTTTTTTTAACTTAACACTTTTCATAAAGTAGAACAAACACGACTTGACACATTAATGTAATGCAGAGTTTGGATCCTTTTAAATAAAGTTATTCAAATATATTTTCCCAATAACATACTGAAACTTCCTAATGGAAACATGAAAAGCTGATTTTCTTTTCTGTAAACTCAACCATGACTTACAGCTCTTGCAGTCCCCCTACTTTCAACAATAAAGTGGTTAACAATAAAACATTAAGCACTGACTGTGCAATAATGAAAATCTAACACTCAAAGTATATTTATGCTTATACCTCAGGGGAGTTCTCTCATTCTGTGTCAGTAGGAACATCTTATATATTTCCCATATGGATAACTTAGGACATAACCACATTTGGTGACCAAGTCATCTTCTCATTTAAGTGAACATACTCAGTGCATTAAATCCAAAGTCAGTCTACTATATGTCTCCTCTACCTCCAGGCATTGACTCTCTTAACTTAGCTTTTCTCCTTACATATGAGAGTCAGCCTGCTGTCCTTCATGCTTCATGGAACACCAAGTCAGCCCTGCTGTCTCGCATGTTCTGACATTCCAGAAAGCATCCTGCCTTTCACTCACTTAATCACCTTGGCTATCCCTTTCAAAGCCCTTTCTTCAAAAGAAGAGTTTGCCTGCCTAAATCGCTTACTTTCTTCCAGTTTGCATTGCATAAATACAGCAAGGAAATGGTTTTCTTGAAGTTTTCTCTCTCTTTTTTTAATGTTTGCATATTTTTGAGAGAGACAGAGTATGAGCTGGGGAGGAGCAGGTGAAGGGGGAGACACAGAATACGAAGCAGGCTCCAGGCTCCAAGCTGTCAGCACAGAGCCTGACGTTGGGCTCGAACCCACAAACTGTGAGATCATGACCTGAGCTGAAGTCAGACACTTAACTGACTGAGACGCCCAGGTGCCCTAGTCTTCTTGAAATTTTCCATGGAAGCTCTGTATGGCTTTATATTTAGACTTCATAATTTAAAAAATTCTTCAAAATAGAGTCTCTCTTAAAAAAATCACTAAATTTACCAATACTCAGAGAATATGGTGCATTCAGGTGGCATTCAAAAACTATGCAGTCTAGGACACTAACAATAAAGACTTTATTTTCTGGATTAAGATAGATTGGGAACTTTTTTTTCTAATGGCATTGTAGAATTGCAAAACAATGGTGTGCCTGGGTGACTCAGCCAGTTAAGCATCTGGCTTTGGCTCAGATCTCATGGTTAGTGAGTTCGAGCCCCACGTCGAGCTCTGTGCTGACAGCTCAGAGCCTAGAGCCTGCTTTGGATTCTGTGTCTCCCTCTCTCTCTGCCCCTCCCCTGCTTGTGCTCTGTCTCTCTCTCTCAAAAATAAATAAACATTAAACATTTAAAAAAAAAAGAATTGCAAAAAAATACTTTGGGTTTTTATTGTTGCTGCATTTTCATTTTAATCAGATGGAAGTCATATGTGTGATACACAGTGACATCTGAACAGGGATTTACCACCTGCTGAGCGTGTTTCTGCAAATGTCCATTTATGAAAGTTCTTCACTGTGGTACACAAATAACTTCCTTTGTTGAAAAAACAAGTAAAGATAAAAAAAAATCCATATGAAATATATTGCTTCCTATCTCTTTCCAAATTTTTGGTCCTACTAGTTTTTTTTTAAACCAACATCCCTTTACATAATGCATCCTACTCAAAGATGAACACTCTCACAAACCTCCCTGTCACTAAATTTGACTGAAAAATTGTCATACAAACTCACAATCACGGGATCAAAAGCAAGCAGTGGTAACCATAGCTTAAAACGATAAACTGGGGCATATTAAACATTTTAAAGATTTGAACAAAACTTGATTTAAATAGTGCCAAACTAGAAGTGGATAGGAGCTCTCCACCCATAGGAGCTCAGGAAGAGGGCTTTGTAGAGAAAAGGCGGACACAAAGTAAGGAAATTATTGATTGGCTAGAACTTAGAGAAAGCCTAGCTGGCTGTCTGTGATTGGCTGTCCTAAGATCACCACAGCACTAAAGTGACATCAGTCTAATGACCTCTTTGTTTAATTGATTTAAAAATCGTTATTTTAATCATTTAAAACTGTATTTATTTATTTCAATTTTCAGCCAATTTAGGATTAGGGTTTTAAAATCATTTCAGCAACTTGTGTAAGGCAGAGGCAAAATAAAAGGCAAAACTAGCAAATGCATGTAAAACAGTGTATTTTGATAATAATGTTATTAAAATTATATGCATGTGTATACAATAATGACTACTCATTTCTGCATGTTGCTAACATAGCATAAGGATAAACATTCTTTCACTTTTGAGCTTTGAATATTCATGCATTCCTTCAAAAGCTATTTATTGAATCTCTCCTATGTGCCACAGACACTGTTCCAGGCATTTGGAGGTACATAGGAAATAAATGGATTTAAATATCTATTCTCATGGAACTTAACATTGTGATTACATGTGAAATCTGACTCAGAAATTCAAGTGTAAGTATTTTTTTTTCTCCAAAGATTCCCTTGCAGCAAATTATCAAGATGTTTTCACATTTTAAAATGGAACCAAATTTTTGTTACGAAAGAACCAAAACAAGTTATTTTGGACATGTTGGAAGAACTGGGTATAACAGAATTGCATAAACTATAACACAAACAAACTAACCCAATTTTTGGAGTTTAATCACATATTCCTAATTAATCTTTCAAATATAAATATTTGCACATGTTAAACTGTTCTTTTCTGAAGGACCTCTGGGCTGAGAATGAACTGAACTTTCTAAAAGTTCTCAAAAATATTTTAAACAGGAAACCAGCTGCCTCCACCCACCCATGGCAATGTGTTCAAAGTGCAATACCACAGGAGCCCATGTAAGTCCTTGAATACTCCAAATTACTGCAGGTCAGATTTAGTCCGTGAATTATAAGTCTTTATGAATGTGATTGCCAAGGATGATGAGAAAATAAAATTATTAGTGAATATGAACCTACCCAAGTTTCATAATTATGTTTTTTCTTAAAACATGATTCGTACATGATTAATCTATTTTGAAATCACAAGGCTGTCTACCTGTGAGTAGAAATAGCAGAGGTTCCAGAAAGTATATTGTATCTCTTGTGACATAAATGGAAAAAAGTACAAAAGGGATATGTAAACTTGATTTTGTATATAATTAAAACATAGTCATTTATAGTACTATATTCACTTACAGTAGTATAAATATATTAAATCAATTAATTTTTCTTGGTCATGGAGATTCTAATACTTAGAAAAACTAAAGTAAAATAATGCAAAAAAGCAAAGGAGGAATATTGGAATTGTTCAAAACTGAACATTCTTTTTTGTTTTTATTAAAAATTTTCTTTATGTTTATTCATTTTTGAGAGAGACAGAGACAGAGCGCGAATAAGGGAGGAGCAGAGAGAGAGGGAGACACACAATCCGAAGCAGGCTCCAGGCTCCGAGCTGTCAACACAGAGCCTGACGCGGGGCTCGAACTCATGAACTATGAGATCATGACCTGAGCTGAAGTTGGATGCTCAACCAACTGGGCCACCCAGGTACCCCACAAAACTGAACGTTCTTATACTATGTAACAGAAAGAGAAATAGTAATATGTTATCAGAATACAAATTATCAGAACAGCAGTTAATAATGTGTTGATGTTTAGACAAAATGTTGACTTCTTATCTTAGTTACTAGCATTGGATTTATAGCCTTGTTATATTTCTATGGACTCTCCTAAGATTAAAATAATAGCAACCATATATTTTGTTCTAATCCTTTCAAATTTTCATGTAAAATAAAACAAGTTATCAGCTTTCAGATATATTATTTGGAGGAAAATACTTCCTCCAGAAAAACAAATCTGGTGGTTGTATAATACCTAAGTTACTTATAATAATGAGATCCGAAATCTTGATTTCACTGGGAAAATTTCATTTATCTTAAGAAAAGACATGAAATATTGCAAAGCATAAATGTTAGATTTTTATTTGAAGTTCAGTTACTATTCGTGCAAGTGAAAATTTTTTCCTCTTTATACATTCTCTCTATTAGCCAAAATGTCTTTGTACTCTGGACATAGATTCTACAATCAGCTTTTTAGGTGTTGATATTTCAGGGTTTTGTCTTTGACAGAAGAGAAGATAACACTAAAGAGAAAAGCAATTTAACTATATAGCAGAGTTCGTAACAAATTGCTAATTGATCTGAAATGAGTTTTCATCTGTTTGCATTGTAGGTATAGTGTTTTATTTCCTTAGCAAAGACAAGGGATTGGATTAAAAATGTCAAAACAACAGGAAGTGAATAGCTCGTGTTTACATTTCTCAAAAGATCTGGCTTTCCAGTCCCTAAAATAGAAAATGTAAGACATGTGCAAAGAGAACTGCAAAAAGCTGAAGACCAGATTAAAAAGATACATTTCTGAAAACTTGCTTGTTTTTATTTACCCTCTTAGTCATATAAATATTTCCTTTCAATCCTTTCTCAAATAATCCCTATAAAGCCACAGTTTTAAATCTTCCTCCGAAACTCTTATTTCACTTTTTCTGTTTCTCTGCTCTACCGGATTTGGATCTTTTGTTTAATTTATAAAAGAAAGAAAAGAAGAAAAGAAAAAAGAAAAACAAAAAACAAAAATAAAAAATAAAAAACTAAGAAATGTGTGGAATCCTAGAATTGGGTTTCATCATTTTCATTACTGCCTGCTTTTCAACCAATTAGATTTTCTTAAATTATAATGAGAGGAGAACATATTGGTGCCAGTAATCTCCAATGGTCACCCTATTTTACATACCTCTCAGGATCAGTAGAACTTAAATACATCAACAGGACATCATCAGAATGGTAGAGTGGAGCTCAGAGAACACCGGGTTCAGAATTAGAAAACCTGGGGTAAATCTGTTCCATAGGAAGTTCACTCAAACACCTATCTTCACGTCCAAAAGAAGATAAATGCAATGCCTTAAGCATGATCTACACTTTGCTAAGAGAGTACTCTGTAATTATTTATATTCTGGAGTAGTATAGTCTGTGCTGTCCAGTAGGATAGTCACAAGGCAGATGGTGCTGGCGAAATCTTGAGAGTAGTCTGAACTGAGATGTACTACAAGTCGAAATGAGGCACAGGTGGAAAATAAAAATGTAGACCAGCTCATTAATTTTATATAGATTACATTTTAGAATGGTAATATTTTAAAGATGTGGGTTAAGTAAAATATATTACTAAAATCAATATCACATTTAATTTTTAACTTTTTAAATGTAACTGAATTGTAAATGTTGCTTGGATTATATTTCTACTGGACAGCTCTACTTTAGAACATCCAAGAAATGTAAGGGCTTTTCTTTTTCATAGGGAATTTTATAGAAACAGAAAGCTATGCTTTGATTTTTTCCAAAATATACCCAGTGGGTTCTCACAAAATTTCTGTCTCTATCTTACAGAGGCTTCCTATCTATGCTTCAAATTAAGATGATTTCTAATAACATTATTCACAAATATATGTTTGGAAAAATGCATCCTATTGATAATGGAAATATATGCCAAAGAAACATGGCTACCATTCAAATACAAATGAACAGGACATTTTCATTCTCTGCCACATGGTCATATACGCAAGAGATGCTGTATTAGTCACATCAAAGTAAACCAACATCATATAAAACATTGGATATGGCTGTTCAACATTCTCATCTAAGTTTAAAAGAAACACCATTTATTTGAAGCTGTTTAGACAGCATGGGCTTTTAGACAAACATAATTGCTAAATACTAAAATATATGTAGTTGTTAAACATAACGCTTTTACTATGAACTAAAGCCCAAGAAAAATATCATTGATTCATGGTTTCTGAATATCATTAATAAATATAATTTCATTTTTATCTAAAACTTTGGCAAAATAATACAAATCTAGAAAAATTATGGGCTTATAATTTGTTAGATGTGAAAAATTCTGTCTATTTCTTACCTTTCCCCAAAGATTCTTCTCTAATACAGATTGTAAGACCAAGAAAACATCATTAAAAATAGCAAGGACAGGGGCGCCTGGGTGGCTCAGTCGGTTAAGCGTCCGACTTCAGCTCAGGTCATGATCTCACACTCCGTGAGTTCGAGCCCCGTGTCAGGCTCTGTGCTGACCGCTCAGAGCCTGGAGCCCGCTTCGGATTCTGTGTCTCCCCTTCTTTCTGCCCCTCCCCTGCTCATGCTCTGTCTCTCTCTGTCTCAAAAATAGATAAAAACATTAAAAAAATAAAAAAAAAGCAAGGACAGCACAGAGGATATTGTCAATTAATACTGTAATACACGTAGCATGGCGAGCATTTCATAAGGTATAGAATCATTGACTCAGTATGTTGTGCACGTGAAACTAATTTAATATTATACGCCAACTCTACTTCAGTTAAATTTTTTTAAGTAGATAACTATGGGTGGTAATGGACATGTCAAAATATAGCAAGAAGGTAAGTGGATGAAATCACTAACAAAATAAGAGTCTCAGCATGGGAATGGGAAATTAAAGTTAGTGTCCACTTGTGGATATCTATCTTTATACCATTGTAAGAGCCATATATGAAATATCATGTCTTGCCATGTATTTTTATAACAGGAATGTTTTCCACATTGAAATAAATTCAAAAACATTTATTAATAATAAAACGTATCTAGTAAAACCAGCTGTTGTACTGACTATTAAGGTACGTGAGGGATGGAATGTTTTCAGGGACAAAAACCTAACTTAACGTCCAAAATATTTTCACATGCAGTGTCCTTACAATAATCTCCTCTCTCAGTTCCTATTAATTCTCATGGTTTTACCTCACCCACCCATGCTGGTTCTATACCCTAGATGCTTTACCATACTAACATTTCTTCCCATTTCAATGTTAAGCACCTCTCTGATTACCTTCTATTGTTCCCACAACTCTCTTCTTTGACCAAATTTGAACCTCCTACTAATTTATCCTATTGCCTTCTAACTGTGTATCATCTACTTCCTATCGACATTGACCTCCCTTTTCTGAGCTCCATTATTAGCAAATGACTCTCAGCTAGAATGGCATTCTCTCAACCGTGCTTGCCTAGAAAACTCCAATTCTGGATAGCATCCAACTATCTGCCTCCTCTATAGACGCATCTGAGCACCCGGCATTACTTAGAGAAAACATCCTTCACTATGGGGTCTCAATTCAAATTCTTCACTCTGAATATCAAACAAGCCGCTAGCACGGCCACGCCAACTGTACTACATTTCCCTTATCAATTCACTTCCCCGTTCTCCTGAACAACTCCACACATTTTCTGTCTCCAAACTTCCCATTTCTTCTGTTACTCTTCCATCTTTCTTGATGAACTTTTTTTTTCTTTATTTCACTGAGAAAAGAAAAGTGATCAAAAGACAACTGCCATACTCTGGTTCTGCCACACCTACCATTCTTGCGGATGGATACCCTTACCTCAGCCTCCTTGTAGGGCCGGCTCCTCCATACCCATATGCCCAAACTTCCCGTTTGTATGTTCCATGTAAATCTCCTCTAACTGACTTAGACTTAGCTCCTGCAAATACGTCCTCTCCTACTTAATCAAATGAAATTTCCTTCCTAAATCATTCTCATCAGCAAATGGACGTGCTATAATACCTTTGACCTGAAAAACAAAAATCATCTTGATCCCCATGCAGGGGCCATCACATTTCTCGGACATTTTTTACAGTAAAAAGCTTTAGAAGATATTTTCACTCCTCTCTTTCTTTCTTGAACTCGCTCTGTTTTAAGCCTAGATCTCTACCCAAACAGAAATCAATGACTTCTAAATTGCTAAATCTAATTAATAGCTAACTCCTGTTTTCTTTTTTTTAGTCTTTATTTTTAATATTTATTTATTTTTGAGAGAGAGAGTGAGCGGGGGGGGGGGGGGGGGGGGGGGGGGGGGGGGGGGGGGGGGGGGGGGGGGGGGGAGGGGTGGGAGAGACAGGGAGACAGAGGATCTGAAATAGGCTCTGCGCTGACAGCAGTGAACCCAAAGCAGGGCTTGAACTCATGAACTGTGAGATCATGACCTGAGCTGAAATCAAGAGTCTATCACTCAATCAAATGAGCCACCCAGGCACCCAACTCCTGTTTTCTTTGACCAATCAGTCGTATTTTAGTTAACTGGCCATTTCATCTTTCCGGAATGACTCATTTACTTGGTTTCTGAAAGACTTCTGTCCCATGGTTCCCCTCCTACCTCACCCAGTACTGCTCCTCCTTCTGCTCTGGGGGTCTGCAGTGAATATGTTTTTTACTCAAAGGGTACTTCTGTCTTCAGCTACCAAAAAAAAAATGCTTCTACCAGTTGTTTAACATCAAATAGCTTTGTATCTTTTCTACATAGCAACTCTTAGCAAATATCATCAAATATAAATCACCCAGATATTTACATATATGAAAATATTAGTAATCCTCTGTAAAGCTATGACTTTAATAGAATGACACTGAGCACAACTCATCTTCTCTTTGATAGGCTGCTTTCCACCAGTGAGATACTCAGTTTTCTGGGGCTGAAGGCATGTCCAACTCTTGCTTTCAGCTCAGGTCATGATTGATCTTGGCTCAGCTCATGATCTTGTGGTTCGTGGGTTAGAGCCCTGCGTCTGAGTCTGCGCTGACAGCTGGGAACCCTTCAGATTTTTTCTTTTTATCTCTCTCTACCCTTCCCCTGCTCATATTTACACACATTCTCTCTCTCTCTCTCAAAATAAATAAACAAACAAACAAACAAACAAACAAACAAACAAACTTCTTAAAATAATGAAGATACCCAGTTTTCCTTTTTACAACACTTGGTAACAACTGTGCATCTAGAGTTGATCAGGGCACTGAGGACCAAATGTTGAGCTCCAGGCATTTGGTATGCAAAAGACCCTCTATAAAAGTTAATCTTGGAATATAGCCTAGACCTGTTTAATTAAAATGAAATGTCATAAGGTCAGTGGTGAAAGTATCTGAACTGACAAATGTACTTACTGTTTTAGTAATGATAAATTTAAAGGAACGAACCTTTACATTTCAACTATCTTCATCTGTTTGGGCATATGGCCAAAAGGCATTACTCCAATAAAGCCCACTTAAATGACAATAAACTTGTAAAACAGCAGATAGTACATTTGTAAAATGATAGCATAGACACCATTATATTATATATGTATATATTATATATGTATATGTAAAATATTTTATTTAAAGAAAAAGTAGAGTATGTTTAAGGTTTAGATATATGAGGAAAAATGTTAAACAGGGTTTATTATTTTTACTACAAATGTACAGTACTCCACACTGCCAGCAACAGATAGATGCTCTTCACATATTGGAAAAAAAAAAAACAACAAAACTTACATGACACTTTTCTTTGATAATAGTTGAGTCTTCCCATAATTTTAAGAAGGTGTGGTCACTAAGCATTCAATTATATCACACATCAAAAAGAAACAAAAGAAGGCCAATGTGTTCCCCATATCATTTCCAGTAACCTCATGCATTTCATTTATGAATACGCGATAGTTGATGAAAAGCAATGCTTAAATTTCTTCTGAGAAGTCAAAAGACATCTTCTTTGAACATGACACCAAGGAAATGAGAGGAAAGCCTAAGAGTTGAATACGAGAATGGCCAATTTAAATATAAAAACTGCTTATTTTCAGTATCAATTTCTTCTGTCTGTTCCCAAAGGCGAGAGCGGACCACCTGAGAAAATTGGGATTAGCTTGGATTTACGGATGCTGTCTTGCCGCCTCCTCCCTGCACTCTATTACCCCAGAGCCATCCTAACCCACTCTGCTTAACTCCGGCCAGATTCACATTCCTAAAATACCAGTGGAGCAGAGTGGAAATAGCTCTGGAGCCAGAAAGACATTATTGGGAATCCTAGCTCCAAAACTTGCTCTATCTGTGGCTTTGAAGAAATCGTTTAACATTTCTGAACATCAGATTTCTTCACGTATAAAATGAAGGTACTCCGCAAAATGAAGTTCATTCTATTACACAACTGTCAGGATCATAGGTATGTATGTAAATCATCTTACAAGGAAACATTATTCTTTGCTGGTAGGAGGAGGGCGAGGAGGAGGAGGAGGAGGATGACGACAACAATGACAAAGCAACGAGGAATAAATACTCTCATCTCTTCAGAAACTTGCAGTTGTCCCCACTGCATAATATACAGGGGCAAAATTACTCTGTGTATTCAGAGTATACAGCGCTTTGTGCTTCATAACTTTGCCCTGTTCTATCTATTCGGCACAATATCTGCTACTCACAAAGGTCCGTTTTATTTCTTCTCCGATGCAGCTCATCCCTAACCTTCCCTGCTTCATATTAATTTATGCTCAAAATTCTTTGCCCCAACTACTACTACAAAGTAGGGTGATCTTTTTGTTTTTCAGCAATCATCTACGTTCCATGGATTTTTCAAGACTCAGCTCAGGGAGCTGGACTTTTCTCTCAAGGCTTCTCTAAAATCTTGCTAAAAAGAGGATGTTTGAAGGTTGTGCCATTATAGAAAAATTCAATTAACCTTGCGGTATCAGCCCGGAAGAAACAGTACTTCTTCACATAGAAACTGTTCTTATATCATTTTTTAATTTTAAAGAATCACCGCCATTATATTTGTGGCTCTAATGATTAGAGGAAACCTTCATAAATTTCAAGGCCACAGCCATTGCAAAGCACTAGGAAACTATATCCCAGTGATCAAGCAATTACTGAATCCAATAAAAACGTGAAGAATGTAAAAGGGGGACCATTACACAATCTATTATTTTACAAGAAAACTAGTTCTTAAAGTTTTGGGGAAAAAAGCAATTCACATAAAGCATTTTTCTAAATATCATGCAGATAGATTTATCGATGTCTAAAATCAATATTGAAAAGTCACAGAAAAGCTATACAGATGCTATTATCACTAGCTTTTTAAGATTCCTTCTTAATCTAAGGCCTATGAAAAAGGTGGACAAAAGTCATAATTCAGGAATATTTAATGTATATGCAAGGCTACTCAACAATGAAATGATTAAAAAACAAGGCATTTAATCGAAAGCTGTAACAGTATCCTACTCCACAAAAATATTAGCAAAAGTGTATTCACCTGATCAGAAAATAGAAAGCTAGTATTGATGTAAATGAGAATATCAGGAAATATCACTATATATTTCAACAGCATATGTTACAGGTTTCTAATTACATTTTTTAAAGAGTGTCTTCCCTATATTTCTATTTAATAGACTTCTCCACTTAGCGTTCATTTTACAACTTATGTTTGTGGGAAGCATAAGCAAACATTTCCAAATGGTTTCCGAAGATCATTTTCCCCTCCTCAATTCTACAATTACTTTCCATACAGTTAAAGATCCATTTCTTCTCCATTATGTACAGGGGTTTACTGTTTGATTCTATGCCATATCTCTTCCATACAACCCAGGTAACTTTGAAGTATACTTTTCTGTTAACAATAGCAGGAATTCAGCATGAGGACTGTCCATCAAAATGAAAATAACCCTGAATGCATGAGGCAGAATTATGAGGGTCTGCATAACAGTTTTACATTGTTCTAAAACTCTAAGAATATAGGTTACTTCCAGCACATTGACTAACTCATCATATTCATTTGAACTACAAAATAAAGTTTGAATATCAACATAATCTATAACTTTCTAAATTTAGAGTTGAAATTCTTACCTGAGTTTTGCTTAGTATATTATTTTTTGAAAACAGGAAAAGTATGGCAAGCTGTCAGGATAAATAATACCAACAGTGGAAAATGGAAGAAAGAGGGAAGGAACCAAGTCCACTTTAAGAAGAAACTCCTAATCCCTCTGTTTCCCAGACCTACAGTAGTTTTGTTCTGCATCTTATAAGCAACTGTCTTTCTTTGCTCCGAGAATACCACATGCTCTGCTCCAGCAGGAAAATGTAATAATTAAATAGAAAACCACAAGGTTATTAGGCATCTTACCCTCTGGGCTTGCTGGGCTGCTCCAGCGGCTCAGTGTTACAGACACATGTGTAAACAACAGAATTTCCTGCATCCTTTTCTCATCTGTATAGCTCTGGGGTCCTGGCCAACAGGATTATTTCCAGCATTAAGGCCACTCCGCACTAACTCAAAAAAGATTCCCATTGGTTGTGAAGTTTTATCAAAACCAATACAACACCCTCTTTGGATCACAAGTAAGCGAACCAAAATGAAATCACTTTAATGTTCCCTAACTAAGTATGGTTGCCCAAAGCCTTCCATCCAACCCATTTGAAACCACGTACTGTGAGTGAAAAAGGAAGAAAATACCCACTCCTTCATCCACAAGTGTTTAACAGCAATGGGTATAACTTGTAATGCTAATAGAAAAAACAAGATGGCCAAGAAGAAAGAAACGAAGTATCTATCCATAAGATTTAAAGAGAGATTATACTACAGATCACAGGAACAACAGAAAATATCATTGGTCCAGAAAGATTTTTATTAGGTTGCTAAAAAAAAACAAAGACTATTTAATAGAATATTCAAGTCAGTAAATCATGATACAAAAACTGTATGTCAAAACCCTGGATTTCAGTCATGTGGCGAGACTTGTGAGCTGCATCTCCAGAGCCCCCTAGGGAGAGCCCTCTGGCTGCCTGGGGGCGGGGAGGGAAGGAGTGATTTTCCAGGGACAGGACCCAGCTGTCAGGAAGCACTCTGAGGAAGGGGTGGTGGCAGACAACAGAGTTTCTCTGGTTGACACTACGAGCACTAAATGCCCAAAGAAAGAGGCAAGGGCACAAGAAACACAATGAGCACATTCCTCATAACTAGCACAGAAACAGCATTTGAACGAAGAGTTAACGTCTTCAGATCCTTTAGTCTTTCTCCCTCCTTAGTGTGGATGACCATTCTTAGCTGAATAATATGTTTGCCATCCATTTCCGCTTAACAGCATCCTTCCCCCTTACATCCCAATGCAACAGAGAGGTGACATTCTCCTGTAGAAAAGGAACTAATCCTCTGAGCTCAGGTTTCCTTTCCCCGGTCTTTTCCGGAGATGTGCTCAATCACCTTTCTCTCTCCTCTTCCTCTGAGCTCTCCTTCTGTCTGGAATCCCCCCAGGAGATTTTAAACACTGTCAAGGCTTCAGTCCATTTCGCTTATGTCCATAAGTCAATTCATTTTCATTTGTAGCTACCATTCCCCTCCATTTCATGGTCAGGTAGTTGAAAAACTTCTTTCCAAAAACCCCATTTCATCTGCCATTTACTCCCTTTAATGCACCAAAGTGACTCTCTGAAAACACACACATTTGCACTCACATACATGCATATTTGGGGTTTTTTTTTAAGTTTCTAGACTCCTCTTAGCACCCATTGTACCTGTCGTCTCCACAGCCTTTGACACCGCTGTTCACACCCCTGCCAACATGGAGACGCTCTTCTCTATCCTAGCACAATACTCTCCTTTTCCTCTTGACCTTTCTCGCTGGCTCTCCCCAGTCTCTTCGGTGGTGCTTCTTTTCCTTCCCATCGCTCTGTGTATATCAGATATTTTCCCATGTAAGTCTATTACCCCTCTGGATAATGTCATCCATTCTCATGATCTGAGTTATTATCTTTCCTTTCAAATGACTTTCAAGTACCTTCGTTTTTGGATTCAATTCTCTTTTGAGTCTCCGACACTTACATGCACCAGCCACTAGAAAATGTGACAGATATGTCATCAACATATTTAAAACTGAAATCATCTTCTCTCCATGGGCTCACTGCATTGTTTATCTCAATAACGGCAACCCAGTCTTATAGTTTGCTAAAGAAAAACCCTGGAAGTAATCTCTGACTCCTAGTCTACACCCAATCCAGGACCAGTTCGCTCTGACTTTACTTCAGTAATATGCTCAGTCCTCTCTCTTCCCACTGCCAAATCCTGGTTCAGGCGGCCATCAGGATCTGCCTGGATTGCTGCAGTATCCTAAATGATTTGCCTGTCTCAAAACTTGCCCCTCTCCGTATTTAGCAAGAGTGACAATGGCCTATTCCTACTGCTCGTGCTACCTGAAATCTCTAAAGATTTTTGACCCTCTTATCAAATCTCTTCTTTACAATACATTTGTCAGAATGCAGTTTTTTTGGATTACTTGTTCTGTCCTGCTGACTATACCATATCCCCATACCCTCCTTTATTAGTTTTCAAGGTGGAGTGCTTCCAAGGGACTATCACTGGTCCTATTCTCACTCCGAGCCCTCTGTCTGGGTGATCACATTTGTTTCTGTGGCCGCTTTTGCCACTCATACATCATTGTGTGTTAAACTGTGTCTTCTGACAAGATGTGTGGAAGTCCTCTCCGTTGGACCCTGTGAATGTGACCTTATTTGGAAAAGGGGTCTTTGCAGAGGTAATCAAACTAAAATGAGGTCGAATGGATTAGGGTGAGTCCTAGTCCAATGACTGGTGTCCTTCTAAAGAGAGAGATATTTAGAAACAGACACTCAGGGGCAAATTCCATGCGAATGCATTGGCAAAGATAGGAACGGTGCATCTATAAGCCAACGATTGTTGGCAACCACCAGAATCTAGAAAGAGGCAAGGAAGGACCCTCCCCTAGAGCCTTTAGCGAGAGTATGGCTTTGCTGACACCTTGGTTTTGGACATTTATAATCCAGAACTGTGAGATAACAAATATCTATTGTTTTAAGCCACCAAGTTTGTGGTAAATTTTTATGACAGCCCTAGCAAATACACTAATATACATTTAATTCCCAAACACATATGGCCAGCCCATAATAGAATATCAAGCTTCAGATCTGCATGTCTAATAGTCTAATGAGAATAGGCACTAGGAGCCACTTAAATCCATAATTTCCAAACAGCAAATCTCTTATATTTCTTCCAAAACCTCTCCTGTTGTATCTTTTATTCTTGATCTAAAATAATGATGTTGCCATCCACGCAGTCTGTCGAGCTAGAAACCTTTCTCTTATTCCCTAGTCTTCATACCACTCCACCCTTCACACATCGTAACTTATTTTATACTAAAACCTGAAAGAATTGTCCATTTCTCTGTCTTCATTTATCTCCTTTCATCTCTTTTGAATCCACACCAATCAGACTTTTGTTTTACCACATGAGCTTTTACTTTCAAGTTGATAAATCACTGATCAGTAAAATCTGACTGTATCTGTAGGGTTTCTTCTCATTTTCCAACACAACCTCACTTCTCTTGAGATAAAGTGGAATGGGATCCTGCTTTGTGCTTATTACCAAGTCTGGCTCACAAATGCTTTGTTGACTGATAGGACCTACCAGCATCATGGAAACAAAGTTATCCAGTGTCTCTATCTTAGTTCAAAAAGTACATGGCCACCATGGCTCACATACTCAAACACACATGGGTGCACAAACATCTTCATTATCTTAATGCTCAATATTCCATAACAACCAAGGGGAGTATAAGAAAAGAAGGAGAAAATTCAGCCTTAGAGTTTTCATTTCTTGGCAAGTTTACAACACCTTTTAGAGAGAGCACATGTGAGCAGCAGAGAGGGACAGAGGGAGGAGAGAATCTTGAGCTGTGTCCACATTCAGCACGGAGCCTGACGAGGGGCCTGATCCCACGACTCTGGAATCATGACCTGAGCTGAAACCAAGAGTCGGAAGCTCAACCAACTGAGCCACCCAGGAGCCCCAGGTTCTCAATATCTTAAGGCACTCAACACACATCAGTGAAAGCTGATTTTTTTGTATGTGTGCATTCCAATTTTATTCTATATATTAGGTTGTCCCTATGAAGTCTGCTACTTACCTACCTAGTATTATTTCTCTGATTCCTCCCTACAGTTGGAAAAAAAAAAAGAAAAAAGCTTATGTCACCAAGATTCCCATTACAGATACACTTAGCTATGTGGTAGTTTGGGCAGTAAAACATAAATGGAAACCTGACAAGCATTTTTGAAAAGTTTTGTCTTCCTTACATGGATACCTTTCCATTTCACTTCTCTCTTTATCCTTACTTGAACAAGGATAGGAAGCTGGAGATGGAGAAGCATGACTTGATCGTGAGGTCATGAGGTCATAATTCAGATGAAAGCCACATTGAAAATGGCAGAAGCAGCCAGGACCATGACCGGACTTGTGCAGGCATTTGGTGATGGAGAGAAAAGGACTCACCTGGTTAAACCACTGTCTTCGGTCTGCTCCGGTGGCCTTATTGATTAGCTCAGGAGCTCCAGGCCCAGGGACAGTTATAACACTATCTAACTGGACAAACAACGGGGAACATATTAATCAGATCCCTATCAGCTAACTGGGGAGTTCAGAAGAAGCCGTAAGGTTGGAAACCCCCATCAAAACCTTTACCTAATTTCACAGCTATTTCTCACAATCTCTGCAAGGCATCTCCTGATTCCCACAGAAAGCGAATGCTACAGTCAAAGGTGATAGTCATGCACTTAATTACCTGTTTCCTCAGGGAACTTTAAATCTTTTAAGGACACAGCATTGTACTTGTCTTTGAGTTTCTAGCAGATACGCAAATATATGGATAAGTGATGAAGGTACAAATGCATAAATAATGGATGAATGGATGTTCTGTGAAAGCAATGAAAGAAACAAAAATAATGAGAGTAACTCAGAATTGGATAGCTTACCGAGAAAATAAATCAGAAAGATACACCTTTAAAACAATAAGTATACAGTGATTTTTAAGTTCTTCATACTGTTGGGGTTTTTTCCTACTTTTATACATCGGAAGAATCAATAATGGCAACATCACACATACGTGCCTTTCACTGACAAAGTGCGATAGAGAAACACTGGCAAAGTAAGACAAACGGGAAAGACTTTCTGTGGACCTGAGTCACCACTTGAATTCAGTTGTACTGCTAAATCTTAATTGCTACAATTTTAATGGCTTTACCAATATTTGTAGAATTACTCAAAAGCATCATAACTGTCTCCATAACTGGAAATGTCTTGCAAGGAAGGCAGTTTGGCTCTTATTGAAATGCACTAAGTGGTTTGAAACGATAGATTAGAAACACATATGCACGAAGTCAGAGCCCATTATGATTCTTACAAATATGTCTTTCCTTCATCAAGACAGACCAGGGGGGTTAGCCACCATCTTTTATTACACTACCTTGCACCTACTCGCACACATGAGCCACTTAAATCCTCGTGTCCATATACGACTCTTATTGCAGCATTACAGAAAATATTTTCTTCTCTCTCACTTTTTAGAAGGAGGAATTATTGCCTCACAATGTCCAGAATTTCTTTACAAACACATCGTCTATTTTCTATGACAATGTCGGAGTAGTAACACAAAGCCAGCTTTATTTGTATTTCGTCAGTTAAGGGAAAGGTTAAGAAAAAACTGTAAGAAAAATAAATCTGATCTCTAATTAACATAACTTTAAAAAGAAGAGATCCTAGGGGCGCCTGGGTGGCGCAGTTGGTTAAGCGTCCGACTTCAGCCAGGTCACGATCTCGCGGTCTGTGAGTTCGAGCCCCGCGTCAGGCTATGGGCTGATGGCTCGGAGCCTGGAGCCTGTTTCCGATTCTGTGTCTCCCTCTCTCTCTGCCCCTCCCCCGTTCATGCTCTGTCTCTCTCTGTCCCAAAAATAAATAAATGTTGAAAAAAAATTAAAAAAAAAAAAAGAAGAGATCCTAATCACAGACTTGGGTTTGAGCGTTGGTTGGGCGTGCTCAGGGAGCTCCGTCTCTGAGCCTCAGTTTCATCACTGTCAAATGGTGGATCATGGATGGCGATTCTAAGGGTAAGGAGGCAATGGAAATAAAGCGCTAAAAGAGTAGTTGATACTAGATAACTTAAAGCTATCATTAGTTGTGAATGATTTTAAAAAGTGGTTGTGTTGGCCTGATTCCAATGTCTAGAAAATAGTTTTAAAGCAAATTTTGATATTCTAATGGGAACACTAAGCAAATGTTGGCATGGCCCAGTCTGATGACATGACTTGTTCTGTTACCCCTCTAAGTAGTCACTTCGCACTCGTGATCTTGTTCTGGTACCAACACTCAGCCTCTGACAAATACGACTAGGTGTATTACTTAGGCTTGTAATAAGCATATGAAACATTCGTCTTTGTGAGATTTTGTGAAACTACAATGACTTTATCTTTGTGACTGAATGTTTCAGGAATTCTCCTTGGAAATACCTACCTATGAGAAATTAAAAATTTACTCATTGGATTTTGACCAAGCTCATAGCAGAAGTAAATGATTGTTTCCTTGGCTAATAATGGCGTGTGATGTACTTCATGCTTTGGAAGGATTTCTCAAACTCAGCACTGTTGACATTTGGACCAAATAACCCCGTGATGTGAGGATGTTTTGTGTATTATAAGTTGTTTTGCAGCATCCCTGGCCTCTACCCACTAGTTACCAGTAGCACACCCAAGTCGTGACAACCAAAAACATTTCCAGACATTGCTACACATACCCTGAGGGGCAAACTGCTATCACTTGAGATCCACTGTTTGGAGTGATGGAGTAGTGACAAGGTGAGACCAAGACGTGCTTCAGCTCAGCTAGTAACCATCAGCTAGTAACCAGGCTGTGGCCTTGGGGAAAGGGACCCCACAACCCAAGACTTGTTTTCCCCATATACACAAAGTCAGGAAATTAGACTAGATGACCTCAAAGGCTTATCTTACTAAAACTTAATAGCTTTATTATTACCCGTCCCCCATGTCTCCCTCCCTCCCCCACTCTCTCACACCTGTCAAACACAGTCATTCATATAGTCTTTCTGCATTAGGGTATCAAATGCATAAGAAATGAAAACAAAAATGTTACAAAACCCATTTCCAATGTAGGAAACCCATTTCTAACTCAGTTTTACAGTACTACAATGAATGTTTCTTAGTAACCTCAGCTCCAGGAACACCACATATAAAGAAACAACCATGTTTCTCCTTGATACAACCAAATTTATAAGGCCAAAATCTTTTTTTTTCCTCAAAACAACACAATTGAACATTCACAATAGATGAAAAGTACTTTTTTCCACTCATGAACTATATTAAGTTACAATTTAACTTGTTCACCAAAGAAAAGACAATCTACATAGAGAAAAATTAATTTTACTAAGTTGATTTAGAAAACCTATCTAATTTCTGAATCCTTAAACTGTAATTGTTTGACAACCTTCCTAAAAATCTCATTCAAGACAGAACTAACCCTCCTCAATGCATAAGTGTTCTGATTAAGATTAATAAATATTAAGTAATAAACTATAGCTTGTTAAGATTTATGAATACATTTTCTCCACGTGAGTTTCCTTTCACTATTTCCAAAATTCATTGCTTTTTGCTAACCTGTCCTTTAGAATTCTTGTAAAAAAGAAATATCTGCACTCTGAAAGAAAAAAAAATACTGCTTTATATGTAAGGAGTTTCCTTTTTTTGGTAATATATCCTAACTATGATAAAAATGTAATAAAAACTATGAAAACAGTAATGCTTCATAGCATAATCTACTATTTTAAAGAAACAATGAATCAAGTCTTAAAGAGATATGGGTTTGTTCTTAACCCCAGCATGTGCCTATGTTAGAATATACACTTAACTTCACTGAAAGAAAGTCGGGGAAATAAAAAAAGAATATATGTAGAAAATTATTATCATTTTTCTTATGTTATAAGGATCTCTATAAATGGCAAAGCATACTCTGATAAAAACATCAGGTCTATTATAATTAGAAGGCATGAATTTTTAAAGTACTATATTCAATTAACCTTAATCTTTTTGTAACATGCATTATCACAATATTAACAGGCTTGAAATCTCTTAATAAATATTTAAAACAGAGTATATTTGAGGTAAGTCAAAACAGCTGAAGAATTAAAAAAAATCCTATGAGACAGTAGAAAATAACCACAATTATCAAAGCACCATTAGTATAGTTATAAAATTTATTTCCCAGAGAGAGCAAAACATTAAGGTTAGTGTTGACTATCCGTTTTTAAGCCTCAGATGAGACATTTCACCAAATTCATATATGCTATCAGCAGACTTTAACAGAACGGACTCCAAATACAAGTTTTCCTCTCCTCACACGCTATATCCCACTAACATGACAAAAATGTGGCCGTTGTTGAATTAAAAATAAACCCATAACAGTGCTGAAATGAAGAAAGAGTGCTTGCATTACACAAGACATTTTTGGAAACTTCTAAACATCAAAAGCTTGTTGGATCTGATGACAGGGAAACCAATGTGGGGGACATGACAAAATACAACACCCAAAAGAGAAGGAGGCTGCCTCCAGGTAGAAGTCAGTCTCGCCAGAGTGTCCAGGGAGGATCCAAGGGTAGTACAAACCCAAACTGATGGGGTTATTTATCACTCGGATCATCATGGCACTACCTGACTGACCACGGGGTATTGGGATCTGGTTTCTTCTCCCACACATAGCAGCTGCTTGGAACACAGAAAAAAATGCACGAAGAAATGCCTTTTTTTAATTGTATTTTTTAAGTTTAATTAATATGCAGTGTTATATTAGTTTCAGGTGTGCCATATGATTCAGCAATTCTATGCATTTCTCAGGGCTCATCACAGTAAGTCTACTCTTAATCCCCTTTATCTGTTTCTCTCAATCCCCGCCCCCTTCCCTCTGGCAACCATCTGTCCTCTACAGTTAAGAGTCTGGGTTTTTTGTTTGTTCTCTCATTTTTTTTGGCCTTTGTTTGTTTTTTGGTTTCTTCAATTCCACATATGAGTAAAATCATATGGTACTTGTCTTTCTCTGACAGACTCACTTCACTTAGCATCATATCTTCTAGGTCCATCTATGTTGTTGAAGAAATATTATTAAGCAAAGGAGATAATTTCCCTGAGGACGGTTATTAGCATGGACACCCAGGACAGGGACAGAAGTATAACAGAGTTCCAGGAAAATTCAAGACTACAAAAGCCACTGAAGAATAAAGAAAAGAGACCCTACTGCTAGTGAAATCCACAAAAGAAATCCACCGAAGAAATCCACTGAAAAATAAAATACATTTTTTAAAGATTGTGGATATTTAGTTTGCTCAGCTGCTCTCCACCCACAGCGGGAAACCTGCCTGGAAACAGGTTTTATCCTCCCACAAATCCCTTGTCATGGGCCCTTTCAAGGCTGGGTCTGCTGGGTAAACAAATATACCCACTTCACCAACCTCCTCTGCAAAGATAGGCCAATTTATTGTTAAAAGAATTATTTTGCATTTACAAAATAAAATCCAGAGTTTGGTGTTTTGCAAGCACTCAATAAATGTCAGGTGTAATAACAATAGTAACAGTAATAATGATATATAGATTCCATTATACAATATGAAAAAAATTAATAATATTCTTTTCATTCTAAACACTTAAAAGGAGTAAATATTAGTCAGGATTTCATTTAATTCTGGTTAATTGATATTGATGAATTCAAATCTCTTTTATGTCCAACTATTGGAAACAAGAGAGTTAAAATTTTGCGAAAGCAAAGGACATACAAAACATCCATTTAACTTAAATAAAAATATGTATTACCATTAGCTAATTAAATAAAGGCCTTAATGTTCTCATTATATATCTCCTATTACCCAATTGTTCAGGCATAATTTTTTTTTAAGTTTTATTTTTTTTAACGTTTACTTATTTTTGAGAGACAGAGACAGAGTGCAAATGGAGGAGGGGCAGAGAGAGAGGGAGACACAGAATCTGAAGCAGCCTCCAGAATCTGAAGCTGTCAACACAGAGCCCGACACAGGGCTCAAACCCATGAACCACGAGATCATGACCTTAGCTGAAGTCAGACATTTAACCCACTGGGCCACCCAGGCACCCCAGGTATAACTTCTGTTGACTTTAAAAAACTACAGGAAAGAAGGAAAAAAAAAGGAACTGAGGTTCCTATATTTTAAAAAAATATATTTTTAAAAGACAATCTTATTTTGGCATATTCCCACACTATATGGTCATAAAAATGTATATGTTGATTTTTTTCATGAATTTTAAGATATCCTAAATCAATAAAAATGGAAACATTTTTGGTAATGATCCAAATAAAAACAGTATAATTTCATCTAAATCCTAGAGGTAGGAAAATAAACATATGTTAAAGTTAGGCCTATGAATATTATTAAACAACCTTCCTAAAGATTTCAATGACAGTAGTGTGTTTTATAGGATAGTATAAGAATGGTACTACATCTTTTTTCTTCAAATAGAAATTGCATTATTATTGGCTCAAACTGGTCAGGCTCTACCTTTCTGAATAATGATAGAAATAAACACTAGACAACTATAATAAGGTAGCTTCTGTATTTACAATTTCCTTTATCTGCTGATGTCTAGAAACCTTGAAAAATATCTCAATGACAATTATCCTATTTATGATATCTCTGAGATCTTAAAATTTGAAACTAATACATATAATCACTTTAACTAAAATAATCTACAAGGGCTCAGCAGTATATGTTATTATTAAAACTTTTAAAATACTCATAACCGAATGCTTTTGTCTTCTATTTGTTCCCCAAATCGTTCCACAGGCCAAGCTCAGATGATGCTCTAGGCAATTTGAAAAATAATAAAATAATTATATTTTGATATTTTGACAGCATATAGTCAGAAATAACTGAAGCAATTATTTTTCACATTAGCTTTCAAATGTTTTTGAAGTAATGGAGTCCTTTCTTTTAAGAATAAAAGATACATATTACACAGAAGTCATGTACGTCAAAAGTGGAACTTTTCCCATTAATTCTTGGAGGAGGACTTGGAAACCTGCCCACTTGGAAACTCTCATCACATCTAATTTCCTCCAACAATAGCCCTTGGAGGTCATCCACAGACTCCCCAGACTCCAAGGAGCACTTTGGAAAACAACTAATATAATCAAATCATTATTTTACAGATAAAGAATCTTGACTTCAGCGATGAAAAATTACTTGTCAAAATATTTTTCTGTCTGCCCACTCACTCTTATTAATTTTGTGAGAAACTTATAAAATTCTCTTAAAAAGATTTTGTTGAAAAATAATATTTAAAACATAATATACGTTTATTTGAAAGAGATCAGAAAATATAAATAAGCACAAATAAGACTATTAGGCACAATCCCCATGAGCAGACAAGTAATCTTGTTATGTACCATTCACAACATTGCTAGCTAAGTACTACAGCTGAAAAATAGATCAGTTATGCTTCCTTTGTAATGGTGGGAGATACAAGATATGGTAATCTGAATGTGTTTTCCTTTATGCCTAAAATTTTACTAATTTGGTAGGGCTTTTCTTTCAACCTTGGTAGGGCATGTATCTTAGCAAAGTCATCAACATACCAGTCACTTCTTCCTCATCTAGTGTGATTAGCATTACGCCATTGTTCTGACAGTGGTCAGAACCTTTAGACCTTACCGTGATGGAAGTTGGAAAAGTTAACATAGATCCATGACAAAACTGTCCTTTCCAAATGAATGCAAAATGTCTCTGAGCCTAAGACCACTCAGCAAAAATGGTGGAACTGGCAACTCTGGAGCTAAGAAACTGAAAACATGTTAAAACTGCCAGAATCTACCCACTGGAAATCTGCAAGATAAGCACAGGTTTAGAGCAACCAAATAGATACTTAACCAGGAGAAAGTCCTCTGAAACAAAGGAGGAGGTCTTTGTGAATCAAATCAATAAATTAATTATATTCCTTAAGAAACTATATGAAAAAAAAAAAACTAAACCTAAAACTAGAAGAAGAAACTAAGATTTGAGCAGAGATAAACAATATAGAGAATAAAAAAAAAATACAGAGCATCAATAAAACCAAAAGGTTTTTTTTCTTTATTAGATCAACAAAACTGGCAGCCTTCGGTTAGAATAATGAGAAGCGTAAAGATAAAAATTGTATTGATAGAATAGAATTGAAAGTAGGAACATTTCTACCAACTTTACAGAAATTAAAAAAAAACATTATAACAGAATACTATGAACAACTGTATGCCAACAAATTAGATAATCTAGACAAAATGGACAGATTCATAGAAATGTAGAAACTCCCAAAACTGACTCAGAAATCAATAGAAAATCTTAGACCTATAACAAGTAAAGAAAAATGAGTAATCCTAACATGTAAAGCCCAGAACTAGAAGAAAACTTCACTAGTGAAATCTTAAATACATACACACATACATACATAAAGTTATTAAATCAATCCTTCTCAAACTCTTTCAAAAATAGAATAGGAGGTAATACTTCCTAACTGATTCAATAAGGCTAGCATTATCTTACCAAACCAAAGACATCACAAGAAAACTACAGACCAATGTCCTTTATAAATATGGATGGAAAAAATCCTCAACAAAATTCTAGAAAGTAGAATATAATAGCATAGTGATAGGATTATATACCATGAAAAAGTGGGATATAGTCCAGGAATTCAAAAGTGTTTCAACATATGAAAATCAATCAATGTAATATAACACTATAATAGAAGGGAGGACAAAAATACACATTATCTTATCAATAGATGAAGAAAAAGCAGTTTGCAAAGTCCAACATCCTTCTAATAGAAACACCCAGGAAACTAGGAGTAGAAACGAATGTCCACAACATGAAAGGGTACATATGAAAAACCCACAGCTAACAAATCACACACTGAAAGCTTTCTCTATTAACTCTCTAATGTATCAATAAGAAAGGATGCTCACTCTCACTTCACTTCTATGCTATATTTTGCTGGAAGTCCTAGCCAGAGTAAACAGGCAAAAAAAGATTTAAAGGCATCTAAATTGGATACAAACTATCTCTAGTCACAGGTGGGGTGATCTTACATGTAGAAAACCCTACTCCATATAAAAACTATTAGCACATTAACAAATTCTGCAAAACTGTAGATTATAAAATCAACACAAGGATCAGTTGCATTTCTGTACAGAAGCAACAAACAATACGAAAGGATGTTAAAATAACAATTGCAATTATAATATCATCCAAAAGAATAAAATAACTTGTAATAAATTTAAACAAGATGGTGCAAGTGCTGTGCACTGAACACCACAAAACATTGCTGAAGGATAGGACAAATATATAAATAAATAAAGACATCCTATGCTCAACAATTAGAAGACTTAATATTATTAAATGGCAATACTTCCCAAAACTCTATTGATTCAATGCAGGCACTATCAAAATCACAACAGTCTTTTCTGGTGAAAATTGAAAATCTAATTTTAAAATTCATATGTAATTGCAGGTACCCAAATAGCCCAATAATCTTGAAAAATAGGAACAAGTTGGAGGTTGTACATTTTCCAATTTTAAAATTTACTACAAAGCCACCGCTATCAAAACAGCATGGTATAAGGATAAACATATAGATCAGTGGGACAGAACTGAGAGTCCAATAATAAACCTATAAATCTATGGTCAACTGATTTTCAACAACATTACTATGACAATTTAATGCAGAAAGAACAGTTTGTTTAACCAGTGATGCAGGGACAACTGGATATCCACATGCAAAGAAATGGCATTGAGCCTTTACTTCATACCATACACACACACACTAAAATAATTTAAAATGGATCAAAGACCTAAATTTGAGAGTTAAGGGGCATGTGGGTGGCTCAGTCGGTTGAGTGTCCAACTCTTGATTTTGACTCAGGTGATAACCTCACAGTTTGTTGGTTCGAGCCCTGCATCTGGCTCTGCACTGATAGGCTAGAGCCTGTTTGGGATTCTCTCTCTCCCCTCTCTCTCTTTGCCCCTACCCAGATCGCACTCTCTCTCTCTCAAAATAAAAAAAAATAAACTTAAATTAAAAAAAAAATAAATTTTAGAGTTAAAAATATAAAACTCTTAGAAGTAAACATAAGGACAAATCTTCATTACCTTAGATCTTGGCAGTAGTTTCATAAACATGACACCAAAAACACAAGCAACAACAACAACAACAACAACAACAACAACAGCAAAAATAGATAAACTGAACTTAATCAGAATTTAAAACTTTTGCATGGATTAAAAAAAAAAAAACTATGATGAAAAGGAAGAGTACGAGAGAAAATGTTTGCAAATCACATATGTGATAATGGCCTAGCATCCAGAATATATAAAGAACTCTTACAACTCAACAACAAAAAGGTAAACAATCCAACTTATAAATATGCAAAAGACCTGAATATATACGTCTTCTAAAAAGATATACAAATGGCTAATGAAAAAGCAGATGAAAAGATACTCAGCAACTTAGTCGTTAGGAAATGCAAACTGAAGCCACAATGTGATATTACTTTACATCCACTAGGATGGCTGTGATAAAAGAGACACATAATAACAAGTGTTGGTGAAAGATATGGAAGAAATAGATCTTCACCTGTTGCTGGTAGAAATATAAAATGGGGGGCGCCTGGGTGGCGCAGTCGGTTAAGCGTCCGACTTCAGCCAGGTCACGATCTCGCGGTCCATGAGTTCGAGCCCCGCGTCAGGCTCTGGGCTGATGGCTCAGAGCCTGGAGCCTGTTTCTGTTTCTGTGTCTCCCTCTCTCTCTGCCCCTCCCCCATTCATGCTCTGTCTCTCTCTGTCCCAAAAATAAATAAACGTTGAAAAAAAAATTAAAAAAAAAAAAAGAAATATAAAATGGTGCAGGTGCTTTGGAAAACAGTTGGGCAGTTCCTCAAAATGTTAAACATAGAGTTTCCCTACGACCCAGTGATTGATCCCACTCCTAGGTATAGATGCAAATGAAATAAAATCTTACATCCACATAAAAACTTGTACTCAAATGCTTTTAGCAGTATTATTTATAATAGCTAAAACATGTGGGGAAAATACCCAATGCCCATTGACTGATAAACGTGGTATATCTACACACTGGAGTATAATTTGGCAGTAAAAATAAATAAATAAATAAATAAATAAATAAATAAATAAATAAAGTACTGATACATGCTATAGCACTGAGGAAGCTTGAAATCATTATGCTAAGTAAAAGAAGCCAGAAAAGGGCAACATATTCTATGATTCCATTTATATGAAATGTTGGGGATGGGAAAATATAGAAAGAAAGTAGATTATTGTTTGTGCTGTTGAGGTTGAAGGGAAATGGGAAGTGCCTGCTAAAGGCTGCAGGCTTCTCTCTTGGTTTTCTTTCACCTTAGGTGACAAAAATATTCTAAAGTTGATTGTGATGATGGTTGCCCTGCTCTGTGAATATACTAAAGCCACCAAATTATATACTTTAAATGGGTAAACTGTAAGTCATGTGAATCATATCTCAATAAAGCTGTTTTATAGCAAAACAAACAAAACAAAACAACAGCCTTTGTGAGAGGCAGCAAGTTTGCCTAAGTTATCAGAGCTCCCTTTAATCCATATAAGCTCCGCAGATTTACCAATATAACTCATCTCTATAGTCAGCCATATTTTTTTGCTGCTTTTTCCCTCTCCCTCATTGCATGATTTTCTGCTTCTCTACTTATATCCAGTATGAACCCATAAGTACATGTATTCATTTATAAAACACGTCCATGTACTCTTACACCACTATGTGATGTAGATTATTAAAGTAGTATGAAAATACACATTTAAAAAATAAAGTTTTTGGGGGCGCCTGGGTGGCTCAGACGGTTAAGTGTCTGACTTCAGCTCAGGTCACGATCTCATGGTTCGTGGGTTTGAGCCCCACGTCGGGCTCTGTGCTGACAGCTCGGAGCCTGGAGCCTGTTTTGGATTCTGTGTCTCCCTCTTGCTCTCTGACCCTCTCCCACTTGTGCTCTGTCTCTCTATGTCTCTCCAAAATAAATAAAAATGTTAAAAAAATTTTTTAAATAAATAAATAAAATAAAATTTTTAAATGTAAATAACTAGTTATTATTCTCTTTGTACTTTTAAATTGCATTATACAATCCACCCACACAGTATGTGAAAAGGAATTCCTAGAATGCACTGCTGGGCTTCCTGTCATCATACTTCCTTGTAATTCTTTTTAGAAGAGAGCTATACTTTTCATAGAATTTCCTGCTACACTGCCAGCTCACACACCTATATAAAGATGCAAAACCATGTGTGTGCGTAACAATTTCTTGCCAGAGAAAATTTTTGGCATTTGCATTCTTTGTTTCTTTACCAGGGTACTGGGGGACAAGAGCAAAGTATTTAGAAACATCTGTCAACCTCATGGAAACACATCTGTGAGTCAGCGTCCAGTTCTCTAGATGGTTGGTATATGTTGTTAAAAAGGAACACAGAAAGCATCTTTGTACCATTCGGAATAAACACTATCAAAGTTTAGAATAATGATGCTGAAGATTACTTTTTCATATACGTACCCTATCTGCCTTATAATTGTCTACAATTCTTCAAAATTCTGGCACAAGGTCTTTTCAGTTTTTGTTTTGTTCTGTTTTCTTGAGTTTTTCTCTTTTTCATCTTTGCAGTGATAGATATGGAAAAGATGCATTAAAAGCTATAACTAGAAATTATTTTGACCAGAAGGCATAACTATTTCGTTATAGTTATACTCCTCCAACTCTGTGAATTCCTTCAGAGCGGTTCCCATGCCTTAATCACCTTTTATTCTCAGTTCCCAGCACACTGTCTTCATAAGTGCCAAGTTTCCAATAACCACTATGATTTACTCAATCAGTTATATATCAAAGATTTGGATAGGTTTTTTTCACATAAACGTAACAATTGAGTGACTTCAGGAAAAGTTTCACGAATCACTAGGACTTGGACTTTTTTTGTTTTTTGACCTATTTTAAAAAGGAGGGTAGTCGGTCTGATGATATCCAAAATTCTGCTCATCTTTGATCTGATGACATCTGGTGAGATGGCAAACTAAAATGGTCCCATCTCACACCAAACAGCAGTAGCTACTCGATTATAATACAAGATTGTTAGAGATAAAGGAAGGCATTCTCAGCAATCAGATCCATACAAATTAGTAGATATTCAGTATGAGCTCATCAAGAGTCAATCATTGATGAAAACGAAATGACAAAACTTAGATAAAACCAGATGATGCTTTATTTGCCATATTGATTACGAAAATTCCTTTGCTGGCAAATATTGACTTTGGACCCAGTAACTTTTCTCATTAATTAAAAGAAATATGCTAGTACAGGTAAGCATATGGAGAGAGAAAAATGTTGATTATCTCAAGATCCTCAAGTACATCAATCAATCATAAAGTTGTTTTTCTACTGTTAGATTGTAGGTGCAAACATCTTGAGTTATATCTCTAATTTCCTTGCCAGCAAGAGATACCTCACTTGTTAAACTATTTGACCAGAGGTTTGATAAATACCCTCACACAAGCCCTATCACTTCTAGTTTCTAATTTATTACGTCTAACATGTCAGCAAATGTAACTTAGTACCTAGAATTTTCCTTTAAAAGATAAAAGAAACATTTCTATTTAATTCATTGCAGTATTCTTGCCAATCTTGAAGTTTATTTTGTTCCTTGAGAATCAAACAATCCTAATAACTGTGTGTGATGTGTTTAGGAAACCGTTCTTATTTTTTGTGTTTGTTTTTATTTCCAGGCAAGGAAGTCATAGAGTTACTCTTAAATCTGCTTAATTTGAGGCAGAAGACATTGAATCCTTTGGTTTGGATAGTTTATCACCTACACTAACTTTAAAATTCTATATATCATGAAATAGTTTTCTCTTCCTGGCAGCGTAGTGATCTAAATACCCTCTTAAAACTCTACTAATTATCAGATTTTAAATAGCTGGTATAAAACAGAAACAATGTTTTGCTGAACTTGTAAAGAAACTAACAAATATTAGGCCAAATGTAAAGTAGAAGTAAGAAATCAAGGAAGAAGTGTGCTAAAGTCAGCTTTCATTGTGGGGGTATTTTCTTAAATTCAGTGATGTTGAGCTTCCATTTGGAGGACACCTCAGGGCACAGGAGAAGGGAAAGCCTAGAGCCCAATGGCATAGATCCTCACATTAAACTAGAACTCAAATAGCTATGACCTCAGCATAAAGTAAATGATCAATTAACCTGCTGTGTAGAATGTAAAGGATCAATTAACATCTGCCTGTCTTAAGCTTGTGCTGAATGTTAAAGGCAAAAATATTCCCTGAAAATACAGAAGTATAAGCTGGACCTGTGTGAGTTTGGAGATCAACTTCCATGACCTCCTTAGTCTTAAAGTTCTCAGCAAATTTATTTTAAAATGGTTCAGAGTTGAAAGACCTCAAGATCCCCAAAATTCTCACAGATAAAGTCCTCTCCCAAATGATCTGCACATACACATACATACACACATACACACACATACACACATACACACACATGCACACAGCACAATATATGTGTACACATGACATAATAAGTGAAACCAGGAAGAAAAAAGAGAGCACAATAAAAACTAGAAAGACTTCATGTATTAGAATTGAGACAGACCAAAAACAAGTAAGTTCAGTGAGTGCCAATGTCTTAAAAGTATAAGCAAAATCAAGAGATTATGAAAGTTGCCCAAGTAGTTCTTAAATAAACAAACAGATACTCTAAATATAAAAACTAAGTGATGAAAGATTTTAAAATTCCCTGGAAGTGGCTAACCAGCAGATGACCAAGCTGAGGTGGTTAACCAGCAGTTAGACCAAGCTGAAGTGATAATTAGTGAACTTGAAAATAGAAACAAAAGAAAAATCTAGAATGCACTCCAGAAATAAAAGATTTGGAGAATGTGAGAGAGAGAGGTTATGGAATATGCAGGATTATATGGAGATATAAAAAATGTCATCTAATCATAATTCCAGAAAGAGAACACAGAAAGGATGGGGGAAAGAAATAATTAGGTATATGACAATCGAGTTAAGAGTATCATAAGTCTCCATATCACTAATTAATAATGAATCCAGGAAATAGTCATCAATGGCTACCAACATCACAACATCACATAAGAAGGGCATCCATTTATTGTATGTGTCCTGATAGAAATACCCAACACTTCCTGTATAGAAGTTTTGGACACTTACTGCCAAAACCAAATCAAACCTCTAAATACAGCATTTAGTTTATAAGAAATGCAGAGAGGAAAATGAAATTCTACATGTGGTTACATCAATAAGTAAATTTCAAGGATGAAAGAACAGGGATTTATAGATTAAGACACTTAAATTCATTTCAACCAAATGCAATGTATGGATCATATCTAGATCTAATTCTAAAGAAAAATACAAAATGCTCAAAAATCATAAAAATATCGGCACTATTTAGCACAATTAAATATACCTTTCAGCTTTTCATGCAACAGCAATACCCCCTGTAGAAATATATACCAAAGACAAGCTGGTGAATATAGAAAAGGACATCTACACAACACTGTAAATTCCAAGAATAGCTAAAAAAACATAGATTGGACATAGCACAAATATTTGTCAATATTAGAATGGATGGATAAGTAGTACCATATTAACACAACAAATAATGTCCAGTTATAAAAAAGAATGAAGATGTTTCCATACATGACTATAAAATGATATCTAGAATATACTATTAAAAAAAGGGGGGGTGGATGGGGCCCCCAAGTGGCTCAGTCAGTTGAGTGTTCGACTTCTACTCAGGTCATGATCTCGCAGTTCATGAGTTTGACCCCACATTGGGCTCTGTGCTGTCAGCCTGTCAGCGTAGAGCCCACCTCAGATCCTCTGTCCCACCCTCTCCTCTTCTCCCCTGTTTACGCTCTACCAATAAATAAATGAATATTTAAAAAAAATTACAAACACACTCACAAAAACACAAAAGGATAAAAGGTATACCATAGAGAATATTATCAATGGTATTACAAGATTGTACGGTGACAGATAGTAGCCACACTTGTGTGAGCACAGAAAAACAGAGAGAATTCTCAGATCACTGTGTTGTCCACTTGAGACTAATGTGACATCGGGTGTCAACTATGCTTATACATATAATACATTTTATACATGATACATTAAAAACAAATGGACAAACTATAAAATTTTAAGTGACAACTAACGGGGTTATTGGGTGGAGAGAACAGGACAGAAGTTAAAGATACCCTTTCAGTAGATCTTGTTTAGTATATTTAACTTTGGGGCCATATAGAAATAAATTGAAAAACAATCTCTAAAACTCCAAAATAAAAGGAAACAAATGAACTTACCTGTATATCCAGTTAGTACATCCATACAGTGATTGATAATTTCAAGTTATCTGAATTGTGATAATTTGACCAAAAAAACCTGCAAACAAATTTAAATTATTTTCAGTAATCATCTTCTTGGTGGAAGTATTGGTATTGTTATTCTCAGACTGTTGTGTGCATATTGCAGATAAAGCAAATGAGAAATTACGTGATTTGTGATATGCTAATGTTACATTTCTCAGATCTTCAAGAACCAGGATTTGCAACATGGGTGAAAAGAGACACAGATTGGAGATAGAAGAGGTTTAGTAGAAATCCTCAGTCTCATTGTTAATGAAAGTATCAGTGAGAATTCGTTCTGTATTTTATACAAACAAGTAGTAGCATATTAACATAATAAAATGCTGTCCAGTTATAAAAAAGAATGAAGATGTTTCTATACATGACCATAAAGTGATATCTACAATATAGTATTAAAAAAAAAAAAGGATAGGGGCCCCCAAGTGGCTCAGTCAGTTGAGTGTGTGACTACAATTAAATATACAGTCATATAAAAGTCATATAAAAAGTCTGTTCGCCTTCCAACTTCGGCTCAGGTCATGATCTCACGGTTCGTGAGTTTGAGCCCCGCGTCAGTCTCTGTGCTGACAGCTCAGAGCCTGGAGCTGCTTCGGATTCTGTGTGTGTCTCTTTCTCCGCTCCTCCCAGCCTGCAATCTGTCTCTCAGAAATAAGTAAATATTAAAAAAAATGAAAACAAAAAAAGGAATATATATAAAACTATGTATTTTATAAAACTATATATGGTTTATGTGTATTTATGGTTTTATGCATAAATATATACACATATTTACTTATGTATTTTGAGAGAGAGAGAGAGAGAAAGAGAGAGAGAGAGAGAGAGAGAGAGAGAGAGAGAGAGAATCCTAAGCAGGCTCTAGATCAGCACAGCAGGTGTCTGAGATAATGACCTGAGCCAAAATCAAGAGCCAGTCACCACAATAAATATATACATTCATCTTAACTTTGTTAAATGAAAGAGCCTAGGAATAATGGCATCAATTTTCTACTCAAAGGAACTAGAATTAAAAAATGGAACAATTTAAGCATTAATAAAAATAATTACTTCGATGTTGCCTACTGGAAGATGTTAGTGAATATTTGCTCGATTTTAAATTGTATTGTGTTTCAATGTTCCCTTTTTTTATCAAATTTTCAAACTAATATTAATGGCCAACTCTACTTGGTCCTTTAACGAATAGTCAGTACCATTTAAAGAAGGTGCTCATTTTTGCAAACATGGTTTTTCCCTTAAACACAAGCAAAATTTCAATCACAAGCAAAATTCATGCCTAAATTGGTAGATATAGTATTCCCTAGAATAATTGTGGTATTATTATTGTTTTTATTGTTCAAAGAAAGGAATGGATGTTTGGAGAAGATAATCTTTAGTCAAAACTAACCATGTGCTAATGTGAAAATCAGTCATGCCATCTTAGTTTTCCACTCAAATATCTTAATACCAGTCAACATCAAACATGCTTATATTTCTGACAACTATCTTTAAAGTGGAAAAAAAAAGTTTTTACATATTTTGAAATCTTCACCCTTTATCATAGCCAATAAATAATATGCTTTGCATTTTTATATACTAGAAAATATAGTTTTATTAGTGAAAATCGTATTCAAGTTTAAGAAATAAGATTCTTTTAAGCAGAGCTGCTGAAAAATCATATATGAATCTAATATTAAGATAAATTTATATTAGGATGCTATATAGCAAAGGTTTTTAGTCATTTAACTTTCTAAAGGTTCGGTAGATATATTTATATGAAAGTATTATGGACAAAATTAGAATACAGTAGATTAACTTTAAAAACTTATTTTGGATAAATTTTATCTGCTCTTCACCACATATTAAGTAAACTAACTTCTTGGATACTGCAGGACGTATCAAATTAACCTTCCCTTTCTCTCTGGCTCCTCTCCAGAATTACTCGTATTTCACTCAGTCTCATTCTTGTAACTTTTGGAGTGTAAATTATTTACAGCTGTACATATCCTCTAACACTGAAAGCAAGGACCAGGTTCAAAATTTTAAGGGAGAAACTCAATCTGATTCATTTGTTTTGGCTTTTTTTTTCTAGTTATGAAGAGATTAGTTCCAAAAACAAAAATATATTACTTTGGAAGAAGCTCTTATAGCTAATGACATATTCTTTGAGCACGTGCTGATATTCATTCAGTCCTTTCCTTCACTTTGCAATTTTTCTTTTAGATTCCACCTTTCATGGTCCATATCCCAGGAATCAGAACTCTGTAATGTCCAATTGCCCTTTCCCACTTACCAAAAAGCTTTAACTCCCTTTTCCAGACTCATACCAGTTCGGTCTCTTTCTCTATTGAAAAAATGTTAGTGTATTTTGCATCTCCTTTGTATTCCTTTCTTCAGAAATTTTTCTGTAAAACTATCGAACTCTCCAGGAATGTGTACCAGCTAGTTCTCCCCCCAAAAATATTAAACCTATTCTTTTAATTAGTTTGTTTATAATGACCAAGAAAAATCTGGCTATACTCCAGTGTTAACATTCCTTCTTTCCTTGGACTAGACAAATTATTTCTAAATCTCAATTTATAAATAAACATAAAATTAATACTTTGATTATTTAAACCATTTATCAAGAGATAGTGTATAGCAATGAATAATAAATGACCTGCTAAGTAGTTTTGCTTTATTTTACCAAATTAAGAAAAAATTACTCAGCTTCTTAACTGTCCAGATTTTGCCCACGCCTGTAAAGTACAAAGCAAAATGGAAAGTTGGCCATAATGCCTATGGAGAGAGCCAAGCCAGACAGTTCGGGTCAAAAAGTAAAATTTTTACCCATTGCTTAAATATTAGAAGTTATTCACAGCTGCAGATAATTTGTACTCTACAAATTCTAAGAATATGGTGCTGAGTATGGCTTTGTCCTAATTATCTGGTTTGGCTGCTGATGCTGACCAGATTTTCAGGCATATTTCAAACTTTCCATTTCACCTTTTGCTGGCAACAAAAAATAGTAAAATAAATCCATTTGAGTGAACAAGTCTTCATTCTGTTGAATGGTACTAGATTGTGTACAAGGCTCTGGTGGTCTGTGACTTTGATAGGCCGGTGCGTTCAAATTTGCAGTCAAGAACTCTTGGATCTTTGGCCAAAATCAGCGGAGAAGAATTTTATTCTGCTCATTACATTGGATTGTGTTTTTTTACTTAATCTCTAACCTTTCATATATGTAGAACTGGAACAATAAATATCAAAACAACTGCAGGTGAAACAACAATTCTACAACATTACAAAACAGAAGAGACCAATTTACCTTAAGAGACTCTAACCAGACATTTAAGAATGAAGCATCTTGAGAGTTCTTATTTCAAAATGATATGAGTGTGTTTATGTTTCAGACTAATAACTCGTACGTGCAGAAATGCAAATTTCCATCGTTTTGATGAATCAGTTCAACTTCTAGGTGACCTCAATTTTGACCCTTATTTTCACTGAGGGCAGAAGGCTCTGATTTTTCGCAATTTAAGGTAACAGTCACTTTCAGGTTGAAAATGTATACTGTTGGTAGATGTGTTCACAGCCACCTGTCTGCAGAGCTCCCCTGATAACACCTCGTCATTCTGCAGAGAAAGCACTCCCATCACCCCTGTTTTTCAAGCTTGCCCCATGTGACACAACCATTAAAAAATATATTCAAGATTTCTTCAAACCTCCTTCTCCTTTCCTTCTTTTATTTTTTTATTTTTTTTTAAATTTTTTTTTCAACGTTTATTTATTTTTGGGACAGAGAGAGACAGAGCATGAACGGGGGAGGGGCAGAGAGAGAGGGAGACACAGAATCAGAAACAGGCTCCAGGCTCTGAGCCATCAGCCCAGAGCCTGACGCGGGGCTCGAACTCTCGGACTGCGAGATCGTGACCTGGCTGAAGTCGGACACTTAACCGACTGCGCCACCCAGGCGCCCCTCCTTTCCTTTTTTTAAATAGGAGTTATCTCCCAGGGTTCAGAGGTAAAGAGCCAGTCATCAAGGGCATGTGACTTGCATTCATCTGAATGGGAAGGTGAACACCTCACCCTTGAGCCCTCTTTAGTCATCACTATCTTGTACCCTGACATTCCACATCCTAGATGATTTTAGGCATTTAGAAGTGGGACCTGCTACAGGTATCATTAGTCCCATCCTCACTTGTCATACATTCTACCTTTTCTCATTCTGACTCAAGGTGTCTTCTAAAGACTTCTCCCCTTTAGAATGCTTGGGCACTCTTGTCTACTTTGACCACTCCACCCTGGAGTATATCAAATTCTACAAGGCTAACTTCAGGCCCATTTGACAAAACACCATCCCTTAGCCATTGATAATTTAAACAGATTTTATGTTTTTCCTCTTGGCACAAATCTGAAAGGTCAGGCATTAAATCTGACCTATGAATCCTCCAAATCTATCACTTCCCCACTTAACTTTCTTAACCTACCAGCACTGATACCGGTTAGGTCCCTTCAGAACCATCCCTTCTAACCTACTGACTCCACTTTTTCTTTCATTCATGGTAAAGCAATAAGTATTTTATAATATCAAATATGTTTCCTTTGATAGTATAAAACTACGTTCAATACTCTGGGCTTGGCTCATAATTTTTAAAACTGGACTTTTAAAAATTACAGAAAATCCTTTCTGCTTTCTACAAAGCCTGGGCCTTATGAATCAAAATTTATTTGGTTTCCCAAATGTCACTACAATTTTGCACTTGAGAAAAGCCTTACAAAATGACATAGGCGTCCTTGTAAAAAAATGTATATATATATATCTCAACCGTCCCTTTAAGAGCAATGTAGACACAAAGGAACTACTTATGACTCAGTAGTTGGGGAAGGACTGGGGTGAAAGGAATTGTCAAAAAGCTTCCAGGTTTGGTTGGGGAGACTATGATCTAGTTTAGTGTTTACAACAGGTTGAATTATTAGCCACAATTCTCCCCTCTTCTGAAGTAGGAGTATGCTTCCCCAACCCTGTGCTGGCTTCGTAGAGGTGAAGTACATTTCCCCCAATCTCCTTGGACTAGTCTTCACCATGCAACTTGCTTTGCCCAGTGGAATATGTGGAGAAGCAGCACTTTGACAGTTTTAAGTCTCAGATGTATGAGCTATTTCCCTTGAGCTTCTGGCATTGCCATGGAAAGGGCTTTCCCTAGATAGCTGCTACAGCTGGAGCTTACACCTCAGAATTCCTCCTGGATCGTACCTGAGCCCTGCCCCGGAGGCGGTCTGAGCCCAGCTAGACTCGCATATTGAAGCAGAAACCACAGAACAGCCTAGCCTAGACTGGCCTACATTGGCTGACCCCCAGCTGGTTTAGTGTTGATGCCATTGAGTTGCCTGTTAAACATACAGCTACTGTTTGGAATGGGAAAATATGCGAATTGTTTTCCTTGTATTGTACCGAATAGATTGAAAAGTAAAGAAAATTGAGGAAATCATGAGTTTTAACAAGACTTTTTTTTTTTTTTGGTGAAATTATCAGACAGTCATTCAAAGGAGTATTCAGAGATGCCACTATAGTCAACTGGTCAAATCCTCCATTAAATGCAGAAATGTTCTGTTTAAAATTCCAGGAAAGGTTCCTATGGACTTTGCTTTCAATCTCCTAGTCCAAACTCTCACCCGCTCTCACCTGTACTAGTGCAATAGCCTCTACACTCATTGTCCGACACCTATTCATAACCATCTACCCCCCACTTTCTAGTGTGTCCATCATGCTGATATGTTCAATGCGAATATGACCATATTGTTTCCACAGCTTAAAATATGTCACTGCTTTCCCGTTTGCTTTAGGAGAAAGACCAAACTGTTCCAGATGTCCTGCAAGGACCAGCAAAATCTAACCCCATTCTACTTCTCCAGCCTCAGTTCTTGGTCTCAGCCCTGCAGCACCATAGCCATAACTCCTGTTAGTTCCCAGAACAGAACTTGCCTCTCATTGACTCACAGATTTCACTTACCACTTGCCAGAGTCTTCTTGCCTATTGGCCAGTGAGATCCTCAATCCCATCCTCAGTCTGATTTCCAATGCCAGCTCCTTAGTCTGGGTTCCTGTTAAAAACAGAGTCTGAGACAAAAGTTTGGGGGCAGTTAGGTTATCGGGGGATGATTCCAGGAGCAAGTGTAGGGACAGAGAGAGTGAGAGGCAAAAAATAGAAAACAGGATGTGCTATGGACTCAATTGCATTCCCCCAAAAACCATATATGGAAGCCCTAACCCTGAGTATAATAACATTTGGAAATGGAGCCTTTGGGAAGTCATTAGATTTAGATGAAATCATTAGGTGGGACCCTTATGATGGGATTCGTGCCCTTAGAAGAAAGACACCAGGAACTTGCTTGCTCTCTCTCTGAACTGTAAGAAGATGGGGAGAAGGTGGCCATCTGCAAGCCAGAAAGAGAGCCCTCATTGGGGAACTGAGCCTGCACCTTTATGTTGTACTTCCAACCCTCTAGAACTGTGAAAACAAAATGCTTAAGTCACTACTGAGTTGACTAGTAGAGGGTGCTGTCAACGTTTTAATTATTGAAAATGTGGAATAAATTTATCAATATTTTCTTTTTGATTGGAGATTTTTATGTCTTGTTTAAGAAATCCTACCCTTCTGTACAGATACAACATCTACTAAAAGAATCTTAGTTTTAGTTTATTTTTGTTTGGTTGGTTGGTTTTGTCTGTTTGTTTGTTTGAAGTTTGGCTTCTTTTTGAATACCTGTAATCTACCTGGAATTTTTTAAAGATGTGAGGTAAGAACTCAACTTCATTTTTTCCCATATCGGGTACTGAACTCACTCTGGTACTAACCCCAATAAATTCAAGTACATACTGCTCCACAGCAATCTAGTGATAATGTAAGCCTTACCGGTTATTCTCTTGCTTAAAAACCTTCAATGGTTCTCCATTATTTATCAAGTCAAGTCCAACGTCCTCAACATCTCATGTAATGTTGGTTTTAGTGACAGCTCTCACCACCCTCTTCCAATTCCTTATGCTCTAAAGACACTTACTTACTTAATTTCCCAATGGGAACACATATTCTTTCCTCAGTGAACTTACTGAGGTAAGAGTGAACTTACCCTTGACTCATTCTCATTTCTAACTTACAGTTTGCCTAGTGTACGTTATTCTCTATTTGATATTAACACACATCAAACTTCGCACACCTTTGCCCTTGGTTCTTCTCTCCCCACTCAACTATACCTTTCATCCCCTCTGTGTGTATGAAAAACATACTTATCAAGTCCATCTTTAAATTTTACCTAATTTCTCTTTATCCCAATTAAAATTATGCCTCTCTAATCACCTCTATTGCATGTTATGGTGATTCTAATGAATTCTTTAGGCACATTTCCCCCTTAAGCTTGAAAGCTACCCGGGAATAATAACACTGTGTCTCATATGTTCATTGCATATTATTAATATAATGAATATTAATTACATTAAGCCAGAAATGATTGTTAATATATACAATTATATTCATGGACTCTGAGAGTACAGACAACATGACATTTTAAAGCAGGAAAAATAAATCATTTAAGCATATTTACCTTGCATTTAATAAAAGCACCAAACCTCCCCTCACTGAACTTTTGTTTTTGCTATTTTAGCCAAGTTCTTTCATTCATATTTTCATTTAGTAGCCACCTGCCAAATAAGTTATAAAAGTTGGCAGTGTCCAAAGGAAGGTAATCAGTAACAAAAGAGAATAGGAGACCAATAAGACATTCAGTTTCACGACTCTGGATAAGAGACAGAGAATAATGCCATGATTGTAAATGCTCAGGTACAGGAAGGTTTTCTTAAGCGATAGTCACTAGCTGCTCGTCCTTTGCCAGAAAGAGAGCATGAGCTTGGTGAGACCAAAAGTGAATTTTGTAGCTGAATAGCCCTTGGAGAAAGCTCCCATCAGGGGAGCAACTCTTGTCCCTGTGATAATAAAATCCATCTTTGCTGGCTTAAGAATAGTCCTTTAAGCAGGAAACGGGGCCCTTGCCCCATCATGCAATGGAAAATCAACAATTTCAATCTTTAAAGTCTTTCTTCTCAGGGAGCCTGGGTGGCTTGGTCAGGTAAGTGTAAGACTTTAGTTTAGGTTCAGATTATGACCTCTCAGTTCGTGGGTTCGAGCCCCGCATGGGGCTTTGCACTGACTGCTTAGGATTCTCTCTCTCCTTCTCACTGTCCCTCCCCTGTGCATGCGCACACTCTCTTCTTCAGAATAAATAAATGAACCTTAAAAAAAAAGTCTTCCTCCTCAGATATAAATCACTGTAGAAGCCCAATACAGTACGGATTTGTAACGCGCTCAATTGTGGTTACCAGCTGTAATAAATTAGCCTGATAGCTTAATTTGCATATTGATGATTGGCAAACCACAAAAAGAGTCATAAAAATGTCAGTCTCCCAAAATAAGTGATTAGGTAAGTAAGTACCACCATTTTAATTTTTATTTATTCTTAAAATTATAGACAAGTATAATAATTATAACTTGAATCTCAAATGGAATTCTCAATTCAATATACTAGAATAATGATTTTAAAGATGCTTGTGCATCTTTTTTATGGTAATTAATTTCTCTTTGTTAGAATATTGTGTTTTGTGAGAATAAACCTGAATACATGTAACATTAATTTTGCTCTCTGTTTAAAATTTTAAATGACTGTAAACAACTATTTACATTATATAACTATATTACTATCACATTATTCTTTCTAAATCTTTTAAGTTTATTTATTTCTTTTGAGAGAGGCAGAGAGAGGGAGAGCAGGGGAGGGGCAGAGAGAGATGGAGAGAGAGAATCCCAAGCAGGCTCTGCACTGTCAGCATAGAGTCTGACGCAGGGCTCAAACTCCTAAACCGTGAGATCATGACCTGAGCCGACGTCTAGAGTCAGACACTTAATCGAGTGAGCTACCCAGGCACCCCTCCTTGTAAATCTTATACAAACTTTAAAATGACATTTTCAGAGCCTTACTAGGATGTTTTACTACTCTAATACAACATGGTAAATGTATCCAATGCCACTTGAATTGTACACTTTAAAACAGTGAAAGTGAATTTCATTATATATGTATTTTCCCACAATAAAAAATTATATTCTGCTCCTTGGATTATGGATTTCTCTTTTTAATTTTTCTGTAAATACTCTGCAATTCTTTAACAATTCTTTCTTCTCCATTCCTCTAGCACTCCAATTAGTCATTACTACATGTTTCCTATCTCCTTGCCTCTCTCTCAGGTTTATCTTCTTACCATTATGTGTACATGGTTCTGAGCCCTGAGTTCACAGATCATTTTTCCAACTGCGTCTAATCTGCTATTCAACCTGTTCACGGAGTTTTTATATGAATGGCCATTTAAATTTCAATTATAGAAGTTCCATTTGAATGTTCGTTTTCAACCTTTTCTGTTCAAATCCCTCACTGTATAACCATGGCTTTAAATGTATCCTTTATTACTTTAAACATTTTGTACTTATATTTCTCATATTCTGTATTTGTGAGTTCCAACACCTAGAGTTCTCCCGTGATTAAATCTGTTATTTCTGGTTACTGTTGAATGCATGACTTATCTCATTAATCTTTCAGAGCCTACCTCTTGTAACCGTCTCGGCTGATATCAAGGACCCACTTAGCCGAAAGTAAACCTGGGAGGCATGTGCGTGTACGTGCGTATGCATGCGTTTCCAGCACACGGTGCACCATGACAGCGACAAAAATTGTTAGTAAAGAAATAGAGAGCTGTCTCTGCCAAAATATTCCTGTAAAGCTCCACACTACTTAAGGTTTCTGAGCAACTGCACGTTTCTCAACCGCCTGGAGTATGATTCTCCACACCCTTCACACAGATAAGTCCCGGTTCCTCCTGGTTCCATCACAGGCATATCCTCCAGAAAACCTGTCCTCATGTTCCATCTACTCCTCCAAAGCAGTGCTGAGCACCTCAGTAGAGGTGGACCTGCTTTTACAAAAAGGTTTATTTTTTAAGGTGTATTTCCCTGTATTATAATTTTCCTTTTTGTATCCTAACTCCCTCACTAAACCATAGAATCCCTGAACACATACACTGTCTTTTATCTCCTGATTCACAGCCCCTATCTCATCATTAGGCACTCAGTAGTTATTTGCTGAGTAAAAGACCGAATAAAATGAAAATCTGGAAAGTTGAAAAGTGAATATTTCTCCTGGGATCTTTGATAATTGTGCTAGACATTTCCCCCCTCTCACTTCCCCTGTCTCCATTGTACCTGCTCTGTGTCTCAGGAAACTGACATTCATGGTCTACATCAAACTCACTTGCTCTCTGGCTTCCTGTTGGGTTCATTCAATAAGAAGCATGAGTCGAAGCTGGGAAGCCAGAAACCACTGATGTCCCCAGTTTCCCCTGGCGGCGGGGTCAGCACGTGTTGGCTATGTGACCTTCCACCGATGACCACAGTTCCTTTCATGAAGTCTCCTCCACTAAGCTACTTTCCTTTGGGTCCTGTGTAACCCCTCCCTTTCCTCCATCTAACTGTGAGTGGGAATGCCACTCCACTGTGATTGGTTTGTTCCTGAATCACACATTATCTCTTGTTGGGTCCGTTATACCTTGACAAAACCTTTGCAATTTCTCTTTAAACCGCTCAAATTACCCCCTTTGAAGACTGCTGGCCCTTGACTGATATCAATAATGTGGCACTTCAGAATTGCTTGTGCTTTGGGGGGAAAAAAGGCTAGTGCAGCTTATGAAAGACAAGACAATTCAAGGACAATTTTCAGACTGAAGTACATAAAATTTACGTAAAATGTTCAGTCAACAAGGATGGATCTGGAGGACATTATGCTAAATGACATAAGCCAGTCACAGAAGGACAAATATTGCATGATCCCACTTCGAGGAGGTATCGAAAATAGTCAAACTCATAGGAGCAAAGAATAGAATGGCAGTTTCCAGGGGACGGGGGTTGGGAGAAGTGGGGAACTGTTCAATGGATATAGTTTCAGTTATGCAAGATGAATAAGCTCTAAAGATCTGCTGTACAACATAGTGCCTATAGTTGACAGTGTACTATTGTGCCCTCCAAAATTCATAAGAGGGCAGATCTCATGTGAAGTGTCCTTAACACTAAAAACAACAACAAAACATGGTGGAGCAGGGGAAACTGAGAGATATGGATAAATCTCTTCCTTTGATCACGGTGCTCATATCATGGGCATTTGTCTATGTCCAAACTCATTAAATTGTACATATTAAATATGTTCATTTCTTTTCAGTATATCAGTTATTCCTCAGTAAAGCTGATGTAAGTTATTTAAGGTTAACCTTTAGGGCAGAACCAAACATAACAATAATTGACTTTTTAAAAAAAATTGAAAACCTTGTAATGGTATTTACATTACCATTGTAATGGTAGATTTTACGGGACTGAAGAGAAAAAATAAGCAGCTAATTTAAGGGCTAATATTCACAAGACTGGAGTATAAAACCAAAAACTCAGAAAAAAGAATTTCAGAAAGAAATTTCTGCCTACAGAAGTAAATGTTTCAAGACTGTATTTTTCTTAAGAACAAGAAGATTGGGTGATTGCTAGTTCCAAAGGCATCAGTGTTCCTCAGAAATTTTATGACCAGGGACTTTGTCATTCCTCTGTGCAATCCCAGGATGGTTTGGATTAGAAAAGAAGCATATCACATTGTATAAGATTGTTTTCTGAAAAAACAAAACAAAACAAATCATCCAATAGCCCTTTGAAACTTCTTTATGATAGAATAGGATTCTCAGAGGAAAACACTTAAAGTATCTCTTTAGTAATTTCTAAATGTCTCATCACTTCTTCAAGTGGTGAATTATATTCATAAATAGTTAAAGTAAGGTAACTCTATGGGTACAGAAATTACACAAAGTTCAGTTATTTTGAAGAAGCTCTTAGTATGGTAGTAATATATTGACAGACTGGTTTCCAAGCATCTGGACTCCATTTCTAAGGATTAGGACAAGATGTCGCATCATAAATATATATATTTATGATATATATTTATATATGATATATTTATATGTGATGATTTATATATGATATACATAAAAATATATATAATACATATTAATTTTCTCTAAGTCAGTAAAAACATCAAAGGTTTACTCTGTCCTGTGTTAGTAGCTCACATGACAGCATAAATAATATGACTGAGTGTATGATATACACAGAGGAATTGTCTTAGCATCTTAAGGAAGCCCAATACGTGCCACTCCTCACCCCTACCTGAGTTCTGAACAAAATAAAAATTAAGTCAGGAATAAGACCTTTGGAGGACAAAACATCATCTTCTGTGTGTGGGAGATAGCACACAGAAGTGGGGGCAGTAGGGGATAAGCTACGTGACCTGGAGACTTAGTCCTAGTCGCACAAAAAGCCAGAACACTACGTGCTCTCCTGACCCCGTAAGCGTAGGCCATGGCCAAAGGAGCAGGAAATGTGTGCTGCCTCTGGTCAGGCTGGCTTCCAAAGAGGAAAGCAGAGGATATGAGCTGCAACAAATATCTCATTTCTTCTCAAATCTCCAACAAGAACATCACTACTTCCCTACCTCTGAGGGAGTCACTGAAAAGATAGAAGATCCGAGAATGGTGATGGTACCTCTCCTCCTGACTCAGAAGCGGGGAAGGATAGGTCTGTCCCCAACTTTGCTCAACTTTTCATGCCCTTAAGCCACAGGGCCAACCCCATGGTCAATCAGGTTTTGACTGTTCGTCTCGAGGAAGAAACCAAATGTCAATCAGAGTTTCCTGCTTCAGTTTTCAATAGGTTGTACATCATTTTTTTTAATGTTTGTTTATTTTTGAGAGAGAGACAGAGTGAGAGCAGGGGAGGGGCCAAGAGAGAGGGGGTCAAAGAATCCGAAGCAGGCTCCAGGCTTGAAGCTGTCAGCACAGAGCCCTATGTGGGGCTCAAACTCAGACTGTGAGATTGTGACCTGAGCTGAAGTCAGACGCTCAACGGACTGAGCCCCTAGGTGCCCTTAGGTTGTATACCTAATGCCAGCTGCTGCTCCGTCATTAAGACTTCTGAGTTGACTTGCTGCTTATAGTTGCTAATCCTTTGAAACACAGTACACACCAACAATTGTTCAGTATTTATAGAATGATGCGGTGCAAGTGTCCTGTCTCTGCTCCAGTTTCTCTGGGCCTTCAATGTGATGGCTGGGGGTGGACAGGTGGACAATCATCTGGAGGAAGAGTCTTCACAAACATGTCCAATAACTGATACTAGGTTGAAGCTATTGCACAAGACCTCAGCTGGTGCCCTTGGCTGGAGCATTATACATGGCCAATCCACATGCTCTGGGCTTCTTCATATCTTGGACATCTCAGTGTGGGTGGACTTCTTACATAGTTGCTCAAGGCTCCAAAACAAGTGTCCTGAGAGAACCAGATGGAAGCTCCGTAGCTTTTTCTGACCCAGACCCAAGATTTAGGGACTTGACTTCTGCTGCATTCTACTCTTCACACAAAATCACTAAAAAAGGTCCAAATTTAAGAGGAGCGAACATAAAACCCAACTCTCATGAGAGGAATGCCCATTTTCAGGTGTGTTACAAAACCTTCACAGTCCAATAGATATTAGTGTTGAATTTGTTTTATAATGATCTGAAATCAGGCACAAGAAGATACTAACTCCAAGATGAGTGTTCCACAAAGACTGAACATTACTTTTCCATTCTATTTCCTATGCAGATTGTGTTCAGTAAGTAATTCAACAGAGCATATCAGAAGACCTTCAAGGAAACTAAATGACATCAACAAGATATTCCAATAATAAGTTTCATAAAGGTACTCTCATAATAAAAGCCCTACAATATAGAATTGCTCCACATATTGAAGACGGTTTCTTATTAATAAGATTTCCAGGATGAACTAAATGCAAATGCTAAAAGTTTTCAAGGTCAAACACTTCAAATCCAAAACAATTAAAACTCCATAAAAATGTCTTGTACTTACAGAAGTTCAAAGAAATTAATTTTGTTTCGCCCCAGGTTTTTTTTTTCTGCTCAGTCTCAGCTAAAACAAGATGTTTACTCACTGGGGAGATCTGAGGTTCTTTCAGCAGAAGCAGGCTGGAGAATCGCTTCCTGAAAGCACTAAAGTGCCTTCAGGCCTCAAAAGCTGTGCCAATCTCAAGTCTTCGATCAGCCTCTGCAAAGATTTCAAAAGACCAGATACCTGAAAAGACATGACTCCACACTGCTCACTTACACAAGGCACTTATTTACAAGGATATGATTCATTAAGAGAAAGACAATGGAGTACAGGAAAGCAAGGAGGCTTTGAAAGACATCTAGGTGCTAACTCCCCAGGGTACTTGTTGGCAAACTGACACGATCTCTGGACTGAACCACCAAGGTGTGTGTTTGACTGTAGGCTTCTGGGCAGCTCAAAGCAGAAGTTCCGAGGGAGATTTTTAAGGTACCTCTGATCACATAGTCAGACCGGGTTGTCTAAACCATTGTGCTAGTTGGAAATCAGAAGCAAACAAACTGGCCCTAAGGGTCAGAATTTGAACAGCACACATTATCAATTTTACTACCCTTCTCTTGGCCAAGAGTCAAAGCCAGACATCCAGGCATCTCTAGAAATAAAGATGGAGCTATTACAGACCAGTTGTAAGTATCCTTAATCCTACAGTCTCTTTTCTAAAGAGTCCAAAGATTATCACTACACTGTCCCAACACCCAGCAAATTTAGAAAGCAAAGTAATCTGCAGCCCCTAAAGCAGTTGAGTAGGCAACATTTTGTTCATATTACCAATACTTAGTGATGCCAAAGATCTCAGGAGAAACTCAATGGCTTTCAGGGAAGAAAAGTAGATGGAGAATATTATTGCTTTCAGCCCTCCCAGAACACCCATCAATCTGTGACAGTGGTCCATGACCAATTAGCTTAAACTTAACAGTAAGGAGAAATTAGCCATCAAGAAGTTAATTCTGCTGTTATGTTTACCTGATATCCAGGCACAAATCTCTTCTGTCAAAGAGTGGCATATGGAATTTAGTGGTCTGTTGAGGGTTAAATTGTATGTCAAAAAAAAAACAAGCTTAAATTCTAATCCCTGATATCCATGAATGTGACCTTACTAGGAAATAGAGTCTTTGCAAAAGTAATTGAAATTCAAGTTAAGAGGTTATACTAGAGTAGGATGGATCTTTGCTCCAACAGGACTGGTGTCCTTACAAGAGGAGACAGACGTGCAGGTAGGACACCCTGTGAGGGCAGAGGCAGAGATTGAAGTGAGGCATCCATCAGCTGGGGAGTGTGCCAAGAACTGCCAGCCATCACCAGAAGCTAGGAAAGAAGCATGAAACTGATTTTCCCTCAAAGCTTCCAGAAGAAACCAACCCTGCAGACATCTTAATATTAGATTTCCAGTCTCTGAACTGTGAGGCAATACATTCCTTTCATTTTAAGCCCTTTGTTTATGGTCATTTGTTGTAGCAGGTTCTAGCAAACAAATACATAGCCTGACTCCAGCTTTGAGCTCTCATTGCTGGCCATTTTAAATCTCTCCCCTCCCCCCTTTACCTCCTACCCAATACCTGGAAAAGCAGGTAAGAAGGCCCAGATGCTCCATTCTTTGACACCAATGGGATCTTCAAACCACCTGTAGGAACCGCTGCTTTGCCTTACCCTCATTGGCCAGTCTCCTTCCCCTGCTCTCTCAAGCCATTTTTGGAACTACTACAGAGCCTCCTTGTTATGTGAGTGGTAAACTTTTCCCATCTGTTCTGCATGTATATGGTGTCATCACTCTTAACATGTTGACTAAATTCTGGATAGGGGTTCTTTCTCTTTCTTCAGGATGGCCATAAATAGAACATACCTGCCTTCCTGAAAAGTTGAGACATTTCAACTCTGGCAATCCTGTTCTCAGTCTTGTTTGTCGTGCAATTCTCTTCAGTTCACCATATTCGAAACCTCTTCATTCCTACTTCCACTTAGAGCCCCATATTTCTGCTATTTCCTGGATTGCGTTGCAGGTGGATTCTATTTAGTGACATTAGGGTCTCTTGTGAAGAAGAAATGTAATCCCTGGTTCAATCATGCCTACTCAAGAAAGGTGCATCTCACTGGGTCATCCATGAATGTTTGCGAAAGCTGGCTTGACCCCCTGGAGTATAAGCTATAATACTGGGGCCAACTCTGCAGCAGAGGCTGTCACTGGCCCCTCTACTCTCCTCTTGCAGTTATCCCAGAAAATGGAAACAACTAGAATCCTAGAGAGTCATAGCCTGCACTGAAAGAACTTGACGTGAGAAGCAAGTGTATGTGAGCAGTGCTAGGGACTATGGTGAATACTTTGTTGGATGCCTAGGTCCTCTTTATGGCAGGTGCAGCCACCCCCCAGATAGCAAAACTCACAGATGACACCTTCTCTTGAGAATTACCCCCAGCCAAATGGGAGCCACTGCACCTTCCGGGCTACTCTTGCGAACTCTCTAAGGGCATGTTAGAGCCAATAACTGACTGAAATGGGAATACAAAATTTTACTACTTTGGCACAAGATGGGGTCAACTCTTGTGCAACTGACGCTCTAGAACTGGCTGTTGAATACACAGTGCGACTAGCAGTTACTGAATGGATGAAATGAGATATGCATTGGATTTCGACAAGTTAGTATGAAAAATGAATGTAAGATATCTCATCAATGTTTAATATTGATATGCTCAAATGACAATACTTTGGATGTATTGGTTTAAACAAAATGTTGTAAACCATCTGTTTCTTTTTACCTTTTTAAATGTGGCTACTAGACAGTTTAAAATTAAATATGTGGCATGCAACATATTTACTATATTTCTTCTGGACGGCATTACTCTAGAGCTTTCCTCTGGGATCAGTCTGAACCAAGTCTCCAGCTAAGACCACATTCGTGCTGATCTGGATTCCCTTCTCCTGTTCCGAGTCCCCCAGTGCACTCTCTGGACAACCCTCCCTCACTAAATCACCAAAACAGAATCCCACCTCAGGCTCTGCTAGGAACCAAACCTAAAACACTTGATGTTTTGTATAAGTTTGGTCTTCGATATTCTATAAACAATTAGATAAAATTTAAATCAAAATAAAAGTATAAGAAGGAAACAGTGCACATATAACTAGCAACATGCCATCGAGAAAAGTTTCTGTAAGACTGAACTCCTAGCCTTAGGACACAAAGCTAAGTGATATGCCTGGTAAAACATACATTAATAATGGTTTTGATCACCATGCTAAAAACATACACAATTTAAATCATACAGGTCTTATGTTAGCTCATAGTTAGTTAATGTTAGCCCGGTTAATTCATTCTAGGTCGAAGAGAGATCTTATTGTTTTACAGATCCTATTACTTGGCTCAATATTTTAGTTTATCATCACTACTCTTGATGATTAAATAAAAATTCACAGTTCTTTTAAAATGTGGGAAACTATAAGATTAGGATTTAAATTTTAAATAAGCTTAAGCTTAAAATTCTCAAAAATAACATCCACTAGGAAGTTTTGTTTTTGCTAGGACAGCCTTTCACTCATATGTGCAATTTAAGAAGCAAAACAAATGAGCAAAGGGGAAGGGGGGGGGCGGATACAGAGGGAGAGAGGGAGAGAGGAGAGAGGGAGAGGAGAGGGGGAGAGGGAGAGAGGGAGAGGGAGAGAAGGGGAGATGGAGAGGAGGAGGGGGGAGAGGGAGAGAGAGAGAGAGGGAGAGGGAGAGAGGGAGAGGGAGAGGGAGAGAGGGAGAGGTGAACCAAGAAACAGACTCTTAACTATAGAGAACAAACTGGTGGTAATCTGAGGGGAGGTGGGTGGGGGGATGGGTGAAACAGGTGATGGGGATTTCGGAGTGCACTTGCTGTGATGAGCACCAGGTGTTGTATGGAAATGCTGAGTCACTAAATTGTACAACTGAAGCTAATCTGACACTATATGTTAACTTACCGGAATTAAATAAAAACTTTGAAAAAAAGGCGGGGGGAGAGGGTGGAATTGTTACTCCGAATACTTATTTCAACAACATGCATTTTAAAATGCTGAGAATTACCATCTGATTCAATTCTATTGTACAGTGATAAAATAAAAGAATGTGGTATTTTGTATGAAATAACTTAGAAGTATTCCCAGTCACTGAGGAGTTGACCTTATTTATTGAACAGATAATCTTGCTAACAAGCCTTGCCTGCATAACCTCACACTACCACGTGATGTCACTCTAACACAAGGTTTTAAGCATGGAATTAAAAAATTGCCAAAAGACCATCTCTGCAGAAAAAGTGTTCAGTTAGAAGTATTCTGAGCAGCACAAATCTTCACAGCATTAGGTGTTTCTAACTGGTGAGTTTATACTGAATCTCACATCTCACTTGCCTAAGAAAGGACTTCTTGTTGGAGATCCCGGACATAATGGAAACCCACAGATTAATGGGGACACCTGGTAAGCAGAGTGAGTCCTTTAGGAAAGCCAAGGCTGTGTGTACTAGAGTTTGCTCACCAGGTCTCCCGTTAGGCCAAAGAGGATACGTTAAAAGAACAAACCAACAAAACCCCTATACCTGTAAATGCTACTGTGAAATTTAAAAACATCAAAGACCTAGAGAAATGACAAAGCTTACGGTGAGTTACAGCAGATTGCCTACAAAGGAACAAGGATCAGGGCACCGCCCAAAACACTGAGAGTGGATGCAAGTAAACAAGGAGTATGGTTTTAGTTTTTAAGGAAAAGAATTGCAGACATAAAATGATAAACCCAAACAAACGTCCCTTTAAATATGTGGTTATAGAAATACATTTCAATAATACCAGTCTTCAGAAATTTTTCTACTTAAAACATTATTAAAGGGGAGCCTGGGTGGCTCAGTTAATTAAGCCTCCAACTTCAGCTCAGGTCACGCTTTTGCAGTTCATGAGTTCAAGACCCACGTCAGGCTCTGTGCTGACAGCTCACACAGACTGGAACAAGCTTCAGATTCCGGGTCTCCCTCTCTCTCTACCCCTCCCCTGCTCACACTCTTGTCTCTCTCTCTCTGTCTCTCAAAAATAAGCATTAAAAAATTTAAAAACCATTATTAAAAAGTAAAGAAAACATTATAAACATTCACAAAGGAAATACTCAGATAAATTGTTTCAAGAGATACAGGAAGAGTGATTACATAACAATATGAAGTATTGTGTGGTCTAAAACACCAAATGCCAAAGAAAAGCAGAAGAAGAAACATCCGTAAACACTCGGTTCCAATTCTAGAAAATTCAGTAGGTTGAGGAGAAAGGAGATAAAGTAATCACTCATACCTTTCACTCTTTGTCCTGCCCACTTGTGGATAATGAGATGAAAAATGTCTAGAAAATAGTTAACTAAAATGATCGAGCCTTTCTTTCAGGAAAGGTACTTAAATGATTGTGATCTTTGCTCTGAAAAAATATCTTGAAAGGTTGACATTTATAAAAGTCTGAAAGGAATATAAGGAGGGATCATTTTCAGAATACTGAATTAGGAGGTATTGCTTTAAATCTAAAATAGATTTAAAATTGTGACATTTGAGTCACCACACATAAAACCCTTGGCATTTATGGATTCCTGTTTGTGGTTTAAATATATGTGATGGAGTGAAATTTCTCCCTAAGCAAGGTGAAGACAGTAATCTCTCGCTATTGTCATCCTGTGGCATTCAAAGCGTACTGCCTCCTGCCGACAGTAAAATGTAGTTTGGACTTCAAAATAATGCATCCGCCGGTGCCCTGTTGTTTTGGCTGATCTGTACCCCTCTGACGAAGCCGCCTCTGGTGATAAACACACTTACAGACAGACACTTCTTCAGCTGTTTGTCTTTTCAGAGCTTGGTATCTCCTGTAACCTGGGGCCTCTTAATGAGCCCTGAAATCTACTTCCCTGGGGGGCAGCTAGCTATTCTCTGTTCTTCCCGGAGGACAGGCTTACTTTTGCTACTATGGCAACCACTGCAAACTGCTTTCTCTGACTTTTTCAGCTTCTGAGTCCTGCGGATTTCTTTGCAAAGATAATTCTAGAAGCTTTCGGGTCTTTCAAAATCTTGTCTCAAAGAACTTGTCTCTTTCCATAATAAATCTTTATTATAAGTAGAGCACGGACTCCATTATTTTTCCATTTGCATGTGTACCTGTAACCTCTGCTAGGAAATGAAGGCAGAACTTGAGTCAAATGCGTCAGTTTCTCAGACCCAGATGTGTGGTGCTGAAACACGTGCCTCCAGCAGATGTCGCCATTCTTGTTTCCAGCAAAAATTCAATCCTGAAAGAGGTCCTTCCAGGCTGATGGAAACAATCTTAGCTTTTATGAAGGAAATATCACAAAGGAGTAGACACCTGCCATCATGTGTAAATTTCATTTTTAATAAATGAACTTACAGAAGTAATTGGCGGGAAGGCCTCTTAGGTATATTCTGATTTTAGGCAAGGTATTATAGATTATTCCCTAAATCTCAATTTACTTGTCTATAAAGGGTTTTACCGATTCCTAACAGCTGAGGTTGATATGAGAGTTATATAGTAACGTACGTGATGTACTTGACATGCAGAATGCCTTTAACACCTACAAAATTACTTTGCTTTAAGAGAACAAGGATTCATTGGACAAAGCCAAATTATGAAGAACTTAGCTCCTAGGTGATCAGTAGTTTAAAGAAGATAGAGTCTCAACAAAATGATAGATCCTTAATATTTTGTTAGAAAAAAACATTATAACCCCATTGAAATTTATAAATTAACTGCCTCTTTCAAAGGTCTTCTCGAAGTTTCCTAACTTATGATTGGAACTTCATCCTTCCTCTCCCTTGGTTAGGATCACAATATCTTCTCTTCCCTGTCTGTTCCTATTCACCACAGGTAATTCTCAAAGCAACTTAACCAGATCTGTGATTTTAATGTATTAAAGAACCAGTATGTGTTGTGTATTCCTCCCTTCTCCTTTATTTAATTTACCATGTGTTTCTTAGTAAACAACACTTATGGTTTAATGGGAGTCTGTGCTCTTAGCTTCCAGGACCAAAACAGAATATGTGAGAGGTAGGACACTAGGTCTTTCTTTCCAGCCCGTCTCATCCTCTTCCCTTGGCTATCTGGGTAAGACCTGGATGGCTTTGGCCATTTATGAGCTGCTTTAGATTAGAAAGACTTGTGAATTCACAGAAGGATGGTAAACTGAGTCTGTTTAGTCTCTTTACAATGGTTTCCCCAGTGTTTACATCTCCGTGAAGTTCTCCTTATCAACTGAATGTCTTCATTTTGTCCCTAGGCTAGATCACTCTATGTGAGGTTCTCAATTCAAGGATCAGGAAGCAGCTCCCTCCCCAACCTTGTTCCACGGATATTAAACTGTTATGGGCCCTGGTCTGAAAATTTGTAATTGGCATGGCAGAGATGACTCAAAATTATAGTTTTCTATCAATAGTTCGGGGAGCCATGATATGCTGAAACATTTAGGAGAAAAGTGGAAACCTTCAACCCTGAATAGATGTGATCTGTGGGTAGGTGAGAGTTACATCAGACGGATAACCAGGAGATATGCCTATTAAAAACCCTCAAGAAAATGCCAAACACCCATCCAAAGGAATCTGGCTTCAAGGTTTGATTACTATTTCCTGAGCACTCTTGGGGTCCACCCTACAAAGACTTAAAATACACAGTGTACTCACACAGAAGCCTTGTAGTCCAATAAACTTTATCTGGCCCACATAAAAGAGATTCAAGATTCCTCTCCTTAAACAGTATATTTTATTGAAATTAACTCTTCCACTCTCTGAACTTCAATGTTTGAATAACTGAATATGTATCAAAATGCAGAAAGTTCCTCAGAATAATAGAACACGAAAGGCAGCGGACTGAGGAGCACCTGGGTGGCTCAGTCAGTCAAGCATCCGACTTTGGCTCAGGTCATGATCTAATAATTTGTGACTTCAAGCCCCATGCTGGGCTCTGCACTCACAGCCTAGAGCCTGCTTTGGATTCTGTGTCTCCCTCTCTCTCTGCCCCACCCCCCGCTTGTGCGCTCTCTCCCTCTCTCTCTCTCTCTGTCTCCCAAAAGTAAATAAACACTGAAATAAATAAATAAATAGATAAATAAATAAATAAAGTCAGAGGCTTGATAATTTTTTTTTCTATTTGAAAGAAACATAGCAGGAAATATTTAATAGACACTAAAATTTAAATCTGGAAAACCATAAACCCTTCTCCTTGGATATGAGATATAATCACAGGCTTATTAAAAAAATGTTTCTAGCAAAAAGAGTATGGAATCATATAATTTTCTGAACTTCTACTGATGTGGATGGAAATGGTGTTTAGAGATTTCAGAGTCTTAAGAACAATGGTCTGTTGGAAGAGCTTCCCTCCTCCAAATGAATTTGACAACTGATATATACCTGAATTGACATTATTATGTAGCAGATTACATAACACATATGTATTTCCCCATACAATTGACTCTTGAACAACACAGTGGTTAGGGGTGCCAATCCCCATGCAGTCAAAAATCTGAGTGTAAGAAGCCTTACCCATATATAAACAGTTGGTTAACACATTTTGTGTGTTGTATTCTTATAATAATATAAACTAGAAAACAAAAATATTAAGAAAATTATAAGGAAAATATATTTACAGTACCTTACTGTAAATTTACTCAAAAAGAAAGCCAAATCCATGTATAAGTGGACCTACACAGTTCAAACCCATGCTGTTCAAGGGTCAGCTGTACATATATAATATATATGTAATTATTAATATGATAATTTCTCCCTCTTCCCACTGACATGGCCTAGAGTCAATGGAATTTCAGGTGGGACCAAACTAATATATAAAAAGGAAACCCAGATTACAGTTATAAAATCAATTTGCTGTGAAAAGGAACCAGGGTTTTTGGAAGGATAAGTGATTCCATGTCTGGGGAAGGAAGGTATAAGAAAGTATAGACCTTCCTTATCAGAAGGCAAGATCTCATTCCAGGTTTAGTAAAATCAGATAAAAAAGACACAGGGACAAAATTACAAAGGTTTGATGGTGACAATTTGAGCATCAAAAATGGAATAATGATTGTGGTTAATTAAAAAACACTAAATCTATTAAAGTCCTGAGTCCACTATACACAAAGATAAATATTAATTTAAATACAACAAAGAGGGTCAAGAGATCAGAATATACTCAGTATATTCCTACTGGATTTTATTTGTCAGTCTTTTTGGTATTTTTGACATATTTACATGTTGATGAATGACACATATTCTAGTAAATATTAAATACATCATTTAGAAGACCTTTTCTGTCTCAAGAATGGCCTCATATGTATAACATCAAATCAGATCACAATATATGACATCCATAATCAATCTGCTGTCATTAAAATCAGTAAGATTTGCATGCTTTTAAGAATAGGAAGGAGAATAAGATTGCATTAATGTTTTAAAGTCTTTAAAATTCAGGGGAAAAGATATTTACAGATAAAAATGTTCTAATCAGCTGCATATCCTAGGTGGAGTTGCAGACTTCCATAAGAAGACAGAATTACCACTTGAGTGACTCTTGTGCTGAAAATTATTTTAAAAATTGGCATAATAATTAAAAAGAAGATTCAAAGTATTTCTTCAGGGTCATAGACAAGAATCTAAGTTATTCCCTTAGGCTAACTCTCTAGAAGCAGATAACCTAATTAACTGGAATATTAACTGACTTCCATAATTAGGTTAGCACCTTTTAACCCTAGGGAGACTAGGATGTAAATATAGATACTTTTTATGGAAAAGAAAACAGAGCATTAATATTTTTTATATTTCTATATTTGTAATGAGTAAGAGAATCTGACCTATTATAATGGTACCTTGGAATCTAATATGAAATTTGTAAATCAAGAAATTTACTTAGATGAAACCTTACATTTATATTTAGTATTAAAACATCCTAAAAATAGATAGATGTTATTCATAAATATAAATCTTACTCATATCAACAGTGTGAGAATTCCCAATGTTCCACAACCACATACAAAACGAAAGTCACACGGATACCATATGTTTTCACTCTTAGGTGGATCCTGAGAAACTTAACAGAAACCCATGGGGGAGGGGAAGGAAAAAAAAAGGAGGTTAGAGTGGGAGAGAGCCAAAGCATAAGAGACTCTTAAAAACTGGGAACAAACTGAGGGTTGATGGGGGGTGGGATGGAGGGGAGGGTGGGTGATGGATATTGAGGAGCGCACCTTTTGGGATGAGCACTGGGTGTTGTATGGAAACCAATTTGACAATAAACTTCATATATTGAAAAAATTAAAAAAATTAAAAAAAATGAAAGTCAAACAGTATATCAAGAAGTTCTTATTTTGAATTTAGCACATTTTAAATAAAGTAGAGCATCGTTGTATATTTGTTGATGTTTGTGTTTCCTCTTCTGTAAAATGCCTATTCATTATGTTTTGCTTATTGGTTTTTTTGCTTGTTTCATTTTGTTCATTGTTATGTTCTCTGCTTTATAGTTTTTTCTATTTTTTAAAAATCAATCCTCTCAGAGTTGTGTATCTTGCACATAACAGTCCAAGCTCTGTTGTCTTTTTGCTTCACTTTCTCCATAGTATCTTTCAATAAATATATCAATCCTTTCCTTTTGACTAGCAATTTTTGTGTTAAGAAATTATTGTCTACACTAAAGTTTCAAAGATATTCCCATATACTTACTTCTATAGATTTTAATATTTTGCTTATTCATCTGTTTTCTTTCTCGCTGGAATTGATTTTTGTTAGTGGTATAAGATTTGAACCCAAATCAATTGCTTCGTTTTATGGATATTAACTTGTGTCAGTGCCGTAAGTTGTCTTCTCCAGTGTGATCTTTTTCATGTGTCAAGTTCTCAATTCCACAGGAATCTGCTTCTGAGCTACCTATTTGACTCCATTAGTCAATATGTCTATCCCTGAGCCAATACTTAATCGTCCCCAAGTCTTGATGTCTAGCAGAATAGGTTTCTCATCTTCCTCTTTTTCTGAATGAATGTTTGGATATATGTGGACATTTGTTCTTCTATATGGATTTTTACCAGCATGTCAAACTTCTTAAGATTTTCAATGATATGTCACTGAGTCTATAAGTAATCTAGGAGACAAGAGATATCTCTATGTGATACTGAGTTTTCTCTCCACGAAAAGTGTTTTCTGTTTCCATTTATTGGGGTCTTTTTTAGTTGAATTAAGTAATGTTTACAATTCATATGGCTGTCACATATCCTTAGTTTATTAGAAGGCAACATTTTTTGTTAATATTAATGATATGTTTTTAAAATGTATGCTTTCTCTTTATCGCTCTTTTAAAGAAACACAATTACATTTTGTATAGTGATCTGATACCTACCCACTTCGGTAAACCTTTACTAGTACTAATAATTAACATGGGTTTTTTTTTAAAAAATTATTATTGTATGTTTTATTTGTAAGTAGAGACACTTTGGGGTATCTGCCCATCCCTGCTGAGACCCCAACAGGAATCAGGAGCTCTTGACAAATATTTTGCATCATAGTCCTACCCTGCTTCCAGCCACAGCTGACGGAACAGGGATGAATATGCAACCCCAAGGCGGGCAACTTTTTTCTCTTAGAAAATGAGAAGTAGGAGTGAGAGTTCTGTTTCTATCTGGGCTGTTTGCTAAAACTTAAGAGGCACAGGTTTGGGAGGTACAGAGCATCCAACTTCCATTTATCATGTAGATAGAGAAGAGGAGATATCTAGTCTGCAGGGAATGATGAATGCAGCAGAATGGAGCAGAGAAGAGGCCAGGAGAGTCCCTCCTGACTCTGGTAGCTCCAGGCCCTGCAGAACCCAGGCTGCCTTTAGATTCCACGTGATAGCCCGTTAGCCATGAAACCCACTACCCTGTTTGTTCAAGCTCGCTTGAGTTAGTTTTTGTAACTTGCAGTTTGGAACACTTACCAATGCTGTGTTTTATTGAGATATGAAGCCATGTTGAAACTACAAAAAGTTCACATTTTTCTTTTTCTTTTTTAATTTTCTTCCCTTATTTTTTATTTAGCGATTCATCACTTACATATAACACCCAGTACTCATCATAAAAATTGTCCTCCTTGATACTCATTACTCATTAAGCCCATCTCCCACCCATATCCCTCCATCAACCCTCAGTTCTCTATCATTAAGAGTCTCTTATGGGCTTGTTTCTTACCCCCTCTATCTCTCTTTTTTCCCCTTCCCATATGTTCATCATCTGTTTTGTTTCTTAAATTCTACATATGTGTGAAGTCATATGGTATTTGTTTTTATCTGACTGACTTATTTTGCTTAGCATAACACACTCTAGCTCCATCCACCTCATTGCTAAATGGCAAGATGTCATTCTTTTTGATGACTGAGTAATATTCCAGTGTGTGTGTGTGTGTGTGTGTGTGTGTGTGTGTGTGTGTGTATCCCCCATATGTCTTCCATCCATTCATCAGTTAATAGACATTTGGCTCTCTCCATAGTTTGGCTATTGTTGATAATGCTGCTATAAACATCAGGGTGCATGCATCCCTTCAAATCTGTATTTATGTCTTGTATCCTTTGGATAAATAGCTAGCAGTGCAATTGCTGGATCGTAGGGTAGTTCTCTTTTAAGTTTACTTATTTATTTTGAGAGAGAAAGAGAGAGGGTGCAGTGCAGTATCAGTGCAGAGTCTGACACAGGGCTTGATCTTATAAACTGAGAAATCATGATCTGAGCCCAAATCAAGAGTTAGAACTTAACAGCTTAACTGACTGAGCCACGAGGTGTCCTTAGGGTTGTTCTATTTTTAACTTTTTGAGGATCCTCCCTACTGTTCTCCAGAGTGGCTACACCAGTTTGCATTCCCACCAACAGTGCAAGAGAGTTCCCCTTTCTCCTCATTCTCACCAATATCTGTTGTTTCCTCTGTTGTTAATTTTAGTCACTGACAGGTATGAGGTGGTATCTGATTGTGGTTTTCATTTGTAGTTCCCTGATGATGAATGATGTTGAGCATCTTTTCATGTAGCTGTTAGCCATCTGGATGTCTTCTTTGGAAAATGTCTATTCATGTCTTATGCCCATTTCTTAACTGGATTATTTGTTTTTGGGGTGTTGAGTTTGAGAAGTTCTTTATAAATTTTGGATACTAACCTTTTATCAGATGTTATTTGCAAATATCATTTCCCATTCCATAGACTGCCTTTCAGTTTTGTTGATTGTTTACTTCACTGTGCAGAAGCTTTTTATCTTGACGAAGTCCCAATAGTTTATTTTTGCTTTTGTTTTCCTTGCCTGTGGTGACATGTCTAGCAAGAAGTTGCTCCAGACAAGGTCAAAGAGGTTGCTGCCTGTGTTCTCCTCTAGGATTTTGATAGTTTCCTGTCTCATATTTAATTCTTTTGTAAAGTCTTTCATTCGCTTTGAATTTATTTTTGTGTATAGTGTAATAAACTGGTCCAGTTTCATTCTTCCGCAAGCTGCTTTCCAGTTTTCCCAACACCATTTGTTAAAGAGATGGCCTTTTTTCCATTGGACATTTTTTCCTGACTTGTTGAAGATTAGTTAACCATATAGTTGTGGGTCCATTTATGGGTTCTCTATTCTGTTCCATTGATCTATGTGCCTGTGTTTGTGCCAGCATCATACTGTCTTGATGACTGCAGCTTTGTAATACAGCTTGAAGTCTGGAATTGTGATGCCGCCATCTTTGCTTTTCTTTTTTAAGATTGCTTTGGCTATTTGGGGTCTTTTGTGATTCCATACAAATTTTTGGACTGTTTGTTACATTTGTGAAAAATGCTGGTGGTATTTTGATAGAGGTTGTATTACATGTGTAGATTGTTTTGGGTAGTACAGATATTTTAACAATGTTTGTTTTTCTAATCCATGAGCATGGAATGTTTTTCCATTTCTCTCTGTCCTCTTCAATTTGTTTCATAAGAGACCTATAGTTTTCAGAGTACAGATCATTTACTTTTTTGGTTAGGTTTATTCCTAGGTTTCTTATTGTTTCTGGTGCAATTATGAATGGGAATCGATTTCTTGATTTATTTTTCTGCTGTCTCATTGTAGGTGTATAGAAATGCAACAGATTTCTACACATTGATTTTATATCCTGCAACTTTGCTGAATTCATATATACTTCTAGCAATTTTTTGGTGGAGTATTTCAGGTTTTCTACATAAAGTATCATTTTATCTGCAAATAGGGATAGTTTGACTTCTATCTTGCCAATTTGGATGCCTTTCATTTCTTTTTGTTTTCTGATTGCTGAGACTACGACTCCCAGTACTATGTTAAATATTAATGGTGAGTGTGGATATCTCTGTCTTGTTTCTGACTGTAGAGAAAAAGCTCTCAGTTTTTTCCCATTGAAGATAATATTAGCTGTGGGTCTTTTGTATGGCCTTTATGATGTTGAGGTATATTCCATCTATACCTACTTGTTGAGGTTTTTTATCAAGAATGAATGCTATATTTTTGTCAAATGCTTTTTCTGCATCTATTCAGAGAATCATATAGTTCTTATCTTTTTTTATTAATGTGGTGTATCACGTTGATTGATTTGAAAATATTGAACCAAACCTGCAGCCCAGGAATAAATCCACTTGATCATGGTAATTCTTTTAATGTGCTGTTGGCTTCGATCTGCTAGTATCTCAAAAATTTTTTCATCCATGTTCATCAAAAATACTGGCCTATAATTCTCCTTTTTAGTGAGGTCTTTGTCTAGTTTTGGAATCAAGGTAACACTGGCCTCATAAATGAGTTTGGAAATTATTTCCATTTTTTGGAACAGCTTCAAAAGAATAGGTATGAACTGTTCTTTAAATGTTTGGTAGAATTCCCCTTGGAAGCCATCTAACCCTGGAACTTTTTTTTTTGTTGTTGGGAGATTTTTGATTACTGACTCAATTTCTTTGCTGATTATAAAACTGTTCAAATTTTGTGTTTCTTCCTGTTTTAGTTTAGGTAGTTTGTATGTTTCCAGGAATTTATGCATTACTTCCAGATTGCCTAGTTTGTTGGCATATAAATTTTCATATTTAAAATTCGTTCTTTTTGAAAAATGTTTATTTTTGAGAGAGAAAGAATGCATACGTGTATGGGGGAGGGGCAGAGAGAAAGGGAGAGAGAAAGTTCTAAGCAGGCTCCGCATTCTCATGCAGAATCCAACACAGGCTTTGAACTCACAAACCAGGAGATCATGATCTGAGCTGAAATCAAGAATCAGATGCTTAACTGGCTGAGCCACCCAGGCACCCCTGTAATATTCTGTTATAATTGATTGTATTTCTGTGGTTTTAGCTGTGATTTCTCCTGTTTCATTTGTGATTTTATTTATTTGAGTCATTTCCCTTTTCTTTGAGATAAGTCTGGCTAGGTGTTTGTTAATTTTATTGATTTTTTCAAAAATCAGCTCTTAGTTTCGTTGATCGGTTCTACTGTTTTGTTGTTGTTGTTGTTGTTGTTGTTTCTATATTTATTTCTGCTCCAATCTTTATTAGTTTCCTTCTTCTGATGGATTCCGGCTTTATTTGCTGTTCCTTTTCTAGCTCCTTTAGGTATAGGTTAGGTTGTGTACTTGAGGCTTTTCTTGCTTCTTCATGTAGGCCTCTATTGCAATATTCTTCCCTCTTAGTAGCACATTGGCTGCATCCAAAAGGTTTTGGACTGTTGTGTTTTCATTTTCATTTGCTTCCATGTATTTTTTTATTTCTTGTTTAAATTCCCGGTTAACCCATTCATTCTTTATTAGGATGTTCTTTAACCTCCATGCATTTGGGGTTTTTCTAGTTTTTTTCTTGTGGCTGAATTCAAGTTTCTCAACGTTGTGGTCAGAAAATATGCATGGTATTATCTCAATCTTTCTGTACTTGTTGAGGGCTCATTTGTGATCCAGTATGTCACCTATTATTGAGAATGTTCCATGGGCACTCAAGAAGAATGTGTATTCTGCTGCTTTAGGATGAAATGTTCTGAACGTATCTATTAAGTCCATCCATCCAGTGTGTCATTCAGAGCAATTGTTTCCCTGTTGATTTTCTGCTTAGATGATCTCTCCATTGCTATAAGTGGTGTGTTAAAGTTCCCTACTATTATAGTATTATTATCAGTGAGTTTCTTTATGTTTGTTATTAATTGACCTATATATTTGACTACTTCCAATTTAGGGACATAAATATTTACAATTGTTAGATCTTCTTTCTTGATGGACATACCCCTTAATTATATTATAATGCCCTTCTTCATCTCTTGTTACTATATCTGGTTTAAAATCTAGTTTCTCTGATATAAGTATGGCTTATGATTTTTTTTGATGTCCATTAGTATGACAGATGGTTCTCCATCCCCTCACTTTCAATATGCAGGTGGTATATTTAGATCTAAAATGAGTTTCTTGTAGGCAGTATATAGATGGGTCTTGTTTTTTAATCCATTCTGGTACCCTATGACTTTTGACCAAAACATTGAGTCCATTTACATTTGGAGTGATTTTTCATAGATATGAATTTTGTGCCATTGTGTTACCTGTAAAGTTGGTGTTTCTGGTGATGTTCTCTGTTCCTTTCTAGTTTTTGTTGCTTTTGGTCTTTTTTCTCCACTCAAAAAGTCCTCTTTAATATTTCTTGCAGGGCTGGTTTAGTAATCACAAACTCCTTTAGCTTTTGTATGTCTGAGAAACCCTTTATCTCTCCTTCTATTCTGAATAACAGCCTTGTTGGATAAAGTATTCTTAGCTACATATTTTTCCCATTTAGCACATTGAACATATCATGCCACTCCCTTCTGGCCTGCCATGTTTTTGTGGACAGACCTGCTGCGAACCTGACCTATCTTCCCTTGTAGTTTAAGGGCATTTTTCCCTTGCTGTTTTCAGGATTCTTTCCTGGTTTGTGTAACTTGTGAATTTGACTATGATCTGTCGTGGTGATGGCTGGCTTTGTTGAATTTAGTGGGAGTCCTCTGTGTTTGTTGGATTTTGATACCTGTTTCCTTCCCCAGATAAGGGAAGTTTTCAGTTGTAATTTGCTCAAATTTCTCTTCTTCTTCTGGGACTCCTCTGATATGAATGTTATCATGTTTTAAGGAGTCAGAGTCCTCTAAGTCTACATTTGTGATCCAATATTTTCCTTTCTCTCTTCTTTTTAGCTTCATTATTTTCCATAATTGTATGTTCTATATCAGTCATTTGTTCCTCTGCTTCATCCATCCTTATTGTATTGCATCTATTCAATTCAATTTTGCACCTCGGTTATAGCATTTATTTTGGCTTGACTAGTTTTTAGTTCTTTTATCTGTGAAGTAAGAGATACTCTAATGTCTTCTATGCTTTTCTTGAGTCCAGTCAGTATGCTTATAATTGTTATTTTAAATTCTGGTTCAGACATCTTACTTATATTTGTATTGATTGAATCCCTAGCCATTACTTCTTTTCCTGCTCTTTCTTTTGGGGTGAATTCCTCCTTCTTATCATTTTGTCTAGGTCACATTTTCTTATGTGGTTGTTAGGAAAGCTGGTTACATTCTTGCTCCTGAGAGTAATGGCTATATTAAGAAGAGGTGAAGAAAAAGAAGAAGAGGGAGAAGAAGGAGAAGAAGGAGAAGAAGGAGAAGGAAAAGGAGGAGAAGAAGAAAAGAAAGAAAGAGAAGGAGGAGGAAGAGGAAGAGGAGGAGGAAGAGGGAGAAGAGGAGGAGAAGGAGGAGGAGGAGGAGGAGGAGGAGGAGGAGGGATCCTGTACTGCCTTGGGCCTGGTGCTTCAAGAGGTGTTTCAGAGTGTGTACTCTGCTGTTGTGTTTTGCTAGCTCCTTCCCTCAGGTCAGTCCTCTGCAGAGTTTCTCCTTTCGTGAAATGAGGGGTGTTTAGACCTTGTCCACTGTGTGGCAAATTTTAACTAGGTGTGTTTTCATCCGCTTGTTAAAAGAAGCTAGATCAAAAAACAAACAAAAAAGAAGCAGGTAGATCCCATTTCCCCTAGAACTGAGGCTTTGTAGCGTTCTATGATCAGTAAATTTGGTGCATTGAGGGTTTTGTGCTAGTTTTCTCAGGGAGGCTCTGGCTGCGCTGATCCTGATTCTTAGGTGGAGATGCACCTGCAGGGTGCTGGGGGGCAGGGCTTTGTGTCAGCACTTCTGGCCTCCGCTGGGTGGTCGTGTGTTGCTCACCGAAGTAGGTCGGTGCTGACAGGCTGGGGGAAGTGGCATCACCCCACTCTCTCCTCCCTGGACTGGGGATTTCACACCCATCACTCTTCAGGAAGCCCTCACAAAAGAGCAAACGATCACCCCTCCTGTGTCCCTGTCTTCCATCAGATCCCTGCCTCTGTCTCTGTCTAAAGCACAATACCACTGTGTTTGATCTCAGGCACACAGCTGGCTTTCAGACTTTCAAATTTTAGGGACCCACATGGCACAGACCTGTGCTGATTCTCCAGGGGAGAGTCTAGCCACGCCGTGGTGGTGCTGGTTTGTCCCAGAAAAGTGGTCGCGTAACTGTGCAGAAGTTCAGCATTTCCGGTAAAACACAGCAAAAAGTGAGCACCAAGGCTTGCGGCCCTCAGCCCGTGTCTGTGTTCCTATGCTAGTGATCAGGGCAGCATGTTGCTGCTGCCAGTTGTTTTGACACCAGAGAGGCTCCACCAGCACTCCCAAATGAACTCCAAGAAGGGGAACTGTCTCTCCCAGCCTGACCCAGAGGATACTTAGACCACTTGTCCACTCCCAGGCCTCTGTCCTCCTTCCCCACCAGAGCACCACTGAGCCCACCAGGCACGGCCCAGGCAATGGCACGGACTTCTAAAACTTCAGACTTCATGCCCTGCTGCTTATAAAAGTGTGCATAGTCAGTCCCTCTCCTTTTCCAGTCAATGGTTTGGGGAAAGTTTTTCTTGTGCAATCCCTTGTTTTCACTTTTCCTCTCTCTGTCTCTCTCTCTTGCTCTTCCCTCCATGATCAGGACTCCTCTCCTTCACAGCAATCATGAGAAAGGACATCCTTTCTCCCTCAAATCAACTCTCCACAGCTCCTACCTTCCACGAGGTAGCTGTTTTTCAACCTGCAGATATGCAGTTTGATCTCTCAGTCATCATAATGATTTCTTGGGTGTTCAGAATGATGTGATAACCATCTAGCTGCGTTCGAGGGTCGAGACAAGCTTAGGGTCCCCTTATTCCTCTGTCATCTTAACTCTCCCCTTTTTCAATATAAATAGTCTTATGTAAGATTAATGCTGGTGTCCTTTTATTCTCATTCTTATGTTGTCCCTTTTTCTTCTTTATTTTACTACCCAAGTCAAGATTTTCAGTGCAATATTTCATTGGTGTGGTAATAATAAACTTCTTATCTGGTTGCTGAAATTAAAGGAAAGTCTCCCATTTTTTTACCCTTAACAATAAATTTTCATATGTTATTGATCCTTATTATGAACCCTAGTATTTCCCAACTCTTTGAATACAGTAAAGTCCACAGAGGAAGATAATTCTTTTAGGGCACTCTGACGTAAATGAATGAGGCTGCTCAAGGCAGGAGACAAGAGACTAAATTGATCTGCCTACTTCAGGCCACGCCTGCCTCACCTAAGCCTGCAGTGATAACACAGCACAGCTGCAAGGTGCTGTTGGTACAACAGGTTTAAAGCTTTAGTTTGATCTGAGGACTGTAGCTACAAGGCCCAAACTGGCTCAATATTTTTGTTTCTGTTGTTCAATCCTCAGGTGGTTTTAGCAGCGGTGGCTTCAGTTACTGAGCAGGCAAGGCCAAGTTAAGAATATGTATCATGCCTATATATTCCATTCAATTCCTCTTGAAAGAATAGGGAAAGAGTATGATCTGGCTTGCATGTTATGTGCTGGCTCTTCTTCCCTAGAAACATTCCCCAGGATTGCCTTTCCTGTTCCTGTTGCCTTTCCCATTCTGTGTTGTAGCACAATTTTAATAATGACTGGAGTTTCAGCAGAGCCCAGTGGTATATGTCGCCATTCAGCCTATCACAGCATGACTTGAATTCTAGCATGTCCTTACATGGCCTCAGTTTGCCACTTCAAGAGATAGCACTGGAGCATCAGTGGATTCCAGCCACGTAGAGAAACTAGGAGTTCTTTGGTGAATGTGAATAGGTTCTACTTTGATTGCACTCAGAATTGCCATAGTGATTTCTACAGAGTGGTACCTGTCACAGGGGTCTCTTTATTGTGCAGTTACCCATGGCCCACCAGCCAGACCAAATGGCAAGTCCATAAATAAGCAACAGTCCAAGTATAAGTATGCGCCCAATTGTAGGAATTGTATTTGTTCCTAGAAGTGTCCTTGCTGTAACTCAGCCCACTGGCCTTCTCACTTGCTTTTGCCTCCTTCTGTGAAGAGGTTACTGTCTGCTTAGCACAGGGTAACTGCTTTCCCCATGGGGCCATGACACTCTATTCTGGACCTGCCACCTGTGAACCAGCTCAGTTCCCTAACATCCTTGGGAAATTGGTGGAAAGGTGAGACACTTCGATAATATCAGCAGGCAAATCTTTAGATAGCTTTTTTATGAGGTCCTAGTGGAAAATAGCCTATGTGCTCATGAATGCACTGAGTCCCACTATGCCCCATGGCAGAATGCTTCTGTAATACCATTTTCATTTTATGATGGGCATTTGTCTCCTTGTTGGGATTCTTTTTTGACATTACCCATCACAGGAGAGGTAATTCAGGAATTGATACAATGTTATGTGCTTCAGTTAATGGGGCTGTCTTAGTAAATGCCCAATAACTAGCTTATTACTGTCTTTCGAGGAAATATACCAGATAATTTTCTAGCCCAAAATCCCAGAGGTCACTGTTGACTACGATTATGGGTTTTTTCCAAAGACCTGAGTCTGCATCAAAGCAGGTGGCTGACATTTCAAGTATCGTTTCAGCATTAGCACCTATATGGATCAGCTCAGGCAGCTGTAACAAAATACCACAGACTGGGTGTCTTAAACAACAGACATTAATTTTTCAAAGTTCTGGAGGCTTGGAAGTCTGAGATCAGGGTGACAGTACAGATGGGTTCTGATGAGAGCATCCCTCCTGGCTTGCAGACAGCTGATTTCTTGCTGTGTTCTTATATGGAGGAGAGGAGAGAGCTCTCAGATCTCTTTCTCTTCTTATAAGGGCACTAATCCCATCATGGGAGTCCTACCTCCCATGACCTCATTTAAAGTTAATTATATCCCAAAGACCACATCTCTAAAAAAACCATCACGTTAGGAGTTAGGGCTTCAACATATGAATTTGGCCAGGGGCGGGGGCAGGGATGGGTGGCACACAATTGATGTCTTAGCAGTAACATAAGGAGCAAACAGGATAACTTGGGCTATAGCTTCTCCAGTTCCAGGAAGGCTTCCAGGCTTCCAATCAAATATGACCTTCTCCAGGTGATTTAAATAGATCAAGCCCAACAGTATCCTTAAATGGGGGATAGGATTTCTCCAAGAGCCAAATAAACTAATTAGATATTAGGTCTCTTGTTTAGTCTATGGGGCAGGGAACAATAATATTTTATTCTTAGTGGTCTATGTGTAACAGGACACTCTAGCCATGCACTCCTCCCAAATTTTATAGTCTGTACAATGTCCTGAACTTTTTTCAGGGTTAAATAACCATCCTTGACCAGTCATATGACTCATGATCACAATGAAGTTGCTATTAGTTTGGTTCCCAGTTTCAGAAATAATCATAATATCATCAGTATAGTCCACAGGAACACTGTATGGTTATATTACACTAGATCTGCCTCATACATTGTGACAACGCAGAGAGGAGTCCAAATATTCTTGAGGCAAATGTATATTGGAAACCATTCCACACAAATGCACGTTGCTATTGATGCTCCCTAGCAAATAATATTGAAAAAAGGCATTAGCCAGGTCAACTACAGAAAACTGGTCACCTTCAGCTTGTTGAAATAATCTGTTCAGCACTTGAATACTTTGGAACATACCTGAAGCTATTCGGGTTACTTTTTATTGGAGTCCCCTCCAGGAGCCATTGGCCTTCCTCACTGGCAACATCAGCTTATTGCAGAGTGAGTGTATATAGGTACTAACATACTTGCATCTAACATGTCCTTAATTAAGGCAGTAAATTTTTGTTGCCCTCAGCATATAATAGCTTTTCAAATTAACTATTTGAATAGGCTTAGAAAGCTCTAACAGCTCCCATTTTTCATATCCAATTAGTACTGGATTTAGGGCAGATCTACAAATCATTTATTTTTCTCAATTTAGCAGTAGAGGAAGACTTTTTAGCCAATCATTATATGCATACCAATTATACATTCAGGTGAGGGAGACATCCCCACAGTATACTCTTTAAAATCATGTATTTCAACTATTAATGAGACTTTAATTTTTATTCCTTTTTACAGTAGCATCTCCCTGTTCCCCTAAGTTTATTCTATCACCCCCGAGGGGCTCATTAGTAGACCTAGGCAGTGCTCCTATGACCAGCTGACCTAAAAGAACTTCTTCTACACCTGCAGATCATTTCGCCCATCCCTATGGTGCTCCCATAGGGATTGATTTGGTCAGGAGACCCTGTCCTTCTTGTAATGCTCTATCTTCCATCACTGCCTATAGTAGAAAAAATTCTTAAGATTCCTCTCAAGATTCACATACTATCTTTATTCACTCAGAAAAATTATCTAGACACTGCTCTGAAAGGCCTTTGCACATGGAATGAAGGTTGCTAATGAGTGATTTTAAGGTAGGGAGATCATCCTGGATTATCCAGGTGGACCCAAAGTAGCCACACAAGCCCATGAAAACAGAAGAAAGAAGAGTCAGAAGGTTGAAGTAGAAGGGGAAGTTAGAAGGATATGACACCTGGGAAGGACGTGATGCACTGATGTTGGCTTTGAAGGGGGCCACAGTCAAGGAAAGTTCTCTCCAGAAGCAGAGAAGAACTCCCAGCCATGAACTAGCAAGGAAACAGGGGCCACAGTCCTGCAACCACATGGAAGCAAATTATGCCAGCAACATGAACGAGCCTGGAAGTGGGTTCTTTCCCAGAGCCTTCTGACACCTTGACTTTTGGCTTTGTGCGACCCAGAGCAGATCAACTAGTTTAGTCTACTGGACTTCCAATCTGCAGAACTGTGAGATAAATTGCTGTTGTTTTCAGTTGCAGTAAATAGAAAAATGGTATCTTGCCTTAGTATTAAAAATTGGTATTTTAGAACTTGATGCTGTAGGCTCATGAAAATTTTTCTCTATGTCGAAATCTTCTACACTCAGACAAGATACGTATATATGCTTTGATATTTTTATATCTTGAGAAGCTTGAGGATAGGCAATTGTGTTTTACTGGCTTCTTTAAAAATCTATCAAGGTTTCAGCGGACACTCCAATTTCCCCTCTATTTATTTATTTTATTTTATTTTATTTATTTCCTTATTTATTTATGAGAGAGAACACACAAGCAGGGAGAGGGGCAGAGGGAGAATGAAAAAGAGAGAATCTCAAGCAGGCTCTACGCCCAGTGCAGAGGCTGACAGAGGGCTCAATCTCATGACCGTGAGATCATGACCTGAGCCAAAATCAAGAGTCAGATGCTTAAAAGACTGAGCCACCCAGGTGGCCCAATTTCCTCTTTTTTAATGCCATTTTACTTTAACCATCTAAACACTTCCACATCATTCAGTCCTGAATTCTTGTCTTTTTCTTTTTTAGGAAGAGAGGGGGCTTTTCTTTATTTTCATTTTTTAACTTTTTATTTATTTTATTCCAGTATAATTAACATACAGTGTTACATTAGTTATAGGTATACAACATAGTGATCTAACAATTCTATATATTACTCAGTGCTCATAAAGATAACTGTACTCTTAATCCCCATCAACTACTTCACTCATCCCTCAACCTCCTCTCTGGTAACCATCAGTTTGTTTTCTATTAATTAAAAGTCTGGTTTTTCTGTCTCTTTTTTTCCCCCTGTGTTTGTTTTCTTTGTTTCTTAAATTCCACATGAATGAAATCATATGCTATTTGTCTTTCTCTGACTTATTTCACTTAGCATTATATCCTCTAGATCTATCCATGTTGTCGAAAATGGTTAAGATTTCTGGAGCGCCTGGGGGGCTCAGTCAGTTAGGTGTCTGACTTCCACTCAGGTCATGATCTCGCAGATCACGGGTTCGAGCCCCGCCTTGGGCTCTGTGCTGACAGCTCAGAGCCTGGAGTCTGCTTCAGATTCTGTGTCTCCTCTCTCTCTGCCCCTGCCCTGCTCATGCTTTATCTGTCTGTCTCTCTCTCAAAAATAAACATTAAAAAATTGATTTTAAATAAAGAAAAACAAAAATAGCAAGATTTCATTCTTTTTATGGCTGAGTAATATTCCATTCCACATCTTCTTTATCCATTCATTTATTAATGCACACTTGGGTTGCTTCCATAATTTGGCTATTACAAATAATGCTGTAATAAACATAGGGGTGCATTTCTTTTTGAATTAGTGTTTTTTAATTTTTTTTAGACAGATACCCTGTCATGGAATTATTGGATCATATAGTAATTCAGCTTCTAGATTTTTGAAGAACCTCCATACTATTTTCCAGTGGCTGCACCAGTTTACATTCTCACCAACAATGCAAAAGTGTTACTTTTTCTTCACATTCCCACCAACACTGGTTTCTTGTGTTTTTGATTTTAGCCATCAAGGTGAGGTGATATCTCGTGGTTGTGATTTCCATTTCCCTGATGATGAGTGATGTTGAGCATCTTTTCATGTGTCTGTTGGCCATCTGGATGTCTTATTTGGAGAAACACCTGGTTATGTCTTCTGCCTATTTTTAATCGGGTTATTTGTGGGTCTTTGGTGTTGAGTTGTAGTTCTTCATTTTTGTCCTTTTCTTGTCCTTCCTTTGTAAAACTGTAACCTTTATATTATCCTGAAGTCTCACAGAAGGAAGCTGGGACAGGGGATCTGGAAACTGCCTCTTTACATCCTCTGAGCTCTAAGAGAAATATCACATATGGTGTCCACGGTGGTAGGGCTCCTTATAATCTGAGTGAGGGGCATCCCATGCATGGCTGATCTCATTGTCCTGTAGCCCCCCCCCCCCAGTACAGTCCCCATCTGCAGCATTTCTGCCACTTCAGCAGACATTGACATTTATTTAAAAGACAGAGAGGGGCAGAGGAATTACCCTTCTCTAGTAGGAATGTCCCTTGCCTGAATCCATTCTAATCAGCAAGGACTATTCCTTGAATTATCCCTAGGAAGACAGCAGCCAAGGGAAGATCCAGGATGAGTGCAAAAATCCTCTCCACTCCACAGTATTAAAAACCAGAGACACTGCTACTTAATCTAAAACTCTCAGGAACCATTTTAACAAAGGTCATCAGGACAATGCTTATGACCATCTACAAAAGGCCTCCATTTTGTTACCAAGTAATACCTTACTTTATGGTTTTCCTCCATCATCAACAGCACTAATTACCTTCTTGGTTGTAGTGGGTCTCGCAGGCTTAGCTGACCCATCAGAAGTTATAGTGCCTACGTTCCTTTGGTTGGAGCTCCATTTGCTAGCAAGAGAGGATGGAGTTGAAGGAGACTCTGAACCTTCCCTCTGGCTCATGTTGAAAGCAGCAAGTAGGAACTGATTCAGCCAACCTGCCATCAGTTTGCACTTGTCTTCGAATTTTGCTAGCTCCTGGCATTCAGGTTCTGTCATTTCTGTCATGGAAAGTCTTACTATCAGTCACTGATTTCAAAGCTTATGCTACTCTGAACCAAGCCTAGCGGGACAATCCTGTCCGCATAAGTAGTTCCTTTCTATCCCCATTATCAGAGTCATCCTTTTTCTTTCTAAATAATGCCTACGTCATATTTTTGGCAAAGAATGAGTCAAAAGTCTGCTAAGCAGCCCCACCTCTAATGCCAACTGCACTAAAATAGGATTCAGAAGGCTGTTAGGATGCCAAGTAATAATACTTTATAACTCATCAGAGTATAACAACAACGTTGTTATAGTATAACAACCACGTTGTTATTGTATAACAACCTTGTTGAAGTAAGAGTTTGGATCGCTGTCAAAGGCTGTCTCACAACAAGGGGTCTGTAGAGACCCGGTACAAAACTTCTATCTTCTGTAACAGTCATTGTTGTAATAAGCACTTTCTCTCTTGAATCAGGAACCCCCTGCACATGCATAAGACACGTTGGAACAAGGGAGCCTAGGAATCTCAGTGGGCTTTTTAATATTTTGCTGGTTGCATATGCATATTCCTGGTACAAAATCAGCCTCAACAGCAGAGCTCTCTGGGAGGGGGATCTCATGAAGACCAGATGCAAACCATTGATCTCTTACCAATACACAATGCTGACAGGTTGTTAAAAAACCACCATAAAACTCCTTGTGTCCATACACAATGCTGACAGGTTGTTAAAAAACCACCATAAAACTCCTTGTGTCCATAGTTAGAAAGCAACATTATTAATCAGCATGTTTCAGGTGTTGCAAGTAGAGGTTAGTGCCCAACAGAAACTTCTATAGCAAAACAGCTCAGGCTAATTCCAGGACTGCCAGACATTAACCTGAACAGAATATTATGTTGAGAAATTGCTCCTTTGGTTCCGGTTTACTATCATGATTGAAGGTTGATGTGTACCAAGTTCAAATTATTTTACTGCATTTATTTAAATGTTACATAAATTTCATCTTTTATCTGTAAATTGTGGAATATTTACACTAATTTTTCCCCCTGGTGTTAATACACAATTGGTTTTTCTGGACAAGAAACCTCAGTTTAATCTTTTTTGGTGTATTGCTAGATCCCATTTGATGACATTTTATTTGGCATATTTTGCATTTTTGTTCATGAATGAATTGATCTGTACACTTCCTTTCTCACAAATGCCTCCTCTGGTTTTGAAACCAAGTTTATACTCACCTTTTGAACAAATTGAGGAGTTTCCTATTTTTTTTTTATTCTCTGGAAGAGTTTGTAACAGACTTTTTTTTTCATAAAAGCTGGATAGCACCCTTTTTATAAGACACTTTAAAAATTCTGATTCAGTTTCTTTCATGGTTATCCTATTATCCTCCTAGGTCTTGAAGTGATTTTGGTAAATTATTATTTTTATAACTTTTCAATTTTGTTTAATTTTTTGTCTATATTGTGTGAAAGTTGTTTCTCTCTTTAACCTCTGCTGTCTGTATCTATGTCCCTCTTCTGTTCCTAATATTAATGTAATTATACTGAATAAACTATAATGGCAACAAAATAAAAATAACTGATTTCCTTCCATCATTCCTTTAAATATTTCTGTGTAGGTATTCTTCCCCGATCTCTGGATAAAAATTCTAACAAGCCCATCTGGATACAAGATGTAATTAAGTTGAAAGCACAATTCAATTACTTGTATACTCAGTCCTTAGTATTAACAAAATTCTGAACTAGATTTACCATCAAAAAGTTTTCTCTTTCCCATCCTAGAGACTGTTTTAGGCTGGAAACTCACAGTGGGACTGGGGGTCTTGATTGACCTTCTCTCTCTTTTGCTTTCCCAGCTCGCTAACTGGGGCCTTCTCCTTCAAGAGTTGGCATGTAGACAGGGGAAACGAGATGTGTGCAGTTTTCTTACCTGAACACCTGAAATTGGCTTCCCCTTCTCTGGGGCTGAAGGATGATTCAGCCTGCCTCTTGGAAGGTGTCCAGGAGAGGATTTCTGGATGCTTTAGATGTTTTCTCATGCTCGCTATTTCCGGACTCCCTAGAACAAGAAATGTGTCCATTTTATCGCTTGCTTCAAAAAACCTACTTGTGGGGCACCTGGGTGGTTCAGTTGGTTGGGTGTCCAACTGTTGATTTTGGCTGAGGTCATGGTCTCATGGCTCGTGGGATTGAGCCCCGCATTGGGGATGCTTGGGATTCTCTGTCTCCCTCTTTTCCAGGTCTTTCTGGCTCTTCCCTGCTCACGCACACGTGCTCTCTCAAAATAAATAAACTTAAAAAAAAAAAAAACATGTTTTGGGACTTCCTTTGAGTCTCTGTTTATCTTTTTTTTCTTTTCTAAATGAGTTAACACATTTAAAGCATTTAGAACACTGCCTGCCTCAATATATAAGCCTTATGAGTGATAACTCTTGCGACCCACCAGGAAGTGAATGGCACCAGGGTCCGGTTTATTCAATGTTATGTTCTCAGTGCAGTTTCTGGCAAATAAAACAAAATGAACATCCCTGTGTATCTTTTGTGCCATCCATCCTTTTTCTGTTTTTTTTTTCCACCCATTTCTTAAGGAGACTTTTTAGTTCACTAATTTTCATCTTTTTCATTCTAAAATAAAAAGGTATTTTCATCTATACATTTCCCTGAGATTTTGCTGCATCCTACAATTTTTGTAGGCATATTTTTTGTTTACTTCTAGGTATATTTTAGTTCCTATTATTTTTTTTTTACAAAGATGTTCTTTATAAGTGTTTTTAAATTTCCGGATGTGGGAGATATTTTTATCTTCTATAGCCTTATAATCTTATTGTTGTAGTCAGAGAACAGATTGATAACACCACACTTTTTTCAATCCGTTGAAACTTACTTTATGATATGCTTTTCTTTTACCTCTTCAATATATGTTACTACATCCATTACCTACTTGTTTAATGCAGAGTTCTACAAATGTCCACTTTGTTTTTAAACTTTTGTTCTTAGGGCCTTTGTACATTCCTAAAAATACATTGAGAACTCCAGAGACCTTTCTTTAATGTGGGTTATATCTAATAATATTTACCAAATTATAAATTAGACATTTAAAAATACCATTTAAAACCAGGAATAAAACCATTAGACACCAAGAAATAACTATAAAAAACTTGATTTTTATTTCTACATGTTTGTTTTTTTTTTTACTTCATGTATTTTACACAAAGCAATCTAAAATGAATGGTATTTTCTGAATTTACTTTCCTTCCACACTAAATGAGGTCTGCAGACCAGAGCAATAGAATCACCTGGGAAGCTGTGAGAAGCACAAATCCAGACCTACTGGTTCAGATTCTCTAAGGAGTATTCGGAAACCTGCTTTATCAGGTTCTCCAGGTAAATGATTCCAATTTGTGAAGCCCCGTTTAACACCATATAATGAGCACCTTTTCATTAAAAATAAAAAAAAAAAACTTATGTAGCTTTATTTGCTCTTAAACTTTCATTGTTAGGATGCATATACAGCAAAGTACATAGCTGTCAGGGCAGAGCTCAATGCGTTTTCACAAAGTGAACAGATCCATACACCTAGGACTCAGATCAAGAAGAAAAAACCTGTACCTCCTCCTTCGAACACTTTTGATTTCCCTGTTTTTAAGCTTATGTACAGAAACTCATACAGTGAGTGCCTTACTTACGAAGTTGGGAAGAACCTAGCATAACTCCCAGGGAAATTGGTCAAACATTCGTACCATTAGCTCAACTAGGTTGACTGAAAAGGGGAGGAAAACGAAGGGAGAGAATTCTACAGCGGTAAAGAGATCCTGGGAGGCCCTGTGGGGCTTACAAGCAGAACAACAGCTGAGTCTGAAACATTGTTTCAAATGGCAACTCCATCATTCAGACCTATTAAGTAAATTACCTTTTCTGAGCCGCAGGATATTTGATCCGTATTTTGAGAACCGTAGGAGGATTAGCTATTTCTGTATGTTGAACTCAGAATAAACTAGTTACTCAATTAAAAAATGTTTGAATCTGCTGAAGGCCTGCACTGGATACCATGCTGTATGCATAAAATGGATGACATCTAGGGCCTGGTCTCAATCAGATCATAATTTAATCTTCTAGCAATTAGGAATAGAGATTTATGAGATCACTGCCTGTTGGAATCTTGAACCTAAAGTGAACTGGGTGACATCATAATCCATTTCTATTCTCATAACACATGTTCAAAATTGATTTAATCTAAATCCTCTGGTATTTTATGTCTGATGAAATTTTCATCTAAATCAGATGTAGTGATTGCGGCAGGAATATTTATAAATATTTGTCGTTGTGTATGGAAAAACAGCAACAAGTATTTTCTAATATCTTACTCTTATAAAAAATAATCAGAAAACAGGTGCAAATTATCAATTACATCATAAGATCAACTTCAATTTTTCAGGTTCCAAGAGAAAAGACTTTTTTTAACGGAACCCCTTTAGTTGGCAAAAAAAAAAAAAAAAAAAAAAAAAAAACCCGCATTAATGGCACCAGAGTAGGTATCTCATTCTGCAAACAGGTTCGGAGTCCATATTTTGGAAATGTACGGGGGCTCAGACTGCAATCCATAGGCTTCCATTTTTCTGACACCTGCTGACACCCACCTCTTTTCACGAATTTGATCGCTCGCTGTCCACGAGGAACAAGCCAAAGTGCTAGCCGAACTAAACCTCAAGCAGCGCTAGAGTTTACCTCACTTTACCCTCTAAGTTTAGCTGGCATCTAACTTCCCGGAAACGCCCCCCGACTCTACACGCCGCTCCGCCCCCACAGGAAAGCGCCCGTAGGCTAGGTTCCCACGCTCCCGGAGGCCGCCGGAGGCGCACAGAATTTCAAGGTGCAACTACGCAAGCGCTGCGGTTCTGCGCATGCGCCGCGGTTCCGCGCATGCTCAGAGGCGGAGGCCGGCGAGGTCCTGGGAGAGTAGAGGAGGCCCGCCTGCCCCGCCCCCGCCCTGCGTGCAGAGCTTCCCTTCCGCGCGGCCAAGGCCAGCTTCCCTTTCCGGGAGCTCAAGCCTCGGCCGCCGGTGTCTCTTTCTTCTCCGCGGCTTGTGCAGCTCTCCCGTGGCGAGTATGGCACCTAGGAGACGCGGGGCCGGCCTGCGGCTCTGCGCCACTGGTAAGGACCTCGCGGGGGGCGATGGGGGCGGGGGCGATGGTGCGGGCGCGTGCTGGGACCTTTCCGGGGTGGGGTCGGGCCTGGGCCGGGGTCTCCCGCCTGCGTGCAGAGAAGCCCTGGGATCCGCCGAGATAGCCCCAGCTGCCGGCTCCTTCCCCCAGAGTGGCTGTGCCGGGGACCCGTGCCTGAAAAAGATGCGCCTGTCTTCCATTTGGTTCTTTGCAGTGTGACAGGAAGTTTCAATAGCGCTGACTCCACCACCCCAGCTTGGGGCCAGACCGTGCTTTGGCTTTAGGTTCCGAGTCATGTCACGTCTGATGAATTTTTACCCACCTGCGGCTAAGAGAGATGGCCAAGGACGGGTCATTGTCAGGTTGCCAGATTGTGCACTGTGAAAAGTGATCAGAGTTTGTAGTGGCCTTTCTCAACCTCTGGCCAGCATCAGGTACCCTGGTGCCCATTAGTGTGCTCACTTCCTCGGCAACCGTTTGGTTCCTGTGCCGGGCTGTGAGAACTGTTAGTGATAGAGGTGTAGCTCAGTTTTGTTTCTATCCGTAAAGTGGGAAAAAATAAAACAGGATTTTGAATGGCAGTTGGAGTTTATACAGAGGAGAAGATAAGTAATATTTCTTATTACTGAAGAGATATAGAAGAACGGTTTCTGTGTCTGTTAAAAAAAAAAAAGGTAGAATGGCCAAAAGGAAAAACAGGATGAAAGTAAAAATATGTTGAAAGAGAACCTCTGTTCCTCAGACTTACAAGCCAACATAAACCTTGCTGGTCACTGTATAGTCGCCTGCAGACCAAATATGTAGTAAACGGATGAACTGCTTATACTTACGCATTGTTGGTGCCTGGTAATGGATCAGTGGTGGTTTTTATGGTAGTTTGTAAAAAATAAAAAACATTTTATAGATGACTAAGCATGTAGTACAAAACAAGTAATAAGTCAGCTTTTATTGTAAACATTTTGTCCTTTGTTTTCTTTTTTTTCCAGTTTTTTTACTTGATATGGCTTTCTGTAAAGGATTTGTGGAAGATTTAGATGAATCGTGAGTATACCTGTTTTTAAATAGCGTTTTAACTTCTTTAAACTCTGGCATTATCTGAATATTTGCATGAGTTTAATCTTTTCATAATAGAGGTAGTCACAATCAGTATTTATATAGCAGTAATTTTTGTTTCAGAAGTTGTTCTGAGTGCTGTTGTACTCAAAAGAGTTTACTAACAATTCATATTTTGTTTTATCATTTTTCATTGTGTTATGTTTTTCTGCTTGTATCACAACTGAGCAGGTGTTGGAATTTGGTAACTATACTATATATTTTTATAGTACCATAGCATTAATTACAAGGCTTTGCTTATACTAGGTCAGTAGTGATAGTGAGGAGTCCATCTCTAGGCAGACCGAAGTCCTACGTGTGATCTCTCAGGCCTGACCGGAGGCGATTATAAGGCTTTTCCTGGCAGGCCTCAGCAGGGAAGCCGTCCTCCCCACCCCAGACTTGGTGCACCAGCGCATTGCAGACTCTGGAGGGAGTTGTGATCACAGACTAGGCCCCTGGGCCAGCTTAGCTCACGTGGATATGTGCCTTCCTCGCCCAGTTGCCTCTTTTGAAGGCTTCTTACTGGGGGCCTCACCCAGAGCACTTCCTAGGCATCTCCTCTGACACCTCTTTATCTAGGGGCTTTGCTGAAGGCACTTTTCTTTGCTTGGACTCTGTACTTTTCCACTCCTGTGTCTTTCCATCTTTCATTCTCCTGCCCACGTGTTCCTAAAGGGACGGAAGCCTTTGGTTCAGTGCTCCTCTCCAGTTAGATGAATTCTTTTGTCTATGCCGCGTCCGCCTGGTACTGTTCCACTTGGAAAAAGGGAACACTGAGGAGCTGGTGCCTTTTTTTCTTTGTTCAGTTGGTTTTTTTTGCCTGTTGGCTTACATTGTCATAGTGAGTGAATAAAGACTTGATTATTACTTTCAGTTTGGTTTGTTGTCCTAATTAACTGCCTTTACACAACAAACTTGGTACAGTAGCCAGGTGGTCATTTGAGCACAGTGCTTTGCTGGAAGAGCAAAATTCCTGAGGATCCATGGAGCACTCCACTAGCTATGCTGATGGATAATTGGAGAGTGACAGCAGATGGTTTGCACAAAATGTTGATTCTGAAGGGAACCATTGTTAAGGTGGAGGTAATCTAGTTAAACTTGGCAATGCCTTGAGGGCTGTGTTAGTATAGACTTTCTCCTTTGGACTGCTCTGACAGTGGGGACATCTGCTGAAGTAGGGGGAGGAAGGGAGAGATGAGCAGGCATGGATACCTACGACCCTGCTCAGCAGTGTGCTGGGTGAGTTTGCCAGGTTGGGCCCACCTGTGACAAGTTTCCTGTCACTGAAAAACGTGTCTGACGCATTCTCACAGAGGCCGTAGTGGTCCTGCGAGCCATCCTGGCGATCCCTTGGGTCTGCATTGAGAGATTAGGAAACCGTGGATAATGAGACTTACCCAGACTCAGATTTCTAGGTTTCTCTTCGATGCTCCTGCTTATTACCCAACCCAGGTAAGCCTCCTCATCTCATCAGTTCAGTCCGTCTGAGACTGAAGTCCGGGTCTTCCCTGACTTGGAAAAAGTAGCCACCACCAAGATAGCAGAGATTGAGCAGCACAGTGATGTAAGAGGGGGAACCGAGTGCCCTTCCTTGGGCAACTGAGGCATAGACCTTTCCTAAAAAGTCTCGGTCTGTGTATTCGATAATGGGGTCTCATAGGGAGAGATTGATGGGTTCCTCACCAGGGACCTCACGGCCAGATGTTAAGCAAGGAGAGGCCTGATGGGCAGTCCCCATGAGGGTCAACGTGATGACAGCCTATGTGACTGTTGCAGGCAGTGTCTCCTCCAGATCGGCGGAAAAGCTCCGAAACATTTACTCAGACCTTCAGCAGGTATTAGGCTGAGTCCTTCTGTGCCCCAGGGTAGGCTGGAGATCTTGTGCCGTGGGCAGAGTTTCCTGGGAAAGTTGGGGAGAACTGCACTTCTTGGGCCTTTGCGGTATCAGTGCACCCTGATACCCTGCGACCTTGATGAGGAGGATGCATATGATGCCTCCCAGTTTGGAGTCCACGGTGACTGGTACAGCACTTTGGCCAGGGCTGGCTCTGGGTGAGTGCTTTCTGGCCCCTGCTGCTACGTGTTTTATTGGTACAGATGTATTGTCTGTGTGAACTCCCATTCACCTTTGTTCCTAAGCCCCACTGGGAACTGCTATAATGAGGGCCGTTTTAGTGGAGCATGTGGAAGACGGTGAACCTGTTTGACTACCGGCTCTTGATGCCATTTTCTCCCCAAAGCATTACTGACTGCCTGGTGAGTAAACAGCCGTCCTGATCTCTGAGTGAAAGAAGACAGTGGTCTGTGAGACTGTTTCTCCATTCAGTAGCTCCGTCTGGCCTGTGCACAAGGCCTCGGGTACCGGGAGACTAGATATTCGTTATAGATCCCTCAATAAGAAAGTGCTGCTCTTGCCACTGGTGATACCTGACATCATGAAGAAGGTACTGGAGGTAGCCCGGTCTGTAGCAGTTCACATCACAAATGCCTTTTCCAGCATCCCTCCCTACAGGGCTGATGACTGGTCAATCTCCTTCACGTGGAGTGGATTCCAGCACAGCTTTATGTCCTTCTTCAAGGCTGTTCAAATTCCCCAACTGTCTGCTATCAATGGGTAGGCCAGAGTCAGGAAGAAATCCTCCTTCTAGAGGGGGCATTGGCTTTCTGCTTATTGATGACAACCTCCTAGAGGGCCTAGAGAGGGCACTGCCCAACAAGGACCGGATGCCGTGATGACTCATGAGGGGCATCGTGGCTGGACTGTTAACACACTCAAGGTACAAGGACCTAGTTCCCAACTGAAATTCCTGGGCCTAATCTGGGAAGTGGTATGACATCCCATTCCACAGGAAATCATTACCAAACTTTTGACCTTATTTGACCCAAAAAATAGAAAAAGGGGCCCAATCCCACCAGGGGTTGGTGGACCTATTTGACTACTGATGATGTTAGAGAGCCCCTGTGGAGATTTGATAGAGCCTTTCCGTTAGGTTACGAGAAGGGCTGCTGCTCTTGAGTGGGGCTCCAACCAACAGGATACCCTGGAGGCCCTCCAACAGGCCGCCAAGCCTCCCCCTCTTAGCCCCACTGATCTACATCTGCCATTTGAGTTACACCTTGCAGCAGACTCTCAATTCGCTGACCAGAGCCTATGGCAGGAGGACAGCCCCAGAGGCCAACGTGGACCAACCTGTAAGCTCCCCAAGTTGGCTGAAAGAAAGGTACACGCCCTTTGAGAGACCATTATTGATCTTGGGTGAGTGCAGTGGTGGGCTCAGGAGCAGAAGTTCCAGTCTTGTTCCTAAATAGGGCCAGCTCTGGATCCCCAGGAGAATGGAAATGGAACTTCTGGGAGCCCAGCTGGCATCTTGCAACTGCATGGAAAGGTCTCAGGCCCTTCCGCCTCCCAGATGTAACACCAAAGGAGACACTGCCGCCTCTGGCCTAACGGGACCTGATAGACCTTCAGGACCACCGCTGGGCCTGGTTCACTAATGGCTCCTCTGGCTTAACTTGTAGGAATTGGATGTGGCTGCCATCCAACCTGAAAGAGACCTGTCCTTCAGCGAGCATGGGAAGGAGCCCTTGCACAGCGGGCAGCTTCATGCGGTGTGGACGATGATGACACCGTCTGCCCCACCGTTCCCCCACCTCATGTTTATTGCTCTGGCCCCAGCAGATGAGCTCTGCTATGTTTTCATTCTCAGGGGCTATAGCTAATGGCTTGGCCATTTGGTTCTGTAGCATATAAAACAGGATCCCCTGTTGAGATGAGACATTTGCATGAAGATCATTTCTGCTCCTAGTAAATGCTTTTTTTCCTCATTATTATTATGACATACAGTGTCATGTGAGTTTGAGGTATTCAGCGCAGTGACAGTTGTGGGCCTTAGGCAATGCCCGCCAAGATAAAATGTTTTGTAACCCGTGTGAATGCCCACCAGAGAGGCCCCGGGCTGCAAAAGGAAATCTATCCAATGAGCATATCGTGCTTTTAGCTAAATGTGGAGACCGAGTCGTTCTCCACTCTAAAGCAAGCATATGCACGGTACGTTGGCTCCTGGATCCGCGAGAGGATGGCCCATGGGAATTCCAACCCCGTCGCAGATTAGGTTGGCAGTGCACAGCGGCCACGGTGGTGAGAAGACACTAAAACATTGTGCAAAATGCATCCCGCTTGTCAGGCCCCGGGCCAGGCTATTAACGCTGCCCCAGATAGTTTCCTTCAAGCCAGTGGGCTCGGCCGTTTCGCATCCCACCCCTGGCGTCCCGCTGGGTCTTGCTGTCGGTTGACACCTTTGTGTTTGGCCCGCCAATCTCCATTCCACTGCGTTCCGCTGACTCCAGCCACGCTCCCTGGGCCCTGCAAACTCACATTTGCTTCCTGTTCAGGTTCCCTGAGAACTGCATCTGATAACAGCCCTGCGTGTGCCGTTCAGGCTCCACAGCAATAGGCCCAGTCACGGAGCATATAGTGGGCTCTGTGCTCCACACCCCTCCTAACCCACAGGGGTACTTGAGCATTTTAATGAACTTTCGAAGTACGGGCTTGATCCCCTGATGGGAGGGGACAAGATGACCCCAGTCTGGACTACACATCTCAGGTCTGGGTCTCAATGCAGCAGTTCACCAGTCAGGTACTTTTCACTAGTGCTCCATGGTTGACCAGGTTGTCTGACCCCTTCCTTCAATTTTACAGTTACTGACTACAGTCTCTGTTGGGGGGTGGGGGACCCCTGTAAAGGACTTGCACACCCTTCCGACTCCTTCCCAAAGACTCAGATCACTGAGAGATGAAAAGGCTGTTAGATATTAAGGACTGGGAGACAGTAACCTCCTCCATTTACCACTGGGTGCAGAATATGGGGTTTTGCCTCAAGAATAGTGACCATCAGTTGAGTTTCTAGTTCAACAGTTTGCCTAAGGTGGCTGTTCCACTTTGCCTGGGTAGCTCCACGTGATAGATACTGGTATGTAAAGTAGAAGTTTATACTAAATGGAGCAAAGGTAGAAGATTTGGGTTTACCAACCTGGGAGACTGATTAAGAGTGCCCATAGTGGAGGACAGACCGTCTGTGTCACAGTTGGATAGATGTGAGCACCTAAGAGCTCAATACTGGAGATAGGTTCTCTTTGTCTTCATTGTAGGTTTAAGAATCTTACTAAAATATCCCCATAGAGACTTTCTGTCATTTCATTCAGTATAGATTTTGAATATAGATTTCTGTGCAAGGTATTAGGAGATGAAATGAGCATACTTTTGGTTGGATAATACATAAGTATTGCATTTGTGGAAATGGATAAGAATCATAAAGAGGATAAAGATGATATGGAAAGATTGTTTCTAGCTATGAGGAATTCAGGAAGGCGTTATAGAGTAAGAAATGCTTTTAGCTGAATAGGATGTGAACACAAAAGTCAAATAAACATGTGAATTTAACTGATACATACCATAGGGTGATTGGAAATTGTAGGGTGCTAATAATATTTGAGTGGAAAGCTAAGATGCAGCTAGTACGTGAGTATGTGTAGCACTTTATACTTGTTTTTGTAGGTGGTGGGAGGGTACCTTGAAGGTGTCAAATAAGAGAGACATGGTCAAACGAGCAGAACAGTGTTTTAGGAAGATTCTGTGGCTGTAGGGTATTGTGTCACAGGGTCCCCAGAACACCCCCAGGTTGGGTAATTGACTAGGCGCGCTCAGAGGACTCAGCCTGTAGTCGGGAGTCACAGCCATAATTTAGTATAGCGAGGGGACACAGAGCAAAACCAACAAAGGGAAAAGCCACGGGGGGTGAATTCCAGAGGAAACCAGAACAGGTTCCAAGAGTCCTCTCCCAGTCGAGTCCCATAGGATGTGCTTAATTCCTTCATCTGGAATTGTGACCACAAGTGTGAAATGTTATCTACTGAGGAAGCTCAGTAGAGACCCCATGCTTAGGGATTGTGGTCATATAAGCACCCTCCTGCCTAGTCTGTACCAGGTTTTCAGACTCCCACAAGGAAAGCAGATGTTCATCATAAAATCACATCGTTTGCACAGCATTAGAACAATGAGCCATCTTTTTGTTTTGCTTTGTTTTCCTCTTTCATGTTTACTTTTGAGAGACCCTGCGCACAAGCAGGGGAGGGGCAGAGACAAAGGGAGATAGGATCCAAGGCAGGCTCCAGGCTCCAAGCTGTCAGCGGAGAGCCCGCCGTGGGGCTCAAACTCCTGAACTGCAAGATCATGACCTGAGCCGAAGTCAGACACTTAAGTGACTGAGCCACCCAAGCGCCCTGGAACCATGAGCCATCTTATCAGGAAATGTTAGAAACCGTCCTGAAATTCAAATTCCCAGATACCAACGGAGGACCGAACTTGTTCAGGAGAGCAGCCTCCAATCAGCTGTGTTACCTGCAGTGCACGGGTGTAAATGGGTATAAATGGGGCAGAGAGGCCAGGAGCTGAGGCGTATGCCTGTGTTTCTATCAGGTCCCACCCAATTTTTTTTTTTTTTTTTTTTAACTGTTGATTACTTTCTCAGTTCTCTACTTTTTAAAAGATGTTTTATGGATAAGATTTAGAGGTCATTTAGTAAAAAAAAAAATTACATAAAAAACTTGTTGATAGAATTTGTTCTGCGCCCTAATATTTATCAGTTGATTATCTCCACCTGCTGTACAGTGGAAACACACACACACACACACACACACACACGATCAGAGGTTGGTTTTCTCATTTTTGTTTTATAGGTTTAAAGACAATCGAAAAGATGACATCTGGCTTGTAGATGTGAGTATGTAAATTTTTGTTTTCTACCTCTGCTGTTGTGTTACTTTCTAGTCTCTTCCAGACAAATATGGTAGTATATGGTTAGTACTTGATGTATATTAGTCAATTTTTGTCAGGTAGTACTATTTGGGTTACTATATTAAAATGAACCTCAGCCTTAAGGTTCCTGGCAAGGACCTGTTTGTGCTGAAATTCTGAAGAGGTTGACGTATGGATTATGTTGAGGGAGACTGTGGTATGACTTTACTCCAGACTTCACTGTGAAATTTTTCATATCACTTGATGGTCAAAATCATGTTTTCGTGTTAATAGGGAACAAAATCAAATTTTCGTTTTCCTTCTTTAACTCACTTTCAAGTTTGGAATGTATTTAAACCTCACATTTGGGATTCCTTTTAACTTGCCTCAGTAAAAAATCAATGGCAGCAATACAGATGGAATAAGAATAGCAGAGTTGACAATTGCTAAAGCTAAGCCATGGGGCACGAGAGTCCATTGTTTAATTCTTTCTCCTATTGTGTATGTTGGAACGTTTCCATGTTAAAAGATAGGTAAGTCTTGGGGCGCCTGGGTGGCTCAGTCGGTTAAGCGGCTGACTCTTGATTTCAGCTCAGGTCATGATCTCGTGGTTTCTGAGATCGAGCCCCACATCAGACTCTGCACTAACAGCACAGAGCCTGCTTGGGATTCTCTCTCTCCCTGTCTACCCCTCCTCTGCTCGCAGGGTCTCAAAATAAACTTAAAAAAAAAAAAAAATAGATAAGTCTTGTTTCACGAAGGCACAACAGTTTGTTATACCTCCACCCAGCCTGTGGTGATATTGAAGAAAGAGGAACGGTGGTTTCAGTTTAATCAACCTGACTTGTGCTTATGCCAAACCAGTCATCTTAGTGATCCCCCATTTGCCTTGCCGGTAGTTATTCTTAACGTAGCAAAGGTACCTACTCTGTTGGGATTTTTGTAATAAAAACAGAAAGTGTTCATCCTGAACACTTAAGGGATGTGTGTGTGATGTATGTGTGTTTGGTGATTTCATTTTATATATAACATAGACTCATTGTGAAGCAAAGATGTTTTTCTTGTAAATTATTTTAAATAGGAATTTGTAGTCATTTTACATGAATTTAAGGTAAAACCAGTTTTGAGGCGTATACTAAGAGTTAAATTATCTAGATTTGTGTGCGTGTCATCTTTTATTGTGTAACCACCTTAAAAATTATATTTAGACTTTTTGTCTAAAATGGACCCTATCAGAACATTTAGTCAAAGAGATTGCTTAAAAATTAAAATTGATGTACATAATAGCACAACATTTTACTGGTTGTCTTTCTCCCCCCCCCCCCCCAACAAGTTTTATGCACCGTGGTGTGGCCATTGTAAAAAACTGGAACCGATTTGGAATGAAGTTGGTCTTGAGATGAAAAGCATTGGTTCTCCAGTTAAAGTTGGGAAGATGGATGCTACTTCCTATTCTAGTAAGCATTTACTCTGTTTTATTCTTCTCGTAGTGAAAGTGCTTTAATTACATGAAGCATTCTTCAGGGTAGGAAGAAGAAATATCTGTTCTTTGCTTATGTAAATTAAGGTTCTCTTAATAATTAAAGATTATATACTTTATTGAGTGAAGTGAATCAGCCATCAAATGTGTAACATGCTGTATGCATTACTCTTGTGCCTGCCAGACGTATAAGCCATGGTTCCTAGTTTGAGCCCCCTTGAGATGCTCCGTTGACCTGAGGCAGCTGCACAAGTGTGAGTGTGAAGCTGTTGGTGTTGCTGTGTGAAGTCAGAATGTGAGTTGTCGTCTCAGTAGCCTGAGATGGCATGTTGGAGGAGTAAATAGGGACTGTAAAAAGTTGAGTTGAGTCGGAATGGATACAAGGGAGGATCCAGAAAGCATTCACAGTAGAGAGAATATTTCGGCAAAATCGTAGAGTTGAAAATGAGCGAAGTGCGTTCCAGAGAATGAACGCCTGTAAGCAGAGCTTGGCAAACTACCGTCACGGACCGAACTGGCCCGCGGCCCATTTTTGTAAGCAGAACAGTCCTGGAACCCAGCCCCACTCGTTTGTTTACTGTCGTCCGTGTCTCTGTCCATGTTCCACTGGCAGAGTCGAGCAGGTGTAACGGAGCCTGTTCTCCCCACAGTGCCTGAAATACTATCTGACCCTTTCCAGAAAGAAAAGTGTACTAATGCCGACCTGAAAGGATTTGAGAAAAGAATTAAAGTTGAGTGAAGTTGTGAGGTATCCTAGCAATTTGGAAGGAGCAAGGCTTCAGAAAGCAAAACTATATTCACTTGCTGCTTCTGCCTGCCACTTTAGATGTTGTATTGCCTTGTGTCTTTTATTGTTGTTCTTTTTGTTTTCTTGAGATCTGAATAATGTAGCACAGGTAAAGTCCTTGTATTCAGTACACAGAGGTCCCCTTTTCCTTTAATCAGTGAACAAAGCAGAATTATGTGGTGCACGTTTCTTTGTAGGAAATCAGGATTGTACTCAGGCTACAGCTTTGGAAAGGGACGGACCTGTGTTTTGATCCCACATCTGTCATGTGCTGCTTCTGGGGCTTCGGGGAAGACCTTAACCTCGCAATTGTGGTTTCCACGTCTGTAAATGGGGGAGTGATAATCCTCAGGGTTGTGAGGATTGTATTAGCGTTTCCTATTCGAAATCATTGCCACAGTGGCCAGCGCATGTGAGATGAAGCATAAGACCAGATTTGAGGGGGACCTCACGTCCTAGTGTTTTAGATTTTATCCGTCGCGAATTAAGAGGTAATACGCGTTTTTGAGAAGGCAGACGGTTAGATAAAAATGTTTTTGGCAGCGACAGGTAGGATAGCAAAGAACAGTTAGACACCAGATCACCTAGGTCAACTTTTGTATGCATCTTGGTGTGGGATGCTGGGAGCCCAGACGTGGTGGTGACCGCGGAGGAGAGAAGAAACAGTAACCGCTCACAGACGTTTTCAAGGCTGAGATCACAGATGTGATGAATTGGCTGTGTGGTACGAAGAAGAACCATCAGAAGTAACAGGATAAGATTCTTAGCATAGTTACTGAACTGCACCACTGCTGGCTGTATGGGAAAGAAACACTGACTTTCTGTGCGTTTCCCTCTTCTCAGCTGTTGTGAATCTATGGCGTTTGGCCTAGTGATGTTGGAGAACAAGGCGCTGGGGTCCAAAGAGCCGGGGTGCCGTGAGGTGTGAGGGCTGCAGTCGCAGAGTCAAACACGAGTTGTGGAAGCCCTGAGAGGAGACCAGAGCGAAGGCAGGAGTTCTCGCCCAAAGAGAGAATGATACGCTTGGGTTGATTTATTGAAATGAGCTTTTAACAATGTTTGAGAAATTATTGCTTTCGACTGTTGTTCCCGAAAGTATGTTCTCATCTGTCGGCGATCTTGTTTCATCCTGTCTTGTTGGTTAGACACACGTGTACTTAAACGTTCACCAGCATAGTCATATTCACTGAGACAGTTTGTTTACTAACTACTGGGTTAGTCTCTAGAGATTAAAGATAGACCAGAACGAATCCTTCTTGTCCAGGAAATGGCTAGTCTCATAGAGGGAACAGTATGAATAAACCAACAGGTGCAATAAAGTCTCAAACACAGCAAATTCCTGTGATCGTTTGAATCATTTAATGGAGTAATAGAGTAAAATAATATGTAAAGGGATATGGGTATATAAAGAAAAATAATGAAAAAAATAAATAATAAAAATAATGCTATGGTTTACATTAAATGAATTGTAATTCATTAGCTTATTGTTCAGTGTGTATTTAGTGCCCGTGTGTGTCACTGTTTAAGTGACACTGTGATGAGGGAAAACTTAAGATTTTTTCCTGAGTAGCTGAGAAAAAGTGTTTTAAATGCTGTGATTAAAATGCAGTGTTCTTGTAGGTACTGAGACTTAATATGTGGATTATAGCTTTTTAGGTGCTTTGTGGTGGGACTGTTTTTCATTCCATTATTCATAAGCCATTTAGACGTTTAAATTTTTGTCTCTGATATGTGATTGTTACAGATTTTATTTATTGTTCACTTAGCATTGTGTTGTATGTTGTGTTGAGTTCATAGGAAGAAATCTCTATAGAGCATGCAGAGCACCTTAACCTCCAGCAAAGCACCTAGCGTTGGGAAAAGGGATAGGGGACTGGTATGCAAGGATCACCTCTGCCAGATACTGTGATGGGTGCTTCCTACACTTTATATCCTTTACTCCTTGGATGTGCAATGCTAAACCCTCCACTCCCTTTCCCAACCTGTGTGGTGATGCTTGCTTGTAAGTCCTTGCGACTACCTAAATCATACAAACATGGCTTATTGAAAAATCATTCTTTTGTTGAAAAGTTGTAGGGTCAGTATTCATTCAGCAGGTATTTAATGAGCACTTACTGTATGCCAGAATGTACGAGGCACATTGTAGGCATCTGTGATACATCAGTGACGAAAACAGACAGAAATTTCTACTTTCCTGGAATTTATATGCTAGACGGGAGAGACAAATGATAGCCAGTAAGCATAAGTTAAATTGTCATACTATTTAGTATTTGATATCCGTAACGGATGCATTTTCTTCTTTATTATGCAGTCAAGGTGGTGTTTTATGTGCTGTTGAAAAAAGAATGTTATCTTCCTGATATTTTTAAAAAAAGATTTAACATATTTGCAAACTACTGTCTAGAGATTACAAATAGATTTTTGGCACGTAAATCTTAAAATTCCCTTAAATACCTCAGTGCAGCTCCAGTATGGGCCTTTTAGTAGAACTTGGAATCAGGTAAATAACTGATTTTTTTTTTTTTTTTCAAGCTAGCTGTCAACATTATGCTGTGTCTAATTGTAAATACTAAAGGATTGGTGTATCATGTGTATTTCATCCGCTCCGTGGGTCACTTTTCAGGCATTCACAGCATTAGTGTTTCTCAGCGTTTAGTCCACAATCTACATTAGGATTACCTGGGCTGCCCAATATAAATTTAGACTCTGAAGACCCACACCAGCCCCATCAAATGAAAGTCTTGGAGATTGGGTCATGACAATCTGTATTTTTAATAGGGACCTCAGGTACTTCCGCTACCCAAGTTGGAGAACCATAAAGTATTATTCCAGGGAACAGTTAGTTATAGGGCTTGGAGAGGGATGGATTGTTCAGTGATCAATTATGGAAAACCTCTTAGAGGATGTGACATACCATATTCTCAATCATGTAATTGCACAGATTGGAAGTGCACATCATCACACTCAGCAGATCTCTGTGTATAGAATTCTTCAACTAGGAACTTGAACTATCATGAATTATCCTGCCCCGTGTGTTTGGAATTGTGTGAAGATTTTCTTGATGCATGGTTTTAACTAATAATGCTATAGTCAACGTTAAAAAACTACATAAAGATATATATTTTAGTCTCTCTTCATTGAGAACCAGAATTGTTTCTCATTTGTAAGTTAAAACAGGTCATGATACTCTCTGTGACAGTGTACTGATTCCTATTACAAAACCGCTGAAATTCTAGAGGGTGGAGATCAGGGATGTTTCTGAACATCCTACAGTGCACAGCAGCCTCTCCCCACAAACAAGAATTATCTGGCCCCAAATGTCTGGAGTGCCAAGACTGATCATTTCTCAAACAGTCACTGATCAAAAGGGCTTATAATCTAGAAAGGTAAAACTGATTTGCCAGTATCATCTGTGATCTCCACCCTCTAGATACCAGCAGCACCCTTCTCCCCAGCCCAGCCTCCCACTAATTTATGGCGACCAAAAATGTCTCTAGATATCGCCCGTTGTCTCCTGGAGGGCAAAATCTCTCAGTTGAGAACGGCTGCCATATTTTATATCTTTTTCATGTTAGACACATAGTGACACTCGGTAAATGCTAAAAATAGTATTTTGAGCTGAGGACTTCACATTAAGGCTGGCCCCTCCCTTCTCCCCACCCCCCTCCCAGCCCACTGTATAGATGAAGTAGTAGCAGGTAGTTAACAGTGAAATGACTGAGTGGTTTCAGACACCAAAATTAGAGGCAGAATTAGGACCAGATTCCAAGATCATCATGTTTCACATCCAAGCCTGTCTCCACTATCAAGTTGTTATCATTTCAAGGAGAAGACAGAAAGGAAATAAGGGGCTGTATGTTTAACCCCATTTTACGAGCATTTAAAATGATACAATTCCAGAGAAGTTATTCATGTTATAGATGGGTTTGTGAAAGAATTGATCTCAGGTGTCTGCTATGAAAAAGAACAAAATGTTAAAACTTCAGTCATAGCCCTGCTACCGATTCAATGCCTGCACTCAAACAAGTTACCACATCTTCCCAAGTATTAGTTTATCTGAAGAGTGACATTAGCACCCTTCCCTTCCCCTGCTCACAAAATTGTCTCAAGGCGTAGTTGAAGGTATACTAAAATCAGTTATAAGGTATTTTACATTGAAAGTTCTTCTTATTGTTCTATATGTTGATGTGTCAGCAGCTACCTAACAGATCAGGATCAAAAATAGAAAGGAAATGGACTTAACATTTGAAGATCTCTGTGTGCCAGGCTCCCTCTTAGATTCTTGTCCACATGCTTTCTCATTTTAAAATCCCATCCACAAGGCCAGCCAGATGAGTGCTGTCCTCAGAAGGGAAAGAGTTGCCAGATGATAAATGTGAAGTTGGAATCCTAACCTACATCATTTTACGTCTATAACCCATGCTTTGTTTGTGTTTCCTCTAGGGAGATGTGGTTTTAGGAGTCACTGTCAAGTCAAAATGATATCAGAAGTGAAGTTTAATGCTCAGAGTCTAGGTACTAAAGAGTGGGTGGTATACATCTGTCTCCACCTGATGCATTTGCTGACTGAGGCCAAGGAAATTAAGTGGTGGGACTTAAATGTGGAGCCGGCATTTTTGTTCTGAAAACTGTTTTGAGAACCACCACTGGATTTTCTCAATGATTGCATATCTTCTTCATTGGTCTGTTTAAAAATAAACCTTACAATAAATTAAATTATTAGGGGCATATACACCTCTCTCCCAGTCAATTATATTTGTCTTAGTTGAAAGTAATAAGGGCTGACCTTCCCCCACCTCCTTGATTTGGGAAGGGGTCATTAAGGACGTATTTTATCGCATAATCCCCCCCCCCCATATCATTTTTATATTTTTTACTCAGAAGTCAGTCTCAATTCCTGTAGTCTCCAATTAGAATAGACTTGGCAGAATTAAATCCTGCAGTAGACATGGGCACAAAGCAGGTATGTAATTGGTTTAAGTTCATCTGGCTTTTCAGAGGCAAGACCTCTATCTTCAGAACCTGAGTTATTTATGTTAGCCTCTGCTGTCTGTGTTGCTTCCAGTAAAAACTTCATCACTGCCCTGACCCCGACCCTGTCCATCAAAACCAGTTCATCACTGTCCTGACCCTTTCAGTCACCTTTGTTCGTGTTCAAGAGAGAAACTCTATTAATGACAAAGGAAGGCCGAGAGATTTTGACTATTATTTTGCCACAGGTTCACCCTGTCATTATTCTTGTGTATTGGGCAGTACCTAGAAACCAGAGATGGATGATTACTAGAGTGATGGGTAAACCAGAACCCACATGTAATAGTGTAGTGTCCTTCTACCCAGCCACGATGAGATATCCTAGAAATTACTAAAATTAACAATGGGGAAGATCATATGAATACATACATTATATTTTACATAAACTGGTATGGTTGTGTAAATATATTGTATCTTGTCTACGGAGACTGCTTTCTTTCTTTCCTGTCCTGATTGCCTTGATTCTGTAAAGGAGGTTAGTATTAATTTGCAGTACTGATTGCCATATCTCTTCAAGTCCTAATTCTGTATTTGATTGTTCTCCTTTCTTCTTTCTCTCAAAAAGATGCCGTTGTAGCAACTGTATCTCATTTTAATTAACATGAGGACTTCAGAATAATCTTTGAAAGTGACTAGAATTATTCTAGGTTATTACAGTAGCAGAAACTTCTAAAACAAGTAGATAAAGTTGCTTTTAGATCATTTATACAGTGCAGATTCTTTAAGTAATTTTGCAAATAAAATTTATCTTTTAAAAATTAAAATATAACGCAGTTATTTTAAGATTTAGAAAAGGAAAGCATGGTTTTGCTTGTTTTTGTTTTTTATTTATTTTTATTTTTTGCAAGGAGCCAATGAGACCTAGAAAAAAGTATTTGTCCTGGAAAATGAAATCAGATGATAAGTGAGACTTTATTTACATATATTTTTTTAACAGGAATATCTTTTAAAATAAGTATTCTTTTAACGATTCTTTTGGCATTTATTCCTTAATTTGTCATAGTGTTTTGTGCTGGCCATAATTTGGATTATTAAGTAATTGTTTTGTACGAGAATGTCATGTTTTTTCTTTTTTGTGTGTGAATTTATATCCTTTTTAAAGACTTAAAAACATAGCTATAAGGGTTTGTATAAATCTATATTTTTAAATAAAAGGCTCATTTACTACCTAGTTTCTCATTTAAAAAAAATTTAGAATTATTTATTCTTTTTCTCATCAAGGCATTGCTTCAGAGTTTGGAGTTCGAGGTTATCCAACAATTAAGCTGTAAGTTGAGTGTTGTATGTTTATATGTGTATTTTTATTAGTTCACTCTGCTTACGTTTTATTACATTAATTTCTAGTAGCTTCCCTGGAGGATTGAAGACGGGTTCAGCAGTTTTTTCTAGGTGCAGTACGTGATCAAAGGGACTGCATCTTTCGGCTTTTCTGTGTATTGAAGTAAATGTGGTGTTTTCGGCTAGTTCGTTGAATGCGCTCTGAGCGCTTCCTGTGGGACAGGCATCCTGCAGGACCAGATGACCAGCTGTCGATTATGAAAAAGGGCTTTTACCCTTGAGGAGCTCAAGAGTGTATTCTGCTGTATCATGTGAATCCCATCTCCTAACAAATTTTACTTTTCTATAATTAAAATAGATTTATTTCAGTAGAGATGAAAGAAACCAAGAGCATCAAATTGATGGACTTAATTCTAACCTGAAAGTGTTGATAAAGTATAATATAAAGTGTATGTATATAAGTTGGGAGAAATGGTGTGCTAATTAATTCTAAAGGATTTATTTGATAATCATAATTTTACTGAATTTTCTCTTGAGTTTCTTCCTTATTTTGGTAGTGTGCGAGTTAAGGGATGATTTTGAAATTTATTTTTATAGCAATGTAAGTTTTCAGTATTTTAAAATCTCAAATTTCCAAATTTGGCTAATTTTAATTTTTTATTTCTGGGGTTTTATATTGACTTCCCTCCTTCCCCTACTTTCAAAAAAGCATTTGCTAAGCCTCTTTTACTTGTGTCAAGTAAATTATCCTTTCTGTTCTTTTTGTTTACTTCTAGGTATTCTCTTGTGCTTTCACATTTTTTTTTTTTTTTTTTAAATCACAGTTGGACACATAATTCGTTGACAGGCTTTTGGAAAATTATCATAATTTTCTAGAATAGGTGTTTTATGCATTGTTTTACTCTGTAATCTTAGAGCCTCTGTCAAGTTACTATGATGTTGTGTTGCTTAAAATTTGTTCTCCCTCTACCAAAATACTGTTAATTCCCTGTCATTTTTTTTTTTAACTAGAGAAGATAGAATTGTACTACTTTGACAAGCTCTTGACCATGAACGTGTAGATTATGCACTTTACAGAAGGCATAGGTACAATGCAAGTATCAAATACAGAGTAAATTGTTTTCATGTAATTTTAATAAAATGCAGCCTTTTTCTTTGTATTTTGAGTTGTTGGTCCCCTGAAGCCAGTTGCCCACTGTATTGTACATGGTTATGCCGCTTCTAAAAAAACTCTGCATTTATTATTTTATATTCTGTAATTTTATGAGACAGTAGTGATTAGCATTACGTACTAAAAGAGTTGAAATAATCTCAGCTTTTATCTTTTTTTTTCTTTTTAAGATTAAAGGGGGACTTGGCATATAATTATAGAGGACCACGAACTAAAGATGATATTATTGAGTTTGCTCACAGAGTATCTGGGTAAGTTTTTATTAGGAAAGGCCTTTACTATAGGATACTAATATTTTTAAATTAAATGTGTTTTAATAGACCATATTGAATGCACATTTTTTAGGGGCTTAACCTAAGTAGAATCTGTTCACGTATGACAGAAGGTAGGGTTATGCAGCGTATGGAGAGATACTTCAAAGAAACAAAAAGAACTGTGATATGTATTAGGTACTTGTTAACCTCACATTTAAATTCATTTCATATGTAGAAAAAAGATTTTCCCCAGTAGATTTTTAAAAAAAAAATTTTTTTAATGTTTACTTATTTTTGATACAGAGAGACACAGAGCGTGAGCAGGGGAAGGGCAGAGAGAGAGGGAGACATAGAATCTGAAACACGCTCCAGGCTCTGAGCTGTCAGCACAGAGCCCAAAACGAGGCTCGAACCCATGAACTGTGAGATCATGACCTGAGCCGAAGTCAGACACTTAACCGACTGAGCCACCCAGGCTCCCCACCCCAGTGGATTTTTTGAAGCATTTTCAAAATTTGATTACTTCTAACAACTTTGTGAATTGTAATTTTTATTTTACTATAAATTTGCTCTTGTACTGCCTCATTTATATCAACTTATTTTTCTTGTTACCTAATGTTGGAGTTTTTGAAAGAAACCCCACGGTATTATTCTTCTGATAGACTTGGGTTTAATCCCTGGCCTGTGATACTGGAAAATTCTTTTTAGATACAGCTAATTAAAATACTTTCCCTGATCTGTTACATGCTGCTTTCTGCCAACTGTGAGGTATTATTGCACATTTTGCTTAGAATGTGGCATAATTAGAACCCAGATGTCTATTTGAGTTATAGATCTCTGAGGTTTTACTGAGAAGGAAACAGACTTTCTTTCATAAGCATCCTGTTGGTGTGAATATGGTGATTCTTTTTTTTTTTTTTTTAATCCACACCTACCTTGCTGAGGTATAAAGAAAGTTGGTGCTTATAATTATTCAATGCGGGTGTGTGGAACTCCTTAAGGAGAACATTCATCAAAGTAGGTTAGCCTATATTAACTTCGAAAGTATAGGCACTTTCTTGTGAGTTTGACAGGATATATTATATTGATACCTTTAAAGAGCTTTAAAGTAAATTGAGATATGGGGGGGATTTGTCGAGTGCATGACACTGCCGGGCTTAAAGTATTTGAGAAAAGACACAGAATGATCTTTATTCAAGTCTGCAAAACTTATTGATATAATTTTCACTGTATTTTCTCATTGATTGCATATCTCATTTTCTTTATAAATGCTTTCTGAATAAATTTTAAGATACCTTTTACATTATAGTAGGGCATTGGTGTGGGATGTACTTTATTCCCTGTGGTTAGATTCGTCTTTATGTTTTGGCGATTTTTAACGAGTTTCACTTTAAGCTTAAGATGGTCTTCTGATGTAACCAGGGGTGACTCTGTTGCACAGAAATTTCGTGGCTCAGTTCTGGACTTGCATCACTTGCCGGTTAATTACTCAAGTACGAAAATAGAGGCGAGCAGTGAGTGTGGTGCGGTGCATCTGAGGAATTGTGCATTTTGAAAATATGTTTGCCTTTGCAAACGCTATGTTATTCTTTTTTGCAGATTTAGTGCAGGATAAATCTGATAATGCAGACCACATTTTTAAGAAGACTGGCTCTTTTTTAGTTTTTTTAATAACACTTTGTAAGTGATATGTTTGATAATAACCTTTGACATAAGCTATCTAGTATTTAAATGGATTTAAATCTTCACATAGTATTTCTAGTTTCCTGAGGTAACACATTCACAGTGTGTTAGCGTGAATGATCTCATGAAAGAGAAAAAAAGTAATTCTCACGTGGATCGTTTTATTTTTAGCTGAGGACTCTCGATGGATTACAGTTCTGTTCTTGCCTACCAAAATATTGGTTAAGATGGTACTCTCTAAAGGGATATACTTTAAACTTACTTTTTTTTTTTTTAAGTTATTTTTTAAATTGATGGATTAACTTGTGGGTACTGTGTTTTTATTATGTGGGTACAAATAGTGGTCATGGCTATAGTTTTATTAGGCTTATGTGGATTGGGTGATTATTTAAAATGCAGTTAACACAACATTAAAACTTCATAACTTTAGACCTATATTGTGTACTATTTTTAGTTAAAACACAAGTTAGTTTTTTGTTTTGCTTTCAAACAGGGCTCTAATTCGGCCACTTCCAAGTCAGCAGATGTTTGAACATGTGCAAAAGAGACATCGTGTGTTTTTTGTTTATATAGGCGGAGAATCGCCTTTGAAGGTATCAAATGGTTTTATTTTTTAAAGTCACAAGTAACGGGTGTATTGTAATTGAATTTTCCGTATAGCCAAAACTTCATCCAGAACTCAAAATTACTTCACTCTTATTGGTAATAAGAGGTCAGTGTGAGTATTTTTCTAATGAAAACACTTTCTTACATGCCCTCTATTGTGTTTGCTTCATGAAACAGAAATGAATTCAAAGGTGTTGCTTGCCTTAGTATTTCTTCTCTCGTTGACCTGGTTACTCAAATTTAGTGTTACTTTTTAGCATTTTTGGCTCCTTGAGACTGCAGAATGGCAATTTAAGTGTAAACTTCTTAAATCATTTTATATATGTATAAACACACGTCTTTTCCTGTAACTATCAAATTAATAAATAGGAATTGAGTTTATCTTACACTTAACTTTGTTTAGAGGAGTATAAAAGCACTGAGTAACAGTGGTCTCTTTGCTTTAGAAACCATTTACTTCATGTGCTACTCAATATTCCATCATCTCCTCACATAAACACACTGAGGCGTCCAATTGTGACGAGACTGCCTGGGATGATACCGCTGTTCGGAATGTTTAGTGAGGAATGAATTTGGATCCTTGTATTTAAAAGTCACCTCTTTTCTATTTGTATCTTCACAGGAGAAATACATAGATGCTGCTTCAGAATTAATTGTATATACATACTTCTTTTCTGCCTCAGAAGACGTGGTTCCTGAGGTAATATTTAAAATTGGATTTTAATGATTTAATTTCATTTTTTAAATTATTACTTGATTTATCAAATTTACTTACTGTCATATGTATAGAAACAGTAAACATTAACTCTTTGCTACTGGTACCGGATTGCTTATTATTAAGTAAATACCACTAGATTCGTAGCATTTAGGGACTGTGTTTATTAGGTCCGTGCTTGTTCTCTTCTTTAAAATAATAGCAGTAGTAAGAAGTGATAACTCAAACACTTCAGCTGGCTCATAAGCAGTGGAGTGATGTGTTTTTATATATTAATTCACAACTGCTTACCTAATCATGTGCTGTGACACTCTGTTAAATTCTTGACAAGCAAGATCCTCAGGACCCTGATAGGGTGGAGCTTCCGTGCTCATGGAAAGAGGAAGTGTGCTAAATTTTACTGTTGCTGGTTACATCTTTGGGGTCGTGTTCAGTAAACAAATATATAAACACAGTATACCTAGTATGAAAAAAGTAAAGGAGCATTGTGATAGTAGAAACATGAGGGTGGGGTGGCTGTTCTAGATTGGTTGCTCAAGAAATGTCCGAGAAGAAAATATTTGAGCTGGGACTTACATGATGTGAAGGAGCCCTGCAAAGATCTGTGGCCCGAGTAAACTAGAAAAAGAGAACAGATATTCCAGATGCCCAACATGAGAACACTCTTGGGCGTATTTGGGAAGCAGGTGCAGGGCCAGTGTGGCTATAACACAGCGAGAAAGGAGATAGGCAGAGAGGCCAGGGGAGGCCTTGCAGGTCATGGCCATGCATGTGATGGGCTGAAGTTAGTGAAGGACTGGGTCTCATGTTCATCTTAAGGACTTTCCTCTGCTAAGAGCAGAATGAATTGGACGGAGATGAGAGTAGACCCACAGAGAGCAGTTGAACTCGTGGAGTAATCTGGCAAGTTCGGGCTTGGAGGTTTGCAAAGGAACGGGGAGAGGGGACAATGTTGGGTTTGGGAAATGAAATTGTTCAAGCTTGTTGACCTGGAGGAAAGGGGAAGAATCAAGGATAACTGCTAGAAGTTTGTTTGTTTGTTTGTTTGTTTTAATTTTATTTTTTATTTTTTAAAATTTACATCCAAATTAGCATATAGTGCAACAGTGATTTCAGGAGTAGATTCCTTAGTGCCCCTTCCTCATTTAGCCCGTCCCCCCCCCCCACACCTCCTCCTGTAATCCTCTGTTCTCCATATTTATGAGTCTCTTCTGTTTTGTCCCTCTCCCTGTTTTTATATTATTTTCGTTTCCCTTCCCTTATGTTCATCTGTTTTGTCTCTTAAAGTCATATGAGAGAAGTCATATGATTTTTGTCTTTCTCTGACTAATTTCACTTAGCATAATACTCTCCGGTTCTATCCACGTAGTTGCAAATGGCAAGATTTCATTCTTTTTGATTGCCGAGCAATACTCCATTGTATATGTATACCACATTTTTTTTATCCATTCATCCATCTATGGACATTTGGGCTCTTTCCATACTTTGGCTATTGTTGAAAGTGCTGCTATGAACATGGGGGTGCATGTGCCCCTCTGAAACAGCACACCTGTATCCCGTGGATAAATGCCTATTAGTGCAGTTGCTGGGTCATAGGTCTATTTTTAATTTTTGAGGAACCTCCATACTGTTTTCCAGAGTGGCTGCACCAGCTTGCATTCCCACCAACAATGCAAAAGAGATCCTCTTTCTCCATATCCTCACCAACATCTGTTGTTGCCTGAGTTGTTAATGTTAGCCATTCTGACAGGTGTAAGGTGGTATCTCACTGTGGTTTTGATTTGTGTTTCCCTGATGATGAGTGATGCTGAGCATTTTTTCATGTGTTGGTTGGCCATCTGGACATCTTCTTTGGAGAAGTGTCTGTTCATGTCTTTTGCCCATTTCTTCACTGGCTTATTTGTTTTTTGGGTGTTGAGTTTGATAAGTAGGTGTTTGGTTTTAAAAACTGGGTAGGTGATAGTGTGATCCATGAGCTTGAGAATATGGCAAAAGGAACACATTTGGGAATGGGCGAGTGATCAACTTATTAGACATCCAAGTACAAGCATCAGATTCACAGTTGGATATAGGGTTCTGGAGTTAAGGCTGTGTAAAAAACTTTGTAGACATGGGATACAAATTTTTAAGGAAATGAGTGGGCCCAGGACCTAAAGACTACAAAAGAAAATACGAAGAAAATAGCCAGTGAGTAAGAAAACAAGATGAGTGGAAAACCAAGATTTAAAAAAAAAAAAAAAGTTTAAAAATGAGAGGTCCAGGGGCACCTAGGTAGCTCAGTTGGTTAATAAGCATCCAGCTCTTGATTTCAGCTCAGGCCATGATCTCATGGTTTGTGAGCTCGAGCCCCACATTAGGCTCTGAGCTGACAGTGCGGAGCCTGCTTAGGATTCTCTCTCTCCTTCTCTCTCTCAAAACAAATAAACATTAAAAAAAAATTTTTTTTTAAAAAAGGATCCATTGTGCAAGGTGCTTGCAAAGTGGTCAAGATGAGGAAAGTACAGTTAACTGTGATTTTTGGCCACACATGGAGGTTGTTGGTGGTTTTATGAGGACAGGTGCCTCACTGGAGTCATTTGACAGAATGCAGGTAAGAAATTGTAGGTTACAAGTGTAGACTTCTCTTTAGAAAGGTTTTGCTGAGAAGGGACCTGAGAAATTTGGCAGGAGCTGACAAGAAACATGAAATCAAGGGAAGCTTTTTCTTTTTAATCAGTATAAGTTACAAAAAGTCAAAAGTTTTTTTTTTTTCCCCACAAAGGTAAGTCATAATATACGTTTGATTAATTTTTGTTTATTATTTTCTAATATCTAGATACTATTGATTTAAGAAGATTACTGAGTTACCTAGAGTATGGTCTAGTGCTTCCTGCAATATGTACATAAACGTTTCAGCTCCTTGGGGGAGCCTCAGACAATTTCTGGTCAGTTTAAACTCATTCTAGGTTTATTTACTTAGTTTGGTCTAAGAAGTTATTTTGTAGTATTTTGCTTATGCATTTATTTTTGATGGGGAGGAGAAGATAGGGTGAATGAAGAGCCATACTTGCCATTAGATTCTCAAATAGATGCCCCACAGGGTTATGAACTTCTTTGGACTGTCTCAATGTGCTAGAAAGGCCTAGGATGGACTGGAACTGGAACTTTTAGTCCATTCTCCTCTCCAAAGTCCAGGGAACCACATTTTAGTGTTAGAGATGAGGATGTATGCTGCACCTTCACCTCCGAAGCTCTCCAAGCAGTTTCTTTGGAGTACAGCAGAGAGCGTGCTGGCTTCATCCCCTGACACCGTCTGATGCCACCCCGGTCCTTGTGCAGTGACAGGTGTCTGAGATCAAAATTCTAGCACCTACAGCTTCTGGGTGAGCACAGATGGTGTCTGCTACCTGGACAGACTGTTGGTTATCATGTGCTGTATTTACTTTTACTTTATATATATATATTAAGTTTTGAGAGACAGAGCACTAGTCAGGGAGGGATAGAGAGACAGGGAGACACAGAATCCGAAGCAGGCTCCGGGCTCTGAGCTGTCAGCACAGAGCCCAACACAGGGCTCGAACTCACAAACCGTGAGATCATGACCTGAGCCGAAGTCAGACGCTTAACGGACTGAGCCAGCCAGGCACCCCTCATGTGCTGTATTTATTATTATTAGCCTTTCAACTAGTTTTCTTCAAACATCCCTTCATTATTCCTGCAAATAGCAATATTTGTCATCTCTTTTTTAGTTCTGTGTATGTGGTTGCAAAAGTCTGCTGGGGGGAGTCTGTTATTTCACAATCATATGAGGATTTTTATTCCCATAGAGAATTCTCAAGTAAGGACAAAGCCCTTGATTTTATGCCCCTCCCCCTACCCCCCCCCATTTTGAATTTTATATTTGGTCATGAAAAGCTTCCTTAGATTTACAGCTACTTTTTCAGCTAGTATTTTTGAAAGCCTTAGTAAGTGTAAGAAAGGATATACAGATGAAGACAATTTCTAATTTCAGGATACTTAAAGGTAAATGGAGAAAAATGGCCTATAGACATATAACTGTGATATCAGGTAGTTTAAGGAACACAAAGAAAGAGGACGAGGGGTTCAGAATCTATGGAAATCAAAGGCTGCAAGGTTCCACGTATGTAGTAATGTTAACAGTACGGCCACCTCAGGGGCATCCTTGAAAGAGAGGGATGCCGAATGTTAAAAAATACTTTCGAAGCACCTTTGTAGATGAGTTGCCAAGAGCAGGCGAATAGAGTTACTTGATGATAGAGCCTTACCTGCAAGCTTTTCTGCTGCCTTTAAAATAGTTATTTTTTCACTCATATCTGGATCTTGAGAAACTGAACAGAAGACCATGGGGGAAGGGAAAGGGAAAAACTAGATACAAACAGAGAGGGAGGGGGGCAAACCATAAGAGACTATTAAATACAGAAAACAAACTCTAAGGATGGATGAGGGGGGTGAGGGAGAGGGAAAATGGGTGATGGGCATCGAGCAGGGCACTTATGGGATGAGCACTGGGTGTTGCATGTAAACCAATTAGACAATAAATCATATTCATAAAAAAATAAAATAGTTATTTTCATGGTGTTGTACCATTTTTTAGCAGTCATGTAAACAGCTCATTCTATATTACTGAGGTATGCCTTCCCCCCTTTTTGATATTTCCAGAACAGCCATCTTTATTTTTATTTTATTGTTACTGTTATTTTTATTTTATTAGTTATCAGTTGATTGTTTGTTGTTACTTTTCATTACTACCACATCATGGAATAATTCTGTGTGGCTTACCCAAATTATATCTGTTCTGCATGGATACTGATTTCTCTACTATATAATACTAGTACTATTTTGAAATAAATACAGCATGCCTTCTGAAAGAATTTCTTATTATTAATTGCCATTATAGGTTCCCATTTATAAAGCCAATTTACAGTTTAAACCTGCTCTCACATTTGTTAGCGGACTTAATTTTCCTAACTCTGTGGTGAGGTAGGGACTCAGTGTCCTTGATTTGCAGAGGAGAAAGCCCGACTCCCCAGGACACAAGTGGCCTCAGTGTCACACAGTCGAGGAATGGCAGGGAGGGACTTGAGTCCACCAGTGCCGATCGTTACCTCAGCCACTGCTCTTCCCTACCTCAGAGTGGGTCTCCTGTACTTCCTGTGGTGTCTTTACCTCTGTTGTCAGCTCTAAGAATATTCCATGGCTCTCACAGCAAACAGGGCACTGTACCTGGAGATGTATAGAGATGCCAAACCCATCCTTGGATAAGCTTGGGATTGGCTGCTTTTTAACCGCTTGCAACAATTTTATTATTGCTGTGTTTTTTTTTTCTGATTTCTTTTGATACTTTTGAAATTGTAGCTACCGATTAAACACCTTTAGAATGATAAAAGTTGTTTGCGTGTCTTATTTTTGCAGTATGTGATACTGAAGGAGATGCCTGCTGTACTTGTTTTCAAAGATGAAACTTACTTTGTTTACGATGGTAAGTTCCGAAGTTTTAACTGATGTAAAACATTTTGAAATTAAAATGCTGTGTCTATTATAGGACTTAGGTGTTGATCAAAGAATTGGCAGATTCGACGATTCCTCTGTCTCCCGTTAGTTGAGTGACTGACAGGTTCTTCTTGCCCTTCGACTTTCGTTTTTCCATCTAATGTGCTTTCTGGGTCTTGCCTACAATGAATTTCTTTTCTTTTTCTTTTTTTTTTTTTTTTCGTCTGGTCATTTGTCTTTTGAGCAATTTCTGTGCGTTATTTTAAAGCATTCAAAATTATTTATATAGGAAAAAAAAAGATCTAACATTGCAGACTCACAAAAAGATGAATAACTAAAACCCCTTCGATAGTGGTGAAGTCCCTGTAGGGTATGTTCTGCCCTCGCTCCCATCTCTCCCTTCCTGACGGAGTAACCACCCACCTACTGTTCAACATTTCTTCAGTGAAGTAAGTACTTAGTCTATTTTTAAAATACTTGTGTTATACCAAACGTACATCATAATAAAGAGAATGCTGGAGTAATAAAAAATACATCCCCATCACCCAGGCTGGGCAATTACCATGATCTTACCACATTTGCTTCAACACTTTTTTTCTTTGTTGGAAGTATTTTAAAGCAAATCCCAGAGGCTTTTCGTCACCCTGTGCCTTGTTATGCATCTTTTTAGAAATGTTATTTTTCCTTTATGTATAATTACGTGCTGTTGTAACACTTAATAAAATCTGCAGCAGTTCCTTGGCATTATCCAATACCTACCCCCACAATCTCAGAACTGTGCAGCGAGGTTCCTCGGGCCAGTGGAGCAAACTCACAGGGGCTCCGGGAGATCGTTTAGATCTCAAGGGAAACAGTGAAACTCAACATCTGTTGGATCCCACACAGCCCCTGAGAAGCAAAAGTAAATGCAAAGTCATGCTTGTAGCAGTCTCAGTGACCTTCTACATTGGTCTCATAAAGTAGAAGCTTCAGTTCTTTTGTGTGTGTGTGTGTGTGTTTCCAGATTTACTGAGAGAATTAACATATAATATCGTGTATGTTTAAAGGCATACGATACGTTTTTTAACATTTTATTTAAACCCAAGTTAGCGAACAGTGTAATGTGATTGATTCCTCACTGACTTACACCACCTAGCGCTCATCCTGGCAGACGTCCCCCCCCCCCCCCTCGCGCACCCTCCCTCCATCAACCCTCAGCTTGTTCTCTGGATTTAAGAGTCTCTCTATGGGGCGCCTGGGTGGCTCAGTTGGTTAAGCATCCGACTTCGGCTCAGGTCATGATCTCGCGGTCCGTGAGTTCGAGCCCCGCGTCAGGCTCTGTGCTGACAGCTCAGAGCCTGGAGCCTGCTTCGGATTCTGTGTCTCCCTCTCTCTCTGCCCCTCCCCCACTCATGCTCTGTCTCTCTCTGTCTCAAAAAAATAAATAAATAAAAACAGTAAAAAAAAAAAAAAGTCTCTTATGGTTTGTCTTCCTCTCTGTTCTTATCATTTTTCCTTCCCTTCTCTGTTTGTCTGTGTTATTTCTTCAATTCCACGTATGAGTGAAGTCATACGGTATTTGTCTTTCTCTGACTGACTTATTCCACTTAGCATAATACATTCTAGCTTCAGCCATGTCGTTGCAAATAGCAAGATTTCATTCTCTTTAATCTCTAATATTCCATTGTGTGTGTGTGTGTGTGTGTGTGTGTGTGTACACATACCACATCTTCTTTATCCATTCATCAGTCCAGTTGATGGACATTTCCACTCCAAGCTTCAGTTTCTTATTTCCACCAGCTACCTTTGAAATACTCAGTGCCTTTGTGTGACTTTTTGTTACTATGTTGGACAGTACAGATATGCAACATTTTAGTCGTTACAGAAATATTCTGGAGTCTTGTTATTTTAGAACAGAAAAGAAACTAGAACTACTTGAGAGCTGTAAGCTTTGTATTGCTTAAATAACTCAAATAAATAGAAGAATATCTAATAAAAAGAATATTCTGATTATTTCTCATGAAAGGAACATTTTATTATACTAATTGAAAACTAAGCATTTCTAAAATCTTGTATCTTCATTAATTTTAAGTAAATGTGACGGCTGAATTTTATTTTTTTTGCTATAGTATAACAACTCCCATTTATTTGTTATATTTTACACAGCAGATACTGTTATGTATTTGATATTCCATGTTATCGTCACCCCTCTGTGGGGATAGGTATTAAAGCAGGTAGATTAATATTCTGAGGTTATGAGAGAGATGACCGAAGAGCGTTAGGTAAGGCGATGGATGTATAACTCTTCGCAGGTTCATTCATTCATTTGTTCATTCACCGGATATGTGTTGATTGTCCGTATCAGACATTGGGCTTAAAAAGGAAGTTAGGAGGAACTTGCCCATATGAAAATATGAGGAGGAAAATAATTCACATCTACACTGATTCTATCCATTTGCTCTTTGATTACAACCCTCCTGTGTGATAAGCACTTAACATATATTGTCCTATTTGATAACAACCCTTTTGAGATCCTGGTATTCTTACTATTTTACAAATGAAAAGATAGGATTAATGTGTTTTTCCCCCAAGTCAAAGTAGTGTAATCAAGCATTAGTCTTCAGATCTCTTGTTCTAGTTCTGTTAAGAGTTTGTTAATGCTTCAGAGAGCCACTTTGTTTCTTTTTGGAAAAAGCCTGTTCATACCTGTTTAGATGTAAATCTGTCCTTGAATCACGACTAAGAGTGCCCATCCTCATGTCGCCGTGTTTCAGACATGGCCTCCCACGAGGGGACAGGAGGGATAGGTTAAGTATCTGTAGCTATTATAGAGGCCAGCGGTTTTTAATGTGCAGTAGGTTAGTATCGAGAACCTGCTGAAGCTTCAGAGGAAACCGTTTACTTTGAATGCTGCTTCTAGTATTTAATTGTTGCCAATAAATTTAGAAGCTTTGTGATAGGGGCTCAGGAGGATAGTTTCATTTCGTTTCTTTTCTTTCTTTTTTTTTCTTTCTTTTTTTCTTTTTTTTAACATTCATTTATTTTTAAGAGGCAGCGAGAGAGAGTGCAAGCATGGGAGGAGCAGAGAGAGAGGGAGACAGAGGCTCCTATGCAGGCTCCAGACTCTGATCTGTCAGCACAGAGCCTGACTCAGGGCTCGAACCCACAAACCATGAGATCATGACCTGAACTGAAGTCCAGTGCTTAACCCACTGAGCCACCCAGGTGCCCCAAGGATAGTTTGTCTGATGAGTTCCAGATTTATCACTCTGTATAATGTTTGAAACATTTACTTTTGACCTGGACTGGAGATTGTGGCCCAATAATCAACTCCTATTTTTATGTTTATTTTTCTAATTTGTAAATCCAAAGCCAAAAATACTTCCAGATTTGGATTATGCCACTTATTTGATAGGTTCGATAACTTGAAAATGTTTTGTTTAGTGATGCAAGTGATAGAAAAAGCACATCGTTCAAGAAATCATTAAAATCAGTCTTTAGCCAAACATTGGTAGGCTTTTACATCATCTTCTTTATCATGCAGTTAAAATCGTTCACAAGTACTTCAGAATTCTGTTTCTAATCAGGACACAATATTTCTCTTGAATATTATAAAAGCTTCCTTTCTGTTTAGTGGGGGAAGCAGTTGATGTTGGATAAAGGCCAAAATACTGTGGCTTCATATGTGTGCTGTGGTAGTTGTACATATGAGAAACGATTTTAAAGTGCAGTAGAAATGTCATAAAATAGAAAAGGGTAAAGAAACTGTAATAAAAAATTACCCATGCTGCCATCATTCAGGGACAACTCCCAGTCTAGGATAACCATTTGGTAGGAGTATATGCCTTCATTTTATCGTTCTGGTTTTTTCATACTTTATGTTTTATAGAGTTCCAGTGATGCTGTAATACTGTTTTACAACCTGCTTTACCACTTAATTTTCCATTTTTTAAAAGTCTGTAAATGGTCTTCCTCAGAATGTACCGTAATTATTTAAATTATTTTCTGTTGAGGGTATTTCACTTATTTCCTTTATTTCTATGTGTCTTTTGTTGTTTTTAATGATGCTGTGGTGAAGAATTGCTTTGTGCATTAGTCCTTTTGTACAGCTCATTGTTTGCCTAGAATAGACCCCTAAAATGAAATTTATGAGTTTAAGATTACGATTCTGTGTCGAGGCATTTTACGTATACTGTTAGATTAGAATGCTACAAGCATTTTAAAGTCATATTTGCATGTAACTTACTAGTTTTGTTGTATTTTTAAGAGTACGAGGATGGTGATCTGTCATCTTGGATCAACAGGGAGAGGTTTCAGAACTATCTTACCATGGATGGCTTCCTCTTGTATGAACTTGGAGACACAGGTAACAAGCGTATATACAATGCTCCATCAATCTGTACAGTTTTTCCTTTATTGGTTACTTAAACCTGACTTTGTAGGAAGGGAATTTTAAGCTCTGTTTCATAATTTCATTCCTTAAATAGACCTCAACGCCAGTTCCGCTTTATGAGAATATAGATTAATATTAACAAGGAACAAACATTTGTATGGGGATAAAGGTCAGTTAGAAAAGGTTTCCTAGTTAGAACTCATAGTGCCAGGGAAAACTGAACCTGGGTAATAAAGAAATGAGAAAAAATAACCAGGAACCTATATTAGGAGCCTGATTTTGTAGTGGGAGTCGGAATACAACTTATCACAACCTCTTAAAGCCTGCTTTTACTTGTGAGGAAAATACAGGCACCACATTAGCATGGTTTCTTAAAGTTGCATGATTGGAAATGACAAGCAAAGTAAATATAGATGCAAAACTGAAAGCGATCAGCAGCTGACTGTAGGGTCTCAGATAGATGAAAACTATTGTAAGAAGCTAACCATGTAAGTTGTAGGAGGAAGCGTTTTGTCAATTTATATTAAATTACAAATGAGAAATAAATTATGGATATTATTGCCACATTTGTTTTCATTTATAATTTCATTGATAAGTGGGATGGAAGTATAGTTGCAGATTTTTAAAAAACGGGAAAATGTTACTCAAGGTTCAGTTTGGTTTTTTTTATATGAGAAGCAGTGTGCATAGAGTTTCCTCTTGATGATTTCCTGCTTTTGAATCTGATTAAAAATGCAAATTAGAAATGTTCTAACAGGTTCTCATGTTATTTTCTGACTCTGAGGATATTTGTTCTGGCTCCTGAGCCTACTTTTTCACGTTCTGTGTCTGGTGACGTTTCTGTCTTTGCTTATCCTTACAGAGGGGGGGTGTGTGCTCGCTCAGTGTTGGAAGGTGGTGTGGACACGGTCAAAGAATGTGGTTTACTTCTGGATTCTCTCGCACCCTTGTGAAGGGAAGAGGGGGACAATATTGGAATACAGTAGTTTTGCTTTCGGTTCAGTAATCATAGGAGACATCGTGACCTCGAGGTGGTTGTAGCTTCTTCTCCCAGATTAATTCGGAAAGAAGTTGGCTATGGACTGTTCCTGTTTTATGTCCAACACAGTTGTCCTTGTTCGGTTGTGTTGCTGCGGCTCGGCCCCTGTTCCTTGTCCCACTGGCCACTTTGCACACGACCACAAGAGGTCCTGGCTCTTGTCCTGGTGGCGGCGGGTCCCTGTGTCTTCTGACCCCGCCTGAGTCTCCGTGTCCTCTTTCTCTGGTCTTCCTCACCCTCCTCTCCAGCCACACTGACTTCTCGGTTTCCTTCAAAGGCTGGAAACCTTGTACCAATGCACCTTCAATACCCAGAAACATGTAGTTAATTTATGCTCATCCATCAAACTCAGACCAGACATTGCTTCTTAAGAACATCTTTTACTGGTCCCCTCAAACTACCGAAGTTCGCTGTGTCATACCCTTTTGTAGCTTCGTGTTCCTTTCCTTTGGAACTCTTCTCGTTGTTAGCCATACGTCTGTTTGTGTATTGTAAATGATCTGTAAATGTTACTATTATTTTCCTTACCAGACTGTGCTCTCCACTGGTGCCGGGCTGTGTCTGTGTGGCCATCACTGCGTGGTTAAGTCCCTCAGCTAGTAAATGGTTGCGCCTCACTGCGGTTTCCCCCCCACCTAGAACAGGATAGACACGCTGGACCGCAGCGTCTGGTCTTGTGACTCCGGTCCCAGTGGTCTGCTTATGGCATCCTGCTGTCCACCAGAGGATGTTAGAGATGAAAGGGATCCATATTGTATTCAGGGTTAGGTAAATTGCAGTCCATTTTGTTTTGTGTGGCATTACTGGCAGGTAGTGACCCATGCGTGGTACTGAGCGGAATAGCGTGTAAAAATCATTCCCTTGTTACATGTCATTCTTCTAGAGCTACGTTAGTTGATGATAAATTTCTTTTATCAACTTATTTCTTAATGTCTTAGCTTTTGACAGAATACTTAGTCACTTTGTGAGTTGTGTGAAAACAACAACTTATGAGTATATAAGTTGTTAGTTGCTATTATTTACATTTGGGGGTTGGGAGGGAGCATCTGTCTCACTTGGAGTTGACTAGTGCACTGATTCAGTCTACTGTGCATAACATGGAGCATAATTGGAATTAAGTTCTAGAAGCTATTTACTAATTCCCGATTCATATCTACAATAAAAATTGAAAAATTTGTGTACCGAGGGTTTTGAATTGAGGTATATGTCGTTCTTAATTTCAGGAAAGCTTGTGGCGATTGCAGTTATTGATGAGAAAAATACATCAAATGAACACACCAGGTATATCAAATAGCATCTCATTCAAACTTTACGTGGCTTCAGATAAACTTGATATAGTGTCTTACTTTTCCTACACTGCTAGATAAGGCAGCAGATGTTGTAATTGAAAAGTCATAATATAGTTTTAAACCGCAGAGATGAAATATTCATGTGTTCCTTCACAGATTAAAGTCAATTATTCAGGAAGTTGCTAGAGATTACAGAGACCAGTTCCACAGGTAGGTGCTTGCATTCAGGAACATTCCTTTATCTTTGCTTAATTATGGTTTGTTATACAGTAAGGCAAAAAATAGTACTGTTTTGTACTTTCAAAGGTGAGTCAAGATACTGAAGTGAATTATAGTATGTTGCATTTCGGTATGAATTGTTTGGACTTAAAATTTGTTGATGGATGTCATATAAGTGAAAAAGAAACTTTCATTTGTAATTTGGAGCATACTTGCTTCTTGATGGGATTCGGGATAGGTTAGGAGATGTGGACTTGCGCTCCTACGTTGAAGATACATGTGCGGTCGCAAGTCAGATACAGACAGATGATAATTTTCACAGGAACTCAAAGAATAACAATATAAAAACTAAGTGATCTTTTTTGCTTTGTGCTAACCATTGTGTTTGTTGCTGCCATAAGAGACATTCGTTATATTTACTTTTTATCCCCTTTTTATTCAGAGTCTGCTAGTGAAGGATGAGTGATACATATTTATATTTGTCCTGCTATGAGCATTTTCTGATTCGTTCTTTTTAGAAGTGGGTATTTTTTCTTAAACATATTTTAATTAGAGAAGTTTATATTGCCCTGCATGTTAAATATATAGAGACTAGAAATGTCTTAGGACTTGTTTAATATTACTCGTGTGTATTTGTATCTCAGAGGCCAGTAGAATTCATACTCTTTTCTACATTTATTTTATGTGATTTATATTTAATGTTTATAGTGTTTACATGCTTACCAAGCCCTAAAGTTCAGTTCTTGGTACATATTTACCTTATTTTGTATCTAATAGTGTTCTCTGTCTCTCTCTCTCTCTCTCTCTCTCTCTCTCTCTCTCTCTCTCTCTCTCTTGTTTTTCTTTTGGTTGTTGTTATTTAGAGATTTTCAGTTTGGCCATATGGATGGAAATGACTATATAAATACTTTGCTAATGGAGTAAGTAAAATTCTAAATGATTACATGATTTCCTTATCAATTCTGTCAATTTTTAAATTTCTGTTTCTGAGAAACAAAAGAACTACTAGCTGGAAAAAAAGCAAACTTTCCTATATGCTGACACAGATATTCTCTCCTCAGATACCATACTTTCATTTTTAAATCTAAATTTGAAACTCAGTGAGCTTTAATAATTGTACTATATTAAAAAAAATTACCTCGGGGTGCCTGGGTGGCTCAGTCAGTTAAGCATCTGATTCTCGATTTCAGCTTATGTCATGATCTCGTTGAGCCCCATGTCGGGCTCTACGCTGACAGTACAGAGCCTATTTGGGATTCTCTCTCTGCCCTCGCTGCTCCCCCCCCCCACCCCAATGCACAATGTGCGCACGCACTCAGATAAACATAGAAAAAAATTTATTTCCCAATTCCGTGTTAATAATTGATAGTATTTTGGAAAGAAGACAGTGTTCAAAAACTTCTAGATTTTGTAGTTTCTATTTAACACACACTTTAAGTTCAGTTTTAATGAGTAAATGTAACTTAAGTAAACATTTTTTTTTAAGTTTGTTTATTTTGAAAGGGAGAGGGTGCACCCATGTGAGTTGGAGAAAGGGAGAGAGAATTCCAAGCAGGCTCTGCACTGCCAGCACGGAGCCCCGTGTGGGGCTCAAACTCATGAATCATGAGATTGTGACTTGAGCCGAAATCAGGAGTTGGACGCTTAACCAACTGAGCCACCCAGGCGCCCCTTAAGTAGCATGATTTTACATTCAAGAATTAACTGCTATTTTAGAAGAATTTATTTTAACAGATTAAAATAGCTTTATAGGGAAAATATGTGATTTTAAAATAATTCTGTCAGTTACGTTTATGATGTAAAGATTTGATTTGTCACTTCAAAAAGTTGGTGTTAGAAAACACTTAACCTACCTATACTGAATGCATTTCAGGTAAGAGTCTGCTCTATGGAGTAGACATTTAGTATCTACTACGTGTCACACGCTGTGATTGGTACTGTTGATGTAGAAAACGAGTTGAGTCCCTGTCTTCAAATACTTACAGTCTGCTGGGTAACACAACATAGTAATTCCACAACCGTATGAAAAGGCCTTTGTAGTAGAAGGTTTTGGAAACACGGAGGCTCTCACCCCCAGCCCAGTGCACACAAAGGTGGAAGGTTCAGAACATGCTTGCTAGAGGAGGCAGTAATTAAGAGAAGTTTCCTGCAAGAAGAAAAGCAGAGAACTCATTCCAGACAGAGCCTAACAGCACGCACAAGAGGTGGTGGGAAAATGGGGCTTTGGAGAGCGTGGAGCTTTAAGATTGCCCCCGAAGTGAAGGTACGGAAAGCTCACTCACTAGAGGCCGGTGACCTCCTCCAGCGACACTGAGGTGCCAGTTCAAGTTCACGGCGTTGTGCCCTTGTGCCGTGTGTGGTGTTCTCTAGCTTGGCGTGGGAGCAGAGGCAGAGCGTTGCCTTGCTTCAGGTTTCAGCGCATGTATTCCATTGGGGAAATAAAAACCGAATTTACAAGCCCAAGATAACATTCGTAATTTTCAGTTAAAAGTCTTAAAATTACAGCGTTACCTTTATTCATTTATATTTATTATCCCTTTTGTTATAATAAAGATTTGAGAGTGTTTACCAGTGACATAAAGTACCAGATATCCTATATCACGAAGACATCAAGACAAAGGAACCTAAAATAAAAGATCTTTATTATTTGAGGGATTTATCATTTGTAGGTAATTATTAAAGGTACTTGAAAAATTTGGCCTTGAATTTTTCATACTCAAAGAAACATTATTTATACATTCCCCATAGTCTATCAAACAACTATCGCTTATAAGGAGTATGGCAGACTTTGCAGAAACCTAAGAGAATATGCTATGCTATATAATCTCATAATGGAGGACACTATAATAGAAATATATTTTTAATAGGATTTTTACAGGATATATAGTAGGGACTTTGATACAACCATTTCTTGCAATGTCCTTCAAGGCAAGCCAGCATTCAGTAAAACATGGTTTGTAAGAAGTCAAAGCAGTCTGGGTCTAATAAACAGCTCCTTGATCCAGGATAAAATATTCAGAATATGTACAGATGATGGGCCGTCCTTCAGGAGTATGACTTTTAATGTAAGTTGTGAGATAGTAGACATTTTGAGCTACAGTCATGGTCAGAGAACAATAATAATCTCTACCACCAACACCTTGTTGTGTTGTTTTTTATTCATATTTTGCTTTTTTTTTCTTTTCTGAAAGAAGAGAAAGCATATGATGGTTATGTGATAATAATTGAAAGTCCTTATTGAGCACTTAATTCTGTGACCAACACTGGATTGAGTGGTCAATATGTATTTTTGAACTTTTGTAGAACTTAGTAAGGTATAAGTACGATTGTTATTTCCATTTTGTATAGATGAGGAAATTGAAATTTCTTAGAAGAAACCCAAGGAAGTTAAGTAATATTCCAAAGGATGCCCAACAAGTAAGTTAAAGAGATCCAGTTCTCAAATCCAGATCTCTCTTACTCCAAAGCTCTTCTGTGACACTAATATTGTCAGATAAATTAGTGGAATTTAATAGGTATTGATGCCTAAAATGTTTTTAACTTAGGACGAACACATGATATTCTCTAAGATAGTTATATGGCAGCACTATGCTTTTTAAATTTTCTCAAAATAAATAGGGACTATCAGACCCTGGGTCTACTAACTTGTTTTGTTTGGGGTTTTTGTGAATATAATTAAGAGGGAATAGGATGGAATGATGTTTTCCATTTCCATCATTATTCGAATTGAATTATTTCACAACACATAGTCTTTAGTTCAACTGTGTATTGAACTTTTTTACAATATGTGCTTTTTTTTTTTTTTTTAATTTTTTTTTCAACGTTTATTTATTTTTGGGACAGAGAGAGACAGAACATGAACGGGGGAGGGGCAGAGAGAGAGGGAGACACAGAATCGGAAACAGGCTCCAGGCTCTGAGCCATCAGCCCAGAGCCCGACGCGGGGCTCGAACTCACGGACGGCGAGATCGTGACCTGGCTGAAGTCGGACGCTTAACCGACTGTGCCACCCAGGCGCCCCTACAATATGTGCTTTTATAGGAAGGCCAAATTCTAATCCATTCTATAAAATATAGAAGTTTTTTGCTATTTACACATTATGATAACTGATAACTAAGCTGTTATCAATCAAAAAGTTGGTTTTTGCATTTATTAGGAAGAATGAAGAGATTTTTTTTTAAATTATACAATCAGTTAATTCTTGCCTAACAATAATATTGGATAATCAACCACCTGATACCCAGTAGCTTCAAGCAATAGTATTTGTTCTCTCTCACTTGTCTCGGCTTGGCTGATGTTGACTGGGCACTGAAGGATGTGGCTCCAAACTGCCACTGAGGTGCCATCAGCTGCACAGTCTTCCATGTCCTTGACCTTAGCAGGACGTTTTCCTGGGGCTCTTCTTGTGGCAGTCACAGAAGTAGAAGAAGGCAGGCCTAGCCCTGCAAGCATAGTTGAAGCCTCTGCTCGAGTCCCTTCTGTTACCTTCCCCCTGGCCAAGTCCATGGCTGGCCAAGTCCATGGCTGGCCAAGTCCATGGCTGGCCAAGTCCATGGCTGAGCCCAGCATCAGGAGTCACATGAGCATGATTTGCCTCACTGGGAAAAGGGCTTTGGGTGGGAAAGGAGAGAGAATTATGAGCGATGAAGCAATCCACAGGACTCGGTTACTTATGTGGTGATAATACAGTGGTGGTGTAAATTGTTTCTACTGTAGCTTTGTGCTTTTGTATAATATTTTTATATAGGCACAAATAGCCATAAGCCCATGTGTAGGTGACATACAGAATTGAGCACCTCCCTTCCTTTTATGATTATTCAACAACCTATCCTTGAAAGGAAAAAAATAAAACATTATTTCAATTAAATGACACCTGTTGGTAATGTTTTCTCTTGTATCAACTGAGTTGACACGTAGTGTATCAGCGAGGCCCTTCCTGAGGACGCCCGCGGAATGTGCATTGGGATAGTGGGAGTTCAGAGAATTTGGAATAGCATCTATTGAACGTGTACGATGTACGAGGGACTGTGCTGAATATTTGAGTTTTCCTAGTTTTTAAAACAAGATAACCTCCCACTACCCACCTCTTACTCGTTTATAAATGAAAAACATTAGGCTTGAAAAGTAAATGGTGGGAAAGCCCCAGGCTTGCACACAGGTGGCGTGACTCCAGATACCGCGCTCTCTCCCTTCGAGTTCCCTTCATGCCACTTGACTGGAGCGGGTCGTGTGTGACCCAACGTTGCTGGTATTTGGAGGGAAAGGAGTGGGGTTGCCCGGAAATGGACACTGCATACATAATAATTTCTGTCCTTCGGTTTAATCATAAATTCCAAGCTGTCTGATACCTTATATTAGAATGTTTATCATACAGTCCTCGTTTAGCTTTTTTTAAACTGATGCACGATTTGAAATTTTCTTCATGTAGACACAGGGAGGCAAAGCTACTCATACAGCTTCCTCCTTTTGTACTTTTTACTTACCTATAATAGAAATGACTGTCAGAATATTTGTTCTCTCTCTGTTCAATGTGTATTTTAATTGCTTTGTTTTTCTCTTTTCAGTGAACTGAAAGTCCCGACTGTGGTTGTACTGAATACTTCAAACCAACAATACTTCTTACTGGACAGACAGATCGGCAGTGCCGAGGACATGGCACATTTCATTCGTGACATCTTAGATGGCACAGTCCCGGTGAGTTGTTCGCTTCTGTTTCACAGGGGCCGTGGGAGGAGGTGGAGGAGAAACCAGTTTTCTTCTTTCCCTCGGACTCTGAAGGGAAGGGGCGGCGCCTGGCGGAGGGGGGGGAGTGGGGGGCGGGCTCCCGCCTCGCTTCTCCATGTCGCAGAGCCACATTCTGTGAGACACGGAAGCTGCTTATGGGTGGGGACATCCTAGGGGTATCTGGAAGACATCGTTGGCTGTCACAGTGACGTTTGGAGTCGGGCCTGCGGATGCTGAGAGGTCTGCTGTGTGCAGAGGCATCCCAGTAGCGAGCTGCCCCGGCCCTTAACCTCTCTGGGTTCAAGAGCATAACTGAATTAAGTTATTCAGACTGCTTTCCTAAGAAAAACCTGTGACTAAGACCTCAGTTTTTTGAGAGATGGGGAAATGTACCGAGAATCAGCCTCAGTGGAGAGTTCCAAATCCAACCACATAAAATATTGTCTAGAAATAATGAATGGGTCGTCTTCACTTTGCATTTTTCCCTGTAAGGAGTACTGCAGTGTTACTCAAAGTGTGGGTTGTCACCCGTATTACGGGCTCATGAAATGACTTCAGATAGGAGCGGCAGGCATCATAATTCAGTAGGCTAGAATAAAATAGAAAAAGTAGGAGACTTCTAGACTTCTAGGAAGTCTAATTACTGGTTTGTGAGAGCTTTGTTTCAGGTTTTTACAAACTTTTTTGAAAGTTGGCTCACAGAATAACAAGCAGTTCTTCTGAAAACAATCACAGAGTAGGAGTTTTATATTTGTGAGAACAATACTTGTTGAAATGAAACTCACCTGTATGAGTGAGAATTCTTCCATATGTCGGTTAGTGAAACCCAGTTCAAACTGTTTGACCACAAAGTGAGCTTTGTACAGAAATTCAAGGAATGAGCCAGACTTCAGAGATACCTGAAGGCAGGGATTTGATTTTCTTTTTTTTTTTTTTTTTAAAGTATTTTTTTCAACATTTATTTATTTTTTGGGACAGAGAGAGACAGAGCATGAACGGGGGAGGGGCAGAGAGAGAGGGAGACACAGAATCGGAAACAGGCTCCAGGCTCTGAGCCATCAGCCCAGAGCCTGACGCGGGGCTCGAACTCGCGGACCGCGAGATCGTGACCTGGCTGAAGTCGGACGCTTAACCGACTGCGCCACCCAGGCGCCCCAGGGATTTGATTTTCATCAGGAATTTTCTTCTCTCCCTTTGAGCACTTTTTTGCCTTTTGGGCATCATTCTTGGGGAGATTCCCTCCACAATAGTTGAGGTGCAGTGACTTTAACAAGCTCAGCTAAACCCAGAAAGAAGTTGGGCAGGGCTCAGGTGGGCCAGCATCAGCCAGGATGCTCGGAGTGTCAGTAGGGAGACTGAGTCTTCAGAGGAGGGTCAGAGTGTATTCACGCAAGAAAGGAGGTTGGGGGGGAGGGGGACGGAAAACACAGTAAATATTTGCTGCATGGCTCTTTCAGGTGCTTTCTGTAATCCTCTGGGGTCAACCCTGACCTGCAGTTGTAAGATTATAACAGGAAAATGAAGTTATAGTACTTAAATAATGTAATTGTTCTCTTCCTGTTAAATTTAAGGCCCAAGGAGGTGATAGCATTTTGCAGAGATTGAAAAGAATAATATTTGATGCCAAATCGACTATTGTGGTGAGTCGTGACAGCTTGCTTGGTGTCACTGATGATTGAAAACGTATGGGTTAATGTCTAAGGAAGGTAAAATCTGAAATTTCAAAGGGTTAGGTAAAAACATACATCTTTTTTTTTTCTTCTTTTGAGAAAGAGAGTGCAGGCGTGTGCATGCAGGTCGGGGAGGGACAGAGGGAGGAGGGGAGAGAGGATCTTAAGTAGGCTCTTACCCGGCACGAAGCCTGACACGGGGCTTGATGTCACAACCTCGAGATCATGACCTGAGCCTAAATCAAGAGTCGGACGCTTAACCAACTGAGCCTCCCAGGTGCCCCTAAAAATACATCTTTAAAGATGAGAACTGGTGCATATTTATATTAAGAAAATGTATTCTTCAGGTGGAAGTTAAGTTTGTCTACTTATTTCTGTACGATCGGTGAGTTGACTAGAGTTCAGAATCCATTACCTCAGTGACGTGACTTACAAGCGTTTTCCGGAGCCTCTTTCCGCCCTTTTCAGTCGCGGGTTCTGAAGCTGCTTCAGCTCTCGGTCAGCATTCCTAGATTTGTTGGAGCCTTAAACTCCATTCTAGTTGTCTGTCTTGAGCTGCTCAGTCCAGAGGTGTTTTCGCTCATTACGGCCGAAAGCAGTTCTCAGAGTGGAAGTCCTCAGAGTAGGCCCTCAGCACGTGATGCGTAGCTGCTCCTCTGACTTGCACGCGGTGTCTTCCCTTCCTTTTACCCTGGCTCCGTGCATTGTTTCTACCACTGCACGGTGAGTATTCCTAAAACAGTCACTTGTGATCACTCCCCTTCCCTTTTCCAGTGACACGTGGGACAATACTCTGTCCGCCTCGGGTGTTCTCATTAGTTCTCGAATACTGCAGAAGCCGCCTGGGTGTTCTCAGTGCCTCATTCTTACTCAGGCTTAAATTTCCACCTCAGAACACTTTTATTCTGGGAAGCCTTCTTCCGTTGTCTCAATCCAAGGTGACCTTGCCCTCCTCTGAATTCGCCTGTATCGTTCTCAGAGTTACCGTCTGAGAAGTGTGTAGTCACAACCCATAGGATACAGTATAGTTGAAAGACCTGTTCAGCCAAATTGCTTTTACTTTTTCCTGAGACCTGAGGAGATGGTGTATACGCTGAGAGGAGTTGTTATTAAGCTCGTGTGGCTTTGCTACTGACCAGAAAGTAAAAAGGATTTAAAGCGACCTGTGAAGAGGAATGCGTATGCACCTGCTTTACGGTAGACAAGCAGCCTTCTTGGTGAGCAGGTTCGTCTAGTCCAAGATACGACTCCAAAGCTGCTGGGCACGTAGTTACCGTCTCAGAGAGACCTTTGTGGTTGATGTGAGGAAAATGAATGTCCTTAGAAAAGTCATAGAGTATTTGGTGCCTCTTTCTGCTGCTGGTAGCTGGATACACACACACACACACACACACACACACACACACACTCATGCAATGTAAAATTTCTGTCTCTTAACAGTGTCTGTAACAGGGTAGTTACTGCAGAAATACTGACCTTGATTGATTGGAACTAAAAGAAGTTGGGGGGTAGCAAGAGGACGAACCTTGTAGTGGTTTTTTAACAAACACTGAGCTGTGATGATCTTCCCACAGTCTATATTCAAGAGCTCGCCCCTCATGGGCTGCTTTCTCTTTGGCCTTCCACTGGGTGTCATCAGCATCATGTGCTACGGCATCTACACGGCGGACACTGATGGAGGGTACATAGAAGAACGATACGAGGTGTCCAGAAGTGAAATCGAGAGCCAGGAACCAGTAGAAGAAAGCAAAGAACAGGAGCCAAGCGATGGAGCCACCCTCGGGCCTACGGTGCAAGAACCCAAAGACGTATTAGAGAAGAAGAAAGATTGAATCTTGGCTAGTGTGGAATATTTGATAGGATTTCAAATTATCAAAGAGTCTATTTATTGAACTTAGACATTTAATCATGATCTTTACAAAAGAGAATATGTTATTTGTATTTTGCTAATATCAAACTGCATGGAGTAAAGTAGTCCTTCATAAATGGGGAGACATTTGGAGCAAACACAGGAAATGTTTATCTAAAACAAAAAAATGAGGAAGCACTCCATCAGAGTTTACCATATAGATGTCGTTTTAGCAGAGTAGTTCTTTTGCATGTTTCTCTATCTGAGCATTCTGTGACACATTAAGATTCTTGGGCAGAATATTTAAATTGGTCAGTCAGGTAGAAGACACATGTTCGATAAAGAAAAACAATACTTTCACCTCCTACCATTCATTCTCCTCATGTATTTTAGATGAGATTTACACGGGCTAAATTAAGTCTTTAAAATTTAGCACTTTAAGGAGAACTAACACCTTTTTCCATGGATCAAATTCAGATTACAACTTAAAAATAATTTGGTTTTATATAGCATAGCAATTTTATTTTGTTAGTTATTTTTAACGGAGAAGAAATGTTACTTTTTAACTTTCTACTCAGTTACATTATAAAATTTTCATATGGGTCTGTATAGTGGGAAAAACCAGTCTTATGTTTAATCTTTGCAAATTAAACAGGATTTACTTGGAGCAGTGATTTCAAACCACGTGCTGGGACATGCTTAGCAGGTGTCTCAGTGATCACTGCAGAAAGGGGAGAGTCTGTTACTCCTACCCTTCTTTAGCCAGAATGACCTACTTTTTTTTCTCTTTCTTGTTTTGTATATTGGAATTTCTTCTGAAAATTTCCTTTGATAAAAAGCTCCTGCTGCTTTTTAAAAAGTAATACAGATCTTATTTTTTATGTTTATGGTATGGTAACTTTATGGTAACTTAAAATATGTGTGTATCGTTGTGTGTATATAGATATAGATATATATATATATATCTATATACACACACAACATGCACATATATTTACATATATATATAAAATTTATTGACATATGTAATATTATGGGCATGTCTATGTTCATAATGAGTAATGAGTGACATAATCAGCCTGTCAGCAAAATCTGTATCCAGTGATCAACAGCCAAGTGTTACCCTCTCCATCCTCTCAATTCTGACACCCTTTTCACCTTCTGTCTATAATGACGTAACAGAGGAATTCTGTCCCAACTCGTGTATACAGATTGGAATTGTTGCAAGTAACACTGTGGTATATTTATTGTAGATTATTTTTGAGCCCTTCATTTTAGCTAACTTTAGATTTTTATGAGATGACCATTGGGTGACCATTCATTGAGCAATTGAGTTAAACAATAGAATGGTTTTTCTTAAACACTGAAAAATGTGTAATCATTTTCAAAATACGCAGCTCATGGTCCTGACATTGAAGTTGTTTAGGGCTTTGGTCCCCAAGGCAGCTGTTGACGATTTCTGATACTAAGCTGCTCACGACTAAAACAAAACTCAAGTATCTAAGTCCTAAGAAGTTGCTAGCAATTGTTTTATTGTATCCATATGCTCTTTTACATACAGTGATTAAATGCTTATTTTTACTGTTTGGCACTCTCTTATTTTTAATAGTGAAGCACATAGGAAATTTCAGGAAATACTGGAAAGAAACGTTCTCAAGTGGAAACTGGAGATGAATGCCTTTAATTAAACAAATAGGTTCCTCTCCAAAGAGTAGTGAGGGATTCTTTTGGAGGAACAATCTTAATGTTCCCACTGGTCAAGCTTGCTTTGCAGCAGTGAAAAAAAGCTTAGGTGGGCACAGTGCCTCACTCGAGTCTAGTCTAGTAAGGAAGGTAAAGCTTAGCCTCCGCCAGTGACAGTAGGAAATGATAGGAAAGGACTCCGTTTTCTCATGTCATCTGCACATTTCTTAGCCTTTGTCAGGCATCACTTATAAATGAAAGACCTCAGTAGGGGGAAAAATAGATTAAAAGCTCAATATATATCAACATACAAAAAGTTTGGCAGTCTTTGTATTGGGATTTTTTTAATTTTTATCTGTAAATTAATGCCTTAGTTCTCTGTTTCCTTTTTCACAGCTCTCTCCCATTGGCCCACATTCTATTTGTGTTTTTTCAAAGTGTGACTGTTAGGAAAACAAAATGGTTAGATAGTTTGTAAGTAAATAATTTTCTTTTCTGTTTGTATTAAGATTTTGCTTTTTATTTGTCGACTTTAGGATATTATCAAAGTTCTTACAAAAAAATTAAAAATTTTGTTCACTAGTATGCTTTTAATATGGTCTCATTTAATGTGGTATCAGTACTTGGAATGCTACTTTCATTTCAGGAGAAATTACTGCAAAATATAGTTAATATCTTAATGAATTTAGTATTAGGACATACATGTCCTAATTCATTGGTGAATCTTACCATGATTGCATATTAAGTTGGAGTTTCACGTTTTCTTTCAGTTGCAATAAAATTCTATTTTTTAATCCTAAAATTCAAAATTCTAGATGCTTGTTGTTATGGGATCTGTTGCTCAATTTTTTTAGCAGAGAAAGTACATGCTTTTATCAAGCCGTGCACGCCCTTATAGCTTGCAACCCTTTTTGTTCTGTTTCATCATACACAGTAATATTTCTCTAGCTACTATTATCTGAAACTTGTTTGAGGTGTATTAGGTCTGAATTTTTATTTTCTTCCTCGAACCTAGTGGTCTCCTGGTATCTGACTTACAAACAGCATTAAGAGCCAAATATCTGGAGGCTGAAGGAAGGACCTATGTGAGTAAACAGCTGTGTTATTATTATTATTATTATTATTTCAGTGGATTTTTGTTGTTGATGTTTCTTGTGTTTTCCTTCAGGGGCTTGTTTGGTGTTGGTTTTCTAAAAAGTAATTTACATATTTTGATCATTGCTTCATATGCTGTGGAGATAGAACAGGAAAAAAAAACTTAGCTTTTTTTATTATGCACACGTTGTTCAAATAAACCAGTGTGGGATGTTAAGACTATCAATTAATGGTGGGATTATGTTTGCCATTTTATTTTTATAAATATATATTTTTTCTGAATGTGTCTGAGTCCAAGAGTGGGCAAAAAATAATTTTCTACTTTGGACTAAATCTATAAAGGTTTTTGAAAGTCTGTATTACTAACTTGTTGAATTCATGATATCTTGCCTTATGGCACCAATTGTAAACCTGTTTTTTTCTAAAATAAATTAATTGAAAACACGTTTATTATTTTTACTATTTTTATTTTGTTTTCAACACAAACAGTTCCTTGTGCAAGCGAAGAGGATAGCGAAGACTGATCTTCCACAAAGTGTTTTTTCTTTTATTAAGTTGTAAGTTTTTCATCGTTATAGAAACATATAATGAGTAAACATACCTGAGATCAGATTGTTATCCCTTTATAGATGAAGAACCCGAGATTGGTTGGATATATTTTGTATTTAAAACTTGATTATTTTTAAATATTAATTTCAGAGTTTAGAGTTGAAGCGATTGGAACCGAGTCCACGATTGACAGCTACATTGTGATCTCGGACATAACACAGGCCCCCCTCCTTTTCGTTGTCAGTAAAATTGGGATCTAAAGCCTCAAAATGTTATTTTTAAAAATAGCATGGCGGGAGAGGGTGCCTGGGTGGCTCAGTCAGTTAAGAGTCCGACTGTTTGGTTTCTGTGTAGGTCATGATCTCACAGTTGGGTGAGTTCAAGCCCTGTGCCTTCAGCGCAGAGCCTGCCTGGGATTCTCTCTGCCCCTCCCCTACTCCCTCTGTCTCTGTCTCAAAATAAACAAATAAACTTCAAAAAAAATAGCATCAAATGGGGAGAGTATATTTTAAAAATATATATACAAATACTGTTTTTTTTTTAGTAATTTATTTTTCATATTTGAAACTGTGGGCACATTTTTTAATAAGAATTGCTCTGGCACGGGAATAACAGCCAAAAAAATGGCCCCACCCAACTTGGGAATCACACAAACTAGCTGGTTAGAATCAACCTCTCCAGTCGCTCTGTCACCCTCTGTGCATAGTTGGTAAGACGCTTACCCTCCCCGCTCCTGTGCTAATTCCAGGAAGATTTCGCCCATCTCACTGGATTCGGAGATCCGGTGAGTTACACATGAGGCATGTTAAGAACATGCCTGGAACATGAAAACAGCTCAGAAATTATACCATTTTTGTATCCAATTTATTTCTCTTCTCACTTCTTTTAGAATTTAGTATTGCTTACCACAGAGAAAAGCCAAGACTTTGGGAATGTGAAATACCAATATGCTTAAATTTGTTCAGCTACTTTTGCAGTTCAAGCAAATTTCAGTGGGTAGACATGTAAAGAAGTTTTCTTTAAAATTGAAATTAACTAATTTAGGTTGACAAACATCTCTGAAAATCCTTTGGGTTTTGTGCTTTCAGTGAAAATGAGTAAGTGTAAGAGGAGGCATACAAGTATTCAGTAGGATTATCAGCCCGTGTAAATAGTTTAGACAGATGTAAATGTTATTTGGACCCAGATTTAGAACACCAATGGATACTGAATATAGATGATTTGATTCTCCTGAAAGCCTTCCTGAGTACTTGTCAGCGCCTAACTTTCCTCTGAGCCCATCCCCCATAAACCGAAAAGGGATGGGGCGCCTGGGTGGCTCAGTCAGTTAAGCGTCTGACTTCAGCTCAGGTCATGATCTCACAGTTTGTGAGTTCAAGCCCCGTGTCGGGCTCTGTGCTGACAGCTCTGACCCTGGAGCCTGCTTCGGATTCTGTGTCTCCCTCTCTCTCTGCCCCTCCCATGCTCATGCTCTGTCTCTCTGTCTCAAAAATAAATAAAAACATTAAAAAAAATTAAACTGAAAAGGCATTTTCAACAACTGGTAAAGTGGCAGTTGTTTTCTTGCAATTTATTCTTTTAACAAATGTTTATTAAATGTCTTCTGTGTACCGCAGATACAGTAGTAAAGAACTGCTGTGACCTCAGTCATCACTTACAGTGCTCGATTCCAAAGTTTTACTTTCCTGTTTGTCTTGGTTTTCCTTCTCCTATAATCTGTTGTTCAACCTGAAATCCTTGCTAGGTCTGTGGGATCTCTGGGACTCGGGGTAAGAGACCAGGCAGAGTAGACCACAGTGGCCTTCTTCCTACAGATGAAGGCGTTGGATTTGCTCAGCATGTCCGGAACTGCACCTGTACTGTAGGTGCAGGTAACCGGTGTGGAACGCAATACAAAGAGGTCTCAACAGAAGAACTCTGCAGAGACAGAAGGGCTGTCGGGAGGTTCAGAGCACCCACACTGAAAATATTTACACACGACTTCCCTTCCGAGACGGACATTCTGCGAGGCCATAGATGTAAGCACTAAAACCACCCTCTATGTCCATTTGACAATAGTCCCTTCTGTTTCCAATTTAAAAAACATTTTTTAAATAAAAATTGGCCGATTGTAATATATTAAATTTAATACATTTTAGTTGGGTGGATGAAGTACAGTGAAACTGAAGCATACATAGTAACTGAGGATTTTCTGCTTACTCGGTTTTTTCACATAACTCCATCACTATTCTCGCTATGTTCACTTGTGGATTTATGTAACTGGTTTTCTTCCATCAGAGGTGGGTGATCTACCCAGTCTCTCAACATGTTTGATGCTAATCCCTGGAAATCCTATTCCAAACCATAACCCAGTCAAGACTGACTTAATCTGAAAGATTTTTTTGTTAGGTAGAAGGTGACTCTTTTTTACAAGGGATTATTTTGGAAGGAGTAAAAGATTCACCTTCTATTTGGACATAAGTTAATTCACATTTCTTGTGAAAGACTAGGTATCTTAGCTTCCAAGATTAATATATAAACCTCTCATGTCCAAATTACCACACTTGGTACAATCTATTGTGAGCTGTTAACAATATAATCTCAAATTCTGAATTGCTCGTGTGTGAATCATAACAATGATTGTCACAGGGGCCAACCAACCTCTAGGAAGGTATTAGGAGAATTTATTTTTCCAAATAGAACCACAGTTATTTATAAAATTATTAGATATGCCTCAGATATATTGTGGAGAAAAGTCATTGATACTTTAATCTTTTTTATATATTTATGATATGATGTATAGTTCAAAAGGGTCTTTGGAGATCAACTAAGATTGAGATCTCTGTAGAATTATTTGAGAATTGTTTAACAAATAACTTTTATTACTCATTCTGTTAGCGGAGTCCAAATGGGATAGGAGGAGGGAGGCTGAGTCGTTCACCATCCCTTCTGAGCAGTGTGATCATATGGGACTTGGGAGAAGAATCTCCAGGTAAGAGGGCATGCTGCTACTCCCTGTGATCTTCAGGAAGGTTCTTACAAGAAAGAGACCGTGGAAAGCTGGACAGGAGCGTGCATGTTTGCTAAGAAAGCCTGCCTGGAGCCATACTAAACGCTGTACACAAAAATTATTTCAAGATGGATCAGGAACCTAAATATAGAAAAATAAAACTAACGTTTCTTATAGAAAATATTCATGACCTTTGGTAGAGAACAAATGCGTAAGGACACAACACAGATAACCATAAAAAAAAATCAGTTGGATTTTGTTCAATTAAGAATTCCTGTTTATGAAAAGATGTCATTAAGAGAGGGAAAAGAGATAGAGATTCACAATACTTACATCTACCAAAGGACTTGTGTCCAGAATATATAAGGAACACTTTCAAATCAGTAAGGAAAAGACAACCCAGTCTGAACAATGAGGGCGTGACCTGGAAAGGAACCTATCCAAATGGACAATAAACCTATTAACAGGTGCTCAACATCATTCCTCAGTCAGTTTCTTGATTTTAAAAATCTCGGCGTGGACCTCTCACAAATTGGGACCTCCAGCTTGAACTCCAGACTTTATATCCGACTCAACATCTCCACTTGGGTGTTTAGTAAGCGACTCAAACAACATATCCAAGGCACTGGCTGTTCACCGAATACCAGCTTATGCTCAGTCTTTCTGATCTCAGTAAATGGTAACATCATCATTTTAACTACTTGGGCCAAATGCCCTGGATTGATCTGAGACTTCTGTCCTTCAATACCTCTTATCTAACCTGTGAGAAATTTTTGTTAGTTATGTCTTTAAGATATACTTGGAAGCCAAACTTCACAGCACTTTACAGGTTAGCAGTTTGGTTTAGGCCACCACACCCTGTTCCAGCCGTCACTGCTCTGCACCATTGCCTGGCTGCAATGTACTACCTGAAGAATAGCTAAGGGGGTCCCTTTTATGATGTAAGGCAGATCATGGCATTTTTCTGCTCAAAACATTCCAGTGCCTTGCTACCTTAGTCTAACAGACAAGGTCCTCCCTCACCATGCACTGTGTTATTGATTCAGATGTGTCACTCCAAATTCTTATGTTGAAGTCCTGACCCCATCACCTCACAATGTGACTTCCTTCGGAAATACGGTCGTTAGATGTAATTAGTTAAAAGGTCATACTGGAGGACAGTGGATCCCAATCCCAAATGACTGGTGTCCTAATAAAAAGAGGAAACTTAGAGACAGACACACATACAGGGAGAATACCGTGTGAGGATGAAGGCAGAGTTGCTGCCGAAGATTGCCAGCAAGCCACAGGAAGCCAGGAGAAAGGTCTGCAGCAGATTCTCGGTCCGAGCCTCTGAAGGAACCAACCCTGGAAGACACAAGACACCTTGACCTTAGACGTCTGACCCCAGAAATGTGAGACGATAACTTTCTGTTGTTTAAACCACATAGTTGGTTGTGCTCTGTTACAGCAACCTACCAAACTGATACAACTTGTAGTTGCTTCTTACAACATCCCTGCCCCTGACTCATTACCACATTTATAACTCCTACCACTTCCCCAGTCCTCCTGCTCATCCCATTACATCCTCCTGCCCTCTTGCTCTTCCTGGAGCGCACTAAGTTCGAGGCTTTGCACCAGCCATTTCCTCTGACTAGAATGGCGGTCTCCTGGATATCCACGTGAGTCCCTCCCTCTATACTGGAGGCCATCTTATCATTAACGCCTTAAACCATTCTACATGAATTAGACCTCCTGGACTCCAGCTCTCCCTAACCCCTTTGCTGCTTTATTTTTTACAAGTACTTCTTTGTAACCTTACGTAGTGTTTGTTTACTGCCTGCTTCCCACCTTAAATACACACTAATATAAGCCCTGAATGGTCAGAGTCATTATCTATTTTTTTTTGTCCAACACTACATTCTCAGTTTCTGAAACACGCTTAGCATGAAGTATGCATTCAATAAATATTTTTCTAATAAATGAATAAATAAATGAATGAGTAATTGAATATGTATTTATATAATGATGTATTTATTACTAGTATGTTAGTGTTGAAGGGTTCTGATTAAAAAAAAACAGAAGAAAGACTTATTTTAATTGAAGATTTTAAATGCATGTTCCAAAAATATCTAAATGTTCACTGATTGAGCAATATAAAAGATAAGTAATTAACAGAAAAGGGTCATAAACTTTGGAAATATTTTATGTTTTAATACAGAAGATTTTTATAATATTTAGCTTGGGATCAAAAATCTTAAAATCTATACAGTGACAGTAAGAATGGATTAGAGATGAAGAACTATGAAAACTTAGGGAACAAATATTCTCTATCCCTGAAATACTATTGAAAAATAATTAGCTCTTTTTCAAAAGTCAGTGTAAAACTGTTAGCCTTGTGGCAATAATTACTACACTTTAAGTTATGGATTCCGAACCAGCAGTGATTATCGGAATCACATAGGCATCCATTGCCTCAGATGATTTATGAAAATACGGAGAAGCCCTAGAAGATCCGTTGGGTTGGTTTCGTATGACTTTCTGCTTGAAGCCAAAACAAAGAGAAAACAAAACCTTCCCCAGCTGATTTTGCTGTTGACTCCCAGTTGTGACCCAATGGTTTAAATGATTGTTAGGAAAGGTGAAAGTGTCAGTGCCTTGGAAGAAGTTGGGTTTTCTGTGATTTCCTTGCAAGTGTTCAGAGGTCACGTATGACCCAAGAGCATCACATGCTTCAGTTCCCTTCCGTGACCCCGCCTCAGCCAACGGTGAGTAAACTTGCTGGCACAACAGTAGCAGCTTCGGGAAAGTGTTTTTTGTTTGTTTGTTTTGTTTTGTTTTTCTTATGAACAAGAAAGTAGGTTATGTCCAGCTGGGATCATTTATCTCCCTCTTTCTCTACCATCCTTCCTCTAGAGAGGAACAGTGTGGCCCAGTGGACTGAAATTAGCCTCTGCTGTTGGAGATGAGGGTGAAGACTGGGCACTCGTAATGCCTGAACGTCAGAGTACCACGCTTTCTGGCTTCATTCATCCCCGTGAGCCATTTGTGCAGAAAATGAAATTTAAAACTCAGAAGTATTCACGATTTTGCCTCTTTCTTCTGTGCTACCTTCTGAGCTTATTATGTGAGCAGTTACTGCTGCCAAATATGCAACGTGTATGGAGATACCCATTTAACGATGTAAGGTGTAGCTCAGGGACACCAAAACCCATCTCTGCAGAAGGCCATTTCTGTCCCACCTCTTTGTGGTCATCAGGTACAGTTCATTTCCCGGTAATCAGACTTTTGTGATCTCAGTTTCTTCCCGAAGATGTTGGACTGTATAACTTCACACTGTCCACAATAATAACAACCAGAGAGGAACTAAAATTCGCAGTCTTTGTGCAGTGATGGCTTTTACAAAGAAGGGACAGCACCATGGTTTGGACCCCAAAGATCTGCTTTTAGTCAATTTTATAGTTCTAGTTAAACAAACACCCACAAATACTTCTTTGTGTATATACTTAGGGAAACAAACAGGTAAAGTAAAATTAGCTACATATTTACAATGGGTAGTTCTCAGTAGTACAGGACAGGAAGGTACCATGTGTCCTTCACCTAAAATCAAGTATTATTCTTGCAACTTGCATGTAGGTTTCAAAAATTTCAAAATAAATGTGTGTGTGGGGGGGGAATAGAGTAAGCATTATTGTAAATTTTTGTTTCATTGTGGTAATCCTGAATAAACACCAAGGTGTTTTTAATATCAAGTATGATGTATCTCAAACAACTTAGATGCCATATGCTTTATGTAAAATAAAAACCTTGATATCAACTCAAAGAGGCACGTGAGAGGCTTGAACAAATTGGTTCCTGGAAACTCTAAAAAGTCTCTTGCTATTAAAAATAAATGAATAAATCATATTCAAAAGCCAGGAGTATAGACACAAAGTTTCATCCCTTTCAACCAACTTGGAAAATTAATAAATATATAAGCAGACATTTGATGATAATTTTTTCCAGGAAAGCATGTAAATATGTCTGACTATTGTCACTTATTATATCAGAGTATTGCTAATCTTAACAAAAGAAAAAAATCCAGTCTAATTTATAAATCACCACCTCTTTGAAGCTTTCACTGACCCTTCCAAGGGATATTAATTCCTTCCTCCCACCATCTTGCTACACAGGACACTATATAAATATAGTTGGTATTTAATGTACAGCATTGCACTATTAATGAATTAAACCAATGTATTTATTTACTCCAAAGCTGATAATATTTTTAAGAGTTGATATTGTGTGGCCTGGGCTGAATGTTCAGTAAGAATTTGAATGAACCATTGTTCACTGTTGAATCGAGCAATGGATAGATAAGACAGAATTTTCAAAATACCATAATGGTTATAAATAGCCAAATCACAGTGCTCCTCCAAAACCATTCAATAAAGGCTCCTATCTTCACTGTCAGCTCCTTGGGAATGACTATACATGCATACACTTAAATTCACACATCATACCTTTCCTATGAGAGTATCACAAGGCAACATTTCCATTACATATTTCCACAAAACTGGAAAACTGTAAAATGTCAACTGTGCAGAGACAGCTAAATCAATAAGTATAGTATATCTCTGAAGCAGAACCACTATGTCCACCTTCCCTCCCGAAAGAAGGGAGAAAAATTTGCTCCTTCCTGAGTGTTCTGAGTTCTTAACTATAGCCCTTTGAATGTAAATACATTTCTCTAGGGGAAAGATAAAACCAATGTATCTAGCAGCCCAGGGATGTCTCCAAATCTCAGGCCTCAGCCCCCCTTGAAATGAAAACAATACTTCCAGAAGGCAAACTCTCCGAAGTTCTATTCAGTCATAAATTACCTGCTTTCAGCCCAGGTTCCAGGTTTCAGCAAAAACTGCTAAGAAAGCCCTCACAAGGCAGAAATAGAAACATGTTCTTTAAAGCCCCACAAGGGGTCAGCAAACGTTTTTCTGTAAATGGCCAGATAATAAATAATTTAGACTTTGAAGACCACATATGGACTCTGTTACATATTCTTTTATTTTCTTTAAACTCTTTTAAAATGTAAAAATATTTCTTAACTCAAGCCCTCTTCAAAAACAGGTTCCGGGCTGAATTCGGTCAGGAAGCCACAGTTTGCCTGGTAGAGAGGGAAAAAGTACTCACCAGATCCACAGCTATACATCAGACACAAGGGGGGGGGGGGGGGTGACGTGTTAAATTTGCTGCAGCAAATAGATCACATCTAGAACAGCAGCTGCAATTAGATCAAGGCCTGATTAAATTGTCAATTATCACCTTTCTGTCTTTAATACTCATCTATTTTCCACACAGGCAAAATGGGGGTGTTGGACAAAATCACCACCCTTGTTATCGTTTTTGAGTCCTTGATGATGGCACTAATTCCTGCAGTTTCTTCAGGGATGTGGTGTTGCCTTTGGTTTGTGATTTTCAAAGGTAGAGTCCGTTCCAGTGGCTTCCATCTGGCTCTCTCTCTTTTAGCCCTTACTCTGTAATCAGGTACTATATAGAAGTTCTGCGAGTTGCTATACATGTATTCTAAGTACCCATTCTAGAACCAGGAAAATAATCAGGGTGAGCTCACTATGAGATAAACTCAAGCCAAAAGTCTACTAATTATCTGACCTCCGTAATTTCCTTCTCTGACTGGTGGATCACAGGAAGTACTGTCATAATGTCCATAAATTATGTCCATAAATCATCAATATCTGATTATTTTTTCTTCTGCAAAACCGTCACCTGGTAAATGGCTGACAGTACCCTTTAGGGAAGGGTAGAGAAGATGATTTAATGTGTGACTTGGGACTAGGTTAAATGTGTGACTTGGGACTAGGTTAAGTGTGTGACTTGGGACTAGGTTAAGGGGCATGGCCCTCTTTTTTAGTAAATGTGTGACTTGGGACTAGGTTAAGGGGCATGGCCCTCTTTTTTAGTCATTGAATTCAGACTTCAGTTCATCAGACCTGCAGATTTTCTGTTTATACAGAGCAGGTAAGACTTCCCATTGGTTTCAGTTCTAGTTTGACCAATTGGATTTAAACTCTGTGCCATTAGAGTAACCACACTCACTCTGCCTTTGGTAATTAAGTCCTTCACTTGACTCCTACTACCCTGGGGTCCCATTATCCCCATTTGTTTGAAAGCCCATTTCCATGTGCAGGGCTCTTGCAACTGGTGACATGGAAAAAGACCACACAGTTCTTCAAAAGTGCTAGAGCTCCCCTCATGAATTTATTTCTCACAGCTGTGGTGAAAGATGTGTCTTCTGGGCCTTCCTAGCCCAGGTCTTACATTATAAATCCACTCTTAATATCCCCATGTTCTGAAACCTTTCACTGGACAGCTTTATTGAAATATAATTCATTAAGATTTTCAAACCACGGTATCATTTCTAATTTCATTTGGTCTTCACAAAGTGAAAAGGTTTTTGAAATGAGAGAAGTTCCAGAAATTTTAGTAATGTGGATAAGGAAATTTAACATGTTTTGACTCGTCGACTTAGTAAAGTTCAACTTTAATAGTTCTAATCTTTCGACCTCTATAGAACACTCAAAATATTTTCACTCTGAACATATCTTTATCCTCTGTCATGTCATTGTATCATCAGACGTGAAGCCAACAACCTGACATAGAAATATTATTATGGAGATTATTTACTAGTTGCTGATAGTAAGGCATTTTAGATGCCACAAACCATCTATTGTCATTGATATTTTTACAGTAAAAAATGAGACCTACCTGTCTGTTTATTAATCTATTGCTCACAAGCATTCTACTTCTTGTGCCTTTATTGTGAGATCACTGGGTATTACTATGTTACATTAAGTTGGTTTTTTTGTTTGGCTTTGCTTTGCTTTGTTTTTACATTTTTAAAATAGCACCTTTAGTGGCATCCTGGAAGGAGCAAACGCCTTCAGTACTGAGCTGAAAATGTCTATTCTGCGTCTTCTATTTTGTGATGCACAGAATATGGGTTCGAACCAACGTATGACATGTATCTGTCTATAGAATCATATAGAGACGTTTCACTGCCCTAAAAATTTTCTGCGCCCCATCTATACATGCCCCCAGTCCAACCCCTAACCCAATGGCTGATCATTTACTGTCTCCATAATCTTGACTCTCCCAAATGCCATCCAGTTGGAATCATACAATAGGTAGCCTCTTCATATTGGTTTCTTTCACTCATAATATGCACGTAAGGGTTTTTTTCATGGTCTCATAGCTCATTTCTGGCATGGACTAGTATTCCATTGTCCGAATGTGCCACAGTTTACTTATCCTTTCACCCACTAAGGGATACTTTGGTAGCTTCCAAGTTTTGGCAACTATGAACAAAGCTGTTGTAAAGCTTCACGTGCAGGATTTTTTGTGTGCACAAGTTTTCACCTCTTCTGGGTAATCGGCACGAAGTGTGATTGCTGGATGGTACGGAAAGAGTAAATCTGATTTTGTGCCAAACGGCCAAACTGCCTTCCAAGGTGGCTGCACTATTTTTCGACTCCAGTGGCAATAAATGAGAGTTCTTATGGCTTCTCATCCTCACCGTGATGAGGTGTTGTCAGTATTCTAGATTTTGGCCATTTTTATCGGCGTGTAGTGGTATGTTTTAATTCGCATTTTCCTGATGACACGACGGGAACATGTTTTCATGTTTCTTTGCTGATGATCATACTCGTATGTTTATATAATGGCACAACTTCCATCCTCTGGGGATTCTGTTTAAATCAACCCCCCAATCTCTGTGTATGTTATTAATTTGTCATGATATATCTAGGTGATTAATACCCTCTTTGTGCATTTTGGAGTACAATACTAGTCAGTATAGCAAGTCAATTCTTACATGTATTACTATCTACCACATGAAGAAGTCTATAATTGTCTAACATAATTGTTAAACTGATTTCCCATTAAAAATTGGAAAACATCTGGTTGTTATAGGAATGGGATTAGCACACTAGAATTAACATTTTTGTGTGTGTCAACTTCTAATGTTTATTTTCACTACCCTTGTCAAGAAGGAACTGGAAACTAAATACTTAATACTGTACTTTTCCCAAATGACACGGAATTGCAATGTGGTAAGTAATATTGTATATACTTTTCAAGTCGAATCTCCTTCATATTTTGATCGTTTCCTCTCGGGGAATGTTCTGTTGATCACATGTTCCACATTCTCCAGGAAGTAGATGGTAACTGCTATGCACTTATATGTGTCAAGAAACTGAATTTAAAGTTCATTTTCTCAGGCTTAGTACAGTTATCATAGTTGAAGAGACTAAAAAAAAAAAAAAGCTTTGTAAAATGAAAAACATATGACCGAAGGACAAAGCACCAAGGATCAAGTTACTCTAAAATCTAATGTAAAGTATAATTTTTATTAATTTATACATATATCCTAATTGGCTCTCATTTGTTCAGACATAGGAGACATAACAGGAAGTAAATGTCTCACCGATTTCTCACTCATAACAAGTGTGTTCAGGATCAGATGAACTGCAGGCTCCTGAGTGGGGTTATCAGATTGGGGAAAAATCAAAACAGAACAGAATTCCCAGCTAGGTTTGAATTTCAGATAATCAACACATGTTTTAGTGTAAGTATATCCCACGTAATATTTGAATACATTCATTAAATAACAGAAAAATGTATATCCCACTGGGCTAAAAGAGAAATAAAATGGACATCACCAGACTAAAGGGAGAGGCACATACTGATACTAGGAACAGAATTATGCTAAAATATTATTTGTTGCTTACCTGAAGTTCAAATGTAATTGGGAGTTCTGCCTTTTTGCATTTTTTTCTAAACCCTGTCAGGTGAGCAGTTCTGGTTGAGCCCATTGTGGTGACTGTCTCCTTGCACAATGTCCACTTAAAAACATAAACTGGAGATACAGCTCAGAAGTCCCTAAACCCCCCACTGGAATTTAAGGACTTTAGATGGTACCTACTTTATTTATTTCTTTTGGGATATTTTTAATGTCCTTTTCTTAATATATTTGCTTTAAAATCATGTATTTTTCCATTCACATGAATAAATGTGCGCTAGTCCACTTGCAAGCTATGAACTATCATAAAGGATAAACTCAATATATTTTGTTTACAAAAGAGCCAGGCTGTTGGAGATGACGAAGAAGCCCACGTGCTCTCACAGGGATACTTTCCCACAGGACACCACTCTCCTGAATTGTGTTTATCATTCTTTCCTTTTAGAAATGATTTATCACACGTGTATATATCCCTACACAACTATCTATAGTCGTATATGTCTGTCTGGGTAATGCTACGATATTCTATGAATTGTACGGCAACTCTTTTTTTTCCCCTCAGACTTCTGTTTTTGCGATTGACTGTCCTAGTTGTCGTTCTCCCAGAAGCAGACCCTAAAACAGAGGTTTGAAGAAAAGTAGTTTTTGTGGGAAGTTTTGGGAACACCGATAGGTAAGGGTGGGAGGGATACAGAAAGGCAGAAGAAAGCAATATGGGTGCCCACTAAGGCATCAAGCACAGGGGGTCACTGACACGCACTTCTGCAGGAGGAGGCACAGGCAGCTGGACGTTGGCTTAAGCGAAGTGCTCTGAATGTTCACGAGAACCTTGAGAGTGCAAATGACCAAAGTTTGTTTGGCCTCATACAGCCAACTGTTACAACATAAAAAAGGATAAAACTTGGAAACTTGGACTCTAGGCTCTACCACTTACTGTAAAACAATTTGATTAACCTGTTTGAATGTGTCTGTTTTCTCATATGCAGTATGGGGGTATCAGTCGTACTTATATCGTGGGGTTATTAGGAGAATAAAACAGGGTCATGGATGCAAACATGACACATGGGTGTCAAATAGCTCGTCTCTCTGTATAACCAGGCTCTGTTCCCAGCCTTGCCCACTAGTTACCGTGACCCTATGATTGAGCTCTAGCCAGTGAGTGAAAATGACTTTGCAACATTTCCAATCCTGGTCTATCCGATCCTCCCATGCTCTGTGCCCATTCCAGCAGGCTGGAGGAGAGATAATCCCTCGGGAAAACTTAAAAATTAAACATGGCGGAACTTTTCTTATCCTGGGTCCAGAAATGACTGCATGAACATGGGCCACACTATGGACATTCCCTGACAATTACTGGTGGGCAAGAAATGAGCTGGTCTTGGGGACTAATTATCACAGAGCTTGCACTAAACTAAGACAGACACTGTTTATTATTTTGAAGTCCATGACTGCAGGCAGGGTTCATATGCCAAACTCTAAAGAGAATATTTTATGAGTTATTAAATTACAATATAATGAACTACAAAAAAAACCTCTGGCATATCTATTTTGTGTATACTGAATATACATAAAGGTGTAAATAGATCATCTTCAAAATAAAGGATTTTGAAATTCGTATGGGAAGCCAAACATAAAGAGAGTATACATGTGATAAAGAACAGGTAAGCGATACGTCTTAATTGTCAATTATAATTTGCCTCTTAAAATGCAGAATGCTATTATACTATGGGACTACCAAAGGATTTTGGTTTTCGAAGATGCCTGGGAATGAACCTGGGGCAAATACTGTGTGATCCCATTTATATGGAATCTAAAAAATAGAATAGTGGTTGTCAGGGGCTGGAGGAGAGAGGAAACGGAGAGATGTTGGTCAAAGGGTATCAGGTTTTGGTTATGCAGGATGACTAAGTTCTGGGGATCTAATGTATTCCATGGTGACTATAATTAACAATACTGTGCTGTATTCTCACAATTTGCTAACAGAGTAGACCTTTAGTATTATCACCACTCACACATATACAGAAAGGTAAGTATGTAAGGTGAGGTGTATGTTAATTAGTTGGTTGTGGTATCTATTTCACAATGTACACAATATATCAGAATATCGCTTTGTATGCCCTAAATATACACAATGTTTATTTGTCAATTATATTTCAATAAAGCTGGGGAAAATGTTTGCTTCTCAGTTCCACAACAGTTAGTGATGGTGCCTGCAGGATTTATTCCTAGAAAAAGAAGTTGATTTATTTTTTAAAAATGTTTATTTATTTTGGGAGGGAGAGCGACAGAGCAAGCAGGGGAGGGGCAGAGAGAGAAGAGGACAGAGAATCCCAAGTAGGCACCAGGCTGTGAGCATGAAGCCCTATGTGGGGCTTGAGCTTCCAAACCGTGATATCATGACCCGAGCCGAAATCAAGACTTGGGTGCTGGGTGCTTAACAGACTGAGCCACCAGGTGCCCCAATGTTGATTTATTTCTATATCCACACTCTTCACTCGTATTCCTAAGTCAGTTATGGCAATCCAACTTCCCTTGCCAGTGACTGCTTTAGAAATGGGCATGGGACATATTTTCTATCAATTCTCCCCTCAGAATGCTCACCCTCAGAACAAAAGACACACAGGAAGATATTCTGTGTGTTTCTGCTAACTGTTTCGAAGTTAGCAGGAGAAGACAGGAACTCTGGTAGGCATCTTGTAACCATGAGACACAGCTGAGAACAAAGCAGGCCTCACTTCCACACTTGGAAGGATGAAGAGAACCTCGGTTTAAACGTTTAGCTATTCTCTTACTGAGCCCTGGAACTGCTCTCAGGACTTCTTGCTATGTGAGATAATGCATTTTTCTCATTGTTTAAACTAGCTTGTGATGTGGTTTTCTGTTACTATCAGCTGTATGCATCTTAAATCTTCTATATTCAAAAAGTTTCTGAAGAACATTTAGGAGCAAATAAAACCCAAACATGAAGTTTTCCAAACTGCTTCTCACTTCATCTCTATTTTCTGGTATTTAAATAGAGAGGGGGAAGAAATCCTTGAAGCATGGCATGTTTAAAAAAAATAAAACTTTCATATTCTTACTCCTAATTTCATGTGATAAAGGTGGTTACTAAAGAAACTGCTTCACAGGATGATTGCATAAGCAATCACTGTCCTATTGATCAAGTAAGACACCAAGTATGTATTCATGAATAAAGTTCTGCTTTATGATTCTCCAAGATAAACTGGCAAGCTGAGAATTCTTGACAACTGAATCAAACTAAGCAATTCTCTTAATTTGTATATGAATCAAACAAGTCACTTTTCAGGACAAAAAAAAAAAAACCCAAAGCCTAACATGCTTATTAAATGTCTTACATTATTTTTTCCCAGCAGATCTTTTCAAAGTTAGCTTTTAAAGAAATCAGCTCTTGCTCAAGCCTCAATGGAAGGCAGGAACTAAAATCCTAATGCCTCTGTGTGTCTGCGAATGTGTGTATTTCTCATCGCTGCTGGTGTAGTTTCTATTACCTGTTACAATTATTTTAGATATATTTTTAAATGTTTATTAATTTTGAGAGAGAATAAGCAGGGGAGAAGGAGAGGGAAGGAGAGGGAGAGAGGGGGGGAGAGAGAGAGAGAGAGATAGAGAGAGAGAGAGAGAGAGAGAGAGAATCCCAAGCTCATCCACACTCAGCATGGAGCCCAATGATGGGCTTGATCTCACAAACCATAAGATCAAGACCTGAGCTGAAACCAAGAGTCAGATCCTTAACTGACTGAGCCACCCATGCACCCCTGTAAATTACATTAATATCTAATTTCCAAACAGTTTTTCAGTTTTTCAGTCTAGTTTTAGCATTGTAATGCATCATTGTATATTTTAATTACACTATAGAAGTGTTATTTTCGAAAACAAAACTTAACCTGGAAGTTTTTAGTAGTGGTTTAAATTTAGCCTTTTTGAGAAAATAGATGAGCACCATCTAAATAACATATTTGCCATACTCTAGTTTATGGGAAGGGAAGGGGCCAGGATTTTTATTTCTGGGTTCCTTTGAGTTAAACAGAGACAAGACACAACTAGGAACCAAAACCAGAAAAATAAGAAATGGAGTTACCTAAATTGGAATCAGGTTGGGATAGATATGGAAATAAGGAATTTGAAAACCAGTATTTAGAAAGCCTGCAGACAGGAACAAGTGGGGGTGTGAAGAAGATCGGATGAAGGAGGGTTAAAGAAATAAGTCTCACATTCATGGACAGGAAGCGGAAGAGACACGTAGAACTTTCGTCACCTGACCGCACTTGCTTTTCTCTCCTTCACAGGACTCAAACTCAAATGTCAACTTTCAGCACAACCAGTCTGGCCATTGACTTGAAAGTCATTAACAATTTATACTTATCTGTGTCTCTCTGGATGTCTTAATAAAGTTTTTTTTTTAATCAGCTTTATTTTTTAGAGTAGTTTTTAGGTTCACAGCAAAATTGAGCGGTAAGTGTGGAAAGTTTCCATAGACTCTCTTCCCCGACACATGCACATCCTCCTCTATGATCAACATTGCCCACCAGAATGGGACATTTGTTACAAAAGATAAACCTATGCTGACACAACATAATCCCCCCAAATCCATAGTTGACCTTTGGGTCCACTCTTGGTGTTGTATAGTTTATGGGTTTTGACAAATGTATAACAACATGTGTCCATCATTATAGCATCACACAGAGTAGTTTCATTGTCCTAAAAATGCTCTGTGCTCAGCCTATTCCTCCTCCCTCCCCTGTAACTCTTGACATCCACTGATCTCTTTACTGTCTCCATAGTTTCGTTTTTTCCAGAATGTCATATAGTTGGAATCATATAGCAAGTAGCCTTGTCAAATGGGGTTTTTTCACTTAGTGATATGCATTCAAGTTTCCTCCATGTCTCTTCGTGGCCTAATAGCTCATTTCCTTTTAGCTTTGAATAATATTCCACTGTCTGCACGGACCACAGTTTATATATCCATTCGCTTACCAAAGGGCATCTTGGTTGCTTCTAAGTTTTGTCAATTATGAATAAATTTTCATATGTTGGACCAAACTTTTTGTGCATACATAAGATTTCAATTCCTTTGAGTAAACATGGAGGGCGATTATTGGATTGTATGATAAGAGTATGTGTAGGGGTAAAAAAACCCCTAAACTGTCTTCCAAAGTGTCTGTACCATTTTTCGTTCTCCCAGCAGCAAGTGAGAGTTCCTGTTGCTACACATCCCCAGCAATTAATGTAGTCAGTGTTTTGTTTTTTGTTTTTGTTTTTGTTTTGTTTTTTTTTTTTTGGTTTTCACATTCTAATAGGAGGGTTCTTTTAATTTTTTGAATATGCAGTTCCCTGATGACCTACAATGTGGAGCTTCTTTTCATATGCTTATTTGGTATCTTTATATTTCTTTGGTGAGGTGTCTGTTCAGATCTTTTGCTCATTTTTATTTTTATTATTATTATTACTTTTTTCATGTTTTACTTATTTTTGAGAGAGAGACAGAGCGCAAGCAGGGGAGGGGCAGAGAAAGAGGCAGACACAGAATCCGAAGCAGGCTCTGGGCGCTGAGCTGTCAGCACATGGCCCCATGCGGGGCTCATGCAGGCCTTGAGCCCACAGACAGTGATATCACGACCTGAGATCATGACGCTTAACTGGCTGAGGCACCCAGATGCCCCCTTTGCTCGTGTTTAAATTGGATTTTCTTTTGTTTTTTTACTGTTGCGTGTTAAGAGTTCTTTGTATATTTGGGATATTAGCCTTTTATTAGATATGTCTTTGCATATATTTTCTCCCAGTCTATAGGAGAATGTTTTCTCATTCTATTAACAGTATCCTTAAAGTTTTTAACTTTAATGAAATCTAATTTATCAACTCTTTCTTTCACAGACTGTGCCTCTGTGTTTTATTTACAAAGTCATTGCCATGTCCAAGGTCATCTAGGTTTTCTCTTATGTAATCTTTTAGGAGTTTTATAGTTTTGCATTTTATGTGCATGTCTATGATCTATTTTGAGTTAATTTTTGTGAATGGTATAACCTAATAAAGCTTTAATAGAGATTTTTGTATTTTATTACATGGAATCACTACAGATTGTTACATAAGTTATTTGATATTAGGAAACTGCTTTTTGGAAAATATGCTACATAAGTAACAGATAAAGGTTTAGTTTTTAATCACAAAGGAAAATCAAGACCCTGAATATCTGTTTAATTATGTTAATAACCTATTCAGATTTGATCACTCTAGCCCGTTTCTTCTAACACTAATAATGTTTTAGAGAAAATTCTCCAAAGTTAGAGAACCAGAGAGCTTGCTAAAAAGCAAGCTTTTACTTTGACTTTCACTACTTTTATGAACCAGGTGTTATAATGGCCTCATTTTATAGATGACAAAACTTGTAATTAAAAGTTTAACCTACTTGTGCAAAGTATCAGAGCTCGAATGTGATGGTCACCGAAACTCATAGTTTTCCACAGCTTGCCAACGGCTCTCAGCGTAGTATGAATTCAGAATTGTCCTGGTCAGACCATTTTCGAATTTCTCTATTTCCTTTCTTGGCTAACTTTTGCTCTCTTTCAGCTTTCCTCAATGCATACAGTCTTCTCCTCAATGCTGCTTTATCCTAAAACAATATTTTTATTTATTTACTCTTCCAATGTTTTATTTCAGAAAGAAACTCTCTTAAACTTTTAAGTTTATGTTTTAAACAGAGTGCAAGCAGGGAACGGGCAGAGAGAGAGGGAGAGAGAATTTGAAACAGGCTCTGCGCTGTCCATGTAAACCCCGACACGGGGCTCAAGACTACAAACTGTGAGAGCATGACCTGAGCCTAAGTCAGATGCTCCGCTAACTGAGCCACCCAGGCGCCCCAAGGATCTCCCTTAAATAGCACAAATGCCTTAGTCGCTTTTGAAGAAAAAATGTAATGAAATGTCGAATGAGTTCCATCAAGTTAAACCCATTTGTCAATCTAGTCATCTGATCTAGATAATGTATTTTGTTCCTAATGAATAAGAGAGAGAATCTATCTGTAATCAGATTTTACTGAATCGGGTATATGACTAGCATTGTACTACATGCTGTGCAGAACATAACAAGATTACTGTACATATTATTTAGCGTCACGATGCTTGTAATCCGTTCTGAGAGGTAAGACAAATGGGTGCCTGGGTGGCTCGGTCAGTTAAGTGTCCCACTCTTGATTTCGACTCAGGTCATGATCTCACAGTTCGTGGGTTTGAGCCCCATATTGGGCTCTGTGCTGTCAGTGCAGAACCTGCTTGGAATTCAATCTCTCCCTCTCTCTCTGCCCCTCCTCTGCTCCTCTGTCTCTCTCTCTCTCTCAAATAAATAAGCTAAAAACAAAAAAATAAAAAAATAAAGAGAGGGAAGACAAACAAGAAACAATGTGTTACTCAACTGGTAGGTGACATGCACAGATTCCAAGTATAATACTATTCTGCAAAAATTTGACAACAATTTACATGCTATAACCTTTAGTGATTTTTTTGAGCTATTTCATTTTAGAATAACTGGCCACTCGAGAGACAGGTGTACTTAGCATCCACTCCTGCAAATCAGGAATCTGAGCCTAAGTGAAGCAGATCATGTGCCTCGTGTCACAGGAGCAGGAAACACTTAAGCCAGGACTCAAGCCCAGTCATCCCACTATTCTTTCATTACACGCTCCTGGAGATGTCTGAGTTCTCTTAGTTGGGGAAGGCTCTTGAAGTGAATATTGGGTATGAAATGATCGTTGCATTGTAAATGAGTATTGGTAAGAGGCAATGAAATCCAAGATCAAAGAACAGAATTAAGGCAGGTGATGAATCGATGTGTTGCTAATAAGAAGTGAATTAGTGTGCACAGTTTGAGGGGTTTATGACTGGAAGTCATGATGAATAAGACTGTACTGTACAAATAGCAATCCATATTGGTTGATTTGCAGTTTCAGTTTGCAAGAATGTGTTGTTTGCTACTTCTGAATTCCTGAGATATATTGATATATAATCTGAGTATATATAAGCAAAGGGTACTGGAAAATGCTAAAGGCATCATGACTCACAACTGATATATTTCTGAAACAGTGTACTTATTGAAAGCCCAGAAAGATCTTAATGTACACTCTATATACCCAGGTTATTTCTTTAGCTGAAGATGAAATATTATGACCATCTTAAGGGACCTGGGGACCACAAAGTGATATAAAAGAAGAAAAAAACTGTCGCTGAACCTGAAAAATTATCAGCGAATCAGTGATTTACTGACAAGTCTGATTCAGCAGAAAGTTGGCTTTAGAAATGTGAGTACCCTGGAGAAAGCTCGGCGCTTTCACATGCATAGAAATAGATCTAAATTATAGGAAAGTAATGGTGATTTAATTCACATTATACTATTTATTCCAAAGTTTTCTGCTTGGTTAAAATATTAATACTCTGTATAAAGCCTTCAAACTAATATTGTGCAAGGACATCCTACTCGATCTTATTTCTCCTCCTTAGTGATGTATAGAAGCAACCGGAAGGTAATAAAGTACCTCTGAAATATTGTTACTCATCAAAAGTATAACAGTCAAGAGAATAAGTATTATTATAAAGCACTTAACAAATCCAAAGTGCTCCAGGAATGCTAAATGATGGGAGAAGGTTTGCCAGGTGGGTGACTATAATCTGTTAAGCAATTCACAATGTATTTCTTTCTTGAGAAGAGAACCAAATGGGTCTAAGTACTTGAATCCAAAGTGTATCAGAGTGATATAAAAAGTGGATGTGGACTGTGTGTCCCACAGGATGATAAAGCACAGAAAAATAAATAATTTCAGTTATTTTATGTAACAAGTCTGTATCATATGAGGTGGGCAATTTGAATTCAAGTAGGCTCTATTAGTCATCCATTGCACACCAAATCCTGTTTGCTAACTAAAATTAAAAAAAAAAAAAAACAAAACACAAATTTAGACATTAGGAAACCCTCTCAGTCTTGACGAGGGGAGATGAATACATAAATGGGAAAACTCTATTAAGAGTAAGGTTAAGACTTAAATAAGTTTATGACTCTAAGGTGGATTCTTCAGCTGTGGAAGCACAGAAATCAGTACAGTTACCATAACTTACACCTGTGTGCTCCTCTGGGTGGGAGGGGGGGCGGGGGGCAGGGAGGGGGATGAACTGGGTTGAATAATGTCTCTGGGCTTGTTGTGTTTGTCGGGGTTCTGTTTTGACTGTCTCTTTAAATCATCATTAGTTGAGATTGCTCAAATATTCCCTTAGTGATTATTTTGAGGGCAGGAAAATACCTGTCACAGATGTTAGAATAAGTTGGGAGAAACTTCACTTACAAACTATGGACCCAGCTCCAGGATAATCTGGAGTTATAAATTATTAATATTCTGTTTGTTTGTGTGATTTAGAGTAGACAGCTTATCCAAACTAAGTACGTTTTTCAAAGAAGAAGACAAGACTCCCTTACTAATCCTTTTGTACATAGCACAAAGCATATTTTTGTGGTTTAACAGTGTTTTTTCCTAGTTTTACCTTCTATGGATTGGTACAATGACATCCTGCGTAGCTCATTATTAACCTGCGTATTGAAATTGGATAAATGGAATTTTCTCAGGCTTCTGAAGGGAAAAAAGAAAACTCTTCAAGGTAATCCCTTAATATTTAACTAGAAATCTCCTAATTGCTAATGGAAAATAAATATTTTTTGTTGCTTGCTATATTTCATATTTTCTCTCTATACCCAGGAGCCTGAGTGTACAATTAAATAGGCCGTTGTTATTTTATCGTCCAATTAATAAATATATTATTTAATTTTAGTCTTTTGTCAATAACATGATCAATATTTGATTACTCTGGCATTGGTCTTAAGTCATAAAGAAACTCATTCTAATAACTTTCTTCCCTTATTCTATGCAATTATTTCAGGCTTATCATTTGCCACTCATTTTGATCCTATTTGAAATTTTAGGACCAACTCTTGGTATCCGATTAATTAAAACCCAGAGATGCCGCTTATGTCATTTTCAAGAGGAAAGGAACTCTCTGGTATGCTAAAAATTTCCTCCCACTGTTCATACTTATTTTTAAAAATGCAATCCTGGCAGCAAATAATACCACAATCTGTAACTAATAACCTGTTGGGACGGCTGGAGGGGGAGCAAATTGATGACAGCGGTTATGATCAATAGTGTGGGAGTCAGTAATGTTACATAAATAATTTAGTTTTATGTTTCTTCCTTAGGAAAAACAATCCAGTGGTTGTGCAAACACATGTTCTCATTAAAGCCTGCCACTCATCTCTAGCCTCACAGTGCTGAGTAGTTATTTAGAGCAAGATTTTATCTGGAGGAACAGGTACTCTAGATACAAACTGGATTCTGTGACTCTCAAATATAAAACACTGCAAAACTTTGAAAGAGCAGATTTCAAGGGACAAATCGACCCCTTTGGCTCCCCAGTAAAGTTTACTGTAAGCCCCGCTGAGCAATATTTCTTAGATAAAATGATATCTCTGCACAGATCCTCTTGAAAGAGAAGGCAGAAAATCAGTGGAATGATATTAAGCCACGGTGTGCTGACCTATAGGTGGGAAGCTCTGTTTAACATTACGAATTCATTATGCATGAGCAAACCCAAGGAAGTTCTTCCCTAGCTCTCGAACCAGCTCCAGCCATTCTACTGAGAGGCAAAAAAAAAAAAAAAAACCCATAAAAAACAATTAAGAAAGACAAGTCCTGATATCATCTATATGTGGAATCTGAAAAAGCTGAACTAGTAAGCACAGAAAGTAGAATGGTGGTTACCAGGGGCTGGGGGGACGGGAGAACTGGGGAGACGTTTAAGTGCACAAACTTAGAACTAATAGATAAATACGTCCTGAAGATCTAATGCGCAGCAGAGTGATTATAGACAAAAATTGTATTTGTAACTCCAAATAACTGTATTGTAAACTCCAAAGTTGCCAAGAGGTCAGATCTAAATTGTTCCTACTACAAAAAAAGAAATGATAATGATGTGACCCAGTAGAGGTGCTGGCTGATGCTACTGTGGGAAGCGTATTGCAATACATACAGGTATCAAAGCAATACAATGGGCTGTAAGACTTACACTTACACAATGTTATATGTCAGTTATATCTCAATTAAAAGACAAAAGGGTAACTTTTCTTTCTCCTTCCTTTTGACAACACTGCACCGTTACTTACCCTGTCCAGGGATTAAAAATCAAGCCGAGTAAACGAATGTGGAAGGATGACAGTATTTTCAGGGTTTGACAGATAAAACTTTTTGTATTTTTCTCTGCATCTTTATAAAAGAACCCAAAGAAAATACAACAGGAGAGGGTGTTGAGAACACAAGAAGCAGGGGATTCAGCTGTTTTCAGCCTCAACTTCGCCAGCAGAACTACACAATGACCACATTCCAAAACAGAATTATAGGTGCTTCACAACAACAAACTGAACTTCAAGTCATAAAAGCAAGCAGTGAAGGTCACTACTGCAGAAAAAATGCAGAAGAAAGGCAGTTTCCATTTGAATGCTAATTGGTGCCCCAAAAAGGCTGAAGATATCTTTATTCCCTTAGGATCTCCATTTCCATCCTCCAGTAAGTGTACTGTTCTGGGGGAAAAAGTCTAGATAAATTCCTTAGCTCTTCCGTCTTGCCTGACCCATCCCTCCCAACCACATTATGGCCCCTAGTTCCCTTCACAACAGAAATTCTGGAGCCACTGCTGCTCCAAATTGAATAGCACACTTACTTACGCTGGGAGTAGAGACTAGTGAGTTAAGCGCATCCTGTTTTAGAATTGTCAGATCAAGCAGTCACCCATCTGATTCAAACTGAGAGGGCGGTGTAAACAGGCTCTCTCTAAAGCTGCACATTCTGGCACAAACCCCACTCCGTGCCACCTTCTCCTTACCCCATGTGGTACTTAAGTGAAAACTGGTAAAATGACACTCAAGGGGCTACCGGCAGGAAAAAGATCACCAGCAGCCACCTGGAGGATGTCCATGAAGGGGAGGACGGGCAGCCTCTCTATCTTGTGTGGGGCATCCTGGTGGAGCAGAGCTGTGTGCAACAAAATACCAGACGGGGTAGCTTAGAAACAACAGAAATTTATTTCCCACGGTGCTGGAGGCTGGATGTTGGAGACTGGGAGCCTGGTCAAGGGACCATGTTTCATAGCTCGCACCTTCCACATAGTGAAGGGGGCAAGGGAGCCCTCTGGAGCCTCTTTCATTAGGCACTCATCGCATTCATGAAGGCTCCGCCCTCCTGACCTCAGCTCCTCCCAAAGGGGCCTCCACCTAAAACCATCACATGAAGCATTAGGATTTTTTTTTTCTTTCCTTTTCCTTTTCCTTCCTTCCTTCCTCCCTCCCCTCTCCTCCCCTCCTCTCCCGCCGCCCCCCCCCCCCGCCACGCTTTCTTTCTGCATTAGTATTTCAACCTATGAATTTGGGAGAGGAGACATAAACATTCAGACCACAGACCAAGCATCCAAAGGAGAGGAAAAGTCCAACCCTGGGCTACTGAGTCCGGGTCAGCTCTGTCTGAGGAATGAAACACATCGATAAGGTTTCTGGAAATAGACTAGGTGTAGAAGGAGTGCTTTCTGTATTTAGATGAGATCAGCTCTCTGTAACAGTAAAATTTACACATTATCTTATTTGTGCAGATGAGACCAACATGACATTGTTTTAGCAAGGAATGGCCTCTTCCAACTCACCTCCTATTGACAAAACTTATTAACGGCATATTTATTCTGTGATCAAACTAGTAAATAATTCTAAATTTGCTTCACCTAAAAATTAATCTTTGATATTATATACAAATTCTTATTCAAAGTCAGTATATTTTTAGAGTCTAACATAATATGGTTGATAGTACAAGGACAGAGGCTTTTTTCATGACAATTGGCAGACAACCATGAGAAACTTAATAAAATATTAAGAAAAATTTCTATGCATTTCCTGTAAAATTAGCAAATATTAAGGCCTATCCTAAAATGTTACCAGGCAAATCATTTCCATATCTGGAAAATAAGCAACACTGGTTTTAAGAGAAGCTGAAGACTGAATATGAATTAATTCTGTTTACAGCACAGCGTTTCTTAATTTGTTAATTCTTGAAAGTCAGTGCTGAGTTTTGATTCGAGGGGGAATCACTGAAACACACACACACAGTCTGTATCATGAGTCAGGAATCTTAATATAAAAATCTTTCACTCTCTTTCAAGTGACTTGTTTTTATTATTCCTTTTAAATGAACACTTGTTCTGGAGTCAGTAGACCTGTGGAAGAACATTCCTTAACTAAGCCATTGACTAAGGCAGCATGTATTAATTGTTTTAGAGGACATTAATATATCTTTTTTAAAACATTTCTTTCAAATTTTTTTAATATTTATTTATTTATTTATTTATTTTATTTATTTATTTTTTTAAATTTATTTTTGGGACAGAGAGAGACAGAGCATGAACGGGGGAGTGGCAGAGAGAGAGGGAGACACAGAATCCGAAACAGGCTCCAGGCTCTGAGCCATCAGCCCAGAGCCTGACGCGGGGCTCGAACTCACGGACCGCGAGATCGTGACCTGGCTGAAGTCGGACGCTTAACCGACTGCGCCACCCAGGCGCCCCTAATATTTATTTTTGAGAAAGAGTGAGAGAGTGTGAGCTGGGGAGGGGGAGAGAGCAAGGGAGACACAGAATCTGAAGCAGGCTCCAGGCTCTGAGCTGTCAGCACAGAGCCCCACGCGGGGCTCAAACCCACAAACCATGCGTTCATGACCTGATCAGTCGCTTAACCTACTGAGCCACCCAGGTGCCCCAGGATGTTAATATATCTTACTTAGCAAAAGGGCCTGTGGTCAAACAAGTTTGGGAAAGAGGTTAAATATAACACAAAATAATTTTTTTAACTGAAAATTTCACAAAGACTTTTATATGTTACTGTGAAATCTAACTCCATAAGATAATGTATGCACACTCTTTAGATTTTATTTCATAGCGATTTATTAGAGAGCTAGTTTCCACACTTTCATCAATATTGGGTACTTTTTTTTTTTAAGTTTTAACCTAATGTGAAAAAAAGTAAACCTGATTTAATTAAGTAGGTGAGGTTAAATATCACATATTATGCTTACCAGCCATTCTTAGTTCTTCTTTAGTAATTATTTATTTTTCTATTTGCTTCTTTTAATTTTTCTGTTTCAGTACCATTATTCTCAACCTTCTGATTTGATGGATCGAATACATGGATGCAACTGAATATTTTAACTCTGTTTAGTAATCTGTTACTTTGTATGGTAATTTGATATTTTCACATTAGATTAGTGATAATCATTGGTCTTATTAATATTTACTTGACATTCTCTATTACACTTTAATATTTTTCATTTCAGATTTCTGCTCAATTGTTAGAATTTTCTGTTGTTTTTCAGTTTACTTATTTATTTTGAGAGAGGGAGAGAGCACAAGCAGGGGAGGGGCCAAGAGAGGGAGGGAGAGAGAGAGAGAGAGAGAGAGAGAGAGAGAGAGAGAGATAACCCTAAGCAGGCTCCATGCTGTCAGTGCAGAGCTCAATGTGGGGCTTGATATGGAATATTCTATGGTATGGATACAGCACAGTTTAACTACTTACCAATTTGTTTGAAGGACATTGGGTTGTTTCCGGTTTGGGGCTATTACAAATAAAGTTGCTATGACATATGCCAGAGGGTGCAATTTGTGGCTCATACGGTAACTGTGTGTTTAGTGTTACAAGAAACAGCTACGCTAATGTCCGGAGTTGCTGTGCCATTGTGCCCTCGTAGCTGTAATGTATGAGGGATCCTGCTTCTCTGCATCCTCATCAGCATTTGGTATTGTCACTAATTTAGAAGTTTTCTAGGCTGTCTCCTGATTTTAACTTGCATTTCTCGGATGGCTAATGTAATTGAGTACCTTCTCATTTGCTCATTTGCTTTCCGTATACCCTGTTTGGTAAAATGCATGTTCATGTCTTCCGCCTATTTTCAAACCGTATGTTGTTATTTTTACATAATGTTTACAAAACGTCTGAGACGTTTTACATATTCTAGATACTAGCCTTTTGTCAGATACGTAGTTTGAAAATATTTTGTCCTGTCTATCACTTGTCATTTAAGACAGGGCCTTTCAGGAGACAGGAAGACACTGGCAGAGTAGGACCCTAGGCTTGCCTTGTCCTGCAAACGCAACTAGATAACTATCCAATAATCCTAAACACCCCAGAAATTGAGCTGAAGACTTGCAGAACAAATTCCACAGCTAAAAGGAGAGAAGAGGCCACATCGAAGAAGATAGGAAGAGCAGAGACATGGTTTGGGGGAGAAAAGGATCCTGGCTGCTGTGAGTGGGAGAGAGCCATGGTCCCAGAGAAAGGTGGGAGAGAGGAGCACAAAGGAGAATGTTTCTTCAGAGCCATTTGCCTCAAGAGGGGCTGTATTTTGTGAGTCCTTGCAACTAGCGTGGCTCAAAGCCTGGAGTTTTAAAAGTCAGTGGGCTTGGCCAGGATAAAGACTACAGGGCACTGCACTGCTCTTGGGGAGAAGGCAGGCGAACAACCCAGGGGCATAGAGTGTGAAACAGCAATCTGAAGAACCCCTGGGGACACAGCAAGGAGATTATTTGCTCTTCTCAGAGTGTGTCCCTGAGAGGCAGCCTTCATAGAAATATCTCCCTGGGGACAAAGGAGCTGGCCAAAGCATTTCCCTCCCCGGCCCCTCAGCATCAACACAGAGCCACCTGCAGGAAGCAGCATAGCACTGACACTGGTGGCCTAACCTGCTTACACTAAGCCCCTAGATCTTGTGGAACTGCACTTCTCAGCCATGCTTCCCTCAGTACCAGTGCAGTGGGTCCCACCCCTAGAAGACCAGCACATACACCTGCCCACTCACTGGACTTGAGAAAAGAATGGAAGACATCAGAGAGACCCTTTCCAGAGAGATAAAATAGTTAGAAAAGAATCAGTCAAAGATGAAGAGCACAATAAATGCGATTAGAAACACTTCTGATGCAATGAACAGCAGGCTGGAAGAAGCAGAGGAACAAACTACTACCTAGAAGACAAAGTAATGGAAAATGATGAGGCTGAACAAAAGAGAAAGAAGAATTACGCAAAACAAGAAAAGACTTAGGGAACTCACTGACTCCATCAGACATAAGAACTTTCATAGGATAGGAGTCCCAGAAGAAAAAGAGAGAGAAAATGGGGCAGAAAATTTATTTGAAGAAATAATAGCTGAAAACTCTCCAACCTGGGGAATGAAACAGAAAGAACATAGAAATCCCATCAAAATCAACAAAAGCAGACATACACCAAGACATACTGTAATTAAATTTGCAAAATATAGTGATAAAAAAAAATCTTAAAAGCAACAAGACAGAAGAAGTCAGTAACTTACAAGGCGAAACTCATAAGGCTAGCAGGAAATTTTTCAATAGAAATTCTGCAGACCAGAAGGCAGTGGCATGAGGTATTCAAAGCACTGAATGGGAAAAATCTGCAGTCAAGAATATTCCATCCAGCAAGGCTATCATTCAGGACACAGAAGGAGAAATCCAGAGTTTCCCAAATAAACAAAAACTAAAGGAATCGTGACCACTAAACTAGCCCAGCAAGAAATGTTAAAGGGGACTCTGAGAAGAAAGGAGAGAAGGGAGAGACAAAAAGTGATAGCATAAAGGTAGAAAACACAAAAGAAGTAAAAATGAATATTTCTATAAAAAATATCAGTCAACCCCAAAAAAAGATACAAAATATAATAACATATACCTAAATATGGGGAGGAGAGAAGTAAAGAATGAGTTCAAACTTAAACAGCCATCAACTTAACATAGACTGCTCTATGCAGAAAAGGTTACCTACAAACCTAATGGTAACCATATATCAAAACCGCCAGAGAATGTAGTCCAAATATATCACTAAAGAAAATCAGCAAAATATGAAACACAGAAAAACAAGAAAGGATTAGAGAAAATCTCTGGAAACAACCACAAAACAAGTGAGAAAATGGAAATATATACATATTTGTCACTAATTACTTGAATGTAAATGGACTAAATATTCCAATCAAAAGATATAGGGTGTCTGAATGGATTAAAAAAAAGACCCATTATATGCTGCTTATAAGAGACTTATTTTTTTAATGTTTATTTATTTTTGAGAGAGACAGAGCATGACGGGGAGGGGCAGAGAGAGAGAGAGGGAGATAAAGAATCTGAAGCAGGCTCCAGGCTCCAAGCTGTCAGCACAGAGCCTGATGTGGGGCTCAAACTCGCTAACCACGAGATCATGACCTGAGCTGAAGTCAGACGCTTAACCGACTGAGCCACTCAGGTGCCCCAAGACACCTATTTTACAGCTAAAGACACCTGCAGATTGAAAGTGAGGGGATGGAGAAATATGCAAATGGATATTAAATGAAAGCTGGAGTACCAATACTTATATTGGACAAACCAGACTTTAAAACTGACTGTAATAAGATACAAAGAAGGGCACTATATAATAATAAAGGGGATAATCCAACAAAAAGATGCAATTGTAAATATTTATGCATCTAACATGGAAGTCCCAAATACATAAAACAAACATAAAGGAACTACTTGCTAATAACACAGTAATAGTAAGGGACTTAACACCCACTTACATCAATGGAAAGATCATCTAAACAGAAAAACAAGAAAACAAATGGCTTTGAATGACACACTGGTCCAAATGAACTTCACAGAACATTCTATCCTAAAACAGCAAATACACATTCGTTTCAAGTGCACATGGGACATTTTCCAGAATAGGTCATATATTAGGCCACAGAACAGGCTTCGACAAAATTAAGAAGATCAAAATCATACCATGCAAGTTTTATGACCACAAAGCTATGAAACTAGAAGTCAACCACAAGAAAAAATCTGGAAAGCCCATAAATACATGGAGGTTAAACAGCTACTAAACAATGAATGGGTCAACCTGAAAATCAAAGACGAAATTTTCAAAAAGCATGGAAACAAATGAAAATAAAAACACAATGGTCCAAAATCTTTGGGATGCAGCAAAAGCAGCTAAAAAAGGGAAAAAAGAGGGAATTATATAGCAATACAGGCTTATCTGAAGAAGCAAGAAAAATCTCAGATAAACAACCTAACCTTATACGTAAAGGAGCTAGAAAAGAACGACAGAAGAAGCCGAAAGCCAGCAGAAGGCAGGATATTTTAAATATTAGAGCAGAAATAAATGATATTGAATAAACAAACAAACAAACAAACAATAGAACAGATCAATGAAACCAGGAACTGGTTCTTTGAAAAAGTGAATAAAATTGATGAACCTCTAGCCAGACTTATCAAAAAGAAAAGAGAAAGGACCCAAATAAATAAAATCACAAATAAGAGAGGAGAGATAACAACCTACACCACAGAAATACAAACAATTATAAGGTAACATTATGAAAAGTTGTAAAAAAAAGTTTGTAAAAATCAACAAAATAGTAGCAAACTGAATCCAACAATACATTAAGACAATCATTTACCAAGAAAAAGTGGGATTTATTCCTGGGTTTCAAGGGTGGTTCAATATGGACAAATCAACCAACATGATACACCACATTAATAAAAGAAAGGATAAGAATCATATGATTATTTCAATAGATACTGAGAAAGCATTTGATAAAATACAACATCCACTGATGACAAAGTAGATTTGGACTCAACAATAATAAAGTCAGTATATGAAAAACCCAGAGCTAATATCATCCTAAATGCAGGAAAACTGAGAGCTTTTCCTCTACAGCAAGGGACCAGACAAGGATGTGTACTCTCACCACTTTTAATCAACATAGTACTGGAAGTCCTAGCACAGCAGTCTGACAATAAAAAGAAAAAAAGGCATCCAAATTGGCAAGGAAGAGGTAAAAATTTCACTATTTGCAGATGACATGATTATTTATTGAAGACTAAGACTCAACTAAAATACTGCTAGAACTGATAAACAAATTTAGTAAAGTTGCAGACACCAAATTAACATATAGAAATCTGTTGCATTTCTGTACACCAATAATGAAGCAGCAGAAAGATAAAGTAAGGAATCATTTCCATTTATAATCGCACCAGAAACAGTAAGATACCTGGAAATAAACCTAACCAAAGAGATTAAAGATTTGTACTTTGAAAACTCCAAAACACAGATGAAAGAAAGTGAAGATGACACAAAGAAATGGAAAGACATTCTATGCTCATGGATTGGAAGGACAAATATTGTCAAAACGTCTATATTACCCAAAGCAATCTACACATTTAATGCAATCCCTACCAAAATACCAACAGCATTTGTCACAGAACTAGAACAAAGAATCCTAAAGTATGTATGGAGCCATAAAAGACACTTTAATAGCCAAAGCAATCTTGAAAAGGAAAAGCAAAGCTCCAGGCTTCACAAGTCCAGACTTGTATTGTTGTATTACAATGCTGTAGTGATCAAAACAGTATGGTACTGGCATGCATATATATATATATATATACATATATATATATATATATATAGACCCATAGATCAATGGAACAGAATAGAAAGCCCAGAAACAAACCCACAAATATATGGTAAATTAATCTTCAACAAAGCAGGAAAGAATATACAATGGGGAAAAACATAATCTCTTCAACAAGTGGTGTTGGGAAAACTGGACAGCAACATGCAAAAAAAATCAAACTGTGGACCATTATCTTTCACCACACACAAAAATAAACTCAAAACTGAAAGACCTAAATGTGAGGCCTGAAACCATAACAGTCCTTGAAGAAAGCACAGGCAGTAATTTCCTTGACATTAGCCATAATAGCTTTTTTCTAGATAGGTCTTCTAAGGCAAGGGAAACAAAACCAAAAAATCACACTACTGGGGCTACATCAAAATAAAAATCTGCACAGTGAAGGAAATAATCAACAAAACTAAAAAGCAACCCACAGAATGAGAGAAGATATTTATTTGGAAATGATGTCTGATAAAGAATTAGTATCCAAAATATATAAAGAACTTATAAAACTCAAACCCAAAAAACAAATAATCCAATTAAAAATGGGTAGAAGACAAGAATGGACATTTTTTTTCAAAGAAAACATTCAGATGTCCAACAGACACACGAAAAGATATTCATCATCACTTACCATCAGGGAAATGCAAATCAAAACTACAATGAGATTATTACCTCATACCTGCCAGAATGGCTAACATCAACAATGCAAGAAACAACAGGTGTTGGCGAGGATGAGGATAAAGGGAAACTCTTCTTGCACTGATAGGAATACAAACTGGTGTAGCCACTCTGGAAAACAGTATGGTGGTTTCTCAAAAAGGTAAAAATAGAATTACCCTTTAATCCAGCAATTGCACTAACTGGGTATTTACCCAAAGAACACAAAAATACTAATTCAAAGGGATACATACACCCTGATGTTTATAGCAGCATTAGCTACAATTGCCAAACAATGGAAATAGCTCAAGTATTCATCAACTGATGAATGGTTAAAGAAGTCATATATATGACTGTGGGAGACTTTGCTATCTCGTGCAACACTATCTTAAACAGGGGAACTCCTTAGTTGCCAAAATAGCTTATGTTTATAACCAATTGGAAAGGATGAGCTAAATGGTCCTGCTCTACTTTAGGAGTGGAAAAAATAATCTACTACCAAAACAAAAGAAAATCTGGCAAGGATAAACACTAGATGTCTCTACATGCTCTATTTTATAATTTAGAAATGAGTTTTAGCAAGACTAGGTAATTTTCCAAATTCTACATATCCACTATGCAGTCTACATGGCCAGTAAATTTACAGTTTAACTACTGGGATTTGAACATGAGTCTGTCTGCACTTAAGATGTGACTACTTAATAGGATTTAGGGACAATTATATCAATATCAGAATCAAAAAAGACCACAGGTTTAGTTTTTAATAAGTGCTTTCATGCAAAAATTTTCATTATATTCTTAATGTAATGTAGCTAAAGCAACATTTCCTTCTGGAAATAATGGCCTCATACTAAAATATACTTTATGGTAGATAACGTCTGGTTATAGCTTGCATATTCATGCATTCAATTTGTTTATTCAACAAATATCTAGTGAGCTCCAATATGTCTCAGTCAAATTTCTAGGATCTGGGAGCATTGCAATGAACAAAACTAAAGTCTTTCCATTATATATATATATATATATATATATATATACACACACACATATATATATATATATATATATATATATATATATGATGGAATGTGTATACATACAACATACACACATATATACTGCTGGAGGAGACAGACAATAAATAACTAAATTGAATATAGAATGTTAGAGAAGGCTAAACACAAAAAAGAAATCAGGGAAAATGGATGAGAATTTTAGGGGTTAATGTGTCCAGAGATAGTCTGCATTTCCCAGGCTGCATGTCAAATTACTGAGCAAAGCAATTAGCATTTCATGTTTTTCTCCCAGGTCTACAGGCAGGAATGTGGTTGTCTAGAGTCAATGCCATGGCACAGTCATGCAATGAAACCTTCCCGTAGTAAAGAAAATTCCTAAAGATGCTTGTGTTCACTAAAACTATATTCATACCATCATAGAAATATTTATTAAAGTTTTAGTCTCCAGCAGTAACAGATTAGTAAAAAGAATGTGTCAATTAGGTTTATATTTTGCTACAAAATTTTATTGTTGAGCAGTAAACTGTTCATATTGGTGTCACTTAGGATTGTACAGCAAAATGCCAAGGAGACAATGATTTATGTTAATCATATAAAGCTCACCTATCAATAACAGTTGAACACATCATTACCCAGGGGTTAATGCCACAGATTGCATTTCTTTCCTAAAAGGTGATGATTCAGCAATGATTGCCTTTTGACGAAAATGAACTTTATTCAAAAAGGGGAATAGTTTCCTAGAAGCCCTGAGATTCTTCCTTTTCTGTGTTGTGCTTTTCTTTGGAATGAATAATAATGTTATTTTTCTTTCTAGAATGGATATTAACTTTTCCCTTTTCTAAATTTTCTAAATTTAACTGTGGTATAAACTTCCATGCATACAATTTTAAATGATAACATGGATCTGTAGATATAGATGAAATTCAGGAAAACACTTTCATGATATATTATGTCCTGAGGGGCTCCTCTCAGGTTAAAAACAAAGACTATGACTAACACTGCATGAGATTACAGTCCATTAACCACCATTAAAATTAGACATGTCTACTGACTCCGTATTATGAAAAATGAGGAAATCAATGTACTTACACTTACTCCTACATCCATTCTCCTAAACTATTGATTTTGTTATATTTTTTATTTTAATAAGGTTTATAATTTCCACATTCTGCTTTGTAACCAGAGTTCCCAGAGTTGTTTAGTTACAGTTTTACGTGTAAATCAATTTGATGCTCATCCCCAATCCATTTACTACTGATTCCCTTCCTGAGTTCTTTGTTCTATATTTGCTCTGAGTTGACTGGATTTCACCTTCAAATGCGTTTTTCCTTTCAAGAAGAGCTCATGGGTCCTATGTTCCTGCGTTGTATGTGCTTGAAAATGAATATATATTTCCTTAATACTTTTAGGAAAAAAAATGAATAGGAATAAAAATTCTTTTTGCATTTTCTTTTCCTTAAAACTTTGCTGACATTGGAAGTTCAGTGGAACACTCTAAGGTCCCTGATTTTTCCTTCTTGTAAAAATTATATTTTTCTGACTCCACTACGGTAAGTATGTGTTCTGCAATTAGTAATTCTTTATCACTTTTTCCTCTTTTAATATGAAAATTCAACACTTTATTTCAGAAAGTTTATTTTTCATGTTATGTATCTGAAGATAATTTTCCATTAAATTTTTCATATCTTCCATTAAAAAGTGTATTCTCTAGAACACCAGTTATGTGCATATGTATGGACCATTCTGTTCCAGAAGAATAATGTTTCTAATTCTTTGTTTCTTTTTTTCTTTTCTTTTCTTTTCGTTTTGAATCTCAGGAGCGCACAAAGTAAGCATGATCCATAAAAGGTCCTCATCTTGATCATTACTTGGCCTACTTTTCTTATTTATTAATTGATTTGGACATTTTCCCAAAGACATACAAATGGCCAACAAGCATATGAAAATATGCTCAACATTACTATCATCAGGACAATCCACCTTCAAACCATGATGAGGTATCACCTCACTGCTGTTAGAATGGTTATTATTTAAAAAAAAAGAGAGAGATACTGACAAAGATGTGAATGAAAAAGAATCCTAGTATAGTATTGGTGGGAATGTAAATTTGTACAGCCATTATGGAAAACACTATAGAAGTTCCACGAAAAAATTAAAAATAGAACCACCATATGATCTAGCAATTTCCACTTCTGGGTATTTATCTGAAGGAAATGAAATCAGTGTGTTGAAGAGACATCTACCCTCCCACATTCACTGCAGCATTACTGACTTGTGCCAAGGTATGAAAACAACCCAAATGTCCACTGACAGACGAATGGATGAAAAAAAGGTGATATATATCTATGTGTGTGTGCGTGTTTGTGTGTATACACCCATATATATACATATGTGGCATATATACAAAGGATTATTATTCTACCATAAAAAAAAGGAGATTCTGCCATTTGGGAAAACATGGTTGAATCTGGAGAACATCATGCTAATTGAACGAAGCCAGACACAGGAAGACAAATACTGCACATGGAATCTAAAAAGTCAAACTCATCGAAACTGGGGGTGGGATGGTGGTGGCTGGGGGCTGGTGGTCGGGGAAACGCAGAGATGTTGGTCGAAAGGTACACACTTTTAGTTATAAGATGAATAAGTTCTGGGGATCTCATATATAGCGTTGTGGCTATAGTTAACAATATTGTATTGTACACTTGCAATTTGCTGCGTGTAGACCTTAAGTGTTCTCATCTCACACACACAAAAAAGGTAACTGTGAAAAGATGAATGTGTTCATTAAATTGATTATGGTAGTCGTTTCACAATGCATGCATGTGTTAGCTCATTACATTCTACACCTTAAATATAGACAATTCTTAGCAATTACACTTCAATAAAGCAGAGAAAAATTAAGAGAATAAAGTTTGGAAAAAGGTAGTTTGCCTAAGTTATAGAATTCTATGTCGTAAGAATTGAAAATGGGACCAGTTCATCTTTCATTAGCATATTTAAGGACTTACCACATATACTAATCACTGACACATTTGTAGATTTAAAGTAGCTTATATAAAATAATACCTTTCATTTCACATGGAAGAAAAGTATAGTTAAGGCCCATTAGGCAACATGGGTTTGTTGTAAAGATAAATTGGGGAGTATATATATATTGGGAATGATCTCCAAGAGGCCTCAAATTGTCCTGGGATTCCTTTCAGGATGTAGCAATAGCCTTCACTGGGGATCTGTTGCTTATTCAACATGTGAACTCTTGTAGTGAGCTTTTTTTTTTTTTAATTTTGTTTTCTCTATGGTGTTCTTACCTCTTTTTTGTGCCAAATCCTGCTTTTGCCATCAACTTCAACTTTTACCTACTGTTTCTCTTATTTCCTGTAGTGCTCTTTGTATCTCCTGTAAAGCTGTTTAATCACCTTTCAACATGGAGTGCTTTTCCTGTGCAGTTTTGTACGGAGTTCATATCATACGGTCTAATTTGTGCAGACTGTATAGATGGTTGTCATCATTAGGGAGACCTATCAGTGGGTGCGATCAGATAGCATAAAGCTGATAGCTCACACGGTGGGATCCTTAATCACCATTTTCTCCATAGAGGCCAGGGATGAGGCAGCTTTAGAATCTCACAGATCCCTCTACAAAGGTTATTTTACACACCACATAAATTGTCCTCCAAAATATTTGAAAGTCAAGCCCTTGTACATTTGCCTTTTTTTTTTTTTTGACATTTAAGACCTTTGTTTACAGATGCTTGCTGTTTGTTGACGTTGTTGAAAAAAAAAAGTTTTGCCTTTTTAATCTTTTTCTGACATCCTATTTCTGCAAATAACGACAGGGGGCAGCAAACCCTCTTGAGAGAGGAAACAAGCATCAGCGGGCTGAAACTGTCAGCGGTTTATGGGCTTTCCCCTATTGTCTGACATTTTCCTTCTTTTCTCCTTATTTTTAAAAATAAAGCTTGAACCTTCAAAATGATCCAGTTTCTCCCGTTCTGTACATGCTTACTTTCATGTATGTAATATTAAAAATGAAATGCCTGTTTTCTACAGAGGAGAGGTGAGAATTTACAAATTCGGATTGAAATTTGATCAGGATTGAAAAAGTATAAGATAATTTAGAAAATTTTCTGTTAAATGATCTTTAGTTTAGAAGGCAGCTTTGAATCAGAGCTTCAACCACTCTGAATTATAATGCTTGGATCAAGTATGACATAGAGTCATGATCTAGATTTCCAGAGGAATATTTTAAATAAATTTAAGATAGAAAAGGCATTTTGGTTAAAATTTAAAAAAGGAAACTGGTTAATATTTCATTTCCCCTTTGGCACAATTTGGTATCTGCCACAGATTTTATTATTTTATAAAAGGAGAAAGAATAGTGAGAGAGCAAGAAAGAGAAAAAGAGAAAGAGAAGGAAAAAAAAAAACCTAATTTCTAGTGAATATGTAAAAATCACAGAATTGCTGATGTTATTTCACAACATAGACTTTGATACTAACAGCATTAAAAAGGAATCCAGAGAGATATTTCATATTGACAGAATATAAAATCCAACCGGAAAGTACAAGAGTCATGAATGTTTACACACATTATAAGTTTGAAAAATCTGACATAGAAACTGATGGAAATAGGAGAATATGAAAACAAAATGATCAAATTGGGAAACTTAAAGTATTCTCTGGTCACTGGATTGACCAAGTGGAGAAGACTTTTAGGTAAGGATACCGTGGATTCGAATACTTTGATTAAGAACCTTGAGCATTCATGAGAACAAATAATCAAGAGAGGTTGCATATTATTAAAAAAAAGAAAAAAAGATGAACAATCACAGAAATTGGCCCTGTGTTAAGTCATAAAGACCTGATTAAGTTCTCAAGAAAAAATGACACAATCATTACTCTCTGACTACTTAAAGTCAGTTTAAAATCAACAACAAATAATTTTTAAAAAGCCTATGCATTAAATTTTAAACGCATTTTTTAAAATACGGTTTCAGGGGCGCCTGGGTGGCGCAGTCGGTTAAGCGTCCGACTTCAGCCAGGTCACGATCTCGTGGTCCCTGAGTTCGAGCCCCGCGTCAGGCTCTGGGCTGATGGCTCAGAGCCTGGAGCCTGCTTCCGATTCTGTGTCTCCCTCTCTCTCTGCCCCTCCCCCATTCATGCTCTGTCTCTCTCTGTCCCCAAAATAAATAAACATTGAAAAAAAAATTAAAAAAAAAATAAAATAAAATACGGTTTCATAGAGTTCTTCAAATTCAAAACTCTGAGCTATACAGTGATAAGACTACAAGTTAAGAACTATGGATGGGGTGTCTGTGTGGCTCAGTAGGTTGAACATACAACTCTTGATTTCAGCGTAAGTCATTATCTCGGGGTGATAGGACTGAGCCCCACATTGGGCCCCCAGCTGAATGTGAAGCCTGCTTGGGATTTTCTCTCTTTCTCTCTCCCTCTACCCCTCCCCCCATTCTCTTCTCAAATAAAAGGAACAACTGTGGAATGTGATCAAACTGATACCGAGAAGAAATTGTAGAGCTTTTCAAAATTTTAAAAAATATTTATTTATTTTTGAGAGAGAGAGAGAGAGAGAGAGAGAGAGAGAGAGAGAGAGAGAGACGCTGAGTGCCAGCAGGGGAGGGGCAGAGAGAGGAGACACAGAATCTGAAGCAGGCTCCTGCCTCCTGCCTGCTCTGTCAGCACAGAGTCCAACGCAGGGCTCAAACCCACGACCCATGAGATCATGACCTGAACAGAAGTCGGACGCTCAAACCGACTGAGCCACCCAGGTGCCCCAAGAAATTGTAGAGTTTTAAATAAATTTTTTGAAAGGAAAAAGGGGTGAGGGTAGATAAGTTCCACTGACCAAATAAAAACATGAAAATAAATCCTAAGAATGTAAAATGTCTAAATTAATATGGAGAAAAGTAGAAATAATTGAAATAGAAAATAAATAATTACTCAAATGCAAATAACAAACATCCAATTAAGCAAGATCCAGGTCTACACACACACACACACACACACACACACACACACACACATATCTTCACAAAATAATTGAGGTGGGGGAAAGAAATGCAATGTTTACAAAGGGAAAGATAATTAAATATATGATAATTGTAAAAAAGAGTAGACACTCATATCTTGAATATTTATCAATTTATTTGGAGTATCAGTTTTTAGATGAAATGGATAACTTCTACAAAAATACAAAATATCAAAATAGAATAAAAATGTCAAACTTATGGAGGTAAAACTCAGAAGATATTTAAAAAGTATTCCAAGTTTGATGTGTAGTTATGAAAAATGACTCAGTTATCTTAAAGGGAAGTTTCTACCAAACTTTCAAGTAAAATTAATTCCAATGTTATTTACTTCTCTAGATGACAAAAAAGGTAAAATTTTCTCAGTCTTATATGTGATGCTGGCATATCTGTAACCCCCAAACTGAGCCAAGAACAAAATTAATAATAATAATTAATAATAATAATATGTGGTCCATGCTTAATTCTAAGTAAAGATGCAAATTCTTATGCATTTAAAGAATAATAAATAATAAACAAAAAAATAAATAAAATAAAGTTTGTCCCATTAATCACTTCCTTCTCACTCCCTGAAATTACCTACCCTTTACTAACTATTTTATTAAAACATTTTGCCCAGTTTCTATGCCACCTACTCAGTGACTCCTTCTCACTCTATTCATGCAATCCATACACACGTTTACTATCATAGCACTTGGTTTACCCCTAAACGGTAAGTAGGGGAACTTACCATTATTTATTATACTTTAGATGATATCTTTGTCTTCCTGTACACTTGTAGTCTACTTAAATATAAAGATATATTTGTATGCTTTTCTAGCACTTCAAATGTCCAGGGTAGGCTCTTGTATATAGTAGATGCTGAAGTAGTCCTTTTTGAGTTTAACTGAATTTAAATTTTGCTAAAGACAATATGAGAAAAAGAAGCCACAGAAAAGAAAAAAAAGATGGTAACAGTGCATACGGTAAGTTTCCTAAGGACATGGGACATAAGCTTGCATCCTCGATGCCTAAAACTTCTTAAATGTCCAAATGAGTAAGTATTATGTAGGAGTTAATGTAAAATTATTTTTTCCCTTTGGTCATTGCTCATAAAGCATGACGCACAACTGATAACATTGTATCTTTGTGTATATATTTTACTAGAAGAGGTTTTTCCCGTGGTTCTCTAATGGTGTTGAAATGAAGATACTGGAACTTGTGAAAATGGCTGGAAAACAAGATCTATTTCCTTCATTTCTGAATGCCATTAATGGCTGAGGCCCACTAAATAAAAGCGGGTAGAATTCAGGCACACAACCCACTTGTCATTACTTGATTCCCACAAAGAACATGACCTTTGCTTTTAGTCCCAATCTTGGGAAGTATTTCTTTCAATGTGTTATAATATTGTGTACTTTTTAAAAATCAATAGACTTTGTTTTCTGAGAAGTTTTATATTTACAGAGAAATTAAACAGAAAGTAAAGAGAGTGTCCACAGACCCCCTCTTCCCCACACCCTAGTACAGTTTCCTATTATTAACATCTTGCATTAGTGTAATTAGTGTAACATATTTGTGACAACTGAAGGGCCAATATTGACACCTTAGTATGTCCACAGTTTACATTAGGATTCACTTTTTGTGTTGTGCATTTTGTAAGTTTTTACAAATGCACCATGACATGTGTCCAAAATCACAGAGTAGTTTTACTGTCCTAAAAACTCCCTGTTTTCAACGTATTAATACCTCTCCCTCTCTCCCTGAATCCCTGAAAACCAACTGATTTTTTTTTTTTCTGACTGTTTCCATAGTTGTACCTTTTCCAGAATGTCATATTTTTGGAATCGTTTAGTACGTAGCCTTTCTGATTGGCCTCTTTCATTTAGCTGTGTGCATTTGCTGTTCCTGTGTGTTTTTTCATAGCTCATTTCTTTTTGCTGCTAAACAATATCCTGTTACCTGGATGCACCACAGCTCGTTTATCCGTTTACCTGTTGAAGGACATCCTGGTTGCTTTCAAATTTTGGTAAAATATGAATAAAATAGCTGTAAAATATCAGTGTGGTTTTTGCACGGACATAAGTTTTCAACCAATTTAGGTAAATACCAAGTAGCACAACTGCTGGATGATGTTTATTTCCCTAAGAAAGCACCAATCTCTCTTCCAAAGTGGCTGTTTCATTTTTTTCTTTCCCAGGAGCAATGAATGCAAGTTCCTGTTGTTCCCTGTCCCTATCACCATTTGGTATTATCAAGACTTCAGGTGTTAGCTATTCTAATAGATGTGTCGTAGTATTTTATTACTGTTTTAATATGCAATTTCCTAAAGATACAGGATATGGAGGATCTTTTAATATGCTTGTTTGCCATCTGTATATTTGCTTTGGTAAGGTGTCTGTTCAAATCTTTTGTTCACGTATAAATTGGCTTGTTTGTTTTCCTATTGTTGGTTTTTAAGAATTCTTTGTATAGTTTGGATACTAGTCCTTTATTATATGTGTATTTTGTAAACATTTTCTTCCAGGCTATGGCTTGTCTTTTTATTCTCTTAACTGACGTTTGCAAAGTGGAACTGTGTATCTAAAACAAAAGTTGTTAAGACTTAACTTTTTAGAGCAGTTGTAGGTTCACAGCAACATTTCAGGAAGGTATCGAGATTTCCCATGTACCTTTGGAACTATGTAGTTTTAAATAATATAATTTACAGGCAAATAGGGTCTAGACCCAAGGTCATCTCATAGGGATGTGATGAGGTCCACCAAGTCACTATGGTACTAGTCTACAGAAGTTGTGACCCCACGCTAATGGCTGTGCATGTCTGTTTTTCTCTTATTCCCATTTTCCCTTGTCAGCAAAAGAAACTAATTAGGGTGTTACTCTAGAACTGGCTTCAAGCCCAAGTTTGTTAGAGATTTTTGCTTGCAATTTTACTGTTTCCCTTTTCTTTTTGGATCAACTCTGAACTTTTTATGTTCATTAACTCTAGGTGTGACTGGAAGCAGAAAAAATCTATAGAAAAAGACCCATTAATTTGCTTACTATTCTGCCATCAGCAGAAAATGTCGTGTCATGAGGCAAACTTGAAAACCCATATTATGTTAAGGGAGGATGCTTACTGAGGTGTATCGATGTAATTGCACCTACACCTTATCAAAGAAAGCAAAGATTAAACCATCTAACTCTTAAGTATTAAAAACATGCAAAATTGAGCCAGTAACATCAACTAGTCCCTTCTAGCCGAATGCATTTGATTTGCAAAGTGTACAAAATGTTTTCACACTCTGAAATCATTTTCAGATATTATATTCAACAATTTCCTGAAATGGTTAGCAGTTCCTTTAAAGCGATAATCACCAGCCCTTGAGCTGTATGGCATAAAAAATATGTATATACAAGGACTATTTCAAAGGGCAGAATACAGATAGATCTGGTTGTGCCCGACACACCATCAAACAACTGCTTTTCCTTAATACATATTCTTTCACTGGGGAAAGACATACAACTATAGTCCATTCTATTCTATATTTTAGGTGACTCACTCCAATTTTAACTGAAAGCTTCTGAAATAAATAATACATTTAAGGGCAATTATAGAGGTAAATATGTATTTGTACCATTTCATTTTAGTTACAATATGCTGAACTTTCTGTTTCGAAATGTCATGAAATGGACTCCTTCTTTTGATACACACAGTAACTAAACTCTATTTTTTCGTGCGAAGGTAGCAAAATCTCCTGAAGTTTCCAGGAAAATATATAGCTGCACGAGTAGAAAATGTTCCTAACATGTGGTTTTGTCACTAACTGGTTTCTTCTTGTGTTTCTACATCTGCATCTACCCTTTACAATTACATAATTTTCCCATACCTTGTTACTCCTACAAGAACATATAGCTGTGTCTTTCATGGGAATGCTGCCCCAAAGTTCCAGGCATTAATCATGGTGGTTAGGAAATGCCATTTGGACAAAGATGTGTTTCAGCCCTCATAGGCATTTGCGAGGGCTGCTGTAAGCACCACAGACTGGATGGCTTAAATGACACGTATCTACTTTTTCACCGTTGTGGAGGCCAGAAGTCGGAGATCAACGCGTCGGGAAGGTTTAGTTCCTTCTGAGAGCCATGAAATAAGGTCTCTTCAGGCCTCTCTCCTTGGTTTGTAGACGGCCGTCTTGTCTTTGTGTCTTCACACCATCATCTTCCTTCTGTCTGTATATCTTTGTCTAAATACTATTCTTATAAGGACACCAGTTAAATTGGGTTAGAAACCATCCGGGTGACCTCATGTTAGCTTAATTATCTCTGCAAAGAACTTGTCTCCAAACACTGTCACATTGTGAGTTACTGGGGGGTTCTGATTTCAACATATGACTTTCCTGCTAGACTACTGTTCTGGGGGGAATTGTGGGGGTAATCTATGTACAGGGCCTGAAACTTCTGACATTACCATGAAATTATTTTTCCCTCTTGGTGGAGCCAAGTACTGATAGATTATATCTCTTGCTCTTAAGCATGGTTGGTCTGGTCTATAATCCTTCTCAAAACGCAGCTGCGTAATAGGAACTAAGAGTGAATGAAATCTGCAAATGGCTTCTTTAAATTCCCCTTCATTTAGCAGTCAACTTGATTCTGCTTTTGGTTTGTATGTCTTTAGTGAGTGATACTATCTGCTTTATATTCCAAATGACACAAGAGAAAGTACCAATGGGATTTCACCATGGGACTGTATTTATTTTCCCAGGGAAACAAATAGAATATGAATACATTTTGTCACATGGTCACACAAATACAGCCCAAAAACCCTGCAACTAGATGTCTTTATCAATCACCAGAGTCATGACAGAGGATCTTGGCAATTTCTAGGACTGGACAGTTAGTTTCACTACTGTTAGTAATAGCAAAAATAATAACTCATGCCTTTTAACATCTTTGATATTTTTAAAGCTCCCACTGTTATCATTGTTTCTGATGCTTAAGTTTATTTATTTATTTATTTATTTATTTATTTATTTATTTATTCACTTTCCCAACTTTATTGAGGTATAAATGACAAATAAAATTGTAAGACATCCAAGTGCACAATGTGATGACTTGATATATGTAGACATTGTGTCAGGATTTCCCTCACTGAGTTAATTAACACATTCATCACCTCACATAATAATTACTTTTTTCTTTTGTTTTGGATTTTGCTGAGAACATTTAAGGTTACTCTCTTACCAAATTTCAATTATACACTACAGCGTTATTAACTATTGTCACCATGTTTTACATTAGAGCCTCAGATTTTATTCATCTTATAGCTGAAAGTGTGTAGCCTTTTCTATTCACTTTTCTCTATTCCCTCCACCCCCAGCTCCTGGCAATCACTTTTCGACTCTTTTTTTTTCACGTGAGTTTGACCTTTTTTTTTTTTTTCTTGACATTCCACATGTAAGTGATACCACCTACATTATATTAAAATATAAGAAGCGGGTAGTGATGGCTTAATTTCAGAAGTACAGAAACTGAGGCACTGAAACATTAATTGGTTTACCTTACATCACGCAGAGTTGACACTTGAATTAGGGGTGTCTAACTCCAAAGTTTGTGCTCTACCTAATACAAAAAAATTGTCTTCCAGAGTCCTCTGTTAGTTGAGGGTCAAAAGACATGAATTTGAATGGCAATTATGTAATTATGTTCAAACCATAAATCATTGTACCAGTGTAAAATATTGTAACCCACAGTGTCATATAAAGTTGTCAAATGATTTTACCAGTCTGTCATCTATCTTTTGACTTTGCTTATGATGTGTATTGCTATGTGAAGATTTTTATTTTCAAATTATGTAGCCATATTAGTCTACTTTTGTCTCATTGCTTCTGGAATGGCGGTATTGTGACGTGTGTTGATTTTCATGTGGAGAAAGAGGCTTTTCTGAATAGGCAGGATTTAATATTTAAACTTTAATTTTTTAAATGTTTATTTTTGAGAGAGAGAGAGACAGACAGAGAGTCAGAGCACGAGTGGGGAAGGGACAAAGAGAGAGGGAGACACAGAATCTGAAGCAGGCTTCAGGCTCTGAGGTGTCAGCACAGAGCCCAACGCAGGGCTCAAACTCACGAGCAGTGAGATTACAACCTGAGTGGAAGTCAGATGCTTAACCGACTGAGCCACGCAGGTGTCCCTTAGTATTTAAAATTTAAAATCAAGTTGAAAACAACACAAATAGGGGATAAAAGTGAGTAGAGTTCACAAAAAATGGAAAACCCAGAGAGAATTACTTGCTTTCTTAGATTAGAATGATGTGGCAGAAACCCTATGTGAGGGAAATGTCCTTGCAATGCTTAGGAGAAAAAAAGGAAGTGAAAATACCAGCAACTACATCTTTGAGGCATTGTGAGGTTAACTAACTGCAAAATATGTCACAGTGATAACTCACTCTACAAAATGCAAAGGTTATCACTTACACTGTCAAATGACAGTAGAATCTTGAGACAGATCCTGCCAGTGATTCTACACGGTGTTGATTATGCAGTTCCTCCACAGGGATAGAAAACAAAGATGGAGGTTGACTGCACTCTTTCTATGGCATGGTTTTTGCACCAATCAAATCTACCAAACAACTGAGTGGAGTAAGAGCGATGTGCGCAACAGCACAGGAGGATTTGCTACACCTCTTTTTATCAGAATTCACTTATCTGATCTGTTGTGTGACTTCACAGTCATGTCACCGTTGTTGTGCCCAGCATGCTCTCACACTCTTTATTTTCTAGGTCTGGCCTTGAATGAGTTTTGATCATCTTCAAAAATCCCATCCACTAATCGAAGACGAGGAGAATGTCCCAATTTAGAAATGCAAAAAAAAAAAAAAAAAAATCTTTTTTTTTTTTTTTTTACGCAAATCGTGAAGAAACTGTGTGGGTTGGGGATTGGAAAATAAGCGGTACCATAATACTTGAAATACACAAATGAATTTTCTAAGACTACAGAAGACTACTCTAAATTAAGCATCCATTTGGATACAAAACTTTACTCTTTTATTTATTAAACACTTACTGAGTTCTCAGTGAGTGCCAACAAGTCAGTCATGCATAGAGAATGTGGAAACTTAATAATTTAGAGTTGCAGTCGGTGCAGTTTACTCTGGTGTGTCTATGAGAATTCTTGTACTTATGTTAAAAAACCTCTTGCCACATTATAGTCTGTATTCTGGGCAGTAAACATATACACACAGATCTGATACTTACTAGACTTGTTACTTGCCTTCCTAAGCCTTAATTTGATTAAATTGGTTGTTATCTAATAGATAATCTATTAGCAATCTATTAGTAATCTATTGGTTGTTAATCTATAAATTGGTTGGTTTGAGAAATACAGTTAAATTCCTTAGCTCAGGGCCTGGCAAATAGTAAGCATTTAATAAATAACAGTATAAGAACCATTCATTTTTCTTTTTAGATTTTTTTGTGACAATATTTTTTCTTTGTTCAGATTTTTGTTCTTTTTCTTTAGTTTTTGGGAGCGGTGACTTTTTTTTTATTCTTAGGTCTCATTTTCTTTTTTAAAAAAAATTTTTTTTTCAACGTTTATTTATTTTTGGGACAGAGAGAGACAGAGCATGAACGGGGGAAGGGCAGAGAGAGAGGGAGACACAGAATCGGAAACAGGCTCCAGGCTCTGAGCCATCAGCCCAGAGCCCGACGCGGGGCTCGAACTCACGGACCGCGAGATCGTGACCTGGCTGAAGTCGGACGCTTAACCGACTGCGCCACCCAGGCGCCCCTAAGGTCTCATTTTCATATATATGCACCACTTTAATCATTTCACACAGATCTAAAGATTCATTCGTTCCTCCAGTACCTGTTAAATGACAAACACTAAGTTTAAGAAAACTTCACGTATGTTAAATTGTTTAATCCTCTCAAGAAACCTAAGAAGTAGACTTTAATGGCTTCATTTCACAAATGATAGAAACTGAGCTCCAGAGAAGTTAATTGGATTACCTTATGTCACACAGAGTTGACACTTGAATTAGGTGTCTCTAACTCCAAAGTCCATGCTTTTCCAGTACAACAAACCAACTTTTGTAGCCTTCTGCTTAGCAAGGGGTCAGATCAAAAGATTCGGATTTGAATGGCAATTGTGTAACTGTTCTTTTGTATCTCCTCCTAGAACTATATTTCCAAGAAGGCAAAAACATTTTATGTGCACTATATAACTCCTTAATAAATATTCCTTGAATGAATCTCTGGAATATAACATGAAGCTATGTATGACCACCAGGCTTTTTATGAAGTTGATATCAAAACCTGTAGTATAAGAAATTAAGAGAAGGACACCAGGTAGAGTGTTCAGAGAAGACAATATGAATCAGGGGGTGGGATCTGTCAGTTGGGGAGGCTTGACCAGGGAGTAGGCTAGGGAGGACTTTCCACAATGCTTGTGCAAAGACAAGGAGCTACTGAGGTAGACTAAGTGGCTTAAACAGTTCCTGCGTGTGGCTAGGGAAAGAAGCATCATATGGTAATCTGTAGGCCAGACTCACAGAGCCTTGAACATGAAGCCAAGTGGGTTGACATAATCCTGTAGGTGATGGCGGGAGAAACTAAATAGGGAGTAGAGGAGTTTACTCATCTTTCAGAGCTTTTGGAGCAAAGCTTCTTTCTTTGATCTATGGTGTTTAGGTACTACGTGTCCATATACTCTAGAAACCCCAGATATATGTCCCATTAATACAGATGCCCAGGACCACCCAGAAATATACAGATATGAAATGATGCAAATGCCCTTAGAGAAACCAGGAAAGGCAGTGGCTTTCTTACTCCCTCTGGAGTTATCTTTCTGTCCAAGAGGAAAGATTCCAGGTAGTTATTTATGATGCAGTTTTTCTGAGGAAGTACTGACTGGGAGATCAAACCGCTCGTGTTTTGTTGGGCAAGGCATTGCCAACAGGGCCCATGCTGGGCCGCAGGGCTATTTTCACATTCACAGAGGTTACCGCTCTCCTTTGCTTGCGGGAGTGTTGTGGCACTGCTTCCGCAGAAGCATAACAATGCTCCTTGGCTACTGTTCTGAGCAGAAAATCAGGATGGAGAGGCACTATCTTTGTGAAAATTCAGTAGGTTCCATTGATTGTGCTGAACACTAATTCATTTTGATGTATTGCAATGTATGTTTCTTAGAGTATAGGTAGTACCTCTTGGCTATACCATTCCAGGCAACCTAATGGTTTCAAAATTGTGTTGTTATATTTACTTAAGTGATTTGCATGTCTCTTTTATCTTAACAAAAAATAAATTCCTCCCTCAATGGTGTTTGTCAGGCTAGATCTTTCCCTTGCCTCTCATGTGTAGTTTATGGAAATGGAGCATTTGTTCACTTGATAATGTACCCTTTAAACACATGGTCACCAGTCTTGTGGAGTTTCAGTGTAATTACTCTTCCAAGACGGTTAGTGATCTCTCTCTGTCTCTCTGAATAGGCGATTTTCATATTTATCTTTAGTTGACATCCTTATAGCATTTCCCAGTTTTCCTCTTTTATTCTGTCCCTTAGCTTATGTGCTGTCCCACTCTCCAGGTCTCTCACATGTCTGGCTGCTCTTTTCCAGTCTTTGTGCCTGTTTTCTACTCACTCCTTAAATGTGGGTATGCCTTAGGGTTCCTGGTCTGATTCTCTCACTCCCCATAGTCTTTCAGATTAATCTCATTTCTCTCTTTCTTTTTTAAACCCCATTTCTTTCTGTATACTACTAATTTTCAAATCATGATGTAGACTCTTGACTTATCTCTTAAAGTCCCATAGACAAAGGAACACAGTATTTCCAAATGTTAGCTCACTTTGTTTTTTTGTTTTCAATCTAGCTAATAGTCCTGTTTCCTAACTCATGGCTAATATTTCCTTGCTTCTTTCCTTGCTTAAAAGGAATCCTTTTTAACCCTTTCAATCTCCTTGTCCATACACCCCATCCCCTCCATATCCCACCATGAGCTCAGCTACATGCAACACTTTTCTAAGACATGTTTTTACACTATGCTTGAATTATCTTCCTATCATTATCACCCAGCTTTAAAATCTTTAATGACTTCCTTTTACTGTAGGATAAGCCCCAATTGCTTAAAATTCCTTTCAATGCCCATTCTCACACTTTTGATCTCACTTTCTATATTCTGGCCTTACTGACCATTTTTATTTTTCTTAATATTTTAAACATTTATTTATTTTGAGAGAGAGAGAGACACACACACAGTGCGAGTGGGGCAGGGACAGAGAGAGAGGGAGACACAGAACCCGAAGCAGGCTCCAGGCTCCGAGCTCTCAGCACCGAGCCCGATGTGGGGCTCGTACTCATGAACCACAAGATCATGACCTGAGCTGAAGTGAGATGCTTAACCAACTGAGCTGCCCAGGTGCCCCTGGCCTCACTGAACTGTTAAATTCACTGAATATTATTTTGTTTCAAATACCTTTACCTCCTACCACAAGCCTTCAGGTTTAGGTCAGGAGCCTATGGCAGACACTGTGAGGTTCTCCTTCCTGAAATCCTGACATCAACCTCCAACATCAGGCAGTGTAGGGGGCTGTATCTAGCTCGAGGGGTGGACCGTAATAGATCTAAGCTATTTTTCACTCCTCGGTGAGTGCTCCATGGGTCAGTCATTAAATAAATTTAGTTTGTGGTGACCAGAATGTTTTTAAAATGAGATAGAACACAAAAAAACAGTTCTAGACACATAGTTGTAAGCAGCATTTCTTGAAAACTTTGTTGAAATCCTTTTGTAGGGAACGTTAATCTTATCCTTCTTGCCATTGTTTCTTTTGAATGTGCACTCCATAACCACTGTAGTTTCCTTGTTACCAGCCAGAATAGGAGCCCAACATACAAAGAGAAGAGAGCTGGGAGAATCACAAGAGAAAGGGAGACAGAATTGTAGGGCTAGGAAAGCCATGATGCTTGCTATCTGTCTGAACTTCCAGTTATATAACACAATACATGTCCTTATTTGTCAGCCAAAATGACTTAGGTTTTTGCTTGCAGAAAACCATCTAGTTGATACAGGATCATCATGTTCTTTTATCACCATATACTGCTTCCCTTAAGGTCTTTATCATATGGGGATAACCGCTCTTTTGTTTGTCTGTGATGTCCATCGGCTACAATGCAGTGCTTGGCACAGAAAAGGCATTCAGTTAATACTCATCACACAAAAGGATGAGGATCCAGTGTAGGAAACAAAGGAGGATAAATAAACACACTTTACAAGGTACTTAATATTGATTAAGGCTAGGGCCTAAGATCTGGGTACACAAAGCAGTGTGGAGAGGAAAGCTTATAGTTATAAATGTGTACATTAGAAAAAGAAGAAAGACCTCAAATCAGCAAATTAATTCTACATCTCGAGAAACTAGAAAAAGAAGAACTAAAATTAAAGCTAACAGAAGGAAAGGAATAACAAAGATTACAGCAGAAATAAAGTCAAATAGAGAATACGAACAAATTGAAAAAAATCGATGAAACTAAGAGTCGGTTTGTTGAAAAGATCAACAAAATTGAAAAACCCTGAGCTAAAATAACCTATAAAAAAGACAGAAGACTCAAATAGCTAAAACCAGAAATGAAAGAGAGGCTATTACAACAAATGTCACAGAAATAAAAAATATATACATATAGAAGAATTCTATAAACAACTGCACACAAAAAAACTGAACAATTTAGAAGAAACAGATAAAATCCTAAAAGCACACAACCTACCGAGACTGAATCATAAGTAGAAAGCTTGAAGAGATCAAACAACATGTTTTTGAATCAGTAATCAAACACTTCCCAACAAAGAAAGTCCAGGACCAGATTGGCTTCACTGGAAAAGTCTATCAAATTTTAAAGAAGGATTAGTACCAATCCTGCTGAAATTCTTCAGAAACAAACATACAGACAGACAGACAGAAAAACAAACAAACAAACAAACAAAAGCAATTGGAGAGAAGGGAACATTTCCAAGCTCGTTCTATGAAACCGGCCTAATTTAGACAAAGCCACAAAAGAAAACTACAGACCAATATCCATGATGAATATTGATGCAAAAGTCCTCAGCAAAATACCAAACTGATTTCAACAGCACATTAAAACAATTATACACAATAACCAAATAGGATTCATTCCCGGAATCCAAGAATGAGTCAAAAGACAAACATCAATTAATGTAAACACCACATTAACAAAATGAAGTATAAAACTATATGATCAACTAAACTGATACAGAAAAAAAATCATTTAACGAAATGTACACATTTTCATGATAAAAACTCTCCATAGACTAGAAATAGTAGGAAACTACCTCAAAACAACGAAGGCCATATATGAAAAGCCCATTGGTAATATCATACACAACAGCGAAAGGCTGACTGCTTTTCCTCAAAGATCTGGTACAAGGAAAAGATACTCACTCTTGCCATTTTTATTTGATATAACACTTGAGAATCTTAGCCAGAGCAATTAGGCAAGAAAATAATGCATTCAAATTGGAAAGGAAGAGATAAAATGATCTCTGTTTACAGATGACATGATTTTATATATATACACACACACACACACACACATATACACACACACACATATGTGTGTGTGTGTATATGTGTGTGTGTGTATATATACATATATATATGCATATATAGCTAACGATTCTTTTTAAAAATCTGTTAGAACTAATTAACAAATTCACAACAATTGTAGGATACAAAATGAACATTCAAAAATCAGTTGTGTTTCTATACACTAACAATAAACAATGAAAAAAGAAATTAAGAAAACAAATGATTTATAATAGCACCAAAATTAATAATGAAATACCAGGAATAAACATAACCAAAGAGGTGAAGGACTTGTACACTGAAAAGTGTAAAACATTGACTTAAGGCCTTAAAGAAGACACACACACACACACACAAATAGAAAAAACAGCCCATGTTCATGGATTGGAAGACCATGTCCATCCTGTTAAAATGTCCATACTACCCAAAGTGATCTATAGATGCAATGCAATCTGTTAAAATCCCAACGGCATTTTTTTGCAGATATAAAATTTCAGCCTAAAACTTCACACAGAATCGCAAAGCACTTCAAATAGCCAGGAACAAGGCGCTTTATTGTCAAGCAGACGGGAAAGGCAGTTGGCCTTAAAACTGAGAGAAGGAAGGCCCCACTTTTCCTTCTGGAATAAAATTTGTTTTTGGATCAAGACTGTAGTGTAGACTGATGCTAGTAGATTCCTTTTGGGGGTTGAAACTACCCCTGTCCTGTGAGGCCTGCCTTCATCTATGTAGGGCTTGTTCTTTGATTTGCTCTTTTCAGGCCCTCAAAGTACCTCCTTCCACTAGTAGTTGTTTGTATGTGTATATATATATATATATATACACACACACACACACAAAGAGAGACAAAAAACAGAGAAAGAGAGAGACACAGACACACAGACACACATACACAAACATAGAGAGACAAAGACAGAGAGAGACAGACACACACACAGAGAGAGAGAGAGAGAGAGAGAGAGAGAGAGAGAGAGAGAGTTTATAGAATTGGCTCACATGATTATGGAGGCTGGCAAGTCTGAAATCTGCCGGATGGACCATCAGGCTGGAAACCCAGGGAAGGGCTAATATGGAGTTCAAATCTGAAGATGGTCTGCTGCAGAATTCTCTCTTGTTTAGGGGGCATCAGTCTTCAACTGGTTTGATGAGGCCTACCCATATTATGGAGGGTAAACCTCTTTACTCAGCCCTACCAATTTAAATGTTAATATCATCTAAAAAAATAATAAAACATCCCTCAAGGAAATATCCAGAATAATATGTGACCAAGTATACGGACAATGTGGCTCACTCAAATGGCCACATCAAATTAAGTACTTGAGGGGAAGTCATGCAGAGAAAGCAGTTGAAGTCTGAAAAAGCACAAGGTTGTCTAGGGCTCCAACTTGTCAGAGGTCTGGAGGGACACTGGCTGGAGAAAATGACAAGTGACTGCTAGGAAGAATTTGTGGAACCAAGAAGCAATCCTTGGGAACTCGCTGAACTTCCCAGGTGAGGGGTACTCGTAGGAAAACAAATTTCTTAACAGAAGGATGAAAACCAGATTATGCTCTCAGTCATCCAGGTAACCAGGTTGCATATAATTATTAATTTCATTTGTTGATGTATTACTTGAACAATCTCAAGCTTACATGAAAAACTGCAAGAATAGTAAACAGAACTTCCTTTCCCCCAGAGCTGTTTCAGAGTAGACCACAACATGATGCTCCAAAACGCCTCCACACTAACGTTGTTTCCTATAAACAAGGACGTTCTCCTGGATAAGTACAATCTAACCATCAAAATCAAGAAATTAACTTGGACAATTACTACTATCTAGTCCTTAGATACCATTCAAGCTTTACCATTTTCTGCCATAATTTTTTTTAAGTTTATTTATTTATTTTGAGAGAGAGAGAACACAAGCAGGGGAGGGGCAGAGATAGAGGGAGAGAGAGAATCCCAAGCAGACTCCATATTGTCAGCACAGAGCCCAAAGTGGGGCTTGAACTCACGAACTGTGAGATCATGACCTGAGTTGAAACCAAGAGTCTGATGCTTAACTCACTGAGCCACCCAGGCACCCCTGCCATAATGTTCTTTACAACAATAGTATTCACATCCAGAATCTTGTGTTGTATTTGTCAGTTTTCTTCCATTTGTAACACTTCCTCAACTTCTTCTGGATTTTCTTGAGCTAGACACTGAAAGATTACAAGCTAGGCAGTTTCTCTAGTGTCCCTCAATCTGGGTTTGCCTGATGTTTCATCATGATGAGATCCAGGTTAGAGTTCACAGGTAGGTTAGAGAAAGGATTCTGTGTTCTCCTCATTGCATCCCATCTGGTGGCACACACTTTGATTCGTCTCATTAGAGCACAACACTTGGTTAAGTAGATTTCTGCCCAGCTTCCCTACTGTGAATTGCTATTTCCCCCCTTTGAATTAAATAATTATTACATTTGCTTTGAGCAGCGTTCCCCCCCCAATATTGTATTGTCAACATTTTTCCATGAAATTAGTATTACTAATTTTTAATACTGTGTAATATTCTCTTGTATTAGTATACCATTATATGTGTGTATATGTATTCCTATCTATATTACTTCTACAAATGTACTCTCACTATTGAGGATAGGGTGTAGGGTGTTCAACATATATGTATATATTTAATTGATTTATTTATTTTGAGAGAGAAGGAGAGGGAGAGGGAGAGAGAGGGAGGGAGAGGGAGAGAGAGAGAGGGAGAGAGAGAGAGAGAGGGAGAGAGGGAGGGAGGGAGAGAGAGAGGGAGAGAGGGAGGGAGAGAATCTCTAGCAGGCTCTGCACTGTCAGCACACAGCCTGACACAGGGCTTGAACTCATGAACCGTGAGGTCATGACTCAAGCCCAAATCAAGAGTTGGACGGTTAACCAACTGAGCCACCAAAGGACCCCTCAACATATTTTTAATATTGACTTTTACCTGTGTTTCTCATTTTAAAGCAAGCATGTTTTTAATTTTAATTTTTATGTATAAAGTGACACAGTTACAGAAAGACACTAAAATGTAATTAATTGACTATAAAACTATGTTTCCAAGAACTGTTAAAAGAAGCTTTTTTTAAGTTATCAGGTGTATGAAACATTACAGATGATGTAAATATTTGAATGATCAATTTTGCCATTGAAATAGGTCCTCCAAAATATTAGGGAGATTCATTTAGAAAACATCAGGGGATAAATTCTTAATTCAAAGAAAAAAATAAACCTGTACCAACTTATCATTATGAGGAAGGTATACCACCAGCCCTCTAATTACATCTTACAATTATACAAATGTTGCAATATGTAGGAATTTTGTAGATTATGGTTATGTTATGGGGGAATCTCTTGTGAAGGCTTATCATCACCGGAATCAGAAAGCAATTGTAGGGGCGCCTGGGTGGCTCAGTCGGTTGAGCGTCCGACTTCAGCTCAGGTCATGATCTTGCGGTCTGTGAGTTGGAGCCCCGCGTCAGGCTCTGTGCTGACAGCTCAGAGCCTGGAGCCTGTTTCAGATTCTGTACTCTCTCTCTCTCTCTGACCCTCCCCCGTTCATGCTCTGTCTCTCTGTGTCTCAAAAATAAATAAGCGTTAAAAAAAATTAAAAAAAAAAAAAAGAAAGCAATTGTACGCACCCACTTCTAGATGTTCCTGCGCTGGCTCACAACACAGCTGGGAGCTTTTCGTCTCCTCTCTGCGACTGCTGCTAAGTTAGTAGCTATTGCTACAGGCTACATACTAAATGAAATGGTTTTATGTCAGGGGTTAAGTATCAAAATTTTTAGAAACAAAGCAAATTTCAGGACTTTCTTTATGTAGATCACTGTGCACTAACAAGTTTTTTTTTGTCTAAAATAACAAAGGGACACATGAAAATTGGGTATTTCATTAAAGGATATAAAGATTTATGTATGAAAAATAACATTCAGCTTATGTAAATAGGGAGATAATATAAAGGAGATGAATGATAAGATTATTATTTTGAATTTTGTAATGTTAATTAGGATTTGGAATATTAAGTGTTCCTTTTATGCATAATGCTTTCATTTTTTTTCTTGCATTTTTTCATAAGTGTAATATACACGCTTAAACCAGGGCATTTATACATGGGATGGGGCGCCTGGGTGGCTCAATTCAACTCTTGATCTCAGGGCTGTGAGTTCTAGCCCTGCATTGGGCTTCACGCGGGGCACGAAGCCTACTTAAAAAAATAAAAATAAATAAAAGTACATATATACATAAGTTTGTACGTACATACATACGTACATACCAGGGCATTTATACATGTGAAGTAGTATGATACACAATGATTTTTAGTAGGTAAAAGAACAAGAAGGCAATGAAAAGTATATATTTAGAGGGATATCCTTAGTTTGTATTTTCTGGAAACCAAAGCATGAGAGAAGCCTCAAATGATTACAAGGAAATCTTTCAGGTCTGTGTTTAAACTGGTAGTAAACGTTCATCTAATATGATCTCAGATACTGAACTGAACTTATCCATAACATACAAGCTTTCTTCACCTATGCTTCCTGTGACTGCCCTGTGAAGAGTAATGTCTCCCTGGAAATCTGACAGTGACACTACAACATGAAGGGTTTTTCAAAGTATTGGACCATCCAAACTTCCCAAACCAGATAGTTTTTTTTCCCTAATAAATGAAATAAAATTTCAACTGCAGTATTAGTCCTTTAAAGTTTCTGATAAGAAAAACATCTTGCTCTGAAATATAAATTGCTTGTTTCAGTTGCTGGTGGTTGCCTTAAGGAGGGCACCACTGTTTAAAGTCAAATTAATTTAGATTTGGATATATGCTGCATCTAACCATAATCCCCAACTTATTTGATAGATATTCACTTTTTATAATTTTATTATCTTGCAGGACATTTATTAAATTTGCAGTTTTTCTCTCTGTGTAATTCTAAGTTTCATTTTAAAAGGCCATCATTAATTTGAGATGATCATAAATATTTTGGGTTAATTCAAAGTTAAACGAGCCACTGGAGTATAAATAATATATAGATCTTATTCTTCTCCTTGTACTTATTTAATCCATTTTTTAATAAATAATATTCCTTTCCCATATCCATATTTGATAAAGTGTCTAAAAAGTAAAATTAACGAGAGATATATACAGTATAATTACCATTCAATTTCATTTGCTTGAGGTAAAAATATTTAAAAATTCAGTAATGGACTTTTTATTATTATTGCTCTTAAATTTCCCTAAGAATATGAAATAATAATAGTGTTGGAGAAGTTCCTGCTCCTATATTAATGATATAGGTAGATCTTATTGCCAGTTTTACTCTTGGAATGGTAATAGTTCTCAGGAGACCAGTCTAATACAACCAAGGCACATGTATGCAAGGCTGGGCTTTCATAAGCTGCTGGGGGCAAATGTCATCATTAATACACTTAAAATCCACCCTGTGCAGTGGTATGCATCCTTTAAACAGGTCAAACTCCAATGAGTTTGTGTAATGTTTCATAAAACAGCATCCATTTGTAAGTAATCACTTTTACATTTATAAATATTTGTTGTTTACTTTTCTGGGGGGCAGTGGACTGAAATTCTAAAATAGTCCCAATACTTTTTCACCTATTGTTAAAAAATAATTTGTTGTTGTTTCTTGTGTGTCTCCCACCTAGATTATAAGCTCTTCAAGACATCATATTCCCCTTCATTATTCTTTTCTTTAGCCTCCCAAGTCCCTAAGAGAACACTTGAAATTCATTAAGATTTGTGTAACAAATGAGTGAATGAATTGAATCTTCAAGAAAACTTAACACATAAATATATCCCACTATGGTATTGGACATCCTTATACTAAAAAACATTATTTGTTGCTTATCTTAAAATTTAACTGGGTGTGCTATACTTCTCTTTGCTAAATTTGGCAACCATACAGATAATTAGCCCTGAAATATGTGCGACTGTAGCCCTGACTAACAAATCTTAAAAGCAACATACTGAAGGATCAATCTGTGTCCAAGCAAGTTAACTGTATCTCAGAATAAAAAGCTCAAGATGTCTATGGGGATACAAAATATACCCAATACCCAACAAGGTAAAATATATGATGTCTGACATCTAATTGAAAATTGCTATGAATTCAAAGGAATGGGAAATATGGGGAGAAAAATGAAGCTGAAACTAGTGCATGAGGGCAAAGATGTAAGGATTAGCAGACAAGGACATCGAAGTTATTTACAATGTATTATACATGAAAGAACTAGAGGAAAGTTTGAATATGTTAAGTAGAGCATCTAAGGCCTCAAAGACTCAGATCAAACTGCTAGAGATGAACAGCATAATACTTGAGATGCAAAACTGTACGTTGGATTAACAGCAGAACAGACATTGCAGAAGAAAAGATTAGTGAACTCGGAAATGTACAATAGAAACCACCCAACATGAAACTCATAGATAAAAACAAACAAATGAACGGAGAACAGCACTGAGCTGTACAGCTTCAAGCAGCTTAAGTATGTGTAAATGGAGTCCTTGAAGGGGGCAATGGGAATAAAAAAACTAAATATTAAGAAGGAAGGACTGAATATAGGTGGAGATTTTAATAGATCATACAGAAGAATTTCTAATATACTCACTGGTTTAGGAGACAGTATGTTTCCTAGATTTGTTAGAAGAAAACACTTAAAAACAGACTCAAGTTCCACGGATGGTTAGACTTAATGACCTTTAACTACTACAACATGATTTCCTGTTGTTTCCACAATAGACATTTTACCCATGGCTTTGGATTTGGGTGAAACATAATTCCTATGTCCCCAAATGACTTTCTCCAGGCCTCTGAGTCTATTTCGCTGTGATTGTCTCCAACTAAATATTCCACAGAACCTTAAACTCAACACGCTGCCAACTAACCTTGTCATTTTCTCCAATAAACCTCTCCACTTATTATATATTTTACATCTCAGTGAATAGCATTGCTATCTCACCAAGTTTTGAGGCTTGTTATTTTAGACAAGTCCGTCTCCAGGTTCCTACCACCATCTGACTAGTCACAAAGACTTGCAAGGTCATCTTTGAAGCAGCTCTAGATTCCACCCTCTTTTCTCCTTACCAGCTGCCACCACGCCACCTTGGTTTGTCATTCTCCCTTTCTCTGTTGCCACAGTGTCACCTCTGTGACACATCTCACTTCCGTGCGGCATGGTCATGCTTCACCTTAGCTGGGCCTTTGAATGAGCTCTTCTCCTTGCTTGAAACGCCTCATTTTCTACCTTGCTAATTCTCTTCTATTTTTCACTATTCGCACACCAACGTTCCCTCCTGCAACACCTCCTTTACTCACAGCCGAACACAATCCCTACTCCACAAGGTCATAGCATACAAACTTATAGCACAGCTCTTTTCTCAGTGTGATTTTTTTGCAGCTTCATTTACATATAACTGACAGATAAAATTGTTTATATTTAAAGTGTGCAACGTGAAGTTCTGATAGGATTGCACTGAATCTGTAGATCGTTTTAGGCATTCTGGACATCTTAGCAATATTCATTCTTCCCATCTATGAACACACAATGTTTTTGTTTATTTGCATGTTCTTCACTTTTTTTTCATCAATGTTTAATAGCTTTCAGCATACAGATCTTTCACCTTCTTGGTTAAACTTATTCCTAAGTATTTCGTTCTTTTAGAGGAGCTTTTAAATTGGGTTGCTTTCTTCATTTCCTCTTTTTTGTTTTTGGATAGTTCATTGTTAGTGCACAGAAATGCAACTGATCATTGTATATGTTGACTTTATATCCTGCAACTTTGTTGAAATTGTTTATTAATTCTAATAGATGAGGGTTGAAAAATTCTACCATTTGCTGACATCACTCATCTGTGCCTATCCCATTTAATTTTGATTTTTGTATCTGTACCCTACTTTAGGCAGTGACTTTCTCTGGAGAAGGGACAGAATTTCTCCTTCTTACCTTTAGGGCTGAGTACAAGTGCCCAAGTGATAATCATTGTGAAATGAAGATTACAGAATCCAAAGATTACATATTTCTGTTCTTGTAAATTTAGCTCTTAGGGTGACATTCTGCTCTCAATTTATTAGAATAATTTTAGATATACAATCTTCTGGACAGTTTAGTCAATGTGTTTTCTTTTATCTCATGAGAAAGCAGATGAGTTCACATTTTAATTATTTAATTCAGGAATTTTCTGTGATCATAGATAGGGTTCTAATATACATACACTGCAGGAAGTGCATGTGCAAGAATCCTCAATTAATATTGAGCATAACTAGAGATATCAAAGGACTGTTAAATTCATCTGACAATGCTTAGGTGGGCTTTAAAAAAATCTTAAATCTTAAAATCTTAAATCTTAAATCTTAGGTGGGCGCCTGGGTGGCTCAGTTGTTTAAGCTTCTGACTTCAGCTCAGGTCGTGATTTCATGGTTCAGCCCCACATCTGGCTTTGTGCTGACAGCTCAGAGCCTGGAGCCTGCTTCAGATTCTGTGTCTCCCTCTCTCTCTGCCCCTCCCCAGCTTGCACTCTGTCTCTCTCTTTCTCAAAAATAAACATTTAAAAAAATCCTTAAACTGGCATTACCAACTAATAGCCCCCCTTTTTTATTTTAAGGGACAAAGACACAAATAAAGTAATACATGATTCTCTTTAATGAGCAGAGTATACAATAAATTGAAACAAAGTTTCTGCAATGTTCTGTTTGCTTGTTTTTTATTCCATGGTTTGTATTCAAACTGCAGTGCCTCTAGTCCAATTCAAGAGAACATTCTCTGATAATAAATGCCCACAACTGCCTTTGTCCACCCTAGATCTTGTGATATAGTATACTAAAGTGGGAAGTAAAGAAAACTCAGGGCTATTTCTATTCCATTAGAAATATTTTGCTACTTGCACTATATTTTTCAGAATTGACTGCAATAATTTGATCTTATTTAGGGAAAAATCCTGTCTTGAAGTAAACTGTACAGTGTGAATTAAACTCCCCCGCCCCCAGCACTCCCATGATGCTGATTCTCATTCTCTTTTAAGTACAACTCTTGGTCGTCTGCAAGTTAATATTTAAATCTTACCTCTCAATGTTTAATTAATGTTCCATCTTTAATATTTTAAAGTGACATTGAGATAAAGTTAAAAGCTCCAGGGGTCTTTTGTAATCAAGTGCCTTTACTTCCAAGAACAACATTTATTTTATCTAATGAAATGCAAGTCTCTGTAGCAATAAAATATTGTGAGAATTCTATTAATTTCCCAAGGAAATTTATCCTGCTCTCTGTAGTTTTTATTAATAACCATGGAATTTTTATAAAACACTTTTCAGTACCTATGTATTGATGTCATCAGATGGTTTTTGATTGTATTGCTGTGGCAAAATGTGCTAAACAATTTCTGACATTGTACCAATCTTGCAGACCTGATATGGAACCTGAATAATATATTTTTGCATCTTCTTGGATCTCTCTGCTAATATTTATTTCTTATATCTGCATATCTACTCTTTTTTAATTTAAATTTTAGTTTGTTAACATACAGTGCAATATTGGTTTCAGGTAGAATTCAGTGATTCATCCCTTACATACAACACCCAGTGCTCATCACAACAGTATGCTTCTTAATCCCCATCTCCTATCTAGCCCATCTCCCACCCACCTCCCTCCATCAACCCTCAGTTTGTTCTCTATAGTCAAGAATCTCTTGTGGTTTGTTTCCCTCTCTTGTCTTCCCCCACCCCTTCCCCTATGTTCAACTGTTGTTTTTTCTTAAATTCCACATATAAGTGAAATCATATGGTATTTGTCTTTCTCTGATTGACTTATTCAGCTTAGCATAATATATTCTAGCTCCACCCATGTCATTGCAAATGGCAAGATTTCATTCTTTTTAATGGCTAAGTAATATTCCGTTATATATATACATATACATATACATATACATATACATATACATATACATATACATATACGCCTTCTTTATCCATTCTTCAGTCAGTGGACATTTGAACTCTCTCCGTAGTTTGGCTATTGTTGATAATGCTGCTACAAACATCAGAGTGCACATATCCCTTCAAATCTATTTTTGTATCCTTTGGGTAAATACCTAATAATGCAATTACTGGATTGTAGAGTAGTTCTATTTTTCGTTTTTTGAGGAATCTCCATCTCTCCAGAGTGGCTGCACTGGTTTGCATTCCCACCAGAAGTCCAAGAGGATTCCTCTTTCTCTGCTTCCACGCCAATGCATGTTGTTTCTTGTGCATATCTACTCTTAATTAAATCAGATTGGGTTTTGGTACTACTTTTGTCAAGCTTTGGATATGCTTATGTTATTCATAAAACAAATTAGTGTGTGTGTGTGTGTTTATTTCCATGGCCTGGAATATTGTAAATAATATTGGAAATATCTGTTCTTTAAGACACAGGAAAATTTGTTTATCCATTTGCTCCTGATACCCTTTTCAGTGACAGAGCTCTACAACAACTTTCCTAATCTTGTCAGTGGTAAGTGACTTGTCACCTCCTATTTTCTTGATTTCATTTTGGAAATTTGTATTTTGCAAAGAAATTACGTTTTTTCTAACTTTTCAAATTTACCCCTATCTAGTTCACTAAGTATTTGCCCATAATCAGCATACTTTTTCTATATTTATTCATCTGATTCCTATTTAATCTCCGATCTTGTCAGTGCGAATATCTTTGTGCTTCGGTAATGTTGGCATGGAGTTAATCTATGTTAGTAATCTTTTCCAAGTATCAATTTAAGATCTAGGTTTTCAAATAGCTTTTGTTTTACATTTCATTTGACATCAGCTATATCTTTATTAATTTCCTATCCCAGTTTCCCTTTGTTTTTTTAATTGTTCTTTCAATTTCTTAAGATAAGAATTTAATTTTCTTATTTTTCTCTTTATTGTCTACAAATTAAGATATTTAGGCTACGTAGCTTCTTTTAGTGTTTTATTTTTTAAAATAGAACTAAACTAATTTTTTTTCATGCTTATTTTTTTAGAGAGAGAGAAAGAGAGAGGCAGAGAGAGAAGGGGACACAGGATCCTAAGGAAGCTCTGTGCTGAGGGCAGAGAGCCCAATGTGGGGTTCGAATTCATGAACAATGAGATCAAGACCTGAGCCAAAGCTGGATGCTAAACTGACTGAGCCTATACAGGTGCTCCTATACCTCCTTTTAAATGCAATTTTTCTCTGGTATCATAGGTTATGGTATGAAGAACTTTTCTTTTTCATTTTTCTTTAAAATAAGCTTTTTCTTTAAAATTAATGTTTATAATACACTGTTTTACTTCATTTATAGTTTTTTTTATATCATTTATAAATGTTTACTGTTTTTCAATAGAAAAAGTATAGACTTTAGCAAGTATCATTGGTCCATTTGCCCTCTTGTTCATATCCTTTTATCCTATTTAAGTTAGAGTCACAGACCTGTATCTGCTCTCGAATCTACTGCATTTTACGTAATACTAAACACTGCTAACACGTACAGTACTTATTTTATTCTGGGTTCTCCCTCCAATTAAGCCCTTTCATACTCACGTGATTCACACAAAACAATGGGGGGGGCGCTATTCTTACTTCACTTCCAGGTGAATAAACTGAGGTGCTGAATTGTTAAATAGATTTTTCAAATCGTACCATTAGTCAGGGTTGGAGCTACGACACAAATCTATGTAGGCTGGTTCCAGGAAATAAGCCTCCTATGAAACTCAAACATTTGAAAAATTGTCAGAAAGCACACACCAATTTGTGGAAATGGAGGTAAGAGATGTCTTCTTTTTGGCTTTTTGTCTTGAAATTTTTAATTTAGTATAGAGTGGCGATGTTAATGACTTCCTTTCCTCGCGTCTCAGCTGGGATGTATTGGGAATGGCCCATTTCGACTTTCTTTGCACTTCTCTCGGTATGTACCAATTCATCTGCAGCTTGTACTGTCCTAACCAACTGAAGGGCTGTTATTGCATTGTGTAATACCCGGAAGGGCCAGCCCTGAGGGTGAGCATCCTCCACCTAAGATACACAGACAGAAATCATCCCGGTCCTAAATAGGGGCGTTGTCCCTGGTTTTTACTCTTCTCACCCTAGCACGTCACCCTTCTCAGCTTGAATCACAGGCCTGCTCGCGCGCCCTCCGAGTGCTGCTTTGGTGAATGAGGGTCCAGATCTGACCTCGCTGGCATCCAGGCTTTCGTAACTTTAAGTTCCTTACAGTCATTCACTTTCAAAGCTTTATGTACTTGTGAGGGTGTTGTTTATATCAGAGAAACATAAATCATTCGGCTTTATAAATGCCATGAACTTTAAATGTGGAATCCAGTCTTAAATACAGTTTTATTTTTTCATTCCTTCTCCATTATTTAGAAAGCTACTCTTGATCCTGGAGATTTCTCTTCAAGTGCAGAATTTACTTGGGTTAAGAATTCCTTTTTATCAGAAGTGATGCTTTTATCCACTTAATAGGTCAAAGAGTTAGAGTTCAAGCTTAAAAGGACAGGAATATATTCTACTATTATATAGCTAAATGACTCCTGAGAGTTACTTCAGAAAAGACATTAGAGTTCCTTTTTTGTACAAAGTTCTGATGTACATTTTTTCCTCATTTTCCCATGCAGAGAATGTCCAACCTTCTCTGACCTGCTCCGCGAATCAGCAGATTGGGTTTTGTGGACCACTTTAACACAGCTCCCTTGCCTGGGATTCCTGTAGGATTTGGCCACAAGGATATACTGGCAGAGGTTGGCATGCATTGGAAAAGAGGTATCAGAGTATTTATTCAATAGTTGCCTTAAGGCCAAACAAATCCCACAGCTCCTATCAGATGGCCCACTCAGATCTTGCTGAAACCAAGTAAGTATCCTTCTATTTGCCCATTCAGTACTAGGTCACAGCTTCTCACGTGGCTAGCCTTGGGATGCTTCATGTCATTGGTTTCTCTTCCCCCTTTTATACTTTTATGATATAATCACTGCATTTAACTGTTGTGCGTCACTAATTTTGTGTTGACATATACTTTTAGCTGGAACCCTCAGTGATAAAATAATGAATACTAAGAATAACCCTAAGTGGGTAGGGTGGGAATCACAAAGTTGGAATTTGGGGATTGGGCTGCACAAATAATCGGTGAGCATTGGCGTGTGTGTGACTTAGTCGCCGGGACACAGGAGACAGTGTTCGTATGTCACGTGATAGTGTCAAGAATTACTCAAATTGCTCAAAGTGTGGATGACATGGGGTGGAGTGTGGGTGGAGGCAACCAATGGAAAGATAATGTGCTGTGCAGCTTTTATTATAAGGTAATGGTATTACCACAGAGCAGTACGGTGCTGCACATCTCATGGCTCTAGAAAGAGCATAAAGAGAGGAAAAAAATGACGTTTTCAAACTTCCCTGCACACGGAAGGAAACAGGAAACAACAAAAGAAAAAGCAGAAGTCTTCTGTGGCAGCTTATTGTTTATGCGTAGCTGCAGGGAAGTAATGTTGGAGGCCCAGGCTCAGGGCCCGACCAATGCTGTTACAGAGCTTCAGTATCAATTCTTGTACAAGGTCACCAGGCCTCTAAAGTAAAGGTATTAGGGGCCTTGGTGGGTCAAACATGGAAACCTAAAGCATGATATGGGGAAAGTTGGAAGAAACTGAAAACTCTAAACTCCCCGAGTTCTCAAGTTCTCCTTGCTATGGAGAAAGCAATGCACCATCCTCCTTCAATGCCTCTGCCCTCTATCATCCCTGACTGAAAAACAACAGATCACACAATTTTCAATGATTCCATTTGGACAGGAGTTTCCTGAAAGCATAGCACTTGTTTCTGGGCTAAATCCACCCTGCCCTCCACACTATATTACCTCTGTGGACACCAGGATTGTCCTGATCTATAGGAACTAGTAAGGAAGGAGGTAACTTATGCACTGAAACAGGTTCAGGATCTTGCCAATTAAGAGGCTTATACATATTGATGAGCATAGATTCTAAAAGTATTCCATTAAGTACGATGAAATTTAATATTAAAACAACTGGGTTCATTGACGCAAGACTCAACATTTTATTTCTGATATCTGGCAGCATCTCTAACAGCTTGCATGGATCATTCATTGAAGAGACGTTTCAGAAAGATTCCTAACTTCCTTTCTCCTTTATTTAAATTTGTTTCATATTCCTTGTATCTCAGGGAGACACCTGCCACTGACACAGACCTTGGCATGCACTGTATACTCAAGGTTGAAGTAAAATGCAAGGTACAATATTAATTCTTTGCAGCATCTTATGATCCGTTGCATCTATTTGAAGTATTTTATATTCATGTATGTTACTAAGATTACACTGTTAATCTCTTGGAAACAAAGCAAAGACTATTGCCTGCTAATTGTTTAAAATCGCTGCAACCTAACATCTTTCATAAACAACATAGGCCATAAATATTGGTTAGTCGATTGGTTATTTTGAATCTAATTCCCAAATTCCCCAATTGTATATGTACCTGGATTACCTTAATTTTTCTGCCACTATTGACATAAATTTATCAAGAATAGTGTCTAGCCCCAACACATTTACAGCCTGTAAGAGAAAATACATATACATAAATCAGTATTATGAGACAGCATCCCTAAAAGCCAAATCACAAGGCAGACAACAAGTGTATGGGAGTTTGACAAGGGAAACATCACTAAAAATGGTGGTCATAACCTTCATTGCAATGTGGGAATTGGTTTGGCTTTGAGGGAAAGGCAGGCGTAGATAAGGAGAAAGGTTATTTAAGGAAGAACAATTTTGAAGGCTTGGACATATATGGAACATCGTTTCAATGTTTGCTAAAAGACCAGTTCGGAAGTATGGAGATTTCTTGGAGGAGACTAACAGTAGTTTAGAAAATTACTTGTGACTCCATCAAAAGAGAGTTCTGAGAATCTACTTGAACAGTTTTAACTATATTTTGTAGGTAATAATACAGCATGAAATCCTAGAGCTGAATATTGGCATTTGCAAGGAGGAGTTTTAGGAAGACATCTGTGGCAGTGGTGTTGAGGATGAACTGAAGATGATCAGCTGGGTGCAGAAGAGAAGAAAAGGGTAGAAATGGGGGCAAGAGACAAGGAAGGCTGGGTGACGCTGGTGACAGTGGAATTTCCCTCCCTGGACTCCCTGAGAAAGGACACTGCGTGATGGTGACAGACAATGACTGTTGTCTGTCCTCAGAATAGCAAACTTTTGCCTACCTCTGTACTTCCAAAGTTTTAGGGAGTGAGATAAACCAAATTTAGGTTGCCAACATTTGTGAAATGTTAAGAATTGTCAGAACTCCATGTGACCATTAAGAGTTCTCTAATTTTGTGGATGGAGACATATATGGCACCAACTGTGGGCAGAGGAGATACTGCACCATCATCCATCCAGGTGGCTGGTGGTCCATGAAGAAGACTTGGTTAGAGTGGAGTAGTTAGTTAAAGGAATGATTGAGAGGTTGGAAGGATATGAGGGGGGATTTAATGGATGTGGATCTTGCATGGTAAGTAGGAAAGTGTGGGAAGTTGCAAAGAAGTTAAAAATGAGAGATCAAAATATAACTGGAGTGGAGGTAGGAGGAAGGAGGGGGTGGGTATTGACAGGTTTCTCTCACAGCTTTGTGCTCTGAGCTAATTACATCTCAACTCTTGGCATTAAATTTAGTGCAATAAATTTTAATTGGTAGGCAAACCCCTGAGTCCATTTTTTCAAAGTGTTGGTTTTTAGCTATGCTAAATGTCTAATATATGAAATGCTTATCACCTTAAAATAGCCAACTTAATGTGTGCAGCACGGGCTTAAGATTTTTTTTTTAATTTGAGCTGAAAAAAATAATAATAACCCTCAGAGGTCACAGAGATTAAACAGCAGACTTGCTTTTAAAAAATGTAAATGCTTTAGATTTTTGCTTTTTTTCTACTCTTATCTATGACACACTACCAAATGCAATATAGTGAACTGAAATGTCATTTAAAAATTTTCCATTACCTGGAAGAAAAAAAAACCCCTGAATTTCATAATTTGATGAGCCAAACTCACACTGCACCTTACTTAGAAGCAAATGAAATTCTATATGATATGTCAGGTTTCAAGATTGAATTAAAGATATGTGGAAGCCAGTTGATTCCTTGTAGGGAAATATACAATATATATCAAAAAACAAATTCAAAAGAGTTAACCTAAGAGATTTTAATACATAGCATAGCAAGAGACACTTTGCTTGTATTTTTCTTTGTACTTCTCATTATAGAAATAAATAATAGATCATGGTAATATGTGTTTTCAAACAGTCATCTTTTCTCTAATTTCTTTATAATTTTTAGGTCAAAATTAAATGCTGTTTTAAAGCTTTAGTCAGTACAGAATATTGAAAACATCACTCATCCCTTCTTTAACTATTTATATATAATATATATATATATACACACACACACACACACACGTAGAGATATATGTACATATATATAACATATTATTATATATTGTTATCACATTGTATATTATAATACAATGTAATATATTGTAATATTCACAATGTAATAATTGTGAATGTTATATAATATGTGGTATAGTAATATATAATATACACTTATAATGTGTATGTTATATATAATATATAAATATATACTATATTAACATTATAATGATAGTTTATATAACTGTATATGTTATATACTATATAATAATCACATAATGTTATATATATGTATATATCCAGATACAAAATCTTGAGAAATTTAACTCCATTGCTCTGAACTTTGGTGGTCTCATCTCCAAATGGGTTCCTAGTACCAAAATAACAGGATTGCTGTGAAGGTAAATAGTGTACGAAAGCATCCAATGCAAAGTATTAGCTAATACCCGGAACATGATTAATGTATTCTGAGGATTCTTATATTTAATCCTTGTTCATTGAATCACACAGTGTTGTAAATAATTTCTAATCATAGTCCACACATTAGCAAATTAAAGTGCCTTGCCACTCTATTGGTAAGATCATAGCTTTAAGAAAGTGCTACAATGAAAAGATCATGAACTGGTTGGCACATGCTTGTTCATCTCAAATCTGTGGACCTAGAGGTAAAAATTATCCCAGACCTTGGAGATCATATTCTACTCCTTTTATTTTTAGATCTGTAAAATGTGGTCCAGGAAGAAAGTGACTTTTCCAGTTTCATAAAGTTACATGTACATTAGTTTGCAGTTGTTTTTAATACCTATATAGATTTTCAGATATGTGTGTATGGTATACAATATAAAGATTTTAAAGAGTAGTACTTTTAGAAAATTAGGCTCCAGCATTCACTCTTAACTTCTCAGAAAGAAGATTGCTTCATCAATCCATACATACGTAGTCATTCTATTAATAGGATCTGACTTTGTTATAGAATTTTTATAATGCAAGTGAGTACAATATTTATATAAAGAATGTGTGGTATATAATGTACACAGAGTATACAAAACCAAATTTTACATTCTTTCCCCTCCATGAGTTTCATGCTAATATCTGTAGCTACAACAGTAGATACAAGGCTCTTCAGACTATAATTACACAGCTTAGCAAAAATGAATTGTATACATGGACAAAAGAAGCAACTGATGATACCTCATTTTGGATAAAGATATTAATTAAGTCATGTTGCCACAACAGAACACCACAGACTGGTGGCCTAAACAACAGAAATGGTGTTTTCTCACAGTTCTGGAGACTGAAAAGTCCAAGATTCATTTTCTAGCCGAACTGTCTCCCTGACGGGATCGCTCTGCCTGGTTTGCAGATGGCCTCTTTGAACTCACATGGCCTTTCTTCTGAGTACTTGCAAAAATCTGTCTCTCTCTGTCTCTGTAGGTTAGTAGTCCTACTGGATTAGGGTCCTATCATATGACCTAATTTAACCTTAATCACCTCCTAAAGACCCCACTCCAAATACAGCTACACTGGAGCTCAGGGCTTCTACATGTGAACATGGGGGGATCACATTCCAGTCCATAGCAACCAGGAAAGGCTTGATGAATAAGGCAGCTCTTGGTATGGTGTGGAATGTATATTAGAATGCAATATATGGATGTGGAAATCTTACTCTTAACTGAGGGGAAGAAAGACCATGAAAAAAACAGAAGTTTGAAAATTCAGGCATATTTGTAGAATAGTAAACGTTACAATTGTGCAGTAGCATTGAATATTTTGGGGGAACCCAAACACTAAATGGGAAGTAATTTTACTTTATATGTTGGAGGACCTTGCAGGCTAGTCTGAAGAATTTCACATCATTTAAACATCATACTGAAGTCATCAATATGTTGGAGAAATGGAGTATTACTATTAGATCTTCATATTGAAAAGATTCCTAAGGTGAAGTGTTTGGAACAGATTCAAATGAGAAGACTCAAGAGTTTGGGATACAGATTTGGAGAAGTAGTGTAATAGAGTTGATTGCAATTAAATAAAATCATGGCTAGGATAATAGTTTTATTTCCTTTTCCTTGCCAAAATAATAATTTTATTTCCTTTTCCTTTCCTTTTCCTGCTGTATGCCCCATGCATTTTCGCACTGTTAAAAAGTTTGGGGGGACCTGTGTGGCTCAGTTGATTAAGTGTCTGACACTTGATTTTGGCTCAGGTCGTGATCTCACGGTTCATGAGATCAAGCCCTGCATTCGGTTCTGTGCTGATAGTGTAGAGCCTGCTTGGGATTCTCTCTCTCTCTCACCTCTTTTCTCTTCCCCTACCTGCTCTCTCTCTCTCTCAAAAATAAATAAACATAAAAAAAAACCAGTTTAACTTGTAACTATACCTCTCCATAGAAATCTCTTTCTAATCTCCCAGTCCAAGGGTCCTTTCTCAGTTTTCCTTATCCTTGGCTTGTCTTCAGTCTCAGTGAATTATTTTTCCTAAACTTATTTTAGGAACTTCTTTCTCCTTCCTTTCTCTGTATTCCTTTGTCACCTTCACTTTTTTTTCTTCCTTTCACACCCACAAGATGAATGATTCTCTAGGGCTTTCATTTGTATTTCTCTTCTTTGTTACCTTCCGTCCACTAGTAAAATCACTTGCTACTTTGAGTGAGTTACCATAGAATTTATTTCATCTGTATTTACTTATCACATGTATCCCACTCTAACCTCTAGCCCTATGTTCTCCAGAATTCCAGTTCTCTCTAGCTCCTTTCCAATTAGTACATCCTCACCTACAACTCATTTCCCCCCTAAAATCAATCTCTGGGTGCCTAATTTTTAAAAATATAAATATATTGACCCTCTCTTAGTACTGAGGCTCAAAACCTCAATGTAACTCCACTGGTTTACAATTCCTCTATTTTCTATATATTTACTGAAAATACAGTTCTTACTTGCATTGTTTTGTTTTGCAGTGTTTTCATTGTTATTGATTTTATTGTTGCTATATTCATTTTAAACATTTTTATGCTTCCTCTTATGCATCATACTTCTCCAGTCAAATGAAGCATTCAGCCCCTGCTTTCTTCTCAAGGTTACGTATTTGTCCTCTATTTTCTTATCAGAAGCCACCCTACCTGCATTCCTAGGGGTCATTTTGCTCCACTTCAATATATTTCTTTTCTTTCCTTTCTTTTTTTAACATTCCTGCAAATTACTTCATCAAAACTAATTTATTTGCCTGTATAAGATACTAAGGGACTCAAAAAGAGCCATAACCCAAAAACAAAGATTAAAAACGGCTAATAGGTATAGTTTCTTTTCTATGTAACAGATTGTTCTTTTAAATACTACTTATATATTAACTCATTTAATCCTCACAATGTAAATGGAATAGGTATTGCTATCCCCATCCCTAGAATTTGATAGAATGCTTTTTTTCTTTAACTGATCCTGTATAATTTGTGAAATCTTTATCTCGGTAAGTTTTGTACCCTGTCTACCTTATAGTGTTCAGAATGTCATTCTATCCTTCCTAACTGTTGTGTAAAGCTCAATTAGCAGATGTGGTGGGGAAAATTTATTGTAGAAAGTGTTACTGTTGGGTGACTATCTTGATTTTGAGAAAAAGGGCACATAAACAAAGTGCTAAAATATAAACTGAGGCATTTAAAAAGTTTTTAAAGCTTATTTGTCCAAAAATCTTTTTGAATCAGGCAGCACCAAACCGCAAATGGTTAGGACCCACAGGAGCTAGGGGAGAAGCTTTTACAGAGGAAAGGGGGGGGGGGGGGAGGAGGATCGCTTCTTGGCCTTTTGGCTAAGATCAAGTGCAGAGCAAAGGGGGAAACTAAGTGAGCTTTATTGATACAGTTGAAGCCGATGGTCATTTACAAGTCTGAAAATCCCAGGGCTCTAAAGAATTATGCCAGATCTACTCTGCCTGTGTGCTCTGTAAACGGAACAAGGTCTGGATGGCAGCACAACATGGTTTACTGCATATTTTAAGCCCACTGTTGAGACCTACTGCTCAGAAAAGATCCCTTTCAAAATATCTCTGTTCATTGACAATTCACCTGATCACAGAACTCTGATGGAAATATGAAGTTAATGTTGTTTTCATGCCTGTTCACATATCATCCATTCTGCAGCCATTCTGATGATCCAAGGAGTCATTTTGACTTTTAAGGTTTACTTAAGAAACACATTTCATAAAGCTCTATCTGCCATAGATAGTGATTCCTCCGATGGATCTGGGCAAAGTCAATTGGAAAACTTCTGGAAAGGATTCACTATTTTAGATGCCACTAAGAACATTCATGATTCATGGGAAGTGATCCAAATATCAGCATTAACAGGAGTTTTGAAGAAGTCGATTCCAACCCTCATGGATAACCTTAAGGGGTGCAAGACTTCAGTGGAGGAAATACGTGCAGATGTGGTGGGAACAGCAAGAGAACTAGAGTTAGACTTGGAGCCTGAAGAGGAACAGAATGGCTGCAATCTCATGATAACACTGGAACAGATGAGGAGGTGCTTCTTAGGGATGAGCTAAGAAAGTGATTTCTTGGGATGGAATCTATTCCTGGTGAAAATGCTGTGAAGATTGCTGAGATGACAACAGAGGATTTAAAATATTACCTAATTAGCTAATAAAGCAATAACCAGGTTTGAGAAAATTGGCTTTAATTCTGAAAGAAGTTCTACTGTGGGTGAAATGCTATTGAACAGCATTGTATGCTGCAGAGGAAATTTTCGCGAAAGGAAGAGTCGACTGCTCCAGCAAACTTCACTGTCTTATTTTAGGAACTTGCCAGGCCCCTCCCAACCTTCAGCAACCACCACCCTGATCAGTCAATATTGAGCCAAGACCTTCCACCAGCAAAAAGATTATGATTCACTGAAAGCTCAGATAATGGCTAACATTTTTTGGCAATAAAATATTTTTATATTAAGGTATGTACAATGATCTTTTAGATATCATGCTATTGCACATTTACTAGACTAAAGTAGAGTGTAAACTTAACTTTTATAGGCACTGGGGAAACAAAATTCATTTGACTAGCTTTACTGTGGTATTTGCTTTATTGCGCTGATCTGGAACTGAACCTATGCCTCCAGTTAAAAATATCCTTTCAAATATCTTGTCAGGCTTCAGCCAGGGGGAAAAAGTAAATATTTCTGGCAGGGTTGAATGACCCCAGGAACCCAAGAGGAATCCCCCAGAGATGGTGCAAAAGCACCACCCTCTCAAGTTCCAGAGCCACTCTAAAGGTAAGGGAAAGACAGACTCGGGTAATTCCGCCCCTCCCCCCCCCCCCTCCCCCGGCCCCCTGCCCGAGAACTGACACAGTAGGTAAAATCCTAGTTGCAAACGGTGTGCAACCCACATTTCTGCCCCACCACATTGTGGGGGCCCCCAAACTGACAAGTGCCAAGCCAAGTTCTCAGAGCACAAAACAAGACAATTCAGAAGGCAATGAATGGTTCTAGGAGAGAGAGCATTGATCACCAATGGGTCCCCAGAAGCAAGCTCACAAGTCACGATTCCAAGATCTAATTCTCACAAATGGAATGTCCTGCCCATCTGAACTTGGAAAGGAAGAGTGAAGTGTTACCTTCCCGCCTCTAGCAGGCGCCACAGACGGGGATCTGGGAGGCCTGGCTCTTACCGTTTGCTGGCTTCCGCTAGTTTCCCCAGGATCGGTTTGCAGGCTCCGGAGCAAGTGAGGTGTCCCGGCAGGTCCCATCCTGGTCACCAGAAACTGTAGAGGACAAGTTTCATTTCCCCTTGTTCTCCAGGGCACCTCCTACTGGCTACGCTCATCCGAGGTTAAAAATGAAAAGTTCTCCACTGTGGCCACTTCACTCGGGATCATCTCTGGATGATTTGGATAGATTTGACCTCCTTGTTCAGCTTTCAAACCAAATTGTGTTCACCGGAGGCCTCACGCTGGTTGCTCCCAGCCTCGTGTCTGAGCCGGACCCGGAGTGACCCTGGACCCGGTCCGGTTTTGACGTCGGAACCTCAGACCCTGGCCCCCGTCGGATCCAGACCCGGACCGATTTCTACGTTGGACCCAACGTGAGGCTGACCAGCTGTGGTTTTTAAATGCGAGCTGGTGGCCTGTGGCCGGTTTCGGAGACGGTGAGGGGAAAAGGGCGCTGGCAGTGTGGACGCTCGTGACCGAGAAGCTGAAGAGCCCGGATCCCAGAGGCGCTTCCCAGCACCTCCAGGCGCAGCGGGAGAGCAGCGAGTTTGGGGGCTCAGCAGGTGCCTGGGGTGGGGGTCGGGGGGTCGGGGCGGGGAGGGGGGTGGGGGAGGGGGTGGGGTGCTCCTTTCTCCCGGCGGAGGTGGGGCTCTTTCTTCACTTCCCTCTTCTGACCGCAGAACTGCTGAAAGGTAAACTGAGGCATATTACATTTTTTTTTTTTTTAAGAGCTTATTTGAGCAAAAATTGATTTGAATGGGGCAGCACCAATCTGGGAATGAGGAAGAGCTTTCTAGGGACAGGAGCTCAGGGAGAGGCTTTTGTAGAGAAAAGGCAGAAAGAAAGCAAGGCGGTTTTCTTTTCAGAGAAGTTTATTTTGAGAGCGAGAGGGAGAGAGAGAATCCTAAGCAGGCTCTGCACCGTCAGCGTGGAGCTCTCCTTGGGGCTCAAACCCACGAACCCTGAGACTGTGACCCGAGCTGAAAGCAAGAGTGGGATGTCCAACTGACTGAGCCTCCCAGGTGCCCCCAAGGTAAGGTCGTTATCGACTGGCTGTGGCTTAAAGCCTGTTTGGCTGTTTGTGTTGGTTGGTTGTGGCATTTTGATTTCATAACCTTGAGACATTTGTGGGCTTGGAGTTTGCTTTGCGTGTAGGCCATGGTGGCATTGGAGCCACCTGAGTTGAATGGCCTCCTGCTTAGTGAATTTAACAGATCCAAATCTTGTCTCCAAAAGCTAACGCAGTTTTGCTGTTGTCTTTAAGGAACATGATACAGGGTTTTGAGCACGTAGAAGTGCATGTATAATAGGAGTTCTGATGATCCTCATGTTCCACGACCCTCGTGATCGATGGTCAATGACTCAGGCTATGTGAAAACAGTCTTGGGTGATGGCCCAGTTTGCTGAAGTTAGTATTTAATAGCTGAGAGTCACAGACCACCATTTCAGCTAGGGCCTCCTTGAATTGTCCTTTCTGAGTGATGGGAACTTCAAGAAAAGGTATACGAAGCAAGAATGACAGATTATCGAGTGCTGGCTCAGGTACTTTGCGTATTATCACCTCCCCTGTCCCTTTTGGTTGTCTCAAAGACTTTCCTAAATTTTATAACCCTAGAATTTGATGAGACCCAGTTGTAGCGACTCCATAGCGTATGAATTTCACAGAAATCTGTTTTCATAGCCAATTTACATACACAGGCACTTTTAATTTAAAGGTGTTTATTTTTGTTTTGCATAAAAAAGACAAAACTAGTGCGATGTTATTCATACTAGAATTAAGAAGTTCTAACATATTTTGTCTTCCTGGGAGTTATCTTGTTATTGAAGTCTGGACATCCTGCTGATCTGCTTCTTGCTTTGATGATCTGATATTTTATTTTGATGTTTTAGATCTCCTATTTGGGACAGGTTTCGTAGTCAAAACATAATAATTAAGTAGATGCTTTTCATATGCAAATGTCCAGGTGATTACCACATCAAGCGATTATATTTATTCTGGAAAAAAGAGTACAATTTAAAAGGTTGGAGATAATGGGAAGATTTCAAAATCTCTCTGTCTCTCTCTCTCTCTCTCTGTCTCTCTCTCAGTAAATGAATTTCTTAATATAATGATACCAATTGATAAAGATTCTGCTCTCTTCAGATCATTCCAGCTCACACCCCCTTGTTTTGAAAGTCTGTGTTGTTGTGGGGCGCCTGGGTGGCGCAGTCGGTTAAGCGTCCGACTTCAGCCAGGCCACGATCTCGCGGTCTGTGAGTTCGAGCCCCGCATCGGGCTCTGAGCTGATGGCTCGGAGCCTGGAGCCTGTTTCAGATTCTGTGTCTCCCTCTCTCTCTGCCCCTCCCCTGTTCATGCTCTGTCTCTCTCTGTCCCAAAAATAAATAAAAACGTGGAAAAAAAAATTAAAAAAAAAAAAAGAAAGTCTGTGTTGTAAGTAATAAAAATGCAAGGAGCATTTACTATGTGGTTGTGTGTCTGAACATGTGTATATTATACTGCTGGTCCACATAGAAGACCATGTTACTCTGTGATATTTTGTGCACCAAAAGTATGAACAGGGCTTAGATTTTATAAAAGATTAAAGAAAAAAAATGTGAAGCGAATGTTTTAGGGGCTCCACTGATCTCGAAATACGATTCATTTCTTCCTTTACTTACTTTTGTTTCTGTTTTCCACCAACAAAATGGAATTTTCATGTTATTGTCATTTCAAAGTGCAATGTAATATATCTTTTTTTCTTATTTCATTATCCCTGTCTCCCCAGCCCATCATAGACAATAATACACTGACCTGTACCGTTTCTATTTGCATGTGTCCTTGAAAAACGTGGCAGGATTCTGTGTGTATGCTTTTAAAGTTTGTTTTATTTGTGAAATTTACAAAGCTACAGAAATGTTGAAAGATGAGTAAAATGAAGAACACTTATAATTGGTACCATGTTGCCTCTTTTCTGTCATTCTTTCAATCTCTCTTTTATTACCTTGGGACTTACGAGACAATTATTTTCTAACTCTATCCCTAGCACCCATCTGTGAAGCAGAGCTTTCCCTTTCTCTAGCCCTTCCTCTTTTGATCCTTTTTTTAATTCAGTCTGTCAAAATCCCTTGCAATCATTGTTCTCCTTCATGTAAAAATTGACCTAACTTTGGAATGCGGAATTCCTTCAGGTGGCCCCTGTGTGTTTTTTATATGGCTCTACTATCTCTTTAGGCATTCTCTGGCTTTCTGGTTCAACAAGTTGCAGTATTTATCACTTATTTCATTTTGTACCTCCTCTGTCCCAGACCTGGATTTACTGCTAGAGGCCCTGGTTTCTTCTGGTAAGGAATGGACATAGGCACTGGGATCTAGGTTTGTGCGTGGCTACTGGGATCTTCTTTGCATCTGGGGTATTCCTGTGAACAGAACTAAAATATACATGTATTTTAGAAAATATGAATTAATACTAATACCTGTAATTAAAATTCAGTACAAAATTCTTTCTCACCATCTTCTATATTTATATCCCTCTCCTTCCCCAATGAAAACCCTCAAGTCCAAACATAGGCTATTTATTTGCTCAGTAACCAATATAATTTCAGAATTACAAACATAATATTACATATATTTTATTATCTTTTTTTCTTTTAAAGTGTATTTTGAGAGAGACAAAGACAGTGCAAGTGGGGGAGGGGCAGAGAGAGGGGCCACTTGCACTGTCTTTGCACTGAGAGAGAGAATCCCAAGCAGGCCCTGCACTGCCAGCATAGAGCCCGATGTGGGGCTCAAACCCACAAAGCTGTGAGATCATAACCTGAGCCCAAACCAAGAGTCGGATACTTAACCGACTGAGCCACCCAGGTGCCCCAATATATATTACATTTATTTAAAATGTAATTCTATGTCAATAAAAATATTTGAAAAGATATAGCCTTTAATTTACATATTTTATACATTCAAAATACATATTCAGTAGAAATCTTTTATGAATCCTGATTTCTTAATGTCTTTCTCTTTAAAAGGAGAGTGGTTTTGTTCTGTTTTGCTGGTGAAATGATAACAGGCAAGTGAAAGAAAATTGCTGGCCAGAATAGATAAGTAGCATTTTTAAAGAGCCTTAATTCTAATCAAATATTGAGAATAACTGAGATATCTTATATGTGCCTAGGTATAAGGTATGTTTTCTTTCTCTCCCAGACTTTCCTCAGGAAAGAGGAAGGTACCTCATGCAAGATTCTTTAAAAAAATATTTATATTAAAGAATAAACTGTCAGTAATTTCATTGTTAATAACAAAGTACAGTTTGGAGAAGACACATTAGCCTGAGATAATCCCAGGAGTAATTTTTGGTTGCTTATAAAGGTCACCTGAAGTAATTGGTAAAAATACAAAACAAAGAAATTTAATGTAGATTTAGTGATTATTATAGGAAACATACTGTGACAATCATAAGGCTTGGATATGACTTGAACATGTCTTTAGACGCTGAGTAAGTGCAGATTTGTTTTGGATAGGGGAGATTTTAGCTTTAGGGAACACTTCTAGTGACAGCATCCCTGCCTCTCTCTATTTAAAAACTTACCTTCACAACTTACCCGGAAATAATAGTAATGTGCTCTGGGAAGCTGAGTTAGAGAACTCAGATATTCATCTTCAGGGATGAAACTTCATTGATGTAAAAGATGTATGTGATGAGTTTAAACAAATTGTTGCACAGATGAAAAATAATAGTTTATATTAATGTTTTGTTTTATATTGTAAGCATATATTGCTAAAATAATATAGTAAACATTATAAGGTGGCATTATATTTCATCTACATCCCTAAAATTTAATCTATTCAAATTTATCCAAATTTTTTTCTCATTGGGAAAAGAGCAGACTATATAATGTATATATATATATTATAATATTATGTCATAAAAATATATAATATTCAGGTCCCTCTTATATCCACAGCCATAAAACAGAAATGCCAATAATATGCTAAGTAAAACCAAAAACTTAAAAAAATTACAAGTATTTATGAGTTAGAGGTTAGTTGAGGAGTCTCAATTTGTTAGATGTATGATAATATAACTATTTTAATGTTGCGCATAATTCCTTTCATCTGTGTTGAAGGGATTTATCTTTTTTCATCACTGAATATCATTTTAGAGCAGATTTGAAAACATGCCAGTCTAATATGCCAGTCTAATAACCAGTAATTTTGGTTGTTAAAATTTAGACCTATTTAAAAATTTCAGTCCCGTATTCTTTTCAAAGTTTCTTCTCCTTACTCTCCTAGGGAGAAGTTTGAACCCTTTTGTTCAAGGTTGAAGTGTGTGTGTGCGCGCGCGAGGAAGAGAGAGGGAGAAAAGAGAAAGCATGTGTTTTTCTAAGTGAAAGAAGTTTAAAAGTTCCCTCCATTATCATATCCCACGCGGAATGTTGTTTATGGCAGAGAGAATAAAAGATGGAATATTCAAATGCAAGGACACCGCAGGGTCAGGTAAACAGAGGTACCTGATCTGGGTGAATAATTGAAACAACTGTCAACATTTTGCAGCTCGTATTAGGAAGAGGAAGCAGTGTAGTGAAGATGTGCTTGTGGTAAAACGTGAAGCTCTGAAGAAGCAGAGTGTTAAAGCCTAGAAATAATTGCAGACATATCTTTCTGACTGTGTAACAGGCACTCGTCCATGAATTGTGCTTATTTTAATCCTCTTTCCTTTCTAAAAATATTTAGCGTTTATTTATTTTTGAGAGAGAGAGAGAGAAGGAGGAAGGAAGGGGCAGAGGGAGAGGGAGACACAGCATCCGAAGCAGACTCCAGGCTCTGAGTGTCAGCACAGAGCCCGACGTGGGGCTCAAACTCACGAACTGCGAGATCATGACCCGAGCCAGAATTGGATGCTGAACCCACCAAGCCACCCAGGTGCTCCTTTAATCTTCTTTCAAAACTCTTTAGGGAAGATAATCTTACTGTCTCATTTCAGATTAGGGAACTGGCATACATCCTGTTAAAAGTTAAAAAGTGGAGACACTGGGATTCAAATGCTAACACTCTAATTCTGGAGCATATGCTCTTAATCACTGTGCAATACTGTCCTTTAGTATCTTGGAAAGTCTGTGACATGAGAATGTTCCATGTGGAATGACACATGGAAACTTTTACAGTATACCACAGGTGGAACAAAGCAATGAGATTTCAAACCAGAACTATGTTCTTCAGGTCACATTGCTTGCTTCTTTCCTCCAAGCCCAGAGCTTCCTTGCTTTGGCCGTAGTGTGAGATGGCACCCGAGCCAGCTCTGTACCCCGACATCACAGTCCCAAGGTGCGGAGGAGTTAATGCTCCGTGCTGGAAACTTTCACACTGCCGGTGAAGGAGCCCAGGGATAAATATTCCCTCCTTTCCTCTTCCCGCAAACAGAAAGTCCTCAGATGCTTTTTATATAGCTTCGTGGACAGTCCCGAGGAAGTGAGTGAACAGTCACCCAGGTGGCTGACTTAATGATGCAGCCTTGTGTTGGCTCTTCTTGCTTTCCACCTTTGCTGCCTTTGACCTTCGATCCAGCGCCCTTGGATCGAACACCCGCAGTAAATTGCGCTTTAGCCTCTGTCCCAGGCTCTAAGGGAAACGAGGGTCGGAACATCAGTAATGTGTCCATTTCAGCAGGTTAACTGTGTAAGTGGAAGGGAGGATTGTGTGTTACTGAGAGGTTTTGGGTTTTTGTTTGTTTGTTTGTTTGTTTTGTTTTTCAAGTAAAGAGGCTAGATTATTGATTCTCAACCCTGGCTGTATAAAAGAATTATCTGGAGAGATGTTTTTTAAAGACTTAATTTTTGTAGAGCAGTTTTATGTTCACAGTAAAATTGAGAGGAAGGTACAGAGATTTTCCATCTGTCCCCTGCCCCCGCATACACAGCCTCCCCATTAGCAGCTTCCCCCATCAGAGTGGTACATTTGTTACATTTGATGACCTACGTCGACACACCGTAATCCATAGTTTACATTAGAATTCACTCTTGGTTTTGTACATTTGGATAAATGTAAAATGATTAGTATCCATCACTGAAGTATTGTACAGAGTATTTTCGTTGCCCTGAACATCCTCTGTATTCTGCCTGTTCGTCTCTGTCCTTCTCTTCCATCCTCCCACAGCCTCTGGCAAACACTGATTTTTCTACTATCTCTAGAGAGAATTTAAACAGTAACTGTAACCGTGTCCCAGCTTCAGAAATTCTGATTTAATAATTCTGGAGTTGGCCTGAGCATCAATAAGTTTTTGAAAGTTTCTGGATGATGGTAATATATAGCCAGGATTGAGAAATCTGGACTAAATCATGCTTAAATTATTAAAAGAAGGATTTAAAAGAGATGGAGAGATCCAAGTGGGATATTTCATAGTTCATAGCTTTTCAGAAAGGGAAAGAGATCGGATTCAGGGTACATTTGGAGAGATTAATTTGTGCAACACAGAGGAACACCTACATGGTAAGGACCCAGAGATTTATTTTCTCCAGCACTCTTCTGCACAGGCACTGCCTGGGGATCTTGTTAAAATGCAGGTTCTGATTCTTCAGATCTCGGGCCTGAAATTCTAACATTTAACAAACTCCAGGTGATACAGTGCTGCTGGTCTGTTAGACATATTTTTTATTAGCAAGGATTTGAGTTTTGTGGCTTTTTTTTTTGGGGGGGGGGTTGGTAAATGAGATCAAAAGGCAAAGGGAAAAGAGAATTTAGAGTGTATTTAAGATAATTTTTCTATGGTACTCAGCTGATGTCCCATGGAATCTGAACTCAATAAAAAGGGAAGTGAAAAGTTGGGGGCGCCTGGGTGGCGCAGTCGGTTAAGCGTCTGACTTCAGCCAGGTCACGATCTCGCGGTCCGGGAGTTCGAGCCCCGCATCAGGCTCTGGGCTGATGGCTCAGAGCCTGGAGCCTGTTTCTGATTCTGTGTCTCCCTGTCTCTCTGCCCCTCCCCCGTTCATGCTCTGTCTCTCTCTGTCCCAAAAATAAATAAACGTTGAAAAAAAAATTAAAAAAAAAAAAAAAGAAAAGGAGATTAATGAATAGGACATAAGTGGGGGGGGGTGGTCAATGAACTGAAGGTTTTGATGCCAGTGAAACAGCTTTGTAGTGACATTACTGAAGAAACAAGTTAGAAATATAGGAGGGTGTGGTGGTCTCAGAGTGGGATATTTGCATTAAAAGTATGGGGTGCTTAATTTCAGGTGATGAATAGTCAAGGGCTTAAATTGAGGGGACTGGGGCAGAGTAAAGGAGATCATTGGAGATAAGATCAAGGAATTACTTGAGGCCAGGAGGTTAGATTACTCTTAAAGAGGTTTAAGTTCGGGTGAAGAAGAAAGCAAGAGTCATACAGCAAAGTTGTCAGTGGATGAAAGGGCCAAGATTAGAATAGTTTAATTCTGAGTATGAACCTCAGTATGAGTATGAACCATCATGGCATTAGGAAACACGGACATAACTCCACTTGTTTGATCCAGAAGTACAGGAGAACTTTGGTTTGCAAGCATAGTTTGTTCCAGAAACATGCCAAAGCATTTGTTTTTTATTTTTTATTTTTTTAAATATGAAATTTATTGTCAAATTGGTTTCCATACAACACCCACTGCTCATCTCAACAGGCGCCCTCCTCAATACCCATTACCCACCCTCCCCTCCCTCCCACCCCCCATCAACCCTCAGTTTGTTCTCAGTTTTTAAGAGTCTCTTATGCTTTGGCTCCCTCCCTCTCTAACCTTTCTTTCTTTTTTTTTTTCCTTCCCTTCCCCCATGGTCTTCTGTTAGGTTTCTCAGGATCCACATAAGAGTGAAAACATATGGTATCTGTGTCTCTCTGTATGACTTATTTCACTTAGCATAACACTCTCCAGCTCCATCCACGTTGCTACATATTTCATTCTTTCTCATTGCCACGTAGTATTCCGTTGTGTATATACACCACAATTTCTTTATCCATTCATCAGTCGATAGACATTTAGGCTCTTTCCATAATTTGGCTATTGTTGAGAGTGCTGCTATAAACATTGGGGTACAAGTGCCCCTATGCATCAGCACTCCTCTATCCCTTGGGTAAATTCCTAGCAGTGCTATTGCCAGGTCATAGGGTAGATCTATTTTTAATTTTTTGAGGAACCTCCACAGTTTTCCAGAGTGGCTGCACCAGTTTGCATTCCCACCAATAGTGCAAGAGGGTTCCCGTTTCTCCACATCCTCTCCAGCATCTATAGTCTCCTGATTTGTTCATTTTGGCCACTCTGACTGGTGTGAGGCGATATCTGAGGGTGGTTTTGATTTGTATTTCCCTGATGAGGAGCGACGTTGAGCATCTTTTCATGTGTCTGTTGGCTATCCGGATGTCTTCTTCAGAGAAGTGTCTATTCATGCTTTCTGCCCATTTCTTCACTGGGTTATTTGTTTTTCGGGTGTGGAGTTTGGTAAGCTCTTTATAGATTTTGGATACTAGCCCTTTGTCCAATATGTCATTTGCAAATATCTTTTCCCATTCCGTTGGTTGCCTTTTAGTTTTGTTGGTTGTTTCCTTTGCTGTGCAGAAGCTTTTTATCTTCATGAGGTACCAATAGTTCATTTTTGCTTTTCATTCCCTTGCCGTTAGAGATATGTCAAGTAGGAAATTGCTGCGGCTGAGGTCAGAGAGGTTTTTTCCTGCTTTCTCCTCTAAGGTTTTGATGGTTTCCTGTCTCACATTCAGGTCCTTCATCCTTTTGGAGTTTATTTTTGTGAATGGTGTAAGAAAGTGGTCTAGTTTCATCCTTCTGCATGTTGCTGTCCAGTTCTCCCAGCACCATTTGTTAAAGAGACTGTCTTTATCCCATTGGATATTCTTCCCTGCTTTGTCAAAGAGGAGTTGGCCATACTTTTGTGGGTCTAATTCTGGGGTTTCTATTCTATTCCATTGGTCTATGTGTCTGTTTTTGTGCCCCACAAGAAATAATGGAAACTCAGATTATTCATTCCACAATCCAAAATTTTCATATAAAAATGATTACAATACTCTAATATAATACAAAATAATAAAGTATAAAGAAAAATAAATAAATTTAACCTGCACTTCCCTTTGAAAACCTTCATGGGTAGTGTGAGGGAGGGAGTGAGAGGAGGGTTATTGTGTATGACAACTTTCACTATCACTAAAGGAATCACTGCTGTCTTTTGGCTCAATGGAATCTGTATCTGCATGGGGGCCATTGTACATGCTTGCATGGATGTTGATTACAGTGCAGTATCAATAAACTCTTGTCATATACTGTATCTGATGTAACTGGCAATAAGGCAGCAGAGGAAAGGGTCTCTGTCTGCAGGCAGCCTGACCTAGAATGAAGCAAAGCATTCCTAAGCTCACTCTTGTATGGAAAAGCAAAGGACTGTCCATGGGTGCTTTGAGGTGACAAAAAATACACTAGTGCCAGTTGTGGGCACCTTCCAATGTTCTGAAAAATCACTGATTTCTGCCGAACACCATGGCCCTAGACCAAGCATCCAAGTATGGGAGATGATCACCCACAATCTTATGGAGAGAGAGAGAGAGAGAGAAAGAAGAAGAAGAAGAAGAAGAAGAAGAAGAAGAAGAAGAAGAAGAAGAAGAAGAAGAAGGAGGAGGGGGAGGAGGAGGAGGAGGAGGAGGAGGAGGAGGAGGACCACTACCACCATTGGCTCAGTTGTAATCATGTGACATTCAGCCTCACATACTACTTGTATTGCAAGACCTCGCTCGTTTATCAAGTTAAAATTTATTAGAAATGTTTGCCTGTCTTATGGAACACTTACAGAACAAGTTACTGATAATCCAAGGTTTTCCTGTACTTGGGATGTAAGAGAATAGAATCTATGCTTACAGGTCTATGGAGATTTCAGTTATAGGAAAAAAGATGGAGCATGTGAAGTAGTTGAGGATGGAGAAAAGCTCAACAATCTCAGGATACAAGCTCTAGCATCACAGTTTGGGCTGAAAGCAGTAGGAGTGTTAAGAGAGAAATTATAGATAAATTTTGGAGAGGAAATCAGTAAGGAATAAAGGTCCAGAAAGGCTGTTTGGGGAGTGACCAAGAAAAACAGCATTTGGGTTGGGAGTGGCTTCCTTCTCATATTTTCTTGGAGAAAAACATGCTCTTGGTAAAACAGTAATCATATGTATTTTCGGAAGAACTCCTTTCTCCCAAAGAGCCAGACGTTTTCATCCTTCTAGTCTGCTGATGGTGACGACTGCAGTCGGTGCAGCACTAGACAGTGGCGTGGAGAAAATGGATGTAAACCAGGAAGGCTTCATTTCTAGCATCTCAGGAGCTAAGAGTCTCCAGTTGAAGACAAGAATCTTAGTTTTCCCTGATAACTCATGACACAGACTGTCAGAAATAGTAGAACATGATGGCCAAGGATACAGTTTCTGGAACCAGGCTTCCTGGGTTCAAATTCTGATCCTAACCCATTCTAACTTCATGGCCTTGAGCAAATTACTGAATATCTCTGTGCATCAGGTTCCTTATCTATAAAATGGGCATAGTTACAGTGTCCAACTCATGGGTCTATTGCGAGGATTTAGTAAATTAATATGTGTAAAGCATTAAGAACCATGACTAACACATAGTGCAATACAAGTGTTTGTTTTATTTGTTTAAATAATTGATGGGCTTATAGTATTTTATTTTGATTTAAAAAGTAATTTTTTAGGGAAGATAATATGCTAACAGCAAACCCTTAGGAGATGAGTCCTTACCGTTCATTATGCAAGTTATGACAACCACAGGTTGCACAGGCATATATGCACACACACACACACACACACATTTTTTTTTTTTATCTTTTAGGCAAGACAAAATTGTTTCAAGTGTACCAATGTTACAAAGCAGAGACTGGGACTAGGTTAGATAATGCTGTGGAAAGAAGGAACTGCAACCCAAACAGAGAGGGAACTGATAGTGAAAAGCATGTGGGAGGCTCAACCGCTCCCAGGTTCCTTGTAGAATTCCACAGGAGGAAATAAATTGAAAGCAGTTTTAATTACAATATTTCTTGACTTGCTACAGAGAAAGGCATACAGCTGCCTGTGAAGGACCCAGTGAATCGTGCCCTGGTGTTCGCTTCCTCAGTGGAAGGTTGCTATCTCCTAGCTACGTGCTGCTTGGAATAGAAGCACTAACCACGAACCAGATGGTGGGCATATACCCCATGTGCATAAACCCAGGAAGAGCCAACCTCCCAACCGAAGCCACTCGATCATTATTTGGGAGGCTCAGGAAGCTCAGATCATTGAGGCCCAATGAATATTTTTCATTAATTTCCTTTGACTAAAGTTCCTACTTTCTTTTGCATTAGGGAGAAATTACAACATTTTCCCAATCCGGCACCTAAATACAACTTTGTCTTTACACATTTTCTTGTGTATTTTCAAGGCTTTCTTCATTCATTCAAGCAATGTTGGTTGGTTTTTATTATTTCCCAGGTAGGATGGTTAATTTTATGAGTCAACTTGACTGGGCCACAAGGTGCCCAGACATTTGATCAAACAGTATTCTGGGTCTGTGTGTGAGGGTATTTCCGGTTGACATTAACATTGAATGAGACCAAGTAAAGCAGATTGTCCTCCCCAGTGTGGATACGCAGTGTGGATATCTCTTCTTGGGTCTCAAGAATCACAGCGTTCAGATGGCACTCACACCGTTAACTCTCTTGGCTCTCAGAACGTTGTGGACTCAGACTAGAACGACACCATGGTCACTACACTGTATCATCAGCTTTGCCAACTACAAATCCTGGGGATCCTTAGCTTCCATATTTGCACGAGCCAGTTACCTTCACTGAATCTCTTTCTGTATAATCCACACATTGTACTTGTCCTTTTTCTCTCAGGAACCCTGGCTAATACACCACATTTGGCTCGATGTTAGGAAGAGAGTAGTTGACATGTTGGTCAGATCTCAAGCACTTCCAAGGTAGTGAGCCTTACCAAATAATTGCATCAATTTAAAATATTTTAAATTTGTCCCAAGTGTCTAAAGGACAATCGCACATTTATATTAATTTTTTTCTCTTTCTCTTGAGAAGGAGATAATATTGTTGAATGATGGCAACTTCCTGACTGATAGGGATATTTCTAGACATGTGAGCTACCGAATACTCTGTGCTGTGTGCTCTCCATGTTAGATATTTGATCCTGCTAATTTAGTTTGAATTTCCCCAGGTTTAAATTTGAAGCAATACTCTAATCCTTGCACTGACAGAGTAACTCTCTGTCATAATGAAAATTCAGATCGGACGCTATTTTAAAAATGGAAATATTTTAATTTACGTTTTGAAAGAAATGGCCTTAGAATAAGTAAAACCATAAAAAAGATGAAAAAAACTTCAGATTTCTATATGACAAAAAATAAGTCTATAGTTCAAATCCCACTGCCATTAGCCAACTGGGTAACCTTTGGTAAGTTACTTTTTTTTTTTTTTTTAATTTATAATAATGAGATCTTCTCTGAAGTTTTCTTTTTCTGACTCAAAAAGGCAGGCTTAATCACTTCCTCCTGTGTATTTCTGTACAGCTTATTGTCTCATGTTTAGACGTCTCTTTGCTGTGAGACCATGCTTATGTGTCCTGTGTACTCCAGGAGGGCTGAGGTGCCTCTAGGCAGCCAGCACTCACTCTCTGTGTCATATGTCTCCAGGAACCAGCAGAGCCGGGCACACACGTGACGTGCCAGAAACGCTGGCTGCGCTAAACTGAACGCTAAGGTTCCTTTAAGTCTCAACGCTCAGTGATACCATGACTGACAAGACACTTGAAGTTTAGCAAAAGCACTCCCCACTTCTCCAGAGGCCGAGCTCCTTTAGATTGCTTATGAATGTTATATGTTCTTCCTGACTCTTTTTTGTTTTGATTATCTTTTTCCGCACAGGTCGAACAGTCAGAATATAATTAACTAGATGCTTTTCATATGTAAATATCACAGTGATTACAATACCAGACTTCACTGGGTATCAGAAAGAATGACTCTTCTCAACATGAACGTTCAAAGATTAGATAAAATTACTATGACTTTCAGATTTCTCTTTTTCTTTTCTGTGGACAATTTCATCTCCCTTTTTCTTTTGAATAGACATTCCACTTAGTAAGAAAACTCTTTCTAGTCTCCTGGCCCTTAACATATTCCTTTTCTAAGCTATCCCAGGGGCCATCTGCCAAGCTTGATGAAAATGCTAATGGAGCTTCCTCTGGACCTGCCAAGTGATTCTGTGTTCCTCTGGGATCTCATATTCCAAACAAATATCCTGGTGCAAAATAACAGCAGGAGAAGGTTAAAGAATAAAGAAGGGCAACAAATTTTATCAGCAGATACTGATTCTGAAACCCAAATTAGCTTTTTAGCATAACTAGTACGGACTTCACTACGTAAAAGGAATCAGGGAGATAACATTGACTCTGCCAAATGCCGAGCACCCTGCATGTACTATAGGTATTAATTCGCTTAATTTCCAAAACAAACTTCTCTCTAGAAAATACTGTCATTATCCACGTTTTACAGATTAGGAAGTGAGGTTTAGCAACTTGGCGGTGGGGGGGGGGAGGGGGGTGTTGTTAACAAGGAGCCCGGGGTTCAAATCCTGGCTGAGTGGTGATAACCAACTTTTATTTATTTTTTTTTTATTTTTTTTTTTTTGTGTTTTTTGTACTTTATTAAAATTTTTTTTTTGTTTTGTTTTATTTTTTTTTATTTTTTTTTCTGAAATTTATTGACAAATTGGTTTCCATACAACACCCAGTGCTCATCCCAAAAGGTGCCCTCCTCAATACCCATCACCCACCCTCTCCTCCCTCCCACCCCCCATCAACCCTCAGTTTGTTCTCAGTTTTTAACAGTCTCTTATGCTTTGGCTCTCTCCCATTCTAACCTCTTTTTTTTTTTTTTTCCTTCCCCTCCCCCATGGGTTCCTGTTAAGTTTCTCAGGATCCACATAAGAGTGAGACCATATGGTATCTGTCTTTCTCTGTATGGCTTATTTCACTTAGCATCACACTCTCCAGTTCCATCCACGTTGCTACAAAAGGCCATATTTCATTTTTTCTCATTGCCATGTAATATTCCATTGTGTATATAAACCACAATTTCTTTATCCATTCATCAGTTGATGGACATTTAGGCTCTTTCCATAATTTGGCTATTGTTGAGAGTGCTGCTATGAACATTGGGGTACAAGTGGCCCTATGCATCAGTGCTCCTGTATCCCTTGGATAAATTCCTAGCAGTGCTATTGCTGGGTCATAGGGTAGGTCTATTTTTAATTTTCTGAGGAACCTCCACACTGCTTTCCAGAGTGGCTGCACCAATTTGCATTCCCACCAACAGTGCAAGAGGGTTCCCGTTTCTCCACATCCTCTCCAGCATCTATAGTCTCCTGATTTGTTCATTTTGGCCACTCTGACTGGCGTGAGGTGATACCTGAGTGTGGTTTTGATTTGTATTTCCCTGATAAGGAGCGACGTTGAACATCTTTTCATGTGCCTGTTGGCCATCCGGATGTCTTCTTTAGAGAAGTGTCTATTCATGTTTTCTGCCCATTTCTTCACTGGGTTATTTGTTTTTCGGGTGTGGAGTTTGGTGAGCTCTTTATAGATTTTGGATACTAGCCCTTTGTCCGATATGTCATTTGCGAATATCTTTTCCCATTCCGTTGGTTGCCTTTTAGTTTTGTTGGTTGTTTCCTTTGCTGTGCAGAAGCTTTTTATCTTCATAAGGTCCCAGTAATTCACTTTTGCTTTTAATTCCCTTGCCTTTGGGGATGTGTCGAGTAAGAGATTGCTACGGCTGAGGTCAGAGAGGTCTTTTCCTGCTTTCTCCTCTAAGGTTTTGATGGTTTCCTGTCTCACATTTAGGTCCTTTATCCATTTTGAGTTTATTTTTGTGAATGGTGTGAGAAAGTGGTCTAGTTTCAACCTTCTGCATGTTGCTGTCCAGTTCTCCCAGCACCATTTGTTAAAGAGGCTGTCTTTTTTCCATTGGATGTTCTTTCCTGCTTTGTCAAAGATGAGTTGGCCATACGTTTGTGGGTCTAGTTCTGGGGTTTCTATTCTATTCCATTGGTCTATGTGTCTGTTTTGGTGCCAATACCATGCTGTCTTGATGATGACAGCTTTGTAGTAGAGGCTAAAGTCTGGGATTGTGATGCCTCCTGCTTTGGTCTTCTTCTTCAAAATTCCTTTGGCTATTCGGGGCCTTTTGTGGTTCCATATGAATTTTAGGATTGCTTGTTCTAGTTTCGAGAAGAATGCTGGTGCAATTTTGATTGGGATTGCATTGAATGTGTAGATAGCTTTGGGTAGTATTGACATTTTGACAATATTTATTTTTCCAATCCATGAGCAGGGAATGTCTTTCCATTTCTTTAAATCTTCTTCAATTTCCTTCAGAAGCTTTCTATAGTTTTCAGCATACAGATCCTTTACATCTTTGGTTAGATTTATTCCTAGGTATTTTATGCTTCTTGGTGCAATTGTGAATGGGATCAGTTTCTTTATTTGTCTTTCTGTTGCTTCATTGTTAGTGTATAAGAATGCAACTGATTTCTGTACATTGATTTTGTATCCTGCAACTTTGCTGAATTCCTGTATCAGTTCTAGCAGACTTTTGGTGGAGTCTATCGGATTTTCCATGTATAATATCATGTCATCTGCAAAAAGCGAAAGCTTGACTTCATCTTTGCCAATTTTGATGCCTTTGATTTCCTTTTGTTGTCTGATTGCTGATGCTAGAACTTCCAGCACTATGTTAAACAGCAGCGGTGAGAGTGGGCATCCTTGTCGTGTTCCTGATCTCAGGGAAAAAGCTTTCAGTTTTTCCCCGTTGAGGATGATGTTAGCTGTGGGCTTTTCATAAATGGCTTTTATGATCTTTAAGTATGTTCCTTCTATCCCGACTTTCTCAAGGGTTTTTATTAAGAAAGGGTGCTGGATTTTGTCGAAGGCCTTTTCTGCATCGATTGACAGGATCATATGGTTCTTCTCTCTTTTTTTGTTAATGTGATGTATCACGTTGATTGATTTGCGAATGTTGAACCAGCCCTGCATCCCAGGAATGAATCCCACTTGATCATGGTGAATAATTCTTTTTATATGCCGTTGAATTCGATTTGCTAGTATCTTATTGAGAATTTTTGCATCCATATTCATCAGGGATATTGGCCTGTAGTTCTCTTTTTTTACTGGGTCTCTGTCTGGTTTAGGAATCAAAGTAATACTGGCTTCATAGAATGAGTCTGGAAGTTTTCCTTCCCTTTCTATTTCTTGGAATAGCTTGAGAAGGATAGGTATTATCTCTGCTTTAAACGTCTGGTAGAACTCCCCTGGGAAGCCATCTGGTCCTGGACTCTTATTTGTTGGGAGATTTTTGATAACCGATTCAATTTCTTCGCTGGTTATGGGTCTGTTCAAGCTTTCTATTTCCTCCTGATTGAGTTTTGGAAGCGTGTGGGTGTTCAGGAATTCGTCCATTTCTTCCAGGTTGTCCAATTTGTTGGCATATAAGTTTTCATAGTATTCCCTGATAATTGTTTGTATCTCTGAGGGATTGGTTGTAATAATTCCATTTTCATTCATGATTTTATCTATTTGGGTCATCTCCCTTTTCTTTTTGAGAAGCCTGGCTAGAGGTTTGTCAATTTTGTTTATTTTTTCAAAAAACCAACTCTTGGTTTCGTTGATCTGCTCTACAGTTTTTTTAGTTTCTATATTGTTTATTTCTGCTCTGATCTTTATTATTTCTCTTCTTCTGCTGGGCTTAGGCTGCCTTTGCTGTTCTGCTTCTAGTTCCTTTAGGTGTGCTGTTAGATTTTGTATTTGGGATTTTTCTTGTTTCTTGAGATAGGCCTGGATTGCAATGTATTTTCCTCTCAGGACTGCCTTTGCTGCGTCCCAAAGCGTTTGGATTGTTGTATTTTCATTTTCGTTTGTTTCCATATATTTTTTAATTTCTTCTCTAATTGCCTGGTTGACCCACTCATTCGTTAGTAGGGTGTTCTTTAACCTCCATGCTTTTGGAGGTTTTCCAGACTTTTTCCTGTGGTTGATTTCAAGCTTCATGGCATTGTGGTCTGAAAGTAAGCATGGTATAATTTCAATTCTTGTAAACTTATGAAGGGCTGTTTTGTGACCCAGTATATGATCTATCTTGGAGAATGTTCCATGTGCACTCGAGAAGAAAGTATATTCTGTTGCTTTGGGATGCAGAGTTCTAAATATATCTGTCAAGTCCATCTCATCCAATGTCTCATTCAGGGCCCTTGTTTCTTTATTGACCGTGTGTCTAGATGATCTATCCATTTCTGTAAGTGGTGTATTAAAGTCCCCTGCAATTACCACATTCTTATCAATAAGGTTGCTTATGTTTATGAGTAATTGTTTTATATATTTGGGGGCTCCGGTATTCGGTGCATAGACATTTATAATTGTTAGCTCTTCCTGATGGATAGACCCTGTAACTATTATATAATGTCCTTCTTCATCTCTTGTTACAGCCTTTAATTTAAAGTCTAGTTTGTCTGATATAAGTATGGCTACTCCAGCTTTCTTTTGGCTTCCAGTCGCATGATAAATAGTTCTCCATCCCCTCACTCTCAATCTAAAGGTGTCCTCAGGTCTAAAATGAGTCTCTTGTAGACAGCAAATAGATGGGTCTTGTTTTTTTATCCATTCTGATACCCTATGTCTTTTGGTTGGCGCATTTAATCCATTTACATTCAGTGTTATTATAGAAAGATACGGGTTTAGAGTCATTGTGATGTCTGTATGTTTTATGCTTATAGTGATGTCTCTGGGACTTTGTCTCACAGGGTCCCCCTTAGGATCTCTTGTAGGGCTGGTTTAGTGGTGACAAATTCCTTCAGTTTTTGTTTGTTTGGGAAGACCTTTATCTCTCCTTCTATTCTAAATGACAGACTTGCTGGATAAAGGATTCTTGGCTGCATATTTTTTCTGTCTAGCACCCTGAAAATCTCTTGCCAATTCTTTCTGGCCTGCCAAGTTTCAAAAGAGAGATCAGTCACGAGTCTTATAGGTCTCCCTTTATATGTGAGGGCACGTTTACCCCTTGCTGCTTTCAGAATTTTCTCTTTATCCTTGTATTTTGCCAGTTTCACTATGATATGTCGTGCAGAAGATCGATTCAAGTTACGTCTGAAGGGAGTTCTCTGTGCCTCTTGGATTTCAATGCCTTTTTCCTTCCCCAGTTCAGGGAAGTTCTCAGCTATGATTTCTTCAAGTACCCCTTCAGCACCTTTCCCTCTCTCTTCCTCCTCTGGGATACCAATTATGCGTATATTATTTCTTTTTAGTGTATCACTTAATTCTCTAATTTTCCCCTCATACTCCTGGATTTTTTTATCTCTCTTTTTCTCAGCTTCCTCTTTTTCCATAACTTTATCTTCTAGTTCACCTATTCTCTCCTCTGCCTCTTCAAGCCGAGCTGTGGTGGTTTCCATTTTGTTATGCATTTCGTTTAAAGCGTTTTTCAGCTCCTCGTGACTGTTCCTTAGTCCCTTGATCTCTGTAGCAAGAGATTCTCTGCTGTCCTGTATACTGTTTTCAAGCCCAGCGATTAATTTTATGACTATTATTCTAAATTCACTTTCTGTTATATTATTTAAATCCTTTTTGATCAGCTCATTAGCTGTTGTTATTTCCTGGAGATTCTTCTGAGGGGAGTTCTTCCGCTTGGTCATTTTGGATAGTCCCTGGCGTGGTGAGGACCTGCAGGGCACTTCCCCTGTGCTGTGGTGTATAACTGGAGTTGGTGGGCGGGGCCGCAGTCAGACCTGATGTCTGCCCCCAGCCCACCGCTGGGGCCACAGTCAGACTGGTGTGTGCCTTCTCTTCCCCTCTCCTAGGGGCGGGATTCACTGTGGGGTGGTGTGGCTCGTCTGGGCTACTTGCACCCTGCCAGGCTTGTGATGCTGGGGATCTGGCGTATTAGCTGGGGTGGGTAGGCAAGGTGCTCGGGGGCAGGAGGGGCAGGCTTAGATCGCTTCTCCTTAGGTGATCCACTTCAGGAGGGGCCCTGTGGCAGTGGGAGGGAGTCAGATCCGCTGCCGGAGGTTTGGCTCCGCAGAAGCGCAGAGTTGGGTGTTTGCGCGGAGCGAGCAAGTTCCCTGGCAGGAACCGGTTCCCTTTGGGATTTCGGCTGGGGGATGGGCGGGGGAAATGGCGCTGGCGAGCGCCTTTGTTCCCCACCAAACTGAGCTCTGTTGTCAGGGGGCTCAGCAGCTCTCCCTCCCTTTGTCCTCCAGCCTTCCTGCTTTCCGAGCAGAGCTGTTAATTTCTGACCTCCCAGACGCTAAGTCGCGCTTGCTGTCGGAACACAGTCCGCCCGGCCCCTCCGCTTTTGCAAGCCCGACTCGGGGGCTCTGCTTGGCCGGCGAGCCGCCCCTCCGCCCCGGCTCCCTCCCGCCAGTCCGTGGAGCGCGCACCGCCTCGCCGCCCTTCCTACCCTCTTCCGTGGGCCTCTCGTCTGCGTTTGGCTCCGGCGACTCTGTTCTGCTAATCCTCTGGCGGTTTTCTGGGTTATTTAGGCAGGTGTAGATGGAATCTAAGTGATCAGCAGGACGTGCGGTGAGCCCAGCGTCCTCCTAAGCCGCCATCTTGCCGCAACTCCCCGATAACCAACTTTTATAAGCATTGCAAATACGCAAGAAGTCCTGTTTCCCCATATCCCTAGTGTTGCAAGCCCGTGGTTCATCACTGGCTGCTTTGTTCCTGGCCTCTAGCACGTTGTCTTGTGACAGAGGGAGAAGACTTCCTAGCTGTGAGCTGGATTCTAAAGCTGCTGTTCACGAGTGACACACATTGTTATTGTCCACATTTATTCACCAAAGCAGGTCACGTGACCACTCCTGCAGTCAGGGTAAGACACGCTTCACCAGACCAAGCCTGATGTCAGGGAAAGACTGTAAGTCACACAACGATTTCAAGTTACGTACCAAGCCTGAGCCCAATGAGACAGGAAAATATCTCCTTTTCCGAGGGGAGACCTACATATTATGAACAGGAATATAATCTGCTCTATGATACTCATACCTATAAAATAGTATCTCACTGGTATCTTTTTATACGTTTAGTGGCTGTTGGAATTTTATCTTCTGTGAATGTCCGAGGCTTATAATTTGCCTATTTTTCTATTGGTTTCTTTCTTTTCTTATTGAAGATCTAAATAATTTTTTTAAATTTTATGCATAGCAAAAACTACTATGTTTTAAAAATAGGGTCAAATAATGAACTTAAACTGTATGGCTATAGTAAGGGATACATAGCAATAAATATAAGAATTTGATCATATGTGGCATATGGTAAATTCTTAGTAAATGTGAATCATTATTTTTTAATACTGTCCAGAATACAGGTCAGCAAACTATAACCTGTGGCCAAATCTGGCCCTTAACTTTTAATAATAAAGTTTTATTGGAACACAGCCACACATTTGTTTAGGTGTTATCTATGGCTGTTTTGTGCTACAAAAGCAAAGTTGAATGATAACATGACAGAGACTGTATGTTCCACAAAGCCTAAAGTATTTACTATCTGTCCTTTCACAGAAAAAGTTGCCAACTGCTGATCTAGACTGATGAATTAAATGGATATCTAATGGGGAGCATCACCCAATAGTCCTTAGGTCCTAAAGGCTGGTATTCATCTCTAACCTAGATGCCAGGATGCAATATACTGGATTGATTTACTATCTTGGCAGCAGAGGTTGGGGGTGATGTCAAAGGCTTCCCACCTGGTCTTCTGTGCTATGAGAAGTCTTACCTCACCAAACCAAGGACCCCTGTAAAGTTTTTGCCAACTACTGTGTCCAATCCATTATGAGGGTCCCTGGTCCCAATGGACCTAAATGTGTTGGACGTGGGCCAGAAGTCCATTTTTACCTGCCTCACACATACCCTCTACTGTCTCCTAGAGGGATGATGGTGCTTTGTATTGCCAGGTATCAGTGAGTACTCAGACTTGTGCCCATCCTCAAATGTATGAGTATTTCCCTTTTAGGAATATACAGTATCTGAGTAAATGACTGTAGGTCTTTTGGGGATGAACTGGGGGACTCTTTCCTTATATACTCACCGTGGTGTTTCAGGGTACACCCTGCCTGAGACCCAGCCTCTCCTTCAGGAAGTGGATTCCAGACTTGAAAACTGGCTCATGTCCAGAAACTGGGAAAGAGGCTGTGGCTTTTCAGGGAAGTGGTTGCTTCCAGCCTCCTGATCATCTGTTCTTTAATTCTTGATTATATAGATCGGACAATATCTTTTCTGGTCGCATATATCTAGAAAGGCCAACTCCTGTTAACTGTTTCATCAGCTCCTGAAGCTCAGGTGGCTGCCATGTCACTTTGGCTGCTCGTAATGACACTGCATCCATGGAGGTTGAACACTTCCGTTTTGTTTTGTTTTGTTTTTTTCCTATTATTTCGGATCCTGTTATTCCCATTGATAGCAGGGAGCCCCCTTCTGTAAAAGCCTCTCCTACCGTCATCCCTGGTCTACAGAAGACAGCCACTACTGCTTCGTGATTCTGGTAAGATTTATATTCTTTCTTGCTCTGATAAAATGAGGAAAACACTCCTTATTGTTTGGACAAGGAGTGTCAGGCAGATCCTTCAGCAAGCAGGGTCAGTGGGTAGGTCCTGGGGTCACATAGCAGCGCCAGGTCAGGAAGCCCTCTTCAGCACACCCTTTGATTCCACCCCGCGGACTTTGCCACTGCGGTTCCACCATTTTAGCTACACTTAATATGCGACATCACTTTTTCTAAGCTTCCAAGTCATCTAGCAGCAACTGTGAAAAAGTCTCCTGAGACCTCTACTAGGGGGTTAAATCCCGTCGCCTGGGAATGCTTCTGTGCTGAAACATCCTCTTATTTGGCTTTCAGTGTTTTTGTTGATCCGCTGTTCTCAGATGCGCTCCAGGTTCACACATGTCCGTCTTAGTCATGACCTCAGCTACTCTGGCACACACCTCTGTCTCTTCCTTAGCCGCCCCTTGTCAGCGTTGATCTGGTGCTCAGGACAAGGGACCAGCTGAGCTGAGGATGGAGTTGGGGACGTACAACTAAAGACGGATTTTCCTTCCAACCCAGGACACCTTCTGCACAAAGGTTGAAGAGAAAGGAACATTTTTATCATTGAATAAGCAATGTAATAGAGTGTGGTGTGCATCACAGGAAATCCATTAACAGATTGCCAAGACAGAAAGAAATCTCGCTCTTAACAGAGCCCAGCGGATACAACGCATTACACACATGCTCTCAAGATAAACAATAACTGGTTCAAGTCACAGGAGTTAGACCATTTGTCACACATTTTTCTCAAATTTACCTAGCAATGGAGGCATCATCTGTCTTTGCTCACTGGCTTTATCCAAAGGAGAGCTGAATCTCTCCTCTCGTTATGACTGGGGTAGTTTTGCATCTTGAAGTGACAGGCCTCTGAAGTTAGGTTCCTACCCTCCCATAGAAACTGGGAGATAAGGGGGTTATCTTCTTTAAAGATTACATTTCAAAGAGATGGTTTCCAGGTTCTTAAGAAAAACATTACTGGGTTATAAAGCTGACAAGGGGCTTATTTAGCTTTGAAAAAGATTCATATACATCTCAAAGTGATACAGAAGGAATTTACAAGTTTTCTAAAGTCAGTGCTCCTACGAAAAGGGATTCCTCTCTTATTTTAACAGGCAGAATTAAGCCTCTTACTTTTCATCTGTTTTTTCCCTTGTAGAGTCATGCATTTACCTGCAGGGCAGGGTCCACACTGTCTTTAAGCAGGGGCCAAAATGGGATGGCTAGAGGGTTCACATGTGTCTGGGAATTCATGTTTTCCAAGTGCATCCACATGGATGCCCGCACGTAACTCATGCCGCCACTCCTCCTTCAGGGTTCTGACTTTGGTGGTGGAGGCCTTCTAGAGCTGAGAATCATAGCTTATTCAGTTCTGCTACCCTTATGATTTAGTCTTGGGCCTCAGCCTTTTCTGTACTTAGAACAGGCCCTCCAACTTTCACCTTCAGCTTTAATTGCTAACCCTAGGCTTCCATTATCTTTTCCCCAAACACTCATTACTCCCAGATACTACCATCAAAGTCTCCTTTCCTCATAATTACCGTTCTTCACCCCTTGGACTTCCCATATGCCTAATACTTTATCTGTCCCGTGCATCTTCTTCCACAGGCCTACTGCCTCAGTTTACTATGGGTGAACATATTAACAGTTGTACAACGACTGTATGCAAGGTCTATCAATACCCCTCCTACCACCAGCGATGTGGTTGTCACTTCCAGGCACTGGAGGCCAATTTTGTTCTGAAATCCCATTCTAGAGTCTGTTGCTCAGGCTAATATCAACTTCTGTAGTTGGAGCTCCTTGGAAACAGACTCTTGAGATGATTTGTATGCAGGAGTTTTATTGGAGAGTGGTCTCTTGAATAACACCTCTTGGAGAATGAACGAATCACGACTGGACAGAGACAGAAGTTGGGCTACTGGGAAGCCACCTTAAGGGTAATTGCACAGGCAGCTCTGGAGCTGGTTTGCTTCCGCACAATTGCCTCTAATTGTACCCCTGCACTGACCACTTGTAAGATGCTTTGTACCCCTGCATTGGCCACTTGTAAGATGCAGGCTTCTTCCAGAAAGGAGACATGACATTGAGTAAAGTAGCCTATTAGCTAAGGTCAGTCATGGGAGGAGGGGCTCGCTGTGAGCTACTACCTCTTAGCACTCTCAGCTTCAGTCCTGAAAGGAAGAGGGGCTTCCAGTAACATATTGCAGTGCCCTGTAATACTTCTCGTCTTTTGGCCCTTGAATCAATTTCTTTTCTTTGAAGTTTTCGAATGAGTAAGTAGATATTGGTGATCGTTATCTAAAAATGTTGCATTTCATCTAATATTTATATAGCTCTTATCATGTACCAGGAATTGTGCAATTATTTAAGATCACAACAACCTTATGGGCTAGGTAATATCATCATCCTCCTCCTCCTCATCATCATCCTATTTATAAACTTACTGAGTAAGTATGAGCCAGGCACCATTCTAGGCATTTGTAATATATCAGTAAAAAAGGGAGATAATAAAATGTCGAGGCTTTCATTCTAGTGGGGAAAGGAAGTAAATAAATAATAACATTAATTATGATATTAACACATTCTACATATATTATTTATATAGCGATGAAAGGTATTATGGATGAATAGAAAAAAATCTAACATAGTAAAAGGGATTTGGAATGATGGGGAGTGAGTGTGTTGCATGTGGTCATTTTTATTATGAGACGTCTGAACAAAGATTTAAAGGAGATGGGAGGATAAACAATGTAAATATCCCCAAAGAAGTGATACTTAGGCTGGAACTTGCAGAGTGGTCAGGAAGACTGGACAGCAAGTAAGAATTCACAGAAGTCCATTCAAGGGATGAGGACTTCTAGCTAGCGGAGGGTGTGTGAGCACCATGTAGGTGTGGGTGGTGGAATACCAGAAAGAGAAGGGACTAAGGAGATAGAGTGTGAGATTATAAAAGATTTTATGAGGCAACCTAAGGGACGGGAGATATCTGAAGGCAAATGGGGGAATCAGTGTTCCATTTTATGCAACAGAGAAAAGACATGCTCACTTTCAAGTTTTAGAAGATACCTGTCTGATTCTTGAGAATGGGTTTTGCGGGGAGGAGACTGCTTAAGAAGGTGTACAAGAATGGAGGAATGAGAAACCAATCGTGAGAATATTTCATTATTTAAATAAAATGATAGATGCCCTAAAACATGGTGGTAGCAGCCAGCAGTAGTAGTAATCAAGTTGAATATGAGAAATACTAAAAAAAGTAGTTCATAATAATTATTGGATGAGGACATAGGAAAGAGGAATTGGTAAAAGATGATGTTTAATTGTTTGGCTTTACCAATGATGATAGTAGTGGATAGTTAGTGTCATTTCCTAGAAAGAAAATACATTTTGAAAAGTAACTATGAGGGCATAGTAATACTTTCACTTTGGAAATGTTAATTTAAAGATCACTGATCCATTGAGCATGTATTTTTTTAAGTTTTTAAAGCTGTTTATCTAATTGAGTATAATTGATAAAAAGTTACTTTTTTATATATAATTTATTGTCAAGTTAGTTAACATATAGTTTATACAGTGTACTCTTGGTTTTGGGGGAAGATTCCTGTGATTCATTATTTACGTAAAACACCTAGTGCTCATCCCAATAAGTGCCCTCCTTAATGCCCATCACCCATCACCCCTGTAGCCCCCCACCCCTGCACTAACCCTCAGTTTGTTCTCTGCATTCAAGAGTCTCTTACGGTTTGCCTCCCTCTCTGTTTGAACCTATTTTTTCCCCTTTCCTTCCCCCATGGTCCTCCATTAAGTTTCTCAAGTTCCACATATGAGTGAAAACATATGATATCTTTCTCTGACATATCATTTAGCATAATACTCTCCAGTTCCATCCATGACCTAAATGTGAGACAGGAAACCATCAAAACTCTAGAGGAGAAAACAGGCAACAACTTCTTTGACCTCAGCTTCAGCAATTTCGTACTTGACACATTTCTGAAGGCAAGGGAAATAAAAGCAAAAATGAACTATTGGGACCTCATGAAGATAAAAAGCTTCTGCACTGCAAAGGAAACAATCAACAAAACTAAAAGGCTGTTGATGGAATGGGAGAAGATATTTGCAAATGACATATTGGATAAAGGGTTAGTATCTAAAATCTGTAGAGAACTTGCCAAACTCAACACCCGAAAAACAAATAATCCAGTGAAGAAATGGGCAAAAGACATGAATAGACACTTTTCCAAAAAAGACATCCAGACGGCCAACAGACACATGAAAAGATGCTTAACATCGCTTATCGTCAGGGAAATACAAATCAAAACCACACTCAGATATCACCTCATGCCAGTCAGAGTGGCTAAAATGAATGAATCAGGAGGCTATAGGTGCTGGCGAGGATGTGGAGAAACGGGAACCCTCTTGCACTGTTGGTGGGAATGCAAACTGGTGCAGCTGGTCTGGAAAACAGTGTGGAGGTTCCTCAAAAAATTAAAAATAGACCTACCCTAGGACCCAGCAATAGCGCTACTAGGAATTTATCCAAAGGATATAGGAGTGCTGATTCATAGGGGCACATGTACCCCAGTGCTTATAGCAGCGCTTTCAACAATAACCAAATTATGGAAAGAGCCCAAATGTCCATCAACTAATGAATGAATAGAGAAGATGTGGTTTGTATATACAATGGAATACTACTTGGCAATGAGAATGAAATCCTGCCATTTGAACAAGTATTTTCTTAACATCACAGTGATACACTGACACTTGGTGAGTCTGAGGTAGTAGATATATTGTCGGGAACACAGGGTCTCACTCATGCGGCTTACCTTTTAATGAGAAGACGAAGTAAACATATGAATGAAAAATAAATGTGTAATTATAAATTATAATACCATCTATGAAGGAAATTTTAAGTTGTGAGAGAGAGAAAAATGATGTTAGGGAAGAAAGATTGGTTAGTTACGGCTAACTAACTTCTTTGAAGAAATGGTTTTAATGCTAGGAACTGAATAGAGTATGCCTTGGAGATTAGCCAAGCTGAGGGAAAACACACAGCTTGTTGTGGTCCAGGACCTTCAACAAGGCCTTCAGACCTGCAACACAGGGATTAAGGGGACAGAGGAAAGAAATTATGCTGGAGAGGGAGGTAGGGTTTAATTCATCTACAGTCTTATAGGTTCTGTGTAAGGAATTTTAATTTTATGCTATATAATATATTGGAAAGTAATTGAAAGATTTACCAGAAGACTGACATTATAAGGATGTTGTTGAATCTAGAAGAGCAAATAGTATTGGCAAGTAGTGTGTTAAAAAAAAAAAAAGTTCCTGAGAGGCTACTGAGCAATGCTAACATCTAACTGAGGGGAGGAGAGTAATGAGTCCCTCAGGGGAAGACTGAAAAGTGCCAGGGTGAGCTACGAAACACCAAACCAGGAATGTGCACAGTCACAAAATCCAAGAAAAGGGAAGTTTATGAAAGAAGGCTTGATTAATACTATCACATCACATGCTGCAGGTTAGCTATGGGCCATTAGATTTGTCGCCAAGAAAGCCATTGATGAATTCTGAAATCATAAGATCAGAGATCATTTTTGAATGCTTTGAGGAGTGCAAAGTGGGAACAACTGTATAGACAGCTTTCTCAAGACCTGTTGAAAGGGTACCAGATGAAGGGACACGTGTCTGGAGAGGCCAACAGGAGGCTTTTTTGTTTGTAATGTGGAAATGACCAGAAATTGTTCAAATGTAAATGCAAAGAAAATAGTTCTAGAGACTGGGTGGAGAGTTGGGAAAGAGGTGGAGGGAGGATTTGGAATCCCCAACATTAGCAAAAGAAAGATGCCCCTTCCCTTTTAATAGTGTGTTTACAGGCACTGTTTAGTGTCTTGATAGTGAGAAGCTGAGAGAAATCTCAAATGAGTCTTATTTAAAGAATGAGGTAAGGTTTTAGTCTAAGAACAAAAGAAGAATATTGGGTTGAGAAGTTTGATGTGATGGTTTACATGGCAGTAAATAATCATTTATACATCTTTCATATGGACTTTCAAGTAAATTAGAAGTATAGGGGGCCCCTAGTGGCTCAGTCAGATAGGTGTCCCACTCTTGATTTCAGCTCAGGTCATGATCTCATGGTTGGTAGGATGGAGCCCTGCGTTGGGCTCTGTGCTGACAGTGTGGATCCTGCTTGGGATCCTCTTTCCCTCTCTCTCCACGCCTTCTTCTCTCACACTCTCTGTCTCTGTCTCTCTCTAAATAAATCAACCTAAGAAAAAGAGAAATATATATGTATGTATATGTATATATATGTACGTGTGTGTGTGTGTGTGTGTGTGTGTGTGTGTGTGTGTGTGTAACTGATAGTACATCATGCCAGGATGGCATCAAGGATTCCTGTCCTGAAACTCATTACACAAATTTCTAAAACTTTGGGAAAATACAATGAACATCTATGTACTTTCAACTTAAATGTAACAACAATCGATATTTTGCTATATTTGCTCTATAGCTTTCTCCCTCTTTCCATGTATACAAATATATGTAGTATACATTTATATGCATATAAAGTTTTACATATAGGGTTTTTTTTGCTATACAATTTAGCAGTGGATTCACAAAATTAAACAACATGGCTTATATTTTGATAACTGTTTTTGTGGTAAGAGTTTTTAGAGCAGATACAAATTTCATATAATATTTAGATTGCCAATTTCACAAAATAAAAATTCTATAATGATTAATTGCTCTGATTGCATGAATCCATTTGTTTGAATATTGTGAAAGCTGCACTCTTTAAAAACATTTTCTAATTTTCTGAAAATTTCTATTTTCATACATTCTTGCACCTATAATTTGATGTGTTAAATCAAGAATAAGGTATTTACTAATACATAATTTTTAGAAAAGAATGTTTAAAACTCTCATGTATTTGATATCTGTGTTCAAACTGTCTGAAAAATATAAATACATACACATACACAGGACTATATAATCACTTTGCTTTGCTAACATTATTTTAAACTCTGGAAAACAAAACTATTTTTTAAATATCCTGCAATACCTAGCATAGTGCTGTGTACCTAAGAGTTGCTAACTACTTTTATATAAATCTACATGTTCATTAACATCCATACACACACACACACACACACACACATATATATACACATCTGTGTGTATATATATATACACATCTGTGTGTATATATATATATATATATGTATGTGTGTATAAATATATGGTGGTTTGATGAATAAAAATGCTGTAACACAGTTGTTCTTATATCCCTTGGTTTTCACTAGTCCCACATCAGTAATGCCAAATTCTTCCCTGAGATTTAGGTCCTATTAGGTCAATTCATAACAAGAGGGCCATCTTATAATTACATTTATTCCTTAGATAAATCCAATAATTTTCTTCTAAGGAAATGCTTCACACTTTTTGAAATATTACCTCATTTATCTTTCCAACATCCCTGGAAGGCCAGATTTAATCTCATTACTTCTTTCTTGTATGTGTAGAGACTGGCTTACAGCATATAAAAAGCATTTGCTTGGAGTCACAGAGCATCAGTAGATTTGTAATTCAGATTAGCAAGTTATTTTCAGGTCGGAGGTTTCACCGTGTGCCAAAATCGAGTGTGTCTTCACTGGTATTTCTACACTTGCCAGGTGTTTAGCTGTGTGTCCACATCTTTCCTAAAAGGATTCAGCCTCTGACCCTATCCACACTCTCTCCATAGCTTAAAATTGCTATCTATCCCCTGAAATAAAAATCAATGACCTAACAAAAGGTTGTTCCTCTGGAAAAACTCGCTGTGCATTAAATATCAGCAAACAAACCAACCAAAAAAGACAGCTGTCATTCAATGGGGACTGCATTTTAGTTCAAGTATCCTCTGTCGTTTCCTGAATAACTCAGGCAATCTTAAGACAACATATGACCAACACCTGGGATCTAGAGGAGAAAAGCTGTCAAGTTCATTAGAAATATGATAGAGGTTTATACCAGCGGGTCTTCTGGTGAACCCTTGTTACCAACCCAACCTCTCAGATTCTAGGTCCTGCTCCATAGGAGCAGCTAGCCCTCATCACTACATGGTCTTTTGTGTGTTGTCTTTGAACTTTCTGCACGACAACTTTAATCTGCTATAGGAATACGTAAATATTGGTAAATGCTGAAGTTGTGAGGTCAGAGGTCATTTTTACTGTCTTGAGGAAGGAGAAGTAAAAGCAACGAGATAGACAACTTTCTCAAGACCTGTTAAAAAGGTGGAGAGAGGAGTAGATGGCTGAAGGGACCAGTAAATTTCAGGATGCCTTCTTGTTTTTAAAAATTATTTTTTAAAGTTTATTTGTTTTTGAGAGAGAAACAGAGTGTGAGTGGAGGAGGGGCAGAGAGAGAGGGAGACACAGAATCTGAAGCAGGCTCCAGGCTCCGAGCTGTCAGCACAGAGCCTCAGGCAGGGCTTGAACCCAGGAACCTTGAGATCATGACCTGAGCCAAGTCTGATGCTTAACCAACTGAGCCACCAGGCACCCCACCTTCTTGTTTTTAATATGGAGATTATTTAAATGTAGATGAAAATAAAGCAGTTCTTTCTGACAACTGAAAAGGGTGAAGGTGTACCCTTAACATCTAATTCACATTATTTACATGCAAAAGTAAACTTTTAAGAATCCAAACAATTAAAGCAAGTTATCGATTGACTCATTGATGTATTTATTGGCGATACTGGTAGTTTCTCAATACTTTATACAAGTGGTTCTGACCCAGAGTTTTGTAACGGAATAAAACTGGGGATTGTTCCAATTACAGACAAGCCCACTATGTATACATATTTGGAAAAAGTTTCCCATTTGGTGTTGATGTACACTCTTAAGTAAGAACTGCTGAGACCATGTTCTACACAGAACTGAAGGCTTTGATTCTTAAAAGTTAGTATGAAACATGACAATTTGGGTATAGAAAGGAAAAATAACATAAAAGCATTAATTGAGAGAAGTGGAAAATTCAGAAAAAAATCAGTTGGTCACGATATATTTGCAAACATTAAGTTATAGTTATTTTTCTCTGTAAAAGCAAACTCCATGTCTCTGATTTATTTTCTGTTGTTATATTAGACTTGAATGTAGCTGTGGGCTGCTTCTCTCTTGAGAGCTTTGATTTTCAAAGAAGAAAGCATGTGGGAGTATAAACAGATCTTATTTATAAGGAACTTATGCTGATAAAAGTCATTTGCCTTGCTGAGAAGTTAATTAAAATCTTCCTCACTAATACCAATTATACATATTTCTTGGTTTATTCTTCTTGGCCTGGGTTGAAAAGGTTAGCATACTACTTACAATTTTCCTACTCAGGCCCCAGGAGAGAAATCCTTACCCTGTGTGGGCTGTGCATATGGGCATGTACATACACTGTGTATACCCTGTATTTGCATATGTAAAAAAACTGCTCAATGTTACTGTTGCAAGGAAAGAATATGAATGATAACGTCATGAGTGAAGACTGTGCCTTTTGAAAAAGAACATTAAAAAAAATTTAAAAAAATTTTCTATAAGTCTTAGAAAAAAAACGTTTTTTTATAAATGTTTTATTTATTTTTAAGACAGAGAGAAACAGAGCATGAGTGGGGATGGGGCAGAGAGAGGGAGACACAGAATCCGAAGCAAGCTCCAGGCTCCGAGCTGTCAGCACAGAGCCCGACGCGGGGCTCAAACCCACGAACTGGGGCATCATAACGTGAGACGAAGTCAGATGCTCAACCGATTGAGCCCCCCGGGCGCCCCCCCCCAAAAAAAAACCCTATTTTTAAGGGAAATGTGCTCACAAATTCAAACTTCTAAAAATAACAAGGAAGTAACATTGTCCTTATTAAACTTATTCTTCTTTAAGTTTTCAGACAGAAAAATAATATTTCTAAAGTGACCATTGTGAATATATATTTACTTTTACTAGGACTAGGTTCTATACTATGAATCGTTAAATCTAGGAAGATTATCTGATTAAAGGTTATTGTTTCAGTTAACTATACCAGACAGTATAAGTTTAATTACAATATTCTATCTTTCTAGTGTTGATTATCTCTATCTCAAAATAGTCTCTTAATTGGATTATTTTTCTATGTTTTTCAGAGTCTGTGGAGATGATTTTACAGAATCTAACAATAAACGCAGATTGTAGAAGTTCTAAAAATGTTGTGGTTCATAACTCTTATAGCTTTATTACATTTGTTCACATTTTATCCTCCCAACTGGGTTGTAATTTCCTAGAAGGAAAAGAGTATACGTTGTACCTGGTTTCTCTTCTTCACACTCTACTGAAAATATTCCGTATAGAGTCCATTACTTTTCTGTTACCACATCTAATGCTCTTTTGCAGACCTTGATCACTTTTCCGTCTCCGAGACATTGGACGCTGATTAATGCTCCCTCTTTCGTAGATTCTCTTTTAACTTCTTTAATGCTATATGATATTTTTATCTCTTTGAACTCTTCTCTCTTTTCTTTTTTCTAATGTTTACTTACCTTGAGAGAGAGAGAATGCAAACCGGTGAGAGGCAGAGAGAGAGAGAGAGAGAGAGAGAGAGAGAGAGAGAGAGGAAGAGAGAGAATCCCAAGAAGGCTCTGTGCTGTCAGCACTCAGTACCACGAACTGTGAGATCATGACCTGAGCTGAGATCAAGAGTCAGGTGCTTCATTGACTGAGCCACCCAGGCACCCCTCTTCTCTGTCTTCTTACTTGACTCCCTTTTCTGTCTAGTCCCTATGTTTGGGTTTTCCACAGGGCCTCATCCTCCAGCTCCTCATCCATCTAACACTGGGTCTCTCCCGTGCCTACCACATTGTTGGTGCTGTTGTGGAAACGAGATAAAACTTGCCCGTGTCTCAAGGAACTTGAGGCAAACTGCAGAAATAGTTCGTGTTCAGATTCAAATTTAAATTCAAACATCTTAGTATCACCTCAAGGTTCTCCCAAAATGGACCATTTTCTAGCTAAAATTATTTAATTACTCTGTTGTGAAAATGATTATGTTTATGCTTTTGACTCTTTACTTGCCCAGATTAAGCTTAATCTCGTTTATCTTTTCAAATGCCGTATCTCTGGAGTTTATTTGGTCTGTGCAGGTAATCACAGCAAATAAATAGTTGGGAAGGTAGAGGGTATTTGAATTAGGCCTGGACATCACCGTGAGAAACGTGGTGATGTAACTGACCAAACTATAGGCACCTCACAGGGAAGGGACAGGGTTGGGCATCAGATAGATGAACCATCTACCACTTGGTCATGGAGTGGGTTTAATCAGTTCACTTAATCCTCTCTGTGCTTATTTTCTTCACCACAAGTAATTCTTAATCCAAATGTTGTGAGAGTTAAATGAGATAATATACAAACTTTTCCAGTCTGAGAGTTCATATTATTGTTCAATTCTGGAAAATTAGCAGCCAAATACTCTTAATTCTCTCAACTGTTTTTTTTTGGGGGGGGGGGGAGGGGAGGAAGTTCCTCTTCAATGAATATTGAAGCTTTATGATCAGTTTTATATTTCTCTAGTCTTTGAGATTTTTCATATTTTTTATTATATCTATCTGTGGCATTCTGGTAATTTATTTTGATCTACCTTTTTTAGATCCTAGTTTTCTCTTTACCTATGTCTGGCCTCTGCATAATCCATCCGTTATCCTTTTTGTTTCAGTGACTATGTTTTTCCTTTTGGGTTTTCTACCTGGTCCTTCTTCACATTCCCTCTTATTTCATTACTTCCACTTTTGTTTTATGGTTTGATTATTCCTTTTATACCTTTATATATTTTAAACATATTTAATTTAACATCCTTTTCAACATAGCTTAGCTGTGAGAGAGATATTAGCTCCCAATGTCAGGGGCTGCTTTTTTTTTCTAACTCATTTAAAAATTACAACAGAATTCAAGCTGAGATTATTCTTGTTACAGTGATAGTATTTATATAAGCAGAGTTATAGCTTTAGTGGTAGCAAAATGATTCTTTGTGATTTCATGTATTTTTGGATGAATAAATAATAACAATAAAACGCTTCTTGTTTAGATATACCTATTACACAATGCACCTTACCATCACAAAGTAAATAATTGTTAATCCCTTTCTTGTAGTAAAGTTTCCCCAGGCCTTTAGAAGTATTTACTACTTGGGGATTTAAGCACTTTTGAGATTAGTTAGTACCCATTAGTTTTATTTTACAACCAAGTTAAGTGACTCCTACCACAAACTAATAGGAAGATAAATCTTGGCTTTTTATGTGACCTTGTCCTAAAATAGTCTTCCTAGCATGAAACATATTTCTAGCTCCTGAGGGGTGTGTGTGTGTGTGTGTGTGTGTGTGTGTGTGTGTGTGTGTCTGTGTATAAGTTTATACGTTCTTCCAGAAACTAGGAAAGTGTTGACATCAGTTCAATCACCTCTACTACTCATCTGTCAGAAGAGCAGTACTACACCAAGTGTACCCAAACATAATTTATCATTCTCATATCATCTTGTAACAAAAAAAGAAAGGAATACTACCATTCTCATTTTTCTAGATAGTAAATTGTAAATGTATTTTTAAAAGAATAAATTTTCTTTTATCCAACATAACCAATGATTATCTGCAAGTAACATGTCCATGGATAACTGATTTATAAAGACATAAAATATAGAAAATAGTAAAACAACATTGAATATGATTTCTTCTTTCTTTGGAGAGTTAAAAGGTATTTTATGACAATGTAAGGCTTCATTATCATCATCAAGGGCAATAATCTTAAATCTGTATTGCAGAAGCAAGATTAATAGATTTTTGACTGATGGACTGACAGGTGACTCTAATTTTGGCACAACTCATCTTTTGAGTTGATTGTGGTGTTTGTTTTGTTTTGTTTTTGCGTGTGTGTTTTTCTTTTTTCTTTTTTAATTTTTTTTTTCTTTTTCATCGCTGCAGAAAGCTCCTAAATAAGGTAAAGAAGTTTCCAGGGAAGAATGCTTCTTCCAAGGGGTCAGTGTTTTCCTGGGAAAGGAAGTGGCCCACAGTACTGACCAAAGAGTGGAAGCCACTCTGACAGTCTGTGCTCTCACTCCAGGGATGTGATGGCATGAAATGTCTCACATGGAGGACCCATTGAGTTAAATGATACACTCATAAAAATCCTATATGTAGACATCCTCTGGCTGGTAATTGTTTAAGCACCACCAGAAGATTAGGGCATTGGTTTGTAGGTTTGACAGTTTCTTTGGTGTAAATGCTTTCCCAGTGGTCCATCTCAACTAACAATGGTTTGACATCCAGTTTGCAACACTTCTGAAAATTTAGCAGTTGGCTTCTTATGAGCCGGGGCAAGCCAGCTCTAACACTCCACTGAAATTCTTCCCTGTGTTAAGTGTAATATAACAAGAAAAAATAAAGCAATTTGATGTGCTGTGATCCCTTCAATTAACTGGGACCCACTTGAAAACAAGGACTAAGTTTTGTACCCGGAAGACTGTATCCCCACAAAGGGACAAAGATGAAAACAACAACAACAAAACAACCAACCATGAGATGAATCTTCTTTGAAAGTGGCTTATGTGCTCGGTTTTATTGATTTTACTGGGATTTATAGAAAGAGCATAAGTGTTTGTTGTGTATTAAAGTCTTTTTTTAATATCTAAAGAAAAATTCCACTTGCTTCAAAATCAACAGAAATCAAGAGAATAAATGTCATTGCTTTCTACCTCCTTAACTTTAATCGCTTCTAGACAAAAAGATGTTTCTGCTAATAATGGGTCCAAAATATGAACATATTAAACAAGATTATATGACATTATTTGAATTACAGCAATTACACCCATTTTCTTTTATTCAGAGGATACAGAAAACCCACTACCTAAACTGTTTAATTTCTTCCAGGTGTAGGATAATAATAATGGAATGCAGAATAAATGTATTCTGTATTGGAACAGAATAGTTTCAATAGTTCTACCATTTTTATTTAACAATATTTTTATTGGTAGGAAAAATATTTCAGTTTCATTAATTGAAATGTCACTCATAACCTCGTAATTACAATAACGTATCTCCTGTCTTTCTAAGTGCATGTTTTTATATTGCTGTACATGTCATTAACATTAGATCATTAAATTTTTTTCATATTGTTAATCTTTGTAATATTATCAATAATTCATAGTTTTATAGTATCTGAAGTTGATATACATCATAATTTGATTACTGATGATGGATTGTTTTAATATTATAGATGCACTATAATGAGTATTATTCCAGATGTTGTGGACTTTTAACTCATTTCTTTTAATTTCCTAAATAGAATTAGCTAGAGTATAGCTTATCATCATATGATGAAGCTGTTCAGGGGCATCTGTTTATCAGTGGTTTGGTAACAAAACAGTTTTACCAAGTGTGAGGTGAGCTGTCAGAATCCTATTTGTCAGCACCTAAGATAACTACAGATTTCTTCAAGAAGCATTATCTTTGACATGAGCTTCTTCCCCCAAAGCATGACTCTTCACTTATTCATAAAAACTTATAATCTAACATAGCTAAAATATTAAAAGAAAAACTTGAATTAAAATATTATCCAGATAAAATATCTTAGAAACGTGACTACTTATTAGCACTTTGCCCTTCATTCTCATGCTAATGCTATGAGGCAAGTACTAATATTACCCCCAGTTTACAGATGAGAAATCCGAGGCACAGAGCAGTTAATTAACATGCCCAGTGTTATGGCTAGCAGCTGGCACTTTTTGTTGTGTTTTCACAAAACACATCTGTGTTAGTCTCCCGAGGCATCTTGAAATACAACAAATGTAAAGTGATTTTAGATGGTTTAATAATAATGAAGCAATATAAAATGTCATCAAAGTCAATACAAGTGCATAGAAATCTGACAAGGGAAAAACTCCTTTCTGTAACTTTGGAAGGAGGAAAAAGAAGAAACCAAATTTAAAAATATATCAAACATATGCATACAAGATAAAGCTTAAGCAACCAGATAGATCATCAGTGACAATAATTTTGAAATCTCTTGTTCCCAAATTACTTCATTTTATGTTTAAAAAAATGTATATTAGAATCTGGCTTCCTACCATATTATTCTGCCGAGTCCCTTGGGAACCAGTGTTGGAAGAGTAGAGGGCATTGGACTGTACCTGACGCCCCTGATACCTGTTATTGTGTTTACAGCTGAGCTATTTGTTAGGATATCTGATCCCCCATTTCCTCCTACTGTGTAGGTTCCTCCTATAAGGAAAGAGAATGGTTTATTTAGCTGAACACCTATTAAAAGTCTTGGCTGACATAGAGCAGTTACTCAGTAAATACTTTGATAATGAACGTTCACATCAATAAACACTTCCTGAAGTTACAGTGTTAGAAAAAATACAACAGGTTTATGAAGACATTTTCTAAAATGCGAACAAGTTTTCCTGGATCACAATTTTGATGCTATACAATTTCCCAAGAGACGGTTGCCATTTAGACATTCATTCCTTTAGGATCCTTTGGAGTTCCTTGAGAATGTAGGCCTTTCTTGGAAAGAGGACAACTCCGTCTTTGGAAAACTATGCTATTCACCCAGGTGTTAAAGTACTGTCAATTTTCCATTTCGTTGAGCTGCTGATTTTAATGTACAGAGTTCTGTAATACCTTACTGTGTTATTAATGTTCATGTCAGTGAGAGTGTTACTCTACATGTGCGTGCATGGTGGCTATTGTAAGTAAATTTGGGGGGATTTCTAATAAATTGGTATCTGTGGTAAAACACATGGAAAATTTTTTATTAGAATTCATTTTTGCCATCAGTTTAATGGTAATAAATATAATCATATTATTTTAAAGGCTAGAATTCCAAGGTTCTTCTCTATTCGGGGAAAATTAGTGTCAAAAAGCACCAGAATTTTCAAAATAGGTATTGGTCTGTGGCAAAGCCAGACAGTGGTGTCAGTTTCTTTTCTTTTCTCCTTTTTGTGTGCGTGTATGGCAGAGCGGTTTCCATTATGTGGAGAGAAGTGGATAGGGTAGCGAGCTTACTTCCTATGTCCAAACAAGACAATGCAAGCTTTGGAACAGGGAAAACTTTATGTAGGATGGCATGTTCAGTTGCCAGAGTCATTTTCTGTATAATCTCTGATGGGTATTGTGTTACCTCTATGGGCTTAATTACTGGATTTTTCTTTGCGTGATATGGGAATAAAGATGAATAGTTTAAACAGGAAAAGCTGCCACCTATGTTATTCTTTCAAGTTCAAGATTTCAAAAATCCTTGAGCGAAGTAAAACTTCCCAACTTGGTTCTAGCTGAGAAACTTTTTTTCTCATTCAAGCCTGCTATCGTACATTACCTCTCATTCTTTATTTCTTTACCAGTCTAGTACAAAGCCATTTCTCTTAAATGAAATACTGTGATTTTCAATGAAAGAAACAGTTTTAACTTGCTTTTTCTTGTGCTCCCAAATGGAAATTGAACCCACCATCAGAGTTAATCTCTTTCACCCATTAATAATCTATGTGTCTTTTTTCTTCCTTCCACGGAGTCAACTGTCTGCTTCGTTGAGCTTAAAGGGAGAATTTCAAATAGCCAGTTTCAAAAAAATAGTGTATTTTGTACCAAATAAGTCCAATTGGGGCAAGATGTTCAGTTTCAATGCAGTTCAATGTCTCCTGTCAAAAAGTTACATTTTATCGTAGCAACCCCAAGTAGTGGCAACACTCATTTATTATTTGTCTTTAGTTCAGAGTGATTTCCTTTAAAACAAAAGCTCTACTTTTTCTTACATGATGCTAGAGACCTGTTTGCTATACCTAAGGCAAGGTATATGGTTAGTTTTTATTATGAATCATTTTATCAAGAACTATGCCTTAATTTCCTCACCTGTGAAAGAAGTGGTTCGCTTGCATTGAATGATCTTTAAGTTTTCTTACAGATATAATCTAAAATTATTCTATTCTACGTACTGTGTGGGTGGTTAAAAACCACTATTGGGATAATACAAGATTTTTCTTAGGAAATTAAAAATACAAGACTTAGGACATTAAAAATCTAAGTGCTTAGAAATAAAATCTTTGGAAAAACGTTGAGAAAATAAAGTATGTATGTGGGAGGGGAGGAAGACAAAGGAGAGAAGCTGGATTGCTTTTATTAATGGCATCTGTCCTCCCTCCTACCCCGCTCGAGTGCTACCCATTGCTAAGTCCCTGCTATGCTAGCAAAAACACAGCCGTCTTCATGGGTGTTAAGCTGTGAATTGTTGAAATGTTGATGACCTTCCATATCAGACGACAGTCGGCTTCTCTTGTTCGGCTTTGTCATCCACAACTTTATACACTCAGCGCTCTGGCAGGATGTGGCAACACCCCGCTCTAATTATATACCCCACACATCTCGGCTTATCTCATGCTGTTCCCTTTGTCTGAAATTTGCACTTGCCCTGTCCCAGCCTTTCAGATGTCTAGCATTCGCTCAGGGCCTGGCTTTCATGAAGCCCAGCTTGATATGATTTCTCTCTCAAGACCATTTCACACAGCTTTATTTCATACTTATTTGTGCCCTGCTTTTATTCCCCTTTTTACAATGCAAGTTTTTATTTCACCAGGACTATAATAGTGAATCTTACTCATTTTTGTTTTCTCTCTCCTTTCTTGTCCTGGCTCCTGGTACAAAGCACATAACAAACAGGTAGATTTAAGATTTGTGCAGAGAATGAGTGTCCCTCAAATTAATTTCCTCTTTAATGAGTTTTGTCTGCGTTCTATAGGTCTGAGAGAAAGCACAGCAGGGCAGATAGCATCCACTAGGCAGTGATGGAGTGAATAGCTTATATTTTAACATTTTCTGTAACTATCCTTGTTTTCTCTAAGTAGAACATACATTTTGAGTAACAGTATATTTTCCAGATATTTTTATATAGACAATGAGTTTTACTTCTTTCTCAGGTTTATAGTATGGCTCACAACATATTATTTAAAGATTCTATTTATAGATATGGCTTTGGAAATTCTTGGTTTTACACACCTTGTAAAGTGAATGGTCTTACAGACAAGATTTTCAAAAGTGGATGTAGTGAATAAAAAGTAATACATGTTTTTATTGACATATTTTGTCAAATTGTCCATCTAGAACTCTTAAAAATTGGAGGTGAAAATTCCCACACTGTTACCAACACCAGTTGTAATCAGCCTTTACACTTTTTTCCTCAAATTATTTTATTTTTTTTTAACAAATTCATTTAAATTCACATTAGTTAACATACCATGTAGTATTGGTTTCAGGAGTAGAACCCAGTAATTCATCACTTACATTTACCTGATGGACAAGATGTAGTATCTCGTGGCCTCAATCTGCATTCGTCTGATTACTCATGATGATTTTTCCTTTTGTTTTTCTGACTTGTTCCTGTTATGAATCTTCTGTTGCAAGGTTTATCTTTTTTCTCGTTGGTTTTGAAGATGATTCTTCTATGAGTATCAGCCTTTGTTGTGCATGTTTCTCTGCATTTTTCTCTTCTCACTTTGTAATGTCTTTTGCACCATGGCAGCTTCATATTATTATGTCTTCAGATTTGTCAATCTTCTGCTTACGGCTTTTGCCATTAATCTTTTGTAAGGTAAGAGGTTAGATCAGTATTGTTCTTTGTTTTCTCATAGTTTTTTAGACCTTATTATCCTGCCTAGAATTCACTTTGCAAACGGTGTGAATTGAGGATTGAAACGGTGTGTATGTGTGTGTGTCTCCTAATCTCATATTCAAGTTTATTTATTTGAAATAACACCTTTGTCTACAATGAAATTCCATATATCCTTGTGTCTTCTTTCGTACTTTCAATTCTGTTACCTTGATATATTTATCTCTTCTTATGCTGGTATCATACTTTAACTTCTTTCAGTAACTTTTGAGTCTGTTTTAACAAATGTTAGGGCAAATTGTTCCTCATAGTTCTTATAAAATAAAATCGACAGTTCCAATTTATTTTTTTTCAAGTGAAAATTGGGATCATCTTGTCAAGTTCTCATTTAAAAATACTATGGAGATTTTCATTGAATAAGTAAATTCAGGAGACTGAAATACACAACTAGTTGAAAAAGTTGAGTCTTCAAATCCGCAAACAAAATATGTCTTTCCTTGGATTCAGACTTTTAAATTTTCTAATGAAGTTTTATAATTTTCTTCATCAAGTTTTTAGACACTTCTGTTTGTTCCTATGTATGACATAGTTTATCTACTATTGTAAATTGAGCTTTCCTTTCACTGGTTTTTAATTAAATATTGCTATTTTATAGGTATTTATTGATTTTTGCCTGTTGATTTTATATTTAGTCATGTTACTGAATGCTCTTAATTGTTATTATAGCTAAGCTAATCCTTTTGGATTTTTAGGTGGGCAATTAAATTATTTACTAGTAATGCTAGTTTGGATTATTTTTCCAATAATTTAAACTTTGTTTAGTTTTATATTCTTCTTGCATTTGCTGGAATTCTAGGGAAATGCGAAATAATGATAATAATGTCCATCCTTAATTTTTTTCCTGGACTTAATGAAATTCTTCTAGTTTTCTTTAGTAGTTATATTGTTTGTTATTGGGTTGCTGTATAACCATTATCAAATTAAGGGAACACCGGAGTTTTTGTTTTCATTTTTGGAGTTGGGAATGTTTGCTCAATTTCACCAAGTGCTTTCTTGTCATTTAGGGAGAATATCACATGCTTATTTCCTAAAATTAGTTCATATGGTAAATTACAATAATATATTTTTTTAACCTTCTGAACACCTTTGCATTTTTGTTTAACTTCTTCAATTCTGGTGTATTTTTCTTTTAATATGCTGCTAGATTTGATGTGTTACTATTATATTTAGGATTTTTGCATCTGTATTCATAAATGAAATTTATCGAGGGCACTTTGTGTGTTTTTTGTGTGTGCCCTTACTGTCTGGTTGTGTGCCAGAATTTGGTAAATCTTACAGAACGAGATAGAAGGGTTTTATCATTTGTAGGTTCTGTTTTACTTGTTTCTTAGCTAAAATTATTTGTTTCTGTGTAGTAAAGTCTCTCATAAGTGTGTTAGTTTCTATTACCATGCCATCATCTAATGGTGTTATTTCCTTAGCTGCATGTAATGTATCCAGTGTTGATTCATAGGAATGTGCTTCTGTTCTAAAGTTAGCATATAATTAACTTGCTTTTTAATAATTCAAGACAGATCAAATCCTAAATTACTTGTTTATGTATACAAAGTAGTAAAATTAATATTTAGGTAGAATGTGTGTATTTAGTTACTACACTTATTTAATTGTGATATTTACAAAAATATCATTATATAATATTGCAAAATATGTTTGAGATGATCTGCCATGCATCATTATGCCTTATGGTGACAAGTCTTTCAGTTTCCCTCCTTATCTGTTGTTTTTCTCTTTAAAGTCAGACACGGGTTATGATACATTTGAAGAGTTAGCAATGCTACCTCAACTTCACGCTCATTGAGACGATCTCCCTGTTGTCCTAATCGAGTTGCTCGTAGGAACCAACCGTCTGGTGGCTTTCCAGTGTCTCAGGGGTTGTTTTCCTTCGGATTATTTACCCAGGTCGATTTCTGCTTCATCTCTATTTTCCTTCTGCTTTCACATCCCGTGCTTTATTAGAACCTCAAGTAGAAAATACCAAGGGGACAGCTTCCCACCAAAGAGGAAGATTCCTAATCTGTGTTCAATATCTAAGATATAGAACCAAAAGTATTAACTTGTGTGGTAACTTTAAATGTATCTTTCATATCATTTTACTGTGAATAAAGAAAACAATTTTAATTCCTTGGAAGTTTCAAATATACTTAACACAGAATACAAAAAGGCACATGTTTATCTCCTCATACATACAAAAGTTACACAATTACACTTCTCCATGGGCTAAAAGTTTTACCTTCATCATTTTCAAAGCTGTCCATTAATCCTCTTTTTTGACTTTCGACTGTGGATTTTGGAAAAGGATAAAAAAAAAAACATGTACTTTTGGAATTTGCACAAAAATAAGATAAGGAATAGTGTTATTACTAAATACCAATGCTTAATAGAAAGATTTAATATTGATTTAAGTGAAGACTGAGATATAAGCAACAATTGAAAACCTGCGACTACAAAAACAGACTATATATCAGAAATGAGGAAAGGATCCGTCAGTATTTTAGGGTGGTACTTGAAAAGCACCAAACGTTTTGAGAATACTTTGAGCACACACAATGAAATTAATGTAGAGCTTTGCTCTATATACCACTTAAAATGAGATCATCAGGTTTTTAGAGGTAGATGTACGTTCTCTTTCTAAAATACTTTTTCATGGTTATGGAAAGAACATTTTACGTGACCAATGTTACTTACTGACGTATTCCTTAAAGTACTCAAATCCAGTTTACCTATGTAAAACCATAAAACATAGTTCCACAAAGAAACATACAGATCAGCTAATAAAATTCCCTAATATTTCAGAGAAATTTGAATCGATATCAAAAGCCACATAGCTAGAGAATTGCAGAACTGGCAGCCTAAGAGATTTGAAGACTTTATATTAGTATTTTGTTTAATGTTTTACATTAAAGAATCATATTCCAACATACCACAGAATCAGTAAAACATTAAGTAACTTTGGGCACATTCCTGCCAACAATTTCTTAATCTTACCATTAACTATTTTTATTTGTAGACAAGTTTTTATCCTTTTTTCTTGCTGGACTCTATTCACTAATTGCCTTCTATGATTGTAAATCAGGTATAACCTTAATTGTGTGCTTCCTTTTCTCAAATATATTACATTTATCCAATCTTCACCCAAGTCGTTGTCTTGGGCTCTGTGTTTAGTGGGATCCAAGCTAAGAGATAGGAACATTAAAAAAGAGATATAGATTTATTCAAACTTCAAACATGTATTTTTCTGTATGAATATGAATGTTTTTATAAAATGCATTCATGTACAAAACATAGATGCTTTGTGAGACTATCTGTACATAAGAAGATGTTTTAAAAGGTATTCTGGCTGTGACACTTCTCACTTCTCCATTGATCTTCAGGGCTGGTCAGGTGTAGCTGTCAGGTTTTTCCTGGATGCCTGTGATTATCCTAAAGTTGCCCAGTCCGTAAACATAGTTCCCTTTTCTTCCTGTCTTTACTAATTACACTCATTTATTTATAGTTTCACCATGTGAATGTGTATTCGTATTTTAACACCACACATATAATCCAATCTGATGCCAACTTCTTACTAGGAATCAGGAAATTCTTTTGTCAAGTATGAAAGGAACATTCTGTAATTCTTATTTTATGCTTCCAATTCTTTCTAACATTAAAATGAAATCTTACATACATGTATGAGGAACTTTTCACATAAGTTACAAGGCATCCTTATACTTTTGGAAAGAAAACATTTTTAAGTACGAACAGATGTGCTTTTCTTTCCAGCCCTCCTGAAATTTCTCCCTGTGTCTTCGTGGGTGGAATTCTTCAGCTGTAAGTCATTCCCTGCAAAGTCAGAAAAACAGTGACTACAAACTGAATTACCAAGTCGGCAGGTTGCAGATCTCAGGGTAAGAGAGAGGACTGAGGTGTATGTACACAACACTGAGAGACCAAATAAGACAACACCATTGGTGGGCAGGAAGGGGAGCTGAAGTGCAGAAACCACGAGACTCTGGCAGAAGCAGCGCTGTCCTGCCTCACACCAGGAGTGTGGGAAGTCGAGTAACGAGTGGTCTGTCTGGTTTGTTCCCAAAGACACTTGTTCCATGCAAGTATCATTTGTTTGCTGTGAAATGATGTGTGTCTGTGTCCTGAAATAATGCGCAGGCATTTGTGGAGCCGAGCCCGTGCAGGCAGCCTCCCAGCCCCAAGTTCAGGACACGTACAAGCCTCCAGGACAGAGGATGGCACTCTGGACAATTTGAAGCACGTGGGGGACCTGGAGAGCTAGCTCTGCCCTGACAGAGGTAGGATTCAGTGGGTGTAGTTCATGATCAGGTTGCGATCTGTCAATTATGCTCCTTTTGGGAAATATTTATTAATCAAAGGTGGGTTTCTTTTTTTTTTTTTTTACTATTGGTAATTTTTCTATAATGATTATGTGTTGAATTTGCATGTAGAAAAATCATACATAAAAATATAAGCCTACAATGTATGACCAAAAAAATCCAGTCTCTGTAAGTGCAAGGTTTTACTTCTTAATGATTTTATTCTGTAGTTGGGTATCTGTAGATATACAAAGATTTAGGTAAAAATGCACAATCTCTAATTGCACCTTCCCAAACTCAATTTTACATTATTATAATTAATAACAATTAACGTTTTATGCAGTATTTTCACAAGGCAAAGGATATATGGAATATGAAGGTAATTATTCTTGGTATTTATAAAAGGTCTGACAACTTGTCTCAGATGTGTTCCTAATCTGCCGTATAATGGTCAAATAATTCCTTGTTCCGTTGTTTGTCTAACAAGGCCATAATAGCTCCAGCCACTCATTTATTTCAACTTCATAGTTATGGAATAAATGCAAAACCATTTAACAGATTCATGCGTCTTTGAAAGAGAATTGCATAGGAGTTCAAGTTCTGCTATAAAGCCACTCTCTTAGTATAATGTGAAAGTTTTGATTTTGTGATTTTGTGAAAATTTTGTGAATTTGATTCTGTGAAAATCAAAAGTCAGTATGGTCCATGCAGGTGACGTAAGACCACCTGCTGGGGAAGCCTGCCCAGAGACCAGACGCAGCCAGTGGAAGAGCTGCCTTCAGTGAGTTGGCATCTGGGTGCTTCCCTTGACAAGGTGCGACATTTGATCCTACCCCTTTTGGCAGTTGTTTGGCTCCGCATCCTGCAGTAAGCGGTCCCCAGCCGAGACGGACGGGCGAGTGAGTGCTGCAAATCTCGAACTGGTGTGAGAAGCCGAAGGCCTCAAGGGTCTTATTTTAATTGTGCCCCTGGTACTGAAGAAACACCGGAATTGTGAAGTTGTTAAGTATTTGTTCCATACATTTATATTTTCTACAGCTGCATGAGTGCTCTTGTAACTCAGACATTCCCATTACTGTGTTTGCACATGTATAAAATGACAGGAAATGCAAAAATTGAAAACACCAGTGGGGTCACGATCATTTAAGAGCTATATGGAACTTGAATTTTTTGGTGACATTTTCTATAAGGCGAAGAGCTCTTGAGGTGCATGAGGCATTTTGAGAAATTTCTTTGCATAAATTTGCCAGCACGTGGTTAATTTAGTAGTCAAATCCTATATTTTCTCATGAAAATTTATGTTTCATGAAGTCATATAATTTGTTGAAAAAATTTTGACTTTTGATTTAGCTCCAGACCAGAGCAATTAGGTCAAAATATCTGCAGGTGTGGGTCAGGCAGTGGCTTGTTTAAAGTCCCTGTTTTTCTTTTCTTTTTCTTTTCCTTTTTTTGTACGTAGGCTTCACACCTAGTGTGGAGCCCAACATGGAGCATGAACAACTCACGACCCTGAGATCAAGACCTGGGCTGAAATCAAGAGTCTGATGCTTAATAGACTGAGCCACCCACCCCCCCCTCCCCCCGGCCCCTGTTTTCTAACGTAACCTGTCTTAACCACCAACTATACAAAAGGTGTAGTGTACTCATTTAAGCCTTTTTTAATAACAGAGAAATTAGTAATAGCTTAAATGTCTAATGAAATAGATGCTGGTTAAACAGGGTATAAACGTATGAAGAAATCCTATACAGGTACTCATATTCTTGAGGCATGCTTAAGGCAATACGCTGTTCCTGTAGCAGTTCCTTGCAGGTCCTGTAACAAATTACCAAAACCTTGGTGGCTTAAAACAACAGAAACGTGTTTTCTCACAGTTGTGGAGGACTGAAGTCTGAAATCTAGGTGTTGGGCAGTGGCCTTTCCTTCTGGAAGCTCCAGAGGAGACTCCAGGGAAAATCTATCCTTTGCCTCTTTCAGCTTCTGGTAGCCATTGGTGTTTCTTTGCTTATGGCCCCATCTCTCCAACCTCTGCCTCTGTCTTCATTTTGCCTGCCCCTCTAGTCCCTCTGTCTTGCTCTTATAAGGACATATGTGAAAGTATTTGGGACCAATCGGTCTAATCCGGGAAAAGCTCCTCAAGATCCTTAACTAACCGTATAAGCAAAATTTTTACCCTCTATTTTGACATTGCTGAGGTTCCAGGGATTAGGACTTGATGCCTTTCAAGGGCACCATTCAGCCCACTACACCCCTGTGCACTTTTTAACAGGTGCCGGCATGATCTGTAAATTTGCTAAAGCGTATGTAATTGCAAGGGCATATATAAAATTGTCAAAGGGATTTTCCAGAACGTCAGATTGTGTGAGAGTTTTAAAATTTCACTGTCTACATTCTATCTCTTAAAAATGTCTATAATAAATACATTACGTACATAGGCAACATATACATGGGTATGTATCAGTTGCCTCTGTGGGTAACAAAACCCCACACTTCTTACAGCATGGCTTATTTAGTGCCCACTGAATGCATGTATTTATTTGCATATTTACGTGGTGCTTTGGAGGGATACCACATTAAGAAAGTACTTGCTTTCTGGGTGCTAGCAGTAAATAGCAAGACAGAGAACAAATACATAAGATAGTGTAAGGTAAAGCAAACAGAAACTATAACCCAACCAAGCAGATAATTGCGTAGGTGATGTCTACTAAAATCACAAGAGATATGCTGTTTCTATGTTCTTTAAATTTTTCTAGAGACCAGAATTTGGATAATATCTTTCTGTCTAGTAGACTAGATTATCAAGACTGGATACACTTGACACAAATATCCCAATCACTCACAGAAACAAAACAAAATAGCACATATCAATCAATTTAATATACTAAAGTAGCTGTAAAATATTAGTAAATTAAACTCAGTTGTTTTAATAGTATGATATGGATATGGGCTATGGCTATTATTCCACTAATTTTGCAATGCTTTACTTTAGGCAATATTATTTTTAAAATGATTTGCAGCATTTAGAGTTTAGTAAGTATATACTTTGATAGATTCCTAATTATCATTTGGTAAAATTCAATGTCCCCTTCAGGTTTGAAAAAAATAATAATAATAGAAAATTTAAATGGTGAAGCAGGAAAATCCCTATTGAAGTTAGAAACATGATAAGGATGCCCACCAAACTAAGTTATTCAAAACTGTCTTGCGGTCCCAGCCAATGCAGTAAATCCAGCACAACAAGGTAAGAATTTGAGGGAGAAAATCTCGATCTAGAATGATACGGGATAAGAGTATGGTGAATAAAATTCCCAGAATGACAGTACTGAAGCAAGTCTAGAAAACAAACAGCCCCCCCACCCCAATGCAAAAACCCCACCCTCCTGTAAAGCTTTCTTTGGAATACCTAAAAGAATTCCTTATTCCTTCCTCCATGATCCAATAGCACTTGGCATACACCTCGACTGTAGATTTGTTCCCAATATAGTGCGTGTAACATTGTTATCAGAGCATATATTTTTAACTTTAAGTATCACAAAAACCAAGAGACTAGAATTTTCAGACCTCCTGTGTCCTTCACCCACCTCCCACCCTCAACCGTCTTCCCTCTTCTGCCATTCGAGCTTCATCGAGAGCTCCTATGTTTATTTTGCAGCAGATTCTTAATATCATACTACGTAACCAATAACTCCTTGAGGGTATATCTAACATACAGGAACCTAAAAAATGAGCTCAACATAACACCCCCAGAATATTAATTCTTTTTTTTTTTTTTTTTAATTTTTTTTCAATGTTTATTTATTTTTTGGGACAGAGAGAGACAGAGCATGAACGGGGGAGGGGCAGAGAGAGAGGGAGACACAGAATCGGAAACAGGCTCCAGGCTCTGAGCCATCAGCCCAGAGCCCGACGCGGGGCTCGAACTCACGGACCGCGAGATCGTGACCTGGCTGAAGTCGGACGCTCAACCGACTGCGCCACCCAGGCGCCCCCAATTCTTAATACTATATCAGAAATAGACTGCGTGTGGTATATCCACATTCCTCAGACTGTTATCATTGGTTTATTCAGATCCGTGATCGTATATTTAGGGTTTTTAAGAAATGTAATCCTCTCTGTAGCCCGTGGGTCATGCTGCCTAGACAGTCGCTGCTTCCTAGGAGGCAGGGTGGGGCCAGTTTGTGTTTCTGTGAGCTGGGAGTAGACGTGGAGGCGTGGGACCACAGGCTGGCCATGCTTGTCTCAGCAGATTCCTGCTGGAGGAAAGCCCGCAGGACTGCTGGGGCTGCTCAGCTGGAGGAAAACAACGCTGAGGCAAGATCTGGCCTCCAGCACACCGCTTCTGTGACAGCAGCTGGTCTTCGTGGCCCAGCTTCCCCAACACTCCCTGTGATTCTTATGTCGGTTCCGTGTTTATGGAGCATCTTGTAGGTGTGAGATACTTGAACCATGACTCATTCCAGCAGAACCAGTGGCTACCAGAAACCCCAAGTCACTGTCCTTTTATTCACTTGCCAGTGAAATAAGTTAAATAATGCTTGCTTCATTTCTGAGCTCCCTCGCTCCCTGTCTGTTTCCCTTTGTAAATAAACACAGTCCCAAGAGCTTGCAATCAACTCTTAGAGAGGGGATGCTAATCCACCTACGTCCCAGCGGAGAAATAAAGGAAGCTACTTAGGGACTAGAAGAAGATCTGGCAGGTAGGCAGAGACAAGAGCCTGCATGTTTCGCAGTAGAAGCCTGTTCTGTGCCCATCCATGAGAGGAAGGTTGAGCAGGAAAGGGAAGCAGTGGACTAAGGAAAAAGGGGAAGGGTCGGGGCGTGTTTGTTTTCACACGTCTTCATCTTCAGATGCAGATACTTGCCTTTGTCACAGGCATATCACTGAAACCTCGAAGCACACCTGGTGCATAGCAGCGACTCAGTAATGTTTGGCGAGTGGAATTAAATTGAGCTGATCAACTCAAGGAAGTCAAATGAGAAGTTAAAGCTGACAGCACTGAAGAAAAACAAGAAGTGGAGTACGTGACAAGATTTCCTTGCGTTGTTCAGAAGAATGCATTGGGGAAATCTGCAGAAATGATGTTGATCAAGTGGTTGCCTGGAGTTTAGTGAAAGGTTTTGAGAGCTATACAGCTGTTTGCATTTAATAGGATTTGTAGTAGTCCCAGGATGGAAAATTTGCTACACCTTGCGAATCCATTTTACTGCATAACTGTTGGATTCTACAAAGGATATATAAGAAGACAATAGTGGAGAGCCGTGGGTTTCTTTTCTCCTGTCCTAGGCTGGCTGATAGACATGAGCAAGCCACGAGAATTTTAAGAGCAACACTTTCAACAAGAACATCTTTGCATGCTAATCACCGTGTTCTTCTGGACCTTCGATTAGCTCTTTCTCTTCAATTATTTACTAAGTGTATGTAAATGCTTGTCAAAATATGGACATGTGTTTCTAAAGCATTTGTAAGCCAAATGCTACAGTCTGTCATTAGCTCAGGAACTTGTTTGCAGAATCTGAACACCTAACGTGGATGTGAGAAACTTCCTCTCCCCGAGGCACTGTGTGTGTTCTGTGAATGTGTCGTCTTCCCAAAGTACGGTATGTCATGTCTTTAATCGGATATTTTCCAGCACAGTGTTTAAGAAGTTGTGGGTGCTGTTTTTACATAATTTTTTAATGTTTTATTTATTTTCGAGAGCAAGAGAGAGACAGAGGATGAGCAGGGGAGGAGCAGATAGAGGGAGACACAGAATATGAAGCAGGCTCCGAGCTGTCAGCACAGAACCTGATGCGGAGCTCAAACTCATGGACAGCGAAATCATGACCTGAGCCGAAGTCGGACGTTTAACCGACTGAGCCACCCAGGCACCCCATGGGGTGCTGTTTTTCAATAGAAATTTATATTTTATTTATACATTTTCAATTATTTTTTTGAGATTTTGAAGGACAGCAACACTTTACATAGTTTTAAAATCCCATATTTTAAATTTTAAAATAGACTTTGGGGTTACCTTTGCATTCAATATGATATTAAGATTACAATAGGTATATCAGTAGTCAAACTTTTAATGCTACAGAGATGCTAATGAAAAGTGAGATAAGGCAGATCATTTAAGATACCAACAAAAGTCAACTATACTCTGAGTGGAGTGAACAGCATGAGTAATTGCCTAAACATTTCTAAGTAAGAACAGCCGTGGTGACCCCTGAAATACAAAGGCCTAGGAACAAGTCATTTGCTTGTACCTTCTGTTCTGCTATGTGATGGCAGAAAATCTCTCGTCTAAGTTTCCTCGTTTGTGAAATATTTAGGATAAACAAGATTCATAAGAATGCAATGAATATCAAAAGAAATCATTTATATACCTCGGAAGTATCACAGACACAAGGTACAACTACCGACCACAATAATATTCTCTCTACAACACATTTCTGTAACGTGGTGCTATATAAGGGAGGAAGTCTCTCAATCTAATATGCTAAAATGGTGATGGGATTTCTCTTACACTTGTAAATATATTTTAACACATGTATTTTATATTCTGTTCATATGTAGGATTTCTTAAATTATGTACTTCACTACAGCACAGCAAGTTTGTAATCTCTTGTGGGTTGGATATGTTTGTAGAACGAACATTTCTAATGGGATTAGAAATGAAGTTTTCCTTTCCAGGCTGCTCTTCACTTTTTTTGGTCTAGTCCCTTGGCATAACAAGTGGTTTCACAAAGAGAGCGGATCATTAATCAGCAGATTTTTAGGAAGGATTCCTGAGGGCCTCATAACTTTACCGAAGCTATTCATGGTAATGCAGTTTGTGTAATGAATTTCGGTATTTAAAATCATATAATAAAAGTATTTTACCCTTCTGAAGGTCAATTTTATTCATTAATTTAGAGGAAAAAGTTAAATATTAAAAAAATTTTTTTAAGTTTCACACAGGATAGGAACTTTGTGAAACAAAATACAAGATGTTCACAATAAAACGTGAAATATATGTCAATCTTGTGAATACTAGAATGACAATCATCACTAGCTTCTTCCTCCAAAACCAATTTTGGAACAGTCATTAAAAAAAAAACAGCAATACTATAACTAATAATTAGGCTTCTAAGTTCAGTTTAAGATTCTTTGAGGCTCTATTAGTTTTAGACAATATTCCTCTAAGGGTCTGCAATCAAAATACTGTTAAATTCCTTTGAAATTATATTTTTCTCTAGGTTGTTGAATTATCAACTTCATATGCAGTTAGTTTGATTGATTTTAGTTTCTTTTCAACTTTTAGTGATTCACTTTTCATTTCATTTAATTTCCTAAAAAATAAATTTGTATATTTTGAAAAATAAAATTATATCTACAAGGTTGTTTCAAGAGAATTCTCACTTCTAGTTTGTCCTCTGCTATACTCCCTGTCTCCTCCTTTAGAGAAATATTTTATTTTGTTTCTCCTTTCAATATTTATTTTTTTCAAATATTGTAAGTACTGCTCTGGATTTTCTCACTGAATGTTTACAGTTTTGATGATGGTGATGATTTCATGGCTGTATACTTATCCTCACTGAGTTGTATACATTATGTGTGTACAGCTTTTTGGATGTCAATCATACCTCAAGAAAGTGGTTTAACTAATAATAACATGAAAAAGAAGAAGAAAAGTAACAAAGGCTTTCATTTTGTTATGTTTATTTTGAGAGGGAGAGAGAGAGAGCGCGTGAGCAGAAGAGGTGTAGAGAGAGGGAGAGAGAGAATCCCATGTAGGCTCTGCACTGTCTGCACAGAGCGTGATGTGGGGCTCTACCTCCCGAAGCGCTGAGATCACGACCTGAGCCAAAATCAAGAGTCAGATGCTTAACCGACTGAGCCACCCAGACGCCCTGCAAAAGCTTTCTTAAATAAAAAATATATAGTCTAAATATCTCTTGCTATCAGTATGCACACATTTTCATCATGTTGAGGCTATGAGGTGTCCAGCTGTACTACTGTTTCATATTTTATTCAACCATTTCCCTTAATATTTTAGTTTTTTCTAATGATTTGCTCTTGGAAATAATGCCACAATAAAGGCCTTGTTATTTCATATTTCTGCCACTTCTTGTTTGGGATTGTTGGGTCAAGGAGTACATCCACATTTTTATTATTCCCTTGTAGTATTGAAAAGTTCCTTCACATATGTATTTGCGCCTCCTCTATATACTGTTTGTTTAAGTTGCTTTGGTATTTATTGATAAATTGTGGCAAACTGTTTTCAATATTTTAGGACATTTTATTGGTAAAACTCATCTTGCTGTGAGTATCTCTAGTTCATTTGTTTTTGTACTCTCAAATATTGCTGCCATCAACATTCTTGTGGCTCTGTTTCTGGTGCTTATTTGCAAACATTGCTGTGTGTGTGTGTGTGTGTGTGCGCGCACACACATACAGGAAATCCTCACGTGAACTCTAACCATCCTCTGCTTAATATCCTGTAATGGCGGCTTAGCGTCTCCTAGAGAAATTATAGTGTTGCAGTCGTGTCTAGTTATCGTTTCCAGGTGCTCTTCCATGAGCAGCCATTGATAACTTCGCCATGCTGTTTCCATCTCTCTCACTTGGCACAAGCCAGTTCCTTTGCCTGAAGCTCACTTTACTCAGTCAGTACTTCTACTCATTTCTCAAGACTCAGTTCAAGTATTTCTTCCCCGTCCCAAGTATTTCTATCCTTCAAGGCTGAGATACTTGCGTTTTTAAACTAGTCTTGTCTGAAACCTCATTGTGCTAAGTGTACGTATTGATAGCTGCCTCTCCCACTTAACTGTGAGTTACCACAGGATAGAAACAAGTGATACTCATCACTGTGTTGCCTATATCCAGCAGAGAATTGGCTCATGGCAGGCATTCAGAATGGTTTTTTTTTAATGTTTATTTATTTATTTTTTTTTGAGACACACACACACACACACACACACAGAGTGTGAGCAGGGACGGTCAGAGAGAGAGGGAGACACAGAATCCGAAGCAGGCTCCAGGCTCTGAGCTGTCAGCACAGAGCCCTATGGGGGACTCAAACCCACAAACCGCTACATCATGACCTGAGCTGAAGTCGGACGCTTAACCAACTGAGACACCCAGGCACCCCTCAGAATGTTTTTTAACTGATGAATCAGCATTCAAAAATATTGAATGTGCATGATATTACATAAAATTAAAAATTTTAATCTGGAAATCTATGACCCTGAGAGGATGCAAACACCAAAGGAAAAGTTAAATACTGAGCCAATACCTTAACAAAGTTAGAAAAAGAAAAACTTTTCTGGTAAATCAGACGTACCCACAAAGCCTGGAAAAGAAAGGATTTTTTAGAGCTGGAGGGTAAAAAGAAAGAAACAGCCAAATATGGTTGTTGTTTCTTATTTTCTATCCAATCTAGAACTTTGAAACTCGAAAGGAAAGCCTCAGAAGGTAGCAGATCTTAGAGTTAATATTGTAACAAATATTGGATTGGACGATACAAAAAAGACGGCCATGACTTTCTCCAGCGGAGAGTAAAATTGGATGCAGTGGATGACGGTGTCCACAGGCAGCTCATTCCTCTCTTCTCAAGTGGATCCAGTCTTTCACTCACACGACAAGCACAAGTTTTTCTTCTCATCACTGCCATTAATAGTTTTCATATGTTTTCTGGTATCATCTAGAAGATTGCCATGTGTCCGTGCCCCATGCTATTCTCACCTCTGGATGGTAGAGCACGATGAGACGTTATCACGTAGTCTCCATTCCTCCACTAAAGACAGCATCCTTGACATGAGAAGATGGGTATCTGCAGGAAGGAAAATAGCCAAACACGAGTTGCTGGGTAGAGCTAGAAACTACAGAGGGACACCTTTACGAGAGACGCGAGTAACGTGTTACTATTCACATTCCGTAGACGAGGAAACTGAAGCTTAGCCGGGTTAACTCAGTGGGCCCCAGGCTCACACTTAGGGACTGGTGGAAACAGAATTGAAACTCACTGTTGTTGGTATTATTGATAATATGTGTTATTTAGTTTGACAATACAGGCTTTCCCTCTGTCTGCCTTGGCCAACTCCGACCACTGCTCCCCTGCAGGGGGTGGGTTCCTGGTTGGCAGGAGAAGTGTGATGATGTGCATCTTTTGCTTCAGATTTAGCTGCTGTTTCATGACAGAAAGTGGCTTATGCTATTCCTTACACATTGATGTATTAAAGACAGGAGAGACCGTGGGTGTAGGTATTGGGAAGTCTGAGCAAGTCCTTTACTGATTGGCTTCTTGCAAGCTGAGGGATGCTTAACTCTCTGGTTCTTACGCTCTTCATCCAGCCAGAAGAATACATCAATGGATTTTACATTTCCGTGGTGGTCACGCGAGATGGTGTCTACAACACTGCTGGAAAAGTACTGTGTTAATGTCATTCATTCAGTCAATGCATGTACTTAACTACACGTTTATTAATTAAATGCAAATATGAGCCGTATATGATTCTTGTCCTCAGAATGCTGTCTTCATGATGGTGGTAAGACAAGTACAGAAATAGATGTGAAAAAAAGAAGAAAAATGTAAGAAGTTGAAAGAAAATAGATATTAGACTAGCCCTCACGAGGGGCACCTGGGTGACTCAGTCTGTTAAGCGTCAGACTTCTGCTCAGGTCATGATCTCACAGCTGTAGGTTTGAGCCCCACATCGGGCTGTGTGCTGACAGCTCAGAGCCTGGAGCTTGCTTCGGATTCTTTGTCTCCCTTTCTCTCTGCCCCTCTCCTGCTCGTGCTCTGTCCGTCTGTCTCAAAAATAAATAAACATTAGTAAAATGTTTTAAATTAAAAAAAAAAGAATAGCCCTCATGAAGCTGAAAAATCACTTATAATATAAATCTTATTAGCATTTGAAATTTCTTTGTATTGAAAGAGCAAAGATATTTTTATATAATATGTAGGCTTTCGTGGAGAAAAGCAATTTCCCCTTACACGACTGATGGACCAGCAGGAATAATTGTTGCCAGTATTAAAGAAATACCGTGGTTTATATCATATCTTATGTTATTGGAATATCAGGCCTCAGAGATTTCTACTCCTAGCATTAGTACCAATGCATAGTAATGGTAATAATACTTTAATTAATTGAAGCTATCCATTTTCTCTTAGCCTACAGAATTGATAATTTACAAAGTGGCAATTTACTTATATGTCAATATTACTGGTAGCAAAGACAGAGTAGTATTATGCTAATTTTTCAATAGAACATATACAGGTGGCTACTAGTATGAGTTGTTAAAGCACAATAACATCCCGTCTTCTCCACGGAGAGTTTTTGCAAGCAATTGATTTTTCAGTCTTAGGGATTTACTTTGAAATCAGAAGCAGTGTGTGTGTGTGTGTGTGTGTGTGTGTGTGTGTGTCACTGCTGCTGAATGGTAGGGGAATAAGAATAAACGTAAAAACAAAGGAAGAAAATGGTCCTTGAAATGTCACCAAGCTGCGTTCCTGTCAGTAACTTGACTCCGCCCTGCACCTCTGAGCCTCAAGAATCCCAGCGGCTCCCCTCTCCCGTCTCTGTGCCCATGGGCAGCAGCGGTAGTATCGAACCTGGCAGGATAATTAAGGACAATAAGGCAATTAAGTCAGGTAAAAACAAAATTGCTATTTTCAGTGGGTAAATTTCCTCTTGAGGAATCATCAGAAGAGTTTATAAAACTCTTAAAATTCCGATGCGTATTTTCTTTCCGTAGAAACCGAAGGCTTTTTCCTTGTAGGCTACATTTTAATTTAGAATCCCATGTCTTAGAACAATGTTGAAATCTTGTGACTAGGCCAAAATTACATCCTGTCATTTTACTGATCGATTTAGTGTGTGGACAGGGTGGGGGGAGAGGTGAGGGAGAGAAACTGATTTCTGTGAGATTCTGTATAAATCCCTGCAAACGTATTTTAATGGATTTTATCATTTAGAAAAAAAGTAGATCAATAAGTTGGCTTTCTATTTCTGCCTTTAAAAACTAGGGCTCAAGATTTTCAATTTCTCTATGTTTTCATTTTCTCACCTATAATATGAAGTAGTCATCTGTTACTAATCTTTATCTTCACAGAATTCTTAGAACAATACAATTTATGTTTACAGGATGTTATGAAACTTTTCAAAGGAAACTTTTCAAAGAAAATGTTTCCAAAGAAAGCATTTCATGGTTGCAAGATAGACTTTTAAGATATTTTTCTTTGAAATATAACCATTGCTTTACAAAAAATTCTATTACATTCTTGATAACATGTTCTTTGGCATAAAAAATTCTATGGATTATAGTAGTGAGTATCTTATTTTATGCTTCAGTTGATACTTCTTATTCTTTTAGGAAAATAAAATCATTTAATTATCATTTAAATGAAAGGATGAAATCGTTTCTAGGTATATATTGTATTGAGAAGATACCTATCTATTTACTTAATAAACAAAGTATTTATGAGAACAGAAAGCAGAGGAAAATTAATTTTAAGAAGAATAACACATGCATTAATGCAAAAAGTAAGTAAAAGTCAAATGCATCCTACAGTAAACGTGATTCTATTCTGACTATACCAGCAGTTTTCTCAGTAAATAAAAAATCAAAGGAAATATGATAGTACTAGTTTTGGTAATAAGAAGTGTATAGATAATAATCTAATAATAATAAATACGGCAATGATAGATTTTATTCATAATAACTAATACAGTATTCATTTTAGTAGATGAAGCATACTAGGACAAAGAAAATGGTTTTAAAATTTAAATTCATGGGGCATCTGGGTGGCTCAGTCTGTTAACTGTCCGACTTCAGCTCAGGTCATGATCTCACCACTTTTGAGTTCGAGCCCGACGTCAAGCTCAGTGCTGACAGCTCAGAGCCTGGAGCCTGCTTCAGATTCTGTGTCTCCCCCTCTCTCTTCCCCTCCCCCACTCATGCTCTGTCCTGCTGTCTCTCAAAAATAAATAAATGTTAAAATTTTTCTAATTTAAATTCTATCTTGATCATGGAGATTAGGAATTAAAGAGACAAACAATTTAGCAAAATTGTTTTTCTCCGTTTTTTTAAGCCATCAGGAATCACGTATACTTTAAGATAGGAAGTTGCCCCTCGGAGACTCAAGAGGCCTTTCCAAATGGTCGACTGCTGGCAAAGTGGTGGAGATGAGGCTTTGTCTTCTAATACTTTCCTGTGAATTCCAACATTTCCACTATGTCTCACAAAATTCTCTCTCATCCCAAACAAAACCTTTTCCATTTTTTGTTCCAGCTACCTTTGTCACTCTTGGCTACTGTTCAGTCTTACATTTAAGACTAGGAAACTACACTGTGGAATATGTAAAATAAATTTGGGGAAGGGTATCCAGCTTAGATGAAATATGTTCAAAGAATCTTCCTGGTATCACTTGCTTCTACCTCATTTCTTTCTTGGTTAACTTTTTGTTGATTCTTATCTACTCTTCAAGTTCTCTTTTGCTGATTCGTTCCACTTTGAGGTGACTATATAATGAGTTTATGATGTTTATAATCTAATGAAATGAATGAAATTATTTTTATTCAGCAAAACTGTTAAAAAAATCAATATGAGAATTCTTCCCCAGAAAGACATCTTAGTTGTACTTTTCCTTATTCTCCCCAAGTACAAGAAAAACAGTGGGCATGATATATAAAACAAACATAGGATGATTCTGGAATGTAAAGAGAAGAAGGCAGGACAGACAGACTCAGGAACCTGAGTAATGACATGTTGTGAGTTGCTTGGATTTTCTTTTTGCCAAATATATCCTAGATGTGGAGCTGAAGGAGCTGGCAACCTGGAAAAGCCAGCAGAGGTTGTGGTGAGACGGGGGGCTTGCCGTCTCTAATCAAAGAACCGGGAAATGAACAAAATGGCAAGACAGATGACTTTGAGACAATAACCACTTTAGCCAAAGAACACTAAAAAGCTGTGACCTTACCCCAGTCGTGCTAGGAAAGGCAGAGAAGGAGCCTTTCACTCTTGAGAAGCTGTAAAGAGGTGGCCCAACATGCCCACCAGGGTGCTGTCAAAAGGCCAAGAAAGGGGCGCCTGGGTGGCGCAGTCGGTTAAGCGTCCGACTTCAGCCAGGTCACGATCTCGCGGTCCACGAGTTCGAGCCCCGCGTCGGGCTCTGGGCTGATGGCTCAGAGCCCGGAGCCTGTTTCCGATTCTGTGTCTCCCTCTCTCTCTGCCCCTCCCCGGTTCATGCTCTGTCTCTCTCTGTCCCAAAAATAAATAAACGTTGAAAAAAAAAAAAAATTTAAAAAAAAAAAAAAAAAAAAAAAAAAGGCCAAGAAAGGAGCCCGGACTGTCATCAATACCAGATGGTAATGAGGCCCCTCCAGCTGGTGCTAGAGAGACCACATGGGGAGTGTTTACCTTCCACCTCAGCCCTAGCCCAGCCCCCCTCCAGATATAAACATTCTGCAATCAGCTAGGACCACTAACCGCTTTCATATGGGCACCAAGGGAAAAACAAGGTATCACACACATATCATTTGGAAAAACACGAAAATAAACATGATAATAGTCCAACAGATAAGGACAGACGTTGGAAAATGGGACTGGGAGTTAATGAAAAATTTCCTGAAATAATTCAATATGCTGAAATCTGCATGTTGATAGGGAAAAATGTGTGTCTGAGAAAACTAAACCAAGCTAAATAACACTGATACATGTCCTAGTAAATATAGTGGTCTTTAAAGAAGGAGGGAAAAAAGTATCCTTTGGGCATCCAGACAAAATATCCAAGAGAAGGAAAATAAGATAATTTTCATACTTTAATTTCTTATGCCGGAGCGGGGGAAAAAAGGGATTGATATTTTAAAACACTCAAGGAAAGAACATGAGAAAAAAATAAATTGTATCCAGCTAAACGATTGCTCATATAAAGATATAACAAACACACATCTATCAACTTAAAAGAATGTTGTTTCAAGGAGTCTCTCTGAAGGGACCTACAAGAAACAAATTCAAAACCATAACAACATGATTAAGAACTACCAATGGTGCCTGGGTGGCTCAGTTGGTTGAGTGTCTGTCTTTAGCCCCCGTCAGGCTCTGTGCTGACAACCCAGTCTCAAAAAATTCATTGTATTTAAAACATATCAATAAAATATAAATTTCTGTTTAAAAACAGCACCCCATGGGGTGCCTGGGTGGCTCGGTCGGTTAAGCGTCCGACTTTGGCTTAGGTCATGATTTCACAGTCCATGAGTTGGAGCTTCACATCAGGTTCTGTGCTGACCACACAGAGCCTGGAGCCTGCTTTGGATTCTGTGTCTCCTTCTCTCTCTGCTCCTCCCCTGCTCACACTCTGTCTCTATGTAAAAAATAAATAAAAGTTAAAAACAAACTAGAAACTTCCAGCATTAGGAGATCCAGCATTCCAGTGATCATTGAATATATTTAAATGTAGAACTAAGATTTAAAATGGGGTTAGAATTAAAAGATACATGTAATGATTACATCTGTATTAAAATCAGAAGAGGTGTGGGAGAATGAGGAAAGTAGAAAAGCCTTAGGATGGTCATAATGATGACAAATCAAGTATTACAGAGAGTAACACCACATATAAGTGACTTAAACGGAAAGGTGAGGTGGATGGAGTCCAGGGAGGAAACAGTGGTTCCAGATAATGTCCAGACTAGAAATCCAAATTACAGCATCAAAAGAAAGATGTGTCTAAGGATGGTACCTAAGAAAGCAATAGGCAGAAGAAAAATTCAAAGCCCTTATTATTAAGGAAGTAATCAAAAAGACTGAGTAAAGATAAAAGGCCCCATGTAGCCTCAAGTGAATAAAAGATAATCTCACAGAACTAAGATCAACCATATAGACTATATTGAAAATGTGAATGAGTACAAATCATCTATTTTAAGAATTTCTCAATTTGTCTGATAGAGCAAAATCCAATTCTGTGCCGTATAGGAGTGACAAACCAGACAGAATGGTTCAGTGAGGTTATAAATAAAAGGATGAATAAATATATATGAGACAAATGCAAATAAAAAGGACAGCATAGACCACAGTCTTGATGACAGGATAGAATTTGGGTTACAGATGCCTATAAAAGGGGTGCCTGGGTGGCTCAGTCAGTTAAGTGTCCGACTTCGGCTCAGATCATGATTTCATGGCTTGTGAGTTCGAGCCCCACGTCGGGCTCTGTGCTGGCAGCTCGGAGCCTGGAGCCTGCTTTGGATTCTGTGTCTCCTTCTCTCTCTGCCCCTTCCCCACTGCCACCATCTCTCTCTTTCTCAAAATAAATAAACATTAAAAAATTTAAAAAAACGCATATAAAAGACAAAGATGTACAGCTTATATTAGTACAGAGTACAATTCACATCCAAGGTAAGTCGGTTATCAACATGTGTTCATGAAATAACACTGCAGCCCCTTGTACACGACATAATCTGAGGGCTACGAGGAGAAAGAGGTTGAGCCACCATCAATAAGGAGATTTTAATACACTTCTCATAAACCGAAATAGATCAATGGACAAAAATTTAGCGAGGACATGGAAGACCAGAACAACTTAGTAATAGCTGAGCAGGAAGGTGGACACACACACACACACACAGAGGAGAGGAAGGAAATGAGAGAAAGAGGGACAGAGAAAGGGAGACAGAGATGCATCATGTAAAAAAATATACATATATATATATATATACATATATATATATGTATGTATATATTAATAACTGGGGAAATGTAACGGGCAGAATTTTAGGGACTACCAAGGAGTTCTTCATCTTGTTAGGTGTGAAAATGCCATGGTGTTATTAAGTCCGAAGGTGTCTGCAGTTTCCAGAGATGCATACCGAAGCAAGTATTGAAATTATATAACAAGTGTTTCAAAGTACCTTTTAAAAGGCATGGTTAAAACATCTTCAAACATCAGTAACCGCTAATGTTCTACATGGGGCATGCATGTGGGGTTGCTGCACTGTTTAAAGTCTAGGTCCACGTCTTTCTGAGGGTCGAGACTTGGTCTTCCAACCTGTGACATTATCTATGCCCGGTTTTCTGGACGTCAGCCGTATCGGCCTCATCGGATCGTTCTGGTTACTAATTCAGACGGCAGGTTACCTGCTTTCAGTAAGACTGTTTGCTAAGCACCGCGTTGTCTGGCGAGGGAAGCTGGCACTGAAGAGGAACGATGCCAGGCCTCTGTCTCAGCCTATGCCGTGGACTGTCTTTTAATCCCCTTTTCTTCGCATTGATGGAACTTTTTTTTTTAGATTAAAGAAAATAAGCACTTCTGCTCATGAGGTATTCCTGCCCTTCTCAGCTGCCCAGTTCCGTAGGCATTCTGGCCTCTCGTTATGGAAGCTGACGGCCGCGTGGAGCGTGGACAGTTCTGCCGCATTTTGAGCTGGAGTACGTTCGGTCGAAGCTCGAGTTCTGATGGCTGCTTTGAGTGTTTTTCTGTGTTTATTCAAGAGAGCTTAGAGTCCTATTGGACCCTGGTTACTAAAAATACTGGACGTAGATCTAGGACGAAGGCCCAGGTTACTTCTTGAACTGTGTCTGGGGCAGGAGCTGGGAAACATCTGAGATTTGTCACCTTCTAAGGCCATGGCTAATACAAAGCTAATTACCTGAGACAGCCAACAGGGAGAGCAGAAATACCTCAGGCAAGGACGTGAGTCAGGCCACCGTGGTCTGCAGGATGGTCTGTGGCATCCCAAATATTGCTGCTGAATGGGAGTCCCGTGCTGCCATCTGAACTGTTTCTGGCTGGTGGGGGTGGGGGGCGTGGGGGTGGTGTCTTAGATTTTGGAGAAGGCCGGGTTGGTAAACCCAGGCAGAGAGGGAGCAAAACTAAAAACAAAACAGAACAAAAACAAAAGAGCCCCCGTCCACTTACGAAGTGACTGCAAAGGCCATAAAAAAAAGAAATCAACGTAAGAAAGGGCCCTCATGTGATTTGCTCTGAAAAGATGAAATCAATGGAGTAAAGGAATCCAAACTAAAGAACAGATGTGAAGAAATAATAGATAGATATGAAAAGAACCAAATGTAAATAGGAAAGATATTTTTTATATACGAGTAAATGTCTCTATAGGATGCACTGTGAGGAGAGTTGAAGAGGCAAGTAGAGAATAAGAAGGAATTGAAGTGAAATGTGTACCAAATGGGGCAAAGAAAGGTGAAATGATCAAAATAATGAGGAGGCTCTAAGGCAGAGGGGTGATAGATGAAGAGGCTCTCATAGAAGTCAAGCAAAAGTTCAAGAAAAAAAATACATTAAAAAAAAGTTGAAAAGAAAGAGAGACTTGACAAAAGCCACAGTAAAACACAGGAAACTGTCCTGGCGGTGCATGAGAGGAGGAACAGGAAGCACTGTGGCCCCAGCACGGAGCAGCAGCGGGGTCTTCTGGGATTTCCGTGCTGACTGCCCACCTGGCACAGGGGCAAAGGGAGCTCGTCCCTCAGGGGCACCTTCCATACGTCAGCTTCATCAGGAAGGACTCCTCCTCCTGCTCCTGTGTGTCTAGGAGAATTAGAGAATGTTTAGACATTGTCAATTTTAACATGAACGTCAGAAGGAACTAGAAAAGTGGGCAGCGTTTCCAGTCTGGGTTCTTGACCCCCTTCCGGGACTCACCCCCGTGTCATTACCACCCAGAGAATGTGAAGGGGTATCCTTGGCAGAACTTCCTGCTCCTTTTAAGCCTTCTTTTCGGGGAGTTGGTCTTCTGCAAAGTGTGGGGTTGTCTTTCCCAAGTTTTTACTTTCTTGGGTCCAGACTAATGAACCATTCTCGCCAACACTTCTCAATTACTACGTTCTCTTCCACATTCCGTAGTCCTACATTCTTGGGATTCTATATGTGATCGCTCCCATAGCAGAATCAATCATCTCTGACATACAGCCCAGATCTCAATACCCGGAAAGTTACAGGCATCCTTCAGATAATAGTTTCCACCCAGAGCTTGGTCTGGGAAGCTTATTCGCAAGAGATGGGGCACTGTTTATCCCTGCTTCCCAGGAGGCTGCTTATTGGGAGCTGGATCACAGCTCCCACACCAGCTTCCAAGTCTCAACAGAAGCCTCCACATCCATCCAGCTCCTCTCTTTGGTTTTTATTCTCTAAGGCAGTCAATGTGACCTCCTTCTATTCATCCTCCCAAATTAGTTTCACTAACAGTGAAAAGTCTGTAAGTCCCTCTGGTCTCCTGTGAAGTCAAAGTTGCCTCAGCGAGGCTTCACTCTAAATCAATCCGGTAGTGACTTCCATTCCCCTGGGTCTGATTTTTCTGAACTCTATCACACAGTGCTGTGTTTTACAGCTCACAGAAGAGTTTGTAAAAATCTCAACTCACACAAAGAGGTCTTTTCTCATTCTTGTTGATGTACGATGAGAAATTTGACTTCAGAATCTTGGCAACGTCTTGTATAAACAAATGCCTGTTCCGGTCGTGCTAGTCATTCATCCAGAGACAAAGGGATCTGCTGATTTCTGATGCTACATAATTCTTAATTTCAAGACCTGGAAAAGTTTTCATGAATCCCTGTTACCCTGCCTCCTCTAAGGTCTGTTATATTTTAGCAGCACAGTGAAACTATAATTCAAAATCCACATCTCTACTCACAGAGTCCTACATGACATTCTGTGGTTTTGTGATATTGTGTGGCTTTACTGCAGAGTAGTGGATAATGAGGCCTCTGTCCAGACACCCTCTTCAAGGTTGATACACTCATCTTCATCTGATGCTGACCACTCAGCCCTGGATCCCTCAGTAGAAATACCCCAAGTAATAGAAAACCACTTCCTTAAAATCTGTGTCTCCTGCCTGCGGTAGCCTGTGGTCAGTGACTGGTTCAGATGGGGGGAAAGGCCTTGTCCTTTGGCTTGTTTGGGGGTAATTCTGAAGTACCATCCTAGTCCCCAGCTTCCTTGTCGGAGCATGCTAAGCTTCAGTTGTGATCACATTGCAAGTTTCTCCCTCTTCACAGTGTGACTTTCTCTATCTGTCGCTGGTGTAGTTCACAAAGGCATCTCCTAGTAAACCTGCACGGAATTCTCCATCACAGTGTTTCTTTCCAGGGAACTTGGTCCAAGACAATTGGTATCAGAGGTGGCCCTAGGTAGGTGGCCCTAGGTCTCAAGACAGGCGAATGGAGATCGATTACTGTCCAGTTGGTGGGCAAGGGGGAGAAGGTCACTGGTAGTAGATGAACTATAGGTAGCCCACAGCTTGCCATAGCAGTGTGGTTATTAAAAAGTTGGCCAGTGGTGAACTCGGATGGGAAACCAAGGTGGGTGGGTTTGCCGTACTGGCTGCTTCGGTGTCTCTGGCACTAGAAAAGTGTGAGAGAAATGGTAACTTAAGGATTGTGGAACTGAGTGCTGCTGAGTCTTTGACTCTTTGTTGAAGAAAGATAATGGCAGGCTCAGAGTGATTGATCAGCAGTTCAAGGCAAAATGTGTAATCCAGATAATCTTCTTGATAACATTTAATAAAACCCTAGAATCCTGCAGCCAGAAGGCTGGCAGAACAGAGGAAAGCTTAGATTCTAATTATGAAGGAGGTTTGGGGTCTAATTGAGAGGGCAGTGGAACTTTAGAGGAGGTTGAAATCTCAGCCCCAGGCAAGCCCCCACATTACTGTCATGACCCTGAAATTTGAGAGAGGCACCTGAATAATGCAGGTGAGAGCCTTTAACACTATGCATTTCTCTCTTGCCCCAGGACTATGTTAACTCTCCTTCCCTCTTTTGCGATATAGTTCAAAGTCACCTGGACCATCTGGATATTCTGCAGAATGTCTGATTGGTCCATTGTGTCAATGACATCATGCTAGGCTAATCAGACTGCCTGGGCAAAACAAAATAACAAGTATGTTGTCAGAGTTGATATGTTCACTATGGAGGTTAGGAAATAAACTCAGTCGTAATCAGGGTCCTACCACATAAGTGAGGTTAGTAAGAATTCACTGGGTTTGGGCATGCTGGGACTTTCCTTCTCAGGTAAAGGCAGATTATTGGGGCTCACCATTCAAAACTAAAATGGGAGGCCCAGAGCATGGTAGACTTCTTTGGGTTGTGGCTGCAGTACATTTGTTCGTATGTAGGCACTTTGCTCCAGTCTACTTAGTGGGGGCACAGAAGGAAGCTAGATTGGATTGGAACCAAGAATAGGAAAGGCACTGGGGGTCCCTTCCTTTAAAGTCAGATCCAGAACAAGTGCTACATACCAATACAGTCTCCAGGAAACCCTATGTCAGCAGCAGAAACAGGCTGGGTGCCTAAACTAGCCAAGAAGCACATCTGATTCGAGCCATTTTACCTCGTTAACAAAGAGTCAGGTTTTGTAGGAAATTGTGCATCAGTTGAGGCTCGATTAAACTTCAAGTTCCAGCTAGTTATTCTATAAGGAAGTGAATTTACTCAATTCTGTGAGCTCCTATAATACTGTTTTATCTGAGATATCCAAGTATGTCTAGATGGTAGGCTTAAAAATCCGGGGCCACTGACGAGAGATTTGTGGTACCTCTGAGACTAGGTAACAGCGAGCATCTACTGAGCTGGTGTTTGCTGGATCTTTGTCTGAGTTCATGACGTGTATATTTATATTAGGAACAGCATGCAAGCAATATGGAAGAACACAGCAGCAGTCACAATGGACCATTGTAATGCTACTTCAGCATTTTCAGGGGGTTGCAACATTCATCCTCAGTACTGGAGAAGGAAATGCTTCCACAGTGCAGCAGTGGACTTTGAGAAGGTGAAACAGTTTACCAAGTTTCATTTAAATGCATGGAACATCAAGTTTGTTTATCACTGGAGTCACCACGGATCAACCCTAATCCAATTTCTAAAATGTAAAGGACTATATTTTCAAACACTTAATGCTAATACACACAAACCAAGACAACATTATGTCAAAATGAGAAATAAGGTGATTTTCTCAGAGAGGTGATGCACTCTTGTTCACTTTCCTTTTGATTAATGGCATTGATCTATAAACTAGCTGACAAAGCCAGGAGTGAAATGTACAAGCCCATCATGTATGCTAATTACTCAGCAGATTTAAACTTATGAATATAGAAGAGAAAGGTCATGGAGAGAAAGTCTGTTTAAGTGGTGATAGGAACTTAAAGAAAAAAATTACTTTTCCTTAATTTTGGGGGATCTCTCTGTGTTGGTGACCACAAACATTTTTTAATGGTCTGTTTTTTATTGAGATGGTATGTTACATGGGGGGAAATAATGACCCGTTGGAAAATCAGTTTATTGAAAAACATGTTTCAAATTGATGGATACAGCACTCTTTAAAAAAGGTTGAGAGAATAATCAGCAGAGCCACACCTCCCGGAATTTGACACGTAAAATGAAGGCAACTTGTAGATTTAGTGTTTTCACCATACCTGGTATTTCTCTATCTGAAATGTTTTCTCTCCTCTCCAGTTGCCTCTGGCTTACCCTTTTTCTACTCATGAATTTTCCTACAATATTTCAGAGATTCATTTAATATGTGTCCCACACCCCCAGTTGTTGTTATTGTCATAGCTTTTGCAGAAGAAAATCACAATGTACAATAATTGATTTACAAGGAATCTTTTCCACATTTAAGCATTATTTTCGAGTCCATTTGTTTTATTTAACTCCAACTCTCCTCCAAATGTCACAGTTTTTTACTTATTTTCTTTATTCCTTTAAAAATGTTTTCATAAACAGAATCAGTATTTACAGCTTCCTTAATCTCAAAAGACAAAATTTCTACAGGGAGATGTGAGCCAAGGCAAACTTCAGGCAGTATGGATGTGTTATTTTATTTTATTTTTTTTACAGTCGTGAGAATTATTGTGGTTATCCTGTAATTCATCCCATTTTCAAAGTCCCTCAAGATGGGTATTTTCTTGATTGGCTTTGAAATAAATGATGCACTATCCCCCAAATGCTTCAGATTCCAGGAGAACCAAATGAACAAATAATAAGAAAGGGGCACTACTGTCAATGTATAGTGAAGATACACTTGTGTATTTGCTTGTGTGTTTATTTATTTATAACCTGCCCATGGAAGCAAAGATTTAAGGCAGTTGGATCGAGTTGCATGTACTTTAGAGGAGGGCGTTCCACCTTCTCCCAAATGTAACTTGTCGGAGCCAATTGTAGTGAATATTTCAGATGGGGCAAATGGTTCTCACCAAGAGAAGATGAAGTAATTGAACTATGTTGGTATTAGTCTGTGACAATTTATTTGTTTTCTGTTTAAGGAAGACTCTTTTTTCCTCTTTTTCTTTTCTTTTTTTTTACAATAGATCTGTGACTAAAAAGTTGGAAGCATTAGCTTCATATCTAATGAATATTCGAATAAATATTCTCTTTTCTGCCAAGTAAATTTTTTTTAAAAGTCTCTCTTACTTTTAAGAGTAAAGGAAATGGACTTTGGTTTCCTTAAATAAACTCTTAGGAGTAAGAAGGTGGGTGGGGGGGCTGTTTTCATCTCATATGTCTGGAAGAATTTTTATTACTCTTGAGAGTAAAGCAAATGTAATTGGCCCAGAAACTCAGACTCTGAGGAATTAACAGGGACTTCTATTTTATGTTCAAGGGAAGGGTCTTTAACAGTTGAGCTGTTCTTCCAACTCCTCCCTCACAGGTCCTTTGTTTGAAAAGCAAGCTCTTTGAGGGGCAGAGGGCAAGACAAACTTGGTTGATGTGGTTTTGTCCTGAATCAGCTTAGCTTGGCGGGAACTACATTTTCCAGAATTCCCTTCTCTCAAAGTCCTGGGTGAATACGGGCCTCACTCCTGTCTTGCACTTTGTGCTGGGTGCAGGAGGCGGCCGCCGCTGCTGCTCCCTCAAGCGCACTGCCACTTGACGTTTGTCTCAGACTCACCTGGTGGCTGCCTCAGCTCCCACGGCCCCTTCCTCCTGTCTGTGAGTGCGGGGCCAGGAGGACCATGTGATGTGGTGGAGGCTGGAGGTCTTGGGGTCCAGTTCCTCTTCATACTTTTTTATGGTAGAAGAAACGTACATTATAGGAGATTCAGGACATACAGAAAGCTAGTAAAAAACACCTGGAATCCCGATGCCCCAACAAACTCCTCTAAATGTCTTCATGTATATTGTCTTGTCAATCATGTGTATGTGCACACGTATGTACGTACTCACATATATTGACACTTATTAAATTGTATAACACATAAAATATGCGATTATATGCAAAACATGCATCTGTACATATTCAATTGTGTTTTTACACAATTAGGATGATGTGTAATAGATAATTGCATATTATAAAAGGTATATAGATATATACAAATAAGAATTTTTAATTGAGTTATATTCCTTATATGAATATTTAATTCGCACTTTTCTCATTTTAATTTATTATGAGAATTTCCCCAACCCCATAAATATTCTTAAGAATATGTCTTAAGTAATTATATTGAGTTTCTTCCTTTATTTACCCAATCATCAACTGAATAGGTATTCGGGGGCCTTTATTTTTTCCCGTTATAAGTAACACCATCATGAGAAACTTTTCACATAAAATTTTGTGCAGGACGCCTGTGTGGCTCAGTCTGATAAGCATTGAGTCTTGGTTTCCACTCAGGTCATGAGCTCACAGACCGTGGGATGCAGCCCCATGTCATCAGGCTCTGTGCTGACAGTGCAGAATCTGCTTGGGATCCTCTTTCTCCCTCTGTCTCTGCCCCTCTTCCCTCCCCTCTCTCCCTCAAGATAAATAAATACACTTTAAGAAAAAATAGTGTAGATCTGTGTTTATTTGCTGAGAATAACTTCCAGGACTTGGAGTTTCTGATTTAATGGGCACTTTCTTTAATGTTCTTGATAGTTAAGACTAAATTGCCCCAGACTGAATGTTCGTGTTTCCCTCAAACTCACAGTTCTCTGTATTTTTATTTCCTTGAGTAGTCAGGAGATAAAATATTTTCTTATCTTTATTGGTCGTTACCATTCTTCTCTTGTGAGCTGCACATTTATCTCCTGAACTCAAATTTACATTGTCGTTTCTGCTTTTCCTTATGGTGAGAACTCTTTTTTATCAGCGATTTTAACAGTTTAATTGACAGGATGTGGCAAAGTAAAAAAAAAAAAAAACTTATTACATGAGAATGGATATGTGGTGAAAAATACATAGACTATAGTTACTATGTTACAATTGAATTTGAAAATGTTTATAAATAGTTTGGCAGAGATCAAATGGACATAAATGCTTGGAAGGTTTAAGATTTGTGCTGAAATTATCCTGGTCAGCAAGATAAGAAGAAAGAATAATTGGCTGACGGAAAGGAGACAGAGACTAAGACCCAATTAAGTTTGCAGATCAACTAAGGGCATAATAAGATTTTAGTCAAGTGGGAACAAGGTTCCACAGGATTAAATTGTGGAGCGTCAGATGTGGCTGCCATGGTCATGAAGTCTTATCCTCATGATGATGGCAATAACATGCAAATAAGGTTAACATTAAATACATTTACACAGTGCTACTTTCCTGAAGTATTTCAGCGAATTTTGTGGAGGAGAAATATTTGAGGTTGAAAATAAAAGATACTGTGCTAAGCTGTATATTCTAGACTTCCTTAAGGTAGTGGTAAACAGATGTAAAAATTAAAATAAATGTTTTGTGTACCCAAGCTGCCGCCCCTCTTCGACTTGGAGTTGATGGGTGCGTGGGAGAAAGCCTGAGGACTAGCCTGTCGTGTGCTTGGATTGTTGGCCTGGGTAGAGGTGTTAGCTCCACTGGTTTCCCCCAGCTTCACTCCCACTGTGCGGAGTTAAACTGCTCAAAACAGTGAGGAGACAAGCAAGTTAACACATTGCAAAGGCTTATTTCTCCTAATTTCTTTTTGTTTTTATCTTCTTTATAGTTTGGCTACTGTTTCTCATGTATTTACTTATTACTTTGGGATGACATTTCTGTCATACAGAATTTGCGTTGTGTGGTCAGAATTCTCTTTGTGATCTTTGTGATGTCTTTCCTTTGTTGTGTTTTTCTACCCTACGATCCTTTAAAAATCAGCCTATGGCCATCTCCATTGTTTTTATTTCTACACTCTTTTTATGGTTTAGTTCTGAACTTTGAAATCTTTTATAAATCTGGAAATTATTTTTATAATACGAAATGCTAATTTTATCCCCCCCATGTATGTCAAGTTGTATATAGTATTTTAAATACTATTCTTTGTTCTCAAATTTGAGATGACACATTTATCATAAGTTAACAAATGTTTATTTGTGTTTTTTTAAATCTATTTTTGTTGTGTATTTCTATTCCTTTGGGTTTTTCTTCCACTTGTATTTTCCTACTGTACTAGAATAAAGAGGAACCCCCACTTCAGTATTTTAATTGTAGGACCAAAGAAAAAACAATACTTTTTTGAAGTGTCCCTGGTGTTTCACTGCAGTTTATCATGTTCTGTTCTATAGTTGTGTCTGAAACAAAGCCACACCTTTATGACGGTATGGAGGAGACTAAGTCTGAGGTTCTCAGTTACCAGTGCGCCTAGAAGTTGCCTTGCATAAAAGGTGCACATTCTCAGCTAAGTTGCCAGGGATTCCTATTCGTTCAGTCTGGGGTGAAGCTTTGAGACCTGAACGTTTAACAAGTATCCAGGCGATTTCAAGATGGAGGTTCATGTGACCTAACCTTAAGAAACAATTCCTTAGGCCAAAAGTTGGCCAATTTTTATAAACCCAAACCATCTATTGGAAACGAAACCAAACCCAAACATAACATATTTGACTTTTTATTCTTGTAACTGGTTTTATGGCTGAAATCTGATGATAGAATTATTTCGTTTTCTCATTTATTGTGTTCAAAATATTTTGTTTTGACATAACGGGTATTGCTAAATTGTCATTCTGAACATAAAATTTTCTCCAAAACCATGGGCTCACTTCCACCTCTACCAATGATGCTGAGGCCTACCGATTTGAGTACATGCCTTGAGGAATGCATAAAAATGGCTACGATACATTATTTAACATCTGCTGATAGTTATCCATAGACAGGTGTGAGCAATGCCCGTATGAAATGCCCTCTGGGATGTGTTGGGTCTCCGGAGAAGAATGACAAGAGTAGTTGGAATTATGGAGTGGGATGTAGCTGGTAAGAGCAAAAAACAAACAAACATACAACCAAAAACCCACTACCTTTGTGTTTGTGTTGTGACCCAGTCACAAAGTTGGGTTGATATCAGGGAGCAATTTCTGTTAAAAAAAAAAAAAAGGTTTGTTAGGAAAATGAATGAAGTGACAATCTATTGTATATAAATTGTATGCATAAGCTACAATTTAGATCTTCTAAGAGAATAGAATTTCTGAAAAATTCTCTTTTCAAAGAGAAGTCCTGAAAAAGATAATGGAAATTTTTGATGAGAGAGAGGAGAGAGAGAGAGAGAGAGAGAGAGAGAATCCACAGGGATGAGAGCGCCCACTTGGAGGGAGGAAGCTAGAGAACATGACTGTTCAGACCTAAGTGAATACAGAGCAGCAATTAAGAATCTAACATCTACTGTTGTCAAAGAGAAATTGCACCAGACAGAGATCACAGTCCAGGAAGACTTTATTTAAAACTATTTGCAGTTAGGGGCGCCTGGGTGGCTTAGTAGGTTGAATGTCTGACTTCAGCTCAGGCCATGATCTCGCGAGTTTGAGCCCCGGATCTGGCTCTGTTCTGACAGCTCGGAGCCTGGAGCCTGCTTGGGATTCTGTCTCCCTCTCCCTCTGCCCCTCCCCTGCTTGTGCTCTGTCTCTCTCTCTCTCTCAGAACTAAATAAACATAAAAAACAGATAAAAGAACAAAGTTATTTGCAATAGGAGTCAAGACTATTGCAGTATAAGAGAAATTGAAGTCAACTCTACTGAGATAAGAAGCTGGAGAGGCTTTTTGAAATTTGATTTTATCTATTTTATTTTATTTTATTTTATTTTATTTTATTTTAATTTAATTTTTTATTTTATTTCCTTTATTTGAGAAATAGAGAGGGAGACGGTGCAAGCAGGGGAGAGGGGCAGAGAAAGAGAGAGAGAATCTTTTTTTTTTTTAATTTTTTTTTCAACGTTTATTTATTTTTGGGACAGAGAGAGACAGAGCATGAACGGGGGAGGGGCAGAGAGAGAGGGAGACACAGAATCGGAAGCAGGCTCCAGGCTCTGAGCCATCAGCCCAGAGCCTGACGCGGGGCTCGAACTCACGGACCGCGAGATCGTGACCTGGCTGAAGTCGGACGCTTAACCGACTGCGCCACCCAGGCGCCCCGAGAGAGAGAATCTTAAGTGCGTTCCATGCTCAGCACAGAGCCCAGTGCGGGGCTCGATCCCACAATCTGAGCCTAAGTCAAGAGTTGGACACTCAACCAACTGAGCCATCCAGATGCAGAGGTGTTTTTTAAGTGCTGGAAAAGCACCAGAGTACATTGGGAGGGAGTTTGGTCATGGGATTAAGCTATTTGTGTCTGCTGTTAGGCTCCTACCATCCACAGTGACAGGAGGCAGGGGCACTACTTTTTCCTTTTCTCTCTCTTTTTCACGTTTTTATTTAAGTTCCAGGTAGTTAATATACAGGCATACAATATAGTGATTCAACACTTCTCCACCATGCTCGGTGCTCATCACAAGTCCCTCCTTAATCCCCATCAGCTAGTTACTCCATCCCTCACCCTCTGGTAGCCATCAATTTGCTCTCTATAGTTAAGAGTCTGTTTCTTGGTTTGCCTTTTTTTTTTTTTTGTCACTTTGCTTGTTTGTTCTGCTTCTTCGATTCCACATATGGATAAAATCATATGATATCTGTCTTTCTCTGACTGACTTATTTCCCTTAGTATAATACCCTCTAGCTCCATCCACATCATTGCAAACGGCAAGATTTTATTCTTTTTCATGGCTGAATAATATTCCGCTGTATAGATATACCACTTCTTTTTTTTATCCATTCATCAGTTGATGGACAAAGGCTGTTTCCATAATTCAGCTATTGTAGATAATGCTGCTGTCAACATCGGGATGATGTGTTGCTTTGGATTATCACTTTTGGATTCTTTGGGTAAATACCCCGTAGTGCAATTGCTGGATCATAAAGTAGTTCTATTTTTAGCTTTTTGAGGAACCTCCATACAGTGTTCCAGAGTGGCTGCCCCAGTTTTCATTCCCATCAACAGCGCAAGAGGGTTCCCCTTTCTCTACATCCTTGCCAACACATGCTGTTTCTCTGATGGTAAGTAATGATAAACATACTTTTATGTGTCTGCTGGCCATCTCCATATCTTCTTTGGAGAAATGCCTGTTTATGTCTTCTGCCCATTTTTTTAATTGGCTGCTAGAACTGATAAACAAATTCAGTAAAGACCCAGGATACAAAATCAACGTACAGAAATCTGTCATGTTTCTATACACCAAAAATAAAATAGTGAAAGAAAAATTAAGGAATCAATCCCTTTTACAACTGAACAAAAAAAAGCAATAACATACCTAGGAATAAACCTAACCAAAGAGGTGAAAGACACGTACTCTGAAAACTATAAGACACCAGAGTAGTATTTTTCTTGATGATGACATTCCAGAGGGAGGACTCCCAGGTCTTTATGAAAGAGTCCTGGGCTATAAAGTTGGCTGTGAGATTTACATCTCAAAGGGGCAGAGTGAATTCTAAAGTAAATGATCTTAGAAAAAAGAGGTCAGGAGCCTGTAGTCAAGAGGACACCTGTCTAAAGTTTAGTCAAGCCGAGGGGAATATCTTGACCTCTATCCCTTTCTATCAACCTAGGCAACATAGCCTGACAGTTAGTAGCAAGAACAGAAAGAAGACATGAATGACAACCAGGAAACTAAATATCTAGTCAGAAAAGCAAGTCCCAGCGTTTATCTCCAAGAATTTTGATAGCAAGGAAGCCTTTGACACAAAGCTACAGAGGAAAGGAAAGGGACTCTTTAGTTCCTTTGAAGATGAGAATTTAAACGAAAGGAGGAAAATACCGAGATTATGAATAGCCAAAGTTACAGAGAGGGTTAACACATTTTTAAAGGCAAGCAACATTATCAAAACTCAACATTTTTAGCTGATATGTTTGTAGTTGACATTGTCTGAATATCAAAGAAGTTACATTGTTCGTTTCATGTAATATATTTAGTGACAGAGGCAAGGTGTATTATCCATTTTATTGTGGGTAATATCCATTCACTCATTTATTCACATATTTATTCACCTTTTTTTCAAATGCTCTAAGGGATTTTCAAAAATGATCACATGTCCAATATTATACTTAACTCACTGAAGGAAGCAATGTTACAATCAGTTCAAAGAAACTTTCAAACAATTCACATACATATTGACAGTTAAAATTGCTGAAATACATTTACAAATAGACACAACCCTGTTCAATGTTCACTGTGATAATGAAGAACATTCCATCAGATACAATTTACATGTATTTTATGGACAAGTTTGCATTATCATAACTTTTCCATAAATAACAGTGTTTGTAAAATAGCTCAAAGACAACAAAAGAACAGATCGTGATAGAGTGGGGTAACTCTGGACGGTGGGATCTTTTTTTATCTTTTTAAAAAATATTCTGTAAAAATTTATTTTGAGAGAGAGAGAGAGAGAGAGAGAGAGAGAGAGAGAGAAGGAGAGAGAGCATGCCAGCTGGGGAGAGGTGCAGAAGGAGAGGGAGAGAGAGAATCCCAAGCAGGCTCTAACTAACACTTAACTGACTGAGCCACCCAGGTGCCCCTCTTTTCTCACCTTTTTGATGAAAGATGTTAAAAGTATATATATGAAAAAAATACATATATTTTGTGCTGATTTCTCCAGGTGTTCCTTGCCCTCCTCTCTTCCCTACACTACCACCCCCATGGCTTTCATTATAATTGTACATTTACTGGTAAAATGCCATATTATCATTTCTTAGACAGACCCTGAAAGGTCATCCTTACTGCTTAATTATCTATGCATTTTAAACAAATAATAAATATTATAAACACCAAATATTTGATTGGCAACTGTTTCAAATTCAAATCAGAAAAAAAACAAAAAACAAAACAAAACAAAAAAAAAACCATTCTGCAGTCATGTGTCTGTGGGATGGGAGAAAAGAGTTCTCCAGATCTGTGTAGGTGAAGTTCCTTGAATAGCTTTAATATTTACATATTGAGAAGATTTTCAGTGTTGTTGAAAGAATAATGATTGCTGTGGAGTACTTTTAAATACACTTGACACTTAATAAACACCCGTTTTTATTAACAGTAATCGTGATATCTCTTTCAGTAATTGAGCTCAAATTCAATGCTTGATTATGGAATCCAGGAAGTATATCTTATATACTTCTCAGGGCTGCTTAACAAATAGACAAATTAGTGACAGAATATATTTCAGTTAAAATAAGTCCCATGCTTAGAGTATGGCACAGGATAAACAAATCTTTCTCAAATTCTTCTTTATGCTAATTGCCTCATTTGCCTTTATCTTTAATTTTTCTACTTTACAAAGTCATTCTAAAAAATTATAGTAATAATGCCTGCTTATTATAGCAACTTAAGCAATAAAGAAAAAGTTAATAGTCCCTTTTTTATCAGTTAAGCATGCTTTGGAAATGCAAATAACAGAAAACGATAGTCATGAATATACATTTATTTTTCTCATATAAACAGAAGCTTTTATGTAAGCAGTGGCTGGTCTGGATCCTATCTCTCAGTTCCTTTGTTTCTCATGGTTACAATAGGATTGCTTCAAGAATCGTATTTGAGTGTGTAGGGAAGGAAAAACAATTTTTCTCTCTGACCTTCTAAGCTCTCGGCTGAGACCCTTGTAATAAAAGACAGAGAAGCAAGATAAAACCGAAGACAAGCTTCTTAACATGTATACCTGTGTATACATAGAGAATCCTCGGTGGTGGGGGGGGGTGCGGGGGGAGGAATGAGGCATTCCTCAAACTGACCTAGATACTGGCTTCAATACATCTTCAGCTGAAGTCAAGAGAAAGGAAAGTACGGGGGGGGGTCACTGCGGGGAACTGGGAAACAAGGCATGGGTGTCACAGGGGGAAAAGGGAGCAAGGCTATCGTATGTTGTGCAGATTTCAGTGGGAGCCCGCTCCGAGATGAGCATTTCTTGCCATACAGTCTTCTTCCTCTTTCTGGTACAGAGAGCAAGACAGCCTAACGAACAGAGAGTTCCTTGACAAATGTAAATGTAAATGTCCCTTCCAGAAGGACAGCGGTCTACACTGTTTGCAGAGCTTCTCTGTGTCTGCTGCTTCTCAAAACAGTCAGCTCAAAATAATCCTGTGCCATGTTTGGGGATACATTTCTGTTACTCTTCAGGTTTAAGGCAGGGAAGAAGGGAGGAGAAAGCGGTCCTAGCTGCTTCGGTCCCCTGTACGCAGAAGTCCCCAGCTCACTGTCCTTTGGCCCCAGTGGCTAGAACTTTAAGACGCGGACGTGCCTACCTGCAAGCATCTGGGTAACCCAACTTTCAGGCCAGGACGGTGGGAAGAGGCAAGGGAAAAGGGCAGTGAGGAATGACTTTGGGGAGGCCTTTCCTGCTTTACTTCAGTCCTGCTCACCTGGCGTATTAAACCTTTGGTGTGTAGCCGGCTCCTTTTACACACACACACACACACACACACACACTCTCTCTCTCTCTCTCTTTCTCTCTCTCTCTCTCACTTCTATACACTATATACATGTATTAACGACAAAAATGGGATAATATCTGACACATTATTCTGCCACTTTTTTCCTTTACATATTGTCTTCTTTATATAACACAAACAAGGATCATGGCATCTGGGTGGCTCAGTCAGTTAAGCCTCAGACTCTTGATTTCTGCTCAGGTCATGATCTTGCGGTTCATGAGTTTGAGCCGTGCTTTGGGCTCTGCGCTTATGGTGAGGAGTCTGCTTGGGATTCTTTATCTGTCTCTCTGCCCCTCTCCCCACCCCTTCAAAAATAAATAAATAAACATTAAAAGCAAATAAGAATCTGCATATATGCTACATTAACAAATATATGTAGTATATTATGTCTAATATAATATATAAAATATATTTCCAAAGGCTTCCCAAATCTGTGTATATGTATACATATATGCAGGTATTTGTTTTTATACATGTATATATATGTGTACATATATACGTAGAATTTATTTTTATATGTGTTTTATTTATGTGTGTATATATTTGCATACATATATGTGTGCATATACACATACATATTTATACATATATACATATATACCTGTGTAGATTCATCCATATGTGCAGATTTTTTATTTCCATGAGTGAGTTTCATTACAGCTGTATATCTGCATCAAAAGATATAAATGTTGTTTTTAAGAGATAATAAAAAAGATTGTCACAAGTTGTGTCTCTATCTGCACTTTGTGCGACTTTCTATTTCTCCCTACTTTGTCCAGCTTTGGATGGTAGTGATATTTTAATGATTGGCAATCTGATGAGGCACATCAAAAGATTTATGAAACACATTTATAAGTAATGGACCTGAAGCTCAGAGAGCCTTATTAGCTCAAGGTGATGAATCACGAAGAGTTGAGCAGTTTGTTTGGTTTTGTTTTATTTTTGAACACTGGCCCCTTCTGTTTCTAAAGGAGTGCATGTTAATCTCAACTCTGTGTGATTATTTTAGGTCTAAATCTTGTTCTTTCTCCCAATTTTTCTTTCCTACATAAAGAGCCATAATTTATCCCACTCCTTTCTCTAAGAGCAGTGCCCCGTGGGGGCTCTCCCTTCTATTCCTTCACTGGAATCCATTAGAGGTACAGATTAGCACCTTAATTTTGGTATTCGAGAAAGGCTACTCATAGAGGCATTCCAGCCATGAATCATCTTACAGTATTGCTGTTCTGTGTTCAGGAAAACCTGACTCAGTCATTAGGTGAGCATGCTCTATGATAGTCTTGTGGTTTGCAGAAGGTTGGAGCAAATCTCCTGCCTTTCAGGGGATTTAGAGATCAAAACAAGCTTGGGGCACCTGGGCAGCTTAGTCAGTTAAGCTTCCAACTCCTGGTTTCAGCTCAGGTCATGATCTCATAGTTCGCGGGATCAAGCTCTATGTGGGGCTCCTCATCAACAGTATGGAACCTGCTTGGAATGGTCTCTCTCTCTCTGCCCATCCCCCACTCACATGTGTGCTCTCTCTCCTCAAAGTAAACTTGAAAACAAAACAAAACACCCTATGGCGTAGTAGGCTGAAAGACTATTGTTTCCCTGACTCCAAGGCCTGACAGGTAGAGACTTTAAAAGGTTACATCGAGTTGCTGGATTGTGTGCGGCGCACAAGGGTTTCGCCGTGGACAGTCCTTCTACCGCTGCCATAGATGCAAAGCACCTGAGATTTGTTTCCCCCTTGCTTGCATTATGTTTCAAACGTTAGTTTTACTGGGCATACGTGCTCTAAGTGTAATTTTCTGACAGATAGTATTTTCTCATGAAAAAATTATTTACATACATGTCAGATGCAAGTTATCGTAGGAATAAAATCTGAGGTTAAAGGCACATCTCTTAGTTCGAATCCCTGTAGTTCTCCTGTCACCTGCAACTTTGGGGACCTACTTGTGAGACCATAAAGCTACCAACTGGAAGCTGGCCCATTTCCACCCCCCCCCCCATTACCATCATTGCTGACTCAGGTGGGGTTAAAATACTGGCGGGCTTTGTGAGAGGTACAACAATATTGACATCATCATATTATTAAAAGCTTAAATATGTATTAGAAAACAAGTATGTTTCACAGGCCAAAACAGAGATGGAAACACTTTAAAATGTAAAATCCCTAAGTTATTCATGTATTCTTTCTCTTCACTCTCTGAGGGCACTAATCAAATTTACAATATATGTATGTGAGAGCACCCTGTTTATATATGAGTTTCCATAATAACTTATGGGTACAATTTTACAACAACTTTTTATAATAAAGAATATGTTTCATGTCCACAAATGCAGTATGAAAAAAATCAATATCCCATTTTATTTTCAAAGTGATACATGAAAAGGAGATTCAAGATTTATAGAATTTAAATTCCATTAAATTTAAGTCACATTAAAAATCTGCACATCTAATGATCCCCATCCAAAGCAGAATTTTGTCTACAATATTCAACTTCAGTTTATTTTTAGAGACGGTCTTTATTTAACAGCTCATTCCAAGTTCAGGAACTTTAAAGTGTTGGAAAGTTTTCTTTTTACTCTGTCAAAACCAGCTTCACTGCAATTTCCACACACTGGCCCTGGTTCTATTCCCTGAAGCCACACAGGATACATTTCATCCTCTTCCTCATGACAGTCCTTCAAATATTTGTGAATAATTCTTCCCATAAGACATTTCTGCTCTGGCTAAATATTTCACTTAATTAAACCTTTCTTCATATAACAAGTTGTCTGACCCTTTTCATCATCATAGTTACTCATCCTAGCATATAAGTTTCTTATTTTTTTTTTTAGTGTTGTGACCAAAATTCATAAGTAATGGAACTTTCCTCATAGAATGTGAAAACACGCACAGTGTAGGGAATGAAGCGAAGAGTGAACTGCAAACACTTCAGATGATGTCTCACCAAAGAGAATATTCCAGACCAATAGCTCCCTTCATCTGAACATGCTGCTTTTATCAATGTAGCCCAAGGCTGTATCAGCTTCTAGAAAATCAACAGGAGAATGTAAGTTGATGCTGAGGTTTTTCTGGTCTGAGGTGATATTTAATTTTCATAACACAAAGATAAAAAAACATTCAAGTCTAATAATCATATTTAACATTTCAATGCATTTGCTAGATAGAATTTATAAAAATAATAATTGCAGAGGGGCAACTGGGTGGCTCAGTGGGTTAAGCTTCTGACTCTTGATTTTGAATCAAGTCATGATCTCACGGTTCATGAGGTCAAACCGTGCATCGGGCTCCACGCTGACAATGCAGAGCCTGCTTGGGATTCTCTCTCTCTCCCCCCCTCTCTCTGCCCCTACCCTGCTCTCTCTGTCTCTCTCTCAAAATAAATAAATAATAAACTCAAAAAAATGTTTAAGGCAGCCACCTCTTCTAGGTAGAATTTGCTAAAGATATTCTCCCTTCACTGGGCTCTCTGCCACATGGGGTGGGCTTGAGCCCCATTTCAGGTGGACATGAGCTCTCCTTCAGATGAGCCCCACTCCTCTCTCTCTCTCTTTCCCTCTCTGTCTTCCCCTTTCTTACACCTCCCCCCGCCCAAAAAAAACAAACCAAAATATGTTTGTTTGTTTGTTTTTTAATGTTAAACCTGATTGGTAGTGACATTAGCAGGAATGGGGGAGAAAGGATTTCCCCAAATCCTCTCCTCCACAAAAGCACCAAGGATACTGGCAGAAATATCTGAATCAACTCTTTTCAGAACTCTGAAAATTAACAAAAGGCTTGCATGAATCTGGGGAGCAATTATTTAAGGAAAACAGTAGCATCTCTATAAGACAGTGAGTTTTCTGATGTTTTAGCCACTCTAGAGCCATTCTCTTCTCCCCAGCTCCCCAGTAGCTCTGAAAACCAACAGCCCACAAGTATAGCAAAGAGTCAGCAGCCTGACATCCACTGGAAGTGGCAGGATGGGTTTGGAGGAGCATCGAAGCCCCATTTGGCCTATCTGGTAGTTCCCTGGAGGACCACACTTACAAGTCTTCCCTTAATCTAACTCAGAGGTCTACCAGCGTGAATAGCCTTTTCTCCTGGGGGCATTTGTCAAAAACTATCAGCAGTGATTGTTTAACATCAGAGCTGCTTAAGGCCCTGAATAACATTTGGGACAAATAACAGACTAACCAAAAATCTGAAAAGTAAAATCTTGGGAGTGAGATGTTTGTTAAGAGTTTTGAAAAGCTCTGACAGATTTCTGGGAATCTAGAAGGTCACACACATGTGTAGGGCTACACACACACACCCTGGATGCATGTCCAGGAAAAGCTTGAGGAGGCCATAAGCTCTCATCTCTGGCCTTTCTTGAGGCTTTCATTAAGGAAGGGCAGGTGAAGGCAGTTATCAACTGCCTGGCTCAGTGGCAGAGTTGGGTCCCGACACAAACACAGAGCCCCTGCCTGGGACTGGGCTACTTATTGGCTCCAGACATTTAAGGAAATCACTGACCAATAATTAGGTGACCATTAAAGTAATCAAGCAGATATTTCAGTGGCCACATAGGATAAAGATGTTGCAGAATGGGTTAGAAAATTAGTAACAAAGCAAATAGCAACACAAACACATACACACAACGACAACAGCATCAGCAACACCACCAAACCTGGGTAGCAGGAGGGGATCTTCTCGGACTTGTGATATTATATTATCTAAAGTGTCTGGTTGTAATAAGAACAATAAAAACGTGACGTACAAAAACAAGAAAATATGCCCTATGTAAGGGGGGGGCAACAGCCAATAGGAACCATCCTTGAAGAATACCAGACATTGGATTTATTCAACAAAAATCAAAGAACCAAAGGGAATCATGTCTAAAGAACTGAAAGAAGTTATGGGAGTAATGTATCACAAAGTAGAGAATATGCAGTCATACGTGTTATTTAAAAAACAAACAGAAATTCTGGAGTTGAAATGTTTACAAACTAAAATTAAAAAAGAAATCTAGCAGTCTTTGCAAGCATATTCTAGGAGGCAGAAGAAAATAATATGTGAAATTGAAACTCTATCAGTTGAGATTATTCAGTCTGAGGAACGAGAAAAAAGAAACATGAAAAAAGAATAAAGAAAATGAACAGAGCCTCAGAGACGACTGGGGTGCCATCCAGCATACCAATAGGCCTAATGGGAGTCCCAGAATAAGAGAGAAGGGATAAAGGGACAGAAAGAATATTAAAAAAAAATAGGCTGACAGATTATCAAATTTGATGAAAAACTTGAATCTATAGATGCAAGAAACTTAACAAAATCCAAGTAGGGTAACAAGAAAGAAAGAAAGAAAGAAAGAAAGAAAGAAAAGAAAGAAAGAAAAAGGAAAGAAAAGAAAGAGAAAGAAAAGAAAGAAAGAAAGAAAGAAAGGAAAAGGAAAGAAAAGAAAGAGAAAGAAAGAAAAGAGAAAGAAAGAAAGAAAGAAAGAAAGAAAGAAAGAAAGAAAGAAAGAAAGAAAGAAAGGAAAAGAAAAGAAAGAGAAAGAAAGAAAGAAAGAGAAAGAAAGAAAGAAAGAAAGAAAGAAAGAAAGAAATCCACATTTAACACACCATAAAGAAAGTGTCAAAAGCCAACGTGAGACCCTTGAAAGCCAAAAGAAAGGGCTAATTAATTATGTGCTAGGAATTCTCAATAAGATTAATAGCAGATTTCTCATACTCTTAAATATGGAGAACAAACAGAGGGTTGCTGGAGGGGTTGTGGGAGGAGGGATGGGCTAAAAGGGTAAGGGGCATTAAGGAATCTACTCCTGAAATCATTGTTGTACCATATGCTAACTAACTTGGATGTAAATTTAAAAAATAAACTAAAATTTTAAAAAGCAGATTTCTCATATGACAAAAAACTAGTGGGAAGGCATACTAAAATTGCCAAAATAAAAACGACTTTCAGATAAGATAAGAATTTTTTATCCAGGGGTGTCTGGGTGCCTCGGTCAGTTAAGCCCCCAACTCTTGATTTCAGCTCAGATCATGATCTCACAGTTTGTGGGTTCAAGCCTCACATGAGGCTCCATGCTGATACTGTGGAGCCTGTTTGGGATTCTCTCTCCTCTCTCAGCCCCTCTTCCTCCTCTCTCTCTCTCTCAAAATAAACAAACATTATTTAAGAAAGAGCTTTGCATCCGATAAAACTGACCTTCAGTAATGAAGGAGAAATTAAGACATCACCAGATAAGCAAAAAGCTTACATTTTGTCACTGACAGAACAGTCCTACAGGTATACTAAAGGGAGTCCAGGATGATGCGAAAGGACCCTGAAGGATAAACCAAGTCACAATACCAAAATAAAGACCACCAGTAAACACAAGTACATAGGCAAATATAAAATACCAGTATAAACACATTAATTACAGTTACATATGTGCATCAAGACAGAAACATTATTGCTTTTAAGAGATACTAAAGATTGTACCCAACTTTCCCTCCACCAGCACTTTCCGTGACCTTGTACTTCTCCCTGCTTTGTCCAGCATCCGATAGTAGTGATAATGTAACGAATAGCAATCTGACGAGGCACATCAGAATGCCATATGCTTGGAATCATACAGTGACAGCAGCCTTTTCCGGTGGCTTTCTGTGCTGTGCACACAAGGTACCTCCATTTCTTTTCATGATTTGATAGCTCCGTTTTTTAGAACTGAATAATCCCATTACCCGGATGTCTCACAGTTTATTTGTCTCTTCACCTGTTGAAGGGCATCCTTCACTGCTTCCAAGCTTTAAGTTCCTTATATATATATATTGCTTCCAAGTTAACACGTTCCCAAGTAATTGTAATTCAAGCTGTCATAAACGTTCGTGTACAGGTTTTGGTGTGAGCGTAATTTTTCAACTCATTTTGGTGAATATCAAGGAGTGCAGTTGCTGGATCAGATGCTAAGAGTATGTTCGCTTTTGTAAGAAGCTCTCAAACGATCTTCCACAATGTCAGTTCCTTTTCCCATCTTCCATTTCCACCACCAATGAATTAGAGTTCCCGCTGCTCTACATCTTTGCCAGCATTTGGGCTTGTCAGTGTTTTGAACTGTAGCATTCTAATAGGTGTGCAGTGCTATCTCACTGCTGTTCGAATTTGCATTTCCCTAATGCACGTCTTTTTATGCTTATTTTCCCTCTGTATATCTTCTCTGTTGAGGTGTCTCTTTAGGTCTTTTGCCCATGTTAAAAATAGGGTTGCTTGATTTCTTAATGAATTAAAAAATGTTGACTTTTAAGAATTCTTTTGATAGTCTGTTGACAGTTCTTTAACTCCTATGGCATATGTAAATATTTACTCCCAGCCTGTGACTTGCCTTATTCTCTTGAGTAGTTCAGTGTTTTAATTCTGCATTTTAACGCCCCCCCCATAAGACATTATTGTTATTATCATCACTAGTACTATGATATAACCATTTGTTTAGAGTTTATTAAGTTTAACATTTCCCGCATTTCTCATTTTTTCTTGCATCACAGATCTTCTTGGGCTTACTTTTCTTCTTCTTGAAGAATATCCCTTGCATATTCAAATAGTAGATGTCTTTGGGTGGCAAACACACTCAATTTTGCACATATCTGAAAGTATCTTTAGATCCCCCTCATTTGTGAAAGTCAGTTTTTGGTAGGCAGTTAACACAACTCAAAGAGAATAGTCTTTTTCTGAAATATTTTGAATGATATATTTGTATGTGATATTTCAGGTCATAGTGTGTTTTCAGACTAATTGTTACTTTAAGTGATAATTTTGTTTTCTTTTGTTTGGCTGCTTTGGAGTTCTACTCTTTGGCTTTGATGTTACCGAGTTTCACTGCCTTTTGTCTAGAAATATTTGTATTTTTATCTGTTGACTTAAAAAAATCTGATACATTGTGCCTCTTGTCTCTGTGGATTTTGTTTTTGATATTTTGGAAATTTTCATTTTATTGTAGATTCATATTCTATTTGGTTTCTAACCCTTTTTTTCTATGGGATTCTGACTAGATAAACATTTACTTCTTGTTCTTCATGTTTATTTCCTGCCTCCTATTCTCTCTTTCTCCTTTCTTTCATCTCTGCTTCATTTCTGTCTCTCTCCTGCAAACAAACAAACCAAACATTTCAGGTACTTCTTCCAAATCAATGATCTTTACTTAAGCTGTCACTCAGTTACCCATCCACTGAGTTCCTAAGTTATTTTATTTTTTATTTTTTCTTTTCTTCCTTCAAACTTCCTGGCCTCTGTTAGTCCTTTATTATGGCCTTTTAAAAAAATAAATATATTTTATATCTTTTTGCAGTGGCATGCAGAACTTTATTTTATTTTCTGTAATTTAATATTTTTAATAGTAAAGGGCCTGGATATCTAAATCTATTTCTTGCTGTTTTTATGGACTCTTGCATGTTTGGCTTATGGATTTGCGTATTTTATGATTTTTTTCGGTTTGTTTTCAATTATAATAGTATTTCTTATCCCTATATATTGAATTGAAAAAACAAAACGAAACAAAACAGAAGTAACAGTCAGTTTGACTCCATCTGTGTAGGTAGCCACCAAAGCTCTTTGGTTCGTTCAAAGGGCCTTAAATTTGTTTCATTATCCATACATTATAAAATGTTCAGCATAAGGCATTTGAAAAAATATACTTTTATGTCCAAATGTTTTGCTTCATGATCACCTTTTAATTAAAGATAATTCTTTTCTTAAAGGAAAAGTCACAAAACAGAGTATTTTCCGTTTACAAAGAGGCTTACTTTTTTTTGGTAGTATTAGTAATTATTTGTTGACTTTTTTCAATGAATGATAAGATCCTTACACTGGAAAGGGCCTCCAGGTGTGGGAATGTTTACATCCTATATTTAGAAACGGGTATAACAATGGTTGGATTCCTTTGATATTTTATAATGGCTTTTGCAAAACTATATAACATTTAACTATAATATAACATAGAACATAAAACTATATAACATTTAAAAATGACTTTTTTAAAGTCTTTTTTTAAGTTTATTTATTTATTTTGAGAGAGAGAGAGAAAGTGGGGGTGGGGGAGGGACAGAGAGAGGAGAGAAAGAATCCCAAGCTGGCTTTGAACCAGCAGCACCTTAAGGAGCCCGACCCGGGGCTCAAACCCACAAATCAAGAGATCTTGACCCAAGCCAAAACCAAGAGCTGGATGCTTGTCCAGATGAGACCCTTAGGGGCACCATAAAATGACTGACCCTTGATTTAGTAATTCTACTTTTAGATATTTTCACTAATATATGTGTAGAGATATTCACTCTAGCATTTTTCATCAATAAGAGAATGGTTTCTTAAAGTTGATATATCCAAACAATAGAAGACCAAAAAACTACTGGAAAGTAAGCATAATTTTGTATCTATTGACGTGGAAATATGTACATAATATGCTAACACAGGAAAAATATGTTGTGAACAATTATAATTTCATTTTTTTAATTAAAAAATTTTATTTTTTTAATGTTTACTTTTGAGAGAGAGAGAGAGAGAGAGAGAGAGAGAGAGAGCGAGCATGAGTGGGGGAGGGGCAGAGAGAGACACAGAATATGAAACAGGCTCCAGGCTCTGAGCTGTCAGCACAGAACCTGATGCGAGGCTTGAACCCACGAACTGTGAGATCATGACCTAAGCCACAGTCAGACTCTTAAGCCACGCAGGTGCCCCTGTAATCTCATTTGTTAAAAACTGTATATGAATATACTTATCAATTGTGAACTGTTCCCCCTATTTTAACATAAGCCTAGGTGATTTTCCTTTCTAATTCCTTTTGCTACTGTACCAGGGAAGTTTTTATTTACACTTTGACCTCCATATAGGGAAAGAATCATTGCTCAGCCCTGACTATCAGAATTGACTTTTGAAGTCCATGGCAGAGAGAGGAGCTTTGAGAGGAGGAAAGCTTCGTGTTATAAAAGCCATGATATATTGAGTTTGAAATGGGAACATTTACATCATAAATAATAGGTTTGAGAAAGAATAGGTGAAAAGCCAGCTAACTATATAAATGGTAGTGAACATACTGAAAGATGTGTGATTTGGGGCTTTCTTAGCATCTCAGTGGACAGGACCATGAAGAGAAACCAGTGATGAGTAGGAAACTGTATCTGGAAAGCTAAACCCCAAGGGTTAATGGCAGTTACATTAGGGGTTTATATAATTAAAAAAAACAAAAACTCTTTTTTTGAGTTTTTGCATTCCTATATTTTTGGCAATTTACAATAAGCAAGAATTGCTTGTGCATTTTAAAATAATCTTAACAATTATGAAACAGAAGGAAATAAGTATTGAATTTTGGAAGGGGAAAGAATGCTCTAGTTAAACATCTGTGATTTGGGATTCGTTGAATTTTTATGATATTATTTTAAAAATAAATTTTATTACTTCTAGTTATTTTCCAGGAATTACTAAATAATTCAGTCACTAAAAAAAAAATCACATCGATGTGAAACTTTTGTATTAGCAACAAGCTTTGTAAGGAAATTTGTTTCATGTTGCTCAGTTATTTTGAGAAGTTAGAAACTGGAGGAGGAAAGAAAGGGATGGCAGGTGAATACAAAACGTACAGAGCAGTCCCAGGAAAGCACTGGAAGAAGAGCGGACTGAGGCTAGGGACTGGGGAAGTGATCTAGGATGGAAAAGGAGACCTCACATTTGAGGAAAGTAGGCTTTCCTGAAAGAGCTGCCTTGAAAGAGTAACCAGATGGTAGCTGTTACCTGTATCTTACAAATTATTCAAAGCCAATGAAAAGCACAGCACATTTGCTTCAGAAAGAGAGTTGAGGAGCACCTGGGTGGCTCAGCTGGTTCAGTGTCTGACTTCAGCTCAGGTCAGGATCTCAGGGTTACAGAGTTCGAGCTCCACATCGGGCTCTCTGCTGTCAGCACAGAGCCTACTTCAGATGCCCTGTCCCCTTCTCTCTGCCTCTGCCCTGTTTGAGTTCTCTCTCTGTCCCTCAAAAAATAATCAATCAATCAATCAATACAAACGAAAGAGAGTTGAAACAACTCCAAGTACACGGATATCACTGAGTTTACCAAAGCGTAGGTCCGTTACAGCTTGAGGACATTGTAGGTATGGTGAGTGTCTTTAGAGCCAGCAGGAAGCCAGTGGGTTGAGGAAACTGCAGTTTAACCATGTGCTCAGATAATTCTTGTCATGGCATTCTGGGGGAAAATACTTCTTCTCCTTCTCCTTCTCCTCCTCCTCCTCCTCCTCCTCCTCCTCCTCCTCCCCCTCCTCCCCCTCCCCCTCCTCCCCCTCCCCCTCCCCTCCCTCTCCCCCTCCCCCTTCCTTTTCCTCCTCTTCCCTCTTCCTCTTTCTCTTCTTCCTTTTTTTTTTAAATAAAAAAGCGATATAACCTGCAGAAAAATATGCAACAGAATGATATTGCTGGTTTTAAAATTTACATTGTGACCATGGACAGGTTATCTAGGCATCTTCTGCTTTAGCTTCTCCCTATGTAACATGCCAGAAATATACACTTCCACCATTGACACCCTAGGCATGTTCTTAGGGTAAATGTAATGGCACTTTTAGAACCAGGCAGAAGTCTTTAATGAACTGTTTTAGTCCATTGTCATTTTCAAAATGAAAAAAAGAATCTATGTATATTTCAGCCTTTTCCAGATGGTGAGGAGTCTGTCTGCATAATACCAAATGTTGGTAAGGTGTCAGTATGCAACAGAATGGTGGTGATACAAGTTCACTTTTTTCCTAGTGGTAAATATTGAAATATTTGAAGGTGGTGACCTTTATTAATATAAACTCTATTGTGACAAATTACTCTATTATTAATTTGATCTTGGGTAATAGAATAGAGCAAATCTAATTAACTGCAATTAGTAAAATAATCATCATAAGCTTTTAATCCAGAAAGGAAAATAATTTTTTTTAACTTTGGATTTATTCAGTACTTGAAAAATAATTGTTTTTTCTCCTCCTTCTTTTTAATCAAGAAATAATTGCTTCAATAATTAGGCAAATAGTGGACTGTAAGCTTCTCCTCTGAGGAAATGATTTAAAAAGTACAGAAAAATGACATATTAATAGGCATATCACCCTATGCAATATTGAAGTCACCATGTTAGAACTTTTTATAAAAAACAGGAATCTCTTCCTCCCTCCCTCTTTCTTTTTTTCTTTCCTTCCCTCTCTCTGCCTTTCTTTCTTTCTTTCTTTCTTTCTTTCTTTCTTTCTTTCTTTCTTTCTTTCTCTTTCTTTCATTTCTCCAAACCTTAATTCGATTTTTTGTTTTGCATATATTTAGTAGGGCACATTATTTTTCACTTCACTAACATTTTTGCTCAGAATGCACATGTGAGTATGAAACAAGAACTAATGTGTGACAGTGAGTTGATGTTGCAGAAAAGGAGACAGATTGGCAAAATCTTCCAGAACCAAGCATAATATTAAGTAATAGAATAGCCACCTAAGCACTTTGAGCTTTATTTCTCTATGGAGGTCTCCTAGGCTTTGATTGTGATGACAGTTGTGCAAAAGTTTTCCTGAATTGCTGGAAAATCACATGCATTTGCGCAAATTCAGCGCGATGTTTTGAAAAATAACCATTGAACGGTTCTCTACTCAATTTGTTTTGAATTGGCTATGCATGATTTCATCTGGAATATCATGCACATTGTACTATCTTTCAGTGTCTTTTTCCAGGTTCAATATTTAGAGCATGAATCTAGGTGTTTCTCAGAGTGTCTAATTTACTCTCAATAATTTATTCTTAGCTGCCTCTCTTAAATACTCTGATATAATGTGCCATTTGATTTCTCTCCATTTAATGAATTATTTTCCTACTGTAGACAAAAATTAGGGGGAGAGAGACTATCTCTGGTCCAATTTAGAAGCCTAGTTTTATTTGAGCAGCCTTTCTGTTCCTGTTGCCTTACACAGTTCGGTGGGGTTTTGGGCCCTCCTCCACCCCTGAAGTCTGGTGTCAAAAAGCTCTATCAGGTGCAAATGGTCCTGGCCAATTTAGCTCTCACACTCCACCTTTGTCACCCTATGTGACCTCTTTCTTCCAGTTTTACCTCCTATGTTTTCCCATAACCTGGTAATATGTATCTTTTCACATTACAATTTGATTCCCACTCAAAAAACTATGTGAAAAAGGGGAGTCAAACAGAATTTAGAATCCTTAAACATATAATAACCAGCATACATTTCAGTGGATGGCCTCAGCAGAAGAATGGAAGGAACAGGGGAAAATCCCAGAATTAGAAGACAGAACAATACAAATCATTCAATCTGAATACAGAAAAAATTGATTGTTTCTTCCTCTTCCACATTCACTTTTGTTGACTCGAAAGAGTGAAGACCGAGGAGGAATGGCATTACTTCTTCTGGCCCAGAAGGAAGAATCAACGTCAAACACTTCTGTGTAAACCTCAACCATTCTAACACCACCACACAGTATCTTTCCTTGCATAATTCACACCATATATTCTGTCATTTATGGTTTCAGTTTATCTCAAGTGTAAAGACATTTTAGCAGTGCTTGCTGAACAATTTCAATGCAGAATACTTCTGATTTTTAAAACTCTAGTTTTTCCCCCACGTGTAAGCCAATCACACACATTTTTTAAAGAAACTCATCTTTATTGAAGCATTTCAGAGAATTCAAATTAGCTTGAAAGAATATAACTCTCTTTTCATACTTACATGCACATACACACACACATACATTTAAATTGAACAGTTAAGAAAAACATAGTATTTCTTTATCCTATGGTACCAGTAATAAAATTTACTACTGTAATCTCTTGGAGCACTAGTCAAAAATACCTTTGTCTAAGCCCACCCTGATGACATCAATTCACACTTTTTAAGTAGCGCCCAGGTTTTGGTATCAATTTTTTGAAATTCCCAGGGGATTGTAGAAAAGCCATAATGAGCGTTATTGAAATAAATAACTTTACTACAAATAGGATGGGAACCAAAACAACTTGTTTTGAGATTGATTCAACTCAGTCTGTGGACTCAAAAGTATCCAGATGTACTGAAGGGAGCTCAGCCTGTCAGTCTCAACCACTTAGGCTGCTGATAGCACGTATCAGGAGGTTGCACAGGCTGGGGCCGTCTCAGCATAGCAAAGGCATTGCGTGCAAGGTCTTTGCTCACCTACTTAGGGTGAGGATATGTTCACCTAAATCAAGTCTGAAGGTTTGTAGTGAAGACATTGAAGTCTGTTTTTTAATTAGTTCTAGATATCCGATAAGCTTATCTGTGTTACTGGTAACTCTATTCCCATACGACATGGCCTTTGCCCTCTTTCACCCTTGGTGAGAGGGGGCCGTGGATGTACCACAGAGCGGTAAATGTCAAAACCACATTCAGAAACTCAAGTCTGTGTGTTTGTCCACTACTCATTTGTGTTACTTATGCAAGAGTTTAGAAAGAAGTGTTCTGGGGTTTATAAAAAGCAAGAAAGTAACCTAATTGGCCTAGATTATGTCATATAATGTTATATCTCATCTCTGTAGAAGAAGGGGTTATAATTAAATGTGCAAAACGCCGGTGACTAGAAGAGGTATGGTTACTGCTCCTTTAATTTTCTGTACATCATCCAAGCTAGATCACTGGATGTAAGTAAAAATACACAGGGGCCATCTTATAATTGGTAATGATTCTCAAAATACTTGCTTCATGCCCGAGAGAATGATTTCTTCTCTTCAAGGTGAATATTATATCCCTTGCCTTTTGCTACAATATCTAAAAGGGCCACTTTTATGCACTAAGGACACTCTTCGGCATTTGCCTCTTTATTTGTTTTCCCAGAAATAAAAAGAAGCTTTGTCTAGGTTGGCATATTCATCGAAAAGAGTGGATGGCTGCAGGCATGGCTTGTAATTGTCAAATCAATTTAGCAAAACAGGAAGTTTGAAGAGCTTTCCAATCCTGATGAATTAGGTGCTTACCATGTGTTTTGATTTTTGAATTGGAAATATATTCCCAGAGTTTCGGTCAAATCTATGTTTAAGTAAAAGCTAAAACTTCATTCTGAAACCCCTGCTTTGAAAGACTTTGTGTTATCCTTGTTACTTTTAGCTGGTTTCCTGTTGTTCTTTGGGAATGGAGTAAAATGGGCTGTAAGAAGATAGGAATTCGTACTCTAGAGTGAATACTATATGATTATTGTGATGGTTTATTTTTGCGTCAATTTGATTTGCCTACGGGATGCCCAGACAGAGGGTAGAATATTGCTTCTGATTGTGTCTCTGAGGATGCTTCTGGAAGAGATAAGTATTTGAATCAGACTGAGTGATGAAGATTGCTCTCACCAATGTGGGTGCTCATTGTCCACTTGTTTGAGGGCCCCGAATAGAACAAAAAGGCACAGGAAGTGTGAATTTATTCCCTCTGCTTGAGCGGAGACATCCACTTTTCCTGACCCTGGACATGTATTCCTCGTCCTCAGGACTTCAGAGTCAGCCTGAATCACACCACGGACTTTGCTGGGTCTCTACCTTGTAGAGGGCAGGTTGTGGGACTTCTCAACTTCCGTAATTAAATGGGCTGAGTTTTGCTTCTGTTGCTTCTCTTTCTCTGGTGGACCAATTACAATGATGGACCTATAGAAGAGAAAAACATACATTTATGGTTATAAAAATATTTGTACGGCTATATATAACCATTATGGTTATAAAAATGGTAACTGAGCTAGAAAAAATCTTGCTAACATACTGGTGTGCAGTATCTGGTGAATGGCTAACGTTTTGCATTGTTTTTATTTGAGATGTTTACAATGCTTACTCTTTATCCGATTTCTACTACATGTTAATTATCAAGCAGTTTTGCACTCCAGAGTATCAATTGGTGAGTTTTTTTGTTTGTTTGCTTGTTTATTTAGGAGGATCTGCCACTTAAATGATAGAATATTAATCGCTGCTAACAAGACATTAATGATATTTATATTTACTAAGGTGAACTTGGCAACAATTTATTCTGAATCAGATGTTTTATTTCTGGCCTGGTGGTGGGAAATCTAGAGTTAAATGTGTATAAAACACTGGCAGTTTGCTAACACAACACATAAACAGGGCAAGTTCAACCACATTGATTTGTATGACTTAAGTGAGATATTTTTTTTTCTGCTATAATTATCTTACTAATGAAAGATTCTTCTGAGTGACCATAAACACATTTTAAGGAGTAATTAGTGTAAACCCATCACTGTGTATTACTAAGCTAACAAAATTAACATGGCGGTCTTGGGCCAATGATCTCCTCATGCATCTAACTCTCTCAAGAAACCACAAGTAACAAGAGATTTTTGGCAGTGGTGCATTTATATCTTTACGAATATATGTTGGTCTCCGGTGTTTCAAATATTCATGAAACTCAGCTGTTAAAAGCAATGATTTTAAAATCTAGAGGCATTATTGGAAGAGACAATTATTTAATTGAGATTAAGAATTATTAGTCCTCTCCCCCATTCTGAGTGGCTTTCAAAGGACACTTCGACTCTTACATTGAAATTCATGGAGGCTAATTTTAAAGTTATTTCAAAAATAAAAAGCATATTATTTTTCTGTATTGTTGCATATAGTTTCCACATTGTTTTATAAGGTATCTAAATAATTACTGAAATGAAACTATATTTCCATAACAGAAGAGGGTATATGACCATTCCTATAATTTTAGCTGGTGAAATCTAATTATATTCAAAATACTCTGGTGAAATTTGCATATATAAGATCTTCTATTTCTTATGGATGACCCATATACCATTCTGAAAAGTAAATAAAAGATACTCTTCATTGTGAGTTTGCGTGGGGTCATTTGTCCACTGTAAGTAAAGCTTGTGCAAAAAGAATAAAGATAATAAAGAATAATGTCTTCATAAGAGGGACTTTACTTAGAAAATTCAATATTATTCATTGGCAAATGAGATATTAGAGGCTTATAAAAACTAGAACTAAAATTACCCCAATATATTATGAAGTAGGTTGTAATAATAATTCAATTTTAATATTTATGGGACTAGAAAGCTAAGAATTCAGTGAAAAAAAAAAACAGGAACAGTGTACAATGAACCATTGCAAATGACATCTAGTTACGAATCATTTGATTTGGTAGATGTAGGAAGTTTCACTGACAAGTCTTTACCATAAAAATTGTTTTCAAACTCAATGTCAATTTTGCTTCTGTGGACTTGAGATTGTAATTTCAAAGATCCAAAACATGTGCTCCTACACTAATATTATAAATAAAAATAGAAATCCCCAGGTGACTGGTTTTAAAGGTAGAATATTTAGTAATTCAGTATTATCAAACGTTTTTAATCCAGTGTCATCATTGAGATATATATATATATATATATATATATATATATATATATATATTCTTTACATAGCTTCCTTGGGAAAATGTGAAAACGTTGTCAGGGTTCTTGCAATTTTATTCACGTAAGAAGTCAGGAACTTTAAGCTCTGTGTATGGATGGAGGGTATGTAAATGATACAGAGCATGCTTGAGGAGGAGTAGAGAAAGCCCCTGAACACATACCTTCATTCCTGAGTAGATGAGAGTCTCCGAGAAGACAATGTTGCTCCTAGAAATGACCCAGGATGGGTGGAGTAGGTAAGGCACCTACTGTGGGTTCTATTGCTAGGCCCAAAGAGGAGCCAGAGTTTCAACTGGGGGTGGGGTTGGGGAAGTTAACACAGTAAGATAGAAATTAAATCAGACTATCTTTTTCTTTTAATTTTTTTCATTTTATTTATTTGAGAGAGAGAATGAGCAAGGGAGAAGGGCAGAGGGAGAAAGAGAGAGAGAGAGAGAGAGAGAGGAAGAGAATCCTAAGCAGGCTCTAGGCTCAGTGCAGAGCCCAACACCAGGTTCAGTCCCACAACCCTGGGATCACGACCTGAGCTGGAATCAAGAGTCAGGTGCTCAACTGACTGAGCCACCCAGGAGCCACGAATTAGAATATCTTTTCTTTCTTACTATTTTTTTAAAGTTTATTTGTTTGAGAGAGATAGAGAGCACACGTCAGGGAAGGGCAGAGAGAGGAGACAGAGAATCCCAAGCAAGTTTCATGCTGTCAGCACAGAGCCTGATCCGGGGCTCGAACCCACGAACTGTGAGATCATGACCTGAGCCAAAATCCGGAGTTGGACATTTAAACGACTGAGCTACCCAGACGCCCCCAGAACATCTTAATATCAGGGATAAGAGTAGGTAAATATTGCTCTTTCCATATGTCATTCCCGAGTAGACAAAAATATACTCTGCCAGGAAATACGGTGGCAACAGAGACTCGTAAATGCTTTGTGTGAGCTGGAGGCAGCTACAGAAACTTTGCATTGAATCCTAGATCTCTGGGTTCTAATGGGAGATCTGGTTCAGACAAAGAACGTTAAAACCATATCTCACCCCTCTTGATTCTGTTCTTTTATTAGTATTACTTTTTCTTTTCACAAAGTGCAGGCTTTGTTTCACAGGCTAACGCCTAGTGCCAGGGAGAAGGAGGATGTGTGGCTTGCTGAGAAGCCTTGCTGGATGTCAGAGAACTCTGAGGAGAAGCTAGGTTAGGCAACAGAGGGGTAAGACTACTGCTCCAGACTGACGAGAACTCCTATCACCTTTCTGTTAAGAATGGCAGAGTCAAGTTCAGTGCCTTTGAAGGAAGAGAGGTTTCAATTCATCTCTAAGTAAAAGAGCCAAATGGCAAAACGGTTCCTATTTATATATATTACTCTGTTTATGGAATCCAGTGTCTGTGTCGTTTGATCAAGGAGGAAAAATATCTCCGTGATTTTGCAGCGTGTGCGACGGATAGAGCCCGGGATGAGGAGGCTGCCTGGCGTGTCGTCATCACGACCCCTTTTAATCAGCAGACGTGGTGGCGGGAATCTTGCTCCCCATTGCTGAGTAGTTGTGCGACTTCAGCCACATCATTTAACCTTCCCGTCCCTCCTGGTTTTTTTCTCTGCAACATTAGGGCCTTGAATCAAATTTCTATCTAAAATCATATAATTGAATCTTCTTATTTTACTTACCAGGCTACTTCTTCTATGACATTTGCCATTACGAAAATAACGTGTTTCCACAGGGCCTCATCCTGAGAAATTTGAGAATGACTTTCGGGGTTTTGTGCTGCCATTCAATGTTGTCAACAGCCGATTGAGTTGTCAGTTTAGCACTGACTGAAGGAGCAAATGTCTCCTCCAGCATTGATGACTAAAATCAGAAAGTCACACAACCCATCATGACTGATTTTCTTCTTCTCCTTCTTCTTTTTTTTTTTCCTGATAATCAAAGTAAACTATTTAGAGTTCGAAATACCTTTACAAACCCCAACAATTTGTAAATAGTATTTATATTAAGTGATGAAACTCCACTCTAAAACTAAAATCATTACTGATACTTATTTATTGACCATGTGTGATATGCTAGGCATACGTGTGGTAGGTACATTTTGCGTATTAACTCACTATGGCCACTGTGTAAGGGCACCTTACTCTACTTTATAAATCGTGAAGTATTCGGCCCACAGAACCATGATCATACTGTAAGTCTATGAGAAGGAGTATTTGAACCTAGGCGGTCTTACTCCCAAGCCTACTCTGAATTCCACACTGTCTTTCTATGAGCCCAGGCTACTCATTTCTGCTTTTTCTTTTCTTTTCTTTTTTCTACTGCTATTACCAAGGTCTTCAGTCAAGAGTTCTCACTTACATTATCTCTTTTCACATCCAGCACTTCACACACAGAGATTTTTTTTAATGTCTCCTGTTATTGTTTGGCTTGGCTGGTCTGATGATATAAACTCAGAATTACCAGGAAGCCTTATATGTGTCAAATTTTTAAATTAATATCCTTCAAGACTCTAAAGGTCTTATTATTTTCTTTTCCGAGACCAGTAGTCAGTTCCGTCCCATGTTGGTTCTCATTAAACTGAACAAGAAGTCTTACTGCAATTGCCACGGATTTCTTCCCTGTTGCTTCTAGACTTTGTGCTCCTGTTTTCACTGGCTTTATCTTTGCAGTTTTAACACTCCCTACAGAAGAGCTCTGTTCTCTCGGCTTATGTAGTGCAGGCTCTTTTCATTGATGACCTTGGGGAAATGTTCTGCCTCTTTGTCTCTAGGAGGCATCACTGGCTGTCAATCAATGCTGTTGACAAGTTACCTTCTAATGGGACCAAAAAAAAAATCACTTTTAACAGAACATAACTTTGGAAGACAATTATGTAGAAGTACCATTTCTCTACACTTCCGGACCGACAGTAATGGCATTTTAAAAGTAGATACCTGCAGAGGGACTGCTCACAGAGAGTGAACTACAGACGATGAAATGACAGATCATCAGGAGAGATATTTTGGGGACAGGCAGACTCTTTGGTGTTCCTGAAAGTATACTGAATATATACCCCACTTTTGAAAGACACTTTGATAAAACACCTGTGAATAAAAGATTTTAGATTAAAAAAATAAAAAAAAACCCTGCCAGTTCTATAGAGCCTTCATTTAAACAAAAAATACATTGTATTATGACATTTTTCACTTTGTGTCTAATCTAACAAAGGGATTTGAGTGCATATGGGTTTTATATGCTTAACATAGATTGTTTCCTTTTTCATTCTTAAACATAAAAAAACTTTTGTATTTCCTTGTGAAATTTTCAAACAAGTTAAATAATCCGTAATGACACATCATTTAATTTCTATTAATTAGTATTTTAAATGGGGGAAGAGAATATTGTAGTCTTTTTTTTTTTTTTTTTTAATTTTTTTTTCCATTATTTTATTTTTGGGACAGAGAGAGACAGAGCATGAACGGGGGAGGGGCAGAGAGAGAGGGAGACACAGAATCGGAAACAGGCTCTAGGCTCCGAGCCATCAGCCCAGAGCCTGACGCGGGGCTCGAACTCACGGACAGCGAGATCGTGACCTGGCTGAAGTCGGACGCTTAACCGACTGCGCCACCCAGGCGCCCCTAGAATATTGTAGTCTTAACTGCATGTAAGAAAAGTTTTAGTAAAATATAACACTTCTCATTTGGATGATAAGAATAGTTTTTAATTCAAACATCAATTAGTGCTTGAAAGTGTTTCTGAAATGATGGTTTTCCATGCTTAATAACATGTATTTTTAAAATATAAATTGAATTTCATTTGTAGGTGATAACATGCCTCACCTAGATTCTTTTTTAGAGCCTAAGAATGGCATTCTTGGAGTTTTAAGCTCTGCAAAATTGTATGGAAAATTTCATATCAACATGAAATTTTCGTGATAAAAGGTTCATAGCTTTGAAGCCTATGAACTAAAAGCTGAGAATCACCAACCTAGATAAGCACTGCTAAGTCTTTTTTTATCTTCCTTTCCAATACTTGGTTTCCTCCACCTCTCCAAATTCTGGAATATATATTGCTGGGCTTTGTCTTAGGGATCATTTCATTACCATAAAAATAAATCTAATTGAGACATCTTGATAAATGGTATCTATTTTTAAAGAATCAAGAGATCGTGGGGTGCCCGAGTGGCTCAGTTGGTTAAGTGTCCCATTCTTGATTTTGGCTCAGGTCATGATCTCACAGTCCATTGGGTCTCATAGCATCAGGCTCTGCACTGATAGCACAGAGCCTGTTTGGGATTCTTTCTCTGCCCCTCCCCCAATCTCTCTCTCTCTCTCTCTCTCTCTCTCTCTCTCTCAAAATAAATAAATAAATGAATATTAAAAAAAAAAGAATCAGAAGATCTTAAGGAACTCACAGACAGGAAATACAGTCATGCTTTGAGAAGGACTGGAACCAGGCGTTCCTGAAGCCATTAGACAGGAAGTTTGCTCTCTCCTGTCCTGTTTGCACTCTCTGGTCCCTGTGTGTTTATTTCATCCCACTACTTGTGTCCCTTTACTTCCGATCAAACCAGATTCACTTTTAAGAGTCAATGTTTTTTGTTTTTGTTTTTTAATTTGAGAAAGAGAGAGAGAGCATGGGGAGGGGGGGCAGAGAGAGAGAGACACACACACACACAGAGAGAGAGAGAGAGAGAGAGAGAGAGAGAGAGAGAAAGAGAGAGAATATTAAGCAGGCTCCACGCTCAGTGCAGAGCCCAACGTGGGGTTCCATCCTATGACCCTGGGATCATGACCTGAGCTAAAATCAAGACCCAGACACTCTGACACCCCCTAAAAGTCAATGTTAAATGTATTTTAAGCTATTGTCCTGCATCAACAGTTTGTCAACTTGAGTTTCTAGGTATCAATTCCCAATTCCTAAGAGAGAGAATATGATTGGATTAATGGATGTTCACTTCTAGATCTAGGTTTTGGATTCACATGGATGCTTGCTCGTTAAGGAAAGGCTCCAAAGCTAGTCTGCTTCAGAGAGGTACCTTTAGCACAGTCTGTTTGTCATATTGGTAATATTAATAAACTTGTGCTAAATATGGTAGGATAGAATCCAGTCAGGAGACTTAATTCTGAGAACCATAACATTCAGTGTGAATAGTTTGAATGGAATCAAAATGCCAATTCTTCAAGGCTGCTAATTCTCCAATCCCATCTAACCACCTCCACTAAAGGCATATGAGACATCCCATAACACAACTGCTGGAGCAGGAGGGGACCTTCAGAATCCTTTGCTGATTAGTAATTGTCTGTGCCTGAAACTTTTTAAGCACTTTTTATAACTCTGCTCAGTTTTAGAGCTCTCCATATTTCCCAAAGATTTTGAGAATTAAGATTAGAAGTAAGTTAATATGTTGCAGTTGCTGGCCTTATCAAGATACTGACTTCTGTTAATACAAAAATGGATAGGGGTACCCCGGTGGCTCAGTCAGTTAGTTCAGCATCCAACACCTAACTTCGGCTTAGGTTGTGATCTTGCAGTTTGTGGGTTCAGGCCCCACTTCAGGCTCTGCATTGACAATGAGGAGCCTGCTTCAGATTCTCTCTCTCTCTCTCTTTCTCTCTTCTCCTCCCCCACTTGCTCTCTATCTCTCAAACTGAACAAGTAAACTTAAAAAAATACCAAAGTGGATAAATTGGATCATATATAGAGAGGGTAAAATTCACACGTAGACAAAAGATTGTGACAGAAAAGAGAGAAGATGTGACTGCTGTCACTAGCAATGGCTTTCTAGTTTATGGATCCAGCTGTTTATGGATCCAGCTTTGCCTGAAGCATGAGAATACTTCCAATCTATGACTTTCATTCCTCTGGTTCCTCACAAATAAATCTCAGTCTGAATAGAAGTCAACTGTGTTTCTATTTCTTATAAGCAAATCATTCCCCAAATAAGTTCAAGGGTAGGATAGGGGAACTGGGCAAAACAAAATATTGGAACGGAGAAACTAATTAGAAACAGATTAAACACCACTGAGAAGAAAATTAATAAACTGAATAGACTATGGTAAGAACTCTTAATTTAGCATACATGGATAAACATAGACAACATAAATATCAAAACAGAATTTGAGGATCTGGGGTGATATGATAAGAATTTCCAATGAACTTTTGAAAGACGTTCTATAAGAAGAGAATGGAGGAAATAGAATATAGGCATGAGCATATTAGAAGAAGGCTCCTGAGGATATCCTGAGAATAATACTGGATTGATGAAACATATGAATTCTCATATTTAGTAATCCTGAATAAGAGAAATAAAAATAAATACAGACGAAGTTATAACAATGTGAAACTGAAGACCTCCGGAGATTAAAAAGAACCTCAACAGCACCCAGAAAGAAAAGACAGAATACCTACAAAAGAAGAGTAATGATTCCCATATCTTATAGATGATGCCCTGTTCTTGTTTTTTACTAGAAACTAGAAGGAATAGCAGTTTCTCCATCCTGAAAAATATGTATTCTCCCAACAGCCTCTATACATATCTATATTGCAACATGTGTTTGTAATGGAAGGCTGTTATCTGTTTCTCTCCAGACAGTGAGATCCTTTCAAGGAAAGCATTGTGTCTTATTCACCTGTGTCTCCAGAATATCAAACCCTGGGCCTGGCAGGTAGTTGATGCCCTTTCAATGACTGAGAGAATGAATGAATAAATGACCAGTTTCAGCAGATTTGCTCAAACTGCTCAATGAAGAGGGTTCAGCCAGCTCATAAGCACCATGAGCGGTATAACCCTCCTTATAGAACTTGGTATATTTGGGAAGGTCATGTATATCAGCCCTTTTCATCTGGTAAGACTTAAATTTGATGATCCATAGTGATTTACTTACTTTTTTCACATTTGTGATCCAATCTGAGGACTTCAAACTATAAGAAATCCCCCAAGTTAGATTTTTTACGCTTATGATAAATATGTTGCATACATTTGTGTGTGTGTGTGTGTGTGTGTGTGTGTGTGTGTGTGTGGCACTCTGAAAATGAGATTAACAAAGAAATAAAAGAAAGGAACAAAATAAGGTGGGAAGACTGAAGATCACATTTTCCTATTCCATAACTTTGTGTAGGGTTTGGCTTTGAAGAAGTTTGGCTTCATGAAAATTACAGCTTTAAATATCTTTATACTGCCTGAAAATCTCTTTCTGGCTTCAGTTACTATAGAAAACAAACAAAAAAGAAATGAATTCTTGAAGTGAGACCTTAGAGTCAAACAAGTTATCTGACATAAAATTATTCTAATCACATTACAGATTTAAATGTAGTAATCATGCTTAATATCACTGGATTAATCAGTGGGTCATTCCCTATGTGAGAACTCAGTAGGGAATACTTGTGTAGCTATCTCTCTGTGCTGTTTTTGACTACCCTATCCAGTGATATCTCAGAAGATCTCATTAATTTTCAGTCTTATTGACTTAGGTGTTCTTTTTGGTTTCCAAAATGTCAGTTTATCTGGATGCCCAGGCAGAAATGCTCTAATATTTCAAGAATTTACATCACAGAAAGCTGGTTAGACTTCTAGTGCTGCTATTTATTTTATTATTATTATTTTTTTTAAAAAGGATTCTCAATTTAAAATATTACCTCCCTGGGTTTCATGTTTTAGGAAACTGAAGTGTTTGTATATTCTTGGCCAGTGTTCTCACGTATTTTAATTTTTTTTAAGTGTAGAGAAATCAGAATCTTTATATTTCAATAAAGACCAGGTGTGCTTTTTTTTAAAAAAAAAATGCCTTAGAACTGCAGCATTTTCTCTAGAGTGCTCAATTTTATTTGGCTAATTTGCATTTTATCTTTGGACAATCAGTATGGAAATGCTTCCATTTACAAGTGGTCTAGACGATGAAAATCACAGCAACAGATGCGACTTCGGAGACGTGCGTGTTTTAGTGCCTGTTTGATATGATGTTCCTTCTGTTTCATCAAGCAAAGCCCACCGGTGAAAGGAGAGCGTCTTCCCCTGTGTCTGTAAGTATGGAGTTCAAACTGGCAGTACTCGGGACCAACATTCGTTATTTACAGTCGCTGCAGCTGTTTGCACTTTGAAAAAGTTATCTACTTTCAATGGGAAAAACCAACAACACCACCTAACTGGGTTTTGGTTTTCCTTTTTCGCTTGAACAGTGAAAGGAAAATAAAACTGTATGAGGATGGGAGGACTCTGTACTGAAAGAGCAGGTGAAACATAACACAATTATCTCTTTTTAAAATTTATAACCATATTTGTTCTCATTTATTCCTTAGTGGAAGTTTTCTCCAAGGGGTAATATAGCTCTGTTAAAGCCGTAGATTTAACGTTGCTGTAACCTCTGCTATTTTCAAGTCAGCGGAATACGACTGGGGAGAGCGGATCTGCGGCACTCTCTCTGTTAGCACAAATTTGAGTCTCAGTGTGAGACTGCGTTCCCTTCTCCTTCCAGTCTGTTCAGATTTGAATCCATTTACCCCCAGCCAATCTCGAAAGGAATGAGCTCTCTCTTGCTGGTGCTTCCCTTGCTTTTGCAGCAGCAAACACATGTAAAATGAACATATCACTGCGACCAGGCCCACTCATAATTACATCTTTGCCACCCCCTTTTTTTGAAATCATCTCTGTTAGGATCCCTGGGTCTCTGGACTTCAAATCCTACCCCTGATAATCCAGGACTCCCCAGTACAATTCTCATATTTTAGGATCTTATCAACTCTCCCTTTTCATTAAAAGTATCTGCCTCATGATATTCTGATCCAAAGGGTCCTAGTGAAAGCTAATAGAGAAGTGAGATGTTGTAATGTCTTCTAAATAGTTCATGCTTCTACGTTCAAAACACGTGCTTTTGAAACCTTTCTAAGACAGGACATTCATTAAAATTGGGGACACTATGACAATATGCCTGCAAGATACTCCTGGGGTTTTCGAGTGCCCTCAAAACATGCTACATTGGCCTACGTGCCACATTCCATTTTTACCAATATTTATCTTGTAAATTAATTCAGACTTTTAGATTAAGAAATGTGTGGGTAAGCCTATGCAGAAAAGAGCCAGGTTGCTTTTGTTTCTCCATTTTAAAGATGCGGTTCCCTTGTTTGTGATATGTTATTCTTTCCAGAATTTTCCTATATTTTTGGTTTTCGTCAACTTTTTGTGCTATGTGTTGACATAACTCTTCTAGTATATAGTCTGCTTGGAGGCTACTGAGATTCTTAAATCTGCCAATTTACATCTTTCAACAGATTTTGGAAACTTTCAGTCATTATTTCTTCAAATATTTTTCTACATTATTTATGCTCCTCTCCTTTTGATACTAATTGCATTCATGTTAGACATTTTAAACTGTGTCAGAATGATTGTTTTAATAGAGATGTACAAAGGTGTAAGGGACAATAAATGGTAAAACCCACATTTCCTATTTTCTAAGTATTCATAGTATCAAAAACCTTTGTAGTAAATACAAATCTCTATAGTAACTAAAAACAGTCATGATTCAAAGACATAAGGAGTTATTATGAACATATCTTATTTGCCCCTTCATACTCCAAATTCTCCAAAACTTTTGAATTAGCATATGAGTGTGTGTGTGTGTGTGTGTGCGCGCGCATGCACAATGTCTGTGCCTACCCTACTTTCATTTGCTTTATGGTGTTTTAATACATAGTTTTGCAGTTGGCTTCTTTTTACCTCACTCTTAGGTGGCAATGTGCCTGGAATGTTGAGATGTGAGACTTAAGCAAAGTCGAAGAGTTGTTTTTCTTGATGGAAAACAAAAAAGAGAAGTCCTGCTGGAGACCGTGTGCTCCTATCTGTAAATTGGAAGAGCATGCAGTTGGGAATTGACAAACACAGAAGAGATGTGGTATTAGTTGCTTTCTAGACTAACCAATATCAGATCACAGGTTATCGTGAGTCCTTTCGCACATATAGATCGCACTTTTAATGTCTGTGTCTGGATAATAGGATTGATTGGCTCTAGACTATAAAATACTCAATTATCAGTTGACTTGATTTCACTACTCAGAGCTGCTGTACAGTTAATGGCAAGATTTTCTTCAGAAAAATGTGGAAAATATTAGCACTCCAATATCACTCTTTCTGAATTATCCATTCTTACTAGTATAGTAAAAGGCCCTCACTCTGGACTCTGACTCTAGGTTGGTTAACTGGCTCAGAGGTTGATTTGGCCTTGTTTTGTTGTTTGTTTTGTTTGGCCTTCTTGATATGGAGCAACATTCAGTATTTTAAATGAATTTTGCTTATCATTTGACAGATTTTCTCCGGGACTATATTTATGCTGTAAAACAACTTTAGATGGTAATGTCACATTAGGTCACTGTATTAATTTTCTATGGCTGCTGTAACAAAGTCACAAAATGAGTAGCTTAAACAACAGAAAATTTTTGTTTCATAATTTGGAGGCTGGAAGTTTTAAGATCAAAGTGTGGGTAGGGTCATGATAGTCTGAAGGCTCTGGGTAAAGACCTGTGCCTCCTTCCTAGCTTCTGCTTGCTGACTGGCATTCTGTGACATTCGTTAGCTTATGGAACCATAACTCCACTTTGCACATGACATTTTTCCTGTGTGTGTCTGTGTCCAAATTTCTCTTTTTGTAAGAACACCAGTCATACTGGGTTCCACTCCACTCCACTCTGATATCATCTTAGCCTAATTACATCTGCAACTACCCTATGTACAAATGAGGCCACATTCTGACGTGCCGAGAATTAGTACTTTAACAAAAATTCCTTGGGGGAGACAATTCAGTCCATAACAATCGTCAATACATTAATCTTCATTTGAAACTCACTTGTGATGGGACTTACCTATGGTTTTCAAAGCTGAGAATTGTGAAAAACAGAAAGTCTGCTGCAAGAAAATTTTATTGTCGATCTAAACAAGGCGAGAGGTAATAGGAAGTGATGGAAGATGAGAAACAACTGATGTGTCAGATCAAAAGTTAGAACATGCAGACACACCTGGGTGGCTCAGTCAGCTAAGTGTCCACCTCTTGATTTCAGCTCAGGCTATGATCTCACGGTTTGTCAGATCGAGCCTTTTGTCACGCTCTGAACTGACAGTACGGAGCCTGCTAAGGGATTCTCTCTCTCCCCCTCTTTCTCTGCCCCTTCCCTGCTCGCACGCTCTCTCTCTCTCTAAAAAGAAATAAATAAACATTTTTAAAAAGTTAGAATCTGTAGATTTTTTTAAGTGCATGCTCTTGGGGCCCCTGGGTGGCTCAGTCGGTTAAACGTCCGACTTCGGCTCAGGTCACGATCTCACGGTCCGTGAGTTCGAGCCCCGCGTCGGGCTCTATGCTGACAGCTCAGAGCCTGGGGCCTGCTTCAGATTCTGTGTCTCTCTCTCTCTCTCTCTCTCTGCCCCTACCCTGCTTCTGCTCTGTCTCTCAAAAATAAATAAACATTAAAAAAATTAAAATAGGGGCGCCTGGGTGGCACAGTCGGTTAAGCGTCCCAACTTCAGCCAGGTCACCATCTCACGGTCCGTGAGTTCGAGCCCCGCATCAGACTCTGGGCTGATGGCTCAGAGCCTGGAGCCTGTTTCCGATTCTGTGTCTCCCTCTCTCTCTGACCCTCCCCCATTCATGCTCTGTCTCTCTCTGTCTCAAAAATAAAAAACGTTAAAAAAATAAAATAAATAAATGCATGCTCTTTATTGAATGAATAAAAAGAAAATAGCAAAGCCTCTCTTTGCCAAAGAAGCATACAATGAAGGAACTTGGATTTTAGATTATTTAAATTCTTTTCAAGAATTCTTGTTTTTAAACTAAGAATGTTTGTACTTTAAAAATTATTCTCTTACTCCTTTGTTTTGAAGTAAAATTATCATTCTTGTTCAACACAGACCTCTGTGTTGGAGAGATACGTGTTATATTCTGCTTCTCTGGGTTCAAAAAATATCCATAGCTTTTCAGTGTTGACATAATACTGTGGGTAGCATACAAAAAAAAGGCACGGATTCAATTTAAAAGGAAAACATAAGAGTTTCATTCAACAATACTTCTATTATGCACTGCTAAGAATGGTGTAAGAAAATGGAAATTCTCTTTTTGAGTAAAAATTATGCCAAAAGTAACATGAATTTTACCTTGTATCTCTTGCTTTCCAGCACAAGTATTATTCACTGGGAAAAAAAAGAGATATCTTTTGTATAAAGTGTTTCTACCTTCTTGGGATGGCTGGGTGGCTCAGTTGTTTGAGCATCCCACTCCTGATTTCTGCTCAAGTCACGATCTCATGGTTCATGAGATCAAGCCCCATGTTGGACTGTGTGCTGACAGTGTGGAGTCTGTTTGGGATTCTCTCTCTCTCTCTCTCTCTCTCTCTCTCTCTCCCTGTTTCTGTCTCTCCCTCTCTAAAAACAAACAAACAAACAAACATTAAAAAAATAAACTGTTTCTACCTTTTTGAATACCAGGTTTTTAAAAATTAAATTGATATATATATATAAAAATATATATATATATATATTTTTCTTTTTTGTTGTTTAATGTTGGTCAATGACAAAATTCAAGAACAACAAAACAGCAAAAGACGTATTTTGGATAGCTGAAATGAAACAAAATTCATTCTTGCATAATGAATGTCACCAATATTTATTGAGTACAAGTCATTGTGCTGAAATCTGTGATCTTTGCCATGAATTGTGGACTATAATCTGGAAGGGCGTCTTCAAAATTCATAAGGGAGAAATTATAACACAAGGCTGAATTTCAAAAATATAGAGAAGATTAATAATTTTCATAAGTTCAGGAATACCAAGAGTTATTTTATCTGAAGAGATCAGGGAAATCCTCATGGCCATTGTCCATGTTGGGACTTATAGATCAGTTACAGTTTTAACAAATGATGAAGAAAAAGCATTTTGAAGGAATGGGAAGCATTAACAAAAGTCTAGAAAGTAAAAAAAAAAATTAAAACTGGTAAGAACAACAAGGAATGTAATTTTCACTGATAGAAATTGCTGTTAAGATTCAGATGGGTCTGGGGCAGAGGATAGGGGTTATGAAGGAGAGACCAGGGTGTTTATAGACTCCATTTATTGGGAAAAAATATGGCCACAAGTATTCTTTAATAGTGAGGCAATGTATTAACAGCAGTTTTAAGGATGATTGCATTAACACTGTATAGGGTACACTTGATTGGAGGGATGATGGACATTGACCGACTTAATATTTGCCTCACTCACCAGCCCTGAAAAAGTAAAGAAGAATCTTACAGGTTAGTGAAAGTAAAAAATAAATTAGAGACAAGTGTCTTTCTTTTGTGTGTATTTTTTTGAATTTGATAATTCATTCACTCATTTATTTATGCAAATACATTGTATGGATTTTGCCAGAGAGCATATCATATGTGACAGTAGGACCAGTATTCATGAATTCTAGACCTTAAGGAATTTGTGTAGATTTATTATCCAGATAACTAGTTTATGTTCCTGATTGTGGAAGACATGAGAACATTGCTCACAAGTCTCTGACTACAGGGAGTGTAACTGATCAAGGGTCCCTGCTCCTGCGATTCCAACACCTGTGCCTGCATTTGCGATAAGACTGTGCTTCTGTGAGCTGCTCCCAGCACTGACTCTGTACTACATGTATTCTTAAGGCAAACCTGTCCCTGGTAGACCTGAGAGCCCTCTGGGGGTCAGCTGTGGCTCCAGGATTCCCCCACAGTTTTGGGGACCCTTCCTTAGACCCTCCAGCAGCCTAGAGTACTTCCATCTGGCCTTCTCATCCTCTCGTTTGCTCTCAAGGTTAGACATGACTCGTGATCTGACAGATCCCCCAGACTTACCCAGTGCTCTCCCTCTGTTATCATATAAAGACATTTTTCTGAATAAAATAATTGCATATTTAATCTTGTTTTGATATTGACTCCTTGGTGGGCCCAGTCTGTGCGTGGCACTAGGAATGTTTGGCAAAAATGAGGCAAAATAGGATTGGGGACTGACTCTTACACCATCTGGTAGGCAAACTGGAAACTGTCATGGTTGCTGGGTGGGGCAAACATGGTTTCTGTCACCAGTGGGCAGCTCAAGTGCTGTGAGTATCATTGGAGGTGTCTTGAGAAAATGTCCTGGTGTAGGGGAATGCGGTGGCAGATATGATAATGCAGACATTTGGAAAATATGAGAGAACAATCTTTACAAAGACAGTACAGTTGGCTGGTGTCTGCTAAGTTGTATTGATACCATGGAGATATTAATGGACTGAGAGCTGTTATGCATGAGAGCCAGAGAGCCTCTGGTAGTATGTAAAGAGGTCCTTATTCTCTGTATTGAAAGGGGAGACACAGTTAAATGGAAGGTTGAAGGCCTAATTAGAAAACTGTGTAGGACCAGAGACTTCCGACTAAGAAGATAAGGTAGATCTGTTATTAAAAAGGTCAGGGCTCTGGCAGAACATCGACGGTTCAGAAAATGGAAGAGAACCTCTGGATGGATGCTCCCAATGATGCTAACTCTACAGCTTTAACATGCCTGGAATTTCACCTTCCTTATTGAAGGTTACCACTTCCATTATGCTCAAAAAGGGTGCAGAAGTTTTTCCCTCAAGGCAGCAGAAGCCTCCTTCACACCCCTTTTCCTGGCTGTCACGTTGATACGTAGGGTTAGACCTCAGCGTAACCCTGCATGAAACGCAAGGGACCTGATGAGGGAAGACAGGCTGTGTGCACGTGAAGAATTGCAAAAACTTGCTTGTGTATCTTCGAAGGAGCCTAAGGAGTACCCCTGGGATATATTTGTAAGTGCTTAGTTAAGGAGGCCAGAAGGTAAGTCTGGTGAGCAAGAATTCATTGGCTTGGGAACACTTTTTTGTGACACATGATTTAAGACATGACCAAGGACCACAGTGGAATGCAGAAGAGGAAGGAATAAGTAGGCTGGCATGGGTGGACATGCTGAAATGGATATACTAAGTAAGGCCTGAGAAGATCCAGCAGAGAAATCCCAGAGGATACACCATTCACCAAAGCCATGGAATGAACCGTGAAGCTTGACTGTGAACAGGGATGATGGCAAAAGAAGGATGGATGGGATGCCAAACAAAAGAAGCCAGGTGGTGCCACTTAACTTTCAGATACCAGGAGGCTACAATTACCATTAAAATTGTCAAGATAAATGGGGCAACCTAAGACGCTTAACCTGCCGTGGGTTGCCATGGTTAATAGAACTCGGTGTCTCTAGAAACATTGTAAATGACAGACGACAAGAGTGCTGCTTAATCTCTACAACTGAAAATGCAAGAATGGAGTAGCTGGGGAATGAAGAACATCACTCCAATAAAACATCATGACCTCTTATGTAATTGCCAGACTTGAGCCAATTTTTCATGACTGGAGCCCATTGAACGAAAGGAACTTTCCTAGGAAGATCTCTACAACATCATAAAATGTATATACTCTCTTAATTCCCCCATCCTTCCTCAAAGGAACCTATAACCATTTAATCATGTGCCTGGACACTGGGGAAAAACAGGAATAAGCAGGCTGTTCTAAGACTTTTAGACGCAGAAATTGACCCAGATACAAGGTGTCATCAAACCCCTCTGCTTGACGTTATTTTGTATTCTTTCATGTGATGGCCTTTTTGGGTTCTGGAAGCAACACATTTCACACCAAGTAATATTGCTTCAGTACGTATTCCGGGTGGCATGGAAGGATGTCAGCTCTGAGTGAGGCCCAGAGAAGAGATTTCTGAAACAGGCCCAGACTCCTGTTCAGTCAGCCCTGTCATGTGAGCTATGTGATCCAACATACTCCCAGAGTATTGCAGTTGTCAGTGGTGAGAAGCAACAAGCTCCAATGGGCGAGTCACAATGCAGGACCCTAGGATTCTGAAATAAGGCCATATGCCAACAGCAGAGAATATTTGAGAAAAAGCTCTCAGTGTATTATGTCAGATGAGCTGGATCGATCTTTGTATTAGCTTTCGAGGACCACCATAACAAGGTGGCTTCAACAACAGAATTTACTGCCTCATGTTCTGGAGGCTAGAAGACTGAGATCAAGATGTTGGCAGCATCGTTTTCTTCTGAGAGCCGAGAGGGAAGGCTTTGTCCCAGGCCTCCCTCCTTGGCTTGCAGATGGCTGTCTTCTCCCTCTGTCTTCACACTGACTTCCCTCTGACCATGTCTGGGTCCGAATTTACCCTTTTTATAAGGAAACCAATTATATTGGATTAAGGACCTCCCTAATTATTTCATTTTAACTCAGTTACCTTTGCAAAGACCCTATGTTCAAATATACATTCTGATTTTTGGGGGGGTGTTAAGACTTCAATATGTGAATTTTACAAGACACAATTCAACCCATAATAACCCTAAATGCCATTGAATGCATCCTTATGAAAGGAAAGTAGAGGTATTGTGATAACTGAGGTGAAGATTGGAGTGGTGTGGCCACAAATCAGAAATGTCAACAAGTGGAAGAGACAAGGAATAGATGTCTCCTGCAGATTAGCCCCCAGAACGGAGACTAGGTGATCCCATTGATTTAGGGACAGTTGATACTGATGCTGGATTTCTAGTCTAGAGACCTAGGAAAGAATAAATTTCTGTTATTTGAAGCCAGCAAGATTGTGGTAATTTATTACAGCAGCCTTAGGAAATGAACACAGGTCCAACTGCTGTACCCTGAAATCTATGGGCAGTTTTGCTTCTAGTGAATAACCAATGTGACCCAAATACTAAGTCAGCTCATATCTTGGAGGCTGCAACTCATCTGGTGTCCAATTGGGACTTGAACTTTCTTTGATCACATTACTGACTTTTTCTTAGACCCCACAGAATGTTGGGTTCCTTTCATCCAACTTTATCTCCTTCTCTTCACATGGGGTCTGGCTGTAGTCTGGTGGCCCTCCCAGCCTTGAGTAGGTGCCTTTCTGTGTTCTTTCACACAGTCACTTCCCCACTATCCTTGTGGGTTAGACCTCTTCCTGCCACCTTCCTTTTGAAGGACCTTGAATAACACATTGGAATTCCAAGATTGTAATTTAAAAACTGAATAAAAATCTAACTTTTCAGCCTGAATTTTTCTCCTAAGCCCCTGACCTATGTATTCTACCTGATCAATGTGGATTTCTTACAGACACTTCATATACCATGTCATTATCATGTCTGAAAATGACATCAACAATTCCCCATTCTTTCACATGAGTGCATGTGTAAACACACACACACACACACACTCAGACACACACGAGTCTGAGAAAGAAGTGATACAGGAGAGTAACATTCAGTCAAGGAGAGTTCAGCTCTGTAGATACTTGTTCTTTATATGGGAGATCCAAAATATCTCACCTTAATTATATTTAAATAGCTTCATTGTAAAATTAACACAAGAAAATGGAGTCACCATATACCCATGTGGTGTCACCTGGATCTGCTCACTAATGCCATGCTCACGACCTTTGTGATTACTTCTTAATATGGAGTTGTGGTAAAAACCACTAGCTGTTTACTAAAATCTTTTCTTTCTTATTACCGACCCTGCAGTTGAACTACATTCCTCCTCTTCCCTTAAAATTAGATTTGAACAATATCATATGAGCAAAAGAATATGTGTCATTTCCAGGCTGAGCCCAAGAAAACCTCCAGTAGGTGACTTCCATTGTCTTTTCCCTTGGTCAGCTGGATACAAATGACCACAAAGACTTGGGACTTGAGGAGTCACCAATCAGAAGGGGTTATGCCCTAAGTGATTGAATAGGGCAGGGTTTTGTGTCCTTCTACTGATGGGAGCAATGAACCATCTCTTCATCCCAAGACTGTGGGGAAGAACTACACTTTTCATGTGTAAACCACTGAAATTTGTCTATATGTTACTCCAGACAAGTCTACCCTAAGTAACCCAGAGGTTTAAGGGCTTAATTTCTGCGGTTGTAACTTTTTCCTTTTCTGACATTTAATTTCCTCTTTTCTCTTTGTGTCTCCACTGTCACTTTTTGTCTTCTCTCCACTTATTCCTTCTGTATTTCTCTCTCCTATTTCTGATATTTTTTACTTCTTTCCCTCCTTTCCTGATGAGCAAACCTTCTAATCTCTACTCTTTTGTTGATGAGGTGATCACCAAGGCAATAATACAAGAAAGACTGAAACATTTTTATGAGCAAAAATAGATATTTTACTCTTGGAATCATCTTAGGATAAATTTGAAAATTTCATATTTCAATATAACTTTACTATTTCATTTATTTTTCATGGGGGAATTTTTTGGGAGGGGGATTATGCTCTGGTTTTGCTCAGAATTTGATCATCACTTGAAAAACCTAGATTTAAATTGCCTCTACCTACAATTATTCCAGTAATTAATACTCTATATCTTAACAACTTAACAGCACAGCACAGGGCCTGAGCCATTAAATGGACTGAGAATCCAGACATAATATTTAATTTGGAAGATGAAAATTTGCTTAAAATGGATTGAGATCGAGACATGAGAAGCCTCGTGTAATTCTTTATCGAACCATCAATCTGAGATTATGCTCTGAGAAGTTATCCAAGGTGAACAAGCAATTAATTTGAGTATGTGTGGATGTGTGTTAAGCAGAATGTTTGTGATTATACTGTTGCCGGGGGCAGCTTGAATTTTCTCTTTCGCTCTTCTCTCCATGGATTCTCTTCCCTTTGCCTTTTTTTCTGAGACAACTTCTGTCTTGTAGGTAGAAACTCATTTTTTACTTCCTCTGGGATGGCTTTCCTGCTTTACTCTCTCAAGACAAATTTCCTGTTTCCTGGCCCTCCTTTTGGCATGGTGTTGTAATTTTAATTTTGCATTTTGTTTAGTTGTATGATTAGTGCCAGTCTCATCTGCTAGACCCTTTCTATTTAATGTGTGGCCCATGCCTTATAACATCATCAACGTCACCTGGGATCTTGTTAGAAAAGCAGAATATTGGGTTCAATCTTAGATCTACTGAATCCATCTACATTTTAACAATACCCCCGTGATTCACATACACATTAAAATTTAAGAAGCCCTGCACTAGATTATAAACTTCATGAGACCATGATTTGTCAAATCCCCAGTTCTGAACACTGTGCTAGGAATTTATTTACTGAGTAAATATATATGAAATATACCAGATATATGTGGGCTCATTGAAAAAGAATCTTAAAAAAAGTCCAGCTAAACATGATTCTTTGAAATTTTCCCATTGTTTATTTGGCATAAATTTAATTAATGCAAATCACAGGCCAGGAATAGTAACATTAGTAGGTAATTGTGGTGACATTATTAAATTATCATCTAGCTTTTGATAACACATAAGTATTAACATGTGCCAAAGTTTTAAGAAAAATATGTCAGAGAACTATTTAAATTTGGCCAAACCTGGAAAAGACTGCCATAATATGTTTATAGTAATGAAACACTTCAACTGATCTTATGGAACAAGATGAACTGAGAACAGGGTTTATGGACCACCCTTCTAAACTGTGAGTTCAGTAAGGTAGGAGCCATGATGAATGCATCTATTCTGTCTTCAGTCTGATGCATGGTGCCAATAGCTACTCCATTGGGTGGAATTGAGGCATGAGTTACAGAAAAGGAGGAGAAGTGAAATCATTGGAAAAAAAAATTCTCTAAATTGAAGTTAAAATAGAAATTCTTTAATTTAGCTTATAATTCATTAAAAAAACACACACTTATTAAACTGTCATTCATATACTGTAGGGAACAATACCAGATCTGTAACTTCTTTCAACTAAGTAAGTCTTTTGAATTCTGAATTTTGAGTAGGTCTCAAAGGTCATGACCTAGGAAAAAGACCAAGCCAGAATGTGTGTGATGGGAGTTAATACACGTCTCTTGGTTTCATTGCAGCTATACAATATAATGGGGTCAGTATGCAGAATATACTGCAAACTCCAGATTTTATGGAACTAGCAGTATTCCGCTCTAATTAAGCCAGAATATAGCAAACTTTTATAAACTTATGTTATATACATAAGTAATTAGATTTTCTCTTCATAGAAAACTTGTACATGTTGTACAGCTTCAAAACTCTATGCACAACCATTTACATGTATCATTGCTAGAAATGTAAGATTTTCTCAAAGGGTCCAATTAAAGTTCTGGACATCTATCCTCTTGATATAGTACGCACTTTGAGATCACAGGGGGTACGAACATGGCTGATAAAATTTCTAAAGACATGTCAACAGTTTGATATCATTTTGACAATTTTTAAATTAGCTGAAAAGAAAAATAGTAAAATTACTTGAAATAAAATATATAATGATTATTACATTATCACGTGCTCAAATTTTTAATTCCTCGTTAAATTTTAATAATCTTGATTTTTTTTCCTTTGGAGGTGAATAAATGAAGAAAAAAATCTCATAAGATATGCTGAAATATGCATTTTAACAGAAATAACTTTTTTGGATAAAACACTATCAGACTCAGTTGTAATTTGAACAAAAGTCAATTTTTAAATATTAAACATATTCCAGTTTTTAAATATGTAATTTAAAAAGAAGGAAGGCTTAGAGATCGACTGGATAACGTTTTCATATCTTGACTCCAATTGGAGCATTCTTCACTGTCTGTATCCCTTCATTTGCCCTGCAATCCCCATTGAAGCTCGTTTCAGTTCCTTTGCTAATGCTAATTTCCCAAACTAAAATTCTGTCTTCAGAGTCTCTGTGAATTTACACTGCATGTTTCATTCAAATGTGGAATCCAAAAAAGCAAAACCAAAAACAAATGAATCAACAAGCAAGAAGAACGAAATATAAATACAGAGAACAAACTAGTGGCTTCCAGATGGAAGAAGGGTAGTGGGATGGGCAAAATAGGTGAAGGAGAGTGGGAGGGAGATTTAGGCTTCTGGTTATGGAATAAATGTCACAAGAATAAAAGGTATAGCATAGGGAACATAGTCAATGATACTGTTATTATGTTGTATGGTGACAGATGGTAGCTACACTTGGGAGCATAGCATAATGTATACAGAAATGGAATCACTATGTTGTATACCTGAAACTGATGTAACATTGTGTGTCAACTGTACTCAAGTAAATTTTAATTTTAATAAATAAATAAATTTAGTAAGTAAATAAAAATTTAAAAAAAGAGGTGCGTTTCCAGGGGGGCTTCTGGGGAAGATGTAACCTCACCTTATCCCATGGATACACCTAGATATAACCCACATCAGTGTAAATAACCCAGGAAATGACCTGAAGACTGGCTGAACAGACTCTTCATAGCTAAATGTGGAGAAGAGGCCACATTGAAGAGGGTAGGAAGAGCAGAAATGTGGGTTGGGATCCAAACTGACCCACCTGACTGTCCCAGAAAGGTAGGGATGCTTCAGGGCAGAGAGGAGTGAGGGGCAGAACCCCACACCAGGCACCTCAGGCATGAGGGACCCACACTGGGAATATGAATCCATGTAACATTTGGATTTGAAAACCAGAGGAGCCTAATTTCACAAATTCTTACAATCAGTGAGACTTAACACTGAGAACTTTAAAAATCAACAGGGCTGCATCTAGGAGAGCCAGAGGGCAATAAGAAACTGAGTCCCCACCCTTAAAGAGGCAGCACAACAAATGGCCCTGCTGAGAGACAGCATAGAAGTAGCAGTTTGAAAAACACTTGGGGTATACAGAAGGGAGATTTGTTTGCTAATCTCAGAGCATGTGCTGGAGGGACAGGGATCTTTGGGAGACTTCTCCAAAAGAAAAAGAGCCAGTGGGCACTGTTTCCCTCCCCTGTCCTCAGCCTAGATACATGGACACCTGCCTCAGTGGGTATACTCTCACCTAGCCTGCTAACAGCCGAACTTGCCCACATGCCCTTCTGTGGATCTGCCCCCTCCCTTCAGCTGACCTTAGCAGGAGTATCCAGGGAGGCTGCAGTTCCCTTCCCACAGTGGACCTGCACAGAGCTTGCTGGCATCTCATGCCCCATCCATTTATTCTGCAGACTCACCTCTTCCATCCCAGCCTGAGCAGTTTTCCCGGACAGCTGTATGTGCCCTCCTGCACTGTCCTGCAGAGTGCTCCCTCAAGCAGCTCCAGGTTCCCTCCCACAGCAGACTGCACACATTTTGCTAATACCTTATGCCCTGTCCCCACATTCCCTTGTGGCCCTGCCCTCAGCAGTTGTCTGTCCCAAACACCTCCACAAACATGGCAGTGTGCAAGCAGCCCTGAGAGGGGCCAACACCACTCCAAAGTGATTCCTGCCCTGGAGGGAGGGGAAGATAGCACACACACACCAATCCAACTGTGACCCCGACAGTGGGTTGGGGGCATAAAGCTGGTCTGACTGCAAGCTCTTCCCACAAATGAAAGCTTCTCAGAGGACAACACTGGAGTGCCTTGCAGATTGGTGCTACTGCAGCTCTGGAAAAATGCCTGGTCTGACTCAACTCAAGCCAAGGAAGTCCCAGATTGGCCCACTAACAACACAGCAAAAAGCCTTGCCCACAACAGGGAAGTAGAACAATTGCAGATGACTGGACTGAAGGCAAAGGTGACTCAACTACAGTAGAGTGCATGCAACGCACATAGTAGACAACCCTGAAGTGCCAGGTACCGATGAACAGTGCACATTGCACCATAAGGCACTATAGAAACTTTTCTTCATAAAGCCATTACTTTTAAGAGCAGGAGATATAGCTGACTTCCCTAACACATAGAAACAGACACAGAGAATTAGCAAAAAGAAGGAGAGAGAGGAATATATCCTAAATGAAAGAACAAGACAAAAATCACAGCAAGAGAGCTAAACAAAACAGAGATAAGTAGTATGTGTGATAGAGAATTTAAAGTAACAGTCAAAAAGGTACTTGCTGGACTTGAGAATAGAGTGGAAGACTTCAGTGAGACTCAACAAAAAGATTGAAAACACAAAACAGAACCAATCAGAGACGAAGACCTGAAGAACTGAAATTAAAAATACACTAGGTGGAAACAAATATTAGACTAGAAGAAGTAGAAGAATGTATCAGAAACCTAGAGGACAGAACAATCAAGCTGAACAGGAGAAAGAAGAAATAATAATAAAAGAAGATAGACTAAGGGAACTCAGGGACACCATCAAGGAATAACAGGGATCCCAGAAGGAGAAGAGAGAGAAAGAGGCAGAAAATTTTTTTCAAGAAATAATAGCTGAAGATTTCCTGAATCTAGGGAAAGAAACAGAAATCATAATCAATCATGAAAAGCTGAGAGCTTTTTCTCTGAGATCAGGGACAAGACAAGGAGGTCCACTCCCACCACTTATTCAACATAGAAGTCCTAGCCACAGCAATCAGACAAGAAAAAGAAGTAGAAGGCAACTTAACTTTGCTCTTCACTAACATTTGTAGGTTCCATTTGGTTTTTTTGGGGAACTCATGAATTTAATCCTTTGCATTTTTCTTACAGCTATGCTTTTTAAAGTTCTACCACACATTCACAAATTAAGGTTTTCTTTCTTGTCTAAGTTTTTCTTTTCACAGTTGTCAGATTATTCATCATTCATCAGAGTGTTTATACACTGAATGTGTTTATACAGCCTACACATTTCTGTCAAAAATTTCAGGCTGCATCAGTACCTTTGTTATTTTGCCACCCTAACCCTAAATACTATTCAACTAAACTTTCACACCTCAATCCTTACTGACTCCCATGTGCCAGTCCTAACACACCTTTTATCTCTTTGTTTAGTTAGGATTTTTCTTTTTTCTGACATCTTAATTCCTTTTTTCCAGTTTAATATCTAGCAGAAATTGAAACTTCTCAGTGAAGCTTTTCTGATCATGCTTATATGTGAATTTTCATTCTCATCTCTGAATTCCAGGAACTTACTCATTGGATTATCTATTGCTTTGCACTGTTAGGATCTTGGCTCTGCCATTTCCCCTATGTGTGACCTTAAAAAAAGTTACTTAACTTCTTTTGTCTCTCAGTTTTAATGTGTATGAAGTGGGCAACATAATAGAATTTATCTCAAATAGTTATAGAAATTAAATAAGTTAATACATGTAAAGTCCTTAGAACAGTTCTTGTCATATTATGAGTTCAATAGCAGCTATCTTTTATTCTCATAATTGTTATGCCAGTAAGCCTACATGCCTCATCCCTACAGTGATACCATATTGGGGTACTGTAGACTTAAGAGGAGTAATCTAATAATATCAAGTTCAGCTTGAGGTCATCTAACTTAGAGCAGAAGCAGAGTCAAGGAGGAAAATGTCAATATTTCAAGACAAATACAGGGGATTAGATAAAAGATTCAATTAGAGTTTTTTTCCCACAAGTTGGAAGCTAGGGGTCTACAAAGAAACCAGTTGTAAAATAAGGAAGTCATTTAGATCATCAGTTGCAGGACCAAAACGACCTCTACGTGATCTGTTGCTCCAAGGGTTCTCCATTCTCTGTAGTTTCCCCACGTATATTAAAGGGAGGAGGTTAGCTCTGCCCACATGACAGAAAATTCCTTGAAGTATCCCTCAAGATAAATATCTCCCTTCTCGGTCCATAGTTCACACACCTAAGAGTGGGCCATTGTTCCTGAGCACATTTCATTTTTATTAGGAGTTTTTAAGTTCGGTCTGAATCTCAAAGGGTGTAGAATTCAAGAAATAGGGTCCAATTTTGCCAACTTTATCACACCATAGATGTTAAACAGAGTAGCACAGACTTCAGTTGTGAGCATTGTGCCAACTACTCCATGGAAGTTCAACAGTTTGTGGAAGCCAGAGAGCTGGGTGGGACTTGGGCTTTGACATGCTTTCCAGTCCTCACACCTCAGTGAGCTCAGAGGTGATGCACATCAGCTTCTCACCACCAATGAGATGGGTGTTATTCTAAAAGAAGGATATGCACTGCTGACTGGACTGCAGAGGCAAAACCTTTTCAGTCTTGGAAATAGCCTGGTCATTTATCTGTGTCAGCAAAGAAATAACTTTACCTCAGAGTTCTGGAAGGAGCCTTGAGGCAAGTTTTCTTAGCTCTTGTTTCTGTAATCATTTTCCACTGAAGAAAATCGAACCCACTTTTGTTGTCTTCCTTTATCTCACACTTGCTTGGTGATACTCTTCAATTTATTAATTTCTGCTCTCCTACTTGCTAATGTTATCCTTGTTTTGCATTCCTAGTTTCAATCAGCCACAATGAATCAAATTTTATTATTGGTTATTCATGTGAATTTGGGTAAGTTTTTTGAGAACTTTGTGTCTCTAAATTCTGTTTAAAAACAGCATACTTGGCAAGACTGTGGAGACCTAGCATGATACCGACTGATAATTTTTTTTAATAATTTTTTTTTCAACGTTTATTTATTTTTGGGACAGAGAGAGACAGAGCATGAACGGGGGAGGGGCAGAGAGAGAGAGGGAGACACAGAATCGGAAACAGGCTCCAGACTCTGAGCCATCAGCCCAGAGCCCGACGCGGGGCTCGAACTCACGGACCGCGAGATCGTGACCTGGCTGAAGTCGGACGCTTAACCGACTGCGCCACCCAGGTGCCCCCCGACTGATAATTTTTAACATATTAAAAATACTGAAAACTAATAGTCCTACTACACCAACTTTAATAATCATGGAGAATACCCATCTGACTCACTAGCCTTACAATTGTCTCCCTCAACTTGAGAAAAGATAACTGGGAATCATCAACTGATCTCCAAGATTATATCCTGGACCCTGTGACATAGTGAATCACTTCAAAAAACATGTAATTTCCAACGCATATGATTTAATTTTTGAGAAAAGCTGCAATACTTTTCAAGAAAAGCATGATAAAATTTTATTGTCTTCTTGCTCATTTTCTTTTTTCTGAAATCTATTATATTCAAATAATTATCTTTGTTTTTTGTCACTGTGTGTGTGCACACACATGTTTGCATAAATACTGTGTGTGTGTAGATAGATAGATAGATAGATAGATAGATGTGTGTGTGTGTGTGTGTGTGTGTGTGTGTGTGTAAACTACCCTGTTAGCAATCAAAAGAGAATTTAGCTGCTTGAAGGCCCAATGCTCATGGTAATCTTACCAAATGACAATCAAGCTCAACTTTTTTCAGTCATTTAAATGGAATAGTTAAGAAATTAATCTAATCCAATTACTTTCATTGACCGGAATTGGTAGAATAGAAAAGAATGCCTATAAAAAAATAATGTCCTAGCTGTGAAAAGCAAAATGATGCCACTTTCATCTTTAGTATGTATTTACTCCTTTTATCACATGAAATACATATTACAAAATGCCACATTATTGTTTGTGTTGCATTGAAAAATTGGCAGATTGAAAAACATGATCACGAAGATTCTTACTGTCTTGCCCAAGATCTCAGAACCCCTGTAAAACTCCATTTCCTTTTTATTTTCCTTTCAAAAGCTTCCCTCTTTCTGACAGCTAATTCATACATTGATTTCTTGCTCCACATATGGCAAATATCCTGTTTGAGAAGTAAAATAATTAGATCATTTAAATAGGTAGGAGATATCTGCTCTTAGGCAGATTCTGAAGCTACAGAACTTTTATATCATTACCCTTTCATTGCATTTTCCAACTCTTTTCTTATTCATTCATTCAACTGCTACCAATTTTGTTCAGCATATGTTACCTGCTGCCATGAAGAAAGTAGAAATTTTAATATATTTAGCATTGTTAAGCTTTGTTGTTACAGCATTTTTTAGCCCATTAGGAAAAAAACATGGGCAGAACTAAAGTTGATATTAGGTAGTTTTTCTTTCTTTGTCTTGTCCTCCTCTGGTTTGTCTATCTTGCCATCATCATTGTATATTCATCTGTTCAGAAATGACCATGCATTTACTAGGCAGCAGGCATTTCCTCAGGCACTGGAGCTCGATTTCCTCACATGGTTACTGCTGCTGTGGAGTATACAGTACCAGACCACCCCATCATCCCACTACCAGCCCCACCACCATGTGTGCACATTCAGTGGGACACGTCAGTGTCCCAGATGACATCAGAATTACCTTTAGTAGGTGACGTCTTATCAATTTTTCATCAACATTGGTCGACTGACAAGCTGAACTAGCATCACCAAGTTTTCTTAAATAAAAGTACATTCTGGAGCTCTACCCATATTTACTAAATGAGAGACTTGAAAATTTCTGTTTTTAATGAGATTCTAAGAAATTATGGTGCATACCTAGATATGGTAAACCACTCATACTGGGTGTAATAACTCACTATTTTTACTACCCATGTCAAAACTCACTTGACCTGTTCCTGACAGAATAAATGTATTATAAGCAATACTAATGGTTCAGTGTTGCTGTTAGGAGAATTTGCATTTGTAAAAAGAGATACTCAAGGATAAATGTACCACACTGTGCATGGTATTTCCTCCATAAGTATCTTTGCTGCAAGCTTTTTTGAATAAATAATTGACTCTAAGGCAACTTTGCCATAATAGATAAAAAGAAAAAAAGCTGGTTGAGTTTGATTTGATAGTTTGTTGGTTTCATCAATGGTTGACAGCTTGGTTTCATTTCTCCATTGACACAGTACTTCCATTTAAAAATTTTTTTAAGCTTATTATTTTGAGAGGAAGAGAGAGAGAGAGAGAGGGAGAGAGAACAAGTGGAGGAGGGACAAAGAGAAGGAGAAACAGAATCCCAAGCAGACTCTGCACCATCAGCACAGTGCCCAATGTGGGGCTTGAACTCATGAACTGTGAGATCATGACTTGAACCATGATCAAGAGTTGAATGTTCAACTAACTGTGCCATTCTGGCACCTCATCCATTTTTATATTATATAAATCTTAGCTTCATACTGGTCTAAACAGTGGTGCATAATTTTGAATCCATATATCCCAAAGAACTTTGAAATATCTATCAACAGGCAATATGCCCAGAACAAACAACAATGTACAAGGCTTTCACAATGCAGTATAAAGATCAGTTACAAATATGCATCCTACTATTTGGAAACTAATATCTCTCCTAATGAAGTAAAAAAATGTCAGCCAATAAAGAAAAAGTGTGATGATAAATAAGAAGAGGAATCAATAAGCAAAAAAAAAGAAAGAAAAAAGAGAGAAGGAAAGAAAGAAAGAAAGAAAGAAAGAAAGAAAGAAAGAAAGAAAGAAAGAAAAAGAAAAAGAAACAACAAAGAAAAAGAGAATATAGAAAACTACAAATGGAAGACTTGGAAGATGAGAGCTTAAGTACAATCCACAAAATAAAATTGACTATTTGTGCCATATTGCCATGAATCTAAACACATTTTACATGTATTCACATTTTTGTATTTCACAAGAAAGTCTTCTGAATTTTTTTATTCATTTTTTGTGTTTCATTATGTCATTTTGAATGAATGTCCTTTTTTTAATTTATCATGACTTTATCTTTTAGGGTAAAAATTGCCTTATGGCCAATTAGTTACGTGGCAAAAAATGATTATGGCAAAGATGCTTACAGTGAAATTACCTAGAACTTGAAGGAATAAATATACAATGTGGATTTCTTGGGAACTGTGGTGGGCTAATAAAGAACAATATTTTGGGGAATCCAGCATTGTTGGTATGTCTCAAAACCCACCATGGAATGAGGATAGCTTCCTACATATAAGGTAGAACTATATATTAAAGGAGAAAAATAAAACATGTATGTATATACTAATCCGTCATTTTTATTACTGAAGTTGTGGTGTGTAATGGAAGGGGAAAATATTTGAACAAGCCCATTAGGATGAAGGGTTTGAGTCACTGTTTGCAGAAATACATTAAAATGAGGTTGATGACTCATGTGCTGCTTCACTTTGCTGGCGAGAGGCAGCTGCTCACCATTAATGACCAACAACACTGAGGAGTGATCCATCTGCCCAGTTCTGGCACAGGGGAATACACCACCTGTTCATTTTAGAACTACAGCTTCTGTGAATCAACATGAAAATGGAGCCTTTAGATTCTTTTAAAAAATGGCTGGGATTGCTGAACCAGAATGGCGATAATGTGTAGCTTTTATGTAAAACACATCAAGAAATGCAAACGCCTTTGTTTGCTCTCCCCACTTAGTGTTTGGAATTCCTTGGAAGAAACAGCACTGTCACTGTGAGATGAAAATCTTTGACACAATGCAAATTGTTAACTCAAGTGTTCCATATTAATAAAATGGTTTCAGATTCATTGGAGTCTGAATTCCTCTGGATCTACACTGACAAATGCCAGTGGGAAAAGCAGTGCATATTGTGAGAGTGAATATGGTATGGCCTTTTTAGTCCTAGGGAATTGACAGAATTCAGTAAATACAAATAACAAAATTGTTCAATAATTTTGAGATAATAGTTTTCACTGGATATTAAAGTTTATGCTATACAAAACAATTGATTTCATTTTGTTTTCTCTTGCTCACTCCAACTAAGGTTATGTTTTCTGGGAATAGAGGTTTCATTTTTTTCGTTTACAGATTTCACTTTTCATAACTTTGCTTATAATATCCTTCCAGCTAGATTTACCTCACATCATAATCCATGTTATCAAAATCATACCCCCTTCAATACCTTGGTTGAACTGCTTTCTCTTTTCTGATAGGGTCTCAAAGCTGCCTAGTTCAAGGATATCTCTAGATTCCCTAAATATAAATATTTAGAGATTCAATTTTCCTGCATAAACTTGAATTCTTAAATTAAAAATGATATAAACTCAGAAAACAACTAAAATATTTTTAATATGCTCTTTAGTATTCTATATAATGGAATAACTGACTTTATTGTTCTTTAAGTGACTGAAATTTAGTAAAATTAATGTACAATGTGCAAATTTTTGTATGCTCAAAATATTATATTGTAATCCTAAAATTAACTCTGGAATTGATGTCTACCAAGTACTCTAAAGATTTTACTCTACCTGTAAGCTAACAAGTTTGTCTGCCACAGTTTTATGGATCCTGGAAAAAGACATGAGACTCCTGGATCAGAGATAAAGGAATTTATGACCCATAGCACAGCAAGGAGCAGGAGCATCTTCACGTTTGCAACAGTTCCCCTTATCTCCAGTCCCATAGAGATACTGAAGATGTGCTCAGATACATGGCTACACACATACTGCCCACAAGGGACTATGGTCTTTCCATTCCACTTAAAGAGTCCTCTTTAACATTTCTTAAAGGGCTGGTTTGGTGGTCATGAATTCCTTTAATCTTTTCTGGGAAATTCTTAATCTCTCCATCTATTCTGAATAATAGCTTTGCTGGATAAAGTATTCTTGGTTGTACGTTGCTTTTCCTTTAGCATTTTGAATATACCCTGGCATTCCTGTCTGTCCTGAAAAGTTTCTGCTGAAAAATCAGTTGATAGCATTATTGGGTTTCCCTTGTATGTGACTGTTTTCTATTCTCTTGCTGCTTTTCAAATTCTCTCCTCATCGCTACTTTTTGCCATGTGTATTGGTGTGGATTTCCTAGGCATTGTTTCTATATTAACTTCTGCAGAATTTTCTTATAAGTACACTACTATGTCAACCACTGATAATTATGACCAATAGAAACTGAAAGCATATCTGTTCAATTCATCTCAAATAGCCTTTATTAAGGACTATTATCAACATGACCTCAAATATCAGGATGAGGCCAAATTGCAGGATTGACCCCAATTGTCCCTGTGTCTCCCAGGATCCTAGATCCAACTGAAAAAATCCTATTTGAGTCTATCTTAGACATACAGGCACCTTTCTCCTTAAGTAATTGAAATTTCTACTTGGACTCAGATATTAATCCAGGCACAGTAGCAAGTATTAGAGTATTGCCTAGACTCCACCTTGGACAGCTATAAAGAAGTCTAGAGCAATTCTATCATCCATCACCATTCTGACCACTGAACTGTGGATGATCTAATTGCCTTCCAAGGTCAAGGTAGTATGTAGTTCATCATGTCACATAACATCAGGGACAAATGTGGTAACACCCTATCTAACTAGAAGACTCCTATTATAAGGATAAGTGCCCCCAGGCTAAACATAAGTCATAGTAGTATGTGAATAAGTTATGCCTTTGGGAATCTTTCTTCAGTAAACAAGGATAACCTCATATTTTATAGACCTTCACAGTAATCTGAGTCTACTGGTGGTCTACTGGTGGTGTTTCTATACCACCCTACAGTGCAAGCTGCCATGTTTTGGGGAAGAAGGAAAGATAATAACTGGCTTCCACACAAGATGTAGTCTTAGGGATGCACATGATATCTCTGGAAATAAAGTGTTGTTCACAATTGTTGATGCCCCCTAGGAAGACCCACATCAATTGGGGAGGGGCAGGTTAACTGTCTCTAACATGCATTCTATCCAGCTGATAGCTTTAGGGTTCGGTGTGAATAATTGAGTCTAGTGTTTGATTTTGGAAGGATGCCTGAGAATAATAAGTCCAACCTATCCTGATTGATTATGCCATCTTCTTGGTGGCATTTACCTAGACAGTTGTTGAATAGTTTTGGGAATGGAGCTAGGAGGGACACAACCAGAAGGTGCTATAGAAAGTCATTTTTGTACTACCCCTGCTCTAAATGGGAAGACTTTACATTTTCATCTATCTATCTATCTATCTATCTATCTATCTATCATCTATCATCTATCATCATTTATCATCTATCTATATTTAAAACACTTTATCAGACATAAGAAACCTCTAGAAGGAGTAGGAGGATGGGACGTTGAAGGGCCTGCCTCACTTCAAAACTAGTGAGAAATGTTTAGTGGGAACAATAAGAACTTAGTATTGTCCCCTCGTGGCAACACTGGTATTGACCTGCAATCTAGGGTTTGTTATGGCAAGGGATGTGTATTTTACATGGATCAGATAGATAATAGGCCACTTTCTAAAGAGTACATCTGTGAAATTGTATTGGGTTCTGTTCAATAAATTCAAAGGAAGAGGTGAGACTTATTTAAGGTGTCATCATATATCTAGGAGCTGATGAAATATTAATTGACCAGGTAGAATTAGAATACAGTTTCCCATATTAAGGACATTACAGATTGCAGAGTACTAGTGATAGGGTAAGGTCTTCTAATGACCCAAGATGAGATTACTTTGGACTGAACATATTGAATTCCTGAACTGAGACTGTGTCCATTATTTTGAATGCCTATAAGATCTTCTATTTTATAAGACTGACCAGAGAGTTTTACATCTTGAGTTCAGTTTTTACAGAGGGGCAAAAGAAAAATAAGCCCCAATGTGCAAATTTAAAGGAACAAAATAATGTTATTTTCTGATCATATCCACAGTCCTGTTTTTATAACATTATTGTTACATGATATACTGTACAATCTACTTAGGATAAATAGGAATTAATATGTGTTAATAATATATGGTATATATGTGTCATGTTGGTGTTGAGATAACTTTCAATTTCTCCCCATTAGAAATTGATGAAAAACCTCTAACCAGGGGTGCCTGTGTGGCTCAGTTGGTTAAGCATCCAACTGCAGCTCAGGTCATGATCACACAGTCCATGAGTATGAGCCCCACGTTGGGGTCTGTGCTGACAGCTCAGTACTTTGGATTCTGTGTCTCCCTCTCTCTCTGCCCCTCCCTCACTCATGCTCTCTCTCTCTCAAAAAGTAAATAAACATTAAAAATTATTAAAAAAAAACCTCTAACTAGATATAGTGAGGAACATTACTCTATTATCATTCAGTTTACATGCTGTTTTCTTCTTTAGTCTACTGGTTTGTGTTTTCTGGGTTTTTTTTGTGTGTGTGTGTGTGTGTGTTTTTGCTTCACACACTTAGATTTATTGGAGCTTTTCATAGTAATTGTAGGGAAATCAGTCTTATAATAGTTTTTACTTCAGTAATTTGTAAACATCAGTGTAAATGAATAACCAAATGTGTTGTCTGATTTAGAGGTCGTTTTTTTTTTCTTTTCCTTTTCTTTGGTTCACACTGAAAGATTTCTACTGCTAGCTACGTGTTACCCTAAATGAATTTTATTTTCTTTCATGTGATTCAATCTCAGTAATAGTCTATTTTCTCTGTTTGGAATCATTTAAGTTATGTGTCTGTGCCCTCATTTCAGCTCCTTCTGAAAGATGCTATGTTCTGCATCATGAAGTGGGTTTTATGGCCCCACTCATTTGGCAGAAAGAGTAAGATTGGAGTTTGAACTTCTAACAGCACTCGATTGACAGTTGAGGTCACCTTGGAAATTCCTGTGTGACTCCATTAAATGTCCCTTAAACGGTGGTATGTTGAAATGTCATTGTTTAATGAAAAATCATTTTTTCTCCTCCATATGTGTTGAATTTATCATGATAATATATTAGGTCTCACAGTTCCCAGAATAAATATTGCCTGGTTTCTGCACTAACTCCATATACAGTGATATTAGAAAAAATAATTTTTTGTTTGTTTTTAAAATATAAAGGTGTTTTGAAACAGATAAGTTACTTGACAAAGAATGAGCATTGTTGTATATGCCTTAAGAAACCCTCAACCTAAGACTTAATTTATGAAATAGTTGTATTGGGGAACTGCTACTCATATTTTTCATATTAAATGATTGTTTTATTATATTATTAACTGGAAGTTTTTAAGTTTAGTTCAATCTTATATGAGACCTGTCTAGCAGGAATTCAGGCTGCTAAACAGAGGCTGAAATCATAATGGAATATCGATGTGTGACTGTTGTCAAACTCCTTTCTCATCCTGCCTCCTGGTTGTCCCTGGAGCACAGTCATGAGAGCCGTAAGACATTGCAATAATTCAGTGGATCCCATTTTGCCTGGTACTGTGAAGCTGAGTGGTGCTTCTAATCTCAGGGCTGGTCTGCTCACTCACATAGAACTCTATTTGGTCTGTTTTCTGAACCTGGATATGAATCATCCCTTGCAGTTTATTTGACCTTGCTTACTTCTAATCATGTTTAGAGCTCTGAAAATAGCCAATGAGAAATTAAATTAGGAAAATAGTATATTGTCTAAAGCCCAATCTACAATTAGATTGCTTTCATTAGTCATGGTGTACTTCCTTGTTACTTCTTGCTTATAGACTCTGTATTTATGAAATTCTCCATTTAATCCAGATACCCCCTTTGACATCAATGCCTCCAAACTGCAGGGCTATGTTTAAGACATGTCAGAGCATCTTCAAATATTTTTGCCATCTTATGAGATCAACCTGTGATCTTCCTGTCATTTGAAAGTAGACCGACATTTCCAAGCAAATATAAGAGACATGTTCTCCAGATATCCAATATGCATTTCTATTTATTTATTTTAATATATTCTTCAGATCCATCTGGTCGTTAGAAACTTATTAGGATATTGGAATGGGAAAGTTTTAATTCTGTATACCAATTGCTATGCCTTCTGCACTGAACAGGGCTGTACTTTTGCTAGTCAGGGAGATGCAGTGTTGCTAAATATACGGGAGTGAGGGATCTGACTTCCCTGTAGCTTCTGGAAAATTTGTAAGAATTTGTGTAGATGCTTATTGTTATTTTGACGTTTGTTTCAAAGTGTCAGTAAAAATTTGGGGGCACATTTTATCTTAATGTTATAATGCTATCGTAGGTCTCTGAGTTAGGAATACTCTACCAGAGGTATCAAGCTGTCTTTATTATATATGGGGGGAGAGAGAGAGAGAGACACACACACACACACACACACAGAGATTATGTATAACTCAAATGTCTGAAACTGGAAAAATGGCTAGACTGGACAATGATCACCTGCAAAGTCTATGCTGAGTTGTGTTCATTGCATCACTCTTAGGGTTAGAAAAGGCAGAAGACTCTGTTCTTGAAAGAGAAACACATCTGACTCCATCAACACTGCTTTGAGCAGCTTCGGGTGCTACACACTTGTTTCCGTGGGTGCATTCTGCCTGTACTTTTGACTGAATGCAAACGCTCAGGTACAATAGCCCACTATTTGTTTTGCTAGGTTTTGATCTGAATATTTCATTGTCCTTGTTGTGATCCATATCTTCAACATTGAACTTCTTTTACAATATCCTGAAGTATGTTCCTAGTAATTGAAATTCTGTGCCCCAGAGAAGAGACATTTTGCTTTTTAGCATGAATATTTGAAATGGCAATTTTCCAAGTACATTTTTATGTGTATTTTAAAATATTTTAGTTTATATTATAAAAAATACACCACAAGGAGAAGAATCTATAAAATACATGTATATCCTTTTAAAATAATACAAATAAAACAAACACCTGTGTGACCATTATACAGGTTAAAAAATAAACTACTGGAGGTATCATAGGTAATGAGTCAACCAACCTTCCTCCCTCCCTTCCTTCTTTCTGTCTCTTTGTCTCTCTGTGTCTCTCTCATACTTTATGTCTCACACACTTGGAAGTTCATATCCCATAAGAACATAGACACTGGAGTTAGACTGGCTGTGTACGGAAGATGCCTTGGCTACTTGCTTGTGGTGTGAACTTGAGTATAATATTTAACCTCTCTTTGCCTTGTTTTGTGATTTACAAGAAAGATAGTAATAGCTAACTCATAGATGTTACATGAACAATACTGACATATCCTTAAACACTCCATAAATGTTCATTTTAAAATGTCTTTTTGCATATTGTGTTGTCTGTCAGTACATTGGCGGTAGGATTTGAAACAAATCTATTTTACAGATATGCTGATATGAAAGAGATACAGCATCTTTTTTATATTGGTTCAAAGAGGATTTTGAACCAGTGCCTTGGTTAACATGCAACAGAATAAGATTACTAATAGAAATGCAAAAGATGTGTAATACCTCAAATATGGTCTTAAATGAAAATGCAAGTTACAGAAGAATAGGTGTAGAAAAAATGAAATTGTCAGCACTTAGACTATCTTGGTAAATTCTGTTTTTCTTCTATGTATTTTGATTCCACTTATGTAGTAATACTTCACTTATGCTTAAAATATGTTAAAATAAGACATTCAGGGGCGCCTGGGTGGCTCAGTCGGTTGAGCGTCCGACTTTGGCTCAGGTCATGATCTCGTGGTCTGTGAGTTCGAGCCCCGTGTCGGGCTCTGTGCTGACAGCTCAGAGCCTGGAGCCTGTTTCAGATTCTGTGTCTCCCTCTGTCTCTGACCCTCCCCTTTTCATGCTCTCTCTCTCTCTGTCTCAAAAATAAATAAATGTCAAAAAAATTTAAAAAAAAAGACATTCATATTTTTGTTGCATCCTTAACAAGAATATCTACAGAAATTGTACTGGGTTTGAGAAAGTAAATTTCACTCCCACTTAAGCTATTTTAAATTTTCATCTCAGAATAACAGTACTTACATCTTAGTTGAAAATCTATTTTATTTGATTATGGCAGTTCAATTGTGTAATAGCGCAATTGAATTACTAACATCCTATTCTTTCTGAAAAATACGGGTAAAAGTTTAAGTTTATCATTTTTTCAGACTTTCATCTTTCTGATCATAATTGTCTTGATTTGGAGACTACAGTTTCCTCGTGCATTTGAGAGCATTGTCACTAAGTATGTCTTATTGAAAGGCCTTGTATTAATGATAATGTTATGGAAAATACTGGCATCATTTACAAGACTGCATTGTTCACTGGCTAAAATAATCCATGTAGAAATTTAGGATAATTCACACATTATAAGCATTCTATTAATAATGTTACTATTTTTTTAAGACATAGGGGGAAAAAAAACCCAGCCTAACACATAAACAACTGATAAATACATACTGAAGGAAGCTGAAGAGATTTACCCCAGTGTATATTCCGCTTGTGTAAAATGGCCCTGACTCATAAAAGAGGCAATCCTAACCAAATGTACCTGCCATCCTGTGATTAAAGAGAGTGAAGGCACCATGCCTTCCTCAGGACAAAAGATGGAGAACAAACAGGATGTCATGATGTGGGCCACTAGATGGAGAGTCTGTTCCTAGCCTGGCTGCCAGCTTCTCATGTGACCAGCTCTGTCTGAGACTCCCTAAACTGCCTTTGTTGTTGTTGTTGTTAATCTCCCTTTAATATATTTTTCCCCTGGTTATCTCCAGTCCCTTAAGTGTCAGTCAGCATAATTAATTATTTTATTTTGCACAGAGATGCTACCAGCAGATTGAGAAAATAGATAAAGGCATCTGAAGCTGGAAAAGTATATAGTTGACCGTTCAACAACGGTGCAAGTCTACTTCTATGTGGATATTTTATAGTACGGTACTGTAAATGTCTTTTCCTTGTGATTTTCTTAAGAACATTTCCTTTTCTCTAGCTTACTTTACTGTAAGAATACAGTATATAATACATATAAAACACAAAATATGTCCTATTGACTGTGTTTGTTATCAGTAAGGCTTCCATCAACAGTAGGCTGTTAGTAGTTAAGAGTTTGGGGAGTCAAGTTTTACACCAATTTTCAACAGCACAGGGGATTGACACCCTTAAACCCCACATTGTTCAAGGGCCAACTGTACTTAAATCCCACGTGCTTAGACTAAATGATAGGCCATAATCACTGTTCACACCAATTCTTGCCCATTCCTAATATTTTTTTTTTAGAAAGAGATTGTAGGTGCTGGCGGTCAACATAGATCCTTTAGGAAAGGATGTTGTGAAAGGAAGGCTATTGTCTTCTCCAGGATTCTAACATCACATAAAAAAACAAGAAGGAGTACACATACTTCCGCGTTGATAAATTGGTGGTCTAACCTAGATAATTGTGTCAGTATCTTGAATAACAACAACATGAACAACAATAAAGCCAAAATGACTAAATACGTAGAAAAGCAACAATGCAAACCACAATTATCAATGGTGCCTTGCTGCACACAACTTGTAATGCAAGATAGAAAATCTAAAGGTAACTAAGTGTGAGTTCTCCTGTAAGCAATGCCTCTAAAGGCAAAGGTTGCAGATAGAACAGAATGTTAATATATGCACATCTCAGCACATCATCCCCCAGAGTTCACTTTTTTATTGAGACACAGCGATTGTGTGACAACGTCTTGTCAACTGAAGAACTTATTAGTGGCAATTTTCTTTTGTAAAGAATTGTAATTCGCCTTGGATCTAAAAATCATGTACTTTTCTTGGCAAAAGTATTGAGATGCCTTGAATTGTTAAGTATTGCCTCTAATATGGGTATATTTAAGATGCAAACTATTTGAAGATGCTGGGCTGTAAGTATGACTTACTGGAAGAGGTAGACAAGCAAACAACACTTAATTACCATGTGGCACGTGCCAAAACAGGTAGGTATTTGGAGGGAATACAGTTTCGCTTGTGACATGGGCGGAGGAGATGGCCAAGCTCAGTTGTACAGAGCAGGTGTATGATGAAGGGGAGGAGCCATCGATGTGAGAGCAGGAAAGGGATGATCAGAGAACAGCACCTTTGACGTTGAGAATCTGGCAGAGGCATGTCCAGGGAAGTTTCTAGGAAAACAACCAACGGTCAGGGGAGTAGGGGAAAAGAGGGTACTTTATATGCTACATTTCTCTTTTTTTGTGTCACACTTTTAAATTTCGTTGTTTCTGAGAACTGTAGGAAATCAAACCTACACCCTGTCCCTTAGTCCTACCTAGACCAACTCCTTGACCACACGTAGTTCACTAAAATAGTCACTTAGTCGTTGTTTTTTCTAGGTTTTAACTTCTGATATTTAATGGCAGGTGCTAAAAGCCGCCTGTGAAGCATGATTGACATGAGAAAGGCAAAAACAGTATTAGTTGCCTGAATACAGGGGCTGTTTGGAGTCCTGAAGCATTTTAGTTTTTGAATTTTCACAGATGTGGGTGAGGATTTTTGAGCTTTAGGTGAGAAGGAGAATCACTCTGGAAAAAAAAAAAGAAAGGTGCTTATTTTCAGAGGATGACGATGCATCAGGGTTTAGGAAGGCAGTTTTTCTTTTAGGTGATGACAGCTTAAAATTAAAGCTATTATTTTTCTACTAGATGCATATCTGGTCTATTAATTATGCATTCAATATGCCATGTGAAAAATGAATTAAGGGATAAGGATTAATGGATCAAGAAAATCACAGCTGTAAATAATAAAAATACCTTCTTAAATTGTTTCATAATTTTATGGCAATTTTAATGTAACATTTTTATTAAATACATTTTTATCCAGAAACAAAACTGCAGCTTCAAAGTAAGTAAACATTAATGAATTGTGATCGTAGCCAAAAGTACAGACTCAAAATATATTCTGGTATTGAGGGAGCAAATTTCTGTAGCCAGAATTTCTTTCTACTAGACCCGTTGGACGTTCACGAGAGGCCAACCTCACTTTATTTGGGGACCCCACACGCGGCATCTGCTACGAATTTGCTGTGGGACGTTAGGCCCCGTCCGGCTGATCACTGTCAGGTTGGTATTATCTACAACTGCACTCTACCAATATGCTAGCCACTAACCACATGTTGAGACTGAGCACTTGAAATGGAGCCAGTCCAAATTGAAATTTAAGTGTAAAATCCACACCAGATTGCAGATACTTCGTAAAAAAAACAGAAATGTAAAAGATCTTATTAATACTTATTTATGTATCGATTACATTTTAAGATGATAACATTTCGGATATATCATATTTGGGAGTATATAATACTGGACATATGTAGTATTTGAGATATGATATTAAAATTAATTTCACCTGTTTTCTTTTTACTTTTTAAATAGGACTACTAGAAAACTTGAAATTGCTATGTAGCTCACGTCTATGGCTCACATTATATTTCTACTGGCCAACACCAGTCTAGAATGTTTTTGTTGGGCTCTTACATGTTATACCTTATGTTTTTTTTTCTGATTTTTAAGACAACATTATAATTTACTAAATTATTTTATCACCTCTATTTTCCAGTTAGCATATGCCATCTTCATGAATTTGTTCCTTTCCTACTCAAGTTAATGTTTCTAAGAGAGATTTCTGAGAAATTTTGCCTATTATAGACTTTTGAAAATTTGATGATTGAAAATATGCTTATTTTACCCTTTCATTAAAAAATAATTGGCTGTAAAATTCTATATTCAAAGCTCTTTTCCTTTACATCTTCAAACTATGTTTTTTATTCTTTTTAACATCTGATTTTCCATTTAAACGTCTGACTTGCAAGTTCATTCTCGTGTGTGTGTGTGTGTGTGTGTGTGTGTGTGTGTTGGGGGTTGTGATAGTGAATTGTATATATCAACTTGACTGGTTTCTCATGCTCAGGTATGTGGTCGAACATTATTCTGGATGTGTCTGTGAGGGTGATTTTGGATGAGATTAACACTAACCCTTAAATTGGTGGACTTAGAATAAAGCAGATTGCCCTCCATAAAGTGGGTGGGCTTCATCTAATCAGTTGAAAGCCTGAGTAGAACAAAACTGATGCCCCCTCCCCAGCAAGAGGGAATTCTGCAGTGGAATGCCTTTGGATCCGAACTACACCAGCTGTTTCCTGGGTCTCCAGTATGCCAGCCCTCCTGACAGATTTTGGACTTGCCAGCCTCCATAATTGTGTGAGCCAATTTCCTAAACTGAATTTCTTTCTCTCTCTCTATATATATACACAGTCTAGCGATTCCATTTCTCTGGGGAAACTTGACTAATTCCTAATTTCCTTAGGAACGACTTCAGAAACTTCTTGAACTGATGTCCTTTTAAATCTCAAACTCTTCCTAGGTTTTTTGTTTTTGTTTTTGCTTTTGCTTTTTTTTTTCGTTGTGCTGAGTGTCTCATGACCAGCCTTTTCAATTCTCCTTTATTCAGAATAATTATTGGTTAGCATTTCTTCAAATATTTCTTTCCTTTGTTTTTTTCTCTCTCTAACAGATGTTGACAATTCATTTTTCTTTTGCATTTCCAGTTTTTCTTAATTTCTTCTATTTCTTTTCCTTGACCTGAACTTCTAGCATAACAATCCATTCTTTGGCTATTTCCATTCTGCAATTTAGCCTACCCGTTGTATTCCTTATCCAGACTATTATAATTTTCATGCACAATATTTCTATGTGGTGAATTATAGGTTCTTATACTTGCTTCATGTTACATATATCCTCCCTTGTGTCTTTGAAATGATGATTTTAAATTGTTATTCTATATTGCCTTCTTTCTGCTTTGTCTGGCAAAAGTCTATATAGGTTGCTCTCAGTTGGTTTCTTAAGTTTCCTAAATACATGTTATGCCTTTTACATGGCTTCTAATTTCTCTCTCTCAGAAGTATCCATTGTCTTAATTGGTGATATGGTTGTAGGGAATTCTTGAGCCCAGAAGTTTGTGCACCTTCTACTAAGGTGAGTGTGTGTTGCAAGGGAGGAGTCGTCTCAGGCATTACAATCCAGTGTCTGACCACGCTCAATTTGCAGCCTCCTCTCTACCAGCCTACTCTGCAGTCATGGGACATCCATATAGCTCAGTCATAGGATAGCCAACAGCTAAATAATGTAGATTTTGTTAGTTTGCCAGTTGTGATACTTCTTCAACAATTTCCTATTTTTCTCCTCTGATCTGACTTTATAAAAAGTTTCTCCCCCAATATCTCAAGAGGCCATAGAATTGGGGTCCTTTGGAGTACATACAAAAATGTGAATTTGGAAATGGGTACTAAACCAAAGCTGAATCATGTCAACAGAGTACTTGAAGATTGGTATTAATATGCTTCCACGAATCCCTCAATGGTACTTACTGGAAAAATACGTTTATTCCATTTCCGAATCCAGTAAACTAAAGCATCTTACTGTTAGCTCTGCCCTTGGTGTGACAGCCAAGTTTCTTGTTTGTTCTCCTCTGCTGCTTTGTTCTCTATTCCCTAATGTGATTTTGTTACTGCACATCTTTCGTGAACTGTCAGATAAAATGGATTGGGCCAAGGTCCCTGAATCAGACGATTTCTTTGCCTGAACTTGCAACTTCAGCTCAAGTTGTTCCAGTTGGCTCTTTCCTGCCGTTTGAGCCTCCACTCAAGGTGATTAATTTTTATCCTTTTATCCATTGAGCAGAGAAGAACATTGTCAGTGGTCAGGAATTTTCATATTGACCCTGAAATTTCTCTCTGATTTTACACTTGCTCTTAAATCTTTCATTTTCTCACATGTATATTTCCAATCTGGTTTTATTAGAAACCTCACTAAGGCTAGTTATATGCAGGTAATGCACTCCAGAAATTGTAACCAAATATTCCCCTAATCTCCTTGATAGTAATGTCTAGGAAGACAGGCAAATTGTGCTAAAAAAGAGAGAAGAGAGGCGATTGGCAGCCGCCTATCAGGAAATGCTGGTCAGAAAAATATCCACTAAGACAAATATTTTGGTAAAAGTTGGAAACAAAATACAATTTAAATTCTTTTCTAGACCCTAGGACCCTGCTGTCTAGGCTATATATTTACCAGTTCTTCCTTGGCTGTGATGTTTTTGTGAAAATCTGAATGTTTTGTCAGTTTTTTTTCAAAAAATTTTCGAAGGTGTATTTGTCTCTGGAGACATGAATTTACAGAGATGACCGTTTTGTTTATGCAATTTCTGTAGAAGCACTTTGCAAAACCGTTTCTATAACTGAGCTCAGAATTTTAAACAAAGAAAACTCCCTGAACCACCACTTCTTTGTTACAACTGGTTTAACTTACGTGTTTTGCTCACTAACAGGAGTGCCCCTCAAGTCATTGTTCCAAGCGTCTTTTCCTATTTTGCACATAATTTTAACACGCATGGGTAATTATGTCAGAAAGATTAGACACAGAAATTTGTAAGGTTGTAGAAGGGGGTTCTCAATCAATCATACTGGTGACAATGAGAAGTTAACCACTTAGTAGAAAGAAAAAGAGAGTAAATGAAGACAAACACACACACATTCCCCACACACGGCAACACACACACTTCAACGTAGACGCGTATGTGTCCACAGTGCACATGTAACACTCACCTATAAATATCCATCTCAGTGCATCCCTGCTGTTCCTAACACACACACACACACACACACACACACACACACACCAATCCTTGTACACACACGATACCTCATCCTAACGTATATACTACCCTAAATCCCAACATACATGCAGATATACACCCATTGCATATGTATAAACACACAGAGCACAGCCAGTATCAGTATGCAAATATTATTGCTAATCCCAACATATACACTTTTTAACACATACATATCAATATTCACATGCATCAGCATACTTCCTCTCTCCTCTCCCCCATCCTCCTTGAAATTAAACTTTTCTGCTACATTTTCTGTGCTATTCCCACTCTTCTACATCCTCTCTCCTATATCTTCTCTCCCACATCAGTCGCCCACATGGACCCCCCCTCCAACTATTTGCATACAAGTATAATTGAATGCATACACCTAACATTTAGTGAGTGACTGATCTCCCTACCAACTTCAAGGGTATCCCTTCAAGAGCATTATAGTATACATCAGCATATTCTCATAAGCTAATGATCCAGAAAGATGAAGACATATTCATTCTACTTTATTTTAGAAGGTAAAAGAATATTTAGCATGTTTCAAGAAGATTCCCATTAAATATATGGCATAACAAAACACTGTAATGTTTAAAATATCTATGGGGAAAATTTCAAGACATATGCCTGATCCAGAAGGCATATGTTTTAAAATTGCCATCTGCTGATCTATTATTTCTTGGGTAATCATAGATCCTTACCTGCCACTCTAGTAATCACACCATTTCTATCTCAACCCCTACCTCCCATCACAAGGTGGCCATACCATGTGAACATTTTTGAGTTCAAAAGGGATCCTATTTAAATGCCTTTACAACACATATAACTCAGGACTCTTTAGGGAAAACTGTGGTCACTCTTCTTATGCACAAACTATAGATACTCCATCACTTTCTATTCACTGTTGAGCCCACTCAAAACTGCTCTTGCCCTCTTTACCCTATGAAAATTCCATGTGGGATGCTCACTAAAGGTCTTAATATGACAAATAGCCAATGAATACATTGCCTAACTTCTTGATCTCACAGTAGAATACTTTATCCATGAAATACTCTTTTCCCTTGGTTTCATGACACCACACTTTCCTGCTCTCTACTTCCTTTCTAAATCATTTTGTCCAGGCTCTATCCTTTCTACTTTCTTGAGGTGTACTGGAGTACCCTCAGACCCTGTTCTTAGATTACATTTTTGGTTTCTCCATGTGTTTGTTCCCATGGTTACCTCATCCACATTTTGAAGTTAAATATGACCCCTTTAGTGCCAATGACCACCAAATTTATGCCTGTATCTCAAAAAGTTACTGAGTTCCAACTGTGTTTATCCATCCTCATTTGGATATCTTGTAGACATCTCAAGTTTAAAATCGAAAAACTAAATTCACTTCTTTCCCCATCAAATCTTCTCTTTCCCCAGAGTTCTCCATTTCAGAACCATGTCCTTGATGTACCCACACCAAAAGTCCCCCATAAATCTTTTTCCCTATATGTCATCTCTCATTAAATCTTGCCCATTTTATGACAACGTCTCTTGAATACATTCATTTTTCTCCATCTTCACTGCCACTCTCCCTGACCTATGATAGTCTGTCTTTATTTCAAATAACTAAATGAAACTCTTTTATCCATTTCTGTCCTTGTCCATTTCCTAGTAATTAGTGATGTTTCAGCTCAAGTAGTTATCATGTCTTTGCCATAGGAAGAAGCCTATATACAAGTATAGGTAATCTGTGAAAGAATATAGGTAATATAGAAATGGCTTACATTGGGGGGATAATAAAGCTGTAGGGGCATTGCTGTAGGAAAGGATCAAGAACACAAGTATAAGGGTACACCTAGGATAGAAGGAGCATTTTTTTTTCATTTGACACTGTAGAAAAGGATATAATTTTGAGGACAGATAATTATAGCTTTATAGATAAGGGAAGAGTAGGGGGTAATGAAACGGTTTTTACTTTTGACAACTTCATTTTATTCTCTTGGAATTTGGAGGCAATATCATCAGTTGATAGAGTATGTGGGTTATGGGTTGTTAGAGCAAAATTTCTTAGAAAAATTGATCTTGAGCACATGTCAAAGTATATTAACTTGTTAATGAAGGAACTCACAAGAAGATAATAATGTGTCAGGTCAAAGCAGCATTGGGGAGAAGATTTTATATGTCATAAATGAGAAAATGTTTATATAAATAGCTAGGTTGCTAAGGGCAGATGCTCGTTTACTTCATGTGGTTATAAATCTGTTCTAGCTGGAAAATTACCTTACTTTATCGGTTGGCATGGGTTAAACTTGGGAGCTCAGCAATTAGAGCCAAGTTCCCAGCATTGTCAGGCATGGATCATTATTCAAAAATAACAAGTCATATATCCCGAGAAGCAGACAATATGCAATTGACCTGTGCCTGTTAATCAGACACATTAAGTTAGAAGTTTCTGTGCCCTTTCAAGGATATACTTAGTACAGAATGGCAGCCATTACTAAATTTCTTCAGCATGCATCCAAAAATACTAATGACACCATTTGCTTATTGTTCAGATTTATAATAATTTTTTTGTATCTTGGTCCCTTCTTTGGAGCTTGACAGCTGTAGATGTATCTTGACCATGAATATGAAAGTCCTCATTATAATTTTCTGCTAAAGCCCTTGAAGAAGTTTCCTGCCTATTAACCAAACTGTGAAATTCTTGAATGCAGTGGAAAATTAAAACATGCTCACCTAATACAATAGGATTCTAATTATGATTACCAGAAATATTTTTACAAATTTGTTATTATTCCTTTAACTCAATTTATAATATTGGGGAGATGGATTTCCAGTTAATGTGTAAACATCTAATATGAGGCCGAAAGAAAGGAGGAAGATACAGAAAAAGGGTTTTATAGGCAATGGGATGGTGGGGAAAATCCCTCAAAAGTCACTTTTCAGCTTCTTTATTTTTTTTTCCCCATGGGTTTGGAGACACTATCACAAGCTGTTGGGATTTGGGAGTTGTGGTATAGTGGCATTAGAGAGAATAAGATTTAACTCATTCTCAGGAAGTGGTATTACTCTTCTGTCTATTCTTACTTGACAATAGTATTTCTCCATTGGGTGCCTGTTGATCATTTATTTCTTTTCCTAATTTTTTTATCCCTACTTCCCGACAGGAACAAATACAGGGGAAGTTCAACCAAGTTTGCTGTTGTATATTTACTAGTTTTAGCAGATATCACCAGAAACAATAGACTCTGAGATTCCCACTAAATCTAAAAGCTCATTCCCACAAACCTCAAATAGGCCTGCATTGGGCAAGATGAGCCAAGTCATGCACTAATAGAAGAAAGCCCCTATACCCCAATGATTTTAACAAATGTTTATTTCTTGCTTATGCTATATGTCCTTTACCGGTTCAATGTGGGGTCTGTTGTCATCCTCCAGGACTCAGGGTGCTGTTACTATTTTCAGTCTCATAGAGTCACAGATTTTTAATCCAATTTTTGATCTCTTTGTCAGTATGATTTTTTAAAGATTCCAGTAGGCCTCCTAACTATTTGAATAGTGACTTTCTATCAATAGTCACATTTCAGACATACTTCTTAGATTTGCTCTATTTCTTTGTGTATTAGCCAGGTGTTCCAGAGAAACAGAACCAGTGAGAGATGTATAGAATTGGCTCCTGAGATCATAGGACTGACAAGGGTAGACCAGCAGGCTGGAAATGCTGGGGAGAGCTGATTGTGCAAGCTTGAGTCTGAAATCAGCAGGTTGGGAACTCAGGCATGGCTTCTGTGCTGTAGTCTTGAGATCGAATTGCTTCTTCTTTGGGAAACCTGCCTTTACTTTTAAGGCCTTCAAGTGATTGGATGAGCCTCATCCACATTATGGAGGTTAATCTATTTGACTCACAGTGTACTGATCTAAATATTAGCCACATTAACAAAAAATACCTTCACAGAAACATCTAAACTGGTGTTTGACCAAACAATGGAGAACTGTAGCCTAGCCAAGGTGACCCTTCAAATTAACTATCACATTTTGCTTGCTTGCTCTATGCTTCTCTCAACTTATTTGTGGCTACTTTGGCATTGTGGAGGTGCCCGTCCTTTATTCTTTCATCCTCCATCCATTTTGTCCAGTTGAAAGGATTTACTGGGCACCACCTAAATCCAGTGCATCATTTTTACCATGAGGGTGAAATAAGATCAAAATAATCCTGTAGGGTTCTAATATACTTTGTCATCAATTTTTTTATGTTTGTTTATTTTTTGAGAGAGAGAAAGAGAGACAGAGTGTGGATGGGGGAGGGGCAGATGCAGAATCTGAAGCAGGCTCCAGAATCTGAGCTGTGAACACAGAGCTTGAACTCATGAACTGCGAGATCATGACCTCAACCGAAGTCTGAGGCTTAACCGACTGAGTCACCCAGGTGCCCCACTTTGTCATTAAATTTTTAAATTTTACTATTTGGAGGTGAGAAGCAGTTACCTCGTCCAAATACTCAACTCTATAAGTTTTTGACTTTTTCTATCTTCTATCATTTTTGCTTACAAATAAGCCAATTCATTTCTATGTTAATATCTTTTTCATACCACTTTGCCAAATATAGTGAATGACCTTCTCCCTGGGCTAACAATCTACAGTCCTCAGGGACACAAAATTATTATATACGTGATATGCATTTGACAAATGTTTTTCCATATCATATACCTAGATGACTTTTGCTCTCGTCATTCCAGTAACTATATGTTTGTTGCCTGTGTCAAATAGATTATGTATTAAGTTTTGTTGTTGTATCAGCACCCACTTTTTGTATCAATTCTTGTATCAGTCAGGATAGGTTAAATGTTGCCACATGATATACATGATGCAGCTGGATCTTTATGATCACTCTCTAGAACATTACTGGTGTATATGGCAGAGGAATAGCATTTTGGAGAAGGTATATACCAATGATTGTATGCTCTGGCTCAGAAACGGCATCCGTAATTTCTGTTATCCACTCATTGGACAGAACTAGTCACATGGTCTTTCCAAACCACAGTGGTCCTAAGATGTACAGTGCTATTTTATACCCAGAAGGGAGAGAGCCAAGAATGTTAGTGGGCAGTAGCGATCCACACTACAAGTCCTATCATCCTACACTCGTGCACTATTGTACATTCTTAAGGGAAAGAAATTAAACTTCAAAGAATGATTTTAATCTTTTCACATAATTATTTGGTGAATGTTATATACTCAATTGTGTCCCCCCCACCCGAATTTATAAGTTGAAGCCTTAACCCCCAATGTGACTGTGTTTGGAGATGAATCCTTTAAAGACGTAATTAAGACTAAATGAGGTCATACAAGTAGGATCTTACTCCAATAAGACTGGTGTCTTTATAAGTAGAGGAAGAGAAATCAAGAGTGTGAGCACACAGAGAAAAGGCCATATGAGCTGACAGAGAGAAGGTGGCAGTCGAGAAGCCAAAGAAAATGGCCTTAGGAGACCCAAACCTGCTGGTGCCTTGATCTTGGACTTCCAACCCCCAGAAGTGTGAGAAAATAGGTTCTTGTTTTGTAAGCCATCCAGTCTGTAGTGTTTTGTTATAACAGCCCAAGTTAACTAATACAGTCGCATGGTAACTTTAATAAATAATTTGGTAAATATATTTAAAATTAACTCTCTCACTCTCATAGGCTTTCCAAGGTGTTTGTTATTTTATAAATTTTCTAGGGAAATCTGTAATCAAATTTGAAATATGCAACCTCATTTTCATTGTGTAATTTATTCATCCAAAGGACTGCAGAGAAATTTATCTGGTAGTATTTGTGTGAGTTGGGTGGGATCATGAAATCAATGTAATATATGTTTCAATAATTACAGAAATTCCCTACTTTAAAATCTTATTTTAATCAAGATACTTGGCAAGATATGTACATTTATATATACTTAATGGATATTTAGTGAAAGAAATGCATTGAAATATGTTTATTAAATCCATATGTAGTTGAAAACACATTAGCTCAGGGATTACATTGTTAAATATACAAATTTATGTTGCCACTAATTTTTGAGATTTTAAAATATCAGAAATGTTTTTTATAAACTCGTTTTTAAGAATAAATTTGGGGCACCTGGGTGGCTCTGTCGGTTAAGCGTCTGACTTCAGCTCATGTCATGATCTCCTCGCTCGTGGGTTCAAGCCCCGTGTCAGGCTCTGTGCTAACAGCTCAGAGCCTGGTGCCTGCTTCAGATTCTATGTCTCCCTCTCTCTCCAACTCTCTGCCACTCGTGCTTTGCCTTTTTCTCTCAAAAATAAATAAACATTAAAAATGTTTTTTGTAAGTAAATTCAATGTATTCTATTATGTAATAGGATATTTTCAACACAGCATATTGGATGTGGAGCTTTTCAACATTATTTTTAAAACTTTGTCTCATTACACACTTTCTTTAAAGTCAGTATCATGAGATGAAACAATGTAATGACTGCATTTTCCATGGGGATTGTTCTTCCAAAAATATCTTTTTATATCTGCTATGCAGTAAGTCATAAGCACAGGTAAGTTATACATTTGAAACATTTAAATGCATTAATTACAGGCCTTGCTTTTATGCTATACATTTATTTTCAACTGTCAAGAATTTGGACTCTTAAATGAACCCTCAGTAGAATGCTTTCTTTTTTTACTTTCCTTATCTACAACTAGTTCTGAATAATAACAATAGTAGAAGTAATACTTTTAATTCTGATAAAGCAGTTAACATTTGCTGAGCACTTTCTACTGAGCTTTCTAAGCTAGACCTTGTGTTAAATACTTTATATTGTTTCACTCAATCTTATTAAAAACTATATAATTTAGATATAATTACCAACATCTTATTATGCAAGGTAAAATGGAACCTGGCAGAATCAATGTGAATTTTCTGAGATTACACATCTAGTAAGTGGAGTCCAGTTTGGAACTGAAACAGCCCATTCCATGATCCCTGTTAAGAACTGTGCATTTGTCTCCCGGTGTAGTATGCCCACAAAGCACTGGGGGGTTTGACTGAGTGTTCATTCCCAGACTCTACCCATGGAGATTCTGATTCAGAAGGTTTTGACTCACAGACTACCATCCTTGAGACTTCAGTTTAACAACTACCACAAAGTGGTATATGTCTTTCCAAAATAGTGAACTCTTACTTCCAACCAGGTGAAGTTTAAAAATTCTGTACAATTATACTGCAGTAGATTGAATAATGGCCTCCAAAGATGTCCGCATCCTAATTTCTAGAAACCGTGAATGTCAGTTTATTTGGTAAATACTTTGACATGTGATTAGTTAAGGATCTTGGAATGGAGATATTATCCTGGGTTTTCTGGCTGAGCCCTACATGCAACCACAGGTGTCCTTATAAGGAGGCAGAGGGAGATTTCAGACAGAAGAGAAGCTAATGTGACCACAGAGACAGAGATTGGAGTGATGAGGTCACAAACGAAGGAAGGCCGGGAGCCACCAGAACTGTGAGAGAATATCTTTCTGTGGTTTTAAGCCATCACGTTTGTGGTAATTTGTTACAGAAGGACTGCAATATATACACCACATGATGACTTCATATATTTCCTTGTTGCTCTTAAAGTCAATATTTAACACGTGTTGAAGTTCATGGTTAGAATATTTGTGAAGAAAAGCTTTGCTTACCAAACTAGTATTCTAGACTCTGTGTTCTAGCTCATTGCATGTGGATGAGTTGCCAGTTTTAACAAAATGAAAAAAAGAAACACGGACTTCTCAGTTAAATTTGAATTTCAGAAAAACAACAAAGAATTTTTAATATAAATATGCTCCATGCAATATTTGGGAAACACATAGAGTAAACACTTTTTTGTTATTTATCTAAAATTTAAATTTAACTAGGTATTCTGTGTTGTGCTGGTATACGAAGATAAGTTAGCAAAGGAGCAAATGTTCTCGACTTATATCAGAACTGATGTGCACAGTACAGATCCATGCTACTGAGTTCATAGCCCAGGAAAAACCTTACTGGAATAACATTTTAGAAGGCTGGAACAGATATGGTCTGATGAAATAAAATCTGTGTTTCCTGACTCTGACAGGAAAAAAAAAAGTCCAGAGGGAAGAGATAAAGGCAGAGCCCTGACCCAAGTTAGGTCAAGGCTGAGGCTGAAGTGTTCTGTTATCACTTGGAGAAATCCAAGAACTTCTTCAGAGCAATAGCAACAAAGCTACAAGGTGTCCCCACAGAGAACTTTTGGAGATTCAAAGAAAATGAGACTCTCTGTTAATATTAGTTTCCAGAGTACTAATTAATAAAAAGTAGTTACTTCCTTTAAGATCAAACTACACACACACACACACACACACACACACACCCCTGACAGAAAAGCATAAATTACTTCCTTGGCCCCACTCAGGGCCAAGGAACAAAGTGAGCGCCTGGTAGTCATGTTCAGATTTTGGTAAACTGTTTCACACAGAAGTTATCGCTCAACCCTCAACAAATTTGAATTGTTATTCATACCCATCCATCGCTGAAGAAAGTGCCTTTCTCTTCTCTGTGGTACGAATGCAACAGACCAACTGTGTCTGGAATTTACTCATGAGGCTGTGATGTGAAATCTAACCATCCTACAAACCCAAACCTTCCATCACCCCTGTGAAAAGTCAAATGTGCTAATGACTGTTGGATATTTTTGGTGAGACCCAGCCAATATTATCAACTTGTTCTACTTTGAATTTCAGTGACACGTTTTTAAACGTTTGATTCTTCTTGTTAATTTACTTAATTTGCATGTATCAACTACAAAGCTGAAGCAGTCTATGCACTGAGTTAGAAAATATCTTGTATCTATTCAATCCTTTTTAAAGATTAGGAGTTGGTGTCAATGTGCCTATGCTCGAGGGTAAATAGTGACAGCAGTGCTCATGAACAGGCAGGGTTACAAGATGATTCTGAACAGTACTCAGGGCTGTATTTGACTCACAGCTGTATTTACTCTCATTGCTGTTGTTTACTTTTATTGGGTTTTGGTTGGATCCAGAGTGTTTTATGTTTAGGGATTCTTTGATGTTCCCCTGGAGAAAAGTTTATTTTTATTTTTGAAAGGATAGTTGGATATTTGTTTTTGGATCGTTGTGCCCAAGTGATGCTGGCAGGAGGGACACTCTAGACCTGCATATTTGGAACAACTTCCCTGATGCATGACCAGATATTCAACTAAAAAAAAAGGAAAAAAAAGAGGAAGAGGGATACTTCTAAACTCAAATTTAAAAATATTTTTGGCATCTTAACATGCAACAGGGTACATTAAAGTTAATGAAATGAGAGAAAAAAGTTAATTCATGAAGTCTTATAAAGAAATAAAGGGAACTTAAAATACCAACTTGAATGTGCAATTAACAAAATTTTAATTATTCTGCTTAGTCCCTGAACTATAGTATAATTTGTATACAGTAACATGAACAAATCTTTTGGGAATACCTTAGGGTTTCTTTACAGACATATACAGATATCTATATATAGATAGATATAGAAAAATGTGTATATTTTTATGTATAATACAGATATATATATATATATATATATATATATATATATACATATATATATAAAATTGTGCAAGCCCTTCTGAGTAATACAATTAGAAAAAAGCTTCTGTGGCATTCTCCTACATTATCCCATGTACTTATTAAAATTAAATAAATTTATTCTCTATTACTGTTCTCTGCCTAAGGCATGAAGGATCCTTGGAAAATTAGTAGATTGATGTCTTAGGTCAGAAATCAAAACAAAATAAAACAAATTCTCCTGGAGTAGGAAGAACGTAGTATGCATTCAGAGATGCTCCAAGATGGTGGTGAAGTGTAAAGAGGTCTGCCTGGAGACAGCTATCTATATCCACATGGGAACAACTTCAGGATCAATAAGAAAATATTGATGACAGCTCTTTGGAGCCAAGTGAGCATGGAAATTCTTAGGCCTTGCTCAAGATAACGTTTGCTAGTGCAAAGGCACAATCCTAATAGGAATGAATAAAGATGGTCATAGCCTCCTAAAATGGGAGAATATTGGAAGACCACGGGAGTGATTTGTTTGGCTGGTGCAATGCCTTTCCCCTCTTGAGGAGTTGAAGTGGCTATTGTAGTCATACAGCTGGCTCTGTATTCTGATCCCCACTTGTGACGTGAAATACATGTGAAAAAGAAGTGTTAAGCTACTGCTGCTGTGGGGTCACTGAGTCTTGCCCCTACTAGGAATATGGAGACTATAAAGCTTAGCCCCACCTAGGATTGCCACATCCCAGGGTGTCTGATGACTTTGTGTCTCATCTGTGCCTGCTGTATTTGCCAGGAGAGTGCTGGAGCTGGCCCACATTAATTACCCAACGTTAAGAGAATTAGCTAACTACAACCAAGGCAGGCATTCTGGTATTCTGGAAGTTATTTTAAAGGAAGCACTTTGATCTCAGAATGTTAAGTGATGCAAGGGCATAGAAAGCTTGCCTTCAGAGGGGCCCAGGTTAGGCTTCTATTCCTTGTTGTGGTTCTCCATAGGGCATATGGTACCACTAGCAGATGGCTGTCTTCCTGGGAATGGGGACACCAGGGAGGAATCTACCCTCCATGAGGGAAAATGCTTTGTGTGGACATCTTCATTTGTCTAAGTTTGTGTTCTCTACACTAACTGTAAAGGAATTGTAATATTTTACTCCTGTTTAATTGCCATCTTCCGATCAATCACATTTCACATGCTTTAGCCACACGTGTAGCAAGCCATGGTAATTTGAGAGAAGGTCTCTCCAGAGGAGAGATTTTTCTCATGGGTGACTTTCAGTCTGAGGAGAAGAGGAACTGGGGCTTAATAGATAGTTTCAACCATGTATAGGGATACATTATTCTTTGGGAAAAGGCTAAGTAACTAAAGTCAATTTACTTTGAAATTGCTTTGGAATTCTTTTTTTTCATTTTTTCCATCAGAGACACAATTCAATTAAAAATATGTTAGATATAAAGATGTGTGGCTCACAAGCCTTTCTCTATAAAGATGTAAAATAATATATGGGTCACTGTATTAATATAGTAAATGGGGAAGCCAGGCGTGTGTTAGGAGCATTTACATACTTATGCACATCAACCATCCATTTTTCTTTTCAGTACAACCTATGAGATAAGTGTTAATTTCTGAAGATGATTCTAAGATGCCCGTTTATTTTCACATTTCAATGTGAAACGTCTTTGCTATCTGGATGTCGATCACAATCATGACATCTCATGATTTTTGCGAGGTGACAGCTCTGGTGTGGCTCTGTCATTACCTCTGCGTATATGAATGTCAGAACTGTATAAAACTTCAGGGTCTTTATCAGAAGGTTGTGGGGAACTTCAGAAAGTCTCTTAAGTCCCAGGAATCAAATGGTGATGAATGAGAAACTTTCAACAACGTTCCTAGAACAGGAATCAAAAACAGATTGGCTATCCATAATATCTAAGCCAGCATAAGAATCGAGCAGCGATGACTTTCAGCTCCTTTATGAATTATGTTAAGAAACACTGAATTGCCAGCTTCTTTGATGACCCAGAGAACTAGACTGTGTGAAAGCAAACATATGTGCGTGCATTCTGAATCAAAAGGGGATTCAGAAAGTCAGATGATGCAAGATTCTCAGATGCTTTGACCAATATATGCATCTTTTTTTTAAAGAAATGTTTATTTTGACAGAGAGAGAGAGTGAGACTGTGAGAAAGTGTGCACGAGTAGGGATGTGGCGGAGGGAGAGAGAGAGAGAGAGAGAGAGAGAGAGAGAATCTCAAGCAGACTCTGCACTGTCAACGTGAACCCTGAGATCATGTCCTGAGCCAAGATCAAGAGTTGGGTGATCAACCAACTGAGCCACCCAGGTGCCCTGACCAATGTATCTATCTTAAATTCTCTTTTTATTCATACCTAAAAGTCATATTTGATAAAAGTTTACATCTAATCACGTCCAAAAAACTAGTCCAATAAATATAAAATTATTCTAAATAATAAAACATTAAGGCATATTTTAACTGGCAGCATCTTTGACTTTTTTTAGTAGCACAAAATATAATGGTGTGTCTCAATTATTTGTCTGTATTTTGGAGATGAGAAAGTCGAAACCTGGGGTAGCCTCATTTTGAACAAAACCACAGAGCTGAAATAGTGGCACAGCTTTACTTTCAGATTCGTCCAACAGCTGACCATGAACTGTTCCCCTCCACATCGTTTCACGTCTACAAAGAAAGGGTTACAAGCCTTTAAAACCGGGAGAAAAGATATCTTATTAGAGAACAAAGCATTCATGTTTTCCTCTCCGCCTAGCCCTAAATTAATCAAAAGTCATCCGTTATAAGGCTTTTCCTCTTCTCATTATCTACCAGCAAGTATGTGGCAATGGGAAGAAGACAGAAAAACGGGTTTCAGAATCAAAGCAGTGAAAAGTCAAGAAGGCTTGAGCACACAGTGCACAAAACAGAAGCTTCTGACCGGAACCAGGACATTTATGTTCCCGCCAGTGCTGTAGTGTCTTCAGGGATAACTACTGATGATGTAATCACCAGTGATAGGTATGCAAATCTGACTAAAAGCAGGTCCGTCTCAAATTCATCAGCGAGCGCTAGATTCGGATGTGCAGATGCCATCCTGGAACACATTCACTAGCACCTGCCACTAAGAAAAGGCTCTGATCATGGATTGCCATTTGGAGATCAGTGGGATGCACATTCCCACTGCTGCAAAGAAGCCTTGTACTCTGGGTACACATCTATGCTGGGGACCACTTTTACCTATTTCATCCATCGCGACTCCATGAAATTTTACTGTATGATAAATTCGAGTCCATCAAAGGCAAATTGATTATAATTTTTTACCTAAGTTCAATTCCCAGTTCCATATGCAAAAAATTCTAAGTAAGATGCACAGATAGGGATATTAATCATCTAACAATCAGATTATACCTATATCAATTTACATTACTAACATACAGATGTGTACTTAGTCTCATGATTAACAATTAAACAATTAAAAACCATTCTCATAAGGGAGGTTGGTTAACTGTTATACTACATCTTTTAAAGTGATCTAAGACAAATATCTAATGTCTGTAGGTGCCACAAATATTAGCTAATAACATGACTCGTTTGTATTTTTTGATAAAACTCATAAGTAACTACATTTGCACAGTAACAGGTAGTTTTTCTTTCAGTCTCTGACTACATTTTCCATGTCTGTTTCACCTGCCAAAATTTATAAACAGATTAAAAATTAGATGGATTCCAAGTAGGTGTTTCTGAGCCGTCTCCCCTGTACAACCATGAATGAAAATTACCAATTTAAAACAAATAGATAAAAACTCTGTTTTAAATTCAGTACCATTCCACCTGATTTAGGTCCAGGCTGAACTGAATAGTTGAATAAATTGCTTATCTATAAGAGCTACAGGACTATGATTAGTTATGATGAAGGAGGAAAGCTAAATGTGACTCATCAGTACTTTCAAGTATAATGAGAAGCTGTTATACAGAGAATTTGAGTCTCCATTTCTTTTTGGAGAAAATCAACTAACTTTAGATTGCAATGTGATGGATTATGACCTGCAATTTGGGAGAAAATTTTCCAAGAAGTCAAAAATGATGGCAGAATGGGTCAGATTTTATCTAATTTCATTCACTAGAATTTGGGAGCTTTAAGATAAATTACAATATTTTATATAATTTTATGGGATAAAGCAGAGTATGATGAACTTGTTGCTAATGTAAGATGTAAAGAAAAATGGTGTTTTTAAAAAAAATTTTTAACGTTTCTTTTTGAGAGAGAAAGCGACAGTGCAAGTGGGGGCAGAGAGGCAGAGGGAGAGGGAGACACAGAATCCGGAGCAGGCTCCAGGCTCTGAGCTGTCAGCACAGAGCCCAACGCAGTGCTCAAACTCATGGACCAGGAGGTCATGACTTGATCCCGTCTGACCCTTAACCAAATAAACCACCTAGGTGCCCCAGAAAAATATGTTCTTATCCAACTCCACAAGTGCCTTTGCCCCCCCCCCCCCAGTTTTCCATGATTAGAGGGTTATAATTTAGGATATTAAATTTTTTATTTCCAGGATCCTCAGCTAATGTCAAATACTGTTACAGGGTTTTAAATCTTTGCCAAAACCTTATCAGCTAGCATCTTAGAGCAGGGCATATTTTTTTATTTCCAATTTTACTCATTGTAGGCAAGGTTGATAGAGAATAGGAATCAGATGAAAAAGCATAAAAATTCTAAGCATGGGCCACTGGAACATACTATGGTAGTCAATACACATTTCTCCATTATTAAATTGTTTAATAGTAATTAAAAGGGAGGCTATGTATATATGAATATATATATATATACACATATGTGATATATTTAATATATAAGGTATAATAAAGGAGAAAATATTGCTACCAGAAGACACATCACTATCAGGTACTGCTTAAGAATTTATTGTCTGGATTTGGGTAAACTTGGGCTTTAAGTCTGTTCTCTGTGATTTTTAGCTTTCTCATCTATATAATACAGATAATAATACTCACCTGATGATATTTTCTCAAGGGTAAATAAACTATTTATTATTTATAAGATCTCTGTAAAGATTAGATAGCATGATGTTTATAAAATAGTTAGTACTTATCTGTCTCAGAGAAATTGCTCAATAACTATTGCTTTAATTACTATCTACCTCCAATTTGCCAAGACTGATCCTCAGCAATGTGAATTGATGCAGTGAGTAGAGATAAGACAAGATTTGCGAAGCACTCTACAGAAATAAAGCAGGGACTCTCAAGCGAAAGCTACTTAGGAGTACAGAGAAAGGAGGCTGGTTAAGGGAGCCAAGAAACATTTCCCAAGAATTGATGATATTCAAGGAAAATTAAAAAAGAATATAATAGGGGCGCCTGTGTGGCTCAGTCGGTTGAGTGTCCAACTTTGGCTCAGGTCATGATCACACAGCTCCTGAGTTCGAGCCCCACGTCGGGCTCTGGTGCTGACAGGTCAGATCCTGGAGCCTGCTTCGGATTCTGTGTCTCCTTCTCTTTCTGCCTCTAGGCCACTCACATTCTGTCTCTGTCTCTCTCAAAAGTAAATAAACATTAAAAAATTTAAAAAGAATATAATAATTATTCAGATGAATGATACAGGTAAGAGCATTCCATGAAGTAAGATTCAGAGGCATAAAACAAAGATCTGTAAGATTAAGGTACCTTTAGGGAGCTATAAATTATTCTTCAGGGAGGTAGTGTTAGAAAGGGGGTAGGGTGGCTTACTAAGAGATGGATATACAGACATGGGCAAGAGCCATGCCATGGAGGATTTTTCATAGAACAAACACCACTGGGCTTGGCCATACAAAAGAAAGAAACTCTGAAATATTTTAAGGGAGATATTGGTGTGATTGGATTTGGAACCATTCTAGAAGTAGTGAGCATATGAATTAAATATAGTAGCACCAGCCACAAGATAATCCATTAGTGATCGAAAGTCCAGGTGTGGGGGTGTGCTACAGTCTTTATGGAGCTGAAAAGGAAGCGATACCGTCTAAAAGTATGTATGAGGTAAAACAGACTGGAATTAATAATGGACGAGATGAGGGAAATTAAAGACAGCCTTCTCAGATGACTTTCAGGTTTCTGGCTTTCATGGTTGGATTCTGCCTTTCACCGAGATAGAAATTAAAATTAAAATTAAAATAATCACTTTAAGGAAGAAAAGTATCTCTTTCCTAAAAAGTTGAAGACCACCTCGTCTTCTGCTTTTCAATTCTTGAATACTAACAAGAATTTTTGAAGCGATTTGTCATTACACTACTCCTAAGCATAGTGATTGGTAACTTAAAAAATGTGAGTGTAAAAGTTTGGTATTGCTACTAACTTTTAATTGCCTTGCTTTATTTTATTTTATATTTATTCGCTGGCTATATATTGTGATTTTCTTGTTTTCTACAAAAAGAAAGGTCATATTAAATATCCTCTTCAGCTCAACACTTGTCACATTACTAAGCTTCTCACGAAAGATTCCTTTTGAAAATCTTAACAAGGAACAAATTATCTTAGTGAGGAAGGTCAGCTCAGGAGCAACTTAGACAAATTTGGAAACACAACCAACTCTTCCTGCACTAAGTAACTTAGATTAGAACATAAAACACTTTAATGACAATCTCTTGAAATTGTTTAATTTTTAGCTTCAAATTTATTGGTAGAAGTAGGTCTGTGCGTGCCACATGTACGTGTCGATCATTTGGTCTACACTGTACAATGAAAGTTGAAGTTATCACCATGTTGCTAGGTTCTTATTTTGTAGCTAATGGATTTTGCTAGGTGTCGTAGGCAAGGGTAGTGGAAAGTTGTAGCTGCACTGATTATAGATACGGTTTAATACTGGCTAACAAAAGCTTAACATTCATTCCATAGGAAAAACGACCTCATGGATATTCAGTACGTTTTGACATTGTGGAGTCGTCTTAAACTTGTACCCCAGACCAAGGGTCAGCAAACTTTACCTGGAAAGGGCCAGATGGTAAATGGTTTCATCTTTGTAAGCCAAACGGTTTGTGTTTCAATTCTCAATACTGCCTTTTATTAAAAAAGTGGCCACATGTAATATGGAAACAGATGAGGGTGTTTGTGTTCAATAGAACTTTATTCACAGTTGGGCAGTGGCCCTGATTTGGCTCATGCAACAGAGGTTACCACCCTCTACCCTAGTGCCTAGTCAATAGCCTACACAAGTGAAATGACCCTGCAGGGCTTTGATTCAAACTGCACACAAGGATTGCTTCTTTGTGAGTCAGCACTAGTAGAAGTTTCTTCCCTCATAAGAAGTCAGAGTTAGTATTGCAGGGACAACTTTTATTGATTCACAGGAAATAGACCTTGCAAATCAGTTGCTGTAGCTAGAATCAGTTGAGTTGTGTATCATTCAGTCCCTTTCTGTACCCCTCTCTCTAATTCCACTTTCTCCCCTGATACCAGTTCTGTTGTATCATATACAGTGCACACAAGTGCACAAGTGGGGAAGGGACGCAGAGAGGGAGACATAGAATCTGAAGCAAGTTCCAGGCTCTGAGCTGTCAGCACAGAGCCCAATGCAGGGCTCGAACTCATGAACCGCGAGATCAGTACCTGAGCCAAAGTCAGACGCTTAACCAACTGAGCCACCCAGGCGCCCCTCCGCCCCCAGCAGAGTATATTTAACTTAAGTCTGCTCTTAGTCATTACATCTTACTGACATCTCCTTAAAGTTGCTGGCACCATCCAGAGGCTTTATACTGATGAAAATATGGGATACATTCTGCACTGCCCAAATTTCTCTCAAGGTTTTGGACAATGCAGTATCTTATAATTAGAGTTCTCTTTTTCACCTGGTTATTACACGTGACTTCTATTGTTAATTGGTCATTTCTAATCTTGGTTTAATTGCCATTTTCCTAGAATCTTCTGCCTTTTCTTCACAATTTTCCTGAACTTACTAAAGAGAGCACTTGCTTAATGGAAACAGAACATTATAGAGGCGCACCTAACTGCACAGCTACGATCACATGTTAACCTATACGTTGGTATATGCAGAATGTACCAAATAAAAATTAGCTTTAACTTCTCAATCAACAAATAATACTTATAAGTTAAACTTTTGCTCTGAGACATTTGTAGATTCACATACTGTTGTAAGAAATAATACAGAGAGATTTGGTGCATTCTTTATGTGATGTCTCCTTGCAATCTGATTGCACAATGTCACAAGATAGCGCCACTGATCCAGTCAAGACAAGAACATTTCCTTCCACCACTACAAAGATTTCTCATGTTGCCCTCTTACAGTTATATTCATCTCCAACCTTGTCCACCAACCTTGCCTCTAAACCCTAGCAACCACTAATCCGTTCTCTAGTTCTATAGATTCGTGACTTCAAGGGTGTTAGATACATGGAATCAAGCAGTATGTAACCGTTGGGAATGACTTTTTTTTTCACTCAGCAAAATCCAGAAATTCATCCAAGTTTTGGCATGTGTCTACTGTATCCATTTTCTTCCCTTTCTTTAGATGAGTTATATTTTCTTAAAGGGTAAAGTTATTTGTAGTATCCCTTATCTTTCCAATGGTTGCAGGATCTGTGGGGATGTACCTATTTAATTCCTCATATTGGTGACTCGTGTCTTCTCTCTTTTCATCTTGTCAGTCTTACTAGAGGCTAGTAAGGTTTTTAACTTATTTCAAAGGATCAGCATTTTGATTTATTGATTTTATCTATCATTTTCCTGTTTTAATTTCTGCTTTTTATTGGTTTCTTGATTTTTCTCTCTTTAGCTCCTTTACTTCTAGTTTCTTAAGATAGGAGTTTAGATTATTGATTTAAGCACTTTTTTTTTCTAATATAATCCTTTACTATTATAAATTCCCCTCTCAGCACATACATTTTATTATGTTGCTCTACATGTTTTGGCGTATTGTGTTTTCACTTTTATTCAGTTCTGTATATTTTTAAAACTTTTCTTTAAAACTTCCCTTTGACTTATGGATTATTGAGAACTGGGTAGTGAAATTTCCACATATTTAGAAAATTTCCTGTAGTTTTTCTGTTACTGTTTTCTATTTTGCTTTATGACCATCCTTAATGGTCAGATGATATAATCTATATGATGTCAACTATTTTATTTGCTGAGATATGTTCTATGGCCAAGAATGTAATGTATTTTGGGGATTCAAACCTTTTTTCAATGTTTATTTTTGAGAGAGAGAGAGAGAGAGAGAGCTCAGTGGAGGGACAGAGAGAGAGGGAGACATAGAACTGGAAGCGGGCTCCAGGCTCTGGGCTGTCAGCACACAGCCCGATGTGGGGCTCAAACTCAAATACTAGGAGATCATGACCTGAGCCAAAGTCAGAGGCTCAACTGACTGAGCCACCAAGGCGCCCCTGGTGAATTTTTCACAGATGCTTGAAACAACTATTCTGCTATTGCTTACTGGTGTGTTCCAAAAGTAATCAGTTAGATTCCGTTGGTTCATTTTGTTGTTCAGATCTTCTGTATACTTGTCTGGGATTTGTATCAATTTCTGAGAGGGGGCAGTAAGGACCCCATGTGTAATTGTAGATTTGGTTATTTTTCCCTTACAGCTCCCTCAGTTTTCACTTCAAGTATTTTTGAGGCTGTTGTTTTTTGCATACTAATTTATGGTAATTATGTCTTCTCGTGATCAATCCATCATTATTGAGTGTTCCTCTTTTTCTCAGATTGTTTTCTTTGCTCTCAAGTCTACTTTCCTTGATATAAATTTGGTAACTTGAGTTTTTTTTTAAAAAAATAATGTTTGCATGGTATAACTCTCTTCCATCATTTTCTTCCAACCTACCTGTATAATTAAATTGAAATGAATTTCATGTAAACAGCATATAATTGAGTCATGACTTTTTATCTACTTTTCTAATCTCTGGCTTTTTTCGAATATTTAGGCAATCTACATTTAAAATAATTATTGAGGGGCGCCTGGGTGGCGCAGTCGGTTAAGCGTCCGACTTCAGCCAGGTCACGATCTCGCGGTCTGTGAGTTCGAGCTCTGCGTCAGGCTCTGGGCTGATGGCTCAGAGCCTGGAGCCTGTTTCCAATTCTGTGTCTCCCTCTCTTTCTGCCCCTCCCCCGTTCATGCTCTGTCTCTCTCTGTCCCAAAAATAAATAAACGTTAAAAAATAAATAAATAAAAAATAAAATAAAATAATTATTGATTTGCTCAAGCTGAAGTCTGCCAAATTATTTGTTTTCTACTTGTTTTTTTCTCCTTTTCATTCTTCTTATTTTTCCCTCTTCTCATATCCTTGTGGATCACTTGAACATTTATTTTTAAGGTTGTCATCTTGATTTATTTACAATAATTCTTAGCATATATTGCTTTGTAGAATTTTTCTAGTCACTGACCTGGGTATTACAAACTGCAATACACATGTGACTTATAATCTACCTATGCCACGTTTTATCCATTTGAGTGACATGTGAAGGTGGAAAACTTACAGTGATTTGGGTCCCTTTGGTATCTTCGCTTCTCACATATAATTGTCTTGAATTTGAATGGTTTTACAACTCTTATTTTAGTCATCACAGATGATTTAGAAAACACATGAGGTCAAGTATGTCTTTTTTCATTTCTCCATGTTTCTAACCTTTTCCATGTTCTTTCTTTCTTCCCAATATCCCAAGATTCCTTCTATTTCTCTTCTATTTCTTCCTATTCTTTGTATTTCTTCCTTTCTGTTGGAGGTGATTGGGTTCCTTTCTTCTGTTAGCTAGGGGGTGGGAGATGGAGGAGAGGGTTGTAAGACAATCTGCCGGCATGTTGTTGCACCAGTCCTGAGATCAGTTTGATCTTTAGCAACACATGGTTCCAGGATTGCTGTAGCAGGGGATGAGAGGGCTAAGTCACTTCACAGGAATAGTTCATGGACCAGGCCTGTTAGTGGTTTATATGTCTTTGGTCTACAAGACATTGACTTATTCCCAAATACATGACCTCAATCCATGTGCGGAAGGCTGAAAAGAAAAGTTTTCTTTTGGCTTTGCATGTACAAACACAGAGCACTTTTTCTGTCACCATTATTATTATTTTTTTTTACAAGTTATAATGAAAAGCGAACCTTTTCACCATAATCCTGACCTTCTAGATGCAGTTTTATTTTCACATTTAGGAAAGCTTTACATGCCAATTTTTCTGAGTTAATTAATAGTCTCTGATACACGTGAGTCTTTTTGCTTAAAAACAGAAACAAAAAGCCCCTCTATTTACATTGTGCTTGTGCTGCAAGATTTCTTAAACACTAAGCTTCAACCAACAATGTCAATGTCATATGCTGGGGAAATTTAACTAAGTTAATTAACTTTATATAAGCCACTTCAGAAAGGTATCATAGAAATAGTCTATTCTTACGCCAATACATAGTTTCCTTTTAGAGACGATCATATCAGAATCCTTTACTGAAATGTGAACACTGACTCAGCATTAAAAAAAAAAAGTTTCTGCTATCAATGGCATTGCCAGCTACACGGGCAACTTTTTTTTTTTTTTTTTTTTTTTTTTTGGTCTGTTCCCAGGAAATTAATGAACAGTTTTGATTCTGCTTAGCTTGGAGAACTGATAAAAATCTCACTCCAAGGTAATGTGAAGAGAGATATAACCTTTCATTTTCTATTCTTTTAAGACTAATTAAAAGACTTAATTTAAAAAATCCCTACACCATTCAAAGTTCTTTTTCACTCCATATTATAATAATGTTGATTTATCGGATAAACCCAACTATCTATACCCTGGGCTATAATGATCTTTTCTCTGTATTCTGACTTTGTAAAGGTTGATTTTTTTTTTTGGTAAAGTGATTTTTCTTACTTTTATTTTAACTTTTATTTCTAGTCGTTAAAGTAATGAGACCACTTTTTCTCCCCATGGAGGAGAAATATTACATAGAAACCTATATCCTGACACTACACATACAAAGCAAATTAGGAATAACTAATTTTCCAGAACTAAATTATAGTTAGTTGTGTTATTTTAAAATTACTTCTGTTCCCAAGAATATACAGATGTGGGCCAATTATTTTCACCAGGAAAGGAAATGTGAAAAAATGTAGAGAAGTTATAAAATTGTTACCAATTCTTGAAAATTGAATGTGAGAATGCTAAGTAATTAAGAACGAAAGTCATTTGACAATAAAGGCATCAGAGACGTAAACTGTGTCTAATCTGTTGTTAGAATATGGGGAATATGAAAGATGTACATGGAGATAAGACTGGAAAGCCAATATTCCAGAAATGTCTCAGTATAATTAAAGTGATGTTGAATCCTTTTCTAGTGAACAACTACACTTACACAATCTAAAAGATTCAATCGTAAATCAGTTTTCCAGAAATGAATGAGAGTGTATTATGCATTTCTAGTCTTTATTTTAATACAGTGACTTTTGCATCATCATTTAGTTGCTAGGACAAAATTTGACGTCTGTTGTTAAGGCAATTTCCCAAATGAATGCCAAAGGTCTCTCTGATTTATCCAAGTCAATGCTTACAATCTTGCAGAAAGCACCAGAATGTGCAATGTATGTTGGTTGTGTCAAGATGGAGTCAGTATCATAAGTAAACCACATCGAATCCATTGACACCAGCATCCCACTCTTGTCATGCTGCTGTTGGTTAGGTTACCGAAGAAGAATTGACAGACACTTTGCAGGGATTTATCATTCAGGAAGGCATCAAATGTGAAAGTAGCTCAAATTACTTGTTCCGAAGGAAAGCATTAATGGTAAACACTTGACAATGCCCTATTCTAAAATCATTGTAATAGATCTGCACATATAATCCATTTATTCATTCATCCACCTGTTTCTCATTCATCATTTTGTCCATCTTCACACCTACCCTCACACATAGCCTATCGAGTCTGTTGGAGGCATTAGTCCAGGTAAAGATGATTACGATGAACTTGCCCTCAAGGAACTAATAATCTATTATTGGGCGAGAAATGGAACTACACCGCAAAATCCTGATGTAAAGAAAAATAAAGATCTCCGGGAGAACATGGGGAAGAATTAATTTAAATTAGACCGTAAAGAATAGGGGAAATGCGGACAGAGATGTTGAAAAGGTATCCTAGGCAGTAGTGAAAGGAAGTAAGAGAGCAATTCCTACCGGGCAGTAGGCTGGAGTTGAGTGTTCAGGGATAGATTAGGCTGCCTGGTAGTGTTCTAGCTATCATCAAAGCCACAGACCAATTAGAAAAATGTATGTTGTATGGCTGAAGTTCTCTCTGTTCCCAAATTATTATAAATTTAGAAACAATCAAAGAGATTTCAGACCCAAGGACTCTTTTTGTGTTGCATTATTAATATGACTAAATACACATACATATTATATGTGAAAGGATGCAAGCATTTTGCATGTCAAAATTTTTCTAATTTGCGCCTAGAGACTATTTGTTTTTCATGTGCTGGGATTCACCTGGTACTTGTCCGTTTACTGTAATTTTATAGGCATGACTTCACTGCCTCGATTTCCACTAAATGTGTGAAGGTGATATGTAACTTAAATCCTTTCCATTCACAGAAGCTTTGAGGTTTGATTTTGAGTATCCTAAGAGTCGCTATCCATTGATGGTCAAGTCAGACACATTATCAGAATCATTGAGGAACTGGATTTTCTACTGATAGTCTCCAAGACAATTTAAAGCTATTTTGTTTTCTTCAAAAAGGACACTTTAAAATGAGTAAGAAAAATCTGTCCCATGCTCTGTCTTATGATTGAAACTAAACTGAAAATTCAGTGGCTCAAAGATGTCGCAAAAGCTTCTCTTGAGAAATGAGAACATAATTTGACATTAATAGAGCATTCATTCACAACTTCCAGGTGTTTATTTTTCTGTTACCTTCGGTAGGCTGGATTTTCAATTGCTAAATGGAGTTTAGTGTTTTGTTTTTTGTTTTCAAATTTTTGACATTTCACAGGAATAAATATATTTTCCTTCATGATACAGTACACACACATACACATGTGCATACGACGAAGACAAAGGTCTCAGGAAACAATATTGTGATGTTACATTTTATTTTACTTCGTTTTGTTTTCTTTTGTGAAAAATTTCTAGTAGAGATCCATTAAATTTATTTCAACCCTCACTAGTGGGCTGACACAGTTTAGAAAATGTTAAGACAATCTGGTTTTCTTCTCTTTTCTCTCAATTAAAAACAAAAACAAGATTTTATTCCTTAATCAGTTGCTTTTCTACTTTAAGTAGAAAATACTATATACTTACTATATACTTAGTAAGTATAGTAAGTACTTACTATACTATATTTAATTGACTTTTTTGTCTTTTGTTAAAATGAAAGCAATTTTATCTTGACTTGAGGCTACATATGTTTACCAAAAAAAATGAAGAAATTTTATATTAAGAACCAAATTGTAATATTTTTCTCCTTGTCAGGGCAACAACGAATTATTTTAATTATTTTGATACTGAGAATTATTTTACATTTGAAGGATATGACATTGAAGAATAACATGGTTGGTTAGCTTCTGTGGGAAATCGATTGAGTGCGCTAAATCAAAATGCCAGAGAGAGCTTGAGGTAACCATGAGTTTTGTTCTTGTGTGTTTTCACATTAATGAAAACTGCTGTTATGTGGAACAAAAACGAGTCACATATTGTGCCTGTAGGAAAAATTACATTCTGAAAACTTTTGGTCATTGAAATAAGAGTCTCATTTTATAATTTGTTTTACCTGTTGGGCTAGATATTGATCTGGCTTCTTAAAACTTTTAAAGCCCAAAACAATAACAAACATAGATGTTTAGGCAACTACAAAGTATTTCTGTGCTACAAATGAAAATATTTTGGTGTTGATTCTCACATAGACCTATTCCTTTAAAAATCTGAAGTGAAAAATTAAGAGAATACAACTTATAAGTATTTCAAAACTCTATGTTAGGCAATATGCTAAGCACTTACACAAAATATCTTATCAATCCTCACAAACACCTTTAAGGAAGACATTATGTTTCCATTCTTTGAAGGTGACATATCTTTAAAGGCAATAGTACGGCACCATCGTGAACTCAGTCACATCTGAGCTCTTAACCATTATGCTGTACTGACACATTTATCACCGCATTTAATTATAATCATAGATTCAGACAATTATGGTGCTAGCATCTTAACAAATTTCAGGATGAAAAATATGTATCCATTACATTGTGACATTTTTATTTCTGTGTGGTACTCACTTTACCAAAACATACATGAAACCCCAGTTTCCCTTCTCACATTGAAACCTCAGAGTGTGACCTCATCAAAGGAACAAAAAATGATAGAGTCAAAAGAATAACAGGAATCAAAAAGTTACTCGAGCATCTTAATACTGCTAATGCACAGGGGAAGTCAAGAAATTAATAAACATCTATCGTGCAAATGTATGCAAATGTGTTCACCTTCTTAAAACTCAAAGGGAACATATAAACTAATGTTCATATTCCTAAAACATCCTCAGAGTAAACACACGATTCAAGATTATTTCTCTAATATCATTAATTTGATTCAGTCATTACAGTCGTTTCTTAAACACATATAGTAAGATGTTATCAGGAGTGACGTTTTAGAAAGAAAGACATGAGGGGGCGCCTGACTTCTGACTTCAGAGTTGAGCATCTGACTTCAGCTCAAGTCATGATCTCAAGGTCCCTGAGTTCTAGCCCCACATGGGGTTCTCTGCTGTCAGTGCAGAGCCTGCTTCAGAGCCTCTGTCCCCCTCTCTCTGCCCCTACCCCTCTCATGTGCGCTCTCTCTCTGTCTCTCAAAAATAAATAAAACATTGCTATGGCTGAGGTCAGAGAGGTCTTTTCCTGCTTTCTCCTCTAGGGTTTTGATGGTTTCCTGTCTCACATTCAGGTCCTTTATCCATTTTGAGTTTATTTTTGTGAATGGTGTGAGAAAGTAGTCTAGTTTCAATCTTCTGCATGTTGCTGTCCAGTTCTCCCAGCACCATTTGTTAAAGAGACTGTCTTTTTTCCATTGGATATTCTTTCCTGCTTTGTCAAAGATGAGTTGGCCATACGTTTGTGGGTCTAGTTCTGGGGTTTCTATTCTATTCCATTGGTCTATGTGTCTGTTTTTAGCAATTTCTTACTTGACACATCCCCAAAGGCAAGGGAATTAAAAGCAAAAATGAACTACTGGGACCTTATGAAGATAAAAAGCTTCTGCACAGCTAAGGAAACAACCAACAAAACTAAAAGGCAACCAACGGAATGGGAAAAGATATTTGCAAATGATATATCAGACAAAGGGCTAGTATCCAAAATCTATAAAGAACTCACCAAACTCCACACCCGAAAAACAAATAACCCAGTGAAGAAATGGGCAGAAAACATGAATAGACACTTCTCTAAAGGAGACATCCAGATGGCCAACAGGCACATGAAAAGATGCTCAATGTTGCTCCGCATCAGGGAAATACAAATCAAAACCACACTCAGATATCACCTCACGCCAGTCAGAGTGGCCAAAATGAACAAGTCAGGAGACTATAGATGCTGGAGAGGATGTGGAGAAACGGGAACCCTCTTGCACTGCTGGTGGGAATGCAAATTGGTGCAGCCACTCTGGAAAACAGTGTGGAGGTTCCTCAAAAAGTTAAAAATAGACCTACCCTATGACCCAGCAATGGCACTGCTAGGAATTTACCCAAGGGATACAGGAGTACTGATGCATAAGGGCCCTTGTACCCCAATGTTTATAGCAGCACTCTCAACAATAGCCAAATTATGGAAAGAGCCTAAGTGTCCATCGACTGATGAATGGATAAAGAAATTGTGGTTTTATATACACAATGGAGTACTACATGGCAATGAGAAAGAATGAAATATAGCCTTTTGTAGCAATGTGGATGGAACTGGAGAGTGTTATGCTAAGTGAAATAAGCCATACAGAGAAAGACAGATACCATATGTGTTCACTCTTATGTGGATCCTGAGAAACTTAACAGAAACCCATGGGGGAGGGGAAGAAAAAAAAAAGAGGTTAGAGTGGAAGAGAGCCAAAGCATAAGAGACTCTTAAAAACTGAGAACAAACTGAGGGTTGATGGGGGGTGGGAGGGAGGGGAGGGTGGGTGATGGGTATTGAGGAGGGCACCTTTTGGGATGAGCACTGGGTGTTGTATGCAAACCAATTTGACAATAAACTTCATATATTTAAAAATAAATAAATAAATAAATAAATAAATAAACAAATAAATAAATAAATAAAACATCAAAAAAAGAAGGAGATGAAGGTGGTTAAGTGTTGCCATGAATTAGAAGAAAGCATGATTTAACAAACCAACCTCTCAAATTACCTTCCTTTATCTGTTTTCTCCAGTTCACCAGTCTTCCTAAATATGTATAATCTAAAGCTTTATTGAATGCACACAGGATTTATGATCTTTTAAAAATGTTTATTGACAAAAGGCATTCACTGAGTCCTTTTCCTCCTTAGGGTATGTTACAACTTTTACCTATAGCCAAAAAGTCATTTTGAATTAATTTAAGACCAGATACTTGTCATATATCTTATGCATTTTAAGCTATTCTGTTTTTTCATTTTTCATGAAGATGGTGAAGACACATAAATGCAATTTAAATAAATTATCAGAAGGGGGTACCTGTTAGTTTTGTTTATTACCATATAATAAGAATTTGCATAGGGCATTTTTAGAATACAAAGGACATATTATACAGACACTTCGGGTACTATATACATTTAACTAAAAATTTTATTCCTAGCCAATATGCCCTCTGATTCACACTGCTACTATACAACATTATGATATAGTACGTATCTTTTTGAAACTTAAAATAAAATTTAAGAGAATCATCTTGTTAGGCAGATAGGTTACTTTCTGAATGAAGTAGCATTGATCATATACTTGAAAATATATTGTAACCCTTAAATTTTGTGTGAATTATTATTAAGATCACACAGTTAATTTGATTTCTGCAATTAGTATGGAAAGGACATAGTATTTTAAAAATAAGCTCTAGTAAAATTGTTTTAACAAAAATATATAATAATTAGGAAAAGATTCTATATGCATGTATTCTTAGTTTTTCAGTTGCAGTGGTTGAGAAAAAAAGCCTTTCTCGATCTTTCTGTGTCAGAAACTATCGTTCTCTAGGTGAACAGCTGGAGAAACAGATTGCTTATATCAACATGCTCTTTATAGCAAAATACCTTACAAAAGATTTATAGTACAATATACCAGATGAGTCTAAAGGCTTTATCTATTTTATCATGCATTTATTTTCCTGGTTCTAGTAATGCACAAAGATGAATATCTTATTTCGTCTTTCATCCCTTCTTAAATGAGATATTTTAAGTACATGTTGCTGTCTTCATAGGATTGGGGAATGGTAATACAGTATGCAACACGATTGTGGGGGGGGTTGTTTTGTTTCAGTTTGGTTTGTTCTTGCTTTGCCATGTTCGGCCACTTAGCCAGACAGCCACCTGGACAGCACAAAGGTGGAGCTCAGTGACTGGGGTGGACATTCCAATGTCGGCCCCGAGGAGTTGCCCATGGCTCTTCTATTTAACAAGCACAGAAGTAGCCTCTTTTAAGTCACTACAAAAAATAAGGTTGTATAAGATCTATTAGAATGAATTATGAACTCACCTTTTATTAAGGTACATGATTCAGAAGATATAATTTTTAAGTACAACTGTTTGCTACCAGAGGCATGATTTTATGCTAGATTTACAAGCAACTTTAAGAAATGATTGTTTCTCCTGAATGGACGAACTCCTAAAATTGGCTACTAATTATCCAGAAAAGACAACCAAAAAAAAAAGTGATTTTATTTTTATTTACTTATTGCCCCCTAGCCCATATATTTTAATTTTCTGAGTACAATTCTCTGGCCTCAGAATATTGTCATAGTATAATTATTGAATTGGACTTCAAGTGGGACTTTCTTTAAATTATGTAAAAATAGTCGATAGCAAAGCTTAAAAATGTAAATGGAAAGAAAAGGGAGAAAGTCTGGAAAAAATACGATGCTTGCCTCTTTTTATGTTTGAAGAGTGGGATATAAACATTATCATTACTTAAATTTATTTAACTTGCCTCCAATGTTGTGTGGAAACTTAAGTTAATTTCCTTCCAAACCTATCTTCATATATTACAGTGTCTGAGACAAATGTGCAATATACAAATCAGCTTGGGGAGAAAGCATTTCATGAGTGTTTCATCAATAAAACTGCTCCCACATAAACAGTTCCAGATCACCTCAGGGACAGCCTTAAAAAGTTCTCAATTCAGTGTCTTCTTTGCCTTAGGCACTGCAGTAGCCCTTTTTCTCGGGAGATTTCTCTCTTTATTCCCTCATGCCGAAATTTCTTCCACATAATTATCTCTTTCGTTGATCCACTCTAATCAGTGGATCACTCAGGATCTTTAGTTGGCTTGTGACATAGGGAAATTAATGGTTTAGAGAAGGAGAACCTCCCTCATCATGATCTGGTTCAGCTCAGCCAGCTCCGCCCTCAGGAATCACCAGTGCCTTCCATGAGGCATCTGCATGGCAAGAGATGAGAACCTCTGAAAATGAAAAAAAATGATAAAATGAAAATGAAAACCAACAAATGAAAACCACTGTAAATAGGGTCAATGAAGCGCAACCTGCTTTTCTCCCTCTTTCCTTCCCTCCCGCTTCCTTCTCCCTCCCTCCCTCACCACATCCTTCTTTCTTTCCACCCTTCCTTCCCTCTTTCTGTTTCTAAAATGTATTTATGCTCAGCATTTGTTACAGCATGTAGCTATATCTTCCTTCAGGGTTACAATTCTATATTGCTTTATTTCTCTGAATGCTCTCACAATCCGCCAGAAGGTCAACTCTTCATTTTAACTTACACTGGAACTTTGCTGTACTCTCTCACCTTCTGACCTAAATACCTAATATACTTACTAGGCCTTATCATATGTAGAATCTAATTCCCGTGAGGGCAAACTATTCTGCAGTTAGTTCTGTCTCTGCCTTTGACACCATTTAATATCTCAGCTGGCATGAGTATACTTAAAAAATATATATATATATATACACACACACATGTGCGCATTTATAATTTTATGTCTATTTTTCACTCACAATGCAATGTTGGAAATACCTATCAATATGAAGTCTCTAAATAAAGAAATCTCTACTAAAGAGTATGAAAGGATGGCACAAATGAGGTTAACTTTCTTTAATGATCTTAAAAAAAATCAAATTTACGCTGTAATTTAGAAAAAGGATTCTCACCAGTTTCTCTCAAGCTTTCTAAATTTAAATCCTTTCTAAATTAGCTTCTTTTTTTTCCTACATGCGACTTGCAATTAAGCACCATAAATCTATGATTGCTGATAAGCCAATGTACCATAAGTGCACTGGTGTTCTGTGTTAGCCAAATGTATTCAACAGTGGGTTTCAGTAGAAAATCACCAAAGAGAGGAAGTTAAAAGAGATGCTTTAGTCAGCAATCTTCTGCACACTTGGCAACTTGAACCTGTTGCTGTATCCTCACAGGGTTAAAGGCAATTCAGCTTTTTTCTCCTTTTGCCTTTCATGAAAAAAAAAAATTGATTTTCTCTTCTTGACCCCTATCTTCTTCTTTAAATTTTTCTTTTCTCTTGGTTTCCTTGATTCTCCCCAGCTTTTGTTCTACTTTGCCTTTCTGGAAGTTTCTTTTGGATATAATTTTTCTCTCCCTGCCCTTTAGATACTAGTTTTTGGCAGTAGTTTTAACACCTGGATCATACCAAAATTCTCTGACAAGTTTTTAAAAGAAAATGTCTGGGCCCCCGCACTGGAAATCCACGTGAGCAGATCTGGGATGGGAGCAGTATTAGTTTGCTAGGGCTCTGCAACCTAGTAGCCTAGACGCGGTGGCTCAGTAACAGAAGTTTATTTTCTCACAGTTCTGGAAGCCAGAGGTTCAAAATCAAGGCGTCAGCAAGGGTGGTTCCTTGTGAGGCTGTTGGCGAATGATCAGCTCCCAACTCTCCCTTGGTTTGTAAATGACCATCTTGACCCCATGTCTCTCTTCACCTGTTTTCCCTATATGTGTATATCTGTATCCACATTTCCCTTTTTGATAAGGATACCGGTCATATTAGGTAGTACCCACACTCATGACCCATTTTAATTGATTATGGGATGACCTAGCTCTAAATAAGGTCACATTCTAAGGTCTGAAGAATTAGGACTTCAACATATGAATTTGGGGGACACAATTCAATCCATAACAGAGTTTTAAGATCAGTGTCCTGCAATTTTTTTAGGCCTAATAGACAAATTTGGGAAATGCCCTAAGCCTGTGTCTTTGGTCTTTCCCCTATTTATTTGGTTCACTTTCGTAGTTCATGTGACCTGGGCCATTCCTTCAGTGACCACACTTTCTCCAAAGCTCCCCTGCAGCATCCTTGGCACAGGGCAGCAGATGGGGAAAAGGAACCAGGAGAGTTCAGAAGGCAGCCGTTTCTCCCCCTGCAGCCAGATCATGGAAGTGGGGCAGAGGTCGGCTAGACCATATCCAGAGAAGGGCTTTGAATTCTACGGCTGCTGAGACTTTAATTACATCTAAAATACACAATAGCATCATACAAATTATTAGATGAGCTGAAAACCTCGTAGTTGGTACCTTCGCACCCTCTGAATCCCCTCCCTCTCCCCACTAAAATTTGAGTAGTGGAGTCTTACCAGAAGACTTGCTATTAGTCATTAGAAAAATTAAAAACACTCCATGCTTGTACCTTGCTGTGTTGAGGCTGATCAAAATAAACCTTTCTAATTAGTTTTCAATACAGTTTTTCTTTTAGCTATCTTTCCATGATTTGGGTACAGAAGCAAACAAAAGTATTTTTGTAACTAGTTCATTATTTTTCTTTTCCTTGCGCTAAGCACACTGGTAAATCTTTCAGCTTTCAGTGTGTGTGTGTGTGTGTGTGTGTGTGTGTGTGTGTGAGCTATGTTCAGAAATTTTCTCTGGCACACAGAATTCACAGACACAAAATCAGATGAATTTTATTCCACTAAGACCCTCCATGAATTGGGTCAGAAATTATGTTAACTGCTGCTCTCATTCATTATATCAAAATAATCTCCTGGGTTAGATACTATGCCAATGATTTATGGATTTAAAAAAATGAGATTCAGAGAGTCTGTGCAAGTGTTCTCTCAAGGGAACAGAGTTTTGAGGTCAGAACTACATACAGTTCCCATAACTCCAACAACCATGATTTTAGCCACTGAATATTTTGCTGACTTGAGTTAGAAGAACGTTTTATCAGTCCCAAACACTATTCCATCAGATCATAAGAAATTCTCATGTGGTCGGAACAGATATGTCTGCTGTTTTACAGAGAGAAGGAAGTTGAGTTTTAGAAAATTACATGACCTACCCAAGCCAATCCATCATTGCATGGCAAGAACCAATGTAGGTACCTGGCCTGAGACAATTCTTGCTTCACATCTATTTTGTTTGACCTGTTTTACAAATGATCTTAATATAAATTTTAATCTTCTTTTGGTGAAATTTTAGGAAGATTTGATTCAACATTTGTTTTTCTTCCTTTGGTTTAGGAATGTATGCTTTTCCCAACAAATTTACTGAAAAATTATCTGCAAGAATCTTACTAAAGTGCCTTTGTTTCTGAGAATTATGTAAATCACTACTTGTCTTCATCAATTTAATATATAATATACGTTAATATATGAATAGTTTATAAAACCGAAGGTGAAGAGAACAGAATTTGGACATGTAAGTTTTAAAAGTGAGAGTTATTTAAAACTCTGAAACATATATGTGGAAGATATTTTGGAAAAAAAATGACACCTGCAATATAAGAAAACTTGATTCTATTTTCTAATTTGTTCTTAAATGTTTCCCCTGATTACTAAGTGAATGCCTTTATTATATGAAAATGAACATTTTTATTATTCATTCATCTGTGCTTCTCTGGTGTACATATAATGCTTTCTGAATTTTATGGGCTTAGGAAACTTAAGGGAGGCCTGTTGTGTATCTAAGAGTCAGTGGAGCTGAGCAATTTAGTCATAATTGCAGTAATTAGAGAACCTGAAACTTATCTCTCCATTCAACTCCAGTTATTTATCTTTTTTTAGTGATTCCCAAGATCTGCTTGGATAGAAGTCTTGTAGTTTTTTAGTGAAGCTTGGAAATAATATATACCCTTCATGGAGACCACGCTGACTGCCCAGGGAAAGAAAAAATTATAACAGTTGATTGTAACCATGGATCCAGATGCCCTTTCAAATATTTATAAAGATTATAAAACAGCCCTGTGATTGCTTTTGTCTTTTTTAAATTTAAGCATCTTTCTAGGTTTCAGAAAATGATCACACAAAATACACTATTGTAATTAGCTATTATTTTCTTTCTTCTACTTATTATACTTCTAAATTCCCTTTTGTTTTCTGTTCTGGAATGAATATGTTAGTGAAAATTGGAAAACTATTTGTTTGCACTATAACCACAGTTATTTATTAAGTTTGTCAATTTAAAGTAAGAGAGAAAAGCAGAAATAAAATGAACGTGTTGATGTTAGGAGAAACTGAAGAAGAAAATGGAACTAGAAATGTGTTTTTATTTTATTTATTTTTTTAAAGTTTACTTATGTATTTTGAGACAGAGACAGAGAGAGAGAGAGAGAGAGAGAGAGAGAGAGAGAGCATGAGTGGGGGGGGGCGGCGGGTAGAGAGAGAAGGAATTCCAAGAGAATTCCAAGAATTTCAGAAACCCCTGCTGTCAGCTCAGAGCTGGATCCAGGGCTCAAACTCATGGTGAGATCATGACCTTAGTAGACATCAGAGTCAGATGCTCAACCAACTGAGCCACCCAGGTGCCCCTAGAAATATCTTTTTGGTTGAGTATCAGGATGCTGTTTTCCCTTTAGAATATGTAATAGAAAAGTTGAAGGAGTCTTAGTGACCATCTGGATAACTCCTCATGTCAGTGGATGATGAAGCTGGTGACTAATCATATAAAAAGAAATTCTTGCTGTGTCTCCTGGCCTGTCCAGAGAAATTTGCTTAAGGTCACATTCTTAACTAGAAATTGATTTTAGAATATTTTTATTGTTCATAACCAATTAAAAGAAAGTTGACACAGGCTAGGTTGTATATAGTCCTAAACCATATTTAATTGTGACTGAATATCATTTTTTTGTGCATCAGATTTATGGTGTCTTATCAGTCTTCTTAAAGTTACTTTTTTTTTATCAGAAGTGCTGACCAATTCCTCCTTCTAGAAGGGCTCTCTTCTTGTGTCTTCATCTGTATTTTTTTTCTACCTCACAAGTCATTTTTTCTTCTGACTCTCGCTAGTTCACAGTCATCCCTGAAACCTTCATATTTTGGAAACTGTAGGGCGAATCCTGGTACTTTTTTCCCTTCTAAACTTTTAGGTTTACATTCTCATTGCTTTCATTCTCTTGGCTTTCTCATGGCTTTAGTTACCTGTTATATGTTTATAATGCACACAATCTTAATCCAGACTTTCTACTGAACTTCTGCCTTATATACCTGACCACCTACTCGGGTTATCTGCTAGGGTGCCTTATAAGCTTCAAAAGTATATGCCCTAAGTGTCTATTCCCTTCATACATACATCTACTTCTGTCTAACTATACATCCACTACCATCCATTCTTCTTGGTGCCTTTCTTCAACCAGTTACATTGAATTGCCCAAGGCAGAAGACAAACAAAAAAAAAATCTTTTATTTTCTTGCTCTTTTTCCTTCACATCTATTGAGAATGTCACCAAACCTATTACATGTAACCCGCGTATAAAACCTGCAAAATGTGTCTTAAATCCATTATTCACTCATTCAGCCAATAATTTTGAGCATCATATCCCACGCAACTGGATCACACAGCAAAGTATACAACTGTGAACAAAACAAACAGCATTCCCGCTCTCGTGGACTGTGTCCTATTACAATGGAAAAATAAGAAAATGCTAAAGTGAAGACATGAATACAACAATTTTAGAAGACGTTTTCATGCAGGAAATACATTGTGTATAACAAGATTGAACTTCGAATATTGTGGTTAAGAAAGGACTCTTTGGAACTGAGAACTGAATGCTAAAACCAAATTAGCCCTAAAAAATGTCCTGAGAAAGGGCATGTCTCACATTTGCATTGTAAACTTCATTGTTTCCTTATTGTAAACTTCATTTCCTCACAATGACTTGTGAGTGCCTCCAGGAATTGGCATCTGCCAAGCATATACCCAGTAAATGTGTCAGATGGTATGTAAAATATAATGTTAGAGCTGTAAATAAGGCAGAAAAGCTGGGTCACTGCAGTACTTACATTCTCTTAAGGAGTTAGAAATAAACTATGAATGTAAAAGAAAAATGTCAGACAGTGAAAGACTCAGTGGAATCACTAGAAGGTCAAGGGAGGACTTCAGAGACATGACATTTAAAAGTGAGATCTGAATGGAAGAAGAGGTCGGTCATACAAAGGGAAATGCTTAAGTGAAGGCATTAAGGCCCACAAAAGCTTAGTGTGTTTGGATCCCAGATTGCGGCAGTTTGGCTGGAGGGTGGGGGATGGCAGAGAGGCTGCATTTTAGGTTAAAATTAAGTAACATCAAAAGAGGCAAAATACGGTTTTGAAAATATTTAGGTTTATACAAACCATAGTCAGTAGGTAATCATGGTGGGGATGTAGATTTGATTTTAAGTATATCAGTAATACATTGCATATAAAACATCATAGAAATGACGGTATGTGGGTAACTTAATTTGGATCATTTTCAATCACATAACATCATGTGTATTGTCTTGTTTACCTTTTTTTTTTTTACAAAATATATTGTTCTACGTGTAACCGTAATTAATTAGTTTAACAAGGAAACTTGCTTATCCTCGTAGAATTTTAAAAATCTTATGCTATCAATTATTTAGCAAATATATAGCTTCCATAATTGAGCTGTGTTTTGGGTTTTTCCATAAAGAATTGCAAATTTTCCTCTCTTTCTCTTACCTAACAAAAATGCAACTATTGTGAGACAGTGTTACATTTTTGCAATTTCATCTGGAATTTGACATTTGGATGTGTTGACCTCATTAAAAAGTGCTGCTATAGTAACAGAAAAAGTAGGTATCAAGTGAGTTATTCCACACCTGGATCTTCAGAAGAGCAGATATTGGCTCAATTAGAAGAAATGGCAATGTTAAACAGCATGAAATAAATTCACCACAGGTATATTGCTGTTTACTTTCTCTAAAATGGATTCACATTCAAACAATTGGAAATGAGCCATATCACAAGTAGTTTAGAAATTAAGGAAAACCTTCATATGGTTTGTATAAATCTAAATACTTTCAAAACCGTATTTTGCCTCTTCTAATGTTACTTATTTTTTAACGTAAAACTCACATAAAGTGGCAAAGCAGTTAAACACAGCTCACAAATGTCATTTATGAGGTCAAACTTTGATTCATTTATTTTTCATTTCCCAGAATTTACTGATTTATGAATATACCTTTGTTCTCTGAATTGTAGGAGTTGTAAAATGGAATAAACAAACACAGCAGGGCACCCCTGTTCTTTATAAATATGGGCACAGAGAAGGAAAGTGTCTTCAGTTTTCCAAGCTCAATTATCAGATAAGTTAAAAATACATCTTGGAGTCGAAATTAAAACAGAACTTGCCCTTTACTATCCAGGACTCCTAAAGCAACAAAGACACATCTCATTTGCTCGGTATAAATTTTAACCAATGCAGCTACTATAATAACATTGGAATCATTGTGCTCATATATTCTAGGTGTTTGAGTTTAGTAAAATATGGGAAGGAAAAACTTTATGATTGGATTAACGTCCAGAACCTTGAGTGGCTACTTTGTTTGCAAGCAAACAATTCTAAACATTATTTAGGGAAGATTTAAGCTTTCACTACTTTCACTGCTTTCAATTTAAGATTTCAATACTTTTAGTGAAGGATGGTCCTGTCTTCTCCATCTATTTCTAAGGCTTTTGCTCCTTTACAGTGTGAGACCATTATGAGCTATAGCTAAGGCTCTTTATAGTTCTGAAAGTGTATTCATGTGACAAAGTTATCTTACATTGTAAATGAAAATTTAAGAGGAATTGGCTGTTATTTGATCTTTGAAATTAATGCAAAAGCAAGGTGTTGCTAAGTTCTAAACAACAATTTGGTGGTTCTATGAAAAGGGAGAGGCACTTTCATAGTAGAACTTTAATTATGGATTGTTTATTTTGAGACAATTTGTTAAATTTCCGGCCAACAGCTAGAGACGGAGGAATGATACCTAAGTGAGAAGACATAAATGTCTTCAAATGAGAAAAATGCAGGTTTGCAACTCATTTGGCCTCAGTGCAGACGGAAATACTGGGACTAGATGAATTTCCTGGGAATAGAGGCAAAAAAAAGAGATAATGCCTTTGGAGACCCTAAATGTTAGGAAACAAAAGAAGAAAGAGATGGTGAGAAAGGGGGATTAGAAGGGGGGGGGATGGGAAAATCTTAGCCATGTATAGTATATACTACTTTCAAAAAAAATGAGATCGTTGGGTCATAGAAACTGCCATCACAGTATTTGGGGGAAGCTAGGTTCAAAATCCTTTCCTGTCCTACTTTGGTGAATACATCATTAAAGATGATGATGAATTTTGTCAAACGCTTTTTGTGTTTTCACTGAGATAGTCATGTGGGTTTTGTTTCTGATTTTATTAATATGGTGTTTACACTGATTGATTTTCGTGTATGGAATCAACCTTCTGTTCCTGGGATAACTTTCACTTGGTCATGGTCTATAATCCTTTATATATATTTCTGGGTTCCATTTCTTAGTATTGAGAACTTTTGCATCAGTATTCTTTAGGAATTCTTTTCTTGTGATGGCTTTGTTTAATTTTGGTGTCAAAGTAATACTGATCCGATAGTATGATTTGAGGAGGGTTCCCTAATCTTCTATTTTTGAAGAGTACGTTTTATCTAGGTTTTCTAATTTTTTGGCATAAAATGGTTGCTAGTATTTTCTTGTAATCCCTTTCTTCCCCCCGCTGTGATGTCTGTCACTATCAATGGTGTTTCTTTCATTTCCCTCTTTAGTGATTAGAGTTTTGTCTCTTTTTTTTTGTGGTTAAAAAAAAGTTTTTAAGAAAGGAAAAAAAAATCACAATGAAATAACCACTTCAGAATACTGGTATTTCCTAATAAAAGTAAAACATACTGCTTTCTATGATGCTGTCTCTTCTAAATCTTTACCAAAAACAATTTTTTAAAAAGACCCCAAACAACTTATGCCAGAGTATACATAGGATTTTAACTCCTAATATCCAAACCTTGAATTAATCAGTAGTTTAATAACTAGAGAATCAACTTTTCAAATGGAGCATATTCATTTAACGAATTTCTGTACAGCAACACAAAAAAATGAGTAACTGATAAAGACAGCATCTTCAACATTCAAAAATACTATGTTGAGCAACAAAAGCCAATATTAATAGGCAAATACTCTAAGATTTTATTTATATAAGGCTCAAGAAAAGGAAAAGCGTATATTCGTGGAAACAGAAAAAGCAGTGGTATTATAGGGTTGAGGGTTGACTGGATAATGGCAATAGGAGACATTTTGGCATAATAGAAATGCTTTATATTTGATTAGGGTGGCAGTTCATTAGTGTGTATATTTTTCAAAATTCATCAACATATAGCTAAGATATGTGCCTTTCACTGTATATAAATTTGCTTTCTTTAATACTTAATTTAGTGTTATAATTCCCATCCTTGTTATTATATTTTTCTACAATTTATATATTCCCCTAAACAATATGCATAGCATTATTTTGCATACTTAAATACTTATATGATTGACAGCATGATACACTTATTCTTCTGTACCTTGATTTATTATATGTTGCTTTTGTGAGATTCATTATGAAATGTGTAACTGTCGCTAATACATGTATGAATTCCTCTACATGATTAAAATAACATTTATTTATTTTTCTTCTGTTTATAGACAGCTGCATTGTTTTTTTTTTAATTAATGGAAACACTCCTATTATTTAAGGCCAATATTTTTCATATATGTTGAGTAATTTGGAAATGTTCTTGGACATTGAAAATATTATGTTGTAGCAACTCTATATCCAGTAATATCCCTTCAAAGACTGGTGTCTTGTTTTTAATTTAGGTGGCAATTACCTTGGTTAGATTTAGCCTTGAAACTCTGTTTTATCAGTAACAGCTTAAATTTCACTTCAATTGTTTTCATCTTTAGTTGTGCTTCTTTTAGTTTGCCCTTTGTATCCATGTTTAAAGAGTTGGCCGGAGATGTAGGCAGAATTTACACACAGGTCCGTAGATAACTCTCAAAGTCTGTCTCTGCTCTGAAAGTAACCCCATTCCATGTGAGTGGCTGTGATTGCTCCAAACATTTTCTCTCTGTTTCTTCAGGCCAGGGAGTTGGCAGGTTCCCCTTTAGTTTTTGCTGCCCCGTGAAGGTGCTGCCTGTAGCCAGTGTTCAGGCAAAAAGCTGTGAAAATGGTAAACTCATTCTGTGTCCTTTATTTCTTCCAACTATTCACTCTCTTCTAGAATTACTCTGCTTTCGTTCATTCTTCAGGTGTTTTGTTTATTTTACTGAGGGTTAATAATGTTTTTCTGTGCAATCCTAATTCTGGCGGGAGCTCAGCCCTACAAAACATGGATGGCCACGTTTTAGCTTTTAATGTGTTGCTGATTGTGCCTACTTTCCATTACGTTGTCATTTCCTCGTGTCAAAATTTGAACAAGTGTTTGATATTTACCTTTGTAATTATGTTAAAATGTTTTACCTTGAGATAAATCTTTTATTTGGTAATTTTACATGAAAGATACTTGATGAAATACGACTTTGCTTTTTAAAGTAAATTCGAATTTTGAGCTGACAAGATGAAAATAACAATATTGAAGAGCAATTTACAATTTTAATTGTCCCAGGATAATGAGGAAATGCAGACATGAGTTCGAAATGTAAATTCAAGTTTCTAACAAATGATGGGGAAACGTCGTCATAGCATGCTGTATATATGAGAATTTTTCATCAGGTCAAATATTGAAATTTGAAGATAAAACAGAAATAAAACTTTACATTCAAGTGACTTCCAAAATGGTTTGGAATAGTTATGGCAGGACTTGCTGATTTTCGTCGACCAAGTAACTTCTGTGTCTATCTGTCCCTAGTTCCGCAATAATAAAAATTAAAGTTAAACATTAAGTTATAGTTCTGAATCCTACTTATTAAAGGAGAAGGATTGTTAGTAAAGAAATAATACTAAAGTTCAAGTGAATAAGACACTATACAGAGTTATGTGATACCTACTTACAACCGAATTTTGAGAAATGCTCATTTAGAATTGTTCTGATTACATATGAGGCCCAATTATTCTGAATTAAGCGTTAATTTGAAACTGAACTGTGACATTAGTGATTTCATTCTGACAGCAAAATGTGAATCCTCTCGAATTATGTTAACTGATTTCAAAATTTATAGAATATTAAATATGATACAAGTTTTGTCCTAAATTATTTTTCTCTAAAACCCGTTCAGTGTATCACGTGAAATAAATGCTGTTGATTTGAATGTTATCGAGTTTTAGATTTTGTAGCTAATCTGCAAATTAATTTTTATAGGAGCCAAAAAAGTAAGCAGTTTCTATCCAATTTAGATTTGTACCTATTTATTTTATAAATAATTTATAAAATAATTTATAAATAATATTACCTTTTATAAATAATACTAAAATATAATTCACCACTAAGATTCTTCATATATCATCTTGCATTAATAATTGACACTTTTGTTTAATGGCTGCTTTTTCCCTAAACTAGGGGAAAACAGTACAGTCTGAAGCCCACCTTCAAATCCCAACCTTATCATCTACTAGCTGTATGATGCGTGCTGATTACACAAAGTCCCTGTGTTTTATCTACCTCACTTAGCAAATGGTGGATAATGGTATCACTGTCCCTGTAAGGTGTTAGGAGATTAAATGAGTGACATTTGTAAAACCCTTAGACCAGTGCCTGACATGTCACATACCTTGTACACAAATCAAAGTATCACTACTAGTCAAGTAAGAGAAACAAGCCGCCTTTTAGATAATGTCTACGGAAAGGAGACACAAGACAGGGGAAACGCAGCATAACAGAGTTCAGAGAGAAACTTCGAGACAGAAGCTTTTTATACAAACTAAAGAGCCATTAGGCCATACAGAAGATGTTAGAAGAGAACACACGGAAGGATTGAACAGTAGTTAACTTCCCTAACACCATCCGGTCCCTCTCACTCATCAGGCGTGCCTAACATGGAAAGGCAGGTGGTTGTGTTGCCAGTTCATGTGTGGCGCCCATGATCTGGTTCACCAAGGTGCTTCATCACAGACTTTACTGTTGCCTCCGTTGCCTTCCAAATCATGGGTGCCACACCAAGGCTGGTCAAGGTTTCTCATTTGCAATCTCAGAACATCCTAATACGTGGTTTAGAATGTGTTAGGGAGACACCACATCCACAAACAAGGTCATAGGACCTGAGGGAAGGGAGATGCACAAACTCCAACTATTCTGGCCTCCATGTTTCCTCTACAGGATATCGGGATTTATGCAATTGCCGCCATGAGCTGAGTCTAGGAAGCAGCTGGCCCTTTCCCCTAAAGGTACATTCTTACAGTGTGGGCATAGGAAGGGAAACCAGAGAACCTCAGCTCTCTAGGTCCATATGCAGAAATGAAGATTTTAGTCTCTATAGATTAAATAATAGCAGCAGGTGGTGGGGAAAAAAATGACACCATTGGTTTGTCTTAGTCAAATATCTTCATTGAAATTTCACATTTATCCTATTGAAACACATTAAAAATGTGCTTTCTAATCAACCACACTTTGGGGATGTCTGCAGTTATGGAAAAATTCTCACATTAATAGAGAAAAGGTGCTGATCAGTAAGTATGAACTGCCAACCTCAGCATCCTGGAGTCAAGTGACATACTTTAAAACTAGAAATTCCCCAAGAAGATATAGAGAATGTATTAAACTTTCTGACTTTGGAAGTACTTGTCACTGACTCTTCTTATCAGTATTCTCTATCCCTGTCCCGTGACATAACATGAGTATAATTTTTCTTATAATAAAACATAATAGAAGAGAATAATATTATTATTTCATAAAAGGGATAGATATCCATAATTTATATTTATATACTTAATGTATTAGTCCAAAATGGATCCTTGCAGCAAGCAGTAGGAATGTAGTTAAGAACCCCCAAATCATTGCCCCTCTTTTTTAATGAAAGAGCCCTGGAATTTTTAGAGACGTCATGTGGGGCACACCAAACCACTTATTTCTACTTTTCTCCTAGAGGTGACTTTATATCACACCCAAATGAAAGCAATCACTTCATTCCAAAGTTGCTGCATTTAATATCCTCAATCTGAATGAATGGTTTTTATTTAATCCAAATGGAATTTTCTATTTTAACTGAATTATATTTGTAATTACACTGAAGTTACTATTTGTTTATAATTGGGCCATAATACATGATGCAAACTAAGAGGAAATAACTAGCTGTGTTACAAACCATTAATTTTCATGGACAAAGTTGACACTCTACAGATATAATTTGCAAGTCAAATATATGCTTTTTCCCTCTTGGATCCTTTTTTATTTACAGGAAGTCTTGGTAGAATTAATAAATAAACAGTAGCTGAAATACTTCACTTTAATTAGTATGAGGTGGCATTTGAGGAGGAATGTTTAACCAAGAGATGTGAGATGCTGTCAGACAAGGGATTAACACTAGAACAAAGATCTGAATAAATATGTGGTTTTTCAAGCTAAATTCAGTAAACACACAAGGGATCACACTTTAGATAAGACTCTCACATTTAATATGAGATGGTATATCCATGCTCTTTGAACTGTGATAAATTTCTCAGCAGGTGTCTTTGGGGACATGTGACAACAAAATATTATTCTTACCCCTGAAACTGTCAAAACCTATTATTTTCTAAGAAGCTAGACAGTTTGGGAAGTGAAACAAAGAGACTGTTGGTTGGAATTATAACATTCTACAGGTTGTGTGTGTGTGTGTGTGTGTGTGTGTTTGTTTTTTGGTTTTTTGGTTTTTTTTAGTTCTAACACAAAATTAGCATCAAGATCAGTCTTTGAAAGAATGCATAGCAGGGTAAAATGAAAAGCATTGATCTTCTCTAAGGATGAGTAAGCAAACTTTTACACTTTTGATCTTGGTTTTTATTTTTGAATTAAATTCCAAATTTATTTTTTAGACTCCAAATTTTATAGCGACTAGTCACTTTATACATCAGAGAAATTGTTCTTATCTGTCATTTTCCCTGTATACTTTCTATCCATGCTGAAACAAAGGTAAGACCACCTCATTTTTACATTTTTCCTCTCACCCATTGGAGTGTGTTCATCCATAAGTCAGCTATACTTGGAGTCACATCTTTGTTCAAGGATTTGCTAGGTGCTATCTAGAATTCAAAGATAGATGAGAGGTGCTTTCTATCTTCCATGAATTTCCTATACATTTGAGGTAGCAAGACAAGTACTCAATATTGGGTTAGAAGTATTACAAAGGCATTACAAATAATGCTACACGAACTCACCAGAGGCAAATTAAAATTCTAGTTGAAGCAATCAAGGAAAGGAGATTTATTTACCAGTTATGGGGGCCATACAGCTGTCTACACCTCCATGCATCTAACATTCTTATCCACTGCATGAGCATTTAATTTCAGGTGGAACCCTACACAAATTAACAAAGAAAATATCCACAAAAATCTTAAAGCTCCAATTTAGAATTCAAGTAACTTGATAATCAAACCAAAATGTCCTTCTTTCAAATCTTGCACAGCTGTGCATTGTAGATAAACATCATCTACTATAACTTTTCATTGATTTTCTTTGTTCTTGGCAAGGTCCCATGGCTCTCAAATTTTATTGAAATTATAACCAGTATTTTGACAATTATATTGATTCAGTGTCATATTTGGTGGCATGTAGGTGAGCAGCAAATCTTCACTATTGGCCAGGACACTTCCTCAGCCTGATTTTCCAGTTCTGGTCCATGCGGAAAACCACATTTTGGCAATTTCATGTGCAAAATTTCAACTTTTGACATGGATAGAAAAAATGTAACATGTAAAACTTACTTGTAGACATGAAGCTTATTTAAACTCTAAATAAAAAGTATAGTTTTAGAACTTTTTACTCTTAAGAAGATGTAATAGTTTGGATTCATTCTTCAAGAATGTAAAGAAAAGGTGTGGATAAGCTAACAAAAGTTATTGACCATTAAATTCTGTTAATTTGTATTTGATGATTCCTCAAATTTTTATTGTAGTTATTAATGGGGAAGATATATATTTGCAGAAATCATACTTTTATTTGAAAATAATTCAGATAATTTTGTATTTATAGTTCAGTACAAAAAGTGAAGACTTCATTATATATCTTTTGTTTATAATAAATTATATTATATTTGGTTTCTCAATGTGCATATTTTTAACATTTTGCTTTTTAAGTTATATTATGTCCTGTGGGGGGAAAAACAGGCATGAAAAAATATCTAGTTTTCAGATAGACATTTTTAACATTATGAAAGGAAAGAAAAATGCTACAGTTCCCTTAATAAAGACCATATAAGTGCCTGTCAAAATATTGCGGGATCAAGGAGACAGGAGCGATTTCAAAAGTGCAGTTCCAAAGATCCTTTATATTCGTGACGCAAGTTGTTCCTTTTAATCGTTCATAAAAGAGCTTTTATAGACTCAAGTCACACAAAAACAAAACTATGAACAAAAGATTATACCAAGTTACTTAGAACTTTGTTGGTTCGTTCTTTCCAAAAGTTTCTTAGGTGTCTTAGAAGACATATAGAACCAGAAACTTAAGGAACCCAATGCTGTATTGTATAGATTTGTATTCTGTCACATGCATTTGCTCTCAGACCGAAATAATTTCCAAACCAATTACCTCTTTTGAATAACAGATGTGCTTTTGTTCTCCAGCTTTAAACAAATAATTCCCCTTTTATGAGCTCCCCTACCTCATTGGACCCTCTAGGTTCTCACTACTGTTTTCCCTTTTTTTGAAGCACACATTTACTTAGAGCACCAACAAACAGTAAATTCAAAGGATAACTACATAGAACCAAGATTTGCTTTGAAATATTTGTTTTACATCATTTCATGTCATCTTACTGCATTAATACCACCCAGAAACTATCATACCATGTGACCTCAGGAATCCGTTCTGTGTGTTGTAACAGGATACTTTCAGTTATAAGTAGAAGAAAAGAGAATCACACTTGCTCAGGAGATAGGAATATTTATTACCTCTTGCATCAGGAAGTTTACTAATAAGGTAGACTCCGGGTATAGGAAGTGTCTGTGAACAAGAGGCAGTCTGCTTAATAACACTGATCTTTTAATAAATAATCAATGATCGATGATACTGATGATGCATTTGTTAGAAGAAAGTTAAAAAATGAGTTCTAAATTTGAAATGACTCTCCAGTGAGGTAACACTGCAATTTAAAAACTCTGCAATTAGAAGTTATTTCACAAAATCAGGTTTAATGGCAGAAATGATGCAATGTGTATTTGTGTGTGTGTGTGTGTGTGTGTGTGTGTCCATGTACTTTTATATATACTGATTCATCAATGCAGACTCCATAGTCTCTTACTATGTAAGTATATGGGCAACATCTCTATACAAATATATTCATTAATCTGTTACTACAAAATGAGCAAATCCAAAGACCATTCATCTTTGTTAAATGTTTTGATCTTCATCTGATATGAGAATATGTGCTCTTTTTTATGTTTATTTATTAATTTTGACATAGAGAGAGTGTGCATGTGCAAGGAGGCAAGGAGCAGATAGAGGGAGAGAATCCCACACTGTCAGTGTGGAGCCTGACCCGGGGCTCAATCCCATGAAACGTGAGATCATGACCTGAGCCGAAATCAAGAGTTGGACACCTAACAGACTGAGCCGACCAGGTGCCCTGGAATATGTGCCCATAATTCCACCTGGATTGACAAACACCAGGGAAGGCCTTATATGACTATTATTTTCAAAGACATACATAGTTTTTATTGTAATGTAGGTCTCCCAAGTAATAAATGTCACCCAATTTTTTTTAACGAGAAGGAAAAGTAATTTTCAAAATTTTATGTGGATTTTTTTTAGGGTGCCATATTCATTACTGTGTTTTCCATAGGACTATGCTTCAGCTGCTAAAATATGAATTAGGAATTTTTCTTTTGTTTGTTTTTTGAACTTGCCTGTCAGCTTGTTAGTACCAGGAGTTCAGGTGGGACGTCAGTGAAAACGATTAATCTGAAATTTCAGTTAAGCACTTCCATAGTACAGACCATTTAATACAAAGCATGTGCTAAGAACTATGGGGCTGAATGATTCTTGCCAAGGAATTTACAACCATTACAGGAGTGTTCGAATGTTCCACTAGTGTAGCATCTGACAAACGAGTGAAATTGTAGAGTCAGTGTGCAAGTTGAAAAGTACACAAGGGTAGAATCACTCCCCCCAAAAATATCAAAATTGTATACACCTAAATTCAAAGCAATGCTTTAGCATGGGAACAAGTAACTATTTCTCTGATTGAATCACTCTCATAGTAATGAACTTCTGCTATAATAAGCATTCTAGAAATAAAAATATTCCAAAAAGCAGATACTTGCTATCCCTCTCATATACTAGTTGGGCTTATACTCACTCATTGGCCTATTTAAATAATTATCTGTCTCTCCAGTTTCTCTGTATTGTCTTTCTTTTTTAAAATTTGTTTGTTTGTATCTGTTTCTGTCTTTCTATTTTGCTCACTGTTATGCTCTGTCTTTTTCCAGCTGCCAATATTTGAATACTTAGTGCATAGTTCATATGGTCACACAGCAAAGAAATGACCATTCGCTTTTGTTTTGGTTTTTTTTTTTGTTGTTGTTGTTTTTGAAGTTTATTTATGGTGAGAGAGACAGTGAGAGGGAGAGAGGGGCAGAGAGAGGAGGAGAGAGAGAATCCCAAGCATGGCACTGACAGTGCAGGGCCCGAGGTGGGGCATGAAATCATAAACTGTGAGATCATGACCCGAGCTGAAATCAAGAGTTGGACACTTAACCAACTGAGCCACTCAGGTGCCCCATGACCATTTTCTCTTCACAAGATTGCTTCACGTGGGCATACCTGTGTTCTACAACATCACATGAGATTCAAGAGAGAAACAGGTAACCTCCAGTGAGGTAGGGAGTAGGAGGAACTAGCATGGCAAAATGGCATCGAGATTAGCCTCTTAGACATGGATAGGATTCTATGTGGTACAGGTAAAGAAGGATGTAACATTTCAGGTGATGGAATTGCCCAAAGACACAGAATAGAAGATTAGGGCATATCTCTGGTATAAAATAAAACTGGAAAGACATTTGGAAGCATATGAAGAATGGATTTAAATGCCAGAATAGAGACCACACTAAAGTAAAGTTCAGTGGAAACTGAAAAAAAATATCTTAAAAAACAACAACAAAACTGTGTCCTGATATAACTGGAACTCTGTTTCAAAAAGAATAATCTCAGCCATTTATGGAACTTGCAGCTATAGAAACAGAGATAATACAATGAACATGGTAACAGGAGAGAAAAAAATGATCAAAGATGACTTTGAATTTTTTGAGTTTATCTTACACAGAGAATGATTGTGCTATCTAAAAAGTTAGGATATTCAGGGAACTTTAAATGCCCTAAATCATAAAATAGTCACTATTTTTGCTTATAGTGTTTTTCTCCTTTGGTTATTTTTTTCTATTTAATTCTTAGTCCAACTCAGTTCTGTTGGATTGTGATACAAGATCTAATTTGATATGTATTTTTATTAGCCATTTTTTCCTGTAATATTATAGAAAAGTTAACCTCTTTTCTAGTGGTTGGAATCATGTAGCTTTATTATATGCTGCACATTGACTATTATATATATTGTAGAATTACTGCTTATTATTATACACAATATCTACCATTATAGGGGTACCTGGGTGGCTCGGTCAGTTAAGCATCTGACTTCAGCTCAGGTCATGATCTCGTGGTCTGTGAGTTCAAGCCCCACGTTGGGCTCTGTGTTGACAGCTCAGAGCCTGGAGCCTGCTTCAGTTTCTGTGGCTCTGTCTCTCTATGCCCCTTCTCCACTCACTTTCTGTCTCTCTCTCTCTCTCTCAAAAATACATAGACATTAAAAAAAATATCTACTATTGTACATGACATTTAATACCCTACTCTGTGTCTCCATCTACCTAACCTTAAAAATGAATGTTTCTTTTTCAGAGATCCTCTGTTATATTTGCTTATTTTTATTTTTTTATGTTTATTTATTTATTTTGAGGGAGGGAGAGAGAGAGAGAGTGGAGGAAGGGTACAGAGAGGGAGAGAGAGAATCCCAAGCAGTATCCATGCTGTTAGCACAGAGAGCAACTTGGGACTCGATCCCATGAACTGTGAAATCATGACCTGAGCCACATCAAGAGTCAGACACTCAACCAACTAAACCACCCAGACACCCCTATATTTGTTTATTTTTAAATAAAACATTTGATTTTCATTATTTTCTCTTCACTAAAACCTTCCAGTTCACACTATGAAATGGTACTTGTGTTATTATTGACATCATTTCCTCCATATTATTAGGCTCAACATCTTCAAAGAAGTAGAGGTGTCTGTGACGAAAATAAGGGGGTGGGGATTAGACACTGAGAGAAGCCCATATATTCAAGGAAAAGTTAGAAATGGCGAGATAGTTAAAGAAGTAACTTCAACACCAGTTATAAATTTGGTCCCGCATGGGTGCCCAAGCTATCATCCATACAATGATTTTTATGTGTATAAAAATGAGGAAAAATATGAAAGTGGAGTTAGTTTGGGGAAACTCCACTGTATTACTCAATGTAGTATGATATTTTGAAAGACCATACAAGTTCCTTGTGCAGGGGTGGAGAGACACTATCATCCTGAAATGGTGTTAGACATCATGCTGGAACAGCACAAAATATTGGACATCTTCAAAGCTCTAAAAAAATTAAGAGAGGTAGGAAATTGGTAATGAAGCTAAGTTAAGTATCAATTCCATGTTGTACAAAATTGAATAAACAATTTATGTTCCGGATTGATGGGGTCCATGAGATTGAAGGCCCATGTAAGTCTACATAGTTAGAAATCACAAGTGAAACAGCTACTGATTAATTTTCTTTCTCTCCCCGTCAAAACATTTACGCAACTGCTATGGGATAAATGCTTGTATCTCCCCAAATTCACATGTTGGAATCTAATCTCCAATATGATGGTACTTGGAGGTGAGGTCTTTGAGAGGTAATTAGATCATGGTGGTGGGGTCCTCAAAATGGGATTAGTGCACTTTTAAGAAAAGATATCAGAGGGTGCGTTCTGTTTCTCTTTCTGTTCTCTGCTTGTGAACATACAACAAGGTGATGCCCATGTGTAAATCAGGAGAAAGGCTGCCACCAGACACCCGATCTGCCAGCACCTTGATCTTGCACTTTCAATCTCTGAAATTGTGATAAATAAATATTTGTTGTTTAAGCAGCACATAATATTGGACTATGTCCAATAGTATTTGACAAAGCAGCCTGACCTGACTAGGACAAGCAACTCTTCATTTGTTGAGTCATTGCATTTTTAATTGTTTTATTTTACTTTATTAAGTGTTATGTACATGTTTTTTAAAGTAGGCTCCACACCTGGCATGGAGCCCAAACCAGGGCTGGAATTCCTGACCCTGAGATCAAGACCTGACCTGACATCAAGAACTAAACTCTTGGGGTGCCTGGGTGGCTCAGTTGGTTATGCATTCGACTTTGGCTCAGGGCAAGATCTCATGGTTTGTGGGTTTGAGCCCCATGTCAGGCTCTGTGCTGATGGCTCAGAGCCTGGAGCCTGCTTCAGATTCTGTGTCTCCCTCTCCCTCTGACCCTCCCCCGCTCTGTCTCTGTCTCTGTCTCTCTCTCTGTCTCAAAAATAAATAAAGATGAAAAAAAATTGGACTCTTAACTGACTGAGCCACCCAGGTGCCCCAGGTGTTATGTGTATTTTTAAACATACTTTTAACTTACCATTTTCTTATTTACCTTATAGTATATTTTTGGCTCTAGTGTAGAAGCGTATTTGGTTAACATCCCTATGTATGTTTTAAGTGCCACAAACAAATATATTTACTAACAAACTTGTAAGTGCTAAATAACTGAGTACATGCATTTCTAATGATTTACATTTTGCAAAAAAAAATTTGATGGATTATATAGAAGTTTAAGTATTTTAGTGATATGGGAAGATTTTTGTTGAAATTAAAGGCAGGCTGGGAATGTGTTATTATTTTCTCACTGAAAGTATAGGCTCCTACTACACAAAAATCCACTAACTTTTTTTTTTTGGCTGTGTTATACTCAGATAATAAAGTGCTTCTATATTGTTACTACAACAACTACTGGTACTATTACTACTCCTTTGGTACTTCTTTTCCTACTTTTCCTTTTCTTACTACTTCTATTACTGATAAAAATACTACTAGCCTACTTGAAGCAAGTAAAAGAGTAATCTCCCCTGGAGGCAATTAGAAATTAACAGTGATTGGTCCACAGGTGGAAATACATATATGAGTATGTTACATATATTTGCACATATAATTTAAGAAATATATTTCATTTTCATTTCCTACCTGGGTGCACAACTTATTTTTAAACTGTACTATTTTCAAGAATGTTGATGTGTAGCAAAATTTATTCAAACAAATACAAAACTTGCTGGCTTGTATTTATCCCTAAACATGCCTTATTTACTAGGAACTTCACACCAAAAAAATGGGAAAATAAGATAAAAGTTTATTCATTTTTGTTCTCTAACACCTTTCATAAAAGATCGTGGGTCATAATGAAATACTTATAGTTACTGAAAACTTGACATTTATGTCTATTTATCTACTATCTCCTTTCTTTTGCAATGCCTTTGAGCTTTATTGAGAAGAAGTATATGCTTGTGAGAACAAGAGGGAAAAAATGTCATTTTTCCTGTGATAGAAGTGTGGTATTCGCATGTAGTATTTACTTTCCAGTTAGTGTTTAGGCCTTTGCCCTTGGTTTTAGGCCAAGGTGAAGGAAGGGGAGCAAACTGTTGGGTCTCTAATTGTTACACCTTATCCTTAGCCAAGCAATATGAAGATAATGAGGAAAACTGACAAACTCATGTGGCTTGGGATCTTAGAAATACAGTGATAACCCTCTCCATTCTTTTATTTTCTTTAGTGAGGAGCAGACAGCTTGACATGACTCTATTTTCTACTATTTTAAAAAAGAGTATATTTTACTTAATCTATATGAACAATATGTTTGCCCTTAAATGCAGAAAAATTAAGACTTTGTCTTCATTTACTTCTTAAAATAAATGTATAAAATGTATGAATAAATACAATATACTTTACTAAGATGAGTGGTTTGAAAAAAAGACAAAAGCAGTTTTGAAAGAGAACGTTTTCTGGACAAAATGTTCCTGAAGGTTGTGTATATTCTGTCAGAGGAATGCAGGAACATTATTCCCTATTGAGATGTATAGAGTTAGTAATAACCTCCAAATTATCTTTAAACTCTTAAATGATACTAAAGCTGCTATATTTTTATCTTGAAAATGCAAGTCTCTTTGTAATGGGTTTTCCCCCGTCTAACCATTGCCTATCAAGAATTGTGTTTGTTTTCTAAAAGAGTGAGCACGCCTGCAAAGAATAGATTATTATTTTGCCTCATGAAAATCAATTAAGGATTTTGTCTGAAGCTTTATCAAACACAGCAGAATGTATACACCCTGGAGAGTGTATACATATCAGGATTGTTCCTGGGGTGCCATTTGCATATACATCCCATACTATCTGGAGACATGGATGAAATGTAACAGACTTTGGGCTCTTGCCAAGCCCCGTAGGATCCATAGAGCAGGCTTTACAAAGAAGGCATGTGGACTCCATCCTGCAGAAATGTGGCCAGGCCCTCCTGAGAAGCCTGGAGTTTCATTCTGAGGCTGGGGATCCTTAATGGTCCTCTTCTGTATCTCAGGACGGAGCAGAAAGTTTATGAGCAGCACTTAGGAGTGTAGGGAATTACACAGGTGTGTTGCCTTGCTCTACAATTAAATTCTAGAAGAAAATACTTGCTGGCCCCTGAATACCTGATGCCTTTCTTTCTAAAGTTTTGTAAATGCTGGCTCCTTTGCTTGGGATGCATATTAAACTTCTCACTTGGCACTTTTCAGAACTTGACTTGGACATTCTCTCTTCTAGAGGGTCTACCTAATTTGTCTTTTGTTTTTATAAGCATTACTTTTTATAAAAGTTAATATTGTCCGAAAGGCATGGAACATGAGTCCTGCAAAATGGATCGAAAGCTGCTTTTTCCACTGCATCCCCCCGGCTCCCCTCTGCTTTGGTTGCCCTTAGCAACACACTCTTACCCCATCACTCAGTGTAGATTAGCTTTACCATTCTCCGTGCTCCTGTGTAGTCCTGCTTGCTTGATCTATTCTTGCTGGTACACTGTGTTTGATCTAAAATAATGCTTATAATTATGGTCCAAAGAACTCTTTTGAGAGGCCGGAGTTGCTAACTGATTTTTCCTAAATAATGTGATGTTAGAATCAGATATCATTTGCAGGATGTTTTACTTTTTTCTTGATTTAGAAATTCAGCCTACAGTTGTTGGTACAGGGGGCCAAATAGATATTTATATGTGTTAGGTACATTTGCATATATAATTTAAAAAGGAATTAGTAGTTCTGTTGTCCTGCCCAACATCCTGATGACTCTGTAATTTCTAGTTAAGAACTTGACTCTTATTATGTAAATAACATGAAACCAGATGTATATTCTCTCCATGTATTAAAAAAAAACAAACAAACGTGATTTTAATCTATGAGAAAACCAAAGTTGAAAGGAAAATATGTTAGTCACATTGGTTTATTTTCTGATGTCATTTAAAACAATGTATTTAACCAAATTAAAACTTGTTTTTGTTTATGCAATGTAATGTTTTTTTGGTATGTGATCTATTTGTTATATGTGATATAAGTGCTAAAATTGTAATTTTCTTCCTATTTTATTTTGTTTTTGTAGTGTTTTTTTTAATGTCTTCTTATAATCTAGAGGTGAGAAAGGGGAGTTGTAGCCTATCATCAGAACAAATTTATGAACCAAACAGACGTGCCCCTGCACACACAGAGCTTAAGATCTAGTGCCATACGTAAAGGAGTAAACATACATCAATCATACGTTGCTCTGTGATCCGAGAGGAATGGGACATACCACTTTATTTTAGAGTGTACAAAAAAATCAGGTCCCAATTATTTGACAGATTTCTTTTTCTTCCCACTCCCTACTGTCTCTGTCTCTTTCATTAGATTGTACAAAAACTCTGAGGCCATTCATTACAGTGTCAATTTAAGGAATTTCTGGTCCTTATACCACGGTGGTTTCCATTTCCGCCTCCGTCAGAGATGCTGAGAACCAGTCCCTCGTCTTCTGCTGGCAGTGATGATACAGGGGACACCGTCCTCTGCTGAGTGGTCTAAATCTCTTCCATTACTGCTGCTAAGGCTCTGGCAGGAGCCCAGGGTTAGCCACCAGGTTCTGTATGGGGTGGGGTTCCAGCCTGTGCTGCTGTGAAGGCCTGTGCGTCCCCTTCTCCCACTATCTCCTGACCCGTCTTTTAGCCTCAAAGTCCAATGGTTCTAATTTTTTTGTCCCTGCTGAGATGACTCCGTTGCATCCTTCGTTAGGGACCATCAATTTCACCCCAGCCCCACTCATTGCCAACAAATGCCATGGTGTGGGTTGTCTTTAGGGAGGTTATTGAAACACATGGTGAGATCTGTGGATTTCTTGTAACAGGAAGCCCTCCACTCAAGAATGCAAAGGAGAGGGGCACCTGAGTGGCTGTCAGTTAAGCGTCCAACTTTGGCTTGTAATGCCTGAAGTTCCGAAACCTCCCACAAAAGTCCACCAGAGTCCTAAGTCAAAGCCAAGCGGCAAGGGTCATTTATTGCAGGTTCGAACCTGGACCTCTGCGCACTCGTCGCCGGTGACGCAAGAGGCCACGATCAGGGTTGGTACAGCGCTTTTATAGACAGAGACAAGTAGCACAGGGGAGGTTTCAAATTATGAGGGGCCTGATTAGTTGATTTTAAAGTAAGGACATTTGTTGTTTTCTGATTGGGCGTCCTTTGTCTGTCCTTTGGCGGGAAGGCTTTGTCCGTTGTTACTTGTGGCGGGAGGAAAAAGGGGAAGGGGGAAGGGGGTAGGTGAGGAATGTGCTAAGCAAGCAGGTTTACAGAAGCGAGAAATGCAGGTTAGTTTATGTACGATCACTCATTCCATTACATATCAGACTACAATTAGGAAGTTTCACAACCCATTCTACTACACAGCGGGTTACATTCAGGAAAGGCCTCACAATGCTCGTAGCAAACAGCAAGCAAAACAGACTTCTCAGCAACTGTATTTCTTATCAAAGATCCATAATGAGCAGAAAAGAGAACCTAGCTTTAAACTAAGGCAGGGCTGTCATTTGGATTGTTCCTTTCAGGCTCAGGTCATGATGTCAAGGTTCTTGAGATCAAGCACAGAGTGGGGCTCTGTGCTGACAGGTGGGAGCCTGGAGCCTGCTTTGCATTCTGAGAGAGTCTCCCTCTCTCTCTGCCCTTCCCCTGTTCATTCTCTCTCTCTCTCAATCTCTCTCTCTCTCTCTCTCTCTCTCTCTCTCTCCCCCCCCCCCGCTCCCTCTCTCTCTCCCTCTCTCTCTCAAAAATACATAAACATTTAAAAAAAAGAATGCATAGGAGAAAATTACGTTTTCAATACTTTAACTACTGAACCTGCTCCTGTCAAATGACATAGGATAATTGCCACATTACATTAATGGGCAATTAAAATAGTTCAACATGTCATGGAGTTCATAGAAACCCAAATACAACTAGGGGCTTCAGGAAACTTGGCTTTTTGGAAATGGCAGCTTTATTTGATATTTGAAATGTTGTTTGATGAGTTGTTTTTAAGGTAGATTCAGGAATGAGCATTTGATGACACATCTAATGTCCTGATTTGTAGAGTGAGGTGGGAAAAAAAAGTGAAATGAATATATTAATCTTGCTTTGTGTACCCTATTGGTAGTTATAAAACACTTGAACTCTGAAATGATAAGAAGGTGTAAAATTTATGAAATAGGATTGCATCTTGTTTACTTACTTAGCATGTGTTAAGTCCTTTCTAATAGCTAAAGTCTTTAAAGCCAGCCAGAGTAGATGTTCAGGTTCCCACTCACCCTTTGGTGATGAGGGTGTGAGAGGCTATGTCTTTCCACCATTGTGTTTGACTTGAGTAGGGAAATTATTGCTAAACCAGTTGTTTTCCTAGACTATTCTTTCCCCATCCCTTGGCTGGCGAAAGTTGTCTTCTCTTGGGCTGTTGCTTTATCAGTTGCCAGCTTCTCCAGCACCCTGCCCAGGATATAAAAGAGGCTAAAATAAAACCCGGGAACTCACGATTGTGTTGTTCCCTGGGTCTGGATGTACCTAGCCAGTCTGTCTTCCCTCTACCTTTCTGAATTTTTCATGCGAGTCCCAACATTTTTAGCTGTACCTGGTGGGAGGAAAGTGAAAAACTGTGTGTAGATTATCTTGCCTGGATCAAAACACCCTTTTTTGTATCTTGCGTCTGCATAAATTAAAATATATTTTATTTATTGCCATTTTGTGAGACCTATGTCAATGCAAATGCACCACATTTTAGTCAGTTCTGCAGTGAGTATTGTTGGGGTGACCAGTTGAGAACTCATTGATTTCTCATCTATGTCCTGTGTTCTTTCTAGAGCTTATGCTGCATTCTTTCCTGTTGCTGTAGGAGTTAAATTGTTAGTTATGAGACTCAAAGCAACAGCAGGGCGTGTGCACTTATCTTTTCTTGACATTTTCACTGTCAATCAGGGGCTCTGGGGAAAAACCTCATGAGTGAAATTTATTTGATTTTCTTTATCATGCAGTAATACTGGAGATAAAAAACTTAATCTGAGCAATGGTATGAAATCACTGCTTTAAACTTTTAATGTGCATTTCTTCCAGGCAGCGTTTTCATGGATTATTCTCTAAGGTTTACTGTTACAGAGAAATGTCTTATGTGAATCAATGAAAAAAACCCCAAACTAATATATAGATATATTGGTAAATGTTGAATGAAACCACACTAGCTATGTTTCCCTTCAGTTTTGAAAATTGTACCCATGGGTTATATTGGTTTTAAAATTCATCTTTATGGCTGTAGAGGTTAGTTCATTTTATACCTTCTTTTTCTGCAGAAGAAATAAAATCATGTGTGTCTACATTAAATTTTTGTACTATTCTCTGGTTTCTTTCATAATTCAACAGAGAAAGACTTATCAGTTTATCATTTATAATGTCTCAGTTTTTGTGGTTTCATCTATTTCGAAATGTTTCTATGTATAATTCACTGTGGGTAATTTGAAGTACATATTCTGTAAGTAGAAAAAAAACCCTGTTTTTCTTTTCTAAAGATGCCATTTAAAATGAAAAGAAGAATCTTTTTATTTCATATCATCTACCTCATCTCGGAACAAAGAACCACAAATGACAGAAAACTGTTTATTACCACGGTATACAAGAATAAGAAAAAAGCACTGAATGTGATCTTCTTGTCAAACTCATTTGCTCCCTTTCCGGGATTAAAAAAAAATAACAACAAACCCATTTTAGAGAGTAAAAGTCACATTTTTATATTTGGCTCATAAGAAAGCTTTAATGATTCCTGTGCTTTTCAGAAAATGTTCTAAATGTCACTTGTAACATTCATCTGGAAACAATTTAATTCAATCACTGATGATTTTAACATTTAAATATTAATCCGGGTTTATCTCTGGAGGTAAATCATGTACTTTATATAGTTACATAACATTAGGAAACATAAGGTCTTTACATGTATTATTTATATTACACAATTCTGAGGTAAATCCATGAAACTGAATTTGAGCTCAATGCTCTTTGCCTGAAAGCAGTGATTCTCAAGGAGAACATAGGCTAATTATTTTCTCTCCAGGAACATTTGGCAATGAGTGTTAGGTAAATGCGCAGAGACTTTTTTTATTGTCACTACAAGGCGGGCTCCAGGCATCTAGAAGGCAGAGAGACTAGGGATACTGCTAAACATACTAGCATATACATAGAACGCATCCCACACCAAAGAATTATCTGGTGCAAAATGTCAGTGGTGCTGTTGTTGAGAAACCATGGCCTCAAAGGAGTAATTCCAGAGTCTGGTAATTTATGGATTGTTGGAGCCTGAAAGAGTAAATAAGTTCCATGCCAAGAATTTTATTTTCTGTGTTAATAAATGCATAATATAATATATTTCACGTTATAGAGGTTTTTAAACATTGCAGTAGCAATTATTTCCCTCTGATGGACTTTCTAATTGTTTGCTTTGTTTCTCCATGCTTTTGAGCAAATACGCTCTGTAACAAAACCTCTCCTGCTTTACTCTTGATGAAATAGACAGAAATGAAGATAATCCTCCATTTGTGGCTTTGCAAATTATTATGCATCCCTCATGTCCAGGCGGCAGATAAACTGGAGGTAAGATTTAGGTCACATTCATTTTAATCTGCATTGTGCTGGATGAAAACCCTCACCTTTTCATTCAGGCATGTGGCTATCCATAGTTCCCCACACCCTTCTGGAAACCTCCACAGTATATGGCGGTGAGTTCTCATGGGAAGCTTGCTCTGTGGCCACACTGCTTCTCAGGTCCCTCCCACCGGTGCAGGGAAGGTCACCATAAGCCTGATTGCTCCACACATCCCTGCCTCTACCAAGGGGCAAATTCTTGCCAGTTTCCCCAAGGGGCAAATTCTTGCCATTTTCAATCTCTTTGTTGCCATGATTATTTCTTGCAAAGGAAAAATCACTACAATTCTTGCCCCAGGATAGTTGCTCTGAGGAGGTTTCCCAGAATGAGGTTTTTGCCTCTTAACTTCCAACTAAAGAGAGGTGCCTTTGCATTTCACACAGACATTCCCCGCCCCCTCCCCTGCCCCAGTGGGTGTCTTCAGAATATCCTGAGGACTGGATCAAAGTTCAGGGGCTAGGAAGCACCAAAGAACACTCTCCTCCAACACTTAGGCTCTGTTGCTGAGTCTGGTTTGCCTGGCAACACTTCTTTTTCTTGGGTGAATTCTGCCTCAGGGGCTCTGGCATCCTGCCCTGTGTGAACATACCCACTGGGATGCCATCCTGCTCTCCTACACCTTCTTCCATAGATGTTTAAATCTAAGTGTGGGAAAGGTCCCATTGCTCCCACCCCACAGGAGGCTCCTAAGCAGAGGCAAAATGTTTCTTAGGGTTGGCCGTCTTATAATGCATCCAGACAAATGTGATCCAATCTTTTCCTAACCCAGTCAAGCCAGTCAAGGCCCCAATACATCTTTAATCAACAAAATAAAAATGAAAAAAAAAAACTATTACAACAACACACACACACACACACACACACACACACTATATATATATAGTGTGTGTGTGTGTGTGTTTATACACACACACATATATATTTTACCTGACCCATAATTGGCAATCACAAGGCAGGGCTTAACAGAGTAAGAAGGGAGCACGGTAGTTAATTTTAGGTGCCAACTGAATTGGAGTAGGGGAGGCCCAGGTAGCTGGTCAAGCATTATTTCTGGGTGTGTCTGTTCAGTGTGTTTCCTGATGAGGTTAGCATTTGGATTAGTGGACTCAGTGGATTGTCCTCCCCAATAAGAGTGGGCATCATCCAATCCACTGAGGATCTGAGTAGAACAAAATGATAGATGGGTGCCATCTTTTTCTCTCTGCCTGACCGTAGGAACTGGGACATTTCGTCTCATCTTCTGCCCCCAAACTGGGATTTGCATCATTGGTTTCCATGTTCCCGGGCCTTCAGACTGACTGAATCACTCCACTGACTTTCCTGGATCTCTGGTTTTCAAACGCTGGACTGTGGAACTTCCTAGCCTCCATAATCACATGAGCCAATTTTTCATAATATACTTCCTTTATATCTTGTTGGTTCTGTTTCTCTGAAGAACCTGACTAGTACAGTGAGAGAGAGTTCAAAGGCTTTTTGAGGAGTCAGCCAGTATATTTTTAGGACTTGAAATGGTCTGATACCTCAGGAGACGGACATGGCAGGCTCAAAAATATTGGTACAATTAGTTATTATTTTTAGGTCTATCTCCTATCTAATTATCAGTGTATCTAAGCATTTATTCTTTATATTAATGAGTACTTCACTTAAAACAGTGAGCCTGGCTAGATACAACTGACAGGTTCTTGAGAGAAATCCTATATCTAATTCCTCGGGGAACCCAGAACTTGTGGAAACTGCAGCTGTGAAAAGAAGTAAATTCCTTGGAGTTTATGATAAAGAAGATGCAAAAAAGACTTTGAGCGGTCCTTGATATATTCTGACCAGGAGTTATAGATCAGCATTATTACAGGCCCTCTAATGATTATTGTTCTATGGCAGCAATGCTACATGAATGTGTGATGTTTCATAATCACCAAGAAATCTCAGAAGAATGTGGTCCTTGAGGTCCTGAGGTACGAAGTTAAATCTGGACACGGTTTAATTGACAAGACTGGGGAATTAAAAGGCTTAGTATCTCATGGTAGGCTGAAGAATAGTCCCCTAAAGATTCTCACATTCTAATCCCTGGAACCTGTTAACGATAGCTTCTATGGCAAAAGGGGCTCTGGAGACGTGATGAGGTTGAGGAGCTTGAGATAGGGAGGTCTTCCTGGATTGTCCCAGCAGGCATGAGGCAATCGAAAGAGCCTCTACAAAGAGGAAGCCACAGATCAGAGTCGATGTTGAGTGATATTATGAAGGAAGCAAGATGTTGGAGTGATGTGAGAAAGGGGCCATGAGCTCAGGGATGCAGGCATCTCTAGAAGATACGAAAGGCAAGGAAAGGGATCCTCCCCTAGAGCCTCCAGAAGGAACGGACCCTGCCCACACCTTTACTTTAACCCAGTGCGACGGATTTTAAGCTTCCAATCTCTGTAAGTGTAAAATGAATAATTTGGATTATTTTAAGCTAATAAGTCTGATATTTTATTGTGGCAGCGATAAGTTACAGTAAAACCCTGGTTTGTGAACATAATTCATTCTGGAAACATGCATGGAATCCAAAGCACTTGTCTATCAAAAGGAATTCCCCCTAAGAAATAATGGAAACTCAGATGATTCCTTCTACAACCCAAAAATATTCATATAAAAATGATTACAGTACTGTAATATAATACAAAATAACAATGACAATACAAAAGAAAAAGAAAAAGAAACAAAGTAACCTGCACTTCCCTTTGAAAACCTTCATGGCTGGTGTGAGGGAGACGAGAGAGGAAAGTTATTGTGTAGGACAACTTTCACTATCACTAAAGCAATTGCTGCTATCTCTTGGCTCAATGGAATCTTTTTCTGCATGGGGGCCATTGTATCCACTCACATGAATATTGACTACAGTACAGTTTTAAGAAACTCTAGTCATATACTGTATTTAATGTAACTGGCAATAACGCAGCAGAGGAAAGGGTGTCTATCTGCAGGCATTCTGACGTAGAAGCAAACAAAGCATTCCTAAGCTCACTCTTGTATGGAAATACAAAGGAGTGTCCATAGGTGCTTTGAAGTAACAAAAAATACACTAGTGCCAGTTGTGGGCAGCTTCCAATGTTCTGAAAAGTCACTGATATCTGCCAAACACTGTGATCTGAAATCGAGCATCCAAGCATGGGAGATGATCACCCACAATCCTGCAGAGAAAGAGAGAAAGACCGTTAGGTCAGTTGTGATCATGTGGCTTTCAGCATCACATATTACTCATATTGCAAGACAGCTCGTTTATCAAGTTAAAATGTATTACAAATGGTTGCTTATCTTGTGGAATCCTCGCAGAACAAGTAACTCACAGTCCAAGGTGTGCTGTATTACAAACCCATTTGAGTCTCCCACAGTCTGCATAGCCTCACCCTCTGGAGACCAAATCTTCCAGCCTCCCACCAAGCTTATCTCTTACGATAAACTGGGCAACAGGAAAACTATGGGTGCTCGCTGACCTTTTGGCTTTCACCTATGCCCTGGGGTTGCTCTGTGGAAAGGTATTATTTGAATATTTCACAGCTAATTTTAAATTCTCATGTATAGGATTATGTATCTTGAGGCTATTTTGCTAATTTTTTTGGTGGCCATTTCTGTATAGACACCGGTCTTTCCTCTTGACCCTTAAGAAACATTCATGGGACCAAATACTCATGATTTTGAATTCTGTATCTGCCATTGATCTTAAATGGCTGACTTAACATCACTGACCCTCAGTTTTCCTATGCATAGGATAACCATCTTCAAAGCTTTCTCTCCTAATGATGCTTTAGAGATTGAATGAGGGATCTGGGCTCCAGAAGTAAACTCCCTGCTTTCAGATTCAATCTCTTCTTCATTCCTACCTCAAAAGGTGGTCGCAAAGCTATTGTGAACTGATGCACTCAGATTGCCTGACACGTTTCTAGTAGGAGAGCAAATACTAGCCATTACCATTTCTACAGCTACACTAAGAGCATTTTTTTTTGGGGGGGGCAGAAGTAGAAAGATAAAGGCCAAAGAATCTTAAAAGTGATTCCATTCAGACGACTTGAAATGTCAGATCAAAGGCCTTTACACACATGAGTGAAGTAGACATCTCAAGGACATATGTGTGCAGAACTTTGAACTGATAGTTCTGTAGATAGACTCTGTAACACAGTCTTTAAAGTTTGAAGGATGGGGGCACCTGGGTGGCTCAGTCGGTTAAGCATTTGACTTTGGCTCAGGTCATGATCTCATGGCTGGTGGGATTTTTTGTTTTTAATTTTATTTAAAGTTTATTTATTTTTGAGAGAGAGGGAGAGAGAGAGAGAGAGAGAGAGAGAGACAGAGAGACAGAGAGACAGAGAGACAGAGTGAGAGAGGGAGAGACAGAATCCAAGGCAGCTGCAGGCTCTTAGCTGTCAGCACAGAGCCTGAAGTGGGGCTTGAACTCACGAACTGCAAGATCATGACCTGAGCCGAAGTCAGATGCTCAACCAACTGAGCCACCCAGGTGCCCCTCATGGCTGGTGGGTTTGAACCCCACGACGGGCTCTGTGCTGAGAGCTCAAAGCATGGAGACTCCTTCGGATTCTCTCTCTCTCTCTCTCTCTCTCTCTCTCTCTCTCTGCCCTTCCCTGCTTGTGCTCTGTCTCTGTCTCTTTCTCCCTCAAAAATAAACATTAAAAAAATTAGTCTGAAGAATGGGAAGGTGTTGAACTGGACAATTCTACATTTTGACTGGTTCTTCCTATTTGCTTGTTATATGTTTCATTATGAATGTATTTTATTCAGAAAATCATTCTATGATATTTTTAAGCAATGGTTTTATCTCCTCTATTTGTGCTTCATGGTTTAACCTTTTCATTATTTAAACTTCTTTCAATGTGGTAACATTGCTAACTGACTACTGATCTTCAATGTTGAATAATTTGTCTTTCCTGACACCTTAGGTAAAGTTTGGTCCCCATTTCATATGTTCTCATGGCGGGATGGTGCCATCTATCACAGCTAGGACTTTGCATTTACTTGTGTGATTGTGGAATAACACGGGATTGCTCTCTGAACTGGAAGCTATCATTGCAATGACTTCGTACATTCTCATTACTGAGTCCCAGCCAGCACTGAGCCCAGAACTGACATGTGGCAGATGATAAATGAATGAAAAATGCATGCCTTCTATTGCACATTAATATTATATTTACTCTCAACGAATGCAGGACAATGTAGCCAAATATTATTTTATTATATTGTCTCTTACCAATATAAAATAGCTACTCCTTCCTACATTTTTTTTTTGCATTCCACAAAATCTTTTTCCTATATGGTTTAGATTAGATTCTGCCAATAAGATGCATTTTCACAAAATTTAGGAGAAATAGAAGCAGAAGGCATGATCTGGTGTAGCAGGATCTCTGTTGCTCTAGGCAGCTAAGATGGTCATCGGAACTCAATCTGACATTTTCTCCTGAGCCTTCCAGTGATTTTATAAGGCTCTAATTCCTGTATAAAAGTCCTTTTTGTAGGAATATCCAGAATGGCTTCTGTTTTTCTGACGTAAACCTAATACAGTTAGTTTAGGGAATCTGTATTTCACTAAGGAGAGACACTGCATATACACAATTTTAAAAAGAATGGAAAAGCTTAAAATTCAGATTGTCTTGTCTGATGTGTTTTTGAACCCCACAGAGTGTTGTCCAAACTCTACAAACTGTTTAGTTTGAGGATTGATATTCCATTTTTTACTTTTAGATATTGCATTATTTTGAATATTAATTTAGTATTGTACTCTTTCTCTAATTTTGAGATTATATGTTATGAGTTTATTAAAATGTAACTATCCGTACACAGTTTAGAATTTTAAAAGTTTCCTTAGCAAAATGTGATATTTGTCAGATTTTTTTCTCCATGATAACATTTGTTTTTCACTCATTCTTATATTCAGATCCATTCAGACAATCTGATCCATAAAGATAAAAGACCCATGAGAAATGAATCATTTTGTCTTAGAATATTGAGACTTTTGTCCCTGTCCTTGTTTTTGGTTTTGGTAGTAGAAATCTGCTAGTCATTAAGATGTGAATCGGTAGTTTGTCCCCAAGTCATTTTGCAAGGATTCACGTAAAGTTGTCAAATACAAGCAATATTAGTTTCTGTTTTAAATCTGTTTGCCATTTGCCATTACTATTCTTAATTTTTTTTTATGTTTATGTATTTATTTTGAGAGAGACACAGAGAGAGCACAAGCGGGGGGGGGGCGCAGAGAATCCAAAGTGGGGCTTGAACTCACAAACCGCGAGATCATGATCTGAGCCAAAGTCAGAGGCTTAACTGACTGAGTCACCCAGGTGCCCTGCCATTACTATTCTTGTTTGCTACAAATCTACCACAGACGACGTAGATAATGTTTCAGAGTTCCAGCCATTTGTTTTCAGAGGTTGATTGATTTAGGAAGAGGAAAAAAGAAATTTTTTTGTGCTCCCGTGAATATAATGCGTGCCAATCTAACGGAAAGTGCCCTATGCCATGAGGGTTCATTTTCACTCCCTTCTGAATCCCATGCCTGTGCTTTGTGATGTGGTTGTGGGCTTATATTCACAAGCTGCATCCTGGGATGGAGATATCAGATTACCATGTTCAGTCGTGATCCTTATTAACCTTTTGAGGAAAGAATGCATTTATATTATTTCCTGTCACTATCCAAACAAAATTCAAAAACAAAATCAAACATTAAAACCGTCTTTGTAAATTGTGGTTGAGGATCTGAATGGAAAACGCGAATCACGTAAGAAGTCAAGCTGAGGGCATAGTAGACTTGAGGTCTGCTAAGCAGACGGTGCTAAATACGGGTTTATTGAAATTTGGTGGATAGTGAAGGGAGACCTCCTGGAAAGTGCGTTGTAAATAAGTTCATGTCTGAAATTATAATTTGGAGATTACGAAAGAGCTAGAAATAAACAATTAGAAGGTGGAAGTTTGTGGGAAGTCTCACTGGGCAAGAAGTGTCTGCAGTAAAGCTGCCCTATAAAACTAAAGGAATAAGGAAAAGAATATACTACTATTTAGAAATAAAAAGATGTGCACTCCTGATGCATGCAGTGACATGGATGAATCTCCAAACAATGTATCGAGAGAAATAGGCCAGACAAAATATATTGCATACCACATGATTCCATTTACATGAAGTTCTAGAAGAAGCAAGACCAATTTATTACCTTAAAAATCAGTGGCTGTTTCTGGGATGAGAGGATTGACTGGGAAGGGGACCAATAATCCTTTCCTTGTTGTTTAACCATTTTTTAAAAGTCTACTTATTTGTTTATTTTGAGAGAGAGAGAGAGAGAGCACGCAAGTGTGGGAGGGGCAGAGACAGAGAGAGAGAGAGAGAGAGAAAGAATCCCAAGCAGACTCTGCACTGTCAGCGCAGAGCCCAATACGGGGCTGGATTCCATGAACCTTGAGATCATGACCTGAGCCGAAATCAAGAGTCAGAAGCCTAATGGACTAAGCCACTCAGGTACCCCCTAGTAATCCTTTCTTGTAACTGGTAAGTGCATGAATTTGCATGGGTTATTGCCTTTGCAAAAACAAATGAAATATTACATCTAAAATCTGTCCGTTTTTGTATATGTAATTTATACCTCTAATAAAAAAATAAGTGGGATTTGCACACCTAACAGTATTTTAGATGTTTTAATGTCAGTACGTATGGATCCGTAATTCTTTTTAATGGCCACACCATATTCATTTGTATGGGTATATCGTAAGTTATACAGCCATCCACCTATGGGTCTGCATTTGTTTTCTTTTTTTTTCTAATTTTCTTCTCTCTCTCTTTTTTTTTTAGTTTTTTAGTTTATTTATTTTGAGAGAGAAAGAGAGTGAAACAGTGTGCATGAGCAGGGAAGGAGCAGAGAGAGGGGAGAGAGGGGAGAGAGAAAGAGAGAGAGAGAGAGAGAGAGAGAGAGAGAGACCCAAGCTGACAGCGCAGAGCCCAACTCAGGTCTCGAACTCATGTCCCATGACACCATGACCTGAGCCAAAATCAAGAGCCAGATTCTCAACCCACTGAGCTATCCAGGTGCCCTTTTTCTTTTCTTTCTTTTCTTTTTTTTTTAAAGCTATTCATTTGCAATTTGAAATAATGCAATGATCATACTTTAAATTTTTGAAAATTTATATTTTCATACTTTGGAAGTCATTCTTTGAGATAGAGTACCTTTTACTCTGTTATTCCAATTTAAATGCCCACAACTCTTTAGAAAAGTCATCACTTTTTTCCCCAATAGACTTACCAAGTGTAAATATCTCAGTTGTTTACTATTGAATATCTAATGACTGAGACCTGGAATCCACTAACTGAAAGGGAAACTGAGTTCTTAGAAGTGATGACTCAGCAATACTTTGGCAGTTTAATATGGTAACGAATTCCCCAACCGTTCCCCAAATGGTTCTATACTATTTACTTAGATCACAGTACACTGGAGAAAGGGAGTATCAGGGGTTCTCTTATACAGGGGTCAAGTTGATACTTAGGGACCCAAAACTTTATTGAGGCCTTGTGGTTAAAGTAGGGCATATTGGTGGCAGGATCCAAACGAAGTCCTAGCCGGTGTGCAAATCCCAGATGCTTGAGTATCTAATTAGAATAGGCATACCAAGGAGTTGGATTTATAGTTATTGTAGTGGGAACAGTCTGATGGAAGGCTCAAACTCCTTCCCCCAACCTACGGGATTGAAAGTCATCCAAAAGCAATATTACATCCTGGAGTAAATGGCCAAGGTTAGTGCCACACTTCAAGACCAAATGTAGTGATTGACCCATCACATCCTATTTAAACGCCAGTGTTGGCCCTGCAAAAAACAAAAACAAAACCAAAAACAAAACCAAACAAACAAAACAGACAGACCTTTTACCAATGAACTAATGCAAATTTATCCCAGTTTCAGCTGTGCTCCCACATGTGGTATATTTTCTATAGCTGATTAACACAGCCTCAAGTACACAGTATTAGATCATGCATCTGGCAAATATATTTATTTTTTTCCATCCTTGTTAGGAAGGGGGAAAGGAAAGAATTCTCTTTCACACTAGATGAACATGGACAGTAGTAAACACTTATGGTCAAGCCCAAAGGCTATATAACTTTCCTGCCTGGTAATAAGATAGTCCAAAGAGACATAGATCATCTATACCTTCCAGAAAATATCACAATGCCCACTGTATGAATGGCATCATGTTTAGAGGACCAGATGAACATGAAGTGGCAAGTAAATTGCCATTTTGGGTTAGAAACATGCAATTCAGGCAGTAGAAGATTAACCCAATAAAGATTCAGGGATCTTCGATCTTAGTGAAGCCCATTGGTCCTGGCTATGGAAGAACGTCTCCCTTGAAGTAAAAATGAATTATTATATCTTAAACCTCCCACAACTAAGAAGGAATGCAATGCCTTTAGGTCCCTTCAGGAACAGGGAGCGTCATATTGCAGACTTCTGCTATGACCTATTTAACGGAAGACAAAGGAGTCTCAGAGCAGGAAAAGTCTCTGCTGTAGTTCCAAGAAGTGGTCACATGGTCTGCTGCTTGCACCACATAACCCAGCTTATGGTTTAGACCATATGGCATTAGAGGTATCTGTGGTCGAAAAATTTGCTGTGTGAAGTTGGGTAATTCCCTCAAAGGACAATCACAACCAATCATAACCTTGTTTTAGAGCAACACAACACCACGTGCAACAGAGGATGCTATTAATGTCTGACATGCTACTCAGGCCCATGAGAAATGAACATCTGCCTATGGGTCATGTGGTTAGAGTTTCTGATGAATGTATTAAACTCCCAATGTCCTAAAGTTTGATGGGTTCAACAATTGTTGTAACATGGAAGCGTTACATGAGGCATTAGGTGTGAGCAGAGCTCTTACCATTGGAGAATCCATGCTGCTTTGACTGGAGAAAAACATCACATGAAGGAACCATCTTCCACAAGGCTGAAATGGCTATGATGGAGACATGTGACTCTCCAGTAGGAAGATTGGAAGTGGTAGGAAGTGGTGACACATGTCTAATGAAGACAGTATAACAGAGTGGACCCGGAAGGTCCAACCTGTGGACTTGGAAGGGGTTCCAACTGGTTCTACATATTTGGAGTTTGAGGCTGTTCCTCAAAGTTTAGTTCTGGCACCATTCTCAAGTCAGTGCACTGCTTTGGTCAGCTATTTGATATCCCTTAATAAAATCCCTCTGCTCTTAAATTAACTAGAGAAGACTAAGTCGTCTGCATGAAAATATTAGGCCCCGGCATTTTTCTTTCTAGTTTTGCTGAATGACCTTTACTTATTTGTTCATCTACTCATTCAACACACTAAATCTCTACTGAATACTTCTATTGTTAGGAACTGGAGACAGCAGTTATAAAGCCCTTTATGGACTATACAGGTACAAGTGCAAGAAGGTGTTAATGATGTTAATCATGACACACGCAATTGGTTGATTCTAACTATGCCAAGTCACCGCGTATCAGTGAGCCCTAGTCTGGTCTGTGAATCCAGGAGGGTGGCCCGAATGACTGACGTTCAAGTGGAGTCCTGAGATGAGTAGAGTACAACCAAGTGGAGAGGTGGAGAGGAGCCTCCCAGGCAAATGCAGAGGTCCATTCCAAGGCGATATTGTGGAGGACAAAGCTATTTATCATGCGCTGCTCTGTGTTAGGCACTACACAAAACAGTGGAAAAATACACAAGAAAATAAGACACTATACTCAAGACAAATAAGAGATAGTGGGATTATTTCAACGAGTAGAGAGAGGATTTTTATGTTAGTAAGCATTTTGATGTGTATGTCAAGACATTCAACTGCAAACATTTGATGATGTGTTTAGGGATTATTATCCTCATTTTTAGAAGTAAATGCATTGAGGTTTACTAAGGAAGAGAGATTGAATTCCTAAAAATCATAAGACGTGTAAGTTTTCGTTAAAAAGTGTTTGCAAGTTATCTCTGTTTGCAAGAAATGTATGCTTTCTCCAGTATTTCACATATAAAATTCATATGTACACAGCAGCATAAAACATAAGGAAAAGTTTAGACCATCTGTACAAGTCTTCTCTAGTTTCCCCCCCCCTTTTATTTTTTTGGCATGAAAGGGAGGGGAACAAATAAAACATTAAACACAAGGTTATTTTTTTTTTTACTTTTTTTAATGTTTATTTTTGAGACAGAGAGAGACAGACCGCAAGCAGGGGAGGGGCAGAGAGAGAGGGAGACACAGAATCCGAAGCAGGCTCCAGGCTCTGAGCTGTCAGCACAGAGCAGATGCGGGGCTCCAGCTCACAAGCTGTGAATGACCTGAGCCGAAGTCCAACACTTAACCGACTGAGCCACCGAGCACCCTTAAATACAAGGTTATTAATGACAGACTGAAAGTAAGAAAAATTAAAAGCCCTGCCTGCTTTCTTTTTTTTTTTTAAAGGCTGATAAAAAGAATTCTTTTGTACTTGATTGTCAGAAACACAAAGCTGAGGCAGGAAAAAGCAAAAATCAGGTAGGATAGAGTAAGAATAAAGAAAATGATGAAACATTGCTTCAAAAATTGGCTAAAATGGGATTTCGTCATGCACAATTCCCTGAAATTGGAACACTAACAGCAAAGCAATGAAGAGCAACAATCTGCACTTGCAGGTAATATTTTAATAGTGTGTGAAGAGTAGCACAGAATAATTGCAGTTTCTTTGAACTTCTAGCATTTCGTAAATGGATGATTCTTTATTGGTCATGGTCTCTAACATCTTTAACATTTTAGGCAGACATTAGTTCTTTAGATGCCTTTGAACTATTACTCCATACTTGATATTGCAACAAACTTTTGCCATCATCCAGATTCGAGTAGTCTTGGAGGAAGGAAATAAAGGCTTCTCATCTATTTCTCTAACTGAAACAGGACAGATCACCTCAATTTTATGTTTTCTGGAAATAAATTCAACTCAGGCTTCACGGTAGGAGGAGAAAACAATTCCAAGCAAATGTATTTGCTACAGGAACGTGTTCTTTGTTTCAGACGTGCAGCCTACCAATGGTGTGGGCTGGAGTAGACATTGGGCTGTAACCGCTGAGGGTGCATCCCTGAATTCTGAACTTTTTTCTGTAAGGTATTCTGGTAACTTTAAAATTGATCCCCACTTTTCTGTCTGGCATACCAAGTGAAATGTCTTTTTACTGGAAACATTTAGGAAGCCTAAAGAAAACCAGATTATTTCATGGTTTCATATTACTTAGTGATTTTCTTGTGAGAGTTTGAAGTCCAATGAGATACTTTAAAAAAAACTTGGAAAGAATTCATCCAACATCATCATCCACCCTCCAGAAAAGAGCTCAAAACTATTCCTACATATATTATTAATTTGTTTTGTGATATGGTGTATCATTCATTTTTTCTGAACATCATTTTTGCCATTTGGAAAACCAGACTAGTCATACCCGCCCTTGCTTCATAGGACTTTCAGAAGAATTACATTGTGAATGTGCTTTGCAAGCCTAGGAATGCTCTCTTTCCCCTGCTGGCTCCTTCTCATCCCTCAGTTTAAATCCCATCTCCAGGGGCACCTGGGTGGCTCAGTTGATTAAGCGACTGACTCTTGATATCAGCTCAGGTCATGGGATTGGTTCATTGGATCAAGCCCCCTGTCAGGCTCTGTGCTGGCAGCCTGGAGCCTGCTTGGGATTCTCTCTCTCTCTCCCCCTCAATCTCTCTCTCTCTCTTTGTTCCTCCCCTGATTGCTCTCTCTCTCTCAAAATAAAAAATAAATAAATAAAAACTTTAAATAAATAAAGTTTATATGTCTATATTAAATTAATTTCATCTCCTCTGTTTGCCCTGTGGCACCCCTGCCATCATTATGAGGGAGCTGCTTCCCGATTGCTGTGGCTTCAATTTCATGCAAAAGAAGACCCCGAACTGAATTTGACAGGCAGCAGGTAAACAGAGATTAAGTATATATGATATATATTTGTCACACATGAATTTAGTAATATGAAGCTTTAGTACCAGAAAAATTCTAATTCTGGAGAACAACTCCATTTGCTCAAATCCTGAGATAATTCCCAGGCTCAAGTATCTGAACTTGCAGAAGGAACACTTAATGTGATACATCTTAGTATCCGATTCTACCATCACGTCTTGCCTTCTTACCACACACTCTCTCTCTGTCTTTCTTTTGCACACTCACACACACACACGCACACACACACACACACACACACTCATGTGTGCATGGAACTGAAATGTCCGCTGTACTTAAAGCCAAATATTGCAATTTGGCATAGAGAAACAAATTTAGCGTTGTATTAATAATGCAGCTTCCCCCCCGCCCCCCGCTCCCCGCCATGGCCGGGTGGCAAGGTGGCAAGAGGAAGGCAGGAAATAGTTACCATTCCTCGACACCATTTGACCCAACGATGGGTCATGATGGCGCACTATTCCTCATCATTAATGGAGAATAGGAGATAGCGGGCAAGAGACAGCAGCACTTGGTAACCGGGAACACAGCCAAGTTACTTGAACAAAGTAGTTGTTTAAAATTTCATAACGTTGTTGTATTTTTTAAAGAGGAAATGAATATGTATAGGGGTTGTTACCGGACATAACATAAAGAATAAAGACATCAAGGTGACATAGCTAAATACACCAAGAAGGTCAGAGGTATGTGTCAATACCAGACCTATTAGAGGGCCCCCCTCTGGGAAATGATGAGGAAAATGGAATAAGCCAGCACGCCAAGCACATTGGCTCCTTCTGTGGCAGAACCCAGATGAGATGAGCTTCTGGGACTTTGCACTGTTGTCCTCACGGGAACACAGCGGCCGACCTACACCACCCCTCCTGCCTCTGCAGTGAGGTTGGCCACCAGAAGACCCATAGGGGAAACACCATTTGAAACATCGCTGGCTTACAATAAGTGGGTTAATTTACATAAGAACAACAGCAACGAAAGAACAAAGATGTCAAAAGGACAGTGGATTCAGAACATATAATTTGTGATGATTTTCCACATGATTCTAATACTGTATTATCATTTTTATTAATTGGTAAGAAAATATTATCAAATTATTATTTGATAAAATTGCATATTGTTTGAATACTTCCTATTTTATTATTTTCCTATTGATGGATGCTAAAGTAGAGACATTTATTTTAAAATTTGACATTGTTTATGTTAACGTTACTAAACTTTCTTATAGTCTTACAAATATTTTATGTGATTCTCTTGATTTCTTTTTTATTTATGTAGGTGAGTAATAAGATTAATTTACCTTTTCATTTGAGCATTTTTTTTCCAGTCCTTAACATGTTGGGGAAGATCTCCATGTCTATATTAAGTAGCTATAGTGATTAAAACCTGGTCTTATGACTTTTATAATTAAAGGGAATGTATCTAAAGTTTAAAAAATTATGAACAAGGTTTATCAAGTTTAGGAAGTGCACTCATTCCTAGTTTTCTGAGTTTTAATAAAAAATAGGCAACATAGGGTCACCTGGGTGGTTCAGTCAGTCTGTTAAGTGTCCAACTCTTGGTTTTGGCTCTGGTCATGATCTCACAGTGGGTGAGTTCGAGCCCCACATTGGTCTCCACGCTGACAGCATGGAGGCTGCTTGGGATTCTCTTTCGCATCTCTCTCTCTCTCTCTCTCTCTCTGCCTTTCCTCTGCTTGTGTTCTCTCTATCTCTCTCTCTCAAATAAATAAACTCAAAAAGAATAGGCAACATACATTTAACATTCCCTCTTGATAAACTTTTTTTCTGGTTTGCTAATGTGGTCATTACATTTACAGATTCTTCTAGTTGAGCTATTCTTTCAATCCTTTGAGAAATTCTACTTGTTCGTGATGAATTACATACTTGTAATGCATTGCTGGTTCCATTTATAATATAAAATAAAATCATTATTATTATTAAAAAAATTTAATGTTTATTCATTTTGGAGAGAGAGAATGTGAGCAGGGTGGGACAGATAGAGAGAGGGAAATAGATACAAACCAAGCTCTGTACTGACAGCACAGAGCCCAATGTGGGGCTTGAAACCATGAACTGTGAGATTATGACCTGAGGCAAAGTCAGGCGCTTAACCGACTGAGCCACCCAGGCTACCCTAAAATAAAATTATAATAAGCTTTAGGTACTTTAACTCACCTAATTAAATTGTATTTCAACTATAGGTCTCAGGTTAAAAAGACTGAGAAAAGTTGCTAGTGCAGGTGGCTTTTAACCTTTGGTTAGCTTTGAACTTTTGTTTCAAAATGTTAAGGAGATTATTATGCAATAGATACCATAAGATGTAAGTTAAGTCTATATATATTCTTGTCTCTGGGTCCTAAAAATAAGCTGTTATCTTTAGTGTATTTACAAGGTTAGGCATAGTACTTCAATATTTAGAGGCACAATACCATTCAAAACTCTCAGTTTTTAAAACATTTTGATTATTAAATTAGTAAAGAGAATGCTGAATATAATTTTGGTTTTGTTTACATAAATATTTAAAAGGTAGAATAAGTCCACTGAATGGATTATGTAAATATATAAATGTATCCAAAAGGATATGTATATAATATTTGATAATATATTATATGGTACATAATATATATTAATAATCTTACATAATATATAAATATTTTTCTTACATAAGTAATATATAATATCAATGTGTTATTAAAGATTATTAAGATAGAACAGATTCCATTATTATTGAAAATGAATGTCTCCACAATAAGTAAATATGTATTAAGATAATGAATAAAAATTTAATAAATAATAAATGTAATTACTAAATACTTTTAAGTATAATAAAATCTTCAAGGACTGTTTTCAAGGACTTTCATCAAATACTTTATTTTTCATACCCTAGCTTTTTGTTATTTTATTATAAATGTTCTTTTTGACAAATAATACCTCTTTTATGACTTTGAAAATAATTATTGCTATTCTTTAAAATTTTTATTTTTCTGTTTCATTAATTTAGATTCATATTTTGCTTTGTATTAGATTATTGCATTTATTTGGGTCTTCCTTCCTCCCTCCCCTCCCTTCCTTTCTTTCTTTCTTCCTTCCTCCTTCCTTCCTTCCTCCCTCCCCCCCCCCCTCCCTCCCTCTCTCTCTCCCTTTCTTTCTCTTTCTTTCTTTCTTTCTTTCTTTCTTTCTTTCTTTCTTTCTTTCTTTCTTTCCTTTTCCAAGCTACTCCTTACATATCTACTTGTTTCCTTGAGGTTATCTGATGACATAATTGGTATGGGTGTGTTTTGGGATATAAGACCATGAATTAGCACCAGAGGAATGTAAGGCCCTCATCAGTAATGGAGAAATGTTTTTCAGAGTGGGGACCACCAATGCCACCCGCTGAGCTAGATAGACCAGGGAACGTCTGGGCCTCCACCGGCTGATTCTCCCAGTGTGGAGCCTTTTACCAGTGCTGTACTGCTCTTCGCAGTTGATTCTTCCTCAGACTGTAACCCCCTGGTGGGTATTTGTGAAGATGGCTTGTGGAGAAAGGACTACTTTTGGCCTGGCTGGTATGTCAGTTTCAGACACGTATGGTTGGCACCCGATGTTATCGTTCCGAGCCTGACTATTGCTGCCCTCTTAATGCTTTGCAGTCATGACTGTGCAGGCAGTGGCTTTGCCAAGGTAAGGTGAGGAAGAAAAAGTGAACAAATCAAAACCTACAGTGCAACCTATCTCCTGAGTGAGATTGTGTCCTTTTTCATTTGGGATGTTATTTGCATCCGGCTCCCAAACACCACAGACTAGCGTCTTCTGTCTCCCCAGGATTCTTCCAGAGCATTTGCTAGACCATGACACTCCAAATTGCAGTATGATGGGGGCCAGTCAGCCATCGTGCTTTCCCATATGTTCTCAGTTGTGCACACGTGAGAGAGTGGCTTACAACAGTAAAGTCCTCCTGGGTGGAATATGCCCGAAAGTTTCAGAGGGTTAAAAATTGTTGGAAAAATTATTTATTTTCCTACTGGATATAGCCATCAGTCAAAAGATGGCTACTTGAGGAGAGGTGAAGAAGCTCCCCTGCTAAAATCTCCAGACAAGCTCTCAGGGTCCATTTGTGGGAGAACTTGAGCCACTCAAGCTTCCAAGCCTCCAGACACATCCAGGTGGGGCTCTGCACGTGGCGATCTGCCTGGCTTTACATTTTTTTTCCTTGTTTTTTTAGACATAAGATGCAAAAGAAAAAAGCTATGTGACTATTTTAGTATTTCTCCCCATCTGATCATTACAGACCCATTTGGAAGCGGACTACTTTTTTTTTCTTTCTTGATTACTGTTACCTTGAATGCTATGTTTTTTAGTAATTACGTCCCTTTGTGGAATGACTTTCGCCATTATTAGGCTCAATTTACCTTGAATCTCCTGGCTCAGTATTTTTGTTGTTAAAAATTACACCAATAAGCAGTTTTCTGATTTTTCACCCAGGGCCCTGACGGTCATGCTTTTGTTGTTGTTGTTGTTGTTGTTGTTTTCTTTTATTTTATTTTCATTAGTTCCTGCTTTTACTCATCTCATGGTACTGCCTTGCAGCACAGGGGAGCATAGAATGATTGCTGCATTATGAAAAGGCGCATGCGCGATTCATAGGCTCCATTCTAATGCTTATGTTGATTTTAAGCCAAAAAAAGAGCCTAATCTTTTACTTTTAAATTGTATTCACCTTGCTCCATCTGCTGAAGGTTAAGCATTGTATTCAATCATATCTTTTTTTTTCCCCTCTTTTCACCTCCTTGTAAACTAATTGCTGATTCGAACCAGTGGCTAGTACCGTAACATCACGTTAGAGAAGAGAGAAAAAAAATTGCATCTCAAAACGAGCCTTCAGTCTTCTAGCTTTTATGACAAGTATAGTTCATTATAAAGGCAGGCCTTTGCCTGGCCTCTTGCTCTCCGTCTCTGTTCGGTCACTCATAAAACTGCCACTCTGCATATGGGGAGGCCCCCAAACTGGACCGATGGACGGCTCCAATTCATAGCATCAACTGATTTGTGGGGCACAAGTTCTGTCCTTCCGACTGGCCTCTGGCTTCCTTCCCGTTAGATTCAGAGGTTGTGACTTTTAGATGTAAACACTATAAATAATCTTAGTAATGACACTGTATGCTGACAGAGAACACGACATTTCTCTTAGAAGGAATAGCTGGGTACTCGTCTTGGGAAGTCGGCCCTCCAGCCAGCCATGTCATAAATAGGCAAGTGCTCAGGAACACAGCAAACGACATTGTAACTGATTCTCCCCTTATTTTATGTGGATTCAATACTGTGTTTCAAAATACCAATGTTCTAAATATCTACTTTTGAGATGCGAATGACATACGCTTACTAAAAAGCCACGAAAATATGCCATGAGGACCATTTTATCTACAATGTCTATATATTTGTGACATTAAAATTCAACATATGTAGCTACTAGCAACATGGCATTTTGTTAGGTCTACCAACATGATCCGTCTGATCCTTGAGGGTGAATTTTATGAGGTGGATCTGTTTATGTGTGTTGCGGGGGAGGAGGGTTGGGAGTAGGAAGAAAGAGGAATTTTTAAATGTTCAGAGAAAAGTTTGTACTTTGCATAGGGACACATTATATGGAACACGTAAGTCACTTGGGCAATGAATAATTTGGGCAGTTTATTTCAGTCATAATCCATGAATATATTTGCTTGTGACAATAGAAAGCTACTATTTTCAATAGGAAAACATTGCAAAGTAAATGATCACCAACTCTAAAAGGGAAGATAAAATTATGTTTACTAAAGGCGCAAGAGAAGATGTCTAAGTGCGATCTTGCTGGCAATTTGTTTCCAGAAATATGAATTTTTGAAATCGGCCCTTCCCCACCCCCCACTTTTCCCTTTATCCTAGATTCTTCTTTACTTTTGTCATATATCATCGTTCATGCATACATATCATACATTTTTCATCACTTTAATTAAAGTTTGATTCTATTTTTATTTCATAGGAGATGAAGTTTTTGAAAGGAGAGGAGCTAAGGCGAATAAATAAGTGTTCTAATGCTCTGAATCTCTTTTGAAGAACAGTTTAAGAACAGTGTTAACATCATCCATTTTCAAGTGTCATTGCTTACACTTGTGTCACCACAAAGAGAACTGGATGATGGTACAATTATACTTCTTTTTTCACTGAAGCTGAAGAAAATCTGGCAAAATAGCTCAAACTCAGCATAGAGCCCTGAGACACCTCACTGGGTTGTTTGTTTGTTTGTTTGTTTTTTGGGGTTTTTTGGCTAGCATCCTCCTGGCCTTAACTCTCTGTTCCCGGAGTCCTTTTGACCAAATCCTCCCAAAAGCAGCCGTCAAGAAAGGGAAAGCAAAACAAAACGTATCAATGCAGCGCAAAGAGCACATCCCATGTGGACATGTGACAAAGTAGATTTGTAAGACATGGAGAACGTTCTAGGGAGCTACCAGAGCCAAAGAAATGGCCGTTGTTGCAGACGGGGCGGTAAGAGAGTCGAAAGGTTATCCTGCCACTGAGACCAGCGAACCAGTGGAGTCCAAGCTCCGATCTAGCTACCACCCGAGGAGGGCAGCATCTTCACAAAAGGGGCTTCTCTCTTTTGTGTGGGGGACTTCGATGGCCTCTTCCTCTGCTTTTGCTGTAACGAATAGCATGTTCATAGGCAGCCCACATCCTGCACCAGGAACGAGAAGGCCCCCAGGGCGAGTTCTCCTATTATGTGTGAACGCTAATTGTCCCGCATGTTCTGGTCACGGGTACACCTGCTGATTTAAGGGAACTAGTCAGGTGTTTACACTCCGTCCAGCCTGGCCTTGGCCTCGGAGCCGGTGGGCGAGAGCGAATCGGCGGGCCGTTGCCGGCGACTGACACGCAGCTCCGCCTCGGGGACCAGGAGCCTGCTCTGATTTGTCACACACATGGCCCGAGGGTCCCCAGCGGGTTCTGCACAATCCGCTCCACTCGCGCGTGTCTTCCGACCCCCACAGGCTCCCGAAAAGAACTCAGCTTGGAGAAACTTCCAAAAACGGATGTTAATACCTGTTACACCTGCAGCTCTTTCCTGGTCTCTTACATCTCTCTCTCCTGGGACAAACCTGCAGTGGTTCTGAACTGTGACAGGTTCCGTGAGCGACAGGGGACAATACACAGCATCACAGCAAACGGATCATGGTCCTGTCCACCCCCCTCCCCACCTCAAGCAATATGAATTTGTTTAAATTGTGTGTGATCATAAATTACACGTTTAGAATAAGCACGTATACAGTTATCTTTTAGTACCTGGGTACCTTAAATTACAAATCAGACAGCACACACGTATTTATTAAGCACCTACAGGGTGCGGGCGTTGCTTCGCAATAAAATGGTCGAGTCATTTTTCCAACGTGCTTCAGTCCCTTCTCTATTAAATCGCTGCAAAGATGCCAAAAAGTGCATTTCAAACAATGTGAGGCATTGATCTTTGTGCTTTACTGAACAATTATTGAGTGTAACTGACTTAGATGAAAAGTAAATCATGGGGCCTATCTGAACTTTGATTTCTGCAGAAAACCCACATTTGTCTCTCTACTTGTGTGGGGTCTTTAACCTCTAAATAGATTGAGTCCAAGATTACAAAAAATATATTTCAAATACAATTCTTTTGTAAAACAAAAATAGAGACCAAAAAAAAAAAAAAACCACGGGGCACTGTTTTGATAAAGACAGAACATGACTGGCTTCCTCTTTGGCTTACAGTATGCATCTCCTTCTCCCTACCTGGCAAAATATTTGTATGTATTTAAGTTGCTCCATAGTTTTCGAAAAGATTTTCACCTATTGTGTTTGATACAAAGTCCCAAGTTAAGTCTTTTTCAACTTTCCAGATGGGATCAGGGAAATAATTGTTTTCATCCAAGATGGAACAGCCAGTAGGAACCACAGTTGAGACGCTCTAGACTCACCCAGCACAGCACAACTGCTTGCTTGTCTCCTTCCTTCAGCTCTGAATGTCTTTGGGTTTCCTTACACATCCACCTAGCACTTACCATTTCTGGCAAGGTCCACGGTCCCAAACTACCCTTGTTTCATAGACTCAAGATCCACAGTCTTATCACCAAGAAAAATGGCTGATATTAATCTGTTTCATTCTTCATGAGAGAATTGTTTTAAGACCTATATTTAACTTATGAATAGGGGTGCCTGGGTGGCTCAGTGGGTTGAGCGTCCGACTTCAACTCAGGTCGTGATCTTGCCATCCGTGGGTTCGAGCACTATGTCAGGCTCTGTGCTGACAGCTCAGAGCCTGGAGACTGCTTCAGATTTTGTGTCTTCCTCTCTCTCTGCCCCTCCCCTGCTTGTGCTCTACCCGCCCCCCTCAAAAATAAATAAACATTAAAAAAATTTTTTTAATAATAAATTATGAATAATGGATCTATCAAGGTTGGGTAAATCATAGGGATAGGTTTAGAGAGATGGTACACTGAAAATGTTTCCTGAGAAACAGAAATTTTTATTTCTCATAAGATCTATCCTACAATGCATGCAATCATGCCTGGAGTATACTGAATACCTTAATAAGGAGATTTAGGATGCCAGAAACAGGGGCATGCTAAGTTGCATTGTCACCTAATGCTTGCAACTGAGAATGTATCTCTCCGTGAGAACAGAGAAATGCAATTTTATATGGTGCAAAATATTTAGCTTTGCTATTGGAAAGACGTATTTTCAACCTAAAAGACAAAAATGTTTCTCATAGGCTCAATCCCCAAAATGTTATCTATCGAATGAATAGAATTTTATTAGGTTGTAAAGTGAGATGCCTAAGAGAAAAGTCTAAAATGTTAATCCAATTTTTCATTAGATTATAAATGAAATGTTCTTATCTACAACTGTAGCAAGTATGTGTCTAGAGACTTTCATTGTGGTCCCTACTGGTCTATAATCCGTACAGAGAGAAGTTAATGTATGGAAGTAAAGCATACACTTTATCAGGGAAAGGAGAAAAAGGTAAGCCATAAAACAGGCATAATAAAGAGCTCTCCCCCACCACCAGAAAATTTATGTTCAAGACTAAATTAGCTTCTTATAAATTATGCACAAGCTCTTATGATGTTAGCAAATATGTGGTCCAGACTAATGCGAGTTTGTTTCTAGTGAAAATTCTGTAGCATCTTTGAAAATGATTGTATTCATTTTTATCAAAAAGTGTAAAAGATAATACTACTGACTTTTGTTAAGCAACATTTTTATTCAAGAAGTTTGTGTTAGCGTGCTAACTAAAATAATGTGGAAATTAAATCAGTGTTGTTTATGTCAGCTTTAAATACCTGTCACAGGTATTTCTGAGGCCCAATGCTCGTAATGTCAAACGTGGTCAGTGTTGGTTGCCTGACCTTTAACGACAAACAAAGGTGATGGGTAGAGGCAGATGGAGAGAGTACACTTTGTAGTTTGGAGCAAGACAAAAATCTATAGACCACCTGAGTTTGGCTTTTGTGTTTTCCCCATCTGAAAATGCTCATAGAAACAGAATACTCGTGTGGTTTTATGGTATTTAGAATCTCTGATTGAGACCAGGTGATGCCTAGCACCTGCCTGAATCTTCCTGATGTTCTTGTCCAACTGGGAAATTTGGAATACACCAGCTTATCAGCAAACATGCATTCTCACATACTGCTCTTAGAAAAGTACATTGGCACAACCTTTCCCAAATGCAATTTAAGACCGTTTAATATCAGTCCATAAAATATTTATAACCTTTAGCCCAATAATCTTATTTTTAAGGTGAAAAATTGTATTGTGTATACATATATATATATATATTTCATACACAAACATATATATGTGTACAAGTATGCATGTGCCTACACTCCTATGCTCCAAGAAATTAAACATACCATTCATAAAAAAAAAGAAGTAAAAAAAAAAACAAACCTACAATTCCAACAATTAAATTAACTGTATTAAATCCATATTATAGAATACTATACAGTTGTTAAAAATAATACTCTTGAATGATATTTAGAGATTCTAGAAAATATTAAAGGTACAATCTTAGATTTAATTAATTAATTAATTAATTAATTATTTTAGAGAGAGTGAGTGGGGGAGACAGGTGGATGGAGAGAGAGAATCTTAAGGTTAGCATGGAGCCCAATGTGAGTCTTGATCCCACAACCCTGGGATCATGACCTGAGCTGACATCAAGAGTCAGATGCTCAACAAACTGAGCTACCCAGGTGCCCCTATAATGTTAGATTTTAAAATCAGGGTGAAAAAGCATATATTAAAGAAAATCTTGTTTTTTTTTTAAACATGAAAAGAATAAAATGGTATTGCCACTGATTGGTGATATATCAGGTTTTTTTCTATTGTCTTTTGTAATTCTCCAGTAGACATTCACACTTCCTTCAATAAACATAACAATTTTTAGAAAGATTAAAATACACAGTGGGTTATACTGGTGAAATCAACTAGATGTTTTCTTTTAATATAGCTTCTAAGATGGTGGGAAATGTGGAATTTGAGTGAGATGGGACTTGTGTTACCTGTGAATGCTGTTTCCTCTTTTTAAGGTCTTGGTAACTTTTGATTAAATGTATCTGATACAAATTATGAAGAATGTTTCTTTTACCATGAGCAACATATGTACAGCATGAATCATGATGGTCTTAGCCCATGTCTTTAGACTTGGATTTGCTTCTTTGTGCCTACCCCCAAACTTCATGTTGGTAAGCACAGGAAGGAAAAATATTTTATTGTAGGAGAAAACAAAAACAAAAACAATCCTCCTTGTGAAGGTGAAGCCATTTGCTCTAGTGGTCCGACACAATTTTGCAAAGTCTTTTTTGTTTCTGGAAAGGTTTTTATTTGTTTTTGAAGAAATAATGTGGCAATTTAGAACCTGAAAGGATTGTGGTCTCAGTTGGGCAGTGGACAATTTGGCAAGTACTATGGTTACCATAGTTCTGGGTGAAGGAAACTACATGGTGCTCGAGGGCAGGAGGGCATCCCCAGCCATAATTCAACGAAGTAGCCATTGATTTGAAATTACCGAAATTTTCTTTCCTGCAGACATAACAGATTCGGGCATTTTCAGATAAGGGGAGGTGTCCAAATGAGGAGCTGCATTCTGTATTTATTGAGTTAGAATCTCCATCTCTGCCTCCCTACACCTACTCTTGATTGTTAAGTAAGATGATCTGAAAGGTGCATCTCCTTTTGTGTTAGAGTAACGTTCTCAAACTTACTCAAACAGAAGAAAACCGTGTTAAAAGGATGAGCTTCCAGGGAGCCCCTTTCTTTGGAAAATCTGATTTAGTAACTTAACCCCAAGACCCAGAATCTTCTTTTGAATGTGAGCCATGCGAATCTCACAGTAAACTTTGAGAACATGTTGCTGGAGCATATGTTCCAAACTGCGAGCCAGAGGTTTATTAAATGATTTCCCACTGATTTTGACTACAACTTCTCAGTGTTCTTGACTACTCTTATTTCATCTGCAAAAAAAGAGCAATTGTGATATATTACCTTCATTTTTTTGATATTAAATGTATTTTACTTTTCAATTCGAACATGTCACACAGTTTGGTTTTCCTCGTTTATTTGTACAAAATCTGGGTTTGTATACTATTTCTCTTTATTCTCTTCTTAGAAAACCAATCCTAAAACCTGAGGAGAAAAGTTAAGGGACACACACGATAAGGGCAAATCCCCTCGTGATCCTAGAGCATCATTTCTCGCTAGGGCATGCTCATGTGGCACCACATTTACAGGTCATTCTTTTTTCTTTCTTACCCACCAGACCCTTTGCTTTTCTTTCAAGGCTGAGATTGTCCTTGTTCAGATAGCTTACCCTGCTGAGCATTTCCTAGGTGCAGAGTGGGGGAAGCATCTCATGCTATCAGGAGGACACTGGTTGCTTAACAGATGCTGTGGCTCCGGGGTTCTAAGCCAGGCAAGGTCAAGCCAGAGTCCAACACTACCCTACATGATGTCTCACGGTGTGTGCTTCTAAGCAGAGATCTACACTTACCACACTGAAAATAATCACACAAACAAGTGTTTATGCGCTGATGTAATGGACAACGTTTTGATGAAACGTGTAAGAAAACATAAAGGTCCTAAAGCATTTTACTTGTGGACTCCACCTACCCGCAAGTCTTGAAATACAGTGATCATGCCACATTTTCTACGACTATTTTTGAGATCCACATTTATATTGGAAACAGTTTTTTGTGACATCAATGATGCCTTATGGAAGGTTAACAGATTATATATATATATAATCATATACATAAAATATACATAGGATGTATTATATTATAATAAAAGGCAGGTGCTTTACCACGGAAGGTAAACCTACCTCCATTAGAGCTTCATAATTTGTAGATATTTGCATAAGTTTGCATAACATTCAAAAAGGGTGAGAGGAGGGAATGAGAGTCCACAGTTTAACGGTGGTTGAACGCCTACTCTGTGCTATGCTAATATTGTGTTTCCTTTAATCATTTTACACATAAGAGGCTAGAAAGCTGTCGTGTGATACTAAATTATTAGTCTCATTAGTGCCATGGTGGTTTGGACATGTCACGGGACCACAACCTGACAATTACCTCTCACAACAGCATTAGAGGAGGACTCATTATTCAAAATGACTTTTTGGGCAAGGGGTGGGCATCACTTCGCATTGTTACTTTTCATCTTTTTTTTCGCCTTTTGATCATAATGTGTCCAGGTAAATGCATAGTTTACTATGAAGATGTAGATGCTTTTGCGCAAAGGTTAATCAATACCACACTGGCACACATGTATAAATCATACTTTGTTCTCGTAGTTAATAATCGTTTTTGAGCCCAAGTGTCAAAACGATGCCAATAAAATGACCCAGGGGTCTTCAGAAGTGTAATGATACATGACTCCCCTAGAGTGAATGCTGCAGGGTGACCGTGAACACTTCCAGGGTAAAAAATAGTTTTAGGATAAAATTTCAGTATTTTCTTTCAAAACGGAAAGAAAAAAAAACCTTCGTATTTGTTGATTTATATTTTCCTTATCTTAGACATTTCAGGAAAAATAAATTGCTTCCTCAAAGTCTCCCAGATTCTGCCCCCTTCAAAATACAAAGAATGCAATAACGCTCCACTTCCACACCTGTGCTCATGTCACAGTGGCTCAGGAACATTTAATGACTCTTTTTGGAAATTTTATATGATGCTGTCCACCGGACCAAGGCTCCTTTGAAACAATCTTGAAACATATTGGTTTAGTATCAACGAGGTCTGGAAATTCAAGCTGTCGTCTCTATGAGCGAGTGGAAACTTTATTCACCGCATCTGCTATTTACATGGACATATTCGCATGTGCACATTACTGTTGCTAGGAAACTCAGAACTAGACTCTGCCACCAGACAGGAGAGATGCATAAATAAATGTCACCAGATCATCCAGTTATCACAGCACACGGTTTTCTCTATTGCTCATCTGACTGCTGCTGAATCATACTTCAGAACCCCAGCCTGTTTAAATTAGCTCGGGCTGTCGAACGTCTGCAAATATCTTAAACTAAGATCAAACACACCGCAGCTAGTCTTTGTGAATTGTTCCATCTATAATTGACTTGCTGGTGGACACTCATGCATCTTTCTTACATTTAGGGAAGTAGAGTCAATCTCTTTTACTATGTCAACATCTCTGTCTACCTACATCCACTGCATCGTTTCTTAATTCTTACAGCCCAGAAATTACAGCTTTTTTTTTCAGGAGGTTATTTTTTCTTCATTCATTCAGCCTATTTTCATATTACCGTAAGGATTGAACTCAACAGTTCGGGAAGTAATACGATGAGTCAGACCTGGCTTTTGCACAGAAGGAATTCGCAGCCCAGTGAGCAAAGTCAGTCAGACACACAAGTGCTAATGCCATGAAAGAGTGGAAAGCATTTGAACAGTCAGACTAGTGGCTATTTCCTGTAGGACATATCAAAGAAGACAAGTTGGAATGTGTGGCACTTGGCTTTAGACTGAAAGTTGCATAAAATGCAGAGGAAAGCAGTATAGGAGGAAGAGACAACAGTAGCAAATTTGTTGTGAAATCAGGAGTGAAAGAGGTGTGGGTTACTATGTGATGTGGACGCACAAAGGCAAAGGAGGTGAACGGTCACTAGAGAGCATGGACTGAGCCAAGAGTGACCAGAAATGACAAAATGGAAAGTGGAAAGGGCTCAGGTAGAATAATAATAAGTGTCTTCTTTCTGGGATAATTTCACCGGCCTTATTAAATCTGCCGTAAGTTGTTATCAAAACTTGTGTACATTTCCTTCTAGGTGCAGCCTTATAGGTTTTTAATTTTTTTTATTTTTAATTTATTTAAATGAAATTAATTAATTAATTAATTGATTGATTCAGTTGCTTAGAGAGAACACACATGCGTGCAAGCAGGGGAGGGGCAGAGGGAGAGGGAGAGAGAATCTTAAGCAGGCTGCATACCCAGCATGAGCCCAATGTGGGGCCCTTATAGGGTTTTTTTTTTATTGAGTCTGGAAAAATGTCTGAGAGAACTTCTAGAAACATGCTCCATGAATGAGGTTGTGCCTTAAAAAAATACAACTTTTTCTTCTAAGAGTGTTTAGAAAGTTGCGTAAGAAAATACAAAATATATTTAAATAGCTGAGTTGTTTTTTTTTGGGAGGGGCAACGTTTATTTAGGGAGTGATGTGCCTCACACAAGGATACTAATTACTAGCATTAAAGTTTAACTAACACTTCTTTAAATGATATGTGATCTACATATTCTTGCATATGGCAATTAATCGTCACATACGTGAGTACTTTCATTTGACCACTGGCAAAAGTTGCTATTCACCTTAGTTCAACACATTGATATTCATCAGAAATATTTGTGTTATTTGAGGTCAACTATTACTGAGGTATTAGGATACAACCTAGGAGTAAACTCATGGGCTGGTACCAAAATGGGGATCTCTTAGGAAATGTCTTTGAAAGCATAGATATATCTATGGGGTAGAACCAACTCCTCTTGAGATAAGAATATAAGTTCCCTGGGGTCCAGGTAACAGTTTCAAGAACCAATAATACAAGTTAGAAAACTTAAGAAACCCGTACTCTGCCCTAACATTCTAAGCCCTGGCAAAGCCATGAGACACTGGTGAATGAATGGGATTGCCATTACTGGACAGGACTCTCAGAAAGGCAGACAGACTCTGAACATCTTTGGTAGACTTTGGGCTGAAACCCAGATTAAACATTTCTTCCACTTGAATGTGAATGCAAAATGCAAAATCAAAATTAGGTCAGTCCACTCCTACTTGAAAACAAAGCCAATGGTCAATAACATTATCCTTCATTATGTGCACAAAATAAATTAGTCGGAAACCTTAGTTAAATATCTCGACTCAACATGAAAGTTCTAGAAGGGGAATTAAGTTAAAGCAACACTACTGAGACCAGACACATAGGCTACAGGGAATAGACTAGCTAAAGAACATTTTACTATTTATGGAAACGTCTGTGGGGCGGCACATTGTAAATAAAATATTAATAAAGAATCAAATGTGTTGACAATTGTCCCACCTTACGCCCCTCAGAGCCCCCTTCTCTTCCAGCCTTCCCTCTACTTCCAGATACTCTGCATCTAAGTTGGACTCAGGTTTCTCTCCCTTTCTCCTTAGACCAACCTCCACCCTTTTAGGATCTTTCTCTGGGTTATAAGATCAACCGATGCTAACACGAGCATGACTCAAAGAAGCTTACACAGGTAATTCTCCAAATTAGTCGGTTTATACTACAGAAGGGACTTTACTAGAGATCAAAAGTACTTGATACATTTGAGAAGTAATCATGAAGAACAGATTTTTTTTTATTGTCAGAGATTTAAAAGGATTTCTCTAATACTTTAGAAACACACCAAATATAATGACACTTGCAGATATCCACCTGGACCTATGGCTCTTAATCTCTCAGTGATATGTCATAATGAGAACAGCATTCCCATTATTGTGGATCTTCATAAATATAGAGAAACTCCAATAATACAAGAAGAAACCCTTCTAAAATAATAATTTATATTTTGTGGATGCGAATCTGCTTGCAGGATTTCATTACAGGCTAAATCTTGAAGATCTGCATATTGTTTGGTTTTTTTTGAGGCACGTTTCCCTCCCCAACACAAAGAAAAGAGGAGAGATAAGCAGCCCCCAGTTTCCATTTTCTCCTTTGGGCCAATGAAACATTCTGTCTAGATGGTAGGTTAAATGTCAAAGAAGTTTCGTTTTGATCTGCATGATTTTTATCCTATGCTGAAGGACAACTCAGAGGGTGTCAGGGTTTGGCAAAAGCTTTCTCATTCTTTTTTCTTTCCTTTATTTCCTTTCCTTTCCTTTCCTTTCCTTTCCTTTCCCTTACTTTCTTTCCTTTGTTTCTTCTATTAAAAAATCTTTTTCTTCTAAAAATTTTAAAATACAATTATAAAAATAGCTGTTCTTTTAATCCCCTTTTTTTTTTCTTTTTCTCTTCTTTTTTCCCTTTTGGATCTGTTTTATTTTCCTTGTACTGTTGTAGACTCTAAGTTTAAAATTCTCTTTTGGCCAGTAAAAAAGTGGACACAGGATTAAAGAGAGAGATGGCTAATGTCCGGGAAAAGACAAGAGCCCTGAATAAGCGTCCTTGCCCCATTTTTATTAGGATCAGAAGGCTTACAAACATGGCGATGAACGTGCACAAAAGGGCAATGAATCTGTGAACATTAACTTGTGGATGTGAGGGAAAGGGGGACTTGAGGATATTTGTGGTTAGGGGTTTGGGTTAATACAAAACAAAATTGGGTGCTGGACAGTCAGGAGGAAGGTTGTTTACAGCGGACAGGAGACAGCATCTCTGTTTATCTTAGCTATTCTAGGGGATGAGACAGATGGGGGGAATAACCTCAGGGTTAATAAGGCACTTTTTCTTTTGTTAACCAACTCTGCTCTGGGCTGCTTTGCCTGCAGCACAGGGTCCCTAGTCCATTCACCAATTTACCTAACTTGGCCCTATTCTCCTGCAAAAGCTGCTATAGTACTAAATTGGGGTGCTTCCACCCTGAACATCTAATCTTGTTTATTCCATACACCTGTGTATTGGGCACCTTTGCCTCTCCCTCTCTATTCTGGGGGCTCTGCACCCCCCCTCTACTTTAGGGTGCCTTTGCACCTTCCTATTCCTGGAACCTTTGTGCATCTCTATTCTCGGGGTTCTTTGCACCCCCCCAGTCTTGGGGTGCCAATCTGGTTTACTCAAACTCGGATGTGAGCATTTTATGACTTTGTATTTCTTTATGCCTTGTCAACCCATTGGTGTAAGCTTGGGGGATTTCTAAGCTTATCCCCACACTGTACATCAAGAAGTATATGACTGTATAGTTTTAGAAAACTACAATAATAATAAGATAGCTGTCAGATCAGTATAGTGTGTTCATTTTTTCTTCCTGGCCACAGTTACCCTATGTTGAATTAATATTTCCTAAATATTCATTATGTTCACATAGTGGAGACAGACCACTAAACAAAGTATTTTCTATTTTTTTTTATTAATTTATTTTGTGACAGAGAGAGAGCACAAACAGGGGAAGTGCAAAGAGAAAAGGAGAGAGAGAATCCGAAGCAGGCTCCATGCTGTCAGCACAGAGCCCAATGTAGGGCTCGAACTCATGAACAGTGAGATCATGACCTGAGCTGAAATCAAGAGTTGGACACTTAACCAACTGAGTCACCCGTAATGATTCCCTTTCAACTGTTTTGGAATACTGATGTTGTTAATTATTATTAATAGGTCACTGAGAACACTTTTTAAAGGTTGGCAATTGAATATAAGTTTTATGCCTTTAGTCTCACTGGAATTTACTAGGGAGGACATGGGGGAAACTGTTAATTCTTGCTGTGCTCCGCCCTTTCTTCTAAGAGGTCCTGAAGGCTCTTGTCTGGTTAACCTATACTTCATCTGGTAATGCCAATTTCTTAGGATTGTAGAGATGAAAGAAGTATTAACATTCATTGTTACTTTCATTTTTTGATAAATAACATAAAGAATCCCAGAAACTTTGGGGAGCATGTTTCTAGCATTGCATGGGCTATTAGTAAAGTAAGCAGTCTATAGCCTCAGTTAGCTGTTCCATCGTGATGTGCTATGTTTTTTAGAAGTTTGGCATTGCTGATGAAAACTCTTCTGCCAAAGACCAAATATCGTGTATTATGTGTGTACATTGTGTACATTATGTGTGTGTTCTGGGGAGTTAGAGCAAAATAAAGTTATTTCCTTAGTATAAACAAATCATCTAGGATAGTCACTAACAGTATCTGATGGTGACAATGCGTGTTCCAGGAGGCATTTGAGAGCAAAAATATGCTCTTAAAGAAAATTACCTTCTAAAATGTCAGTGTGATTACTCTCTCTCTCTCTCTCTCTTTCTCCATATGGATCCACACACCTAAAATTGAATGCACATATTTATTTCTAAATTACTTCCTTCCTTTGATTTCCCCAGTTGTGTTATTAACTCAAAATTAAAATCCAAAATTACCTTTAACTCTTTTCTGTCTGCTCTTCTTCCCATCAGCCGGTGTTGTTTCATTCTTTGTGTTTCTACCTCAGAAATTTGGCTCATTTTAATCCTTTTTTTTTTCTTTCCACAGCTATATTCATTGTTCTAACCTTCAGTGTTTTCCCATTTTTTTCTCTTCTGGAAAGAGCTTCCTATTGCACAGCTATGTGTGTACAAATTCAGGTTGATCTTCGTGATTGAATGGAAGCTAATACACCATCTCTACAATTGTTCTATATTCTCTCTTAAGAGAAAGAACAAGGACTTTCTGTGCAAATGGAAAAAAAAATAGTACTAAATGCAATCAAGTGTTCTGAATAGGGTAAATACAATCAAAGCAATATGAATGGGGAGGAGGTAAAATATGACCCTGAGAAAACAGAAAGGAAAGAAAAGAAAGGATAAAAATATGAATCGGTGTCCCTGTTCAATGGGTTTTCTTTTTAGAGATTAAAAAAATATATATATCTCGTACTGGATCCTCTGAAACCTTCTTTATCCTGGAAAAATAAGAAGGATCTTCAGGAAAAGAATATAAGAACTCTTCATTAGCATGCTAAGGAAGGAATGTGTCTTGATGTTAGATGACTCCTTGCCATATGTATTCACTTGGGGAAAATGTAAATCTGACTTGGTCAATGAAAAATAATTGTCTATTTTCTTGTGGCACCTTATAATGAAGAAAAACCTTTGTCTTACCAAGCCTGCTAACTGATATGCCCTACTTATAACTGGGCGTAATTAGTACCCTTAGAAAATGCCTCGGCAGGGAGTCAAATAATGACTCTTTTTCATTTGTTTTGAATAAAAATTGAGGACTTTAACAAAAAAAAGGGAGAATCTGAAAATCAGCTTTTAGGATGAACAGATCACAACCATCAGAACCCATTCCCTTTTCTTCTAGAATATATAGCTAGACAGCATTCCTTGTTCTCTTTGGCAACTTGACAGCAGAACAGAGCAGGATTGACTTCCTTCACATCGACACCTGCATTCAGGACTTTCCCACCATGTTTTTCCATGCTCCACCTCTGTTCCTGGCTGGATGTACAACGTAGACGTAGAGCAACCTTTGAAATCACACGCATAAGATGGCAGAACATCGGTTAGTTTCAATCAGTTAATGCCTAGAGGAGACTTGAACTACCTTGAATTGCTTTAGGACAGTTTTACATGAGTGAAAATTAAATAACTCTGTGTGTTTAAACCATTATTCTATAGTTTTCAGTACACAGATCTTTTACATCTTTGGTTAGGTTTGTTCCTAGGTATTTTATGGTTCTTGGTGCAATTGTAAATGGGATTGATTTCTTGATTTCTCCTTCTGTTGCTTCATTATTATTCACTTGGAGTTTTACTTGTTAAACCAGCAAGCATTGCAGTAAATAATACAAATAGAATCTAGAGGTATATCTATGTAACTAATAGGGGTGGAATAGAGAAGTGTTAGACACATTTCTGATTTATGGCTTTAAATGATTTTTTAATGATTTTTCATTTTTTTAATTTTTTAAATGTTTATCTTGAGAGAGAGAGAGAGAGAGAGAGAGAGAGAGAGAGACAGTGTGTGTGTGCACATGTCGGGGAGGGGCAGAGAAAGAGGGAGACAGAAGCCCAACCAGGCTCCTGACTGTCAGTGCAGAGCCCAGTGTGGGGCTCAGTCTCATGACCCATGAGATCATGACCTGAACCCAGACCAAGAGTCAGATGCTCAGCTGACTGAGATGCCCAGGAGCCCCTAAATTACTTTTAAAATTTTATTTTGGCTAATCAAAAAACATAATTTGAAAAACAGTCTAAAGATACGTTTTGCTTGGAAAATCACTGAGACGAATAGCAGAGAGTATGAGTAAAAGTAAAGTAGAGAGTGTAAACAAATTTTGTGGGAAATTAAAAATAATTGTATAGAAGTTAATGAAGACAATATAGAAGAAAAACAGAAAAGGTGGTGATAAATAATAATTCATATGAGAGATAATGATTCATAAATTTAGTACATTCCTTATGCTCTCATAAGCTTATACACCAAAGAATAATATTGATGTGGTCTTTACATACAGAGGTAAATAAAACCACACAGGTTTGTTATAGTTGAATATGGCTGCTACGGTTGTATTCTAAAATAATAAAATTTGGCAGAAATGGATTGAGCATTGGGTCTATTTGTAAAATGTTTTCCAGTGTTAAGATTTTGTCTTGTTGATCTTGGTTTTGGAGAGGAATCAATAACGTTTTAAAAGCACTGTTTTAGTCAGGATACCTAACTGCTGGATTGGAAAGTCCACAAAGCTCAGTATTTACCATAATAAAAGTTTGTTTCTCACTCTCACGACTGCCTATCCAGAACCGGTCGACCTCAAACTGGAAATGAGTTGAGAAGCAAGGACTTACTTTTAAGTTTTCCCAGAGGGGAAGAAGAGTGAAGTCATAGAAAGTTCAGTTTGTCAGGGAGTGTTTCGAAAAGAAAGGATCAGAAGACTGTAACTCATTCTCTCTTCCTGAGAAACCTGGAAAGAGGGAGTGACACCAGTAAAATCTTGTTATGATCATTTTAGTAAGCTGATCTTCTAATACGCTCATAAATGGTATTTCTGGGTGGAAAGATAACAGAGTCATTATACGTGAAATATTTTCATCTGAATAAATCAGGTCTGTTTAGGTTATTTACTATAAAGAAATCTGGGATTTATGGATTTATATGACTGGCTCGGAAATGGGGTATCGTCACCTAAGCCGTGTAATTAATGTGACAAAAGATGATGTTCCTTAACATCTCAGTAACCATTGAGCATTCATTTCTCAGAGCAACCTTCACAGGCAGAAGCCAGACCACAATGCATCTTGAAGCCAGAGATAAATGACCATCCTAGGCAGCTATCTCAGCCAGTCTGAGTGTCTCCAAAAGAATAATTCTTTATGTCTTAAGATTGCTTGTATCCTTTGATTCACTGCTAAGGTGAATGAAAACTTGGTTACGGAGTAAAGTCCATGATTCCCATGAGCCTGACTTGACGATTGAATACTTTGTGTCATCTCAGTGTTATACCAAGAATATGTGGAAGAGGACAGGTACGCTTAGAAATCCCTAAATTATTGTCTCTTCTTTATGGATAAAAAGCCATACCTCAAAAGTGGATAAAAAAAATTGAGATTGTTATGTCTGAGTTTAGTCATGAAGTTGCAAGTGAGTATTTAGATTTTCTACATGAATTTCAGTCTTTTTTTTGGTCAGCATAAGAATATCAGTTAGGGTTGCATTTGGCTGCAAGTAACATGGTTAAATTAGATAAAGTTCTTGTATTAACCACACATGAGAAGAAATCAGAAAGCAGACATTTCCCGATCTGCTTCAGAATTCTCAAGGATCCATCTAAGCGACGCTCAGCAGGTGGCTTCACCATCTTGGCCACAAGATGGCTCTCTATCTCAGGATTACCTTTGCCCACTTTGGAGAAAGACAAAGAGGGAGAGAGAAAGATGTAGTGAGCAAAACATGTACAGAAATCGCTGGCAGACTTTCACTCATGCTTCATGGACTTCGTCACGTGACTATCCCTAGGTGAAATAGTGTCTGTAAAGTTAATTGGTTCTATGCATATTGCCGCATCAGTAAAATTATGGCTCACTTAGTAAGAAAGAAGGAGTAGGACTTGGAAAAGCAATTATCAGTGTCTACACTGCCAAAATTTTTATATATTACTAGAAGAGACCATGGAATCACAGCAAGTAAAATTGGATTGTTATCACAAGTGGTTTTTGGACGTAGTTAAACATAGATTACAGAGTAGATGATTGTGGATGTTTGGATCTAGAGGGTGGCATTACAAAATCACTAATCCATCTTCCAACTGTGAGATTTGATGAGTCTACTGTTTTCCTTTTGTGCGTCTCTCCATTATTATTGTTTCACTCCAGAATGAAAGCAAGTTTCCTTTTAGACACATCACACGCTAATTCATTTCAATATTCAAATACCTTCCAGGACTTCTAACCGGCGATCATAGACATGTTGCATCAGAATTTATGAAGTCTATGAACCTGAGGAGTTTGGAAGTTATCTCTGATTAAAATAGGCACTTAAGACCTGGAGTTGGGGTTGACCCCATTACGTTCTAACAGGCTTTTCCAACCCTGTCTCTTTCTTTGAACGTTTTCTCCCCTCTCCAATCTGTTAGGCTACTCAATGTTCATCAGCCTACCTCTTATTTTCCTACCTTTGAAAATTTATTTTTTCTGTTTTCAGTACAATGGCCCACGATAACTGACCAACCAGTTTTAATTGCATTTTTTATTTCAAAGTTTCCTTAGTGGTCATCACATGCAGGAATCTTTCTTATTTCTTCCAGGTAGTAATATCTCTTTTGCACATAAACAGTGTTTTGTGTGTCTATTTGCTTTCTTTTACAATAGTGCACCCTTTAATAACATTTTGAAATATCAGAATTTTATCTTCTTTTGCCTCTTTGGATATGTTAGGAAAAGGACTCTCATACTGAACATAATATAAATTCCATAAATATTTGCTATTGTTTTGAGAAAAAAGAACATGAAAGATAATCAGAGAAGAAAAGGAAATGGAAATGGGAAAGGCCATATAAAAAACAAATTACATTCAATATTAAGCTATGCCCATTACTTGTTATAAGACACAGCCCATTGAGATGGATGTATGACATATAACTTGTACCAAAGTAAGTATGTTTATATTTTCTTTTTAAAAACATTTTTTACGTTTATTTATTTTTGACAGAGAGAGACAGAGAGACAGAGTATGAGCGGGGGAGGGGCAGAGAGAGAGGGAGACACAGAATCCGAAGCAGGCTCCAGGCTCTGAGCTGTCAGCACAGAGCCCGACGCGAGGCTTGAACTCACAGACTGAGAGATCGTGACCTGAGCCCAAGTTGGACGCTCAACCGACTGAGCCACCCAGGAGCCACATATGTTTATATTTTCTTATCAAAAAGCATACAATTAAAAGTTAAACAGCATGAGTTTTAATTAATGGACTTGCATGTATGGAAATCTTTTTGTGACCCTTGATGCAGGAGATGACAACCCCCCAGGTCAGTATGTACGAGTGTACATATATGTGTATAAATACGTATGTGTGTGTAAATGTGTGTTTTTCATGTATACGTATAAAAGGCCAGATAGATAGATGTATATGTACACATAATATTATAATGCCTACCTGTCTTGTACTGTGTTACAAATTATAAAATATTTCATATGATACGTGTTGTGAGCTGTTAAATAAAAATAGTTCCCTTCTGATTTCAGTTTTGTCATTAAGGCAATAGAAGTGAAAGAGTTCAATGTCAAAAGGAACATTCACAGTTGTAACAACTGTGTTGGGCAGGAACGAGAGCCTTGGAAATTAGAATCATTGTCAGCTTTCACATTTTTCCCATTCGCATCTTTTCTGTGTCTGGCGTTTGAGATAAGTATATATTAAGAAATCTGAAATGACATGAAGCTTGATGATTAACTGCTGGGATATAAAGTAATCAGTATGCAAAAATCAACTGGGCTGAGTGAAATCTATTTGCAACCTTCAAGGGTATTGTTTTGCTATCATAACCCTAGCAAAATGAAAATGTGCAATATAAAAAGGATTTGTACCGGATAATTAACGGAAACTTGGATACCAATTGTAGAAATAAAATGACAGAACTCTTGTGAGTGAATTGAAATAGTAACAGAGAGCCTGTCCATCTGGTCCTTAAGAGAGAGCAGAGGACAATGCGAAATTGTCTATTACAATAGTGCCGTTCCTGGGGTCCCCACTGGACTTATTTTACTTGCATATTTTCTCAGGCAAATTTTATTTTTTCTTGTGCAGTTTTCTACAAAGACACTGAAAAAGCCCTGCATCTTTCATCATCTCCCTTACCACTACCCCCTTTTAAACCAGTTCTCAGTAGGAATACATAGGAATGTATCTGAAATTCAAGATATGAAGACTTTTCTCTGAGACACTTGGGTGGCTCAGTCATTTGAGTGTCCAGCTCTTGATTTCGGCTCAGGTCATGATCTCACGATTCGTGGGATCGAGCCCCACGTGGGGCTCTGCACACTCAGCACAGAGCTTGTTTGGGATTCCCTCTCTTCCTCTCCTTCGGCCCCTCCTCCCCCCTTTTGCTCTCAGAATAAGTAAACATTAAAAAAAAAAAGACTTTTCTCAAGTCTTTATTATCTTGCAAAACCTAAAGTCGTGGGCATGGTATAAAAAGATCTTCTGTAATCTGCCTCTATATCTCCTCCAGTGTCACCCCTTTTCAAGCTGTTAGTTGCAAGTCTTTCCCAAGACCTTGCTGGAAACAACTGCCTGCTGCTCCTCCCATCGAGATGCAATCCTCTCTCCTGAAGGTACTTCCCCACATTCTAAGTGTATCCAGCTACCTCCACTCTTGAAAACTTTCAGCCATTCCTTTCTCCAGGAAGCTTTTTTGCCTACCAAAGCTTGGCCCAGTATCCTTTTTCTGTGCCCCCAGGACACCACACTTAAAAGTAATCTTCTTGTTGAAGTATGACCTACAGACAAAGGCAAGCACTATTAAGTGCAGAGTTTGATAACAGGAATCCATCTAACCAGCACTCTGGACAGGAAAGGGGACATTGCCTGAATCCTCAAAGCTGACTTCTTGGCACCTTCCAGTCACAGCTCCAACAAAGACAATCACCCATCATTTCTAGCACCGTAGGTCAGTTCCGTCTGTTTCTGAGTGATATAATGTGTGTACTTCTGTGTGTTGGGCAAACATTACCTTTAAATAAGGATCTTGTCTTTGTATCGATTAGTTAAGTTTTGAAAATGTGAGAGATGAATGAACGTATCCGATTTTTCTTCCCAAAGACAAACGTATTTTCTCTGTTTGGAATAAATTGAAGTCGTGCAGCATTTCTGAAAAATATTTTATTATGTAGAAATAGGAAGACTTACAATTGTGTACAGTTCTTATAATAGTTTGTCTGTTACTTACGCTATCTTCTTTATGTTTCCAAAAATATTTGTATGGCAGATCCTGCAGTTTCAGGTTACTCAGCTGTACATTTCCAGGAAGTATGTATATTATTTTTTTGTAGGAAACAAAACAGGTAATAAAGACTAAGAAAGTGTTGAACAACCCTAACTTATTAGATGGTATTTGAAAGATAGTGCATAAAAAGATGGAATTAACGTCATCTTCTTTATAAAAGTGAGAAGAAATTTAAATAGGAAGCTTGAGTTATGTTTGGATCTGGTTGCCGAAAGTGTGCTTGTCAAGAGCTATCATGAGTATGAAATTTAACCTTAATTGCAAACCAAGAAGTTAGCCTGTCATGGTTTCATGGGTGTTGACAGAAGACATGAGACTCTTGATCAGAGACAAAGAACTTCATTACTCACAGGAATAATAGAGGATCAGCACTTCTTCAGGTTGGTTCCCTGAGTTCCAATTACCGCAGTGTGACAGGAAGAGGGCAGGTTGAAATCCACACACACAGTGTGGAATCTGTGGATTAAGGAACCCAAATTTTTTATGAGGGACTGTCCACATGCCTGATGTAAAGAAAGACACTGTCTCTATCTTCCATGACTCTCAGCAAACCTGTTTCGGAGGGAGCCACTGTGTCTGTCTTTTAAGTATTGTGTATTCCAACTTCCTAGAAAAGATAGTCTGGAAAAGAGACCATCTGTGCCTCTGCTTACAAGACATGTAGAGATGTGAGAGCACCGTGGACAATTATGTCCCTAAATATAGACCTTATTTGTATATTGTTTTGTATACTGGCAAATTTCCCTTAAGAGTACTGCTCTGCCAGCCACTCTGATTAATCTGAAAGTGGCCAGAACCAGATCTGTTCATTGTGTTTCATACAAAACTTAATTAAGGCTATTATCAACACAATGTTGAATAGCAGGATGAGGTCAACCTATGGTATTGATTTCAACCATGACCTTCAGGGTCCTGTACACTGCCAACAGAACAAATCCCATTAAGCACTAGGGTCTATCTTTGAAAGTCAGACAGCTTTCTCAGCCTTCTGAACTGACCTTTCTATTTGATCTGAGGAATTAACCAGGTACATCAGGGAGTATTAGTGATTGCAGAACTCTTCCTTGTCCCATAAGGAGGAGGTCTAGGCCATTCTATCATCCATAATGATACTGGCCAGTGATTTAAGGCTGGTCCTTTTGCCTTTCAGAGATGCTGTCATTGATCGCTGCAGATAAAATCAGAGACATAATTCATACCACCTTTTATAATCGATGACTCCCATTGAAGGGGTAACTACATACACGGTTGCTTTCCACGGTAACCAAGAGGAGTTTCACTCTGGGGAGATCTCTGCAGTCATCCGAAGGCTACATGATTCACCAGTGGAATTTCCTTAACAGATAAAGGTATCTTAAAGTCTTATATAAGATGCCATTCACTGTGTTTTGGGGAGGAAGGAAAGCTAATATCTGAATTCTACCTTTAAAGTATTGTCCAGATTCCCTGGAAAGTGTTCACAAGGTTTTTACTTGGTGTGTATGTGTGTTGGGGGTGGGGGTGGGGGCTCCTATAAGTGCACAGGTTGACGGGTCTTCTCGACAGGCTAATAAGTCTGAGAATTCCCAGGTCAGTTTCAGTAATTAAGCTGGTTTCTTATTTTGAGAGAGATTTCCTGAGGACAATTAATCCAATCTGTCCTGTCTGTCTACACCACTAGCCAGGCGGCAATTGTTCACCCCAGTGGAGGACTGAATGGCTATGGTGATGGGATGGGGGAGACATCTGGCAGGCAGGCCAGGATGCTTTGCAGGGATGTGCAGGACTGGGGCCACCCTTGACTATTTCAGATAGACAGCGCTCCTGGTAGAACTAATGGTGATCAAATTGTGGTCCACGCCTGAGATTTGGCCAGGATGGCAGCTCCAGTATTGAGTTAAATTTGAGGCTTTGGCAACTGTTTGGGAAAGTTGCACCAGGGCACTTCCCTTCCTTATCAAGTCTGCACAGAGAGGCCCTGAAAGAGGAAAAAATTATTAATGTTCTCTTCTTGCCTGTACTTCCCAGGATCGATGTGGGGAGTTTTGCTCTCCCTCTACCACCACAAATCAGCCAACACATTCTACTGGGAATAACTTCACCTCTGTCCTATCATTTGCTAACTCACAGCCACATCTTTCAATCAGATCAGTTGCAAGAGGGACACGGGATACATCTGTACAATGGAACCAAAATGTGGGATGGGTTTCCTATGCCCCTTTTGGCCAGGCTGCAACCTGGACAGTGTGTCTTTGGTTTGCAACAGTCTGACTCTGATTTACCAAGTGTGGTTATCATTTGTATGCCCTCTTTGAAGTTTATTGTTCATCTCTTATCAATCAGTAGTTTTGTCTTTCCCAAAATGGAAGGGTTTGGACCTTATTTCTTCAAATATTTCTTCTGCCCCTTTTCTCTCTCCTCTTTTGTGATTCCATTTACGTGGTGGTTGGACGGTGTGGTATTGTCCCACAGGTCTGTGAGACTTTTGTCATTTTTTTTAAAACAAATTCTTCAATGAGCTGTTTATTTAGTTATTTTAAAATAAATGTTTGGGTTTTCTGGTTAATAGCTTCATTGAAGTCTAATTTACTTGCAAAATTTACAATACACAAATTTTGTAAATTATTTTGGAAGTACCCCATTTGGTGAATTTTAATCTTTGTATATGGCCATGCGAATTTTACCACAGTCAAAGTAAAGAGTCTCATCCTGCATTGGCTCCTTATGCCCCTTTATAATGGCCCCTCCAGGGTGCCTGGGTGACTCAATTGGTTAAGCATCAGATTTTGGCTCAGGTCATGATCTCTCTGTTCCTGAGGTTGAGCCCTGCATCAGGCTCTGCGCTGACAGCTCAGAGCCTGGAGCCTGCTTCAAATTTCCTGTCTCCCTTTCTCCCTGCCCCTCGCCCACTCACACTCTGTCTCTCTCCCTCTCTCAAAAATATATAAACATTAAAAAATTTTTTATAATGGCCACTCCCAAAGAAGGCAAAATGCTTCTTTCTTATGCAGATTTTCTTCTCTGCCCAAAGGAAACTCCTTGTTTGACTTCTCACTTCTCTCCTTCACACCTCACACTGCTCACTCTTTTCTTCCTAGCACTTACTGGCTGCCATAATCCCTTACTTCCTTCAGAGTATCCTGAGGGCCCAGTTCTTTTTCTGAAACCATTTTATGGCTAATGAAATCAAAATGTTTGCTCTCTTCTCTTATTGGGTACTTTCCAAGGTGATGCGATTATAAGAGCTAATGAATATCAGTTAAAAAAATTATTTCCTGCCCGCCATCTGTACATGTTTTGAGATATCAACAAGAACAATTCTCTTGTACATTATTTCAACATTTATCTAGAATCACAGCCACTAGAAAAGATGTATGTGTCTAAGTATAGTTTTGCAGATGTTGGTTTTAAATGTCAATGTAAGGAGATTAAGAACGTTGAACTGGTTACATTACACTATGCCAACTTTTTTTATGGGGCCAGGGTTTGGCCATGTGATAGAAATAGCTTCTAGTCATTTCTATCAGTTAAAAATGAAAACCAATCTAATATAATCCTTACTATATTAGAGCTTAAAAATATACATCAAATATAAATATATAACAACCTCAGAGTTTTTATTGCCATATCTTTGTTTTTTCAGATAGATTTTGATGTGGGTTTACACAGGTGTACAGGACATATTCCTTTAAGGCGATATTTCATTGCCTTTTTATTTTACCATTCTAAAACACATTGATATTTCTATAGTATTGTTAAGTCTTATCTTTAGATTTTCATTATTGCTTATTTTTTTTCTTATTGCTTGCCTCTTCTTTGAGAGAATTTATGTTATCATTCAGTGTATTCCTTATATAAATTGTCTTTGTCTATGTAAGTGTAATTTGGAAATGAAAATTGAATTTGAAACATAAGCACTAAAAGCTTACAATGGTCAAGTTTATAATTAACAGCACTTTTGTATTATGTGCCAAAAAAATCTGTTTTCCATTTTATTTAAATATTCTTTTCTTGTTTATGTCCTGGATTCTTCTTGTCAGATAGTCATAATTAAAATAATTGATTCTGTGAAAAGATCCTGCGGTGTAATGCTTAACAGTCCATATCGAAAAGGTCAGACAGCAATTACTGTAATTTTGCATAAAATGAAATAAAAAAGCCGCCCCTTCACTTCAAGTTAAAAATGTTAGGGTAATCAGAATTCTCACGAGGCTTTTTCAATCAATACATGCTTCAGTGAGTGATTGCAGCCCCAAAATCGAAAGAACATTCTATTCAGGCCTACAATTATGGTCACACAGAATATAAGTCCTTTTAGAAAGACTTTTTTTTTCTGCTTGAAAAAATTGATTTTGGTTGTCCATAACCCTCATGTTTTCTCTGACACTGTATTTTGTATGTTTCCGGGGGTTAGACGCTTCTGTGAAAGTCTGCATTCACGGGATTGACTCCTTCCAGAAATGCTTGTGACTCTTTGTGACAAGGATACTTTTTCTATTTGGACTTTCTGGGATTTAACAATGAAAGCTAAAAATTTTAGGGAAATGTAATACTGTAACCTTGAGGGTTCCTTTAAACTCAGCATATGGAAAATATCATTCACATTAAATCAGCTTTTTGAGTCTGCTTAGTTTTTTTCCCAGTAAAATATCATTTTTTTTCTTTTAGAGACAAGTACACAGAAGCAAAGTTAGGAAAGAACATTTAAAGGGTAAGTTTTTAGGGGAAGGATGAGCAACTTCAAGAAAGTCATAATATATATGAATAAGCGAGTATTAGCTGAGGGCATTTTGGTAGATGCTTAAGGCGCAAGACCTACCTCTCTCTCTCCTATTCATCCAGACTTGCTGGAAATGATAAAACACAAAGTTAAGTTGCAATCAGATATTTATTTAATCTACGGAGCGAGAATGTATGGAGTTTAAAGGTACAGAATAAGAAGAAATTTATTTAAGGTATGACAAATAGTTTATTGTATTTCACCCTGTCGACATTTTCTTTTCAAAATTCAATTTCACTAGGGTCTTGAACAACAAGGTGTAAATCAGTAAAGAACCGGATCGTGTGTAGGGGCAAGAATGAGGTAATTTGCTAAAAGTGTGGGTTTGTGCAGAATCATTTCAAATGGGCTCAGGAAAAAAAAAAAAATTACCCTACCCAGAAATCAAAGTGCCTACAGGATTTGTTCCTTGTAGAGGCTGTGAGGGAGAATGAGTTTCTTGCTTCTTCCGGCTTCTGGTGGTGGCCTATAATCCTTGGCATTCCCTGGTTTTGATTTGTATCACTCCAATCTCTGCCTCTGTTGTCATTGGGCTCTTACCACGGGTATCTGCATCTCTTCTCTTCAGATGAAGATACCGGTGTTATTGGATTTGGGCTCCATGTTAATCCAGCAGGATGTCTGAGAATTCACCTATCTACTCAGAGATGGTATAGGATTCCACAGGTTCAGGGTTCAGTCCTGTAAGACTATCCTCAGCCCCCACTTCAGATGCCAGTCACAAGTGATTAGCTGTCCTTCTATCCCAATGACTATAGATGGGAGGTTCCCACGACTCCTTTCCTTGACTTCAGATGCCAGTTGCAACCCTGGCTCTTGTTTCCTGTGCTTCGGACCAACTGGCTGTATATCCCAGGTTCCCCTTCTTTGGTTCAATTAATTTACTGGAGTGGCTGACAGAACTCTGAAAAACATTTTACTTATGAGATCAACAGTTTATTGTCAAAGGATATAACTCAGAAGCAGCCGGATGGAAGATATACATAGGTAAGATATGAAAGAAAGGGTAAAGAGCTTCTGTGTCCTCTCTGAGCATATGACCCTCCTCATATATCCAGATGTTTACCAACTAAAAGTCTCTCCAGATCCCATCCTTCTGTTTTTTTGTTTCGTTTTGGTTTGGTTTTAAGTTTTCTTATGTATTTTGAGAGAGACAGAGGGAGCCCAAGTTGGGGAGAGGCAGAGAGAGAGAGAGAGAGAATCCCAAGCAGGATGCATGCTATCAGTGCCCAATGCAGGGCTTGAACTCACAAACTGTGAGATCACAAACAAGCCAAAACCAAGAGTCAGACACTCACCGACTGAGTCACCCAGGCTCCCTCCTTCTGGGTTTTTATGAAGGCTTCATTACATAAACATGACAATGTCCTCCAGCCCTAGAGGTTTGGGGGTGAGACTGAAAGTTCCAGTCCTCTGATCACATGTTTGGTTCCATTTGTAACCAGCCCTGACCCTTAGTTGCTTTCCAAAGGTCACTTATCAACCTAACAACTACCTGTATGATTCTCAACCTTTGGGAAATTACGAAGGTCTTGAGAACTGTGAGCCAAGAACCATAGACGAAACTCAAATATATGTTTCCCATAAATCACAACATCACACACAAATATGATCTCATTTTAACTTGATTACACCTGCAGAGACTCTAAGGCTCTAAGTGGACAATAATTTGGGGGCACACTATTCAATCCTGTACACTATAAATAACAAGTTGAAAATATAATTATCATCTGCTTTCACCTTGATAGTAGATATATGTATTTTACATCCTCTGGAGAGCTCAAGGCCACTCAAAGCTCTTTGCTCCCAACACCAAAGCCCTAACCCGGACACACACACAAACCATCTTCACTCTGATTTCCATGGAAAATATTTGGATATGGGCAGAGTACATCAAAATAGTATGTTTGACATTTTTGAAGCATAGGAAAGGAATATAGAGTATGTTGTTAGGCTGCCTGCATGTGGGTCTGAAGGCCAAAGGGCACAGTCTCTGTTTCTCTCTGCTTTCAATTGAATAAGATATGGCAAGATCCAGAAAGCCAATTCCATAATGGGCCCTAAGAAAACTGTTCCCTAAGTGTGGTCCCTGGACCATGAGCATCCCCTAGAACATTAGTAGGAAGGCAAATTCTCATGCCCAGAATTCTGTTTTTCAACTACTACTCTAGAAAGAACTAACTTTTCCTCTACTTCTGGGCATTTCTTCGAAGAGCAAGAGAAGCCCTTGGAAGCTCACCTGGTCCAATCATATTCATCATGGTCACAAAGCAGAAATGAAGTTGTCCTTGAGGCTTACCCAATACTTCTAAAGTTCACGTTCTTGCTTTGTCCCTTCTTCTTACCTTTTGCAACCCCCACCACCACAGACTCTGGTGTCAGTGTAGGGAATCCTTGCCTTGTGGGATCACAAAGGACTTTATACATTCAATGCGACATATGCCTTGTTTTCAGTTTCCACTTCCTATTGCAGATACTTAGGTACATGTTTTATCTCTTTTATGGATATAAACTCTTTGTGGACAGGGCAATTTACTGTTATGCATCCATTCTTCCACAGTGCTTACAAATAATAAATTTGCCTCGGACATAGTGACCATTCAATACCTTTTTTCAGAGAGGGGGAATGTTGAGTTAAACATAAAATTTTAGAGAAAATAATTTCACTAAAACCATTTTTTCTGCCCCGGATTGTTAATCATATTGACATTTCATAGTGTTTATCTGTACATTTCAAAGCTAATGCCTTTCATTGGAAACAGAACGGAATTATCCACTAAATTCATTTCTATGGTGAGGGAAAAAAATGTTTAGAGCAACATGAATCAAAATGTCCTTTTGAATATAAAGTACAGTGACAGTAATAATTGAAGTTCCTGGCAGCAATGTAACTATAATGAACTCCTGCCACACTTGTCATATACTTATTAAGCATAGAAGAGATGGTTGCTGCTCCGGATAAAAAGAGCTAGACTCCTCGATCATTTGCTTAACTCCACTTTAGATAAAGTCTTTAGAAAATAAGCTTCCATTAAGGAGAATTTCTTAAAACCATTTAATGGATCCCTACGTTCTATTTAATGTTTAAGATGTCAAATGACTTTTTCTTTAGGAATTTCTACTGTTAATTCATTTCTACAGAATATGATATTCCTCCTCTACATTATGAAAAGAGAGAGAGAGCTGTTCCAAACCATCATATAACTGAAAATGAGTTTTCATGCCCCTACTATATTCATACACATAAGTTTCTAATTTCATTATATTTTTATCTAAACTCATCTTTTAAAAATAACAATTTTTTCAAAACGAGGGGTGATTTTTTTAAATATTAGCGTATTTTGGAAGTTATTTAGACTCTAGCATCCAAGAAGGTAGAATTTAGAATATTGTTACACTTATCATTGGTCCCCAGACTAGAATATTGGCATTCAATAGGTATTTGAAAAAGTGAATGAATGAATTTCACTACAGAATTCAGTTTCAATTTGAAATAAGTCATCGAAGTAATAATGTAGTCTAGGAGTATGCAGTGGAGAACATCATAGCACTTAGAACTTGATTTATCAAGCACAGAATCTGTGGAGAGAAAGCTACCCAGTATTGTATAGAGTGCCTTGGAGTAGGTGGATACGGTTGAAGTTATACCAATATTTTATTATAAATGTAGTCACTTTTGACGCGATAGTTTGAGAATTATCATAACATTGTGGAATTTTAAAGAGCCATTATAAACAATAACAGGCAATGCCAGTACATGATGATAGAAAAAAAAAGATTGCTACTGGCTTTCTAGAGACTAATTTTTATCCCTAAAAGCAGAGTAAGCAATTTCGGATGGTAATTCATGCATAATTTCATGTAGGTAAAGTTTCCTCACTATTAGAATTCATCCAATTCTTCAGGGTATCAATGCCAAAAGCAGGTATAACGTACTTTATCTATGGCTGAACTGCAAATAATCATCTTAAAGAAATGAAAACAACTTCTTAGCATAAAAAGATGCTTATCCTCTGAAATGCTTGCTATATATAGGTTCAGCCAGAGTTAAGAACACCCAGATTAAAAATATCTCACGCATACCAATTAGCTTGCTTGTCTCCCCTTTCGTGGCCCAACCATGCTGAAGACTCAATTCCCTCTACATTTCTTTCTCCAGTCCATCTTCTACCCTGCAGGCCAATTGGCAAGAGCTCAACAGCCCCTACTGGGTAGGGCAGACAGGTGTCTGAACTAATATTTACTTACCACTTCTTTTCTTTGTTTTCAGATGATCTGTTAGCCCTCCTTCCCCTCCGCATCTTATCCTGAGTCTTTTCCAAACTTCCACTCATAAAAATTACATTGAAATTCCACCTTTTCCCCCAAAATTATCCGATTTCACAAAACTATCTTATTTTTACGTTGTACCTTCATTTTATGTATGGGGAAAAGTTTACCAAATTATGATTAAGTAAAAAAAAAAGCTTGCTATAGACATACTTGAATTTCCAAAAAGCGTATGTATTCTGAAGTGAAGTTAGATTTAATAAAGTATTATTACCATCAACCAGTAAAGCCCTTAATGGATCACAGAACTCGACTTCAGAACAAGCTTATTTTTTATTTGCACTCTAAGTAACTTTGGTCTTCTTTAAGCTATAACTTGTAATACTAAAAATGTAATTTCTAAATACTATTACATAGTCTGCATTTTTATTACGACACTCCTTTTCATTATATTTCATTGACAAATGTGTATTATTTAATACCGATGAAGAACATTCTGGTGATCTATTTTGGGAAGCATACCATTCTTTACTGTTCTCCTCCACTGGAAAACACATCCCCAGTTTAAGCAAATGAATTACAAATGAAATACAGACACATCAACAAGTGACTACTAGTTGAGGAGTATTTGCTGAGTTGGAATTGCTACTTAGAAAACTTCAAATACAAAAATGTTTTTATTGTGACCCACAAGCTTTCTTAAGGTATGTTTGTAAGCAAGTTAGGAAGAGAAATGAAAATTGTGGCCCTGGAATAAAGCCAAGCTACCTAGTCAACCTGGAGAAGTCTGTAGATCCCAACGTTTACTGTATATGAGAATTACCAAAAAGTTTGTTAGTACACAGGTTGTAGAGTTTCACTCCCAGAGTTTATTTTCACTGGTCAGGTTTATTCATATGTATTACATGGAAATTTATTTCAACATAGGAAATAAAGACATCCATGATTCAATTGCCTCATAACGTGTTTTCAGAAGGACACGCCCACTTTGTTGGAGTGATATGCCTTTCCACCACTATGGTGCTAAATATTTTTCTCTGACTTTTTGGTTTTTAACTTACTATTAGAAGTCCTTTGATAAAATTATTTTGTCATTTACTCCTGAAGATAGATACTCTATTGGAAAATAGCAAGGGGCAGAATTCTTATAGATTGAATAGACAGCTCATGTTGATTGTAACTTCATCCCCGAAGTCAAAGAAAGCTGCCTGGAGATAAGTTCTACAAGGGTTCATGTAGAGCACTTTATTGTGGCAGTGATTTGGGAAGTCAAACTCTTTTCTTATACCTACAGAGGACAGAGCTCAGTGAAGGTCTTATCAAGATGAGACCAATTTCAAAGATCAGATTAAATTGCACTCCCTTTGCTTTCTGGGCAGGCACAAAGGGTTCACAGGGGAATGGGGACCTTTCTGGAATGGCTCTATACCTATATTCCTTCACTGGTTATCTAGTCCATCTACCTGTATTCTTCATGCCATGCTCCCTACGTACATATTTCCCATTCTTCACACCTCCGCCAATCCCTCGTGTGTCTTCAACTGCTTGTTCTGAACTCAGCTTCACACAGTTTTCAGGGAAGTATCTCTAACCTTCAACCAGTCAGTTCTGCTATCACATTTCCAGCAGCACATCATATATGTGCTTCACAACATTTCCATTCTGATATGAATTAACTCTTTGTTTAGCTCGTTCTGTCTTTCTAGTTTACATTATGAGCTCTGTGGCGGCCTCCTATCTGATTTGATCAGTATCGTGTCTTTCGTATTTAACAAAGCAGATTCTGTGTCTGTGTGTATTTCAAATACAGTAGGTATGAAATAAATCTCTTGATAAATTGCAAATTAATTTTCCACTAAGCATGAAATTATAATTAAATGTAAACATTTTAACTGCGTATGTAATGAAGAATACTTCGTGGTGAAATAAATTAGATCAGCCAATCAGTTTATCCATTACAGGTCCAATAATAGTGCTATAGAATGGTTCATTTAATGGAGATCTGTATCATTATTAACGACCCAGTATATTCTACATTTAGAATCATAATGTTTTCAAGCCAAAAGAGGACACAGTGGTATGAACAGGCTTTGGAGTCAGATAAGTTTGTGTTTTAGTACCAGCTTTTCCAGGTAAATATATTTGGCAAGTTATCTGAATTTCATAAGCCTTGATTTTCTCATATGTAAGGTGTGGTTACTGTTATCAACCTTTAAAAATTATGAATATTAGAAAAGCTCCACACAAAATTGAAAAAATTATTACATAGTAAATATTACTTATTGTATGCATACTAATTCAAATCATGAACAATAAAAACATGTCATCAAAAGAACATATTAATTTATTCCCTTAATTAATTTAACAAAAATATTTATTCAGTTCTTTCTATATGCCAAACAATAAATATCCGATTTGTCTAACAATTGCCTCTAACTTTTAGGATCTACAATACATTGTCACTTGAAATTTACCTGTGTCACGAGTTACATTCTTCCAATTTCTGTTTTCTCATTATTTAAATGTTTTTAAAGAAACATTGAATAACACCATGAAATTGTATTAGCTTAATGAATAATGTAAATCATTTTACCGCAAAAAACTACTATGCGGATTCCTTAAATCAATATATTATTTAATTACATGGCTTTAAGAAATAATTAATATGAGAACTGCAGCAAATACATTGTAGAGAAAGGTGAATTTTAGGTCTTAAAAGTGGCTTCATCATTTCATTAGCCTTCAGACTGTAGAAATGACCATTCCAATTCTCAGTTAAGGTATGGATTGAATGCACCCATCTACTTTATTCTTTCCAGAATTTCCAGTAAATGCTATTTTTGTTTTTCTTGTTGTTGCTCTTCCAAGAGATGAATTTATCAAGGCAGAGAAAATCAGAGAGGAAAAAACATCAACAGAGTTTTGGGAATAAGTACAAGGTAGACACTGCTAAATTACTTAGTTCTATCCCAAATGTAGAAAAGAAACACGGAGAACCAAGAACCAAATATATTTCATGGTAAAAAAAAAAAAAAAAAACCCTGAAAATTCACGAGAACTGGTGGCAACTATGACCTTTATAAAAGGGAGATCAAGAGGGGTGCCTGGGTGGCTCAGTCGGTTAAGTGTCAGACTTTGACTCAGGTCCTGATCTCACTGTTCATGGGTTTGAGCCCTGCGTTGGGCTCTGTGTTGACAGCTCAGAGCCTAGAGCCTGCTTCGGATTCTGTGTCTACCTCTCTGTCTGCCCCTCCCCTGCTCGTACACTCCCTCTTTCTCAAGAATAAATAAGCATTAAAAAACAATTTTTAAAAGGAGGTAAAGAGACATGTCTCAAATAAGGAGGAAGAGAAAATCACTTGAGAACAGTTAGATCCCCACATGCCTTTCCTTATTATACCGAACTTCAGGGAAACTGCCTGCCCAGCCGTGCCCTGGAAATCTGGAGATTTATTCTCTGAAGGGAATAAAAAAGAAGGTCTTTGACCTGGGGGGGTATCAGTTTTAACTGGAGGTATGGCAAGATAAAGCAAAATAAAGACAAAATCTTTTAATCCTGAGACCCCTATCATTCTGTCCAAGTCACTTCCAATAGCCACGTGCAGAGTTTCCCACATCACAGTGGAGATTCCCCAAGTTAGTTTTGAGATGACTTTTTGACATCTAAGTAGAAATGGAATGTTCTCTTCTGGAGATCAGCGATAGGACTGGAAAGATATATACATTTAAGAGTCATGCGTGCACAGGAATCCGAAAAGACAATTGGTGCAGAATGCTTAGAAAATATGATTTGCTGGATACCCAAATCAAAAAAAAATATATATTCAAGGGATGCCCAGGTGGCTCAGTTGGTTAAGCATCTGACTTGGGCTCAGGTCATGATTTTGTGGTTCCTGGGTTTGAGCCCCGTGTCGCACGCTGTGCACACAGCTCAGATCCTGGAGCCTGCTTTGGATTCTGTGTCTCCCTCTCTCTCTGCCCCTTCCCCACTCACACTTTGTCTCTCTCTCTCTCTCAAAAATAAATAAACATTAAAAAAATTAAACAAAAATATTCAAGGGGCACTTGGGTGGCTGAGCTGGTTGAACATCCAACTCTTGATTTCGGCTCAGGTCTTGATATCAGGGTTGTGGGATTGAGCCCTGCATCGGGCTCCATGCCGAGCATGGAGCTTGCATTGGGTTCTCCCTCTCTCTCTCTCTCTCTCTCTCTCTGTCTCTTTCTTTTTCTTCTTCCTCTTCCTCTTCTTCTTCTTCTAACCCTCTCCCTCACTCATGCATGTTCTCTCTCTAAATAGATAATTAATTAATTAATTAAAAATATATTCAAAATATTAATTCATTAAAAAATATATTCAAAAGAAAAAATGTGATCAATTGTTTCAACAGTTGCTGAAAGATCCAGTAAATGAAAATTGAATGTTGACCTTTGTTTCAAGACGTGGAGATGAGGAGAGACAGGAGATAATTTGGAGACAGTGAATGAAAATAATTTTTGAGAAGTTTTTCTGCAAAGGGGAACTGAGCAATATGGTTGTTGTCAGGGGAAGAGGAGATTGAAGTTATTTTTGTACAAGCAGACAAAAGAATGTGTTGGCTTAATGGAAAGATATTTAAAGATGGAAAATGGGATGATAATTGCTAAGAATTATTCCTGGTAATATGAGGGGAAAAAAAAAACCAGAATACATACATGGAGGGGTTGGTTTTTACAGGGTGCTCACAATTCATTAACAGTAATAGGAGAAAAGCAATACATGCATACCAACACTGGATATAATTTTGACATTGAGAACTTGTGAAATATTCTTCAATCCTTCTAATACTCCATGTAAGTGCTATTTGAGGAAGATTTGGGTAACTGGGATTGTCATTTTTTTTTTGAGAAAGAGGGCGCAAGTGAGTGAGGGGGCAGAGAGAGAGAGAGAGAGAGAGAGAGAGAATCCCACAAGGGGCTGAGAGAGGAAGAGAAAAAAAGGCAGGAAGGGAACGAGAGGGAAGCAGGGCTCACCCAGGGCTTGTGTTCAACTGATGTGGGGCTCAAGCTTACCGAATGTGGGGCTCGAGCTCACAAATGGTGAGATCATGACCTGAGATGATATCAGATGATTAATGACTGAGCCACCCAGGCTCCCCTATTTGGGATTGTAATTATTTTAAAGTTAGTGATAATAAATGAGTATAGGTTACCATTTTGGAAATGATTGATTAAGGAGGACTGAGGCCAAATAGCTTACATGCCAGGATTTGGAAACATCACACAAATGTATATTGAAACAACCAAGAATTAAAATTAGTAGGGATATCCAGTGAGCAAGGAGCTAAGATTTCAAGCAAGAAGGGCTGGTCTCCTAATACAAGCGTCAAAGCTGAAGGATTTCAAGGAGAGAGGGAGAGTGCTCTAAGAAGAAGCAACAGGGAACAAGGAAGCCACATATTCATGATCAAGCCAAGGTATATGAAAAGTGTGGGAGAAAACACATAAAAACTTGAAAAGGCTGCTGGGAAAGCAGCATCGTCATGGAACATTCAAATCGCAATTAGAGCAAGAAGTTAGGGAACATTCTGGGAAACTTCATGATAAAGAGACTGATTTCTTAATAGTTGCTCACACTTACACATTGTATAATAATTTCTTAACCATATTTGGAGAAAAAATGTTAATAATTTCAAGGAAAATAAAATTCTGGATTTCCTATATATATTATAAAGATATAATATGAATATTCGAGAACATGTTGAAGCAGAAGAGGTTGCTGGTATGTAATTATATATGTTAATATATTAAATGCATTATACATATACATATATATATGTAAAATCACAGATCCCCCAATTTTTTATGCACACTTTCATCTGATGTGGAAAAATATCTACTTATTCAATCAGTTACTTACTGACTAGAAAATTTTATATTTTGAAGGAAGTCCATAGTCTCCCTCACTTTAATTCAAAAAGTCTACTCCGAGGCAGTTCTGACTTGATTATTCTAAGTTTAATAACTCCCTTCTCTACTATTCCACAAATGCTTAAAACTTGTTGTGAGGTGATTCAAAGTGCAAGAGCCTGCAGCTATGTTGAAATGAGAACAGTATGTACATAGAGAAAGAACTTTCTTCCATTCCCCATCGCCAGGTCTAAGTAACAGCCCCGGCCATCAAACCACTGTTGCTTTTACTAATCAATACGACGTGGTGTTTAAGGGCGTTTTCATCTTCAGAGCTCTACCTACAGAATACCCACCTGCTATCACATGGGACTTTGTCTTTTGAAATACTAATCAAGAACAGAACAATCCTTGACAATTTAACACTCTGGGGAATGACTTCAATTTTTGTGAAACAGCTAAACACTAATCTATGACAAGATACTATTTTCTAGACACAAGCAAACCCTTGACAAGAAATAGAATTGTAATAAATAAGCATAAAAAGCATAAAATAGCTCTCTAAATCTGCTGGTAAGTTCTGAAACTTATATATATATATATATAATATATATATATATTATATGCTAGTATATATATGTATATGTATATGTGTATATATATATATATATATGTATATGTGTGTGTATATGTGTGTGTATATATATATATTCCCAACTACCAGCATCTGTTTGTCAAACAAATTGGGAGGTTCCTTTTTTGGTGTGTTTATTTGTTTATTTATATAGCAGTATTTTAGTTCTCTCATTTTTATGAACAAGGAGAATTGTTTTAGCTGTGCTCTGCCTACTTTATAAATTTTTAAAAGTCAATATTCTACATTAGAAAAAGAACTTAAGTAAATAGGATGAAGTTGACATAAGTACACTTCAAAGGATATTCCATTAAATCTAAAATGGCCACTTTTAAGTATATACATTTAGAAAAGTTAATATACAGGAAAACATGCACATATTCTCATTAGTTAAATTTTATGCTGAAATGAAAAGGAAACTAGTACGTGTTTTTTATGATTGACATGTGCATTTTTAAATGTCTTAGGTAAAATAAGTTAGATGATATAGAAAATAAGAAATAATATGTAAAAGGGGTGCCTGGGTGGCTCAGTCGGTTAAGTGCCCAACTTGAGCTCAGGCCATGATCTCACAGCCTGTGAGTCTGAGGCCGGTATCGGGCTTTGTGCTGGCAGCCCAGAGCCTGGAGCCTGCTTCAGATTCTGTGTGTCCCTCTCTCTCTGCCCCTCCCCCACTCACAGTCTGTCTCTCTCTCTCTCAAAAATAAATAATATGTTTTTTTTTTTAAAAAAAAGAATGAATATGTTCAAGAGTAAGGACATAGATCTATCTTTTATATTACTGGCAAAGTCTAAGCTTTCTCCTAGTGAGTGTGATAACACAGTTATCACTGATCTATAAATGTCCCAGAGCAGTCTGTCAAGCTTACTTCAATCCCCCTTTGTTGGAATGACATTGGTTGAGACATTACTCCAGAGAACCCCTAGCAAATGTTAAGTGCTTTATTGGAATTCACCATTAATGCTATATCATTCATTAACATATATCCATGAGTATTATTACACATCTGAGTATTACTGAAACTTTGAAAGTACTTAATAAGTAGAAACTTACTCAACATCCAAAGAAAACTTAAACAGAACCTTTAAAAGTAAAATTTTACATAACAGATGCAATTAGAGATACATCAATCTGATTAATGGAAGAAACCATGAGCCACATCAATTTTCTTTTTTTATCCACAGCAGCACCAGGGAGGTGGGGAAGGGTGTATACTTTAACTAAATCCTGGAGTGGGATGAAATGAGGTTTGTAAACTACTAGATTAGATATTTGAACTGGATGGTTATTACTTGGAATAGAACAGAAACAGACCCCATTCAAAGAGTTTCGTGTGAATGCATTGACTAGAGACACTAAAAACAGAAAAAGTATATTCCCTCAGATTATTCATATTAAAGATAAGGTTAAGGCTCTTGACAAATACGTAGTCCTAATTAAAAAAAATGCGCCTAGGACATTTGAAAGAAATGTGTTTGCAGTTACTCTGACCTAAACAGCTGCAGACTTATTTTTGCAATGTGCTTTCTGGTCAACCTCTCCTATTTCTGTCTGCTCATACCTCAAACTCACACAGGCAGTGATTTTTTTTTTGTTTTAGGTTTTGTTAATTTATTTTTGAGAGAGAGACAGAGAGAGAGAGAGCACAAGCAGGGGAGGGGCAGAGAGAGAGAGAGAGAGAGAGAGAGGGGGGGGGAGGGAGAGGTAGAATCTGAAGCAGGCTCCAGGTTCTGAGCTGTCAGCACAGAGCCTGACGCGGGACTCGAACCAACGGACTGTGACATCATGACCGGAGCTGAACTCAGACGCTTAACCAACTGAGCCACTCAGGCACCCCGGCAGTGAATTTTTAATTGGAACCCTGGTCAAGTCCAAAAGGTACCACTAAGCAGTGCTCAGATACAAAGCAATAATTGCCAAAGGATAAGCCATATAATCACTTTGAATCTATAGTAGGACTAGATTAACCTGCCTTTAACAAAGGAAAGCACATTCACAGAAAAAAAATGCAATAGAGCTGTGTACTGTATATGGACTTTATATACAAATATTTAGTATTTATAGATAATACATTCTTAAATTTCCTCTAAGTCAGAAAACTTTTTGACCTCCAGCCATCCACACTTGCATACTTGGATGGAGGCGCATTCAGTATGGACTTTATTGGGCCTAGGTTCCAACTTCATGGACACATTAAAAATTCCAATTCTTACGCGAGGTCAGGAAACCATTGCATGGGTTTAGTTCTTGGTCTATATGAGATTGTCATCCTCGTCGTGGTGTGTTTAGCATGCAGATGCTATTGTGGAACAATTGTGCTCTTTATGTCTAGACACGACTAGACTGGAAGAGCTCACTTACCCCTTTGGTGGTCCATCCACACCCTTCAACTCTGTCGCAGACTCCCATGTACATCCTTCCCGCAAACGCATTGACATCAATTCCATGGTGTGTGGGATGCATCCTCTGTTTAAACTAACATGCAAAGTTACCACCTGAGGGCTTGTGGATGCACAGATTCCTGGAACCAGTCCCACAGAGTCAAAATCAACAAGATGAGACAGGATACTTGGCCTTTCTGACTTTGCATTTCTTTCTTTTTTTTTTATATATATGAAATGTATTGTCAACTTGGTTTCCATACAACACCCAGGGCTCATCCCAACAGGTGCCCTCCTCAATGCCCATCACCCACTTTCCCCTCCCCCCACCCCCCATCAACCCTCAGTTTATTCTCAGTTTTTAAGAGTCTCTTATGGTTTGGCTCCCTCTGACTTTGCATTTCTAACCATCTCCCAAGTAACACCAGTGCTGTGGGTACAAGGGCCACATTTTCAGTAGCCATGCGCTCTCGAGGAATCTTCTTGCAATTTTCCACCTAAGATGATGCATGAAAGTAGGACAGGGTTTTTCTACCCCGTATAAGACCATTGTTTCTGGTATCTTCTCAATCTCCATCACTCCAGTATATTACTTCAGTGGTTTTGAGCAGTTAGCACTCGCCATTATCTCTTTGTATTTTAAATTTTGTTCCATATTCCTTTAGCTGAATCCTCCAACGTGGGTCTGAGGCACAACAGTTCTTTTTGGTTTTGAAGTTTTATTTTTTTTTAATTTTTTACTTTTTTAATTAAAGTATAATTAACATACAGTGTAATATGTACAATATGAGGATTCCATAATTCTACACATTACTTGGTACTCATCAGGATGAATGTACTCTTAATCCCCACCTCTTTCACCCATCCCCCCTACCCACCTCCTCTCCGGCAGCTACTAGTTTGTTCTTTGTCCTTAAGAGTCTGTTAGTTGTTTGTCTCTTTTTTCTTTGTTTGTTCATTTGTTTTGTTTCTCAAATTCCACATCTAAGTGAAACCATATGGTATTTGTCTTTCTCTGTCTGACTTATTTCACTTAGCAAAGTTCTTTACTTGTTAATGGATGAGGAGTTTTAAGGACATATAGGAAAAAAAAAATATTGGGCTTTTGTTTCTGTTATGTGGGTAGTGAAAAAATATGCTAACACTAGTTAAATGTTTTTTATTAAACCAAACTGAAGAATGTAGAAAGTATAAAATTGGAGTAGGAGTCAGAGTTGGATTTTTTTTTTAAGTTCAAGAAAAAGAATTTCTTTTGAAGTGTAAACTTTATATGAAATTCATCTAAAACTACAGGACATTAGGAGATGGAATGGGACAAGTAAAAGAGTAAAACTATTTCAGAATTGGAAAACATTTTATGAAAACGAATATGTGAGATTAATGCTTTCTGAAAAAATGAATCAATAAGTAGAAAAAAAAGCATGTGAATGAATAAATACAAGTGTGGAACACAATGAAATACATAAATAAATAAAAGAAATAAAGAAATTAAATGTAAGTTAAACACAGTATACAGTAACATTTCCTATAGGGGAAAATGCAATGAGCATTGATCATGAGCTGTTACTTTGTACATAAAAAAAGTCATGGACACGGAGCTCTATTGTTCATTCTCCCAATAAAACTGAGTTCCTAATATCAAAAAAAATGTAAACTTCTAGAAAAATGATTGTATCTTACGAGTGCTGGGCGTAAAAAACACAGTCCCTAAAGATGTGGAAAAATTGAGACTGGCCCCAGAGTTCTCCTAACACTAGATTCCAGAAGATAATGAACAATCTTTTGAGAGTTTTAAAGGCAAATGGCAGGGCACCTGGGTGGCTCAGTCAGTTAAGCATCTGACTTCGGCTCAGGTCATGATCTCATGGTCTGTGAGTTCGAGGCCCGTGTCAGGCTCAGTGCTGACAGCTTAGAGTCTGGAGCCTGCTTCGGATTCTGTGTCTTCCTCTCTCTCTCTGTCTCTCTCTCTCTCTCTGCCCTTCCCCCACTCATGTTCTCTCTCTCTCTCTCTTTCTGTCTCTCTCTCAATAATAAATGAAACATTAAAAAATATTTTTAAAAAAGCAAATGGATATGTTTAAAATTCTTTACCTAGCCAGGATGCCATCAGGTTAAAAAGAGCAGAATATTGTCTGTATACATGTAAGCACTAAGGAATTATAGTGTTTATTACTCAAAAATTTTACTTACATCCATGGTCCAGGAAATAGTTGAGTTGAAATAAAACTTTATGAGTGAAGTAGTCATGAAAGAGCTGGCTGCTCTTTCAAATAATATTTTTTTAAAGTAATTGTGGCAATTATACTTACAAACTAAGGCCTCAAACCCATTAAGTCAATGGTAGGGAATATATATTTGAAAAATTATAATACTACCAGCAGGTAATACCTATAAAAGTGCACTAGAGATTACAAAGTAAAGTACTTACTGAAATAACAATATTTATTCCTATAAAAATCCATAAAATAACCAGAAGAGAACAGTTACATCTTGTCTCTGGACCATATGATGCTCCTACTTTAGTAAGGTTTTTCTTAAGTAATGATCATTTTAACCTCTATGAGTGAATTCCGGCTTCTTAATTGCAACTAGCAAAGTTCTAACCAAAAGGCATAGACATTAGGGAATATAAGCGGTTGGTAAATAACATCCTATTTCTGTTTACTTTTTTTTTTCCTTCCCATTTTGAATCGAGTTACAAAACATGACCGCCGTTGCTCCCTTCCTTATTACCAAGCCCTGTTGCAACGTGACTTTGCATTTCTTCGACCAGTAAGCGAAGTCTATTTTCCCACTCCTTGACTCTGGATCAGCCTGGCGACTCGTTTGACAGACAGAAACTCATCAGAAGTGATATTGTGTAGTTCCATGCCTAGGTTTCAAGAGGCCATAAATACTCCATTATTTCCTTGAAAGCGTGCTGAGCCATTTTGTGAACAAGCTCCAGCCATGCCTACTGGGAGATGAGAAACTATATGGAGGGGAGACAATTTGTCCCAGAAAAGGCCACCCTAGATCAACCAGCTCCTAAGCAGGAACTTGACTCTAGACACATGTATAAGCTGAGCTGAGCTTATACCAAATCCAGCACAGATCAGGAGAACCAAGCTCAGTTCAAATTTCCAACCCACAGACTTGTGAAGTTTAATAAGTGATAGCTATTCTGATTCCCTAGATATGGAGATGTTCAACAACTAATACTCAATTGAACAGTTATCTTGCTACTTACCAGGTTGAAATTGACAATTATATCTGTATCACTCCTGTGGCTATATCCATGCTATGATTACTCTTTTAAATGGAGTTTTGCATGTGGGGAGTCTCTTTCTCAAACATAATTGAACTCTCCTTTCATTATACCTTCTCTATCTGATTTCTCTTCTTCTTCAAGGTAAACATATTGTGATGGTTTTCCAATGTACCAGGTTACAAACACCTATGATGTTGTTGTGCTCAAATCTGAACGATAAGGAGAAGCAAATAGGAAAAGCAAAACAAAACAAAACCCCAAAAAAGGAGTGGTGTCTTGATAAGAAAATCCTCTACTAGAGAAAGACAATACATGAAAACATCCCAAGGAATCGAACAAAGGCACTGGCCGCAGCAGAATGAACTAGAAGCAAGTGATATGGGCAGAAAGTTTGGCAGGACTAAATCATAAAGGTCTTTCTGCACATTGTTAACATGTAGGTATTTATTCTTTAATTACACTTACATAGCAATAGAAGGTTTTTCGATAGGGATTGACATGACTTGATTTATATATATTTGAAAAAAAAAATTTTAATGTTTTTATTTATTTTTGAGACAGAGAGAGAGACAGAGCATGAGCAGGGGAGGGACAGAAAGAGAGGGAGACACAGAATCTGAAGCAGGCTCCAGGCTCCGAGCTGTCAGCACAGAGTCCGACGCGGGGCTTGAACTCACCGACTGTGAGATCATGACCTGAGCTGAAGTTGGACGCTTAACCGACTTAGCCACCCAGGCGCCCCGACTTGATTTATATTTTGAATATAATACAACTGTGGTTGCTGTGTATTAAGTGAATTTTAAGTAGAAAATGAAAATCTTCCAGTAGTCCAGGGAATAGGGAACAGAATTTTATGACTTGGATACAAGTTTGCCATTGGCTCTTAAACAACTCATGATATATTTTGGAGATTGAAATGGCAAGGTTTGGTGGACAGGATTTGTGGAGTAAGTGAAAAGAAGAAAAGAATGAATTCAAATATTGAGCTTAAGCAAGAGAATAGATGGTACCACTCTTTGCTTAAGAACAGGTGTGGAAGTGGAAAAAAGTTACGTACAAGACTCAAGGTAACAATTGACCGTGAAATCGACATATTTGCAATGGGTTCTATGATGAGGCCAATGAATATTGCAGTCATTTGGGGTCAGTCATGTATTAAACTGTATTGCTGTGAAAATGGCTCTAGGAATAGCATAAATTATGTATTAGGCAAAATGCTCCATGACCGTAAACTCTGTGAGAACAGATATCCTGTCTCATTCTTGGTGCCCAATACAATGCCTTAAAAGGAGGATGATAATGAATCATATCTCCAACACAAAGAGTTAAAGAAGTGCAACCTAGAAAAAGTCAAATAAATACCTAGTTAAGATAAATTCATTTATCAATGAGTTAAAATAAAAATAAAATTATATAATTAATAGCACTTTTTGAAATTAATCTTTAATGTTAATTTATTTTTGCGAAAGAGAGAGATAAAGCACGAGCCAGGAAGGGGCAGAGAGAGGGGGAGACACAGAATCTGAAGCAAGTTCCAGGCTCTGAGCTGTCAGCACAGAGCCCGAGGCGGGGCTTGAACTCATGAACCGCGAGGTCACGACCTGAGCTGAAGTCAGACGCTTAACCAGCTGAGCCACCCAGGCGCCCAAATGCCACTCTTTTAATTATGACCTATCTTACTACTTTCCATATTGTTTTCCTTTCCATTATTTCACTGTCTTCTACAACCTGCTGTTGGAACCTTTATAAGTCACTTTTCTAGGCTGTATTTGCCCTGTTCTCTTGTCTTTGCCTCTCTCCTTGCCTCCCTGCCACCTAGCTCTGCCTCGTCTCTCTCAGGCAAGTACACGTTTTACTCGGTTCCTTTTTCTTGGACATTTCCTTATGCTTGGATACTCAAGCGTGGTGAAGCAGTTAACATGTGTCCAAGAAGAGTTCAAATACGTGTGTTTCTGTTTCTGCCTCTAAGGAATTAGTTAGTGATAAATCTCCATGTCAGAGTCTAAGCATCAGAAAGGGGAGGCCGAGTCCAAATAACATTTCCTTTCAGAAGATGAGGGCACAGAGTCTGAGACCTTTTCAGAACCCTGGGTGACCTCCACCATCCATGAGGCAGGTGTGATGTGCTCTTTCTCACCGGAGAGGATTTGGCGGCTGTGATTGTTCTGTGAGAAAGCTTAGAGATCCTTCAAGGTCGGTTTGCCTCTCCCAGGTAGACACCCCAGTCTCAGCCATACTCACTTTCCTGTGAGCTTCCCCGGGGGACTTAGCAACAGAAGCATCCTTGGCTATCTCTGAGCAAGGCCATTACAGGCATTTGTCAAAACATATCTTCTCTAAAGGTTTCGTTCCATTTCTTTCAAAACCAGAATAGCTTCAGGTCTGCAGAACTATATGTATTTTTCTTCTGAGACACGTAACGTCAAGTCAAAGTTCATTAGACCTATTCACCTTTCCTCCCTTTTACCCCATATGTCCTAAGTGTTAAAGCACAGTTGCCCTGATCCCCAAATCCTTCTTCTTCTTTTTAAAATGTATTTATTTTGAGAGAGACAGAGAGAGCATCAGCAGGGGAGGAGCAGAGGGAGGGAGAGAGAGAGAATCCCAGGCAGCCTCTGTGCTGCCAGCTGTGGAGCTCGATCTGAGCCTCCAACCTCATGAACCTGAGCCGAAACCAAGGGCCGGACACTTAACCAACCGAGCCACCCAGGCGCCCCAGATTCCCAAATCCTTCTTATACATAGGGCCCTACTTTTATACTGAAAGAGGATAGGACTTCAGAGTTTGGGCAAATGTCTTTTACCCAAACTCATGATTTCGTTTTGAATATATAAAACAGGAAAACTGTATTTGCCTTAACACTCTTAATTGGCTTTAACAGTTATGTAGCTTGAGTCTATCTTTTCTTTCAATGGCACTGAGGGTTCATCATCTTTCAAAATCCACATGTAACCCTTTGTGTCAATTTGCCTTCCGTTGCTTTGTTCTTGCATCTATCTTGGTAGTCTAGATGGGTAAGGTTTCCTTTCCCGGCCTGAGATTTTGGGTTGATCTCTTTATTCATAACTCAGTGTGGAGTATGGAAGAGCTCCTTTCTCAGGACCTGTTTCCTGTGCTTCCTCTGGTTAGTGTTTTCGTGTTAGCGTGACCAGTTTTCTCTTAGGGGAGAATGCAGCCCCTATTAGTAGAGAATTGCATTTCCGTGAGCAAAGAACAGCTAGTATTTGTCATGTGTTTTCTATGTTTTCTGTAATCGTCATGATTTTTAAGTCAAAAGCCTGGATTTTATATTTAATCACTTACGTTTTTATATTTAACAAGATACTACTTATTCAATAAGGAATTCAGAACAAACCTGCCCATATTCTATATGATATTTAAGCAGCTCCCGGAAAAAAAAAAACAACAAAAACAAACAAACAAACAAACAAACAAAAACAACCTTTACCTATAAAGTGTACAGTCTGTTGCAAAGCTTAATACGTAAGAGTCACATGGGGCACAACCCAACATAAAAATCGTTCTCAGAGATTCTGATTTTATAGACCTGGAGGGAAGCCAGAATTTTGCATTTTTAATAAATTATTCAGATAATGTATATGTGCGTGGTTTAAAACGATACAGTAGGGGCGCCTGGGTGGTGCAGTCAGTTAAGCGTCCGACTTCAGCCAGGTCACAATCTCGCGGTCTGTGAGTTCGAGCCCCGCGTCGGGCTCTGGGCTGATGGCTCGGAGCCTGGAGCCTGTTTCCGATTCTGTGTCTCCCCCGTTCATGCTCTGTCTCTCTCTGTCCCAAAAATAAATAAACGTTGAAAAAAAAAATTAAAAAAAAAAAAAAACGATACAGTATACATACCTGACGCCTATCATTTTTGCCTTTGCTCCGAAGTTCCAAACACAACTCTATTTCAACAGGGCATAGTCATTCAGGCAATCGTGTGTTATGGTACTGTAGAGGTCTTACGCTGTCTGGTTCTTCCATATGCAAATGTGTGAGTTAATGGAGAGCGTGGTGCAAACTTGCTATCCTCTAATACCTTGAACCTCAGTGTCTGAGTATTTACAGGATAACTTGGATGATCAACCTCTTGGATAGATCTACCTACTTGGATAAGCTACCTCTTTATCTCTTTATCAGCATATTACTTTTCAGTGCCTTGAGAGATAAGTTCCACACTATAGTTTCCTGGAACAGGAAGGGAATGGACACTTTGCTTCTAGAAATAAGTGAAAATTACAAAAAGTCTAGATGGCTATGTGGCAGGCAGAATAACAGCCCTCAGAGATGGCCATGTCCTTCTCCCCAGAACTCATAATTATGTTGCACTATATGGCAACAGCCTTTTTATAGATGTGATTAAGATTAAGGATTTAATCCTTAATTAAGGGGGAGATTATCCTGGATTATCTGTGTAATCACATGAATCCCTAAAAGTAGAAGAGGAAAGTAGAAAAGTGGGTCAGAGAGATGAGATAGAGAGGCAGGAGAGATATAAGAGGGACTTACTCACCACGGCTGGTTGACTGTAGCAGACAGTTGGCTAAAGGTAGGTGGCCATGAATCAAGGAACACAGATACCTCTAGAAGCTTGCAATGGTCTTCAGCTGACAGCCAGCAAGGAAATGGATACCTCAGTTCTTTGTGGTTTGGGGACCATAAAGAATTGAGGTGTGCCAACAATCTGAATGATCCTAAGAGTGAATTCTCCCCTAGAGCTTAAAAAAAAAGAAAAGAAAAAGAAACAAAAAGAATGTAGATCTAGGGTCTTCATCATAACTTGCCAAGATCTGTGTTGGAATTCTGACCTACAGACTGAGATAACAGATTTGTGTTTTTATAAACCAACAAATTTATTACATATATTTTTAATGGCAGGAACAGAAACCAAGTACAGTTGACCCTTGAAAAACACAGACCTTAGGGATACCAATCCCACACATTGTTGAAAATCCACCTATAACCTTGACTCCCCCAAACTTAACTACGAATGGCCTAATGCTGACTGGAAGCCTTGCTGAAAACACAAACATTCAATTAACATGTATTTTGTACGTTATGTGTATTCTATACTGCATTCTTACAACAAAGTAAGCTAGAGAGAATAAACTATTATTAAGAAAACCATAAGAAAATGACAGTTACAGTGTTGTATCATATTTATTGAAAAAAGTCTGCACGTCTAAGGACTTGCCTGCTTCAAAACAGTGCCGTTCAAGGGTCAACCGAAGAGTGGAGAAAAAGGCATGTATTCAAATATTTATATAACAAATCTTATAATTTAATTCTGAATGAAATTTTTATAACCTACTTGATAATTTCATGTCAGGTGGTCAGATACCATTTTTGAGAGGAACTGATTTCCATATCACTATTCTTTTCCCTGTATGTAGCCCTTCATCAAATTTCAATGGAATAAATGAGGAGAATATGTTCATACCAGCATTTCAAAGCCATTGTAGTATGGCATACAAAATGTTGCAGAGAATGTAAGGCACTTATCCAGATTAAGCCAATTCTCTGTGTGTGGTGGCTGAAGTTCTGAATTGGACTATGTGGAGATAAGGGGTAAAAGCCTCTGAAGCCAAGTTGAAATTACATTCGAATTGAGTGTCAGTGCATCGTCTTTGTTCTACTTTTCTGGAAGTCAAAGTAACTAATATACTCTGTAAACAATGCAATTTTTCTTTTGTTTATTGTGCTTTGAGAATTAAGCTTATTCTTTAGAAGCAAAATAATTTGGAGAATTTGTGTTGCAAGGAGACATCGATTTTTTTTCCTGTTTGTAGATGGTGAATCATTCTCTAAGTCCGTTAAATAGAGTAGAATTATTCATCAAGCTTTCTCTTCATTCCTATACAACTCTGCGACTTAGGCTTCAGAATGTCTGTATTCCATAGGGGGTGCCTGGGTGGCTCAGTCGGTTGAGCATCCGACTATGGCTCAGGTCATGATCTCAGCCTGTGGGTTCTAGCCCGTGTTGGGCTCTGTGCTGACAGCTCAGAGCCTGGAGTCTGCTTTGGATTCTGTGTTTCCCTCTCTCTCTCTCTCTCTCTGTCTCTCTGCCCCTCCCCCACTGGCATGCACTCACTCTCTCTCAAAAATAAATAAGCATTTAAAAAAAGAAGAAGAACGTCTCTATTCTATTGTATATAAATGGCATACTGCTATTTATGCTGTGACTCAATGCTTTTGTACTTGCTAATGGTTAGAAACCAACTGGCAACATCCATAAGTTGAAAGTAAACTATTTGAGAAAGGACAAGTATATTTTATTATTTGGCTTGGCTGTTGTTGTGTCCTAAAGTGATATAAAGTAATCTAACTTTCCAGTAATAGATTCAGTTTATATCAGCTGTAATTCCTGTTATATGCATCCATGATGGTTTTGAGAAAATGAGGTAACAAAATTAAAAAAATATGTTATGAATGGCTAAGAACTTATATTGCACTGTTTCTTTCTGTTTGAGAGATTTGACTAATTTCAGCATATTTCAAAATGAAATTCTTTCATTTGTAAACATTTATTTTGCTTTCATTTGAGAGTTACAGAATGAAACAAGGATACTTGCTCTTGCCATTTTTTATTTATTATTGTACAAGATGCCCTGGCTGATGCAATAAGACAAGAAAATAACTGAAATGGAGCACCTGGGTGGCTCAGTCGGTTAAGCGTCTGACTTCAGCTCAGGTCATGATCTCAAGGTCCGTGAGTTTGAGCCCCGTGTTGGGCTCCGTGCTGATAGCTCAGAGCCTGGAGCCTCTTCCGATTCTGTGTCTCCCTCTCTCTTGGCCCTTCTCCTGCTCACACTCTGTCTCTCTCTCTCGCAAAAATAAACATTAAAAAATTTTTTAAAAAAATAGTTGACTTAAAAAAAAAAGAAAAGAACTGAAATGGATAATAAAATTGGACAAGAAATAAAACTGTCATTACTCACTGATACCATGAATGCCTACGTGGAAAATTCAAAAGTGGACAAATATTTAGAAATAATAACTAAATGTATTAGTCTTTCTAAATACCAGGTCTACATGCAAAATTTCATCATATTTCTATATGCCCATTAGAAACAAATAAGAACCAAATTATTAATATCCTACTTACAATCGTATTTATTAATATAAAACACAGGCATACATTTCATGGAAGATGTGAAAAACCTTCATACTGAAAAATTACAAAATGGTAGTGAAAGAAATTAAGGAAGATCTTGCTGGATGGGGAAAAATATATTCAAAGATTGGGAGACTGTATTTTAAAGATGCAAATTCTCCACAAATTACTCAGCAGATCAAAACAATCTCAAAACCCTCTTTGGGGGAGAGGGCACACATTAAAAAAATAATTTCAAAACATATATGGAAAAGTTACATCCCAGAGGCATGGCCATTTTGAAGAAAACTGTAACATTAAAATTAATTTCCTAAGCCCTATCCATATTAATATCTATTGTGCTTATTTGGCACAAGGGCAGACTAGGTGATCAATAGAAAGTAAAACAGATTCTAAAAACATACATATTCCATTAGATGATTTATGTCAGAGGCGACACTGTAGTGCAGTGGGCAAAGTGTGAGAACTTTAATAATTGATGGTGGATCAATTTTCCAAATGTATTTTGACCCCTAATTTATACCATACATAAAAATACATTCCAGATGAGTAGAGGATCCAAATGTGCTGCCAGTTCTTGGCATCATCAGGTTTTTATATTTTAGACATTCAAATAGGTGTGTAAGAGCATTTCATTTTAGTATTAATTTTATCTTCTGCAATGAGAAATTATAGTTAACAGCATTTCATGTGCTTATTTGTCAGTCATGTATATTCATTTATGAAGTGTCTCATAAAACCTTCATGAATTCTTTTTTTTTAACTAAGTTGTATATTTTCTTATTTTTGTGAATAAAGAATGATTTGTATCTTTGGGACACAAGTCCTTTGTAAGATATATGATTTGCATATATATTGTCCCACTTGTAGCCTCACTTTTATTCTGTGAACGGCATCTTACACAGAGCAAACATTTTCATTGTGCTCAAGTCAAATATATGGTTTTGTATCTTTTATAGATCATGTTTTGTGTCATATTTAAGAGCTCTTTGCCTAAACCAAGATCATGAAGATTTTCTCCTGTTCTTCTAAGTATTTTATATTTTCACAGTTTATGTTTAATTCTATTATTTATTTGAATTAACTATGTGAATAAGGTTATGAGGAATATCTCAAGATTCATTATTTTCCACCTGATGTCCAATTTTTCCAACAAAACTTGAAAAAACTGTATTCTGTCCATTGAATTGTGTTTGCAATTTTTTTTTCTCAAAAATCAATCATCCTGTATGTATGTGTTTCTTTTATAATATTAGGGTTCTTGGAAGTAAGGCCCATGAATATGTGGGGTCTCCCAAGGACTCTAGGTCCCAGGAGTTTCTCACTTATGTGTTCTTTAACCCTTAGCCTCCAGCAATTGTCAAAATTATCATTTACACATGTAAATGACTCCATGGCTTTTTTTTCAGTTAAGCATATCCTGGCTTATATTTCAGAATTTGACTGTGCTTCTAGATTCCTAATAGTAGTTTGTTCTGCAAACCCAGTTCCCTGGTCATCTGGGAAGAGTCATCGGTTCTCGGTTTGTCCAGGTTTTTCTTGTTTTATGTCTGGGACTGACAACTTCCAAGCTCTTCACATCTCTGAGCTGAGATCTGAAATCCCCATAGCCTTTGCCTAAGTTGTACTTCATGGAAGGCTAGACCCACAGTCTAAGCTAGTATAGGAGATATTTTAGCCTGTTTAAAGTCTAATTTGTTGATTTCAACTGTGGCACTAAGAATGGGCTCTTTTTACTTCTATCCAAGTGAACCCTAACCAAGTGGAGACTAAGTATTTCAGCTTTCGCACTGCACAATATATATGCCTGTCTGCCCAAGTAGCAAAGCTAGAGGAATTTTAAAAATTGGGCTGAATGTAGGTATCAATGTATCAATAGCATCCAGGCATTTACAAACTGGCATTTGAAAGAACAAGTAGTTGGCTAGTATTTCAGTCTGTCATGAGACTCAGTCGCACTCTTAAATTCAACCCAACATTTCAAACTAACATCTAACTATTTTAGTTGAGCAACGTTGCATCACCTTACAATGGAGATTTGTGGGCTTTAAGAAATTTGGTGAATAATCTGATAAGCAAAGGGAGAACATACTTGTGTATAGGCCCAGGACCAAAAATGGGCATTTCTCAAACATCATAACCAAAATAAATACGTATGAATTTTTGCACCAAAAAAAATTATTGCCTCAACATCTTATTATGTATATTTTGTCCATTACATTGAAAATAGGTCTCATTTTATATTTTTTATGGACTTGACCTTATTTCTAGGCTCCTCATTAATCTGAGTCTACTTCAACAGCCATTATTTTAGTTATTCACTATTTTTATGGCAAAGCAAGTCCTTATTATTCACTTGTTTTCAAAACATTTCCTAGCAATTTTTATACATTTGGTGGGGGAAAGTAAACTTTAAAGACATCCCTTAAACTTAAAATAAAAAATTATACTGGGAGTACATTTAATTATGGATTAAAGAAGAATTGCTCTTAAATAATTCTAGAACTTACCATACTAGAGAAACACATCTCACATCTCTCCCTTGACTCAAGTCTTATTTTAGGTTCCTTAGTGTATAAGTCCTACCTCTGTTTATTATGTTAGTTCTTGATCTTTTTTTTGATCTGGTAAATTTATTTTTTAATATCCTTGAGCACATACTCTTAGACTCAAATTCAAAGCAACTGCATTTTATTTACTTGTGGATATGTCCAAAATGTGGCATATTTCTCTAAAAGTGGTGTATTTTAACTCATACTTAAAATACAAATTCCTTATGATATTTTTTTCCCTTTATAAGTAGCCTATGTTGGTTTTATTCCTCATTGTTTTTAGAATACAGCCTATCCGGAGTTCTATTTTGTCGAATTGACACATGTTGACTCCTTTCTTCTTCCTCCTCTTCTAGGATTTGAAATCCATCAATAAGAGGCTGTCAATCTTGTTTCCCTTGGTTTTTTGCTTTGCGAATATCTCTTAATCCTCAGTTTGCACATCCTTTGTCCTGCAGAGTTCAGACAAAAATCTTTCTAAATATTGCCCATGTACTTTTTTCTAAAAGATTTATCCATTCCCTGCTGTGTTCTTTCTGATTGTATTTTTCTTTCACAGGCACACAGTATTCTGGGGGATCAGAAATGGTTTTGATATTAGAAATATTAGGTCATTTTCAAAGGCTTTTAATCTTGGGCAAATTTCCTCATCCTCTTCTTGACATTTCCTTTGTGTTCTCTGCATTTATACTGCATTGAGTGTGATGAATGAATGAACAAAGGTTCATTGCTTTACAATAATTACATATAATTTTACCTGTGAAATTTTACCCATGAAAAACAAATTAGGCACCAATATTTTTCTCAGGAACGTTAAACCTTATTACAAAAAACCTTGGCTTTATGAAAAAATGCTTTCAATCTCTTTCATGTATTATGATATCCAGGAAAACAAAATCTTTGAATTCTGTTTATTTACAATGATAACTAATAATGTCATTGGGTTTCTGAAGTATGCCTTTGTGGGACAACTGAAGATGATACTTACTGATTGCTGCATTTTCCATTTAAGAAAAGGCTGGGACATTAAATCACACTGTCATCTGAATTAAGCTATCATTAATACATTGGGAACCACTACAATAAATTTCATTATTTTTCCTAAGATGATGAGATAGTCTAAATAGTAGAGTCAAACCACTGATGATTCTCCAACTTTAAAATGGTGTTGTGAATAGTATTTATTAGTCCCACTAAACTGAAATATGATTCTCATCACACAGTGTATTTTTACATGGACTTGAATCTATTTCTGGGCTCTGCATCAATCTGTCAACTTTCACAATTGTTTTATATGACCTATTAATCGTGTGCCTCATTTCACGTGCCCCTCCGCTCACCTGATAACAACTCAGGTGATGATCTCCAAGGCCACTGCCCTACACTAGCAACCTCTTGCAGCCTCATGCTGCATTTTATTTATTTATTTATTTATTTATTTATTTATCCATCCTAAAGCTAAGGGAAGCCATTCAAGTAGCAACAAGGGCAGCCTGAAAATCTTGAAAGTTAAAGTCCCAGAGGCCACAATCCATGAAATGGGATGGGGATTAGTGAATAAAGTGCTTCTTATATCAGAAGGAGAATGCTGAGGTGCAGGCTTTATGGGTCCTCAGAGGACGTTCCCCAGGACTGGGCACCATTTCCCACAGCAGCGGCCAGATCAGTGATGCGGGCTTTATCATCTTTTCCCTTTCCCTCTTTCACTCTCCCCAGTGTCCCCTCCAGTTCCTGAAATTACCTCCTAAGTAATGTGCTGGCAACTAAATTCTTGTTTCAGGTCTCCTTGGGTGGAAACCAAATAAGATAGTTCTAAAGGAAGGGGCCCAAGAAAGCAGTTGCTCAGAATGGGATTCTGACTTTGATCACTCAGAGGATCCTGGACAAAGAGAGACAATTTACTCGTAGAAGCAAAGGTAATGATATGAACTCTGGCATGTGGTAGTCCCACAATTACTATGACTTTTCCCTGTGCTGGATGGGAAGGGGTACAGGGTGAAGGGGCATCTTTGGTTCATGTAGTATCTCTACTACTTGAGTGGTATGGTGGTAATAGGAATTAAGACTGTGGAGTTGGAGCTTTTATCAACTGCCTTGAAAACCTTGAAAAACACGAATGTCAAGCTAAAGCTAATAATTACCAACTCAGGGCACAGTGTGAAACCAGAAGATCTCCGAGGAAGTGTTTATAGAGACATTTAACTCTTACAGATGGAATGCAAACAGTGATGAAGATTAGGTCTAGGATTTAATTATAATTTTAGAAGAACTTCAACGGAAAATAAGTGTGTAGTCTCAAAAAGTCTTCATATTGAAGTTAGGGCCCTGATATAGAATAAGAACACACAGTTTGGATGGAGACGAAGGAGTAAATGAATTTCAGAAAGCTAAACTCGGAGATTCTCCTAAAACTCCCAGGAAAGCCAAAATAGACCCCTCCCAACTGCTGCTAGTGCTGAGAAGGTCTTCCCTTGCCCGGACATTAACCTCGCAAGATAATGATTGTTTCCCTGAAGATTCGCGTCTGAATGTCATCAGTACTTCCAGGTCAATGAATGGGGGTTTATGGATAGTCCCATCCATACAGAAACTGCATGAAAGGAAACTGCTATTTACTGATAGATTTGCAAGATTCAGCTCATATATATGGGGGCGTGTAGGTTACAGATGTTCCAGTAGAGGTTATTAGGCCAAGCCACCTACAGGAGTCGACAGTGGGGTGCATTACGAATTTGGCTGGAGAAGAATTTATTGCTTTCCTATGCCCTTTCCTATGATGGGTGATTTTACATCCTTGGAAGGACATGTGGAGCAAGTCCTAATATGGCAATATGGGAATTGTCAGGGATCACTAGAAAGTGGCACTTGCATCTTTGAGAAGCTCAGTCACTGTCCTCTGTAGGTCAGGGTTTCACTATAACAGATGCTGATAGAGAACTGGGCCCCCTAAGGTCAGTGAGATTGACAGGATTCTAAATGAGCAGAATCCAGGTGGTGGCACTTACCTGTCAGGGGCATGGTTGACATAATTACTGTCATTATCAGCAAAACTGGAATGGCAATGAGCATGGCCTGCAGAGATTTATGGCAATGCCTGATAGACCTTGCTTGGTGTTCCTATGGATCATGGAGATGAGCAGCCGTATAGACCATCTATTACCTTGGACAGCCAGAAAAACCTTAAGTACCACTAAATGGAAGACTTATGTCGTCTACTAAAATGGAAAATTGTGATTCTTTGCCCCATTTCTAGACTAAGCCAGTTCTCAAGTCCATGGCTCATTGATTGTAGATTGGTTGGCTCCCTCTGAAAGGACCCTGAAATACCATTAAAAATATAAACAGTAAATGCTCTCCCAAATCTTACCCAACTTTATTGGGGCCCATTTATCAGCGTGACTGTGCCCTGGGGGACAAAGAATGTCAGGCTTCGTGAGAGCAGCTGATACAATGGGAGGGGGCCCCAAACGCCAGCATGTCTACACAGTTAGAGTGCAGACATATGGAGCTCCTGTGTAAACAGAACACTGGCTTGAATCCGTCTCACCGTGGGTCCTCTGTCATCATTACCCTGGTCCTCAACTACATAATTGGGATGAATCTATTTAGCAGCTGGCAGAGCCCTTAAATTAATTTTCTTTCCTGTGGAGTAAGGACTGTCACAGTAGAAAAAGCCAGTCGAAGGTCCCAGAAACTGCCTTCCCAACCCCAGCCATGATGATAAAGTGGAGTAATCCCTCAAACCACCGGGATTGCAGACAGGGAGACTCTCCAAGATAGATCGTTCCCGTCACATTTATTCCATGGCCTCTGCAACTACCACATGGATTTGGGCACAAAACTATAGACTGCTGTAATCTTAACCAAGATGCTGCTGTGTTTGCAACTGTGGTGCCAGGTAGGTCTTTCCTAAGTCAGATCAGCAAGTTAACCTAGTAAATGTGTGCTTTTTGAATCCCTTCAGATAATGGAGCAAATGATTGTTTGCTTTCCCATGGGAAGGAATGCAAGGTTCTTCAGACTCCTCTGCTCCTGTCACAGTGCTGTCCACAGAGCTCTGAGTGTCTGGAAATTCTGAAGAACACTGTGAAATCTGCCTACATGTACCTGCGAAACAGGAAATGGCAAGTAGCCTGGGTCTTCTAGAAGGACAATATTCTGGAGCTGGCGTGGCAGGGGAATTTAATGAGATTGGCTCTGCAAGGTATAGAAAAGCTATAGTGTTGTTACCAAGGGGAACGGCTGCCTGGGTGTAACCAGAGTCTGTTATCGGGATGCCCAGCGGAATGGAAAGAAAATCAGATGCCACCTGGAAGCAAGAGGAAGGAGCCAGAGTCTTCTTTCCCCTCCAAGCATATAGTCTCTCTTTGGCAGTCCTCTTGGTGGAGCCAAACAGTGAGCAAGCTGGCAAAACAGAAATGCACATTTCTGGGTCCAGGTATAGTGTGTAATGGCTGATTTTGAGCTGAGAGACAATGTCTTAATAATTGACACAACCATTGGTGGCAACTCAGTCATGCGCACTTTATTAGCTTTCTCTGACTTAAGGATCTACTGTCCCTACTTTACTCTGGCTTTGTAGGATCACCTCCCAAACATACTGCCTGCATCCAGCTTCTTGCCTTAGTCTCTGTTTATAGGATGGAACCTACTACGGACTGAATGTTTGTGTCCCTTCAGGATTCATATTTTGAAAAACTAAGCCCCAACGTGAAAGTGTTAGGAGATGGGGTCCTTGGGAAGTAATTAAATCATGAAGGTGAAGTCCCCAGTATGTGCTTAGTGCCTGTATTAGAAGAGACAAGAGAACTTGCTTGAGGCCAAACAATAATACGAGAAGACAGCCATCTGCAAACCAGGAAACACGCTCTTGCCAGGCATCTGACCTGTGGCCACCCTGATCTTGGACCTCCCAGGATCCCAAACTGGGAGAAATAAATATTTGTTGCTTAAAAGCCACACAGTCTATGATGTATTTGTTATAGCGACCTTAACTGACCGAGAAACAACCCAAGGTAACAAAATAACAGAAAATAGTGATTCTTATTTAAAATATACACAATTGCATCAATCCCATAAAAATCACAAATAAAAGTTCAGTTTCTAGAAAAGAATGTTTCCTTGATTGATCTCCAATCACTTATGCTTTCTTTTTTTAAGTTTTTTTTTTTAATGTTTCATTTATTTTTGAGAGAGAGACACAGTACAAGCTGGGGAGGGGTAGAGAGAGAGGGAGACACAGAATCTGAAGCAGACTCCAGGCTCTGAGCTGTCCGCACCGAGCCTGACGTGGGGCTTGAACTTGTAAAGTGTGAGATCATGACCTGAGCAAAGTCGGACACTTAACCGACTAAGCCACCGAGGTGCCCCTCACTTATACCTTCTTATGTCAAGAGCCATCAGTCAGGTCCCTTAAGCTGTAGTTTATCTGAAGAGATTTGCTGGGATGCAGTCTTGTATGATATACAAACTCATCCCTTTTTAATTATGATTGATCAGTGATTTTTGTCAATTTCAAGATGAACTGTAATGGCAGTAAACACTAACCTTAGTATTGCCAAGTCAATACCTAACTCTAAGCTCAGCAAACCTTGACAACATAGCACAAAGCCATTTCTGATCTTTGGCTTTTTTCATATTATTCATTTTATAGAGAACACATAGAAAAACATTTCATTTACTATAACATTTTTGAAGATTGAAAGTATAGTCAAAAAGCAGATTATCTGCAACTGATGTACTTAATTCTACACTGTAATTGCTCTCGCCCTCTATTATAAATGCCCACACTCTTTGCTCTGAAGCTACAATTCAATAGCTCAAAACTCTTAATGAGAAATAATCCTCTTTGAATCGACCTTAGCTTTTGGGTGTCTTGGACTGATTCTTTTTTTATGGAGTTAGATTCCTATATTCTATAGGTAAAATTAAGTTTGCCTCTCAATTTATTGAGTTCAATTCAATTTAGTGCATTGAAATCTTCACAGTTTATCATCGCGTTACCCATTTGGCCTTTTAAAAATGTTTATTTTGCATTTATAATTAAAAATGGAGTGGTTAAATCATTCAAACGTTCGAAAATATTTATTGATTGCCTGTCTCTAAGGGCTCATATTCTGGGTCTATGTTAATATTCTGTTGGCCAGTATCTTTACTTTCCTAATGATTGTGATCTGGTCTTTAAAATTAAATTTATAAATAAGGGAAAAATATTACATTTTCCATTTCATGTTCCAATCATTTTTATGTAAAATTTAACTTTCAAATATTGATTTCTATTAAATCTTAGTATGTGAATTTTATCAGGAAGGTATTTTTGTCTGTTTTTCACTGCTGATGTGCTAGCATCCAAATCGAGATACAATATATGCTGAGAGCATAATAAACATACATTTAATAAGTGAATCAATGTCATCTGTCTATAAATGAAGATTCCTTTTTATAAAAAAAAACTGCAGTAGGCAGGTGGGTGGTTGAGTTAATAACATTTCTAAATTCTTGGTACATTTTTATCAACTTCTGAGAAGCTGCCTTGTATTTTAATTATCTTCTTTATCCCACGCCCTTCTCCTAGTTTTTTTTGGTCCCCATATATCTGTAATCAACCTCATCAGTACATTTTCTTTAGTATATATCTATTGTTTTTATTTATTCTTCCAGAAAAACTTTTTTATTATGTATAGTTGACATGCAGAGTTATATGTATTTTTTGATTTTTTATGTTTATTTATTTTTGACAGGGAGAGAGACAGAGCATGAGTGGGGGAGGAGCAGAGAGAGAGGAAGACACAGAATCTGAAACAGGCTCCAGGCTCTGAGCTGTCAGCACAGAGCCGGATGCGCGGCTCGAACTCACAGACCGCGAGATCATGACCTGAGCCAAAGTAGGACGCTCAACCACTGAGCCATCCAGGTGCCCCGACGTACAGAGTTATATTTACATATTTTTAATTTCCATAAATCATAAATGCATATTTATGTGTGTATATGTACACACTAATCATGTGTTTCTTTTTTTCCCACTAATTACTGTCTTGTAATGGATCCAATCGTGTTGCTATGTATACATTCAATCCATTATTATTTCTTGTTAAATAATATTCCATATAAAACATATTCAGTCATTCAGATAGATGCATTGTTCGCCTCTAATTAATCACAACAAAAAGTAATCCTACAATAATTTCATACTCAAATACTGTGTAGGCAAATTATTTTATGATAAAAGATTATGATTATTAAAGCATTAATGACATTATTTTTGCTATATTACTGTAAAAACTAGAACTTAAAGATCACATTCCTCTCTGTGTGAGAATTCAATCAATTTCATTTTTTCATTTATTTAGGCCATTTATTTTGCTTCCTCTTTTAAAGTATAGGAATATGGTAATTCTAATTAACTATAGCCTTGTATTGTCTGGCTTGAAAAAAATAACTTACCTGTACAAAATAGATGCTTGGTAATTACCAATTTCTGGAAAACTAAGAGACTAAAGATATAGGCACCCAGTTACAGAATGAATCTGTCAGAGGAATAAAAAGCCCAGCATAAGGAATACAGTCAACGATATCATAATAGCCATGTATTGGAGACAGAGGGTAGCTACATTTGTATTGAGCACAGTGTCGTGTATAAACCTGTCAAATCACTTATGTTGTACACCTAAAACTAATATAACGTTGTATGTTAACTATACTGGAGTGAAAATAAAAAAGTTAATAAAAAAAATCGGTGAGCCTGGGTGGCTCAGTTGGTTAAGTGTCCGACTCTTGATTTCTGCTCAGGTCATGATCTCACTGTTGGTGGGATCGAGCCCCACGACGGGCTCCGTGCTGACAGTGCAGAGCCTGCTTGGGATTCTCTCTCTCTCCATTTCTCTGTCCTTCCATCACCCTCTCTCTCAAAATAAATAAAATAAACTTTAACAAACTTAATAAAAATGTAAAAAGAGAGAAATTCAGAACGACAGATGAAAAATGATTTCGAGCAAGATGGGTTTGTTTTGGGGAATGTTGGCTTTGAATTTTTGCTACATTTTAATACATTAACTTACTCCAAAGATGATTACTGAATGCCTGTGTTTTGTGAGAAGCTGATGCTAGAATAATTAAAAATAAAATATTTTATCAAAGTTTTTATAATTTTATTGTAAATGTGGGGAATTGGAGCAAAATTAGAAGAGGCAGAATAGTCATACTCCTAATAAAAGGGAAACATTAGAATAACAGAATTTTTGAGTTAGTAGAGATTAATATATCAACCTTGATTATTTAAGATAAGGAAAGTGGATTAATGTTTTTGTGTTTTGTTTTGAATTTTCCGTGCAAATATTCATAGTTCTCTCATTAGATATAAAATAGAAAAAAAAAACTCACAAAACTTCGAACAGGGAAAATCCAATCATGAATTTTCATTTAACCTGCTGTATTAGTTTTCTATTGCTGCTGTAATGAATTACCAAAAATACAGTGGCTTAGAACACCATGATTATCTTACAGTTTTGGAAGTCAGAAATCTTCAAGTCAGGAGTTCTGCAGGGCTGTGTTCCCTCTTCAGGTTCTAGGGGACAATCCACTTCCTTATCTTTTTTAGCTTCTGAAGGCTACCCCCATTTCCTCAGCTCAGGACCTCAAACTCCATCTTCAAAGCCAGTAGCATGGCACTTCACAAGTCTTCTCTTTGACTCTAACCCTCCTGTCTCCCTTCATAAGGACCCTTCTGCATACATTGGGTCCATCAGGATAATCCAGGATATTCTCCACATCTCAATATTGTTAACGTTATCATACTACAAAGTCCCTTTGCCAAATGAAGTAACATATTCAGCAGGGATTCCAGGAATTAGAATGTGGACAACTTTGGGTGGCCATTCCTTGCCCCATTATACCCCATTCATAACTCCTAACCTGCAGGAGTTAGTTACAGGGTTATATAATTAACTTTATTCAATGCACATTGATTGTTCAATTTTTCATCAAAAGTTTGTTTGTTCTAGCAAGATCAGAAAAGAGCAGTTTTTGGAATATCTGGTAATAAATATTTATGAGGCTATTATATATAGAAATTCATTTATTATTTATTGGCTCTTGTCAGGGAATTTCTCTAAATTATATTTGTGTTGATGAATCTGTGCTTGCTAATTCATGGATAGCTATTGAACAATTGTTGGATGTTTACAAAGTCTTTATGTTATTATTACAAGGCAGATACAACCCAGGGGTCAATCTTTGGGTGTGCCTTAGGCTAGAGAAAAGGACTCAAGGTCAGTTTCTCCACTCTCTATTGTTAAATAGTTACGAGAGCATAATCATGTGATCCTTGAAAACAGAAAGTTGCCTACAGGGGGTTATTATATTTAAACTAAATACTAAATCTCAATGTTTCCATGGCAAGTTAATGAACACATTTCAGTTTTGCACAATACTTGTATTACAACTAGAAAGATGGTCTTCCTACCTTACTGTGACTACCAACCAGAGTCTCTATAAATAAAGTCATTACATGATCTGGCCAACTTTTAACTCCTTTCTCTCTGTGTTACCCCATCTTGCTATTTTCTGGTCACACTGTCCCCCCGGATATGCTTCGTTCCTTCATTCAGCCATGTTCCAGCTTCCCTGTCTGTGCTTGAGCTCTTTCTTCTACCTGGAAGGCACATCTAACAGATACTTGTGTGACTGTCTCTCATGTTCCTCGTGTCACTTCTCCAACCCTGCAGTAGGAGTCATACAGGCCCTTGCTGCCCCGGGTAAAACAGCAGTGCCCGACTTCACAGTCCCTCTGTCCTTTGCCATAACTTCATTGTTTTTGTTTGTCTGTTTTGTTTTGTTTTAATGTTTATTTATTTTTGACACAGGGAGTGAGAGAGAGGGAGAGAGCGTGAGCAGGGGAGGAGCAGAGAGAATGGGAGACAGAGGATCCAAAGCAGGCTCTGCACTGAGAGCAGAGAGCCCGACATGGGGCTCAAACTCATGAACCATGAGATCATGACCTGAGCCGAAGTTGGACACTTAACCGATTCAGCCACTCAGGTGCTCCTAACTTTGTTGTTTTCTGATTAATATCTATATCCACGCATCTGCTACTTTGTATATTTATTGTCTTTATGACCCCGTTTTATTCACTGTTACATCTCTGATGCCTACAAAAATGCTCAAATATTGTTGATTGAATTCAGTTATGTATTTATCTTGCCTTAAATTAACACAGATCTTGTTTAAAATGCTTTATAATATTAACTCAACCAATCTTAAGAACATTACTATGAGGTAGACACACTTAGTATCTGCATTTCATTAATGAGAACATGAACAAAGTGTCATTAAGGGACAATAGTGTAAAAAATGAATACAAAAATGGTCTCTGTAAGCCTTTTATGGTTTACAAACATATCTTGATTTACTCTGCTGTTACTTATATAATATTTACTCTTATGTGAAGAATTTTGCAGAGTTTTTTTTTATGTTTCTTGAAATAATGGTGTGCTATTACACAGCATTTGAGATGATGTCATTTCTAAAACCATAGGTGATAAACCTTGGGATGTTGGCCATTTGGCACATTAATTACAACTGAGGTTTTTAGATAGATTACTTTGCAAAGTTAAACTCGTCTTCTATAGCACCATACTTCTTTCAAATTAGAGGTCTCAATCAGTGTCTTTGATCTCTAGAATAGTCTTCTGTAAGAGGCAGGGCCTTCCTAGTGTTGGCTGATAGAAGGGAGTCCATTTAATTTTAACTCAGCTGCTTTTAGCTGCAGCCTAAGCTGGGTGTTTTGTCATGAGATAATTTTATAAATTGCTTAAAAATAGCCAACTATTTAAAAGGGAATTTTACCAGAAATTGCTGTAATGAAATTTTCCAGTTATGATGAGTGTGATTTTGATAGTTAAAAATAGCTTGTGTCTTTATTTTTGACTGGGTGGTATTAAAAACAAAGCAAAATAAGACAAAAAGTGACAAGTGACTGTATATGGCAGTGCCCTTTAATGGTGTCGCAACAATTACTTTCTCGCCCGCTCTGAATCAAGGATCAGAAATGTGAACGAAAGTCTAGAGATTTCAAAAAGGAAACTAAAATTCATGAGCCAGTTTACAAATGCGATAGAAGTTGGTGAGATTTGCAGCAAACTGTGGAATGAAAGCCGGGACTCAATTACAACAAATCATTGTAATATTGAGCAATGGTCCCAGGATTATCAGATCGTCTCATTTTTTTTTTTTTCAAATGAGACTTGAAGTCAGGATTTTGGTGAGAAATAATTTATAAATCTAACAGGTTCCCATTATCAAATGCTAAATTATATAAGTGCTATCCAAATTGATTCACTTAAAAAAATAAAATATCATCTGTCGAGCGAAAAAGCCTTGGTGATTTGATCTTGAACATGGAATTATTTTTAAAGTGTAATCTGTGTCATATTTTAGTAAATATATATTTTGGTTATATTTGCACAAACAACTCTGAACTAAGACAATATCAAAGAAGATGACAAACTAAAAATTATCAAGAAAAAGTAAATTACTCTTGTAACAGAATCATAGGAAAGAGTCCTAGAAATGTCATCACTTCTTATGATAAATTTTGCAAGACATTATAACTGAAGTATTTTCTCAATTTTCACAAGAGCTTCTTTCTGTCAAATCATCTGCTTTTAAAGTACATGTTGTGTAATTCTTGCTGATTTTATCTTCCTCCACTATGTTTAGGGATAACACTCGTCCTAATGATCAATAAGTTTCTGTATTTCAGGTAAAGCCATGTTTCTAGATAAAAACATTTTCTTGATGTATAGCAAGAAACAGTAAATGATATTCAAGTTGCAAATTTTGTTAGTGGTCGGTACCTTAGTGACTATTTTCATATCAGCCCAAATTGTGGTATTCTAAATAGCCTCAGCATTGTACTGATTAAGTAGTTAATACTTAATGAGGACGACGTGACAATTATTTGAATTTTGAAAATATGTTGGCCAGTACTATCCAAACTAAAAGTTATTTACTATACTTTCTTGGGTTCTTGCCCTATCCACCTCCTCGCCCCCACAAAAACTAGAAAAATCACTGAAAACAAAAGGAGAGAAGATGAGAAAGTTGAAAATAATCAGCAATCATACATGTAAATGGATTACATTTACTCATCAATAATTTGAATTGTTATATGACTGATTATATTCACTTACCAACTCAGAGTTGGCATGAACTGAAAATCAAGAAAATTAAAAATACCTTTGAATAAAATTTAGCAAACGTTCATATTAAAAATTCTTTGGTGGGGCGCCTAGGTGGCTCAGTCCGTTAATCGTCTGACTTCGGCCCAGGTCATGATCTCATGGTTTGTGGGTTTGAGCCCCGCGTCAGGCTCTGTGCTGACAGCTCGGAGCCTGGAGCCTCCTTCAGATTCTGTGTCTCCCTCTCTCTCTGCCCCTCCCCCACTAATGCACACACTCTCTCTCTCTCTCTCTCTCTCTCTGTCTCCTTTAAAAATAAATAAACATTAAAAAATTCTTTGGCAAGGGTTGCATAAATTCACACAAAAATACAACAGAAGCCTGAAGCAAACTCATCATTTATGGTAAAATCTTAGAAGCCTTTGAACTAAAGTGAAGGGTAAGTCTGTTTTCTGTCATTGCTAGTGTATTTATGTACTAAAACAGATAAACCTCAAATCTTCGTGACTTTACAGAATTAAAGAATGTGCATCCTCTTTCTATCTGAGGCCAGTTCACATTTTGGGCACGTTTGCTGCAGGTTGTCATTCAGGAGACCTGTCAATTTTTTTTTTTTTTTTTTTTTTTTTTTTTTTTTTTGTCACACGGTTTCAACCTATTCTAGAGTCTCATCTTCTATACATCGTCATCATTCCCTGCAGGTGAATAAGGAAAAAAGAGAGCAAGGAGAATTGCCTGGGAAGAATCGGGATCAGTTTTGGTGAACAGCTGGCCAGTCTCTTCCATAATTATTAACAGGTGTCATTGTTCTTGTGCCTCTTGTCAGTGCCTTTGAAAAGAAAGGAAATGAAAGCTACCAGTGTTCCCGAGGAACCATTATCTAGTTGGTATACAAAGCTAATTCCCAACAACAGCCCATTTGAATGAATCTACTAATAAAACTAGTTATTAAAACCGAAAGAGAAGTCACAAGAGTGACATGTAAAATCAACATTAAAAATTACAGATAATGACCCTATAAAAGAAAAATCCACTTGTGCGAGTAATAAAGTTACATAATTGCATATAAATGTGTATACATGACTTCGCAAGCAAAGTATGTAACACAACTGAAGAATCGGGACACTCGGGTGTGGAAAGTGACATGTCCCGTCTCTAATTTCAGTGCAGTTGTAATAAAAGTTCTGAGAGGACTATTTTGTGTTTGAGAGAACCCAAATAGGCAAATTCGTAAGGAAGGGAAAAGATGGGAGGAGCCAACTATATTTCGGAATAAATGGAAAGGGAAGATTGATCATTAGTTAATTAGCATTATTTATAGAGTTAAAGGAAGCATGATGATATCGGCATGGGGATTAATAAATGGGTCAGTCTTTCAATTAACTGATCATAATGTTAGATAACATGAGCAGGCATCTGAATATCTTTGAAAAATGACATTTCAAATTACTAGAGTGAGGAGAAATCACTAAATGATTGATCTACATTAAAAACCCAATTAGGGGCGCCTGCGTGGTTCAGTCGGTTAAGGGTCAGACTTCAGGTCTTGAGGTCTCGGTTCCCGAGTTTGAGTCCCGCCTTGAGCTCTCTGCTGACAGCTCAGAGTGGAACCTGCTTGGATTTTGTGTGTGTCTCTCTCTGCCCCTGCCCTGCTCGAGCTTTGTCTCTGTCTCTCAAAAATAAATAAAAACATTAATTTCTTTAAAATCTGAATTAGGCTTTTAAACTAAGAGTATATATATATATATATATATATCTTAGATGAATTAAATTCACAAGTATAAAAACAAATACAATGTTGGTATTAGAAGTATTAGAAATATTAAAGAAGATTTTATACACATATGTGCTTAGTATAGGGGACAATTTTGTCTCAAAGGAGACAGTCAATAGGGAAACAAGAAATAAACCTGTTACATCAAAACAGAAATCAGTAACAAAAATGTCCTGCACACACAAAAATATACCATGAAAGTTCAAAGTCAAGGGAAACACAAGGAGAAATATTTACATCATATAGAGAAGACTAATAATATACATCTATAGCAAAAATAACTTCTAAAAAGAACCTAAATAAAAATGCACAAACATAGAACAAAGCAATCCAGAGAGGAGGAAATAAAAATGACAAATATAACTGGGAAAAACGCTCCATCTAAGTCATCACTGGAAAGCAAATTAGGCAATAATTAGATAATGTTTTTCCAATTAAATTAGCTGAAATTCCAATCACATTCTCACATTAAGGACTAACAACAGATTGAAAACTAGGCACTCTCATATAATACAGGTGTGGATAGAAATTGATACAATTTGATGGACATTAACACTGCAGCATGCCATTTACAGATAAAAAATGCTTAATGAAATAGGCCTGGAAGTGGAACTAACAAAAGTTCCACAGAATAAATTCGTAAGTATAAAATGCAAGTTACAAAGTAATACCTACACATGGCTCTGTGGGGTAAGCGTCCAACTTCAGCTGAGGTTATGATCTCATGGATCGTGGGTTCGAGCCACGTGCTGGGCTTTGTGCTGACAGCTCAGAGCCTGGAGTTTGTTTCGGATCCTGTGTCTCCCTCTCTCTCTGCCCCTCCCCTGCTCACTCTCCATTTCTCAAAAATAAACATTATTTTTTTTAAAGTAATACATACACTATGATAACATCTAGTTTAAAAAAAAAACCTTCACAAACACAACTCTATTTTGCACACACACACACACATACACACATACACACACACGCACACACACACAAAAGATACTGATGACATTATCTCCGTAATTCGGCCTATAACTGCTTTGTCACATGAGATTTAGCTTTATTAAGTTTTTAACTGAGAATATATCCATATTTTCCTTAAATAATTGTCATTACATTTCAAGAAAACATTAAGCTAGAAAGCTGAGAATTTTTGAATGCAATTTTTGTGGACCATTAACTCTCTGTTACATAGAGTCAGTCTTCGATGCACTGACTCATATGTATGGAGTTCAACATGTATCTTCAAGGGTGTGATTCTGCAACAATGAATTCATTCTCTAACATGGTCTTACCTAGGTTTTCTTCTATGACTCATTTCAAAGATTGAAGAGAGATAAGGTGTTTGCATATTCTCAAAATATTAAGGAAGATACTTATTTTTTTTATTTTTTTAACATTTAGTTATTTTTGAGACAGAGAGAGACAGAGCATGAACAGGGGAGGGGCAGAGAGAGAGGGAGACACAGAATCGGAAGAAGGCTCCAGGCTCTGAGCCATCAGCCCAGAGCCTGACTCGGTGCTCGAACTCACGGACCTTGAGATCGTGACCTGAGCTGAAGTCAGAAGCTTAACTGACTGAGCCACCCAGACGCCCCAAGGAAGATACTTATTAATCACTAAGGGAAAAGAGTAACTTTACAGTGGAAACACTTGGCAGATATCACCTTGACCAAATAAGCAAGATTAATATCCTCAGCAATCACGATGTACTGGCATCATGTACGTCAGATACGGTATGTTGAACAGGTCAGGCTACCTCTGTGGTATCCTTCTCTCAAATCCATATCCTCATCAGTTAATGGGAACATGTCAGACAAACTCAAGCTGAGATAGCTACAAAAATACCTGCCCCATGCTCTTCAGCAATGTCAAGGTCATGGAAGACAAGGAAAGAATAAGGACGAGAAAAGACTGAGAAGGGGTAACTAAGTGCTGTGTGGGAGCCTGGAACAGAAAGACAGAAAAGTAGGAAAAAAAAACCAGAGAAATCCTATTGAAGCCTGTCATTTAGTTAATATTACTCTACCAATATTAATATTCTTTTAGTTTTCCCAATTGCATGAGGTTTTGTAAGTGGCCAACACCAGGGGAAGATGAGTGAAGGTGTACAGAAAATCTCTGGACTGCTTTTGCAATTCTTCCACAACTCTCAAACGATTTCAAAACACAAAAGTTAACATGTATGAACATAGAGAGCTCTTTAAGTAAATTTCCTTTCTGAAAACAAAGCCGAAATCTCAGTTGAATTAAAAAAAAAAAAAAACTGGCTTAGAAAGATTTCCGGCATTGCTGATTTGGAGCACTCTTATTATTTAAATTAAATCTGAAGAAAAGCCTGGGTCACCAAACCTGCTTTTGTCAGGCGTAAAGCAGTAAAATGCAGGAGAAACCGTGAGAGTTGGAAAGGCATCATCATGGCTGCTGTTCTCCCCCATCCAGCTCTGGGCAGGACAAGTCTGTCAAATCAGTCCAGTCCGCGTGCCCATCGCAACTGCCTTGGCTGGGTCCGGGGCAACCTTTTTTGACATCTGCTCTAGAAAGCCATTTCTCTTTGGTATGCAAAAAGAAAAGAACTAATCTTTGAATCAGTTCACTGGAGTTTCAGAGTAGCATTTCCCACTGGTGCACATAATTCAACGTTAATTTTCTGCCAGACCATTGTACTTCAACTGCTTTACCAGCTCTTATGTAACTCACTCTAACAGATGGAAAATGTGGCCAAATTCAATTCCTATTTCCTTGGTTAAGAATGTCTGTTAACAGCTCATTACATGGCTTTCCAACTCCACACATCATAGCTACATCCCATTTGTGGCAAATACATTTTTGTCAAAATCTCTACAGAATGTTTTACGTTTGTCTAAAGCTGTGGCTGTTGTACTTAATTGGGTTGCACTTTTATTGGAACAGATGGAGCTTAAAATCAATTTATTCTGCTCATTTAAACCTTGACCTCCTTTGCTTATAAAATCAAAGACAAAAAAACCTCTGCATTATATTTGATAACTTTGTAGTTGTCATGTTAAGTTTTAATAATGTGAGTTTTCGTGGCTAACGATGCTGAATGCACTTAGAATCCATTGTAATTAATCAAATTTGCATAGTTAATGGAAGACTTTTTCAAACTACTGTGCCCCTTTCTCTTAATTACTAACAAATAGTATTTTGCTTAAGAATCGAAAAATCATTGTATTGATTTTTTTCTTGTTGACAAGTCACGGTAAGCTAATAGGTCTAACATAAACTAGGAGGAAATTCTGTCGTGAAAGGATCTGCCAGGGGTCCCCAGGGAGCCCTACGTGTTTTGTGCTGACATTGTACTTTACCAGCTTAATACCACAGTCTTCATCCTACTAATATGACCAAGAGGAGATCCTTTAAACTTGATAAATGACTGATAAGATTCTGCCTCCTTTCCACTCATCCCACCTCACCCTGAAAATTTTAACTTCACTACCATGATTCATTCTAAGATGCCCCAAACTCCCAGGTAATCCCTTATCTCTGCAAACATTCATCCCCAGGTAACTCTATGCCCCTCCCCGAATGAGCCACCTTCACGACACATCTCTAAATCCCCAAGCATTCCACCGAGTCTTCTGGAAAGTCAATTACCCTTTGTCTTTCTTCAACTTCTCTTCCTAACTACTATCCCTGTTAAACTCAAGGTCACAGCTCTCCCTGTAAACATCTCCAGTGATGCTATTTCTCTCCCATAATTCAGATTTCAAACACTTGCAGATGGGAATGATATTTTCCTTGCCTTTGGTTGCCAATTTAATACTCTCTTCCTTCTCTCTTTCTTATCATATGGCTTCTCTAATTTTCTAGCAATTTACTAGAAACCGACTCCTATATTTGATCATCACAGCTTATTTTCTTCACACAGTCTATCCCAGTGGTTATCAGCAGGGGTGGTTAGGGGACACTTGGCAAAGTCTAGGGACACGTTTTGGTTGTCACAAGGAGGGGCGAGGGGTGCTACAGGCATCTAGTGGGTAGAGGCCTGAGACGTCGGTAAACATCTGACAAAACACAGAACAACTGTCCACAACAAAAATTATCTGACTAAAATGTCAATAGCGCCAAGGTAGAGAACCCTTGATATAGATAGGTTATTTCAAAATATGTCGCCCTACTCCTCAAAAACTTGAAATGGCCCCTCATCCCTCAGAGGGTTACATCACCATCTGTCATCTCTTACAATATTTACACAAAGCCCGTTATTAGTTCAGAGCTTTTATATGTGCTGATCTCTTGGCCTAGTTGGATGGATCTTGCTTTAAATCTCTGCTTCAATAATCTCCCTGGATAATTCACCACGAAGTTAAACAATGACCTTCTCAGAGCATCTTTATCCTGAGTAGTTATGGAGCCTCTCTATTACTTGCCCTCCCTCAGGGCTGTCTAATGTCACCTCCCAAAACTAGAAGATAATTTCTGTGAAGGCAAGGACTGGTTTGTTTTCTTTTTTACTTCTTTATTTTTAGAAAGTCATTAGAAACATATTGAATGGTTGATATGTATTTGTTAATGAAAAATTCTATTATTTAGTTTAATAGGTTATTTAGAAGACATAAAAAGTAGAATTCCCTGACTCAACAGCACATTTTCTTTTCATGAGAACAAGATGGCCATTTATTAAATGATACAGGAGCAAGTAAATAAGATGTGTGAGAATACAAATATTTAGGGATTCAGAGAAACTGGAGTTAATGCTGGTTAAAATATCACAGGTAACACTGTTGCAGTATTTTAGAAATGGTCTATTTCAGGATTATCCCTCCAAATAGCCTCCTTTTTGAAATGAAGTACTTCAGGCCAAACTATTTTGACGAATTTCTGATATTGATTTAACTCAATTCCATGGCTAATGTCTACATTCATTTGTCCCCCTCAGAGAGCTATGGAACTTTCGGCAAGAGTGAAAATTTTATGAGGAAAGAAAAGTATGTCGCTGAAGGAACTGAGAGCATCTTACTCCAAAATATGTTATTTGGGCTTATTGATTATTTATTCCATTAAAGGTGTTTGAAAAACAACAGATAGAAGAAGGACACTCTGACCTTCCTTTTCGTTTTTAAGGACAGGGACTTGGCTCTGGAAACTCCCTTCTCTGTACCAGGTTGAGGAAAGACATCCTTGACGCTGAAAAATCTGTATACACAAACCTTGTAAAACCAACCCTTATATTCTGGTGCCTTCCTCACAACTGACTTCCCTGACTCATACCGCTGCGTCTTGTCAAACCTTCTCAAATTTACTGTTTCTTTGCCTAAAAGGTATGCAAGCTTTCTTGCCTCAAGTCTTCATTCTCTTGTGAGGACTCCCATGTACGTACAAACATTTTGATAAAACTTGTATGCTTCTCCCCTGTTAATCTGTTTTATGTCAATTGAATTCTTAGGTTCAGCCGGAGACCCTAAAAGGGCCAAGAATTTTTTCTCTCTTGTATTGTTAAGATTTCTGAGTCATCCCAATACCAAAATGACTTTGTTTGTACTAATTGATCTTGTATTTCACTGGACATGTTTCCCAGCTTCACGTTCCACTTGGTGTGGCCACTTGATGGGCAGTGTCCTATAACTAGAAATAGATTTTACGACACTTTGGAAATATCCTTAAAAGAGACTGTTCGTGCTTTTCTTCTTCCACTTTTTATCTCCCTTCTGGCTGAAACGTGGATATAATGGCCATGCTGAACTGACCATGTTGGTCTATGAGTTCCTCCTGGGAATACAGACAACTAGCACAGAATAACAAAATGTAAGATGCTAGAATCGATGACACAATGGAGAGCCATGCTGTGGCCTAGCCATGTCTAGACTTCCGTTGAGAAATAACTATGCTTCTCTTTTATTCAAGCAATTGACATTTTGGATATCTTATCAGTTGTAACTAATCTTACCACTAATGCAAGGGAAATAGTCAGACAATGTGAGCCTGAAGCCAGGTACGATGTCATATATATGTGGAGTATAATTAATGGGTAGAAAAAAGTTATCATTGACTTGTACTGAATTTGACTTGTACTTTCAAGAATTTTAGAGCTACAAAATTCCCTAGAACAAACTGAAGTAAAGTAGAGATAAATTAGGAATCATTGTGATAGTAAATTATATATGGACTGACAAAGGTATGAATGATGTTGATGTTGGAATTAAAGAGTTTGGATGATTCTACGAGGTTTGATGAATTTTAAAATGAGAGAAGGGGGAAAAAGGAGAGAGTCTTCATAATCAGGGATGGTAGTATTAAAAAAAGAAACGAGTGGATTTATATAAAAATTCCTGGGAGGACCTGGGGGCTCAGTTGGTTAAGCATCTGAGTCTCAATCTCAGCTCATGTCATGATCTCACGGTTTGTGAGTTCAAGCCCTGTATCAGCCTTTGTGCTGATGGTATGGAACCTGCTTGGTGTTCTGTCTCCCTCTCTCTCTGTTCCTCCCTTGCTTGCTTTCTATATCTCTCTCAAAATAAATAAGAATAAACTTAAAAAATATCCTGTATGTCAAGTGAGTCTCAAATCTGTTTGGATAACTTGACTTTGAGATCTCAAACATTTGTAAAATGCCATATCAATGCTAAATGGCATATCACAAAGTTTTCCAACATTATTATGATTTAAAAATGACTATTATTCTTATGGAAAAAGTCATAGAATAGGCAATTTCTAACTAATGAGAGTAGGGAAGGTAATTTTCCAACTTAAATTGATTGGTTATTTTACAGGTTTTTCATTATATTTATCATACAATATAATAAATATCATTTTTGATTCATTTTGTCATATGCTAACACTATCAGATACATGAGTAGTTTGCAAAAGTTATGAGGAAATTTATGTAAGGGAATATCTCCATTGATAAAATTTTTTGAAAATGTATAAATGATTAACACTATACTAGGTTAGAAATGGAACACTACGATATAAATATAATAGAACCAGTGTCCCATAAGAGAAAAATTTCAAAATTAATATTTAAAATATTTAAATTATTTAGCTAGGTATTTTAGCTACACTTTGAGCTTTCTGGATGCAATTTAGGTCAGATTTGTGTCAGATACTATGAGCTGATACTGTGTTTTGTTAGACATGGTAGATAGTGGATTTATTCATGTAGTCATTCACCAACATCTACTGAGTGCTTACATCGTTTTCCATAATGAGTCAGACGGAGATAGACCCTGAGGGTATTAATTCTATATCAGTCTTAGCTCTTGATCTCAAAATACTCTGTTTTCTGAGATTCACTAACTGATAATTTAAGAGAAGTAGTTAAAAAAATTTTTTTAAATGTTTATTAATTCTTGAAAGAAAGAGTGAGAGCGGGAGAGAGGCAGAGAGAGAGAGACAGAGAGACAGAGAGAGAGAGAGTCCGAAGCAGGACTCCACAGACCGCAAGATCATGACTTAACCCGAAGTCAGATGCTCAACTGACTGAGCCACCCAGGTGCCCCAAGGAAAGGTATTTTGAAATATATAGCTTTTTATTGTTCATAGAACACACAATAATTAAGCAGGATAAGACAGTTATACAAAGCTAGAGGTCATATTGTTTGAATCAAGTACTTATTTATTTGCCATAATTTTACAAATTAACATAGTATTTGCGAGGTTGTGTCATAGGCTCTCTGGCAGATAGAAAAACAGAGATATTTCAGGTTTAGGGAACCATGACGTGGTTTTCCTTAAAGTTGGCAAGATTTGAGTACAAAGTAAATGCCATAAAAATGTTATTTCCAGAATCATAGGCTATTTCATGGAGAGTGTGGTTTCAGATAGGACTTGAAGGCTAATGGGAGTTGTACATAATAAACTGATCTCTGGGAACAGTGAGAATTGAACAGGGACTGAGAAGCCCAGAAAAATAAGGGCAAGCTTAGTAATTTGCATTGACTTGAGTAAGAAGTCTAAAGACATGAATAAAAGAGGAGTCTGTGATAAATTGGATAGGAACAAGTCAAGGAAGAACTTAAATATCAGTCACTGAAGAGCCACAGATATTTCTTAGCAGAAAAGTGATTTAAAAAAACACTGTCTTTTGGAAAATTAATCTGACAAAATTTGGAAAATAAATTAGTTTTGAAAGAATCTGGAAGTGAGATATGAAGGTGGAATGATATATGTTGCTGAGGTAAATTCAACAGAACTTAGCAAGATACATAAATATAAAAGATACATTAATACATAATTTATATATAGAAGGTGCACAGTTTTGCTGACTCTTCTACTTTCAAGAGACGTTTGACCCAAACTCAGCTTTTCTATTTTCCTGTGGAAACTTCAAACAGTTAGAAAACCAACTTCCTTGCTTAAGTTTTACTCCATGGCTTTGCAATTTAAAAATTCATGCTACATCTTTCCTTCTCGTTTGCTCAACACTTAGGTTTTTCTATAAAATGGAGAATACATTACAGCGAATAGCAACCCCCCACCACCGCCACTCTTTCCTCCATACATTTACATGATAAACTGTGAGAGAAACTCTCAACTTGGCAGGATTTTCCAGATTTAAATGTGTTTACCAACTTTAGGTTGGTCGTTGCTTTTCCAAGAAGCCATGAGAGAGAATCACTGAGAAAACTCATCTCTTGATTATTGTCCTGAATTTTTACATACCTTACACGTTCTGCTTGGAGTACTGCTGATATTTCTCCAGTCCTCGGCTTCCTGTTACCAAAATTTGTCTCTTGACCTTCTTTTCTCATAAGTTTTTGTCTCTTAAGAACTATGCCCCAAGAGTACTTGACATTTTACTCTTCTTGACTCAGGCATCTTGCTTTCTCCCTCCGCTTCTTGCCCTTTGCCATCACAAGTGTCTTATGAAAATTCATTGAGAGCTCCTAAGAGTGTCTTCAGCCTTGAAACATTCTCTTTTCTTTAATCTTACTGTCTAGGCTCAGCTGTGAGGTTTTCTTTTTTTCTCAATAATTTAGGACAACTGTTGACATTTATTTAACCTGGCTTGCTAATGTACCAGATTACTAATGATGATTTCCCAATGCCATCACGTTTTAAATGGTTTAGTGAACAAGCCTAGGTTAAGTATCTTCAAAGCACTTGCGGGCACTTCTAAATGCTAAAGACAGATAAAAATGATTAATATGTAATTAAATACCTCAATAACAGTACTAGACAAGTTTAAAGTTTAAACGAAAATATTTTGAATACAAAATGATATTTGTGAACAATTAATTCTTCTAACATTCATTGGAATCCTTATGTGGTCCAAGAAACGTGCTAAAATCAGGGCAAACAAATACACATTAGGTCACTCATTATCTACAGGAGTTGACTTCTTATAGAAAGTACAATATTTATGAATTCCAAACTTTCAGCTCAATGGTTGTATTCTATTTTTTAACCGATATGACCTAAAGAATATTTATATGGTTTTTCAGTAACATTAGTTTATATTAAGGTAAAACAACACAACAAAAGTTTAAATAATTTTAACTTTGCATTTTGAGTTATTTTTATTTATAATCATTGTATTTATTAAAATATTGCATAGAGCTTTGGCAACTGAATAGAAAAAAAATTCTTCTAAAGGCTTTTTCTTTTATCATAAATACGTTCTGTCAAAAAAAGTAACTTGTTAAGAGGAATATACATTGATGTTGAGTGATAATTTACTATATGCTATTTGTGTCAATGACACTTGGAAAAGAAAAAATGATACAGTTTCTACACTTAAAGTCATTAAATACTAGTATCAGCAATAGACAAGTAATCAAGTAATTACCCTAGATGAAAGTCTGATTGCCCTGCATTATGGAACCGCATTTAAAATTATTTAATCTAGTTTTTCACAAAAATCTCTGGCATATTAAAACAACAACAACAACAACAATTGTGTTTGGGGTGCCTGGGTGGCTCTATTGGTTAAGCTCGGGTCATGATCTCAGGGTTCATGAGTTCGAGCCCCACATTGGGCTTTATACTAACAGTGTGGAGCCCACTTGGGATGCTCTCTTGCCCTCTCTCTCTCCGCCTCTCCCTTGCTCACTCTCTCTCTCTCTCTCTGTCTAAAAATAAACTTATTTATAAAAAAATATTAAATTGTCTCTTTTCATTAATTCTTTCAAAATGAATAGATTTGTTAAAAAGTAGGTAGGAACTTATTTGAACTCAATGTAGCTCAAATGGATTATTTAAACACAAAGATAGAAATATATATCTTTTCTTTTCCTAATCATCAAGGTTTTATATATAGCAAAGTCAAGTCCTTGCCTTCTCATTTGTGTGGCCATAAATGACGTGGAGACAATCTGCAAAATCACAAACCTATATTTGTGTGAAAATTTATACACAGGAGGAGTGTGTACTGTTAAGGAACACTGATGTCTTTTCTTCTGGCCCTAGTAGAGATGGCCCTTCTGACAAGGAGATACCAAGTGATCAGAAAGCTGCATCATAAGGTAAGGTAGGCTCGGCCTCCATGCTTTCCAAGATGGATGTGAGAGCACAGGGATTGGGCAGGAGAGCAGCGTAAGGTCCAATAATGGACTGCCATGGTCAACTCTCTTTGTCACAGTGATACCACTCCTTCAGTTCACACTATGAATGTCCAAGTGGGCTTCCCAACTGGTTGAGGAGAAAAGACTCTGAGGCTAACTGATAGATGAGTCCGGTGTATAGTTACAAGTTGAAAATATAATACTGATGACCTTGAAAAATGGCAGCAAGGGTAAAGACTCTCAAGGACAAAGCTTCTGGAGGTGTATATGCCATCCACTCTATGTAAAAAGAATGTGGTCTCAGGTAACAACCTACATGTTGTGGCTGAAGGCATGGCTACATGGTCTGGGATCCAGGAAAAGAAAATAGAAAGATGGGACAAGGATGTCTGGGTTAGAAGATGTATCTTAGGAATGGGTGCTGTGTTAATACCCACCATGAAGCATCCATTGTAAAAGAGGCACTAATTAAACAATCAAATAGACAGAATGACTTGGCCACTTGATGTCACAGTCTAACCCTGTGCTGGAACAGTAGGTAGAGTAACGGAGTTCCGTGGGGGCGAGAACGGAAGCTAAAAATGAGCCCGAAGAGCATGGGCTCCCACTCATGAGAGTGGGCTGGGCTAGCTGCAGCTGTTCTCCTCTATACAGACTGCTGGTAACCCTGTAATGCTGAACCCCTTATCTGGCAACTTCTCAGGAGGAGTCCCACTAGTGCCTTAAGGACAGATGAGTCACGATGGGTTCCTTCCATCCTAAACATGGCAGCAATTCATCTTCATTAGAATTGCTTATATACCAGGAGTTGATTTATATTTCCTATCTACAGGAACTCAGCCAGCAATCACCCAGTATCAGTGGTCGACAGAGTGATATACCAGCAGGGTATATGGTAAGATATCACTGTGGACAATAAAAATAAACTTTACAGCAAAGGAAGTGTGGCATTGATTATATCATGGTGGAACCTACTGGCCTAGCATAAACGACACCATGCATAAGTTGTCACATGAGAGAGTACACAGAATGGCCTCTTGAAGGTGTACTGAGGTGACAGATTGGGGAGGACACCCTACATATACAGTTTCATCCTTTAGAATGCAGTATGCACCTTAAATCACTGAACATTATTTCATGCCATTCCACCAAAACAGAATACATGGGTCTGGAAAATAAGGAGTGGAAATCCTGATCTTGGAAAATAAACCACTTGGGAAATCTGTGCATCCTGTCCCTACCACTTCAGACTTTGGAAGTCTACAAGTCCTGGCGCTTAAAAATACAGAACTGCCACTGGGAGCAAGAGTCCTATTAACCATTAAGCTGCAGCTACCAGGTCACTTGAAGGTACTTGTGCCAAGTAAGTAGATAAAGAAAGGAGTGGTGACTCTGGCAGGATTAATTGTCCCTGATCATCGGAAGAAAATACAGCTACTGTTACATAATAGGTTAGAGAAGAATGTTTTGGCAGGCTGGTAATTCTCTACCCTGTCCTCTGCCCAGTTTTCATTGTGAATGGTTCAGGAAGCAGCCATAACCTAAGAAAAATCTTGTTAACTAGAGGATCTGACACCTGAGGAATAAAGGACTGGGTCACTGCATCAGGACAATCCTTTTAATTGGCACAGGTGCTAGTGACAGCCATCTAGAATGGATGGTAAAAGAAGGAGCTGATGAGGACCCATGGAAGGTTCTAGACCATTTGGAGGTGTGGGGTCTTTGGTTGACCCACTAATTCTTTCTTGTAAATTATTCCAGGAAGAAAGACCGAGGAGAAATAAGTTTTCATTCAGAAGGGGTAGATTTAATAATTGGATTTGAGCAGTGTAAGGAGAGACTGTAAGGACGTTGTGGTGCCCCACTGAAATCCTTCAGGAGGAAGCACTCATTCCCAGTAGTGGGGGAATATGGGTCTAGGCAGTTCACAATCAGTCCTTATCTGGAATGGCCTCAGGCAGAAAGAGCATGCGTTGTTGAAGTGGTAGGTTGGAGGTAGCTCACATCTAATGACTAGGTGATGTGAGGATACAAAGGCCTGGCCCCTGTCTCCAGGGCCATTTTGAACGGCCCCGTGGGATATAGTGCTTCCCATGAATTCAGAAGTCTCTGTCACAACTAGACTGGAGATTCTCCAGTAAAATTCCTGCATACAGATATCATCTGGGGGTGTGATTCCTGAGGTATCCCTTCTAAGGCAAGAGCTATGGGTCATAAGCCTAAGGATTAATATGATCTGATTTAATTTGATTAGTTTGATATATATATGTGTGTGTGTGTGTGTGTGTGTGTGTGTGTGTATTTAACAGCTTTTTGAGGTATAATTGAGATACAAGAAACTGCACATATTCAACATTTATATTTGGTAAGCATTAGATAGGAGCAACCTATAAAACCATCAAACATTAATGATGGTGAGCCTATCCATCTGCCCAACTTGTCTGTAATTCCTCTGTAATCACTTCTTCTCTTATTGCCCTATGGATACCTATAGGCAACCACTGAGTGATCTGTACTTTTGTAAGCTGGTTTGTATTTTCTGGAATTTATATAAATGGAATCATAATGTGTGCACTCTCCTTTGTCTGCCTGCCTTCATTCCACATAATCATTTTAATATTCATTCATGTCATATGCATCAATACTTTAGAGGTTATGTAGAATTGTTCTTATTTCTTCTTTAAGTATTTTATAAAATATACCATTAAAACCATCTGGACTTGGAGTTTTCTTCACAACAATGCTTCTAACCACAAATTTAATTTCTATATTAGCTATGGGTCTCATGCAAGTTATCTGTTCCTACTTGACAAGATTTATAGTTTATGCCTATCTTTCAGGGAATATGCCAATTTCATATAAGTCAAGTCCAGATTCCTGACTCCACAAACTGGAATAATAAATGTTTGCCTTTTTAATCTACTAAGTTTTGGGTGCTATAAAAGTTTTCATACAAGTCTTTGTGTGACTACATATTTCAAGTTTTCTTGAGTAATACTTAACAATTGGATTACTGGATCAGAGTGTAATTTATGTTTAAATATTTAAGAAATGATCAAACTTGATTTTAATTTAACTTGAGTTAATAGCTTGTACAATATCCATATGCTGAAAACTTCAAAATATTTATAAGATACTAGATATTTACCCCCAAAATATAGGATGTTAATTCAGAGAGATACATGCACGCTTATGTTTATAGAAGCATTATCTAAAATAGCCAAATGATGGAAACAGGCCAGTGTCCATTGACTGATGAATTGATGAAGAAGAGGTGACATTATATATATATATACATATATAAAATGACATTACTCAGCCATAAAAAACCTGTAATCTTGCCATTTGCAATGTCATGGATGGAGTTAGAGAGTATTATGCTAACTGTAATAAGTCAATCAGAGAAAGACAAACACCATATGATTTCAGTAATATGTGGAATTTAAGAAAAAAAAAACAACCAAGCAAGGGGAGAAAAAAGAAACAGAGGTAAACCAAGAAACAGACTCTTAACTCTAGAGAACAAACTGATGGTTACCAGAGGGGAGGTGGTTGGGGGGTGAGTTAAATAGGTGATGGGGAGTAAGGAGGGCACTTGTTTGATCAGTACCAGCTGTCGTACTGGGAGTGTTGAATCACTATATTGTACTCCTGAAACTAACATTATACCGTATATTAACTAACTGGAATTTAAATAAAAATCTAAAAACCCCCCGATATTGAAATTGAGGAAGAGAGATTTACCATGATCATAGGTCAAAAGGCAAAGTATGGTTTGGATGTCAATTGTGGCAAAACTGCAGTAATGAAAAATTGATTCAACGTAATACAATTATAGTCCAATCAGGCTTTTGTCCCATGGTTCAAAATTATGTGACTAGAAAGCACTTTGGAGATGCTACCTTTAGCTATATTGGTCTGTAAAGAACAGTGTTCTTATCCTCTTCCAGATGGCCTGCTTTTTTACTATCCCAGTCGAAGACAACTTAAACACACCGAAGAGAATAAAAAAAAAATCAGTCAAGAAAATTCCTGTTCTTACTATAACTCCTAATTATCCCCAACCCTACACCTGCCTGCGGAGGGATGGGCTCACCAAACATCACATATGGAGGAGCTATAGAAAGTACAGGGTGTGGCTTACTCTCCTAAACATATCAGGAGAAACATAAATGAGGCCCTTTTCAAAAATGTGTGGAAATGATATTATTGAGGTATTCAGGAAAATTGAATAGATTAACATTTGTGGAATTTCCTCGTTCCCTGAACCCAATTCTTGTATGAAGATGTAAGAAGTTTGCGTTCTAAAGCATTTGCTGCCAACAGTGCTGGCCTTCTCATTGCGTCATAGAATGGGAAGGAAGAGTCTACAACGTTTGTCCATTTCAAGACCAGTAGCAAATGGTGAGACCACAAACTATAGCAGTGAATGCCACCAGATTGTGTCTCCAGATATAACCAGTCAAGTCTTGCTGGTCACCAGGCCATGGAGACCACTAGTGAAATTGGTAGAAACACATGAGCTAAGGACACACTTTCATCCTTCACCATGAGGCCACCGTGTGCTGGAACACCACCCTGAAGATAGACCCTCAGGCACATGAGACTCTGCAAAAGTAAGAATGGACTCTAGTGTATTCAAAAACACGGAGATACCTTCAGAGACCATTAAAAATATTGCATCTGAGCAGGATTCACTAATTGAAATAAATTCTCTTTTGCTTTTCTCTTCCCATTTCCCCATCATGAGACTTAACAAGGAAATCAGATCACTGGGGGCTTAAAAAACATATTAAAATCCACAGGAAATAAAGGATTGATAAGTTCTTTCATTGAAAATACCATGAAAACGGTATGACCTATAAAAGAAAATCGTGTCTTGACTATTCACATATTTTTTTTTCCTTCCCAGGTGATTAAAGAATACTTTCCTTACTCATGCTTGAAGCTCACATCAACCAATGGAGTAAGTAACAAATATGAAACAAACTGTTTTGGTTTTTTGTTTGTTTTTTTAAGTTTATTTAATTATTTTGAGAGAGACCGAGATAGTGCAAGCGGGTGAGGGGCAGAGAAAGAGGGAGACAGAGAATCCCAAGCAGCCTCCTCACTGTCAATGTAGAGCTGATGCGGAGCTTGAACCCATGAAACCATGAGATCATGACCCAAGTGGAAACCAAGAGTTGGATGCTTAACTGAATGAACTGCCCAGGCACCTCAAAATATTCTTTTTTTTTAAATGAAGCTTGTGTATCAGGGAACAGGCATTAAATTTACTTGAGCCTTATTTTCTTCCAGTCAGTTAGTTTATAAAGAAGGCCAATGTTACCTAACAGTTAATGCCGCGTTCTTTATTTTCCAAGCTAAGATTTTTTTTAACAGAATAGACATTTTTTAAGTTTATTTATTTATTTTGAGAGAGAGAGAGAGAGAGAGGGAGTGAGAGAATCCCAAGAAGACTCCATACTGTCAGCACAGAGTCCAATGCAGGGCTTGAACTCAAGAACCACGAAATCATGACCTGAACAGAAATCAAGAGTTGGACACTTAATCGACTGAGCCACCCAGATGTCCTGTTTTTTTTTTTTAACTGAATATTTTTATTTCAGTTGGGATAAAACATCACAATAACTTTTTTTTGAGCCATTTCTAGTTGTGAGCATTTTAAATTAGCATACTGACTTGAACAAAGGTTATATCTGCAATCTGCATGGGAAAGCAGAGTTTTCCTAGTACTAAAGACATTGATATACAATAGCATATTTACACTGTCAGAGAGATGACACCAATTATATTGATTATAAAGGTCACATTGGATGGTTCTCTAGTCAGCTCAGGAAGCGTAAGATTTCCCAACACCATTCTTTTTAACATTGTTAGCCCTGAAGTCTTGTCAATTTTATTTAAAATGGACCAGTATTTTGAGAATGCCTTTGACAGAGAATGTGAATTTTTGAAATGCGCATTGAGGTATTTGATGGGAATTTCACCAAAGATTCGTGGATGTTAATCGTTAATGTTGAGCGTAAGTTACTATTCCTTTACAATAGAGTTACTCACGTTTGTGTCCTTTCATACCGAGTTTTATCATGCACTGTATCTGGTCAATTGTTTAAATAACCTAAAGAAATATTTTTGATCCATATTGAATAAAGACATTAAACTATTTTAATAAAGCCTTATCTCCTGAATACTTCAGGCTTAGAGTGGAACATAGCATTAAATACATCAACATGCATACAAGATATTAGAAAGGGTTTTAGGAATTAGCATCAAACTTTAAACTGTAATCTTTCCCCCTCACAAGTGCTTAACTTTTACAGCACATTACCTCATTTTATGGAAACTGATGCAATTAAGTGGATGCTATGTATTTCCATTAAGTGAGATAATGTGCCTTAAAATAATACTATCAAATAGTTTTTCATAGTGTAATTTTTTTTACTGCCTTTTGTTTGCAATCCCCCTTTAAGACTTTAAATGGGATTTGGTTCCCTACTAATTTTATCCTTTTCAATTGGAAAACAGTAGCTTTTCCCCACCCTGTGTTTCTAATGGAGCTTGAAATTAACATTGTGCTTTTGTTGTAATTTACTTTTTGTTACTGTGGGCTGAAAATTGGAAAATGTTCATAGGTTTTTGGAAAACGTTGCTTAGGGTTAAAGTATGACAACCAAAGGAGGGACTTTTTTTTTGAAATGCTAACCACTGTGAAGAGATTGTGACTTTGATTTTATCAAATTATTTTAATTAATTTTGTCATAAATTAAATGTAAATGACAGCCAGAAAGCCATGAATATGTTGGTCACTTAACTAATCTTTGGGTGAATTCCTCTTCGCGAAGATGAACAGGCCTCCCTTAAATTAAAAGGGAAATGATTCCATTCTCATTTCTCTCTTCAGTTATTTTGCCTCTGTCTTCAGAAGCTAATCTTCTACACGGGCTGTGTTGAGGCTGCGGTTTATAGGATTTTGATTAGTGTGTACTTGAGTCTGCACAGAAGAGAGGAGACGAATATCTGTGAGGGTCTACGCGATGATAAACCTACTGCTCCTTCATTTTGTCTTTCACTTGTCTTGAAACCCCCAGGTTTTCCATCTCTTCTCCTGGCTGGAAGGTGAAATAAAACTCACTCTCTAGTACAGAGATTCTGGTTTATTCTTGACGGTGTATTACTATGGTGTAACCTTTAAAACTCAGTAGATAGAAAGTAAAAGTTTGTAATGTCAGTGAGGTATTTATCCTGCTTCTATTAGGGAATGTATTGGGGGGGGGGTCTCTGATTTTAGCTAAAGGTTATTAAGTATAGCTTTAATCCATCTAAAGAAGTGTCCTTCGGGGCGCCTGGGTGGCTCGATCAGTTGGGCATCTGACTTCGGCTCGGGTTATGATCTCACGGTGCGTGAATTCAAGCCCTGTTGGGCTCTGTGCTGACAGCTCGGAGCCTGGAAGCTGCTTCGGATTCTGTGTCTCCCTCTCTCTCTGCCACTTGTGCTCTCTCTCTCTCTCTCTCTCTCTCTCTCTGTCTCAAAGATAAATAGACATGAAAAACATCTTAAAACAAAACAACAACAAAAAGAAGTGTCCTTCATCCTGGGTGCACATTAAAACAACCTTGAAGTTCAGTAAATACTCCTGCCCAAATTCCACTGACTGAAAATCAAAGGGTAATAGATCTGTGATAGAGTGGGCCATGACGTGCATGTGCGTGTGCATGTGTGTGTATACACACATATGCAGGTATTATCGCTATTACACAGAAAGTTTGGAGAATCTCTGTCACAAAATATTTTCTAAGCATTTAAAGGAACACCTTACTGAGTGCTTGGCTGAATGTCTATGAATCAAGTTACAAAGCCCTCCATTTTGTCCATTTTGGAAAAATCTTGCCTACTCTTCTGATCTTTGAAAGTTGGAATGGCCACATCTGTCCTTGACATGAAATGGATACAAGATTTTTAGAAGACTTTGGTTAGACCTGTGACATTTCTGGGACTTATCAGTGGTCCATAGGGAGGTAGGCAACGGTTCTATTACACTTAACCACGTTGCCAACGAGACTGAGAACATTATTTTGTCTTCTTAACTTACTTTGAACATTTATTCAGAGAAGACCTTTCTCCAAGGCACTTTGTACACTTTGAGAGAATCTGTACGTAATGTCTTTTAAAACATTAGATAAGGGCAAATTTCCAAGTAAATTTTGCCTAATGGTCTTAAGAGTTGTCCATTCACTACTGACATGGTATATGAATACAAGGAGGTGATGATCAATGAAGTAATTGTCACGAAGGTGTAGCAGTTTCAAAGTTAAAGTAGGTGTCTTGGCAAGACCCAAATTGTAGTTATTTACTCCTACCTTCTCACTATGCTAAATAAGTGGAAACTGATCCCATGTCATTGTTTTGCTTGTTAGCATGCCTGCCCTGTATCAGTAGGGTGATGGTAGGGGAGGGACCCTGATAGCTGCAGGTAAAGAGAAGCCAGATCATTAGATAGAACATGAATATGCATATATGATAAGCTACGCAGTCACACTTTGTTTATTCTTCACTAGGAATGCCCTCCTTCTCCTTTTCCACGAGCCTTGTTTGTTATTTTTTTTCATGACTATATTAATGACTCTTCTAGATAAGTCTGATTAACTCCAGCTATATCCTTTAATTCTGATTATTCTGGTAATTTTGGAATGCCTTCCTACAGAATACAGCTATGTAATCCAAATATAAAATACAATTCATTCATTCATTCATGGCAAATTTCTCTCTTGTCAGATGGAAGAGAGATTGAAAAGAAAAGATTGTAGGTCGTCCGTTGTTAAAACATAGCATGCTGTTTGCACTTTGTATGGAGTGAAAGTTTAATAGGAGTGTCAAGGGAATATTGCAGAAAGAGTGTACAGATTTGAGGTCCAAGCACTTCTATGTGGTTTTGCGATCTTTATTGTAGCAACCTAATGTCCTCAGATACCAATTTTCGAATCTGCAAAATAAGCTTCTTAGGCTCACTTACAATGCTCTCTCGTGTGTTAGGAGCTGTTCCCCTGTGATGAGGTCTAGGTTGTCTATGAGACCGTATGCAATTATACATTAGTGTATATATATCACACATCAGATGGTGATGCCCACCAGGAAACAAGCAGGCTTATCTTTGAAACTCCAGCACTAACAAATTAAATTTGAAGCTCAAAAATTTACTGACAAAGAAAGTATGTATTTTCTTATGATTCTGTAGTTCACAAAAGAAATATGTTCTCTCATGGTTCTGGAGACTAGAAGTCTGAAATCAAAGTGTCAGGGCCCAGTCCCTTCTGAAGACCCCGGGGGAAGATACTTCCTTTGGTCTTCCGGCTTCTGGGAGCTCTAGGCATTCCTTGGCTCTGGCAGCGTTACCCAATCTCTGCTTCCCTCATCATTGGCCATCTTTCCTCTGTATCTTTGTCTCTGTTCCACTCCTTAAAAGGACATCAGCCATATTGGATTAGGACCCACCTATTCAGTTGGACCTCATCTTAACTTGATTACATCTGCAAGGACCCTATTTCCACAAAAATTCCTTTCACAGATATTGGAGGTTAGCACTTTAAATATCTTTTATGGGGACACATTTCAACCTATAACACTATTTTTCTATACTTTTTTCTATTATTTTTATAGCAAAAAAGTTTTAAATATTTGCTTATTGAAATGGATTATTTTTAATTGAAACAAATTTGAATTTTTAAATCCAGTTTCAGAGTATAATGCAAGATAGAGACTTCTATATATAATGTGAAATACTTATTAGCATTATGAGGCTAATACTTTTGTTTTTATTATTCTTACTCAGAAGAACCATTCTCATATCTACCTATGGAGCCCCTGACATTACAATATATTTTAATTTACATGGTCTTTTCTTGTTAACATAAAACAGTTTGACTTAGATTGAATGTACAACCAATTAAGGAACATTATGAATTTTTATTTTGACAAATTAATACTTTTGACATTTTCTATAAATGACACTGCACAAGAAAATCTTTAAAAGTATGATTAGAGACTAATTGATTGAAAATCTTCTTTCAAAAATTCAATCATGTAATTGAACGTTATGCATTAATCAGAATGCTTCTTTCCAAAATAAAGACCTATTAAAAAGTTTCAATCTATTTATGGTATTCTTTTAGGTTTTAAATCTATGTACAGAAATAGTGTACATGCATTTGGAGATAGGGGAATATGAAGTATCTTTAATGTTAAGGACATATATGTTATATATGTGCAACGTAAAGATGTATATGTAATATAAGTTAGACTTTGACATATGATTTAAACTTTATGTTTAACTGACATTAGGCTTTTTCTACAAGCTATATTCCAGAAACTGAGTATAATCTTAAGCATTTTTACATGTATTTTAGACAATATAATTAAATATAAAGTCTTTGCAAGAGAGCACTAAAGAATATAGTTCCCAGTCTATTTAGAGGAATCTCTTTTTTTTTTTTTATGAAATTTATTGACAAATTGGTTTCCATACAACACCCAGTGCTCATCCCAAAAGGTGCCCTCCTCAATACCCATCACCCACCCTCTCCTCCCTCCCACCCCCCATCAACCCTCAGTTTGTTCTCAGTTTTTAACAGTCTCTTATGCTTTGGCTCTCTCCCATTCTAGCCTCTTTTTTTTTTTTTCCTTCCCTCCCCCATGGGTTCCCGTAAAGTTTCTCAGGATCCACATAAGAGTGAAACCATATGGTATCTGTCTTTTTCTGTATGGCTTATTTCACTTAGCATCACACTCTCCAGTTCCATCCACGTTGCTACAAAAGGCCATATTTCATTTTTTCTCATTGCCACGTAATATTCCATTGTGTATATAAACCACAATTTCTTTATCCATTCATCAGTTGATGCACATTTAGGCTCTTTCCATAATTTGGCTATTGTTGAGAGTGCTGCTATGAACATTGGGGTACAAGTGGCCCTATGCATCAGTGCTCCTGTATCCCTTGGATAAATTCCTAGCAGTGCTATTGCTGGGTCATAGGGTAGGTCTATTTTTAATTTTCTGAGGAACCTCCACACTGCTTTCCAGAGCGGCTGCACCAATTTGCATTCCCACCAACAGTGCAAGAGGGTTCCCGTTTCTCCACATCCTCGCCAGCATCTATAGTCTCCTGATTTGTTCATTTTGGCCACTCTGACTGGCGTGAGGTGATACCTGAGTGTGGTTTTGATTTGTATTTCCCTGATAAGGAGCGACGCTGAACATCTTTTCATGTGCCTGTTGGCCATCCGGATGTCTTCTTTAGAGAAGTGTCTATTCATGTTTTCTGCCCATTTCTTCACTGGGTTATTTGTTTTTCGGGTGTGGAGTTTGGTGAGCTCTTTATAGATTTTGGATACTAGCCCTTTGTCTGATATGTCATTTGCAAATATCTTTTCCCATTCCGTTGGTTGCTTTTAGTTTTGTTGGTTGTTTCCTTTGCTGTGCAGAAGCTTTTTATCTTCATAAGGTCCCAGTAATTCACTTTTGCTTTTAATTCCCTTGCCTTTGGGGATAAGAATGTGGTCATTGCAGGGGACTTTAATACACCACTTACAGAAATGGATAGATCATCTAGACACACGGTCAATAAAGAAACAAGGGCCCTGAATGAGACATTGGATCAGATGAACTTGACAGATCTATTTAGAACTCTGCATCCCAAAGCAACAGAATATACTTTCTTCTCGAGTGCACATGGAACATTCTCCAAGATAGATCATATACTGGGTCACAAAACAGCCCTGCATAAGTTTACAAGAATTGAAATTATACCATGATTACTTTCAGACCACAATGCTATGAAGCTTGAAATCAACCACAGAAAAAAGTCTGGAAAACCTCCAAAAGCATGGAGGTTAAAGAACACCCTACTAACGAATGAGTGGGTCAACCAGACAATTAGAGAAGAAATTAAAAAATATATGGAAACAAACGAAAATGAAAATACAACAATCCAAACGCTTTGGGACGCAGCAAAGGTAGTCCTGAGAGGAAAATACATTGCAATCCAGGCCTATCTCAAGAAACAAGAAAAATCCCAAATACAAAATCTAACAGCACACCTAAGGGAACTAGAAGCAGAACAGCAAAGGCAGCCTAAGCCCAGCAGAAGAAGAGAAATAATAAAGATCAGAGCAGAAATAAACAATATAGAAACTAAAAAAACTGTAGAGCAGATCAACGAAACCAAGAGTTGGTTTTTTGAAAAAATAAACAAAATTGACAAACCTCTAGCCAGGCTTCTCAAAAAGAAAAGGGAGATGACCCAAATAGATAAAATCATGAATGAAAATGGAATTATTACAACCAACCCCTCAGAGATACAAACAATTATCAGGGAATACTATGAAAAATTATATGCCAACAAATTGGACAACCTGGAAGAAATGGACAAATTCCTGAACAACCACACTCTTCCAAAACTCAATCAGGAGGAAATAGAAAGCTTGAACAGACCCATAACCAGCGAAGAAATTGAATCGGTTATCAAAAATCTCCCAACAAATAAGAGTCCAGGACCAGATGGCTTCCCAGGGGAGTTCTACCAGACGTTTAAAGCAGACATAATACCTATCCTTCTCAAGCTATTCCAAGAAATAGAAAGGGAAGGAAAACTTCCAGACTCATTCTATGAAGCCAGTATTACTTTGATTCCTAAACCAGACAGAGACCCAGTAAAAAAAGAGAACTACAGGCCAATATCCCTGATGAATATGGATGCAAAAATTCTCAATAAGATACTAGCAAATCGAATTCAACGGCATATAAAAAGAGTTATTCACCATGATCAAGTGGGATTCATTCCTGGGATGCAGGGCTGGTTCAACATTCGCAAATCAATCAACGTGATACATCACATTAACAAAAAAAGAGAGAAGAACCATATGATCCTGTCAATCAATGCAGAAAAGGCCTTCGACAAAATCCAGCACCCTTTCTTAATAAAAACCCTTGAGAAAGTCGGGATAGAAGGAACATACTTAAGGATCATAAAAGCCACTTATGAAAAGCCCACAGCTAACATCATCCTCAACGGGGAAAAACTGAGAGCTTTTTCCCTGAGATCAGGAACACGACAAGGATGCCCACTCTCACCGCTGCTGTTTAACATAGTGCTGGAAGTTCTAGCATCAGCAATCAGACAACAAAAGGAAATCAAAGGCATCAAAATTGGCAAAGATGAAGTCAAGCTTTCGCTTTTTGCAGATGACATGATATTATACATGGAAAATCCGATAGACTCCACCAAAAGTCTGCTAGAACTGATACAGGAATTCAGCAAAGTTGCAGGATACAAAATCAATGTACAGAAATCAGTTGCATTCTTATACACTAACAATGAAGCAACAGAAAGACAAATAAAGAAACTGATCCCATTCACAATTGCACCAAGAAGCATGAAATACCTAGGAATAAATCTAACCAAAGATGTAAAGGATCTGTATGCTGAAAACTATAGAAAGCTTCTGAAGGAAATTGAAGAAGATTTAAAGAAATGGAAAGACATTCCCTGCTCATGGATTGGAAAAATAAATATTGTCAAAATGTCAATACTACCCAAAGCTATCTACACATTCAATGCAATCCCAATCAAAATTGCACCAGCATTCTTCTTGAAACTAGAACAAGCAATCCTAAAATTCATATGGAACCACAAAAGGCCCCGAATAGCCAAAGGAATTTTGAAGAAGAAGACCAAAGCAGGAGGCATCACAATCCCAGACTTTAGCCTCTACTACAAAGCTGTCATCATCAAGACAGCATGGTATTGGCACAAAAACAGACACATAGACCAATGGAATAGAATGGAAACCCCAGAACTAGACCCACAAACATATGGCCAACTCATCTTTGACAAAGCAGGAAAGAACATCCAATGGAAAAAAGACAGCCTCTTTAACAAATGGTGCTGGGAGAACTGGACAGCAACATGCAGAAGGTTGAAACTAGACCACTTTATCACACCATTCACAAAAATAAACTCAAAATGGATAAAGGACCTAAATGTGAGACAGGAAACCATCAAAACCTTAGAGGAGAAAGCAGGAAAAGACCTCTCTGACCTCAGCCGTAGCAATCTCTTACTAGAGGAATCTCTTTTAGGCTAATGCCACATACTATGTGAAAATGTAGCATAATATAAATTCTCAGGGGCACATAAGTATTCTAACAAAAATGTTTTACCAAATGTTTTAATAAGTGGTATAATTTATCAAGTAGACAAAATGATAAAATGTTAAATTCACAAATATGATGCTGTACTAAATTTTTATACATCTAATAGCATAGCCTCAAAATATGTAAGCCAAACATTGACAAGATTACAAGGAAAATTGACAAATCCTATGTGCCCTAGCCTTTTGGCTACTTATGAAGTATTTATTTCCATTTCTTCCAGAGTAATAGAATTTTAGCTGGACATAGGGCCTCTCCCTTTTTTAGTATAGTGAGGCCGTGTGATGAAGTTCTTGATAATTGAATGTGGGGAAAATTGATTTGTACTGCCTCCAGGCAAATCATAAAAGTTCCATCAAGCTCTTTCGAATTTCCTTGAGCCATGACGAAATAAGCATGCCATACTTTCTCTAAATCTTTTGGGTTGCCATAAATTCATTTTCTAATCCATTCTTCAGGAAAGCTCATGGGTACAATACTTCTTGAAGTTTTGCATATTTATAACTGATTTTACTGTGCCCTTTATAATTGAAGGACAGCCCAGCTGAATCTAAAATCCTTCACTTACATTTGTCTTTCCTTGAGTATTTCCTTGAGTAGTTTGTAAATACCGCTTCTGCTTTTTGGTATAACTATTGCTTCCAGAAGTCTGATCAGAATCTGATTTTTCTTGCTCTTAGGAGGAACTTGGAAAGATTGTCTCATTCAGAATACTATGGGTTGGATTCTTATTTACATAGTGTACTTTCCAAAGTGTAGGCTCAATTTTTATTTTCAGAAAAGTTTGAGGTAATTATTCTTTCAAACACTTCTGCCCTGTACATTTTGGTTTTCTTTTTTTTAAATGTTTATTTATTTGTTTTGAGAGAGAGAGAGAGAGAGAGAGAGAATCCCAAGCAGGCTCCATGCGGTCAGCACAGAGCCCAAGGCTGGGCTCCATCCCAGGAACCGTGAGATCATGATCTGAGCAGAGTTCAAGTGCTGGTCACCTGACTGAGCCACCTGGCACATCACTGTTTTGCTGGTTTTCTGCTTAGAGAACTCCTATTATATTAATATCAGATCTGGGGCCATTTTGCTGGATCTGCAACCCATGCAATTGCATGGAGAGTCAAGCTCAAAAGGACCTTGCGACTGGAGTTCAATGCTCAGAAGTGGCTCTCCTGCACGTCTCAACAATTTTATCCTTCAATTTGTATTTTCTGAGTGAAGCCTGATGGGGCAATGGAGTAGGTGCCTGAGGCATGGCCAGTCCCATTTGGCCTCCCAGCCTCCCTGCCTCTTCAGAATGGATTCCTGGCTACCCCTCCTCCATGCTCGCACCGTCCAGGGCAACACAGCCTCCCACTCCCACACTCACCCAGTTATTGCTGCCTCCCATATGTGGTGGAGGACCGACCAGGAGCAAGGAGTCTGTGGCAAGCACATGCACAGCTCTGTGTCTGGGCGCGTGGCCGAAGAGTGGCCATGTTCACCAAGGCTGAAGCAGCATGGGCAGATGGCTGGCTGCTTGGGCGAGCCTCTTGTCCCTCCGTTGCAGTTACCTGTGACACTGGCCCTGACGCTGCATCCCCTGGGGCCCACTGCCCTGCTGTAAGTGACAACAGCTGGCAGTGGGAACAGGGACGCCCGGCTGGATTTTGTTGGCCCACTGGGGGCAGCTGGCTGGTCCAGCAGCCTGAAAAAGGAGGATCGGCATTGATGGACCTCACATGGCAAGGTGTTAAGATGGGATGCAAGAGCCAGGAGGCCTTACACTCACTTGGCTTGGTGAACACGCCCCTACCCAAGGGAATGTGACATTAGTTAGACAACAAATTAAAAGCATCACAGGTTGAGACAGAGAGTGTAGAAGAAATTTTGAAAGCTGCGTATTTCAGTACAATTTCCCCCTACTTTTTGGACAAGAGCCCAGTATTTTCATTTTGTACTGAGCTCTACAAATCATGTAGCCTCTCCTAACATGACCTTCTTTGCCTATCTTCTATATCATTCTTTTCCTCCTAAAACCTTTTTTTTCTTTTCTTTTTTTTCTCTCTTTAAAAAATTTTTTTAATTTAATTTTTTATTTTTAAAATTTTTTTTTCAACGTTTATTTTTTATTTTTGGGACAGAGAGAGACAGAGCATGAACGAGGGAGGGGCAGAGAGAAAGGGAGACAGAATCAGAAACAGGCCTCAGGCTCTGAGCCATCAGCCCAGAGCCTGACGCGGGGCTCAAACTCACGGACCGCGAGATCGTGAGCTGGCTGAAGTCGGACGCTCAACCGACTGCGCCACCCAGGCGCCCCTATTTTTTAAAATTTACATCCAAATTAGTTAGCATATAGTGCAACAATGATTTCCAGAGTAGATTCCTTAGTGTCCCTTACCCATTTAGCCCATCCCCCCTCCCACAAACCCTCCAGTTACCCTCAGTTTGTTCTCCATATTTATGAGTCTCTTCTGTTTTGTCCCCCTCCCTGTTTTTATATTATTTTTTGTTTCCCTTCCCTTATGTTCATCTGTTTTGTCTCTTAAAGTCCTCATATGAGTGAAGTCATATGATTTTTGTCTTTCTCTGACTAATTTCACTTAGCATAACATCTTCCAGTTCCATCCACATAGTTGCAAATGGCAAGCTTTCATTCTTTTTGATTGCCGAGTAATACTCCATGGTGTGTGTGTATATATATATATATATATATATATATATATATACATACATACCACATTTTCTTTATCCACTCATCCATTGATGGAAATTTGGGCTCTTTCCATACTTTGGCTATTGTTGATAGTGCTGCTATAAACATGGGGGTGCATGTGTCCCTTCAAAACAGCACACCTGTATCCCGTAGATAAATGCCTCGTAGTGCGATTGCTGGGTTGTAAGGTAGTTCTATTTTTAGTTTTTTGAGGAGCCTCCATACTGTTTTCCAGAGTGGCTGCACCAGCTTGCATTCACACCAACAACGCAAAAGAGATACTCTTTCTCCGCATCCTCGCCAACATCGGTCACTGCCTGAGGTGTTAATGTTAGCCGTTCTGACAGGTGTGAGGTGCTATCTCATTGTGGTTTTGATTTGTATTTCCCTGATGATGAGTGATGTGGGGCATTTTTTCATGTGTCGGTTGGCCATCTGGATGTCTTCTTTGGAGAAGTGTCTCTTCATGTCTTTTGCCCATTTCTTCACTAGATTGTTGGGGTGTTGAGTTTGATAATCTTTATAGATTTTGGATACTAACCCTTTATCTGATATGTCATTTGCAAATATCTTCTCCCATTCTGTCAGTTGCCTTTTCGTTTTGCTAATTGTTTCTTTAGCTGTGCAGAAGGTTTTTATTTTGATGAGGTCCCAGTAGTTCATTTTTGCTTTTGTTTCCCTTGCCTCCAGAGATGTGTTGAGTAAGAAGTTGCTGCGGCCAAGATCAAAGAGGTTTTGCTTGCTTTCTCCTGGAGGATTTTGATGGTGTCCTGTCTTGCATTGAGGTCTTTTATCCACCTCCTAAAACCTTTTTAATTCATTTCCTGTTCATGTTTATTTTCTTCATGTTTTTTTGTCCTTTATTTTACTTACTGCACCTTTTTTTTAGTCTGCTTGCTGTGTTTTTAATTCCGTTTCCACTTTTAAAGGTTTTAATTGTGATGTGTGCCCCAAACTCTTCTCAAGTCTTCCCTTTCAATAGGGCATTATTTATTTATTTATTTTTTTATTTTACAGTTTATTTATTTATTTATTTCGAGAGAGAGAGAGAGACAGTGCACAAGCAGGGGAGGGGTCGATAGAGGGAGACAGGAGAATCCCAAGTAGGTTCCACACTGTCAGCACAGAGCCTGATGCGGGACTTGAACTTACAAACCTTGAGATCACGACCTGAATGGAAATCAAGAGTTGGACGCTTAACTGACTGAGCTGCCCAGCTGCCCCAGTAGAGAATTACTTCTAATTGCCAGCATGAACTACTCCTGAAAAGTAAGCAAGCTAGACAGGAAGTAAGAGAGAGATTCACTTCCCAACCACTTCATAATTTTGTCAGTTTTTGGTTCTCCGTTTGGCAGATTTTGCCTGTTTACATGGACTTTCGTACATATAAACTAGGAATCTGTGTAAGAGCTTTGAAATACTATATCAGCGATATGTTTAGTGTTGTTTGAAGTCTGTATTGTAATGATGAGAAAAATGGAAATCGCTTAACTTCCCCTAATGAGTCATGTAATTGAAAATACACTCAATTTAAAAAAGTAAATATTGTTTTTGTTGCACATTTGCTATAAAAACAGCAAAGATGAGACAATATTCTTTTGGAGAGACTGAGTAGAAATTTCTCAATTACTTTGAATTTATTATCATTTCTTTCAAAAGAGATTTCAAGAGAAGAGCAATTTATTCAATCTTAAATTAACTGTGGGAAATACGGGCATAGATGCTTCTATGTACCCTATGGATACAGCAATATATGAATGCAAGATAAATGAAATCAACAGCAGGCTATTCTCAGTCTAATAGGTCCTTAATGAAGGCTCTTTGCATATGCATCAACTTCTTTTAAAGGACTATTTGGACGTTATATTTTTAGTCCTTGCAAAAGCTTGTCAAAAAGATTGTACAGCAATTTTTCAAAGGATTACCGAAAACAAAGTAAATAAGAAGTTTCCTGAAAGGTGAGACTCTTAATGGATGAACATTACATATGTTTGACTCCCGAGTAGAAACAATCGTGACAATTCAGCATTTCAAAGCAAGCAGGGCTATTACTAAGGCTGAATTTAGATGGCGAAAATAAGAACAATCTTTATCTTGCCGTAATTTAGATTAAAATTCATGAATATTTCTCTTGGTGAGATAATTTATAATAAATGCTAGGGATGTGTGTTGATACTATTATTTTACTAAAACCTACTGAAAATAAAAGATGGAATATTAAAGACAAACTTAACATGTATAATAACACAAGGTAATATTTTCTTCTCATTTTACGATAGTTACCTCGGAATTATGTTGTTGAGTATTTTGTAGATTATTATCTTGAGAAATCTTTACATTTGAACATAGATTTTTTTTTCTTTTTAATGTAGTATAAAAATGAAGCCCTACCCTAAAATAGGAGATTTTAACTCTTTTCAGAAAAATAAAAGGGAAAATCACATTGAAATCAAGGATTGTTCAATCAGGAATGTCTGCACGGCGGTTACTGTATGGAATATCTGACAGTCATAAAATACACTAGGCTTTGGGGCGCCTGGGTGGTTCCCTCGGTTAAGTGTCCAACTTCAACTCAGGTCATGATCTCAAGGTTCCTGAGTTTGAGACCCCCTTCCCCCAGGGGATCTGTGCTGACAGTTCAGAGTCTGGAAACTGCTTTGGATTATGTGTCTCCCTCTCTCTCTGAGCCTCCCTGTTAGCACTCGCTCTCTCTCTCTCTCAAAAATAAACATGAAAAACAATTTTTTTAAATATAAAATACACTCTGTTTTTTGTTCAAAGACCTAACAACCATCTTATTGAGCCTTATTATCACATTTACCTGAATCTACTCTTTTCTTTGAATACTAGATATCTTAGGAAACAAATATTGTTTAATGATATAATTAGCCTAAACATTGCCAACTTTCTAACACATTCATTGTAAAGCATATACAACCATACAGCATATACTAATCTCACAACAGGCATGGCATTTTAGGAATGGGATAATTACTAAAAATCTGAGTGCAAAGTATCTTGATTTGCAAATATAATATTTACAAGAAAACAATTCTGCTGTTCCAGTATTGGACATGGAGTAACAAATAGTTTTTTTTTTTTTTTTTAATTAAGTTTACTTATTTATTTTGAGAGAAAGAGAGAGAGAGACAGCAGGGGAAGAGGAGAGAGAGAGGAAGACAGAGAGAATCCCTAGTGGGCTCCACACAAATCTTGAGATCATGACCTGAGCCAAAGTCAAGAGTCAGACGCTTAATGGACTGAGCCACCCAGGCACCCCAACCCATAGTTCTTTATAGAGCCAAAGCATTTTAAAGACTTTATTTTCTAAATCAGGGGTTAGAAAACGATGGCCAAATCCATCTTGCTGCCTGGTTTTGCAATATGTGTCAACTCTGTCTTGCTGCCTGGTTTTATAAATAAAGTTTTATTGGAACACAACTATGATTGTCTGCTTATGTGTTGTGTATGGCTGCTTTCATGCTATGGTGCAGAACTGAATTGTTGTAACAAAGACAATATTGCTGCTATGCCTAAAATATTTACTATCTGGCTTCTTATTGAAAGACTGTGCTTATCACCTTTCTAAATCATTATGGAATACTAAGGCAACATCCACAACAACACAGACCACCAAGGTTGAACTATTGTGTACTAGTATACCGATCAAAAATCTTATCACATGGTTCATATTTTGTATTGGTTTGTCTGACTGACTGAAGTCAGTCTGACTGACTTTATAGTCTGACTGAAGACTGAACATTTGTCTCTGTGTGACTAGGTATCTATCTTAAATTTTTCACTTTATTTTTTTAAGGTGATCTTTGTTAGTGAAGTCTTTGGATATATGCTGTGGAAGGTGGGATTATAATTTTTAAAATATGTGTAGTGTGTGTCATATTTATCCCCCCCCCCCCCCACACACACATATCCTTCCTTTATATACTGGAGACTTGAGATTTTGTTTTAAGAGGACCTTGTGAAAAACTTTCTATTAAGAACAAGGATACAAATCTGCTCAAAAATAATAAATTATTAATTTAAAATTCTTTTTTTAAGATTTTATTTTTAAGTAATCTCTAAACCCAACATGGGGCTTAAACTCCCAACCCTGAGATCAAGAGTTGCATGCTCCTCTGACTGAGACAGCCACACACCCCTTAAATTTCTCTATGTTGTTGTAAACAAGTCTCTAGAAATGATAGAAGAGTTAGAAAATATATGCTAATTGGATTTGCCATTGCCAACGGGATTTCCTATGAAGCTTTTCTCAATGGAGAACATAATAATCTCTCTATCATTCAATATAGGAAGAAGTGTTCAAAAAAGTGATACAGGAAATATCTCTGACATCTTCTTACTGCAGCTTAAGGGTCAAAAAATAAATTCCTTGGCAAAAGCTAAAACATTTCTACATAGAAGGGATGTACTGAGCTGGCTAGTAATTAACATATATTTGTTTAGTTTGGATGCTTAAGTGAAAAGATTTTTCTGAGAAGAAAAAGATAAGTACAAGTAGTAATATTGGGTTGGGGGAGAAAATCTCAAGCCATTAGAATACTATTAAATATAAATAAGAAAGAGAGACTCAGAAAGGAAGGGTTATTGGAGAGACGTGAACAAAGAGCTGAATATGGTAATGGTGGCAGGATGGAGTCTAACCAATTGTCCAGGAGCAGAACACCTTAGTCAGTGCATACTGGGGGCCCGAAATGAATACAACAAGACAAGGACAGACATGGAGGTACTTCCGCTGCGGTGTAAAAAAACACATAAAAATGAAACATATTTTTATATTTCTTCACAGAGTTTCCTAGGCAAATTTCATTGCAATTGTCTTAACGGACAGACCTTTTAAGTTAAAGGGTGATTCGATGATCAGACATCTCTGAATAAACGTACCTCCCTGGAAGTATGTGCCTATGTTTCAAGGGAAGATGAGTCTCGGAACCATGGAACCATTCCAGGGGCTATAAATCCTGACATGCTGCTCCTATTCCCATCCTGTAAACATTTATTTTCATCCCATGGAGTGACATCCCAGGATTATTCTCTCTCTTTCTCTCTCTCTTTCATTTCATTCCCTTACAGCTATCACTCCCCTTTAGAAGCTCTCAGAGTTTCGACTTCAAGGATCATCACCTATCTGGTCCAGAGATAACATACAAAATCTGATTTTCATCATATTGCCACAGAACAGAGAAGGGATTGGGTCAAGGAGAACCAGTGCTTTAATGATAAGTAATATTTTTTTCTGTCCGTGCCTAAATTCTCCAATGTTTAAAATAATGTAAATACATATAGATATTGAAAATATATCTTATTTTTTCCCATAAATGAAGTCATGAGATCATGGTTTCAGAATGAGTTGGAGCTGGTAAAGTAGGAAGCTTAAGGTCAGACGTGTAGGCTTTCAACCTGGTACCCCTTGGTGAGGGTGGGGATCACTCTTCTGGGACAGAGAGCTTCCTAGCACTTGAAAAGTTTTGGTGGAAGGTTAAAGTGCTCAGAGCTATACAGATTTGCAGATTTGCTCCAGCAGCACTCAGGCGGGAACTACAAATCTTAAAACCAGCTTACTCAGAGCGTTCACCATTTTCTTTTTCAGGGTATATCTAGCATCGATTTGATAATTCTGTTTAGGTATATCGAAGACTGATTTGAATTAACCACTGTGTATAATCTGAAGTTTGCCTTCTGCGAAATGTCTTTTGTTCGTTATCGTCAATCAGAAATTTTGCCCCTTGAAATTGTTTCCTGTGATCCTTCAAATTTTGAAAATATCTTCCATGTCATTTAATAATGGGAGCTTAAATAATTAAAGCAACGACCTCATTTAAAAGGCTCTCTCTCTGCTGTTCAACCCACTTGGCCTTCAATTACATTCTAACTAACTTTGTCCTTTGCAATTTGGAAGTAATTACGCTTTCTTCAGGAGACAGAAGCTACATAGGAGATTTTTGGCCCTGTTCCCATGTTCTTACCAAAGAGTAGTTTTTTTCCACTTTTTTTTCTTGTTTAAAGCTTCTCTTTTTAAATTTCCTGTTAACTTTTCATAAATTTCATACCATTAGTTAAGCTTTGGAAAATTATCCCTGAAGATCTGTGCCTTGCTTTTGATTTCATTCTTCATTCTTCTTCCTGTATTTGGTCAGGTCCTTTTAAAATCCTAGAGCTGCTTCTTTCCTATCCATGCTTCCTTCCTTTATCACAGAGCCAGCTTTTGCTTGCATTTTCTGAATTTTACTTTATATTGTATTTGAAGTTTTATTTTCCAACCCTTTATTGTGTTTTAAACAATCAGACCATAGAATAATTCCCATTTGCTGTCCAAACTTTTCTAAATGTAAGCTAAATACCTGGTGAGGTTTTGTGTCCTCTGTCTTGTCTTCTATACATCCTTCATCAAAGAATCATGGCCACAATACATAATTTTTCTTCTTTGGGATTTAAGCGTTTATGATTCTTGGAGACTGATTTCCTATGTTTGCTCCTTATTGCCTATTCTCAAGTCTGCACTCAATTTAGCTGGGCAGCATTTAACAGTGCACACTCCCCTCTCTCTGTGAGCTCTGTCATGCTGTCCCGTTCACTCATGACATTGAAATTGCCCAATGGTCCAAGTAAATTAACCAGATTTCCTTACTACAGGATTTTTGAGAGACTCTGATCCCTCAATGTGAAAGAGAGAGAGAGACTGTACCACAACTTTTCCAAATATAGTAGAATAGCTCTTTCTTAGGGGAGCCAATTAGGTATCAGTGTTTGCCAAATTATAGCATGAGAAAGGATGATCTAGGTGTCTCTGGAGTGGGCCTTCTGTTAAAGCTAACCTTTGTAAATTTGCTGAAGTCTAAAAAATGATCACTTAGAAGTCTCTTTCATTTGTTGATCATCTTTTAGTAACTATATTTTCATTCTTCCTTTATTATTGTGTTTTTAAAATTTCATGTGAGAAGTAAATTTACTCTAAAAACCTAAAAGAAAAGGCTCTGGGGGAAACTTCTTTTTGATTTCTGTGCTGGATTTTTTTATTTTGTATTTTTTACTTTGGAGACTTCATTTCTTTCCCATAAACATGAGAGTGGAGATGTACTGCTGACTGATATCCCTCCTTGTACCAGAAGGAGAAATTGGCACTTATCAGAAATACTTAGTTCCACAATCCATGATCTTAACTATACACAATGTACCTTAAAAATAATTATTTAATAGATCTCAATTATTTTAAAAGCCTCATTTATCCCAGAAAACAGAAAATGAATCTGCACACTTTGGGGTAAATCGAATCAATTCATACTTCTTCCTTCCTTCCTTCCTTCCTTCCTTCCCATTTTTTTTAATGTTTATTCATTTTTTTGAGAGAAAGAAAGACAGAACATGAGTGGGAGACGGGAAGAGAGAGAGGGAGACACAGAATCCGAAGCAGACTCCAGGCTCTGAGCTGTCAGCACAGAGCCCGACATGGGGCTTGAACCCAAAAGTACGAGACCATGACCTGAGCTGAAATCGGACGCTTAACTGACTGAGCCACCCAGGTGCCCCCCTTCCTTCCTTCCTTTCTTTTTAATTACTCACAGTTTAATTCAGTAGATTAGAATTTTATCTATTCTTCTCCCTTCTCTGACTTGATTCCAGATTCCATGATGTGAGGAAACCTAGTCAATAATCTTGAAGTGACTTTGTATGTAAATTCCATGTCTTCTGAAATCTCTCAGTCTGCAGCCCTCTGGTCTCCACTCCAGGATTAAGTCAATCTCTTTTGCAAACTCTACCTTATTATACAAGTTAGGGTATAGCCTCAATCATGTGATTTTGGGGAATCCATAAGTCCGTGCTTTAGCAACAATATAATCTTAAATGTTTATACTCTGTCAGTAAACTAGATCTTAAATGTTCTCACCACAAACAAGAAATGGTAATTATGTGATGGGACAGAGATTTTAGCTAAAGCTCAGGAGGTAATCATATTGCAATATATAAATATATTAAATCAACACTCTGTACACTATAAACTTATACAATGATGTATGTCAATTATAACTCAGTTAAAAAAATAAGGAATTAGTTTTGTCTTCATATTTTCCACAGAACGAGTTCCATTTCTTACATCCTATGCCCTGTCTCTGAGTTCCCTGTCTTCTGTTGTATTCTCCCTGGTTTTCATCATCGTTCCTAGGGATGAGAATTATTGATTATTGCTTAAGATCTCCCAGATTGCCTTTCTGTGTGTACCAACACTTTTCTTTGTGACAGTTATTACCCATTTATTATACCTTCTCTCCTTTGCTTTGTGCATCTTACATTTAAAGCCATGAACTCGTGGAGAGATTGGCTTTATCAATACTCAAGTTCAGATCCTGTATAGCAGCTGACCTCTGACCCACAATCTCTGCAGCAACTAGCCTGGGAAGCCACCCCAGGACCTCCACAGCCCAGAACCACCCAGGCTTGATTAAAAACTGCTGGTTTCCATAAATGTTGCCCCCACTTCCAATTTAGGATTAACCAGAGAAAATGCAATACGCACTCCTAACCAATCACGTAAGATGTCCTGTTTCTTGTTAGCCCATTTCCGGTGTCCCCCTGCCAACAATCATCAGTCAGGATAGAACTGACACCTTCTCTCCGTTTTTCTTTTTTTTTTTTTTTTTTCTCACTTTAAAGCTTCCCCACTTCCTCGTTGCCTTTGGGACCTTGTAAAATGGAAGTGATGTGTGGCTGACTCCTTCGAACAGCAAGCTCCTAATCATTTTTTGCTTGTTCTCATCTGGGTGGTCTATTCCCATCTCAGATTCAGGATTCCACCCCATCACAGACTGTGATGTCAATAATGGGGAACAGCCCAGGTCAAGGGGGCAGTGGCTGAAGACCAGCTCCACTCAGTTTCCCTAATTTAGTGCTTTGGTTCTTGCCTTAATTTCCTATGGTCAAATGCTCGCTCCGCTACACAGTTTTAGAAAATGTATCTTGGTCTGAAAGGGCTTATGTCTGGCTCTCTTTTCTGTCCTGTTCGCTTCAGGACTGGAATTATGTTCTGCCTCCTTATCATTACAAGGACCAGCAATCAGTCTGAGTCCCACCTGCAGCGACTATATTTCATGTCCAGACTTCCCTGCAACTCACTTGCCTGATTACTTTGGATTTGAGAAAATACTCTTTTTGTGGAGACTTCTAATACTACCTTCCCTCCTATTTGGGAAGTTTGGCTACACCGTGGACTCTGAGAACACCTGCTTTTCCTTTGCAGATGTAGAGAATTTCGCACTGAATTAATAACCGGCCCTTTCAGGGTTTGCTCTTCAGTCATTCCCGTTTGTATCTTCTGATTTCGATTTTCCGGCTAAGCTGAATATCTGCTAGCTGAACAATGATATTTTCTGGTAATTCCTGACTCCCCAAGTATTTACATGTCTATTATATGGTTTTAACTTGACTTTACATTTCCTAAGTCCCATTATTATTTTTTTTTTCTTGAGAATTGGTCTATTACTTCTTGGCTTTACCATTTTGTTACTCCAATATGAAAGTATTCTTGCTTCCTGTTTGACGCGTTATAAGACATACGATTAGCCCTTTATTCAGTTGCTCCTATAGCAATATAAACACTCTATGTATTAAAAACATTTTTCAACTTGAGATGGTGGTAGCGATCTCCATGCCAGGTATTAAAGGCATTCCTTATCATTAAATGTAACTAAATTATTGGCTATTAGCTTCTTCTCATTGAACCTGTCACAGGAAGGCAAGGTCATCTTGAGAATCTATAAAGTAAATACCAAAAGGTTGTGGTTTTAACCACAGAGAAGTTAGTAAAACTCAGTAGAAACAACATGATCTCTGTCATTTTTCTTGCCAAGTGCTCAATATACCTCTCTATATCACAATTTAAGCATTTATAGAAATAAGTCTGTTTCTTTTCTATGCTTAATGTTGACTTTCAGAAAAAAAATATGCCCCATTTGACATTCCAAATGTTTTCTCTTGGCTGTATTGCACATTTACTCATGCAAGATACAAAGTTTCTGATGAATCGTTTTGCTCTTGAACCAGATTACAAAACATTCATAAATTTGGCTTGGAGTTTGATATATGTTAATGGACAAGTGACATTATTCATCTTAAATAACCATAGATGTGAAACAATAATAAAAATAAGTATTACTTTAATATTACTGCAAACAGTGGGATGACTCAGTCCTTTGGGCACTGAGTCAACCCAGACAATTCCTCATGCATACAGCATCAGGAACACAAATTCTGTGAAAACCATCACCCCTCCGATGCATTCTTCTTCTCCTTTCTTAATGATGACCAGAAATGCAGAAATCTGTCATCATTGTCTTTCCCTGTTTTCCTCCCATATTCTAGCCATCCCAAATATTTCTAACACATGCCAAGGGTCAATGGGAAAGGGCTTAATGTGTAGGTACTTCTAGATGTATTGGCCGCTAATGACTGATAATACTGTCTGTGGAATGGTGATAAGGTTTATCCAAAATATTTCTGTAGTAAGTAGGAAGCTTCTTCAGGCACTTTCTGGGAGGTGATGGGAATGAGATGAACAATGCTAGCCGTTTCCTCAGAGCTGTAAACATCACCAACATGGCTTTCAAAGATAGTTTTAATTTGTAAATCAGTTATTGTTGAATGTAAATTAAAAATCAGATTGTTGATAGGAAATTATAAAGTAGATATGCATATGAATGCTAATGTAGTGCTTTTTAAACAGTTAGCATTCAGACGCAACGGGACTAGTGTAATTTAATGTCTTCAGACATCTATGCACATTTTTTATTGTGGATCAGTTCAAAATGTCTTAGCACACGAATCTCTATAATTATAAATCTTATTAAAATTCATCACCAAATGATTCTGAAATACTTTTTGTTCATTCCCTTTGAACTAAACAATTCTTCTCTATCTGATGGCAGGATAAGTGATTTCTATGTAAAAGTTTCCTCAAATAATATGCATTATTCTCAACTATAGGAAATTATAGATGCAAATAAATCACTTTCTGAAATTTCCCATTCTTTTGTTTTCCTAAGACAATTTCAGACTTGAAAAATGGCGTAATTTGAAGTGTCTGTCCACTTTTTCTGGGGTGTCACAGGTTTCCTGTTGATACTCCCTTAAGCTTTAAAACTCAAAATGTTTCCTGGAACCTTCTCATGGTAGGATCACCATACATACACTTATTGACCTGGATATTTTTTTTCCTTTGAAAATAAATGAGAAGCTTTATTGTGACATCTTCTGACTCAGGTACAGGGCCTGGCATAGAAAGTTCTAAATAAATATGTATGGAATGGAATTAGCAGCATAATAATGTTTCCAGTGCGATGTTTTCTACTTACTTTATCAATTGAATGCAATGAAATGTTTCCCCCTATAAACAAAGACTACCCAACTTTTTTTTTATTTACTTCTATTTGTTGATATGTATAATTATGTGTCTGATGGGTACACATAAATCATTTGTTTTTAAGCCATGAGCATACACGGAGAGATTTTACTAGGAAACACATATTAATTCTGACAATGATTTTGAAATTGTGCAGTAGAGTTTGCTAATAACAATATTGTAAACAAAGCCTGGTTTAAGAATATAAGTAGCAGACATTGTTTAATTGTGGAAGCTAGAGATGTATCAACTTCAAAAGAATCTGGAACTTCTCAGGATGGGAACAGGAACACTGGAGGTGGGGAGGCAGAGAAAACTCCATAGCAATATTGCACAAGCGTCTTTTTGAGATCTCATTCAGATTTACCCAAACTTTGCCTAGCTCTTCTTTTTCAGTAATAAAAAAAATTAGACCTTAAAGAGTGATATAAGATTAATAATACTTTTTACTTCACTTTTATTTTTCTTGACTCAAAACCTCTAGGAAAATAAGAGAAAAATATGCTTTGAGACTTAATTTTCTAAAAATTTACATAGACAGTTTTGGAAGAGGGCACAGATTGGAAACAATATGGAGTGGCAATAATTAGATGTGGGAAAGATTCAAAATGTGCAAAGAATGGAGGCTGGTTCGAAAAGGATTGTGTGGGGACAAAACACAACTTAGATAACAAGAAACAAAGGAAACGTCATTACGGAGCAAAAGACCCAAACTCCTTGTGTTTGGTGATAAAATTTACTGAAAATTACAAATGATTCCTTCATTTTGTGTTGGATATATGCAAATTAAGTCCCTGTGGGTGAACACAACTTTCTGAAAATTATCTAGATTTCCCCTGACTTAATTTAGGCCATGGTAGAATATTCTATACCAATTTCATTACATAGCAAAATGTCTTGACTTAATAGAGCAGAAGTCAGGTAGAGAAGCCCTTCCTTCCTTCCTTTCCCCCTTTCCTTTCCTCTTCCCTTCCTTCCTTCCTTCCTTCCTCTCTTTCTCTTCCTTACTTCCTCTCTTTCCCTTCCTTCCTTCCTTCCTTCTTTCCTTGTACTTGATTTATCAAAACTAGTTTTGGTTAAAGTGTACACTTAAGATCCAGAATATGAAGTATAGAGCAACTACAATTTAGAGGAGGTGTGTGGAAAAGTTGATAATACCAGAGAAACCAAACCATGGACATTCAGCTCAGGATTTTCATCCTTTCACTCAGTGCCTTGAAGTGATTGGTTTGGTTTTGTTTTCTTTTTATTTTATATGTGTTTGTTTGCTATTTATACGATTTCTCCATATACAAGATTTCTTTCTGGATCATTGGTAAGTTCCACAGCCTTTTGAGCTATGCCCATAACATACTCGGGTTTTTAGGAACAACTGTGTGCAAACTTTTCCCAAGGTTTCATGCAGAATGTAAAATTCTTGCATTTGAACTGCTTAGAATTTAGTAAAGAAGATGGAAATAAGTCATATATTAGCAGGGGGAGTATCTTGGGAATTCAATAATTCCCTTTTTTTTCCCCTCAAGTACACTGAGAATCCATATTGTATTACAGAAAGATCCATAAGAGTCAACTTTACCGCACTGTGTATTTATAAAAATATTAGAGTTAACTGTCAGCATAAAGCTTTTTGCAAAGATGTAATTTAAGGAAAGTATTCTAACTTTGATCCAAACACACACATTATGGTAGTCAGTTCCCCCTTTGTGTTTTGTAGATCCAAACCCTGAGATCTGAGTGACAGAAAAGTACTGCTTGCGCCTGTATTTGCTTTTCAGAAAACAAAGAATTCATTTAAAAAACATATGTCAAGAGCCAGAGCTAAATGATTTCTTTTTATGTTCGGCTCAGATTAAAATGGGTTTGAATGTAATAAAGACTCCTTTAATACCATATATTTCTATGCATGACTTTAAAGCCGTATTCAAAGCAATGAATAAACATTAGGGAATACAGACAATAAGGGAATGTAGACTATGGAACAGTAGTAATATCATTATGCTCCGGCTTCAGTCATTGAGGAGAAATCAAATAGAAGGTATAGCTATGAGTTATTTAGAAAATCTAAACAGAAATTTTATAACTTGTTGGAATTTTAAAAATTGAATCTTCGAGATTTTGATCATTTTAGCTATTATTTATCTTACATCTGTAAGTCTGTTTGTAATACAATAAAATGAATTAGGTCCAAACAAAGAAGAATGCTAAAGAATGGTGCCAGTGAATTTAAGATTTTTACTTGGCTGAATAATAAAACTACTTAAGGTAGTCCGATGTTCAGAACATATACATTTGTATTTATTTCTTTCACCACGAGGAGCATTATATCTCAGATCTGTGTTCAGCTGTAACATTAATACTTTTTTCCATAAGAGTAAGTGTCTAGAAACAACTACAGGAAAGAAAAAAAATCATTGATTTATGGGACAACAGCAACAGAAAACATCTAATGTTTATATGTTGGCCTTCATTTTCCTTTGATGTTTCAGGTTTGGAGTTGAAGATATTTATTTTTATGCCATATGAGATGGTTACTCTTTGAAATATTCTGAATAGATCAAATAGTGCATTCCTTGAGGGCTCTTAGAAGTGGGGTTAGACACCTGGTATTTGAGAGCATCTAAGTTTTATGGTTTTTTTTTTTTTTTATATTTTAAAGGTTATCTCAGCTCTAGCCTTAGATCCATTCATCCAACAAATATTTATCGAGTATGTAATTGGTAGTAGGAACATACTGACGGTGGATTCTGTGTTGACATTACTTATGTCTCTTTACAAACCCTTTTGTAAACTTATCCATCATATCTGTGATTGCTAGGCTCATTCTTTCAAGTCAATAGGCAATTAAATAAACTCATTTTTTTTGAAATGATGTTAGGAAAAAAAATCTTTTGTCCTCCTCCACTAAATCTGCCCCTATATTCCAAATAAATAAACAGTATAGATTATCTAGATTCTTTGGCAAGTCAGAAAACAAATCAAAGTAGCTTAAGCTAATGCGTGCGCGCGCGCACGCGCTCGCGTGTGTGTGTGTGTGCATGCATGTACGCAAGCAATTTGTTTTTGTTTCTGTTTTAAATACCTGATAATGGCCTTGCTGGATCCATTAACATTTATATTGGTCACTGTGATCTTCTGTCTTGCTCCTGGTTTGGCTCTCCCTTTGGCTCACAGTTTTGGTCTCCACCCTCAACCCAGACTCTGTACCTGTTCCAATGGTTATATTCTCTCTTTCTGCACATAAACCTTCTCCAGTTGTCAACAAACATGATTGCGAGCTTGTGCTATCCCAACCTAAGGCCTCAGTGAAGAGAGATCATTTTTTCCACTGAACAGATAAAGAATAAAATCCCAAAGACTCGGTATTGATCTAGATGGAGTTTCATGCCCCGTCCTTGGATTTTGGTCAGTTACCTGGGACACTTTGTCTAGCCATGGACTGAGCACCCCTTCCCGTGGCCAAAGAGAATGAGAGTAATGTGATTAGCAACAATGCATAGCATAAGTTAAAAAAAAAATAGTTGCCTAATTGAAGTGGATAATTTGGTTACCAGAATAAAAGGGTTATGTCTTAAACTGGATACATCAGAAACAGACCCTGGGATCAGGTTTTGGACTGTGTCTTTTACCGGGAAGATGTTTTTACCTGCAGAGGCAGAGAGGCCATAACAAATTGGCCCCGTGACAGGATTCTAGACACCACCCTCCCACCACTACTATGGGCCTTACTTCTCTTGCTGTGATTTGCTAATCTGCTTTATGGTAAAGATCAGCCGCAGCTTGTGGTTTGAGCTGTGTTTCTTTGTGCTGCATTGTTGAGTTCTACCCCAAGAGCTATTATAGATTTAGTCACATCTAAGGCCAGCGCTCTGAAATTACTTGGCACTTTGGTACAGGAATATGGGGCTGGAGCCTTCCTTGAAGTGATCCTGGTTGTATGTCTCAGCTCAAACCTGCCTCCTGTGTTTTCAAATGAAATGGTGACTGATGCTTGGCTCAGGGGAAAACTCCACCCGTGATGAGTTTTTTGTGCGATTCAGTCAGGTGTTGGCACCTGATTTACAGGGACTCCGAGGAAAGGAGCTATGACAGGTAGGAGATATAGGCCCATTGGGTGATCCCTTACGAAGGCGAAGTCGTTGGAGTGCAGAGACAGAGCGAAAAGAGAAGCAAGAACAGAGAAGGGAGGAAAGGTGCCTATTAAGTGGCATGGTGAGACCCCTACTCTTAACTGCATAAATATACTTAAATATGCCACTGCCAACACTTCTGTCACCATAAAGGTCCTGGTCCTCAGGGTTGTGCAGATGAATGGTCTTGGCACACCTGTGGTACAGCAAAGAGGCTAACTCAAACCCAGCTTAGGCCTGGGGCTTTACACCTTTTAAAGTCTCACTGCGGTAGGAAGGTCCCTAACCTGATAACCCTGACCTGTGGGCTCCCAGAGGGAGAAAATTATAAAGCTGAGTGGAGTAGAGAGGATCACCTTGGAGTTTATCTAGTGATTGAAAAAAAAGAAGGAGAAAGAGACAGAAACGAATAAGAAATAGTAAGGCACCTGGATACAGGGGAAGGAAACAATGAAAACAACCACAAAAAGACTGAAGCAAATATCCACAATTTGTCCCAATTGGAAATTCAAATTAAAAAAAAATTATGCACAACAAAAAGACAAACAAGTGCTGAATGGGTTTTGCACCTCTGTCAGATAGGTTTTGAATTAACTTTAACATCTGCAGAAAATACACTAACTGAAGACCTTCATGGTCAATACTGGGACTCACATGAAAGTTACACCTGGAGATTCCACTGGATTTAATCAGAATGCCATCAATTAACCTAAAGGAGTCACTAGATGTATAAGAGAGGACAAATAGAGATGCCTCTTTGGTACTATTGCCTTCCTCAAATTTCCTGTAGTCACAGCATCCACTGCCCTAAAATATCACATAGAGGGTGCAGATACTATGACTTAATGAATAATAAATTAAAATTAAATTAGGTTTTTGGCAGTTATAAATTGGCTTGACAAAACGAGACCCCATGGAGCTTACCTCCCAGCTAAAGTAGTTAATGTGGTCTAATATAAATTACACAGAGTTGTCAGAGTTTGAAACTAATATAACACCACACACATATGTGTTCTATATATATGTTTTTTTCTCTATGTATGTGTGTGTTCTTATATTCTATGCATATAGAATATAGATATGTTCTCTATATATTCTATAATCTATATATTCTATATAAACTATATATTCTATATAGAATCTTCTATATAGATTCTATGTATTCTGTATATGATAGATAGCTATATTCTATATAGATATGTAGAATCTATATATGATCTTACATTATAGGCATATATATATATATACATATATATATATATATATATATACACACACACACATACAGACTGATCTGTGAAGGGATGACTATTTCTACTTCTTCTTCATTTAACAACCCAAATCCGCTTACTTTTAAACCTGGAAAAAAATGAATGGTGCTTCAAAGTGGATTACCTCAAACCAAATGTCGTAGAATCCATTAAGGTCACCATACCCAATATTATTCAAATTACTGTCTCCTTCCAGTTAGAAGCCGTTAAACATTTTACTGTCATGTATTTGGCTAATATGTTCTCTTCAGTGCTTATTTTAACAACCTCTTAGCTGTGAGTTGCTCTCGTCCCCGAAAGTATACAGCCCAGAGGCTGGTATACTTGGTAGGCTCCCAGAGGCCTACCTGAGTAGCTTCAGCAGCGTGCCCAAACTCTTCAGGAAAGATTTGAACGACATCGATCTTTCTCCAGGGGCGTAGATGTGATGTGACATGAATGATGTCTTCCTCTAAGGACACCTACTTGACACACTTGTTAAGGACAGGCTCACAAAAGAGCCTACAAAAGGGGGGTGAAACCATTGCTCCACATACAGTGCAAGTTTCTTTCCTCCCAAGTTCCTGGCAAGGTTGTGGATGGAAGGGTGACACTGTCAGGAAACAGCTGTGGGCCCTCTAAGGATCCACACTGTGATCCGGGCACTTAGTCAACAGAACTTTCGCCTCCTTTCTGGCCTCAGGCTGCAGTTCCCATGGAGCACCATAATGACTCCCTGAAATTCAAATACAATTTGATAAAACATCACATTTCAGTCACCGGTCAGACATGAGGGTGAGTTGTAATCCAAAGTCTGACCCCATTTTTTGATGCCTGAATGCTGAAAACTCTTATGCCTTACCCTTTTCTCTTCCTCTGTTTCACATGTGTGCAAGGTGATAGGGAAGCCTGGTTGCTTCCTCTGCTGACCTGGCAGGAGAGTCTAACTGGCACATCCTACGGGGTCTCTATTCTGACAGATTCTTCACCTTAACCCCACCCTTAAACACAAGAAACAATCCAGGCCAGTTTCCCTTGCCTGCTCTCTCCAGCCATTTCAGACCCGCTCTCCCCACAAACCTCAGTGATGTAGGTGTTCATGTTTTCACATCCTCTTGATACATATGAGACATTCTCAGCACTGACACCAGAACCAGACTTCGGATGGGAGTGCGTTTGCCTCTGTGGACAGCCCGAATAGAGGAGATCTCAGAAAACATAGGAAGGAGAATAGAAAAATGAGATAGGAGGGGAAGCTAAAAAGTTCATGATGTGCTCCTGAGCAATTGACTCCGGTCAGCTGGATCTTTATCTCCCCCAGGGATGCATACACAGCCATGCCAGCAGCAGAGGGGCAGAGAGAGAGAGAGAGAGAGAGAGAGAGAATCCCAAGCAGGCCCAACACAGGGCTCGCTCCCAAACTGTGAGACTGTGAACTGAGCCAAAATCAAGAGCCCAGTGCTCACTCAACTGAGCCAGTAAGGCTTTGTCAATAAGGTCAGTCCCAATGGGGATCTGTTTAGAGTCTCTGAAACACAGTTGTTAAGGATTGCCTCCTTCTTTACCAACTATGTTCTCCTTCACTAGCATCCAGTTCAGAATCTTTCCTTAGGACCCCAGTCCCTCCATGTTTAATTGAGTATGAGGTTGTTAGCAACTCTGACCAATTTATACACTTCGCAAACTTTACAACCTTCAGAAAGAGACACATTTGCACCGTAGAATCTTAGCGAAACTGCTCTAAAGCACTTTATTATCGCTAACAATCACCCCATTGATACATCGTCCCAAGGTCAGGCAGCCTTACGCATCAAGTGTAAGGAAGTGAGAGATCTCATTTCATTTCGTCTTGTATTCACCTAAATTGTTGGGGTTAGTGGAATGACCCAGAAATTATTTCCAAGGAAATTTGGATATACAGAACTTAACATTTTGTTTTAGAATTTTAGAACTAAAATTTTTATTTTGGACCTTTCCATAGAATTAACAACATTACCTCCTCTGAGATCAACCAGAGGCTGGACCCCTTTTGGACATGAAAGAGTTGAATAAATGCTGAATTGCTGCCATAATTTAAAACTTTTGAATAGAAAGGAATTGACAATGAGCAAATCATAGTTTGTCTCTGATAAGATATTCTAAACATGTGAAAACATAGAACTTTTGTCTGTTCTTTAAAATTACCCAGAAGGACAATGTGCCACGGTGGTATGACACGTGGGCATAGAGTGCAGATGTCTGCGTTGTACCATGGAATTTACGGCTAAACTGTGGTGGAAAACGTGTACAAGTTAGTTAATAATTTTAGTCCATTTTTTTCATAAAACTAATATTTCATCTGAGGAATACTTTATTTTCTTTCACATTTAATATTATCAGATTCAACCATACGCATTAAGGAGTCATTCCTGCGTTTAGAATTTGATTTTCTAAAAAGATAAAGATGATGTGAGTAGAGCACTTTTGAGGTCAGAAATAATCTCTATGACTTAAGAAAGATGCAACATAAGTTGCCAAATCTAGGTGATGGGCAACAGCTAATCATCCAGTGGCCTGTGCTGGGAAGGACATTTTGATATATGCAGCAGAAAATGGTGCCATGAATAACCAGGGGCATCCGCCATGCTAGTGGTGCCTGAGAAAAGGGGACAGGCTAGGAGGGGCTGGCCATCCAGATGTCACTTATTAGATTTCCCTGGTGAAGATGAATAAACTGTTCAGGGACACAAACAACAAATATGATCCATGAAGGGAAAAGTGGATAGGGGAGAATGATTTTAGTTATTTCCATCGACCAAGCGTAATAAGTACTAGTTTACTCCCAAATTTCTCATTAGTGTCTGTGAAGATTCTGAGAAGACAAATAGATCCACTCTTTTCTTATAATATGAATACTAGAAATTTCTCCAGTTATTGTTTTGTTTTGGTCTTGAAAGGAAAGGTAATTTCATGCTCATCAAAATTTCTCATTTCTGCAAGTTTACGATGTGAATGTGCTCGCGTGCGTGCATGCGTGTGTGTGTCTGAAGGTTGGAACCCAATTTTTTACGTTCCTCACTCCTGCGGGCATCACTTCAATTCAGTAAGACTCAGCAGGCTTGCCAAGCCATCCCTAGTTTTTCTTGCAGTTTGGTGTTTAATCAAAGGATCCAATGGCCTTATGCAAATTGAAAACAATTTCGAAAATGCCATATGGCAACCCCTGCTACATCAAGGTTTTGAGCTACGGTGGGTAATAAGATCTCTGTCAGAAAGGAAAGAAACATTCATCATGTTTGGGATGATGTGAAAATTGGGGAGCACTGAGGTGGGAAAATAAAAGGGTGCAAGAATGGGCAAGAATGATACTGTAATAAAAGGGATGTGGAGTGGAGTTAGCTGCTGTGTTACCTTTCACAAATATCAAAAAAGCCCATGTTGTCAGAGTGGGAGAAGGATTTATTCGTTTTTCGGGCTTTTTCACACATCATAATTAATAAAATATGCTATTTTGATTATGATTATAGACGAGGTTTATGAAATTCAGCTTCTTGGTGCCTGTTTAATTTCTTAAGGAAAAAATATATGTCATAATGTTGTTTTTTTAATGTTCTATTTATTTTTGAGAGAGAGAGCGCGAGCAGGGGAGGGGCGGAGAGAAGGAGACACAGAATCCGAAGCAGGTTCCAGGCTCTGAGCTGTCAGCACAGAGCCCAACGCGGGGCTCGAACTCACAAACCGTGAAATCAGGAACTGAGCTGAAGTCGGAAAGATGCCCAACCCACTGGGCCACCCAGGTGCCCCAAATGTGATCATGTTTAAATCAACAGAATGCAGGCTTCAAAAGCCCCGGGGTGGGTGTGGGGGGTGCAAACTGCAGTTGTATCCACGCTGAACAAAGAGTAGTCGTCTAGCCGGGTCTGTACCTTTCACCATGGTCAGAGCTACATGATCCTCAGAAGGCAAGCGTGTGCTCATGGTTTCTAATTATAGCAGGTTGAAAAACATGGAAAGACAGTTTTTAAGTTTTTTTTTTTTTTTCCTCCTCAACCCCAGGTATAATAATGACTTAGGAACTCGTGCAGAACATTTATTGTAAGTCTTTGAGCACGGTTTTGTGGTGTTGGCTTGAATCTCTGGAATATTTCCCTTGCAATTTTGAGGTTTGGGCAATTATACAGCTCCAGATGGCACATGCTTGCCCTACAGGCGTGAGGCTCTCTGTCAATGGAGCGAATGCTGAAGCGATTGCATAGTCATGGATATTTCACGTCTTTTCACATCACCTTGTAAGCTGTTTAGAATCATGAACACCAATAAGCAGTCAACTTTAAAAAAAAATAAATAAGTGGGAGCCAATCAAAAGAAATGATCTTTTTCATACTATACAAAGGAGCTCAATTAAGTTGTGTTCCATCCAGGGAGCATAGACTTAATTGTAAGTAGGAGAAAATAGTTCAAATTGGCGGTCCTCTGTACCGGCACAGGAATTGAGGGGCTTAGCCTTCTCACTCATACACTGATGGCTTTAAATAGGAATGGCTTAGCAACTTAATAAACTATGGCTTTCACATGGAACGTATCTGTGTTTACAAGCAAGAGGGACAGGGGAAAATAAAAAGTTCTGCACAGAGCACATAACATTTTGGAGTGGCCAATGTGAAGTTCATGGCATGACACAGATGTTTTGAAAATAGGATATTTTATATGATGTGAAAAAAAACACTGATTTCTTCTTGAATTATGAAATGATTGAGTTTTATTATTTCCATTAGCTTCATCTCTCCTCCGTGATTAGCTCCTTTGTAAAGTCTACTATTATTGAAAGCTTTGCATACTATGTGATTTTTTTTCTCTTGGCGATATATTATCATTTATCAATCACTTATCAATTTAAAAATCTCAAGTCTTAATGGATTATAGTAATTTAATATTGTAGTCATATCCTATATTGATGTAATTTTAATTTTTGCCCTTTAAATAATGTGGAAAAATGCAGGTACTACATGGCAAGATCACTTGTCCTAATGTTATGCAGGGATCTTGCTATAATACTCCATGAGTTTCTTAAAAACATGTGGTCATTTATGAATGATGGTACCTCTTATAGAATGTGAAATCTTGTATCCAGGTAAGAAAGATTTCAAAACAAATATTAAGTATTCCCTTTGTAAAAACAAAATGCTATACATAGTTGAAATGTTAGGAATATTTTAATTTTTCTTCCTAATTTTATAATAGTAGACAGAGTTAGTAGCTGGTCGCTACTCAAAAAGACACCACTGACTATTGAAAGTCAATCATCTGAAAAACTGGGTTAAAATCTATTTCACTATTGAACTTGGACAGCTCGCGTGCTCATTTGAAAAAGAACAGCGATGTAAGCAAAATAAGGCTGTTGTCATATCTTGACAAGTTCGACAAATTAGCAATAGAAAATGGACTCAATCGCAAATTGTGAACTTACTTGAAAATGATGCCATATGGTCAGAGCCCTCAGCAACTGGCAGCGTGAAATGAAAACCCTCTCTGCATAAAGGCACCTTTTTTCCCAGTCTGAAGCGAACTCCACCAATAATTTTTCTAGGACAATAAGCATCAATAGTCATTTGCATTTACCTACATGTTTTTCCCATCCTCTTACTCTTCCTTTCTCATCTTCCAGCTTCTACCCGGGGTTCTGTTCTTTGTGCTGAAGAAAACCCGTAGCATTTTTTTTTTTTTACCTTGTCTTACGTTATCTTACGGTGGCTTACGTTGTCTGTGTGGACCTCCAACTCAAGAGAAGAGTTTTGTTTTGATGACAACAGGTGAGAGATACTATTGAGAAGGTCTAGCACACATGTAACTGGATTATTAAGAGAGGGGAGGTAGAGAAACAAGAGAAGTACAATTTGAAGAGACAAAAACTAAGAACTTGCTAAATAAAATTCATGACAGGTATCAATATACGTGTTCACAAAGATCTGTAAACCCTTTAACAGTATAAATAAAAATAATTTTACCTGGGCAAAATACAGAATGCAATTAAAATGCCGAGAAGGCAAATACATTTTTAACTATGCATAGCAGTAAAACTCATGTGCATGTTTGTTCAGAATGTTGCAGGAAGCCCCCTCCTAGCTGGTTCTGAGTCCGCCCTTCGCTATCAAACAGGTGAGCCTCTTTCCAAATCTGTTCTCTCTTCTATAACCCAGCCGCACTGATAGTCTCTTCTCTTTAACTTACGCTTTCCTCAGTAGACTCTTATATAGACACCAGATAGATATACATGCCTTTCCCAGTGATTTTTAATCACTAAACTCATATTTTCTCTTTGAAATGCAAATCGTTTGTGGGAATCTCAGGCAGAAACTAACAAATTAATATGGCACGCCCACTGTTACTGCTTTTCTCATCTTGCTTATGCATTCTCTTTTGAAAAACTAAAGCAGACTTGAAAAATGGCACTCATCAGGATAATATACTACGGATTTTAGTCGTAGTTCCGGAAGCGTAACCACTAGAAATCTTTTCTGAACACACAGTATTTCTTATGGGTGCACCCACTTTCTCCTTTTTCTTGATTTAAACAAAATAATGTTTATTTATTCTGGAGAGAGAGAGAGAGAGAGAATGAGCAGGGGAGGGGAAAAGAGAGAGAGGGAGACACAGAATCTGAAGCAGCTTCCAAACTGTCAGCACAGAGCCCAACATGGGGCTTGAACTCGTGAACGATGAGATCATGACCTGAGACGAAGCTGGAAGCTTAACTGACTGAGCCACTCAGGCACCCCTCCTTTTTCTTGATTTACCTTTAGCCCTGTTCTCATCTTTCTTCAGTATACGTAGAGTAAGAACACAAGCTCTTCTGAAGACCTACGAAGTGGAGGATGGTAGGTGTGAATTACAATAGAGCAGATAAGGACAAGGTTATAAAATTGTGAAAAAATACCCAGTCCTTAGCAAGTTACCTACTTGAATATATAAAATTGGTAATTCATAGGTGTTTGAAATGCTTCTTTTAAGAAAGATAATAGGAGAGGTAACTATATATAGATGATCGTGCCAGTATAGTATCGTGTAATATATATTAGGACATGGCCACTAACTCAAATTCAGTTAATTCTGAACATATTTTTGTGCATAGTTTTAATACCACATCATTCATATTCTCTTCCATCCCTGTCCAAATCTTCTTACATGTTTTTTTTTATTTTTACTTTCTTTTAAATTTTTTAATGTTTACTTATTTCTGAGAGAGAGAGAGAGAGAGAGCGAGAGAGCGAGAGAGAGCGGGGGAGGGGCAGCGAGAAAGGAAAACAGAACCCGAAGTAGGCTCCAGGCTCCATGCTGTCAGCACACAGACGGACGCGGGGCTCGAACCCACAAAGTGTGGGATCATGACCCGGGCCAAAGTCAGCTGCCCAACCGAGCCACCCAGATGCCCCTACATGTGTTTGTTTGCTTTTAAAGTTTATTTTGAGAGAGTGAGAGCAAGCATGCGCGGTGGAGGGGTAAAGAGAGAAGGAGAGAGAGAGAATCCCAAGCAGGCTCTGAGCTGTCAGTGCAGAGCCAGATGCAGGGCTCTAACTCACAAACCGTGACATCACGACTTGAGCCAAAATCACGAGTGGGACACTTAACTGACTGAGCCACCCAGGTGCCCCTGCTTTTTGGTTTATTTTTTACATCTTTTAATGCTAAAATTGAGTATTCAATAACCACATTAGTGATCAGAACTTAGCACAAAATTTAGCTTCAAAATATATTGGATTCTAAACTTATTTGCAAAGTTCAGTCAAACTATGTAAAATTAACGCAGAGAGTGAAAAATGACAAGCATCAATATGGTAAGATTGAAAATTGAGTAGCAGCCAGAGTTGAAGAGTGGCCAGTGTAGACAAAGAATTTCAGGTTTATGCCAATCCAACCATGATCAAGCTGGTAAAGTATTTATATATTTTCAGACAGTTTAGCCCCTGCTCTAAGCTGTCAGTGAACCCGTCATTCAAAGTGCTTGCCCAGGACTTGTCCACAGTCCATCACTGCATGGGACACATCTGTAAATGGAGGGTGGCTGTAGGAGACACATGGGATCTTTGAGGTTCTCTAGGGACGGAAGAGCCCTAGGCTTTACAGGGTCTTTTTTTATTACCCCGCCCACATTTCACTTCCACTTTATATTAACAATTAATCGAAACTCACAGGTTGAGTGATTATGAACAGGAACCAAAAGTTTATCAATTTTACCTACCAGTGCAATGAATTTTATTTATGAAAATAAGAACTAAATATAGATTGTGCCGAGCAAATTGTAAATTATATGTAAAGTCCTGCAAGTAAAGCTGGGCATTAGGTAACAAAGGGGATGCACTTTACAGACAGACTTTTTGCTCTTAGGAAATGTGGTTAATATCTGAGGTATGGAAACTTGAAGGGAATCATAAAATGTATACTAGCTTATAGTGCTTCAAACACTTGTAAACCTCCCAAAATCTATTAATGCACCTCATGTTTATTGATTACATAGCTAAGGAGCATGCTCAGCCAGATTTATTGAATAGTAAATAAATCAAATTATTTTTAATAGGGGTTACCTATTAACTATTTCTCCTGACTATGATTTTCAGAGCCCAGCACACAGGTATCAGTGATGACACACGATTGTATAAGATTGCCATCTTTTGTGCAGGACTGACCCTAAGGACAGAAGTGGGCACCAAGGGTTTGCATATCGACCTGAAATCAAGGCTGTCTGAAGGTAACCTTCTTGGAGAGGTTCTCATGCCTGAGTTTCCAATAAATCTTCAATCATTTAGGAAAAATAAATATGAATTTTGGAAAGTCCCAATTGAATCAGATATGTGTTACCTGGGAGCATTTTCAGCAATATTATTTTCATTTTCCACATTATTTACAGAGCCCCTGGGCATGGAAGAAATGAAATACAAGGCAAATGAGTTTTAGAATAGATTTAGGGTATGGCAATACTAAAGCCTCCTGAAGGCTCTGAGTTAGTAGTTTTGTAAGGAGACAGGAATGTTGGGAGGGCACTTTGGTTTTTGAAAGGTCATTAAGGGAAAGTTTTATGTTGGTTAGACACATAGAATACAATTCAGAAAGACCTGAGAAAATGCTAAATGCACTGAATCCTCACAAAACAGATACAAAAATGTTAAAATCAGGCACATTACCTTAAGCTGAACACTGGCATACTTGTAATAAACTTGTATGTTGATTTTATTTATGAATTTTATGCATAAAATAGGAAAATCTTATTTAACAGAGTCTAGTTTGACTCACAATGATTTATGAGCCAATGACATTCCCCAAAATTGAAAATGTTATAATCAAGTATTATTTCAGAGTGACTAAAGATTTAAATTTATTATGTATCTGGATTACATGATATAGTTTTTTTCTTAAATTTTTTAACTTTTATTAATTTTTTGAGAGACAGAGACAGAGCGTGAGTGGGGAAGGGCAGAGATAGAGGGAGACACAGAATCTGAAGCAGGCTCCAGGCTCCGTGCTGTCAGCACAGAGCCTGATCATGGGGCTTGAACTCATGAATCGTGAGATCATTCATGACCTGAGCCGAAGTGGGCCACTTAACCGATTGAATCACCCAGGCACCCCTACGTGATATAGTTTGGAGAAATTCATATGTCATTCTTTAATTGATTTTTGAATAATCTCACATTTTTCTTCCCCTACAAATTGAAGAGTTTACAAGCTAGGATTCTTTGTCAAAAAACTAAATATATTATTTCTATATTAGGTTAGGTCATAAATCGTATAAGGTCAGATATGGTTCTTCTCAAATGTGACTGCTTTATTTAAGCCAACTTGTATTAGAGACATTTTGGTTAGGGGTGAAGGGTTTATTTTAGATTGAATGTTATGATTGTTGCTAAAATTTACAATGTATTATGCTATGGTTATATGTTAAATACATAATGTATTGTTTTATGTATGTCTTAATATGTAAAGATGACTTAAATCTAGGAAAATCCAGGAAAGCATTTTTAGTCTATACCACTCGAATCAATATTTATTTTGGTGCTCAGAGTTTTTTATTTCAGTCATGATTTTTTTTTAGGCAAAGCAACTTGTCCAGTAAACAGCCATATTCAAATGAGTTTAAGTATGTGTTCCTTTTTTTTTTTTTTTTAGCACTTGTTCATTTTAGAGAGACAGAACGTGAGCAGTTGAGAGGAAGAGAGAGAGAGAGAGAGGAGAGACACCAAATCTGAAGCAGGTTCCAGGCTCTGAGTTGTTAGCACAGAGCCCAACATGGGGCTCGAACTCACAAGTCATGAGATCGTGACCTGAGCCCAAGTCAGACGCTTAACCAACTGAGCCACCCAGACACCCCTAAGTAAGTGTTCTTGGCGTTTTGAGTAAGCTTCTATTTATTTATTTATTGATTGATTGATTGATGAGAATTACAATACGTAATGAACAATATCCCAACAAGAGCAAAAGTGAACAAATATGTTAGGCTATCTTCTGGATGGATGGGACACATCAACATGAATCTTATTTTACCTTCTAATTAAGAAATAGCACATTGTAGAAAAGAGGACAAAAGTTGGTTTTCATTCTGGTGTGACAGGTTTTTCCATTTGCTCTTACCTTTGGTTTATCATGGGTTTTCGAAGTTCTTTATTCTGGCTAAATTTCTCGTCAACCAGCCCATGCACAGAGAGCTGGGTGTTGTTTATTTACACCCAGCCCATCCTTCCCGCCTCTAAACTCCTCCTGTACTGCTGTGGGCCTGAACTGTTTACAAAATGGCCGCAGACGCCATTGAAGTTACCATTCTAGATATGCGTTAGCTTTTGCTAGCGATGTGTTCTCATTGATATTTAGAAGATTGAAGGACTAATGAGTAAGAGCTCACTCATGTCTGCACACAGAGAAGGATGTTTGCACACAGTGCATGCCACATTCCACACTGTAACCATCAGTGCTTCGTGGTCTGCTGTGAGAAGTGACAGCAGGGACAGGTGCCAACATCTGGCTCCAACCATTATGATGTCCAGTGGTGGCCCCTGTACTTTTTACTTCTCCAGCCAATACAGAAGTCCCTTGTATCTATTTGGCTACCCTTTGGCTGTATATCTTTTATCTATGTTTTTCTTCTGCTGAATTATTTTAAAGTGAATTCCAGATCACTTTTCCCGTGAATAGTTTAGCTTTAATTCTATAAAATTAGACCATTTTCTGATATAGCCAAATGAACATTTCTGCACCTAAAAGATTACAATTCCTTAGTATTATCATATACTTTATGGAAATGTCCATAATGTTTGTCTTAAAAGGGGTATTTTTACAGTTGATTTGTTCAAATCAGCATCCCAAAATACAGGAAACTTGTGATTTTTTATTGTCTCTTAAATGTCCTTCAATCTAGAATAGAGTATTGACATGAAAAATAAAGGGTCCCCACCCTTCATTTTTCATGTCATTATTGTGTTGAAGACTCAGCTGGTCGTCTACCTCCCTGTCTCAGTGGGTCTGCTTGGTCCCTTATGTTGTCATTTGAGTTGTTCCTCTGTCCGCACGTCTTCCGTAAACTGGAGGTTCAAACTAGAGGTTCGATTATATTTAGATTTAACCTTTTTTAAAAACATTTTTAATGTTTTTATTTTATTTTTTGAGGGACAGAGAGAGACAGAGTGTGAGTGGGGGAGGGGCAGAGAGAGAGGCAGACACAGAATCCAAAGCGGGCTCCGGGCTCCGAGCTGTCAGCACAGAGCCCGACGTGGGGCTTGAACTCACAAACCGTGAGATCATGACCTGAGCTGAAGTCGGATGCTTAACCGACTGAACCACCCAGGCACCCCTAGATTTAACCTTTTCTTGGAATATTTAATTGTAGAAACGTTATCCTTTGTATGGCTTGATATCAGCAGGCACATAATGTGATTCCGCATTTAGTGATTATAAAATTCATCACTAAATTCATGTGGTAACAGCCCAATGCCCTCTTTTGTGTGTGTGTGTGTGTGTGTGTTTTGGGGTTTTTTTTTTTTGGTCTCATAGCTGGCAAGTAATCTGTAGGATGATAGTTTGGTACCTGGAAAATATCCAGTTTCCCATTTTACCTAATGAAACTAAGTCCACTGATAATAGTTGTCTGAATTGATCACTTCTTAAGTTGCATTTATTAGGTTAAAGACTTCTGTAAATAATAACCACTCCTCATTATATTCTGGGACTATTTGTTCATGTGAAAAGAGAGATTGAGTTTTTGATCTTTCCCCATAATTCTCAATATTAATTGTAAGGAATTGATTCATTAATTTCTGCCAATGGTTACATATTCATGTTGCTGTTGATGGTGGTCACGATGAAGGTGTTTTTATTTTGTTTTCTCCTTTTTTTGAATACCACCATGATCTCCTAAAAGGTATTCATTTAACATCTCATAAATCTCTGCCTTAACTCTTTACGATCCTGGAGAGATAGATGTTCCAAGCACAAGTAATGGCAGCTCTTGGAAGCCATCCTGAGTCTGAATGTCTACTTGACAACTATGGAATGTTTGAGACAGGAAAAAGACTATCTGACTTGTATTTCACAAAATACCTTTCTGGATGTAAGATGGGAAATGAAATAACAAAGGCCAAATTCATGTTCAGAGAGATTAACCAGAGACTATTATAGAATCTTGGCTAAAAATTATTATGGCTTAAATTAGGGTGGTGGGAATAGGCATATAATTGGATGAGTGGAGAAACACAATATATTAGGAGGTATAAAAACATAATTTTGTGATAATCTAGGTTTAACGTTTGGGGGAGGAAAAAATATAACTCTATCATACATAGTGATATAGGATAAGCATGATAAATGGCAACTTGCTTTAGGGGTATGGTAATGAGTTTGATGTTATGTATGTATGTATGTAAAGCACGTAATATGTTTATATGTGTAAAACATGTACATAATTATATCTAATAAATATTACATATAGAACACATTATATGTGTGTATGTAGAGAGAGTTTTTTAAAATTTCTTTGAGATAATCAAGTGGAATCAATTGACAATTGGCTATTGGTCTTATGGGGCTGGGATTCAGGATAGACGTTATCGGCATATAAACAATGATCGAATACATGGTAATAGACCCAATTCCTTAGAAGAGCATACAGATAGAAAATTGCAAAGGGAAATTTGCATGGAAACAGGGAAACTCCATTGTTTACAGTGAAGATAGAGAAAGAGGGGGGCTTGCGTGGCTCAGTCAGTTAAGCGACCAACTCTGGATTTCTGCTCAGGTCAGGTCATGATCCCGGGGTTGTAGGATCAAGCCCCACATTGGGCTCTGCATCGAGTGTGGAGTCTCTCTCTCTCTCTCTCTTTCCCTCTGCCTCTTCTTGCTTGCACACACTTTCACTCTATAAAATAAAAAAAAAAAAAAACAAAATTAGAAAGATGAGAAAAGACATAATGTAAAAGATATTCTGAAGATGTAAAAAAAAAGAAGAAAACCTGGAGAATATCTCCACAGACCATGTGAACTGCTGAATACTGTTTCATGCTCTACAAGGTCTGTTCAAGATCTGAACAAAAAAAGTGCACTTTAGGCAGAGCAACATGGAGATCACTTTTTCCCAGGGTGAGAACTGTTTCAGGCCACATAGGAGAGAAGCTTAATGAAAAAAATGGAAATATTGTAATCTGAGAAAATACAGTGAAAACAACTTCTCCAAAAATTTTAGTTCTGATTAGGGAGAGGAGGAATAGGTGAAGAACTTATGGGACTTTTCTTTAAATGGAAGAGGAGTAAGCATACATAAATGGTGGATGGGAAGGATGTGTTAGAGAAGACATCGGGTATTCAGAAGTAATAGCTGAGAATTTCTTTTGAAAGATTTTTGAAATAATTCTATGGAATATAATGGTATCTTAATCCTAGGTAGACATAATAGCCATAAGCATAGCCATAGAGATGAAAAGAAAGAGAGAGGATGGTCAATGAACACAAATGACAGTGATAATAAATATAACAATGGTAACATTTGCACAGCAGTGTTCTAACATTTATATACCATCTTTAATAATGGTTTCAAATACTACTTGTACTGACACATATTTGCCACAGGAGGCAAAGTAGTGTCCTGTAAGAAAGAATTTGAAGCCAGGCCCACCCAGCTTCGTTACCTGGTTTTTGCAATAACCAATGAATGATGTACATTTATAGATTTGAAGATTTGTGTGACAAAGATTTATGATTTTTTTTTTTGCCTTGTGAATAAGTGAGTCCATTTGCTGACAAAATGAAATGGAGGCTGAGTTTTAAAACCAGTGGAAATGGTGGAAAACAGGAACGTGAACTTCCCAAACACACATATTCATCACACTGGAAGTTTGGTGGTCATGAATTTGTAAGACAATTTTATTTTTTTCCAAGAGTGGCTGAGATAAAAGAACGGAGAAAATAGTACTTTGGAATCATCCTATTTTACATTCGCATGGTGAATGAGAAGGAAAACGGGACCAGGTAATTAAGACTGTTGGCAAGACAGCAGTTGAAAACATGAAGCATGTGATCTAAATTTGCAAGATTTATGTGTCCAGGCTGCATAGGGATAAGATATGAAGGCTAGAAGAGGCTAATGGAGACAGAGAAAATTTTTCAAAAAGGCTCAGTGGAATGCCTCTCCTGATCAGAGTGAAGAATAGTGTGGTTGAACAAGCAGGCTGAAAGAATAGCATAAAGAGAAGGGTAAGAATAACAAAATGATAAAAGTAGCAATGTTTAATAATAGAAATGGCTGGGGCACCTGGCTGGCTCAATCTGTACAGCATGCAACTCTCTTGATTTTGGGATTGTAAATTCATGCCCTGTGTTGGGTGTAAATCTATCTATCTATCTATCTATCGATAATGTATCTATTGATTGATCGATCGATCAATCGATAGATATACACACACATTTATATATACATTTATGTAAATGGATAAATGGCTAACATTTATTTATTTCTTACTATATGCAAAATTGTCCGACAAGGTGATTGACATTAAATTATTTCATATATGCAGAAAATTCAATGTATGGTCATGAGTCACTAAGAGGAGGTGATGGGAAAGACAAGCCAGGGAAAAAGGACCTGGATGTAACTGGTCAGCCATGACCCATATTGAAGTCTGGTAGAATTGTAGTAGGATTTGTTGAGGAAAGGACAACTTCCCGTCATTGTGTTCAAAGATTGGAGATGGGAGGATGTTAACAAAGCCAGAGTCACGATTCTCTAACACATCCTGGCACCATGTTTGTCCATTCATGGCATGCATTCTTCCCCCTACAAATATGAGTTTGGCGGGGTGCCTGGGCGGCTCAGTCAGTTAAGCGTCCGACTTCTGCTCAGGTCATGATCTCACGGTCTGGTCCAGGAGTTCGAGCCCCGCGTCGGGCTGTGTGCTGACAGCTCAGAGCCTGGAGCCTGCTTCGGATTCTGTGTCTCCCTCTCTCTCTGCCCCTCCTCTTCTCATGCTCTGTCTCTTGAGAGCTCTGTCTCTCAAAAATAAATAAAAACATTAAAAAATTTAAAAAAAAACCATAAATACGAGTTTGGCTTCATGTATTTCTGGCACAATTCATTATATAGCAATACTTACACTTTGCTGTTGTTGTTATTGTTGTTGTCCTTTAAATTTAGATCTTTAGAATAACAATCAAAACGTGTGCGGAATAAAAATGTTTAGGGAAGTTAACTTACGCTCAAATGAAGAACAGTGAACTATTTTGAACTACAAATGACATATAGAACGGCAGCCTTGGGATCTCTAGTCTCATCTCCCAGCGGAATTAATGGCATACATGACATGTGATTAAGAGTATTATCTCTGTCCTGATAATATTTACATTCTCTTCCATTATTGGCCTTCATTATTCATTGATCTTTCTCTGTCTTCCACAGTCTGTGTCAGAAGAGTTAGTTTAATTGTTGTAAGGCATTTTTAGTAGCTGCCAGCTGTGGAGTTTGTCTGCAGTTGTTCAAAAAGAAACTCGAAGTTCACAGCCCTTACCCACTCATTCTATAGCTTTAGTTAATGTTGTTTCTAATTGCACAGTTACAGAATACAATGTAAAACCTTATGGTGGTTTGCTACCCTCCATTTACTCTATAAACAATTCTTCCTACAGCTGACTTTTAACTAGGAATGCCACCCAAGTAGTCAGACAAGATTATCCATACTTGTGAATAGTTTGTTTCGATTCAGAGAACAACCTGAACTCTAGCCTGGAAGTATCTTTCCCTATGCGAAGTCATTTAGTCTGTATTACCTTCTATTTCCTGCAGGCAACTACTCATTTTATGACCCCTTGAAGCACATCCCTTCAATCCCAAACTCTGAAACTCAGTAGAACCAAAATAAAACCCTCACCACCTACACAGGCTGCTTCGGCCTCCCTCCTAAGAGCTGTCACTACCCTAGAAACCAGGCAGCACCTTCACAATGCATATCAGATTACACTACAAACATCTTTTTTTTTTTTAATTTTTTTAATGTTTATTCTTTTTTTGATAGGGACAGAGTGCGAGTGGGGTAGGGGCAAACAGAGAGGGAGACACAGAATCGGAAGCAGGCACCAGCCCCTGAGTGGTCAGCACAGAGCCCGACACGGGGCTCGAACCCATGCACTGTGAGATCATGACCTGAGCTGAAGTCGGACGCTTAAGCACTGACTGAGCCACCCAGGCGCCCCTTACACTATGAACATCTTAAAATCCTCAAGTGTGCTCTTGCAATCACTCACATCATGGTAGATGAGTTGGCTCATGCTTACCTTTCTGATGTTCGTTCTGTAATGGTTTGCTTTCTCTCCCTTAAACATGCTATGCCTTGAATTCTTAGAGGTTTGCAAAAATTGATCCCATCCTTTGGAACTCTTTTACCACAGACCTCCTACATGGCTATTTTCATTATTTAAGTCCCAAGCCAAGTGATATCTTCTTGTGATGCCTTCCCTGTCTGCCACATAGAAATTGACTTCACCCATACTGCCCTGACGCCTCTTTCCTTTGACCCCATTTTATTTCTCTTCATAGAATTTGTGTGACTAAAGGTAATATTAGTTATAGGTTTATTGACTATGTATTCCAGCTGGAAAATAAGTATGGTCATTGACGCTTTCTGACTAATTTATCACGATCTTCCAAAAGCATATGACAAAGCTTATCGCACAGTATGTGTTCAATAAATACTTGAATGAATGAATGGATGACCAATATGTGTGGATTACTTTGTGATTCAGAAGCTAAATAACTGTAAACAAACTTGAAATCACAATTTCTTTTATAATAAATTGATATGTTTTTGCTATTTTACAATTGAATAGGAGGTGTATGCCAGGTATGACCATGCCATGATTAGTATAGAATTTGATAGCATTATAATCACTCCTTTAAACAAACAAACAAACAAACAAACAAACAAATCCATCTAAATATAAAGTGATAATAGAATGTATTAAATGCTTTCAAAATCAGTCTGTTACCAGTTTCCATTTATAGGACAGATACTGGAGCTTTACAATCACATGTGCTTTGGTGCAAAAGAAATGCTAGGTTGGTAGGCCATGTGGGTGTTCAGGCATGTGCACAATCCTTTTTTCCCCTTTATGGCTGTGACAAAGAGCTAGGCTTATTTCCAAATGGACATATTTGAGTTATGAAGCACTCCACAATCTATTCTGAAAAACATCACTTAAATATTTATGAAACCACACAGGATTTTAAAAAGCTGTGGTTAAGAATTTTAACCTATTCTCTTTATTATGAAATATTTCAGACATAAAAAGTATGATGCATAGCATAAAAAAATCCATGCATCTAACTCCCAGCTTAAAAAGAAAACAAATTATAAATGGACAGAAGGCCTAATGCATACTCCTTCACAATCACAACCTTTCTCTAGCCCCTAAAATGCAGGCATTATTCTGAATCTGGTACATTTCATTCCCATTCTACTCTTAAAATTTTACTACCTATTTGTCTCTAAACTGCTTATCATATTGTTTTACATTCTTTTAGACTCTTCGTGTATACTTCAAATCGCTTTTGTTTTTTGCTCAAAAATTTCATACATGTTGATAAATGGAGGTGCACTCCATTCACTTCTAATAAAGCTTAGAGTTTCAGGTCATGCACCTACAGGTATCCCCCACTCTTCACTTTCTGCCATTTTGCTTTTATAAGAGACTTACGTCGGTATCTGGTTTTGCCTACTTAAAGTAAACCCAAAGAAGATTTTTCCTTTTCACGCAGAAAAAAGGTGAAAAACATCAAGCGTAGGTTTCCCAGGGAGCCATTACGGAGGCAAACCATCCTGAGCAGCGAGAGCGACGCCACCTAGCTTCTTCCCCGGGAACTACACCCCTATTTCACCTTTAAAGTCATCTGAGCTTTGAACTGTCTGTGAACATCTGTGTTTTATCTCGACTGATTTGGGGCATCCGTTAGCAAGATGTGTCCTAAAGTATCAGAGAAGCCTCAGATAGATCCTAAGATAGATGATTTTTTGGGTCTGGAACACTCACAAATTTTTCCTTATAAACTAATGGTAAGTGCTTCTTTGGTTTACACCATTTCGGTTAATAAAAGGTTTCATAGGGAACCCTCTTCTTTCAGATAGGCGGGGGGGGGGGGGGGGGGGGGGGGGGGGGGGGGGGGGGGGGGGGGGGGAGGGGCTGGAGTAAACGTTACCCACTTTTATAATGAATTATTAATGAATATCTAGATTACTTGCAATTTTCTTGGTTATAATAATGCTGCTATGTTCCAATCGTATGCCCGAGAGTTTCTCTTGGATACACATCTAGAAATGGGATCTTCACTTGACATTTCTGATTGTTTTCCGAAGAGATTGTCCAATTTACGCCTTCATCAAAAAAATGTAATAGATCTGTTTGTTCTTCCACATTCTTGGGAAAGGTGTTATTTTAAAGTCTTTAATTTTCTTTTTTCCGATCTGAAGAATTTCAATGTATCAAATATATTCAATGTATTGAATACAAATGTATTCAATGTATTCAATGTATTCAATGTATTCAAATGGCTCAGTCAGTTAAACATCCGGCTTTAGCTCAGGTCATCATCTAATTGTTTGGGAGTTCAAGCCCCATGTCTGGCTTTCCACTGACAGGAGCCTGCTTCAGATCCTTTCTCTCCCTGTCTCTCTGCCCCTTCCTTGCTCACGTGCTGTCTCTCTCTCTCTCTCTCTCTCTCAAAAATATACATTTAAAAACCAAACAAACAAAAAACAAATGTATCTCTGTAATTTTAATTCTTACTATCCTTATTACCCATGAAGGTATTATTTTCATGGTCATTGGCATTTTGTTTCTCTCACTATACATTGCACATGTATGTATTGTCCTTAATTCTATATTGGATTATATATATTTTATATTAGTTTATAAAAGTTTTTTATAGTTTTTTGAACAGCAATGTTTTGTTCAGTAGTATTTTATGTATCACTTGGTCTGTGATTTGTGTTCATTTAAAAAAAAAAATTTAACGTTTATTTATTTTTGAGACAGAGAGAGACAGAGCATGAACGGGGGAGGGTCAGAGAGAGGGAGACACAGAATCTGAAACAGGCTCCAGGCTCTGAGGGTCAGCACAGAGCCCGACACGGGGCTCGAACTCACGGACCGTGAGATCAGGACCTGAGCCGAAGTTGGACGCTTAACCGACTGAGCCACCCAGGCCCCCCAATTTGTGTTCATTTTTAAGGTATTTTGAGTGAACAAAATTTTGTTTTGTTCTCACTATACTCCTTAACAAATTCTTATGTATCTTGTCATAAAGACAAGCCTATGATAATATAATTGAAATTGACTTTGGGTGGGGTGTGAGATAATTCAGTGTTTCTCATATGCCTAATGAACTGATTTACTTTCTCTCATTGACAATGCCTCTTTCTCATGTTTCATTCAAGTATCTATACATATATATGACGATATACTTTGGTGTTTTTTACTGTTTCTATTTGTCTAGGTATTTATCCTTGTACAAACCAATGCTTTGATACATATGTCTATGTATGTAGACATACGATTAGTCTTGACGTCTAGATGGATATATCATGTAGCATTAATTTCTCTTCAATATTGTCTTTGGTATTTTGAGTTCTTTGCTTTCCCATATAAATTTAAAAATCAACTTATTGAATCCTGCTGAAATGCAAGAAAACAAAACTCCCTAATGGGATTTTGACTGAAAATATATTAACTTGAGAAACAATGTTTCTGTGCTTGTGTTAAACTTTTGTTTCAGATACATTTAAAAATGTGTTTCAGTAGTTTTATATATGTTGGGTATATTTCTTCATATGAAATTTATTTAAATAGTCGCATTTTGTTTTTATATTTATTTTATATTGATTTTTGCATATGGATGTATATACAGTATTCACTGTACTATCTTCTTATTGTCAATTATATGTCAGTATATTCTTTTCAGTTTTCTATCAATGACCATATTTTATGTCACTAATTATTGTTTGTTTGTAATTTCCTAATGTTGACATTCTGACATTAGTTGTTTATTTTCACTGTGCTCCCTTATGACATTAGCACACCTTTGCAGAGTGATTGTGGTTTAAGGTAGTCAGTAATGATTCCTGACTTTTAAGGTCAGTTTCTAACACATTACGGCAAGCTGTGACACAATGCAATTAAATACAATATCTGTATATCACTTAGTAGAGTGTCTGCATCAATTAAACAATTTTCTTATAATACTATTTTTCTAAGAATGTTTTACATTGCTGTCTTTCTTTTTCTTTTTCTTTTTTTTTAAATCATGAATTGGAGAGGAATTTTATTCAATTGTTCCTCCTGAAGTATTATCATGGACACCGGGATTTTCCTCCTTTATCTTATTAATATGCTGAATAATGGCAATAGATTTTGTAATAATGAAACATCCTTAAATTTATATGACTTTTGTCACTTTAAAATACAAGTTACAAGATACAGTTTATTAATATTGTATTTACATTTATTGCTTCTGAGTTATTGAATGAAATTAGCCTTTGATATTCTTTTATTAAAGTCTCTTTGTATGATTTTCATATTAATATTGTTTGAGACATAGAAGGAGTTGGGAAGTATTCCCTCTTTATATTCAACGGTAGAATTTTTAATACTTTGGATTTGTCTCTTCCTTAAATGGTTAATAGAATTTTCCTGTTTTATTTTACAAGCCTGATCTTGTACATGGTTATTTTAATTTTGGTAGATTTTATTTTATTGTATTAATGTTTACTTACTTTTGAGAGAGAGAGAGAGAGAGGGAGGGAGAAAGACAGAGCATGAGCAGGAGAGGGACAGAGAGAGAGGGAGACACAGAATCCGAAGCAGCCTCCAGACTCTGAGCCATCAGCACAGAGCCCAAGGCGGGGCTCAAACCCACGAACCACCAGATCAAGACCTGAGCCAAAGTCAGATGCTTAACTGACTAAGCCACCCAGGAGCCCCATAATTTTGGTAGATTTTAAACTACTGCTTCAATTTATTTCTTCTTGGGTCATTTTGACTGTGTTAGAGTTTTCTATAAGTTTTTTTCATGCCGTCATATGATATGCAGATTTGCCATAGATTTGATCGCAAAATTAGTGTTGTTTTCATCTCCACTGTTATTATACCTGTATCCATTTTCTTCCTTAAAATGATTTTAGTGCCTTCTCTCTGGCTCTCTTTTCTAAAAATAAATCTTAGGATGTATTTCGATTATATTTGTCTCAAAGAATCTCATTTTGGCTTTATGAATGCTGGTTTTATTGGATTGTAAAGTAATTGAGTTTATTCTTTATTTGTGGGAGTATACTCAGTCTTGTTTTAAAGTGTGTCCTTCCAGAAACAATCTAGCTATCTAAAAATGTATTATTTTGGGGGTCACCTAGGTGGCTGGGTTAAGCATCAAACTCTTGGTTTCGGCTCAGGTCATAATCTCGTGATTTCATGAGTTCAAGCTCTGCGTTGAGCACAAAGCCTGCTTGGAATTCTCCACCTCCCTTCTCTCTCTGACCCTCCCCCACTCACACTGCCCCTGTCTCAAAATAAACAAACTAAAAAAAAAAAAAAAGTAGGCCCTTGTAGGGGTGTGTGTGTGTGTGTGTGTGTGTCTTTTTCTTTCTTCTTTCTTTCTTTCTTTCTTTCTTTCTTTCTTTCTTTCTTTCTTTTTTATAATTAAAAAAAAGTTTCAGTGTTTATTTTGAGAGAGAGAGAGAGAGAGAGAGAGAGAGAGAATCCCAAGCAGGCTCCACACTGTCAGCTCAAAGCCTGACCTGGGGCTCAGTCTCAGGAACTGTGGGATCATGACCTGAGCCAAAATCAAGAGTCGGATGCTTAACTTGA